>NC_083349.1:124570024-125937524 GCF_030254825.1 Meriones unguiculatus
TAGGCCCCAAGTTCACACAGCGAATGTTTGCAAAAATAATAAAGTGTTTAGGTCTTGCAGGAATTGTTGGAGGGAAAAGCGTAGGTGTGAAGCATAATGGTGAGTCCTGCCCCTCAGAGGGAAGGGCTCACAAATCATCAAACCCATCTTTTAATTCCACACCCTGAGCTACCACAGCCTCAGCTGCTGGGCATAGCCAGTGGCTCGTGTGTCCACATCCTCTGGGTCTTGACAAGTGGCTCTGCCTCCCTCTACAGCTCATTAGGCTCCCAAAAGCCTAGCACATGACTTTTCACACTGACTCTCACTGAAATACTCTTGATGGTGGAAGCGGAGGGTTTAGAGGCTGCTGTGTGGAAAGACTCCTGGGGGACAGGGAAGGAAGGAGGAAATAGGGAAAGAAGGAGGAGAGCCAAGCATCACTGAGACTTAGTTCTCCTCTCCATGACTTGTGGCGTGGGTCACCTTTTACCTGCATTTGGGCTTGGACCATGAAGGGTCAGGGGAAGTCCAGAGGTGGGGACTCTGAGTTCACCCAGACCCTGTTACTTGGTGATGATTTTTTTTTTTTTAAATCTCTGCTCCAGTGTGCTGCACCATCCAGGAAGCACACTGGCTTCCTGGCAGCCCCTTGTCACTTGAGCAAATGGCTCTGTTCATCCATGTGCTGTGAGATTTTATAGCAGGTGGATTGCTGGGGCTTCCTCCCACAGTTTGTGACAAAGCTCTAAACTAAATGTCTGGGGAATGCAATCAAGTCTCTTCCCAAGGGACAGGTGGATGTGTGCGGGACACTGTATGACAAACATGCAGAGCTGACGCTTAAAAAAGAAATCTAACCTGACATGTGCTAACCTTTCTCTGAGGTGGCTCATCAGCCAACTCAGTACCAGTCAGACCAACCTCTCTTTTGCATCAGTGTTTTGGGGAATCCTCCTGAAGCAGGAGAGGAGTGACTGAAGTAGGCTCAGATTCTATGTAGCTACTGGTGGCCCAAGAAGAAACCCAGATGAGGGGTCAGGAGAAGGGTCAGCACTCATCCTGGACAGGAGGAGTAGGAGGAGGGAGGTCACTTGAGAGGGACTGACAAGCGGAAGACTGGCTTGTGATGTTCCTGCCTCCGAGTGGGGAGTGGCCCAGTATTGGCAGCTAGCTAGGGGCACTGGACTTAAGGTCTGAGGGGACGGTGATTAGACATGGGTAGCAGAAGGACATGCCGGTGGCTATTGGCAGAAACCAGATGGTGACAGCCATGTTGGGGTGGAGATGGGCAGGACACTGCTTAAGAGATTTCCCTCTCCCGGTACATTTGGCGGTTGCCCATTGTCCGAGTTTCATTCTGCCTCTGTGAGAAAGCATCTCAACAAAGAGCAACCTAACGAAGAAGGAGTTTAGTTTAGCGTACAGTCTGATAGTCCATCACTGTGGGGAAGTCGCAGCGGGGGGAGCTTGAAGCATCTGGTCACATCACATCTGGAGTGGAGAGCAGAGCCGGAATGCTTGCTCAGTATAGTGCTAGTTTTCTCTATTCTTTTGTAGTCCAGGGCCTGGACTTGGAGATGGTGTCACCCCGTTTTGAAATCAATCCCCCACAACATGCCCACAGGCCAACCTGCTCTAGTCATCTCTCACTGAGACTCTGCATTGTAACTAACCATCCCAACAATGGAGGCAGAGCTGTCACCAGCGGGCAAGGCATGACTCCAGATGGGTCTGGGCATATGCACTGTCCCTCCCACACCCTGTCATCTCTCAAGGGGTTCCATCTACTGATGACCACAGAGTTATATCCCAGCATATTTCACGCACTTGTGTTTCATGCCTTCGTAAACCCTATTAGACTAAACTAAGTTGTTTTTAATTTCCACTCATGAAAAGTGAGGGCTTCACCTCTGTCACCCAAGAGGAATCCCCTCCCATCACAGAGATTTGTTTTCCATATCAGAATCTCTCAAAGGTGAGAGTAGATCTGAGTTTTATGGGGCTTAAAGCTTGTATAATTGTTTATATAAAAAGTATGAAATTAATAATGCACAGTTAATTACAGAAGTTAAAGTTTGTTGAGGACAGGAAAATCTCAATAAATTATACAATCTGACAGCTCGTGTGCTAGTCCTGTTTCTGTCGCCATGGCAAAGGCATTGGTATTAGGCTGTCAGAAGACAGATCTGTTTTGGTTGAGGACTCAGCGCACGTCTGTGGTGAAGCAGAGTATCACAGCAGGGGCACACGGAGGAATACACTGCTCATTTCGTGATAGCCAGGGAGCATAGACTGGGGATCAGCATCCTTCTCAAGGGCACACCTCTGATGACCTCATTTTAGGCTCCACCTTCTGGAGTTTCCAAACGTCCTTTAGAGTGTCAACAGTTGGGAATAGAGACATTAAAACATGGCCTCTGGTGAAACAGTCCAGACCCAACTGTAGCAGCTTGAGAATCAATGCTGTGACCACGGCAGAAACAGAAACTCTTGCTAGTTAGCTGTGTCGATAATACTGTTTTTGGTCAGGGGTGTGTGTGTGTGTGTGTGTGTGTGTGTGTGTGTGTGTACATACACATGTATGGGACTACATGAATCTGTGTGTGCACAGGCCAGAGGTTGTGTTGGGTGTCTTCCTCTGTGCTCTCTACCTTATGTATTGAGGCAGTGGCTTACCTAAACCCAAAGCTCTCAGATCTGCCTAGTCTGGGTAGCCAGCTTGCTCTGGGGCTCCCTGCTTCTCTGACTGCTACATCCTGGGATTGCAGGCAGGTCAGTTAGCCTGCCCAGAATTACGTGTGTGCTAGGGCTCTGAACTCTGGTCCTCGTGCTTGTATGGCAAGCTCTCTGCATGCGGAGCCTTCTTCCCAGCCCCTTTGTTTGCCTTCTCCTAACACAGTTTAACCTGTTATTTTCTTTAGAGGGTGTAGTAGCAATTAAGCCTGTCTTCTGGTCAAGCTGAGGGAGCTTTACCCTGCATAGATGATACTGAGAGAAGAACTTTCAGATACAGGGCCCTTCATTGGGACAGCTGATATGCATTGCCTCTAGTAGCCCCCAGTTTGTTTACATCTGGTCCCTAGCAAGGACTGTGGAACATTGAGGCTTGTGTATCTTCCTAGATTTGGTCCTTGGTGGGTCAGCTGAACACCCCCAATTCACCCATTGCTGGTGGTAGCTTACCATTTAGACTGGACCAAGATTGCCCCAAAGGCAAAACCCATCCAAAATGGCAGCTTGGTCGTATTTTTCACTCAAGGTCAGAGACAGGGTCTGGTCACTCAGTCAGGGCAGAATGATACAGAGATAGGCCATGGAGTGCTAATACCATAGGCTGAAGACTCTGACCCATCATTAGGACCATCACTAGGGAGAAAGACTAACTTTGGTAGAATTGTGTATGCAGGGCCACAGAAGGAGCCACACAACTGTGGGTCCTTGCTGAGTATGGTGTATAAGCTAATGGCAGTTTCTCATAAGACAACTATGGCTGCCACGGTCTCCTTTGACAGACAAGATACTTGGGCTGGGAGTTCATTCCCAAGCTTATAATAGGGCAACAGAAGTGAGATGTTTAACTGTGCAGCTTGGAGTCGGCCTTGTGGTAACTCTCCGAAGACTGGCAGCTGGTGAGGTTATTAGCAAATTGCCATCTGTTTCAATCCTCCTCCTGGGAGTTTCGTCTGATCCCATTAGTTTCTTAGAGCCTGCTCTACCTAGGAGACGCCTCCAGGCTGGGGACCAGGTCCAGATATGGTATTTCTCATTGTCACAGAGAACCCTCTGAGGGAGCAGGCACTTTGAAACCAGCGTGGGTCACCTGCCCTGTGGGTGTGGTGTGAATTATCCCAGAGTCACGATCTGAGGTGTTCATCCTTTTGGTTGTTGCTCACTGAGTTTGTCCCTCCAGGTAGTACTGAGTGGCGGCTGGTGTAGGGCACAGGAAAAGACCCAGGACTCTTAACCCAGTGGGTCTGTCCAGAGTTTATGCAGATCTTTTGGTTATAGATGACAGAGATATTTTTTATTTTTATAGCCCAAGTTAAAGCAGGGAATCTGTCGATTCATGTGATTGCAAAGTTATAAGGTGGGCTGGTGCAGTGGTTGTCAACCTTCCTAACGCTGCCACCCTTTAATATTGCTAGTGAATGGGCTGATAAGACCGATATGGACTTTGAGGCATGCTAAGACCTAGGTAGACACATATAGTTTTGGCTTCTGTGGAGATAAAATCCTCTCACTTGACATCCAGAGAAAGCAAAACCATTAGCCCATGCATGCCCTGCCCACATGGCCTCCAAGCATGCTAGACACGCTAACCATCCCGTAGGGGGTCCCAGACTCAGCCTGGTGTGTTTTTCATCCAGCGCAACCCCCACTGCTAGATGGTTCAGATGTGTATTATTAACATCTAGTAGTTGGGGATGTAGCCCAACGGGAATGTTTAAAGCTGTGTTGATTCAAGTGGCTTCCAGGCCCTGGCGGATGGGTTTTCTCATCCCCGGTGAATGGCTCACCAGTGGCTCACCCTTAACTTTCACCCTTGCCATTATCTGCATTTCTTTTGTGGCTCGGAGTGGAAGAAATTGTGCTACAAGTAGCATCCCCATCCAGGCTGCCACTTCCTGCTAAGCTGGAGAGGGTATGCCGGGCAGCAGGCACCTTCCTCTGGCTGGCAGCGGGTGTGAACTGCAGTATCTGTTTGTGGAACTGACCATGGGCACACACCCTTCTCTCCATGGCCTGCCTCCATTTTCCTTTCATCTCCATGGACTTTTGAATGGCAAGCCTCTGTTTCGCACATGTCACCGTGGAGTATTGAATTAAGGTTTGAGTAATCAATTTATCATCTTGACATGAACCGCACAGAATAAGGAGTTTGTCTAAGAGGACTCCTGTAATCATGTGTCAGCTTTTCAGATTGATCTTTATAGAATTTTTCTATTAGTCAGCTGCCAAGCCAATACCTGGGAATTTCCCTCATGGCTGTCTTTCCTTCAAGTTCTAATCCATCAACAAGTCTAATCAATTTCACATCCTTTGGGTCTCTTGAATTGCCTCTTGCTTGGGTTTCCTAGCCAAATTGCCTACTTTGTCTTTCTGTCTTCAGTTTTCTTACCTCCCATCCATTTTCCACGCTTGAGCCAGTGTGAACCCGCTAAACCCAAGCCTGCCTGGCTGATACCTTTTCTGACTTGACTTATTTTAAAGCAAGCTCCTAGAGTACTGTGTGCAGCCCCCAGGACCTGCTTCCTTCTTAGGCTCTTTGAGAAGTCATTGTAGGGAAAGGGTTGGCGTCAGAGGGCCACTAGGGTGGCCTTGATCTCCGGAGCCTTCTGGATTTGTTCCTGAAAAGCATCAGGGTCCAGTGCCATGCTGGCATCTGAAGCTGGCTGGCACTGGCTGCTTTGGGGATGGGCCTGTGACTTCTAATCACGTACATCTGCACTGAGTTAGTTTCCAAGGCTTTCCTCAAAAGCCGGGCCGTGGACTGACTCTCTCTGGAGCCCAGCTTGTGTTCTCTTTCCTTTGTATCTTGTTTACCCTGTTCATTTACAAGGAATTTTCAGGGCAGCTTGGGGCTTGACACTAATTCTGAGGTGAAGGTCACACGCTTTGGCCTACCACTGTGGCACAATTGGTTCCAAGCTGAATTACTGGTCCAGATCTGCATCCCGGCAGTGCGTGGGACAAATGTCACTCTTGTGTGACAAAAAGCTCTTTATCCACACTCACGAGTCCCTTATGTAGCCAGCAGAACCTGTCCCCACCACCCCTTGCCAGAAACCATAAGAAACGGTACCCAGTGCATTGTTGGATGCCAGAAATGATTTGTTTAGTGTGCAGGTTGCGGCATCTGCTTACGCTGATTTTGAAGCTCAGCCTCTTGGTTGTGACTGCGTATGAGCTTGGACAGGCTGGAAGGGTTCTTTGGCATTTCAGTGTGAACTCAGCAGACATGCTCCACACAGCTGCTGGCTCACCTCAGCCGTTAGCTGGATGACTCCACTGACTGTCCACGTTCATGTGTATAACTGGGTGGTGATAACTGTAATCCACACAAAATGCCTCCGTAACACGGTGCGTGAAAAAAAGAGAACGCTCCAAGGTTAGCTGTTAGTCAGGCAAGATGCAATCACATCTCTTGGAAGGTTGAGGCAGGAGGATTGCCACAAGTTCAAGGCCAGCCTGAAATATATAGTGAGCGACAGGTTTATCATTGCCCTCCCCCACCACACACAACAAAAAGGAGCTGGATCTTATTTTAGTTCCAGTTACTCAGCTTAATCTTTCTACATGTTCCAGATGCTACATATACATTTTAAATCAGCACACAGAAGCTCCCAGGCCATTCCTTGTCCATCGAAGTCTTCTCCCCTCAGTGACACTAATTAAATACTATTTCAGTTCTATTACTACTGTAACTTGATAAAAATGAACTAAAAGAGAAGTGTTAGAAGGAGTCAGGCTAGGGGAGGAACAGTGTGTGTGTGTGTGTGTGTGTGTGTGTGTGTGTGTGTGTGAGTGTGTGTGTGTGCACACATATGGCTAGATTCTGTACTGTGATGGACTTCTGCCCCTGTCTTGGAAAGCACTGTGGAGCCTTGATTTCTTAAGTTGAATCCCTTCTGCCCCTTACAGGTTGATAACCATATTTTTGGCAATTAGTATTCCTTAAGGATTAATGTTTGTTGCCAGCTTTAATGTTAGAATATTCATTATGCTGATAATGTTATGCCAGGCATCTGATGTATATTTATGCCTGCGAAGACAGGGTAATTCCACGTGACTGGCTTGGGAGCAGGTAGGCTAGGCGGTTCATGAGACATTCTTTTCCTAAGCAGCAGAGGAAGGAAAGAGGAGGCGTTAGCCTCAACAAAGAGCAGACTCACACTGCGTCCAGAGTGGTGTGGGCCCGAGTATACAGTCTGTGAATTCTGGATGTCAAGTCTTTTTGTTTAGTTTTAAATTTTTTATTGCAGATTGAACCCAGGCCCTCGAGCATATCACAAATTCTACCACTGTGCTGAGACCCAACCCTTCATTTTTAAATTAAAAATTGAATGTTTTGTTTGTGTCTGTGAGTGAATGGTGGGTGTGTGTTTGTGTGTACTCTTGTCTCCCCCACCCCGCACATACATTTCTACATGTGTGTGAGTACATAGGAGGGCACCAGGCTGAGTCTTCCTCGGATTTTCCAGCTTATTCTTTAAGCCAGGGTCTCTTGGTTGAACCTGAAGCTGTAGCACAAGGCTCATCTAGCTAGTCTGCTGCTCTCCGGATCCCATCTTTACCTTCTAAGTGCTAGGATTCCAGATGGGGTGCCTAACCTACCTGGACTTTATGCAGAAGCTGGGGATCTGAACCCTAGTTCTCATGTTTGTACGGTGAGTGCTTTACCTTTGTTTTGTTTTGGGACAGTGCCTGGCTAAGTTACTCAGGCTGGCCTTGAGCTCAGCCTGTGGCCCACGTACTTGTGATCCACGTGCCTCAGCCTTTAGCCAGTCTGCACCGTTAGGCTTGACTAGGTTCTGAAGTACAGATCACTCTGTCCACTTTAGGGATGGGGAAAGCAGAAGTGTACTTGGCACAGTCAGTAATTGGTGCCTGAGCCGGGGTGGCACCAAGCGTCCTCCTTCAATGTGAGTCAAGTCCAAGTCTGCTCTGTCCAGTGCAGAAGAGGACCCGGGACAGCCCATCCTCTCCATTATTTTCACCTTTTTTGGGGGGATTAAAATGGAGAGTCTGAGCTGTCTTTTTTTTTTTTTTTTTTTTTCTAATCAAAGAAATGGCAAGTTTTTAGCAAGAAGGAGGGCAAGGTAAACACAAAGTGTACAATCTCTTCTTTTTCTCCTCATGAAGGAGGAAGAAACATCCTGCTCAGAACACAGCAGACGTACACATCTTAATTATTGCAGCAGCCATCTTCTGAGGAGCAGAGCTTGGGTGTGGTGTGCCTGTTTGTTTTGTTTTGTTTTTAACAGATTGGGAACATGTAGATTTTTCACACATGGTGAATTTGGGGCGAAGAGACAGGAAACTCACTGAAGATGGTGATAACATCTTCATGGGGTCACTCTGAAAAACAGCACTCTGTCACCTTGAGTTCTGAAGAGGCGGAGTGCAGTGGTGGTGGGCACAGCAGGGAGAGCCGTGAGTGGGTGTTGGGGGCCCATGGGCTCCTGTCCCCTAACCTGTGAAAGGAGGTGTGCGCTAGTCACGGTTCTTCTAGGCACCAGCGATCAGAGCCCAGGGAATGTGCGTTTGAGTTCCTCTTCCTTCCCGCCTGCAGAGCAGCGTCTCTAGCAGGGAGGAGCAGGGCAGCCAGAGCTAATGGCTTCCCCACCCTAGCAAAGGACAGTAATGAGCGCTGTCTTTCCTGAGTGACCGGACACACGATTCCGGGCAAGGGCCTGGATCTCACCTACAGAATGGAGGACTACAGCTGATTTGTTATCAAGGGAAGGAGGGAGGCTCCAACGCTGGGCAGATGAGAACATCCTTATGGAACCTCAGAGTTAGCTCAGGGAAGTTTTCCAGTCCCTCCATTGCGTATTAACTATTTCTCTCAACCAAGGTTTTTCTCTTTGACTGTATTCCTCCACCCACTATGTTTAACCAATTTTTTTTTTTCTCTCATATGAAGGAGATTGTGTCCTTGCTCAGAACTTCTGACTTCTTCTCTTGAGTGGATGCAGCAGCCACTTGGTAGCTACAGGGCTTCAACCAGAGGGCAAGATGGACACCAGGGTTTAAAGGAGGCCCTTGTACCACCACTACCCAGCAGGAATACATTCACTTTTTCCCCAAAACACATGCCCAGATTAAAAGAAATTCTATTTGAAGCACCGCAATCCATTACATAATTGTTTAACAGAATGAAGCTGACCAACAGACACTGGGCTATGTGATATATACATGCAAATAGAAAATCAACGAGCCAGCCCAAACAATAGCTGTTACTCACTAACTCTAACAAAGATGAAACAGAAATAGAAACTTGAGGGAATAAAGAAGGAAGTAGGCGGTAAAAACGAGGACGATAATTGTCAGCATGATTCCCCATCTCGTTCAGCCGTGGGGTTCCTGGCAACCCAGGCAAAGCCAGGGTACTCATGGACATGAAGAAATGCAGTTCATCAGGAGCAAAATGATTTCCCTTCAGCGGTAGGCGTATTACAGCCACCCTGCCTGGGGCCACATTTGGACTATGTATGAGTCTCATTATAACACCTTACTCTTTTTATTGGGTTATGTTAAGTATACACGGGGTTGTCTGAGTTTTAATATGAATGCCTCAGGGGCTGGAGAGATGGCTCAGTGATTAAGAGAGCTTGTTGCTCTTCCAGAGAGTTCAGTTCCCAGCACCCACATGGGACAGCTCATAACTGCCTGTGACTCTAGCTCCAGAGGAACTGGTGGCACCTTCTAGCCTCCGTTGGCATTTGCGAGCACACAGTATATACATACATAGACACATACACAAAAAAATGAAAAGAAATGAATCTGAAAAGAATCTCAGAACACTATAGGGGGCATACATGGGGACGGATGTGGAAGACAATTTCCTCAGTAACAGCAAGACTACACATGACAGGTTTGAGTGACACTGACTGATAGGAAACAAAAGTTGTACCTTCACTGACTGGCTGCAGATTCTGGGCTATCTAGCTCTGGACCCAAACATAGACTTCATTTGGGGGGGGGGTCATGGGGGAGGAGTCACTGGTTTTAGAAGATAGGATGTATATATCATACCTCTATTTATGATAGTTGGGGTCCAGGTGGGCTAATTTTATGCTCCTGTCAAAGTGGTTTCTCATCTCCACGTGGTACAATAGGCCTCTTTCCCCTCCGGAAACGCACAAATGCTCTGACATCACCTCCAGGGAGGTTTCGATCCCATGCCCATGCCCTCCTCACCTCTGGGAGCCTAGCCTGTCTGCACAGACCTTCTCACTCGGCAATCACTCATCTAACAGATGGTCCAGTGTAAAAGCCCATGAACCTTAGGAAACAGTGAAAGGGGTCCGCTTAGGTAAAATTTCATTTTACTGCCATGGGATCTTGAGTTTGATGCCATTTTTTTTTTGTTGTTGTTGATGGTGGTGGTGGTGGTGCAAAAGCAGTTTTGAAGGCGTTACTTTTAAAACTATTTTATGTAGGTTTCTTAATGCCTCTTTCTCCCTACTCCACCCCAATCCCTTCCAACACCCCAACACCAGGTAGGAGAGAAAGAAGGTTAGGGGGGAGAGGGGGCAAGTTTTCCTTAGCTACTGGTTAGGGTCATCAGATTCCTTGGGGCAAGTCCAATCCCTGTTTCAGGAGATCTTCAACTTCTCGGCATCAACAGCAACCAGGAGCAGCAAGGGCGGGGGAGCGGGGAGGGACCAGCAGCCTTATTCTTTCTCAGAGCTCCCTCAACATGTTCTGGGCTCTGGCACTTATTCCCTCTCCAGAGTCCTTAGATTCAAACTGTCTGCAGCTGGCAAAGAGCTCCTCTCAGAACCCTCACGAGGCAAAGAGTCTGCTGCGGTGGACTATCTGAATCAGTCCCACATCCCACACCTGGGATTAAAACAAAAGCATGTTTACAGATCATAAACCAAAACTTCCACAACACAGTTTCTATGGGAATCTGAGGCCGTGACTTTCCAGAAGTCTCATCATGCAATTATTTAACCCTTTCATCTATGGAAAGCTGAAATATCGGTGATGTTCAAAGATCTCACCAGGAAATCTGATTTTCCTGAATGCTCAGTGAGGCCAAGAAAAGTTCTAGGCAAAGGGGATGCAGCTGAAAGACAAGCCCCCCTGCCCCTACTTCTTCAGGGTCCACAGGACAGTCACAGGACCAAACAAAAATGAGCCTGCTATAATTAGTACCAAGACAATGTTAGAACTCCAGGAACTTACTAATGGACAGGCCAGGGACAAGAATTATCCTCTTAGGCATGAGAGCTGTGGAACTTGGAGGAGGGGCTTTGGTGCCAGAGTGATGAAGAAGAGGCAGCCAGAGTGTTTTCTGTACAACAAATTACTAGAAGATTTCAAGCCTGAGGGCATTGTTTACGGGGTAAAGAAAACCTGCATGAAGCCAGAAGAAAGGTGGAGGCTGCATGGAGGAGCTGAGCGCTATAGGGTAGAAACAGCTGATGACTGTGCCCCCAGGACAGATAGGAGGTGGTCACAGAGGGGAGGTCAATGTGGTCCCAGTGGAGAGAAGTCCAAGGGTACAGGAAGTCGTCATGAGCAGGAAGAACCACATGTCTGCAGTTCACGCTGTGTCGGGAAGTTGCTAGAAGATGCTATGCTGGAGGGCATTGGTTCCTGGATAAAGTCAGAGGGACGGAGGAAGCTGCATGGAGGAGTGCCATAAGATGGAAATGGCTGATGACTGGGAGGGCCAGGCCGTAAGGACCGGGTCAGAGGTGGCACAGGGGAAGCAGAGACCATGACAAGACTATTATTCCCAAGGGTCTGCCTCACTAGGTGAGGCTTTTTCGGGAAGAGAAATATAAGGGGAAGAACCCATGTTGCCAGCCATAGGCTTATAGGCAAGGAGATGGCCACTTAATGGGTGTGAGCTAATATTCAATTTGATGGGATTTAGCATCACCATGGAAACACACCTCTGAGTGAGTCTGTGAAGGTGTTTCCGGAAAGGTTTCACTGACGAGGGATGGCCCACTCTGAGTGGCAGGTGACACTCCCAATGGGCTGGGGTCCTAGGCAGAGCGAGGAGAGAGTGAGAGGAGGCACAGTGCTGCCTTCTTTTTGAGGCTTTTGTGGATGCCACGTCAGGCCTCTGCTGCCGCGTCTTCCCCTTTATCTCCGCAGTGCCGGGATCACAGGGATAGGCTCCCACCCTCGGTTCACTTGGTGCTGAGCATGGAACCCAGGGTCTTTGAGCATGGGAGGCGGGTACTCTCCCAAGGCAGGCACACCCTCAGTCCTGCTCACTCACTCGGGAGTTTTACTGACCTCCTAGCTCTGTTTTAAGTAACCTGAAGAAGCTGAGAGCAGTGACGATTAGCTTGGTATGGTAGTGTGTGCTTGTAGTCTCAGCGCTCGTAGGAGGACATGAGAACACAGCTCTATTTTTGTCCCTTGGTTACTCTGACCCTGGCGTTCAACCTTAGGAGGATTACAGTGTGAACTTGCCACTGGTGGTAGGTGTGTGTGCGGTCCTGAATGGTGAGGTCCTGTCCGCCAGCATTCAAAACAATCCCACTCTTTACACTGGACAGCCCTCACTGGGATAGGAAGTACACATGTGGACATTAACAAGTTTTATATTGGTGGTGTGTGAGTGTGCACTCAGTGTTGTGTGTGTGAGTGTGCACTCAGTGTTGTGATGTGTGTTTTGCACTCAGTGTTATGTGAACTGTTGACTGAGTTGGCCATAGCCCACTTGATCATATCAAAGTAAACAGAAAGAGGGCTGGAGAGAAGGCTTTGCCCTTAAGAATGTTGGCTGCTCTTCCAGAGGACCCCGGTTTAAATTCCAGCACCCACTCGGGGCCTCACAACATCTTTAACTCCAGCCCCAAGGGATCTGGTGCCCTTTCCTGCTCTCTGTGGGCACCAAGCCCAGGACATGGGACAGACACACTTAAGTAGGCAGCAAATATCTGTACACGGAAGATGATAAAGCTGAAAAATAACTTAGAGCAAAGCAAACCTGAGTCAGAATGATCCACAGGCAGAGGAAATAACCGTTCTTGTTTTAAGAAAGTTTCCAATCTGGACATGTCTAAAAGTGTGACCTGTGTCCCGAGCCTCAGATGGAGAGCACCGCCACCACAAATATTTAGCACAATCGTGTGCAAGTATTTATTGACAACTCGAGGCTTTATTTTAAAGGCTTCCGGGCTTACTGTGCCTCGTGTCAGCAAACGTTAGCTGTCGGCTTTACCTTTCCGAGAAGGCTTCTGCAGCGGGCCTTCAGCGAGCTCGCACACCTACACGCCGCAGATGGCTCTGCTTTATATGAGATGAAACTGCATTTGGTGGAACTGATTAAATATAAAAACACCACCATCTGCCATTTATTCTAATATGAAATGGTTCGGGCAGATGCTGACAGCTCTCGCCATGATTGATTCATCCCTGACAAGGGAAGATGCGCCTCGGGTTCCAGCTGCCCACTGCTCAGACAGCAGTGCTTCCCGGAGCCAGCGCCAACCCCAGCAGTTTGATTTGGACATAGCAGGTGAACTGAGAGCGCTCCTAATGAGCAGCCTCCGAGCGCTTCCGCCGTCTTCCCCTCCCCTTACTTCTGGCCTGCACCGCACTGGGAAAATACACCGGGGCTGCCTGCTGTCAGATGCTTGCTACACCCTCACTGGGATCACTAGGAAAGTAGAGTTTTTGGGAAAGTGGTGAATGTATTCACATTTTGGTCTTGGAGGCTTTCAGATGATTCACGTATACGCTGCTGCTGGGTTTAAGTTATTTTAAAATTATTTTTCTAAGCGGACAGGAGGGTTTCATTTAAAAAGCTATTGTTTACCGAAAAGCCACGCGCATATTACCCACTGCCCGAGAAACAGCTGCGTCCGTATTGCTTAAACAAACGTGGGTATTTCAGTGCCCTTTATAGAGGGCTGTAAGTGTATCAGTTCTGTAGGAATAATTTACTGACATTGTTTTAAACCATTTAAAGTAATTTTGGGAAGAAAGTATAAGGAGCAAGACACTTTCTTGGTGCTGTGCTTATATTTCCCTACTTATGATGTGATTGTTAGAAGTGTTCCCCCTCCCCCCGCAGAAAAATTCAAGGCAGAGGGGAAGCTAACCTCTGTCCACCTTGAGTTTATTCTGAATAACCTGGCAAAGTGTGTATGACTCTGTGTGTGTGTGTGTGTGTGTGTGTAAGCTAGAGGTTGATGCTAGAAACTCTTCTTGCCCACTCTCCACTTTATGTTTTGAGATCAGGTCTCGCACCAAAAATGAAGCTCATGGATCATTAGCATAAAAGATACTCCTGTGTCGCTCCCCATCATCCCAGTTCTGGGTTTACTGTGTGTTGAAACCATACTCCTCTTTCTAGGCAGTTTGTGGCTATGTAAAGCCATGTCCCTGTGCTTGATTGGCAGGCACTTTACTGACTGAGCTATGTCCCCAGCCCATGAATATCATCTTAAGTTAAACGCAGTGAAACTGTGACTGTCTGCATGCCTTTGTGCTGGGATCATGCACATCCAGACATATGTGCTGGTAACATGCCTGTTGGCCTGTCTATGCTCGCGGAGAATAATTCTGTTGAATCAGACACTGCTGCGTGTGTTCTCTTCTGGTCCTCTATTCCATGGATGCTTTCTGGACCAATGACACCAGCAGGGGATTCCATCTGTGATGGCACCTTAGCAATGCCCCGTGGAGTTTCCAGGGTCTTTCCCTTTCTCTTCCCTCCCACCCCCAACAGTTTGGTGTGTGTGTGTGTGTGTGTGTGTGTGTGTATACAAGTGTTTCTTATGACATATATACAAAGGTCAGAGACAACTTTTGGGAATCGGTTATCTCCTTCCACCATTTGGATTTTGGGGACCGAACTCAGGTCATCAGACTTGGCAGCAAGTGCTTTTATGCACATAGCCTTTCGCCACCATGCATCAGGTCCTCCCAACACCGGTGCCTTCCCTCTTCCTTTGCGTCAGTTGCCTCTATCCTGTTGGTCTCATATCTTTCTTATTCTTCTCGATTAAGAAGAGCAGCAGGAGCCACCCTTCTCAAGTCACGGGCGTGTTTGATCAGCTCCTTCGATGCTTCATTGGATGCCGGATTCCTACTCTCTTTTGATTCCCAGACCCTGTGTTGTGTTCTCCTTGGGTCCCTTCATCCCCCTCTCTGGCTTTCCCCTGTCTTGCTTTCCTTGCTAGAGCACCTGCTTGAGAAGAGCTGGAGACACAGTGAGGAATGAGATGCCGTGGGCAGAATTGTGCCTGCCTTCCTGACAGAAAAGCCATGCCCTGGAGTCTAACTCCAGCACTGAAGAGTGAGGCTGTTTGGATGCAGGGTCTTCAGATAGGTGCAGTGAGATCTAGTGTGGGCTCTAGTCAGCATGATGGGCATTCTTGATGGAAGGAACATTTGGACAGATATCCCAGACAGGGAAGCTGAAGGCATGAAGACAAACACAGGGAGAAGATGCGCAGCCTCAAGACTGGATCTAGCCGTCCTCACAGCCCTCATAGGAACCATCCTGCCCACACAGTAATGTCATGTTTGGGCTTCGGAACTGTTAGGAAATCACTCTCTGTTTAAGATGCTCATCTCTGGCACTTTATTCCAACAACCTATAATGGTTTATTATAAACCTGTAATGGTTTATTACAACCATCTGACTTGGATTCCTGCTCTTAAAGGTCCAGATATAAGAAGAATGAAGATACACACGGCCCCAAAAAGACTAATGGGGTGTCTTGAGGAAGCTGTGAATAAAGGCAGATAAAATTTGAGACAGGCCATCTAAAGGATTGAAGGCTTCTTAGAGAAGGGGGCACTGATGCCACTACCTTAGTGATGAGCAGGGCGCTTTTAGAAGACTTAAAAGTGTCTTATTGCTGTGAAGAGAGACCATGACCAAGGGAGTTTCTAAAAGAAAACATTTAACTGGAGACTTGTTTACAGTTTCAGAGAGTCAGTCCGTAACCATAATGGCAGGGAGCACGGTGGTTGTCAGGCATGGTGCTGGAGCAGTAGTTAAGAGCTTATATACTGATCTGAAGGCAGTAGGCAGAGAGAGAGAGAGAGAGAGAGAGAGAGGCCTGGCATGGCTTTTGAAACCTTAAATCCCACTGCCAGTGACATATGTCCTCCAACAAGGCCACATCTCCTAGTGCTTCTTAAACAGACCCATCAGCCAGAAACCAGACATTCAAAGTCATGAGCTTATGGTGGCATTCTCATTTAAACTACCCCAGACTGTTAGATGGCTCAGTGGTTAAAGGCTGCCAAATCTGGTGACCCGAGTTCAGTCCCCAAGGATTCACCTGGGAGAAGGAGAGAACCACATATTGTCCTCTGACCTTCAAATACAGCTCAGAGGTGCAATCACAGAAGGCAGACAGCACAGGGTAATTACAAACATGGCCTCAGAAGAGGACGGTTGGACTGAGCTGTAGGGTTAAGGTAAGCATGGTCTGACTTTCCTACATGCAGCCTTATCTGGGTTCTCCCTTCACGTGGTATCCCAGGGCACCAGTTCCTCAGGTTGGTATGTTTCTGGCCATAGGCCTACTGCCTGACTTGTGCCATTTCAAACCCTGTGACATTTGCTTTTATTTCCCCCCGCCTTGCAAGCAGATTTCATCTGCCATGTGTGCACTGAGTCTGCATTGTGGATGCTTTGTATACTTAGCAGCTGGGTCTCCAGAGGATTCATATAGTCAAGTGCTATACGACCCAGAAAATCATGTCAATTTCCTGGGAAGCTCTTGGTAATTTGGGGATTCTATTCCTGATTAAAACTCATGCAAGTCCAAGATCTTTTTTTTTTTTTGGTACTTTTAATAAGAATGTCCCAACTGTATCAGTCAGGGTTCTCTAGAAGAACAGAATTCATAAAATGTATATACTGCAAAAGGAGATTCATTAGGTTGGTTTACATAGTAGGGGTCACCATCTTCAGGCTGGGGACTCAGAACCTGGTAGCTGCTCAGTCTATGAAGGTGGATGCCTCCACAGTCCCAATGTGGCACCGAAAACCCGGCATCTCCCTGGAGAGTGGCTTGTATAGAATCCAGGTAGGAAGAGTGAGGTAGCCAGAGTCTAAGGTGCGGCCTCCAAGCTAGAGTCATTTTCAGATAGCTATGGACTGTATGCTCTAGCCCACAGTGGGTGAAAATGGGCAACTTGAATTACTATAGCCTGCCTGGCAGTCAACATGGCTGGGTGCTTGAACTGTTGCTATTTTGTCTTTCGTGAGTCCATCTGCACCCGCTCTCATGGTACCTGCTATGGTATAGCCAGCTTGAAGTGCAAACCACCCATCCTGTTCCTGGGGGGGGGGTATCTTCCTGTGCAGGAACATCTGAGAGGGTGTTTTCACTCCCCCCTGCAGTTCTCTGCTCCCTTGGTCACTCCAGGAAAGTCACAGCTGGGCTGGGCCTGGGCTCTGCCTCTCAGTGGGAGGCTTTGCTTTCTTTTCATCTCTGTTGACTGTCCTCACGTATACAGTCTACAGTCGCTTTCACGATTGTGTTTGCCAACCAATGGCTGAGTACATTTCCACGATTACTGGCTTTGCCTCCATGTGTCTGCTGACTGGTTTTATTTTAATGTGACGGGAGCTGGAGTCATCTGAAAGGAGGAAGCATCAGTTGAGAGAATGCCTCGATATGATTTGGCTGTAGAGCATTTCGTCAATTAGTGATCGACGAGGTAGGACCCAGCCCATTGTAAATGGTGCCATCCCTCAGCCCTCAGCTGGTGGTCCTGGGTTCTGTATAAAAGCAGGCTGAATAAGCCATGGCAGGCAAGCCAGTAAGCAGCACCCCCCCCCCCCGCCCCTGTGTCCTCTGTATCAGCTCCTGCTTTCAGGTTCCTGCCCAGTTTGAGTTCCTGTCCTGACTTCCTGATGATGAATGGTGATTTGAAAGTGCGTGTAAAATAAACCCTTTCTCCCCAAGTTACTTTGGTCCTAGTGTTTCATCACAACCATAGAACCCTTAACTAGGACAATGGGTAAACAGCATCTGTCAGGGACTTGGGCTTGGTGGCTAAGCAAAAGCAGGCTGAGGTGCGCGTGGGTTATTTCACTGCTAGGACCAAGAAATTCTTTTTACCAGTCCCTGCTCATGGCTTACTTCTTCCTCTCTCCATCCCTCTCCCCTCTAAAATTCATTTTGTAGGCTGATGATCCTTTGTGTCCAGTGTCAAATAATTGATTCAAATCCTTTTTTTTTCTTTTTTTTTTTTTTAACTTAGAGACCATTTGCAGAAAAGAAAATCATTTCTCCAACGACAATGTCTCAGACATCTTGCCAGGGCTCTGGCTGTTCGAAATGGCACTATTAGAAAAATGTCCACTGTAAATTATGCAATCGCAACATCTAACGCTTATTAAAGTCACGCTCCACTAGGCAAAGCAATTTTTGGCTCTTGCAAACGCGGGCTATTTGTTTGGTGTGACTGCACGGTTTCCTGCCCTTGTGTGGCACTCCCCAACAAAGCTGAACAGTAAGATGGACGAGTGAAACTGAACCAGGAGTGAGGACTTCAGAGGATCTCATTTGCAGGTCTTACGTTATGTTTCTCATGCCTGTCTGCAGGGAGGAAGGGGTAGTGAGTTCAGGCAGGTGCATAACTCCTCCATCTTTACAGTCTCTTCGAGTTACTTTGCCACTTTTTCCCTCTGGATCTGTGCCTCAGTTTCCTTGTCTGCATCTCGTCAGAAGGGCAAGGAAACAACACACTATTTGCCTTTGAAGGAGTACCTGATGTACATAAAGCATACAACATCATATCTTATTTTCATTTGTCATTTTCCTTAGCAAACCCAGACTCAGGTTGGGTCTCACTTCAAAGGCAACACTCAGAGGGACAGATTTCATGCCATACTGGGTTTCCATAGCCACCACTGGCCTTGAGAGCTTGGTGTTATGCTTATGAGGGTTGAGTGGCCAAACGGACTCATTTAGAGATTGGCTCTCCCTGCTTCTTGGATTAGAGTTGATGCTGTAAAATCATCCTGAAGCCCAAACCACTCAGGGGCTTTGGGGTGCCCCAAATGATATGCCTTCCAACTACGTAGGAGAAATGGGGTCTCAGCGGAACTGCATGTGCTTTCGATCATTTTATCCAAAGATGCTCAGATTTTATGATGCAAACCTTGCATGTCAACTGTCAGCTCAATGTAATGATGCTCAGAGTGACATGTTTTGGTAGTGGCACCTTTTGTCCCTCCCATGGTCCATGTGGAGTGGCTGATGAAGCTGGCTTTGGGAATCCTGACTCATTGTCCACTTCCAGAACTCATGCCACATGCCACGAACCCTTTGAGGAAGTGCAGCTTCAAATGGAAGAGGTTGGCCCTGAAGTCCTTCCTGCTTTGTCACAGATGATGCTCTGACCCCCATGCTCAAGGCCTGCTTATCAAAGAACATGGTGTTGCATTATACATATCAGAAAGAATTGGCGGGTAGGTCTTACACAAGGCACCTGGAAAGAGTAAATATAGGGTCCATAAGGAGACCTGGTTATGGTGGCCGCCAAGTGGAGGATTACATGAACCCAGAGGCCAAAGCTCTAGTCCCTGGGAGGATGCAGTGGCTTCTTGGAAGCCACACTTCACCAAGGTTCTTAACAAGTCTACCTCAGGGCATGTGGTGGTTTCGCTTGCAGTCAGAGCAGGAGCAGGGCCTTTCTTGTATAACCAGGAGCCATGGCTGAACACCCAAAGTGTGAAGTGTGCCCATACTCTCAAAAGTGCTAGAAATTGAGGTTGGATCCCTTCCGGGCAGGCCCAGTACCTCCCACTGCCTACCACACCCATCTTCAGGCTATGTGAGAAGAGGCCTGGGGAGAGGAGAGAGAGCCTAAGTGGTTCTGGGCTCTTCTTCCTACAGTGGAAAGTAGCTCCTCTTTCCTTCAGGTCCAGGGTGATTCAAGGGAACCTAAAGGGTAGATGAGAGCCTAGCATGGTAGCTCATCCCCGGGTAATATCTGCCAATATTTTGGCCCATCTGATGCTTGTATTAAGGTGGAACTTGGTGAGTTCTTGGAGGAATGTGACACAGACTGTTCCCTGGTGTCTAAAGAGTGCTGGACTGTCAGGACTGGGTGTTGGCTTGGGGGTTTCAGATGTCAGGAAGCAATGTGGGACCTGAGAGGAACAGAGGGTCCTCTTTATCCTAGCTTTACAAGGTCATTGGAGTGTGACATAGAAGAGGACCCCAGGGATCTCATGTCTTCATATAGAGGAATATGAAAGTTGTTGAGTACAGGGAACCTTTGGGGACAGTGTTTGAAAACCCCAGACCCAAATGCACCCAAACTGACTCAGAGCACTCTGGAGCTGAGAGTGTGAGCAGTGGGCAGAGTACCTGTGCTGTTGTATGTCACCTTCTGTGTAGCCACTCGGACTACTCTTCCATCAACATCCACTGCTTGTCCCTGGGCCGTCAGTCTAACATGTTAATATGTCACCCTCCTATGTGTGTGTCCCTGTGGCATGTTACTTAGGGAGGTGATTATCAGTCCTACCCCCATTTCCCTAGTTAGCACCTGAGTGGCGGCTTCTGCCTGACATTGTTAAGTGGCTATCTGTCCTCTGGGTCTCTCTCGCTCCTGACACCAGTGAATAAGATCAAGAGGAGAGGGCTTTGCTTTGATCACTTGTGTCCCTACCACTAAACAGAGACCACAGGGAGCTGTGAGCGGGGTTCAATGTGGAGCTTATAAAAACCAGGCCAGACCTAAACGACTCAAAGATACCCACTAGGCCTGTGTGGGGACTTATGGCAGATAGTTCTCCTGGAGAGGTTTCTTCTCTGGCCTTTTAGCTATAACTCACGCCTTGGGCTAAGTGGTGGGAGTTGGGTTCAACCAGAAGAGGCAGCTGAGACACTGTAGGGAAGGGTATTCCCTGTAGGACTGATCCTGGCGGAGGGTGTCTCTCCATCTGAGGCTGCAGCATCTGACATTTGTGCCTGAGCCAAAGTCCCCACTGTGCAAACCGACAGGACCTCACCTGGAAGTTTTGACACAAGATGTAGAAAACCGAGTACATGACTGTTCTATGGTATGGTTAAGGGGAAGGTTTTTACTGTGGATATGAGGAAGAGAACCAGCAGAGGCATCCGGAAGAGTCCAGAATGGAGAGAGAAAGTAGTTAGACTCAACATGGCCAGTAGACTGAATTTAGGCAGGAGAGGAGGAAGAGGGGGAGAGGGAGAGAGGGAGGCAAAGAGAGGACCAAGAGAGCACATAGCCAAAACAGCAAGGTTATAAGAAGTGAAAGGCTGGGAGGAGGGAAGTCATGAGCTGGAGACGTTTAGATACTGAGAAGAGCTAGTTCCAGTGATACATGAGGGAGCCTGGGTGGCCAGCCTCCATTTTGACATGCTGACAGGTACCACAGATCACCGTTTGTCTCTCCTGCCAGTAATAAGGGAGATGCCTCCTCAGGTACCAGCTTCACAAGTTTCCGAGGAATGGTAGCTTTTGTCTAAGGGCCAGAATTTGGGGAAATGCAGCTTCCTTCTGACCTGACACCTACCTCATCTCCCTTAAGACAGGACTAGTTCCTCTCCTGCCCTAGTCCTGTGACCACACAGTCTCTTCTTTAAGCCTCTTAAGATAGGTGTGCATCTTCCCTGAAGGGATGCTGAGGGCCAGGTGACTTCTCTCCTGAGGCCCCTCCTCCTCAAGCTGACCCTGAGAGCTTTGCCTTCCTGAGGGAGCCAGCCAAGCCTGGATCCAATGCTTGGCAAATTGCTCCAGTGGTTCCTTTTGGTTCTAAGAAGATCCGTGCACTGGCCGAAGATGAGGAGGAGCGTGTGAAGGTGGACCCCTTACTCATCGTGTAATCTAGAACATTCCTCATCCCAATTTTATTCTTCTTCTGTAAAATGGGGTTAATGAGGGTGGGGCCAGTCTCACAGGACCAAAATGACTCAATAGCGCTGTGCAGGAGGGGTAGGATAAGCCACAAAGAAAAAGCAGCCCAATCCAGGAAAAGCAGCAGTTGGGTTCAGTGCCTTCCCATAGTTCGGTGAATAGGAATGCATAGGATGGCAAGCTGGAAACTGCGCTGGCTAACACACAGGTAGAAAATCCAATTTGTATCTTGACTGAAAACACAAAGCAATTACTGGAATTGAAAATCATCCTAGCCTTTGAATCTCTTTTAGATTTGGCATGGCTCCTTCAAAGTCAGCACCCAGATACTTGGGAGAATAAGAAGTAAATGCTGGAGGTGCGAACCCAGTCCGTGCCTGCTCTGGTGGAGACCTAGAATAAACTTAACTGTAAAGGGATCCTGGCCTCCAAATGTAATTCCACAGATGCACTTTGATGTCACAGCCATTGATCAATAATTCATTCAGCTTGTGACTGCCTACGACATGATTTAATATGTCTGGCTAAATTATGTCCCCACAGGAATGCTCATGCAGACCAAAGGAAAAAGAACAATGGCCGCAGTAGCGGCACCAGGAGGGAGCTGCGCCTCAGGAAGGAATCAATAGTGATCTCAGTGCAGGGAAACTGTGAGGGATCTAGTTGGCAGAGGGACTTCATTTCAATCCCTGCCCCAGGTGACTCTGAATGTCACCTCCAACCTCAGCTCTGCAGAGACAAAAGAGCCTTGCCTCAGGAGAATTAGAATCTGCAGTAATCCCAAATCTGTCAGTCAAGAGCCCTCACTCTTCCGTCGGCTGCTGTCGCTGCTTGTCCTAGTGGTGTCTCTCGAAGCTTCTTGTTCAGAGTAGTGGAAAGGCGTTGGGTGAATCGGCAGAAGTAGCCAGGCTCATGTTTGAGGCTATCTGTGGTAGACTGTTAGTTGAAATAAGCAAATAACAAAGCTTATTTACTATAGAAAAAAGAATCTGGTGTCTCTCTGTCTCTATTTCTTTCTGTCTCCCCTGCCCCTCACCGCCTCTCTCTCGTGGGATTACACATGTATGCTGGTTCATGGTAGCATGTGTAGAGGCCAGAGGTTGGTTTGGAATGCCTCCCTGAGCCTCTTCTTCACTTCATTCTGTAATATGGCTTCTTACTGAATCTTGAGCGAGCCCTTTTGGCTAGATGGCTACCGAGTAAGCTCCGTAGCCTGTTTCTGCCTGCCAGGGCTGGAGTTACAGATGCACACTGCCATACCTGGCTTTTTACAAGGGTGCTGAGAATCTGAACTCGGGTCCTCATGCTTGGGCAGCAAGTGCTTCACCCACCAAGCTGTCTCCCCAGCTCACACCCAGGAGATTTTGAGTGAGACTGAGAAAGAACTGGGTGACCGTGCAGCAGCTTTTTGTTTCCGCTGTGGTTAAGCTTGTAGGGTCTTACAGAATACCTCTTCCCTCACTTTGAGATGTCCTCTTTTCCCCCTGTTGCCACTGACCTTGAAAGGAAGAGGAAGTGACTTGGAGTGCTGGAGTTGGCCTCAGTCATATTCCCTGGGGCGTAGCTCCGGTTGCTCATTGGCTGTGTGATCTTGGCAAATTATTCAGCCTCTCTGTTTTATGTCTGTAAGGCTGAAAGTGGGGGAGGTACACCTAGAGACACATTCTCATTCCATCTCACACAGGAGGAAGGTACCATGGGCTGGAGTTTATCCGGCAAGGCCTCCAGGAAGGACAAGGAGGAAGGACATGATGAACTGGAACAGCTGGACATGGTTTAGTGAATCCAGTTTCATGCTTCTACTCAATGGGAGCCTCTTATAAAACAATTTTTTTTTATCCTGCTGTGGTATCAAAAAATGTTCCTCTTTTGTTCCATTTTAAGCCAGATCTGACTCTGTAGCCAAGGCAGACCCTGAACTAGAGGCAGTCCTTCTACCTAAACCTCCCAAGGGCTGGCATTATAGGCGTGAGCCAACTATACTCAGCCCTCCATGTATGTGGGGCCTGATTGCTGGGGAGGTGGGGGGGAAGAGTGCCTGGGCCTCCCATTGCTGCTGTAACAAGTGAGCCCCACTCTGTGGCTTACCTAGCAGTTTTCATATCTATTACCACCAGGGAACAGATATCTAAAGTCTAAGAAAAACTGGGTTAGTGGCTTCTTCAGGCCGGAACCTGTTTCTTTTCTTCTTTCAGCTCCTAGAGGCCTTCTGAGTCTCTCAGCTCATGGGTCCTTCCATCATCTTCAAAATGTATCATTGTTCCAGAGTCTGTTGCCTCCCACCACACCCCCTGGATTTTGTTGTAGCCCTTCCAAACTTGTGTATTGACTCAAGGTCCAACCAGATAAGTGAAGATAAGCTGTACTGCAGAATCCTTAATTTACTTCTACCAAGTCTCTTTGGATGCTAAGTGTGGTGGTTCATCCTCATTGTCAACAAGACTGGACTTAGACTCGCCCAGGGGACACATCTCTGGGTACTTCTGTGAGGGCCTATCTAGAGAGGTTGATCTGAGGAGGGAAGGTTCATCTGATGTGGGCAGCACCATTTCATAGGCTGTAGTCTCTCACATAGTAGAAAGGAGAAAGTCAGCTGAGTACCAGCAACCATCTCTCTCTGCTTCCCGTGCATATGATATGACCAGCTTCCTCATATTGCATCCCAGTCCTGATAGGCTAGACCTTCAAACTTTGAGCCAATCCCTCTCTTTTCTTCCTTCCTTCCTTCCTTCCTTCCTTCCTTCCTTCCTTCCTTCCTTCCTTCCTTCCTTCCTTCCTTTCTTTCTTTCTTTCTTTCTTTCTTTCTTTCTTTCTTTCTTTCTTTCTTTCTTTCTTTCTTTCATTTTGTCAGGTATTTTGTCATGGCTGTGAAAAACGTAATACACAGAGTAACACAGATGTGGGCACTAAGGGTTAGGACATGAAAAGTTGTTCACTGGACCTCAGGGACCAAGGATGGTGACGAGACACAGGAAGACTGCCATCAGGGTCCTGCACCACAGTTGGGAGAATAGACCGGAGGCTGCTCTGAAGGGAGGGTCGGGTCCACACCAACTGGCTACCGAGGAGCAGGGAGGAGACACCTAGGTTTCTTGCTTGGATGTGATTGATAAAATAATGACTTCAGCATCAAAGTGTCTTCTTCCTAACTAATGATGAGTAAAACTTCCAGCACTGTCTATAAGATGTATGACAGTGGAAGAACTGATCATTGTAAACTGGTTATCACTGGATTGTCTACACTGGTTTTGCCCAAACCATTAATTAGCAAATGGACCAACAGATGCTGCAGCCTCATAAGCAAGCTGTTCCGAATTGCTTTTGAGAAAGTATCTCATGTAAAAGGAGGATTCCTAACGGTGGAGGCTGAGGTTTCTTTGTTTGTTTTTTCCTGTTTCAGGGTGTTTTATAAAGATTGAATTTGAGAATGAACAGCTTTTACTCAAAACCCTAAAGTAAGAGCTGAGCTCTGGTCAAATTAAACCCTTTAATTTAAAAACTGATGTGGCATAATTAGCTGTGTGTTTTCCAATGCCTGAAGACAGTTGAGGTTTTCATTATCTTGGTGACTGCGGGCCTTAGCTTTGACTTGACTTTTCTTATCTTCCTTACTTCTGTTCACTTCTGTAGTGGCATTGTAACCCCTCCCCCACCGGGGAATGACTAGACATGGTAAGCTTTGGCTGACCAGATGATAGGTGTGGTCAGGATTCCAGGCAAGGCTTCACTGAGATTGTCTAATGCACTTGGATGGCCAGAGAGGGCTCAGTGTCATTTCTTCTGTGGCTGGTCTACTTGAACCATCCCCCCCCCCACCACCGTGGCTGGTCTACAAAACCACTAACTTGCAAGCCCTGACAGGGTGGGCTGAATTGGTTAAGCTCAGAGAACCATTCCATCTCCACACCCTCTTGGGGCTTCTTAAAGAGAAATCTCTAGTAAGCAACAGATATCTTATGTGTCAAGGAATGCAGGGACCATGGTCCACAGTTACAGCTCTCCTGAAGGCTGACCTGAGACCTGGGCTGGCTCTAGACATCAAATAACTTTGGAGGGTGCCTAGTTAGTTCCCTTTCAACTTCATATAAAAAAATCATCATGTCTCAAATACTGCATGGGACATACACTCACAGAATTATTACTGATTGATACAAATTCACATTGAGTAGAGTGGTGGTTTTTGTTTTGTTTTTCTGCCAAGAATTTTCTGGAGTCACTTTCCGAGTTTTTTGATTTTCCAAAACAGCTGTAGTTTGGCTGTATCTAATGGAAGGGCAATGGAACCCAGCTGTCCATGGAGAAAGGCCAAAAGCTACATGGTCCCTTTAATTCACCACTAACAGTACCCTCCATGTATTTTGTCATACTTTGGAATCAGAACCTTCCCCTTGCTGAAGCTTTGTGCCCTTCCCTAACAGCCTAAAACTTTTAATCATTTGAAGCCAGCAGTTGTCTAAGGGGTAGTCAATAATCTGAACATATCAGGCAGCATGGTGCATGGTGGGAAAATCTCCATAAATGGGAGCTGCTATGTCTACTGCCATTTAAGCTAGTGGAAGAGGCAGGGAGAGCGGAGGTGAGTGATAGTAGAGTCTGGTCTGTGAGTTCATTGAAAGGCTCAGATTCGGAGGAGGTCTGGTTGGAGGTACTCTCCACGCCTTGATGTTGAGCAGCTTCAACTCAGCTCTTACAGTCTTTCTCCAAGGGTTTTATGTAGGAACAGTATTTTAAATATTCATTGTATTAGGATTTTAAAATTATATTAGTGTGTGTGTGTGTGTGTGTGTGTGTGTGTGTGCATTTTACAGCCTGTATGTGGAGGTCAGAGGACGAATTGCAGGAGCTGGTTTTCTCCTACCACATGGATCTTTAGGATTGAACTCAGGTCCATCAGACTTGGAAATAATGCCTTAGCCACTGAGCCATCTTGCTGGCCCATGTTTGTTAATCTAATGTGTGTCAATGGTAGAAAGAAAGGATTGGCTGGAGCAGTGGCCTCTCAGTGGATGTGAATTCTCTTTAACCATAATTATAGCTTTCAATATTCCCGAGGTTATCATATCTGTTGAGTGCTTATTAACATTTCAGATGGTACCATTTTGCTCATCACACCAATCACAGCTGGGCGTTGCAGCATGAGAGTCGTTACGGTTAACGCTGATAATCAGCTTGCTAGGTTTAGAATCACCTAGGAGACAGACCTTTGGACATGTATGCGTGAGGCTTTCTAGACAGGGTAAACTGAGGAAGCAAGACCCACCAACAATGTAGGTTCCAAAACCAAATCAAAGCAAGGAAGTGAGCTGAGCACCAGCATTCATCTCTCTGCTTCCTGACTATGAATGCAAGGTAACCAATGGCCTCATGCTCCTGCTGACATGTCCTCCCATCATGATACCTTCAAACTGTGGGCTAAACCCTTTCTTCCTCATTTTTTTCAGAAATGTTGTGTGGTGAAAAAAAAAAATTAAGGCAGGTCATTTCTGCACACACAAGTGCATTTCCAAACAGTTGAATTGGTTCTAGTTGGAGTCCACCTGTGTATCTTTGACTCGACACCTGATGGCTTCTGGTCTCAGCCACCGCAGGCTTTATGTAAAGCTGGGCTGTTTGGAACTTTGGGAGATCTGGAGTAGGTCAGCTAGACTCATGGAGCCTCAGTACAGGCCAAACTAGATGCAAGTAAAATGCTGAACAAAATGTGTTTTGAAAAATAAAGATGGGTTTTAGGAACCATCAAAACCCAGAAATTCTCTGAGATATATGAAAGGCCCTATGGGTAATAAAAAAAAAGTCTCATTTAAGAAATTAAATGGTCCTGTCATTTGTAATGGGGTTCATAGGGTTTTAAGGCGGACAGAATGCAAGGTGCACGGTGCAAGTCACAGCGGCCTTCCACACTTGCAGTGTCCCACAGACGGTTATCAAATAACATGACGGAAAGTACCTCAGTGCAGCAACGTGGTGCAGACTCAGACACAGGGATGCAAGATGCTTCTTACGAGGCTTCTCGTCCTTTCTTCAAATTAAAATGCTAAACTAATTAAAACCAAAGGTACTTTAAAAAACAGTGTGCTTCCAAACAGATTTTTAATATATGCCAAGCTGAGTGGGAGCCTAGAGTTCTTTTCTTTTCTTTCTTTCTTTCTTTCTTTCTTTCTTTTTTTTTTTTTTCTGGTGAGGATCAGAAATCTATTAAAAATGGAATTTTGAATCTATGTCCCAACGGCCCCCTCTCACTCCACATAACGAATATGGCAATGGTGTTGATTCACTAATGGCAGAAGTTGGAAATGGGTTATTTGTTTTCTCAGGACCATTGGCCAAACAGTTGAAATGTAAGTCATTATTTATTCCTACATCATCTAAGATAGCTCCCTGCCTCCACTGCTCTGGTGTGAATTTCCCCCTCCACAGTTTAGTGAGTCCCTGAAAGATCTGCTCTCAGGCTTTTTTCCCCTCTTCATCCTGTTCTGGAGCTTTTTGTATTATTTCATTCATGTTTGACTCATAGATGTTTTGAATACGCCAAACTTGGTTCCTTCTCAGAGTATTTTTTTTTAAATATAGTTTCAATAGCTTCTTGGATATTTTTGCTATAAACTGTCACATAGCTTGTTCTTTCTCACCATCCTGGATCTCCACCACCCTGTGAGACAGAGTTCTAGGCTAAGCTTAGAATGCTTGCTGCCTTCTATAGGGCATGCGTTGTTCCCCGATTACAGCTTGAGTTTACTATTCTATTCGTTGACCCTCTAACCAGAATGCTAGCATCCTGAGGGCAAAGATCATCTCTATCTGCTCAGCTCTGAACCCTCTTGTCACACTATCTAACATTTGCCAAAAAGAGGAAAATACTCATACCATCTGCAGTGACAAGAGATATTTCCAGAAAGGCTGGCCAAGAAAGAAACAAAGGTGTTTTAGAGAAGTTGCTGGTACCTCATTGTGAGACCTTGAAGACATTTAGATAAAAGGATGTGGGCAGGATGTGGGAAACGCAGAATACGCTCAGCTAATCTCTGGATCAAAGAGAGAAATGAAAAAGAATGATGACATTAAAATAACACAGTTGATCACAGCCAAGGGTGCAGCAAGTGCCCCACGGTAGGAAATGGAGGCTGAGGGTTTTTTTCAAGATGAATCATCTTTTTCTTTTCCCCTCTGTCTTTCTTTTGTACGTCCAATTTGTTTTCTTTCTAGGTTTAGAAATATTCAAGAATTGCTTGTTTAGGGAGTCTCAGTATTCTTTTCTCTCTTCTGCATCGATAGTATTGATTCCTGGAAGTGTGTGGGGGAGGGTCGCAAGTATGGGTACTTAGTTCATTTACAAGCTTGCAGTCTCGCTGAGGCAACTTCACCTCCATTCAAGCTTGCTTTCTCTGTTGAAGTGCTTCTGGTACCCAAGATAAACTGGTAACCTTTTCCCCCTTGGAACCTGCTGGACACTAGCCAGTATCTTAGCTACTTTTCTAGTTACTATAATTCACACTCAGGAAGCAGAGAGACCCTGGCACAGGGAATGATGCCACCCACAGTGGACAAGTCTTCCCACCTAATGAACACAATTAAGATAATACTCTGAAGGTATTAAAGAAAGGTTTATCATCCAGGTATTTCTAGATCCCACCAAGGTGACAATTGAGATTAGTCATTACAACCAGAGAAATGTTTATCTTAAGTTATTGGCAAAATGCTCTGATCATGTTGTTTATATTTTAGGATTTTGAGTGCCCTCTGTCCTCTTATGCCTAAATTGTTTCATAGTTATTCTGAATTTACACTAGTTTTGCTAGTTTATAAGGAAGGTCTAAGCTAGCAACAGGCAGCAAGTGTAGACATAAAGTGTATTGAAATATCATTTGACAATAGGCCAGGTATGGTGGCACATGCCTATAATCCTAGTACTTGGGAGGCTGAGGCAGGAGGATTGTGAGTTTAAGGCCAACCTGGCTACATAGTGAGACCTTGTTTTACAAAACTGGAGGTAGGGAGTGGATGTGTGGGAGAGGACTGGCAAATAGAAGGGTTCAGTATGGGATCTGTTCATTATCACCACTACCACCACCACCACCACCATCATCCTGAGTATCATTATTATTATGCTGTAAGGAAATAAGACATGTAAAGGAGAAGGAATGCCAGAATGCTTCCCTTATAACATTTCATTAGCCTTGTGAGACCATAGCAATCCTTATCATTCCCCTCTACTGTAGATCTAATGTAACTGAGAGAGAAGTCAATTTAAATCAGACAATCTATTCAGCTGCATATACGTTTGTTCTGTATATGATACCTGTATTTAGCAGGCAATTCTACATATGTGTTTTGAAGGTATCTGCTTTCCAGAACCATGTAGAACCTTAAGGCCATATGGATGAGTCATGACTCCAGCCTGGGAGGAGGTTAGCCCTGTCCAAGGATGTTCATGTCCATGCCCTGCCACTTCACTCTGCTTCTGGGGTTTTAAAGCTATAGATTCTTGCTGAAGCTCATTGGGTAATAACCACGTTTGCTATTGATACAATTTTGTGAAGAGGAACAATGACCAAAGAAAGAGCTTATTGGACTATGATACAAGGAACATTTCTTTACTGTTCACCTTTGAGCAGCCAAGGCAGCAAGCCAGGAGAACTGGAACAATCCATTTCTGGGAAATAGCTTGATCCAGGGAAGGCACACACAGTTTGGAATGAACGTCCACATTAAAATCCCCACCAGCCTCAGTCAGCTTTTAACCTTCATTCCATCTTACTGGCCTCCATGGGTGGGTGGCTTCTCGTGATGGAAGGAAGTCACACCCATAGTGTCCTTCTCCTGAATTATTCAAGGTTAGGTCAGCTAGCTGGGCTCTCCAAGGTGATGATCCAGGGAGTTCAACTAGGTACTGGCTTTTGTTTCACAAAGTTGCTTCTAAACCTTGCATAGGTGTCTTGTTTCTTCACCCTGTCTACCCTCACAGGGTGTTCATTTTGTCCACCAGAAGCTTGGCTTAGTTAGCATTGAGCCCTCTACTTTCCTTTCTTAGTGACCTAATGGCTGCAGTCTATGCCGTTTTCATTTCTACTATGGTATTAAGAGTCCCCGTGGGGCTGGGAAGATGGCCCAGTCAGCAATTCTCTTACTCTGCAAACACAAAGACCTTAGTTCAGTCCTCAGAACTAATGTAAAACTACCAGGTGCAATGGTGCATGCCTGTAATCCCAGTATGGGGAAGCAGAGTCAGGAGGGTTCATGGGCTTGTGAGCCAGCCAGTCTAGCTTACCAGAAGAGACCCTGTCTCAAAGGAGGTAGATGATGTTCCTGAGAAGGATGACGCCAAGACTGTCATCAGCTTCTGTGCATTTACACATTTGAATGTGCACCCGTGTGCATGCACACATGAACTTGCATAGATAACTCCCCTTGGGATTTCTCAGAATTTAAGTGTGCAAGGACCCTGAGACCAGAGCTTTTGAACACTTCAGACCTGTGCTATTGAACTTAGGCCTGGCTGGTGTGTTCAGGAGGATTCACCCCCACTTTTACATATAGATTCAGTGTGTTTTCTTTGTGTGAATCGTCTGTTTTTTATTTTTGGAAAGAAACAGAGCAATGGCTAGCCCATTTTGGGTGGCTGTCCTAACTCACGCCCTCTGGTTGTCAGGACAGTTGTCAGCATGGCCTCCACTTGCAGGATAAAGCACAGTGTTCACAAGTCTGGCAGGCAAGGCTTGGGTTTCCAGGAAGGGATGCACAGAGGTGGTGTGGCATGCAGAGGGTCGTGGGTTTGCAGCCTGCCATGGTGACCGCTGGCCACATTCTGAGCAGATAACTATCTAAGGCCCCACTGCCTCCAGCTAAACTTGTAGCCACGCCTCTGGCTGGACACATGTTGGGTTCTGTGGTCTCCAGCTAACTGCCTACCCAAGCTCTGTTCATCTTTGAAATGGACTCTTTCTGTTTATGGCCCTTGAGAGTCAGTGCCTCCATACCCAGGGCTCTCTGCTGTGTGTTTGTCACTTAGGCTTTGAGGCCACCCAAACTGTCATAAAACTTCTTCACTCTTGGTTTGCTTCACAGCTTCTCCCTCCTGTTGAATACATGACCTAGTTTTCTTACTTTCAATTAATTATAAAGATGGAGGGATAAGTGAACATTTTCAATAATTTTGTGAGTTGAAAATTCAGTACTGAAACTATCCATTGCATTGGTCCATGGGAAATTTTATCTTCTGTTGGTTTGTATGGAATTTTCCAAATCTTCAAGACTTTTAGGTCTTGAAGATTTATTTGGCTATTTGGTAAGTAACATAGATTTCTACCTAAAAGAGTTCCATAGTTCGCTGAAAGGATGGATACAGAAAGTATGTTTTTAGGGCTTGTCATCACTTTGTGTGTGTGTATGCATAATATGTGTATATTGGTATGTTTATATAAGCATGCTTGTGTGGAGGCCGAAAGTCAACATCAGATATCTTCCGCTGTGACCCTTTAATTCAGTTCCTCATGTTGTGTTAACCCCCAACCATAAAATTATTTTGTTGCTGTTTCATAACTGAAATTTTGCTGCTGTTATGGGTTGTAATGTAAATGTCTGATATGTGACCCTCAAAGGGTTCATGACTCCCAGATTAAAAACCACCTTGTGTTTTGAGACACGCTTTCGAACACTGTCATCTTAGGTTAGCTCTTTAGGGAGCTTCCTTGGCTTCGCATGTCTGACAGAGAGCCCGGTGCTTCGGTTACAGATACATGTTGCTGTCCTTGGCCCTTATGTGGGTGCTGGGGATCCAAACTCAGGCCTTCATGGTTTCCCAACACTTCATTCACAGAGCCATCTCCATAGCCCCCTGTTATTACCTCTCTACACATCATCTGCAGGCAGTAGCCTTGTCTAATGGATACTTTATTTCTTTTACCTTTCCATTCCCCATGAAAATAATGGTAACAATTGCATGGATGGTGCACAACTCTGTACTTTTTTAAAGTGTGTGTGGAAACATTAAGCTTTACTTTAGATTGAAAGTAGTATTCAAAGCATTCTGGGAAATCAGGTAGTGCCATCTCTCCCATGTGAAGTACTTTACCAAGAATCCATTCAGTCCTCAGTGAAAAGCTGTGAGGTAGAATGATGGAGGGGAGGGTCACAGAGCTATTGCTTTAGAGGAGAAAAGTCCACTGTGTAATCTTCATCCTAAACTCAGGATCAAGGGCTGAGGCGACAGCTCAGTCAGTGAAACACTTGCTTGGCAAGTCCAAGGACCCGAGTTTGATCTCCAGAACCCAGGTAAAAGCTGGCCATGATGGCACCTATAAACCCAGGGATGAGGAAATGGTAAGCAGAGATTGTCAGATCCTTCAAGCTCACTGGCCAGCTAGCCTGGCCTACTTGGTAAAGTCACAGGCAAATGAGAGAACTTGTCTCAAACTAAAAGTAGAAGACTTCCTGAAAACTACATTTGGCCTCTACACACGTGAGTATAAAGGGTGTATGCATACCTGCACGCACATGCATCCATGCACATGCAAGCACATACATGATCATGCACATTTATGCACATACACAGAACCCATGATCATAGCCTTACAGGCCGTGGTGGATTATCTACCTCCTGTACAGAGAACCTAGCCGATCATGGGTCACCTGGTGGCTATGGAGCCCATGTGGGTCAAGGTCACCCATAAGATCATCATGCATGTTCTTTAGGCGTGTCTGGAGACAGAGAACTGGATATTTACTGTCTGTACGGCATCCACAGCAGACAAGCTGGAATGTTTATTATTTTTTGGTATATATTCCACTCACATGCACTATATTCTCCCCTTCCCATTTCTGAGATTAAAACTGCTAGGGGGGGGGGGAAGGGGAAAGGATTCCATCAAGACACATTGGGTCTTGACATGATGATGAAAGGCCGCTGGGGCGGAGAACACTGGGTGAAGTGTGTCCCAGCTGGTAATGCTTCCCTTTCACGGTGACTGGCTCCGTAACGATGCTTCCCCAGTCTTCCTGGCTCCTGCCCCACAGTCCTGGGCATACTAATGTTACGGTGGTGATCGCATAGAACTGTGTTCAAATAAGACATTTGAAGAGGTTTCCATTGGAACCTCTTCTGTGTGGAGAAAAGAAAGCTTGCTGCCACTGAACGTTTTCTTGATTTTTTTTTTCTTTATAACATTATACTCTTAAATGTTTCAATAAATGTCTTTTGCTGTACAAAACAGAGTGGTGACCATAGAGCAGAGTTGCTTGGAGCATGTAATGAGTTGGTCCAGAATAGTGGGAGCATTCAAGAGTCGGGTGTTGTGGGCGAGCAGGGGTGCAGGATTTGGGTGTGGGGAGACATACTTGAACAGCTGGGGCCACCTTTTCTGGCACCATCGCTTCACAGATGTTCCCATGGCCTCCGTGGTTTGCAGCCAGCTCAGTTCCTGATGCATCATTCACAGACTGCCCTGATTCTAGTGCACACGGTGGCCTGCCTGTCCCCCAGCCAAGGCCTCAGCTGTCCGGGGCCTTGGTGACAACTGCATTGCCACAATCTGTCCTACTTTGCACTGTGCTGGAGCGCTAGTAAGGCTTTTTTTTTTTTTTTTTCTTCCTCCCTGTATGTTTCATCCCTGCCAAGAGTAAGTAACTTAGTGCTTTTCAATCTGTGAACCTTGGTCAAGGGCAGATGACAATAGCCGATGCTATCTGTACTGAGGTATAGAATTCATACCATGTGTGGGTACATCTGGTGCCTGCACTATAGTTGTTCCAAAGCTTTCTCATGACAATCCTCCAGCACAGAAGCATCCTCATCACAGACAGAGAAACCAGGGCCCACAAAGATTAAGTAACTCACAGTCCTGTACCTGCACACATAAACACACACCCCTGGAGCACAGAGGCATATGTGTATACACATACCATATACATGCATACATACTCAAGCCCAAAGGCAGTTGTTTTGCACACATTAATATGTGAACACACATGAACATGCATGTACACTCATGCACACAAAGTGACCTTGGGAACACCAGTATTTTACACCTGCCTGTTTTTTTTTTTTTTTCTCTCCCTTTGGTGGAATTGAGGTTTTTCTAAGTCCTCCTCAAGGGAGGAACTTGAAAGGTCATCCAAAGATCTCTGTGTGGGAGGGGTTTGTTGTTGGACAGAGCTGAGTTCACAAGCCTCACAGACAAGGTTTAGAATAAGATTGCGTTTCTATGAAGTTCTAGAAGACTGCCCAGCACCACTGAAATGACCAGAGCACACTCCTGTCACTGCCCAGGCTCTGCCACTCCAACTTTGTGTACGCGGCTCAGAATGTCATAAGGTAGAATATGAGAGGCCAGCTTGCCCAGGGCAGGATTTGAACATGGAAATTTCCAGAATCCTTTGCAAAGCCCTGACCATGTGTGGGCCAGGCTTTTGGTAGTTTTAGCCTGATCAAATCACCTGTCCATGGTTTGGACAACAGAAACAAATAGTTGAGCCTCCCGCCTGGGAGCTGGTGTGCAGGACCTCTGAGGTGTAAGGTGGGTCAGGGAGAGGTCCCAAGTGAGGAAGCAGTGGCTGACCCCTGGTTGCAGGCTTCTCAAGCCTGTCTGGGGTGGGGGATACTCTGTGGACAGCGGAGCCCAGGCTTGGGGGCAGTTGGAGGGGTCGTGGGAATGGCCCAGCTGTGTTAGCACACCTGCCTTCTGCTCCCAGCTGTTTGCTTCACAACAAGGCTGCTGTCAGTAATTGCCAAATGTTCACACTTCCCACCCACTCCCCAGGCATTGTTGCATTTGCTGGCACCCACCACAGGGTCTAACTACTTTATTTTATTTATTATTATCTTTATAAAGAGACACTAGAATCCTATGCCTGGGAAGGAGCCAAGCTGGCCTGGTGCTGAGTGCGGAAATATTCCATCTCCCTTCTGTGCCCAGAATTATTTTTGTTTTCTTCGATACACAGCCTAGATACAGCCACAGTAAGGAAACTGGTTGATTTTTGAAACCCAAACTCCTTTCCTGTTTATCAGTGTTTCCCTCCCCCGCTCTCCCCCCATTTCATGGTGTTGGGGATTGCTAGGACTTTGTACTTGCAAAGCAAGTGTTCTTCCATTGAGCCATAGCCACAGCCCTCTTCTTTCTTTCTTTCTTTCTTTCTTTCTTTCTTTCTTTCTTTCTTTCTTTCTTTCTTTCTTTCTTTCTTTCTTTCTTTCTCTCCTTTCTTTCTCTCCTTCCTTCCTTCCTTCCTTTCTTTCTTTCTTTCTTTCTTTCTTTCTTTCTTTCTTTCTTTCTTTCTTTCTTTCTTTCATAATTTAGCAACCCCCTGACACTGATTGTGTTAGCCATATGTTTCTGGGTGTGTGAGATCCACTGGAGTGTGGTTGACTTACTAGGAGTCACACCCTTAAAGAAAATTGATTCTTCCTATCTCAGAATCAGTCAACTGTCTATGGCTCCTCATTTAGGTGTGGGGGATTTGAATCCCTTTCCACCCTGTGCTAGAATGTTGACTGGATTGATCTTGTGCAGGTAAACACAGCTGCTGTGAGTTCATGAGAGGAGTCATGTCATGTCCAGAAGGCACTGTTTTGCATCACTCCCCCTTGACCTCTGGCTCTTGCCATCTTTTTGCCCTCTCTTCTGTATCTCTTCCGACATCCTGAGCCTTGGGGTGGGATGTGATCTAGATGTCCCCCTTTTGGGGCCGGGTACTCCAAAGTCACTTATTCTCTGCACTTTGCTACTTGTGAGTTCCTGCATTGACCATCATCTACTATACCAAGAAACTCCTCTGCTGAGAGCTGAGGGCTGATCTAAGTTACAGGTGGAGAGATATGAATTTAGAGAGCAATTAAGTGCAATATCCATTTATCAGAATAATAGTAGCAGGTTTGTACCCAGGGCCTATGAGTTCCCTGTCTGTTGGTTCTTGGTAAGATCTTCAATATCAGGCATGTGTTTCCTTTTTTTGTGGTCCTTAAATCCAATTAGACAGTAGCTGGCTACTGCCTGCTCTTCATGCTGCTGTTGTGTGCATCAGCGTACCTTGCTATCCTGGTCATTGTTGCAGCTCACAGATATCACAGCTGGGAAGGTCTGTTGCTTACCTTCCCCACCCCTGTATTTTCCAACATGAAGAGAACTAGACGTCAGGCAGAAAACTTCCTGTTCAGTACCAGCTTGGTCTCTCTCTGTCTTATCACCTGTGTGTGCGGTATCTTCAGCCGTGGAATCTTGCTATCAAGTTCTGGTGGGTAGCCAAGAGTAATGTCCATAGCCTATGTTGTTTTAGGGCTCTATAGGTATCGTGGTCAACACCTGATGGGCAGGTATCTCACACCTGGTACTGGCCTTTATTGCTAAGCAACCTTTGACTTCTGGGATGAGCACAAGCTCCTGTCCGGGGTGAGTCTGATCCATCCCCCCCATCTGTCTTCATATGTATAAAACATTGGATTTCTATGTTGATGTTTCATAAATCCTTAGAGTTAGTCTGACTTTTTCGACAGGGCCTCTCTAGGTTCCCTAGGCTCTCTTTGAACTTACTCTGTGACCTAAGCAGGCCTTGAACCTCCAGAACAGCTGTGATCCCAAGCCTGAGATACTACATAGAGCTCTGTTTTCTTCTTTATCTAGCGTGTGTTCCTAAAACTGTGCCTCAGGAAGGAGCTGTTATGTCTTGAAGGCAAGAGTAGCTACCGAATACTATTATACTAGAATCAATTCTAGGCCACAGCTTAGGAGGACTTTGTGTTATTTTTCTCTTTGCTGTGATAGTATACTTGACAAGAGGAAGAAAACAACAACAACCACACACATACACACACAGGAAGCTATAGGCTTAGATTTTTAAAAAACCTACTTTATTTAGGGTGCTTGGCTCACAGTTTGAGAGTATAGTCCATAACGGCATAAGGCCTGGGCCTTAGTGTGGATACCCTCATTTTTGTGCCTAGACTCCATTGGGCCTTCTTGAAGTTGCCCCGCCCACACTCCCAGAGTTGTGAATTAACCTGACCCTATTGCTTGGCCTGGTCTCTGCCCATGGCTGTGATGTCCAGGGGTGCCCAGAAGCCTGCATCCACTCAGTCTGAAGTGCTTCCCCACATCGTCAAGGCCTCACTCTTCTAGAGCCTAGGTTCTTATCAGCATAGCCCCTGGCATCTCTTTGCCCTCTTTACCCTACACAGAGCAGGACTCCCACTCACCACCCTCCCAGTCCTTAACTTTAGCTTTAACTGACTAAACCATCTTGCCATCCTCCTTTGTATTCAATCTCTGTTATTACACAATTGCCAAAGTGGAAGAATCAGCATCAATTCGCACATAAATCTGAAGATTACAAACAAACTAGAAGAAACAGAAAGGGGAAGGCTCATTCATCCTTTCCCTTTTGCAGTAGAAGCGAGACAAGGGATTTTTGTATTCTTGTTAAGTTCAGAAGACGTGATCCAAAATGTTGACAGAAAAACACAAGTACATATCTATTTTCCTTTAAGTGGAAGTGGGACCACACGCTTTGACTTGTGGGTCTTTTAGTAGTTGGGCTACCTGTTAACTAATAAAGATTCTGAGGTTAAAATCAGATTTCTCAGTGTTGCTAATGACTCTGGTACTTTGGCAAGCACAGTCTGAGTTCAGTGCTAATGGACCGGGCGTTATACTTATTTTTATAGGCTGTGAGTCCTTGGGGTGGGGCACCCTCTGTCTATTGCATGGACCATCTTTTCTTCTTCTTCTATCCGCATAATGTCTGCTTGAACATGGGAAGAACTGCAGGGTATTTATGTAAATGAGTGATTGCCCAACGAATTATTAAAACCCTGAAACATACACAAAAACAGTAAGAGTTATACCCATGGCCGCTTGGTGTTCGTATCATGATTTTAATGAAAGGGGCAAAAAAAATTCAGAAGCCAAGAATCAAAGTCCAGAAGATTTTGTTATTCTACAGGGAAGCAGTGATCAGCTAGAACAGTTAAATAATTCTGCTACTGTATCAGTCTGTATTGCCCCGAGAATGCTGTGGAACAAGCAATTTTGAATCCTCAGTGGCTTGTGATAAATATTTATGCTTCTCAGTGAAGGGTCTGGGGCTGAAGTTTCCATTAGGTGTGAGTGGGCTTGGATCCAGGCCTGGGTGGGACTTGAGCTGGCTTCAGTGACATTGCACTAGGGCCTATACTAAAGAGGAGGCAGCTCACTATTGCAATGCGGAGTCACAGGAACACTGAAGAACGAGGCAGCTACCAGAGCACAGTTAAGATACTCATCCCCAATTCTCCCTCCTACCTCTTTGTCTAGGATGAGCCAGTGTTCAATCCCATGGTCACTGAAAGCAAATATGCTCTGTTCCAAGGGGATGGGTTATGGCTATTTGCTAAGCGGTAATTGAATTTCAATGCCAGTATGAAGGGGATTTAATGGAAGGCGTTCTCAAGCTCTTCCTTGATTTCCTACTCCTCTCTAGCACCCCAAAGGGAGCAGAACCCTGTTGTCGGGGTTGTAGTCGCCCCCTGATCTGGACTCAGAGCTGGGCAGGTGCCATTGTTTGAGCTGTGCGTTTGGCTGTTCTGTATTCGCACGTCCCTGATGGTCTTGGAAAATATAATGTTTTCTAACAGCTGTAAAAACAAGAGACCTAATGTTACCAGCTATACATAATATCCATGAAATTACACTGAATAATGTAATGGACTGTTATACTGTCATTAACACATTTTGAATACCTAATTTGAAAGGTTAATGCAATTGACAAACATGGCCACTCTGGGGCTCATCAATACCACTTAATGATGAAGCTCTTGTTTTCCAGTCATAGATTCAACGGAAGTGGGGGAAGACTTCATGTCTGGAACTGCACACTTTTTTAAAATCATAAATGAAGAGGCTCTGCACAATGTTTTGCTATAATTTGGAGTGTTAGAAATCATTTTACACAGCAGCTTAATGGAGGAACAATAATTAATATGAAGAATTGTTACAATTTGACATGGTTATGTTTTAGCTTTTCGGAAAAGATTAAGCTTGGTGAGGGAAAATGTGTTTCAGTCAGATAGATTGGGGTGATAAAGACCAGGGACGACCTTCCAGGGATGGCAGTGCTTCTTTGCACACAGTGTCATTGTTGAAGGCTCTCTTGGTCTGAGTAAAGAACCTATAGTTTTATATTAAACTGAGGACGGGGGGGGGGGGGCAGCGAGAAGACAGCTCAGCTGGTGAAATGCTCATCGTATGTCTTAGTTGCTCTCCTATTGCTGTGGAGAAACACCATGACCGCAGCAACTTATAAAAGAAAGCATTTAATTGGGGGCTTGTTTATAGCTTCAGAGGGTGAGTCTTCTGACTATCATGGTGGGAGCATGGAGCCGGCTGGAAGCACTGGAGAAGTTATACAGACCGATCAGGTTATATTTAGGAACATACACACATGCAATAACCATTAATGAAAGAAAAGGATTTGAAAGAGATCACGGGGGAGTATATTGGAGGATTTGGAGGAAAGTTAAAATGCTGTAATTATAATATCCAAATAAGAATAAAACTATTCTAAAAAAAAAAAAAGTAGATGAGAGCTTATATCTGATCCACAAGCACAAGGCAGAGAGAGAGAAGAGAGAAGAGAGGAGAGTGGAGAAAAGAGAGAGGGGAGAGAGAGAAAGAGAGACAGAGAAAGAGACAGAGGCAGAGAGAGCACTAATTGGGTATGGCCTGGGCTTTTGAAAGCTCAAAGCCCATCCCTAGTGACACACCTCCTCCCACAAGGCCATACCTCCTGTTCTTTCTGAAACCATCCCACCAACTAGGACCAAACATTGACATATGTGAGCCTATGGGGAGCATTCTTATTCAAACCACCATACCACACAACCATGAATATCTGAGCTTGATACCTAAACCCCTGAAACCTATATAAAAAGCCAGGTGCCATACACTGTCTAATCCCAGCACTGCGAAAGTGGAGGTGATCCATGCTTTCTGTGTGCCCCGGTTTCTCTACCATCAGGTTTCCAGATGCTGTGGCTTTCTGTCAGCCATTTGTAGTGATGATTAATTTTTTTCAAGTTACCCCATTTGTGTTTATGAAAGAAATAAGACAATAAGAAAGAAATAACTCTCCTACTTTTGAAATTCAGTTATTATAAGTAACATACTAATTGTATTAGTCAGGGTTGACTAGAGGAAAAGAACCAGAAAACAACAACAATAACACTCTTGTTCTTATACACACACACACACACACACACACACACACACACACACTTATTATTTGATTGGCTTACATGATAGGGACAGGTAGTCCCACAATGACTTTTGACACACTAGAAAAGCAAAGAACCCAGAAGTTTCTCAGACAGCGGAAGTCACAGAATCAGAATAACTAAGGGTACAGCCCCAGTCCAGGGCTGAAGGCCTAGGGTCTTCTTGGAGATTTGCTGGAGCGTGCCTTCATTGAAGGCCTATAGAAGTTGGCATCTGAGGTCCATGAGAAATGGAACCAACCACAGACACAATCATCTGGGAAAAGTGGAGTTTACTTGTCTTCGCTTCTTTCTTCCCCTGTTTGCTTTTGTGTTTCTTGGGCGGCTGGCTCGTTGGGAAGTGTTCACATTGAGGGTAGGTCTTTTCCTTTTGGTTGCTGGATTACTCATCAGTGACCTTGTAAATGACCTCATGGACATATCCAAAACTGTACCCTGTGCATTCAGGGTTCTCTGCATTCAAGCAAGATAGCACTCAGGTGGAGCATCACTTTGCCTTTCCTCTCTGTTTGTGTGTGTGTGTCCCACAGATAGTCATGTGCCTTCCAGTGAAGGGTAGGCATTCTGAGAAATGCATCACTAGGCAGTCTTATCATTGTGTGAACATCATAGAACATACCCGCACAACTCAACATGGCTACAGTGTCACCAGGCAGCACAAAATTTTTTTAAAATTTAATTTAATTTTATTTTATTAATTATACTTTATTCACTTTGTATCCCCCATAAGCCCCACCCTCCTCCCCTCCCAATCCTACCCTCCCTTCCCCTTCTTCATGCATGCCCGTTTCCAAGTCCACTGATAGGGGTGGTTCTCCTCTCCTTCCTTCTGATCTTAGTCTATCAGATCTCATCAGGAGTGGCTGCATTGTCATCTTCTGTGGCCTGGTAAGGCTGTTCCCCCATTAGGGGGAGGTGATCAATGAGCAGGCCAGTCAGATTATGTCAGAGGCAGTTCCTCTTCCCATTACTATGTAACCCACTTGGACACTGAACTGCCATGGGCTACATCTGTGCAGGGGTTCTAGGTTATCTCCATGCATGGTACTTGGTTGGAGTATCAGTCTCAGGAAAGACCCCTGTGTTCAAATTTTCTGGTTCCGTTGCTCTACTTGTGGAGTTCCTGTCCTCTCCAGATCTTACTATTTCCCACTTCTTACATAAGATTCCATGCACTCTGCCCAACAGTTGGCCATAAGTCTCAGCATCTGCTTTGATACTCTGCAGGGCAGAGCCTTTCAAAGGCCCTCTGTGGCAGGTTCCTAGGTTGTTTCCTGTTTTTTCTTCTTCTGATGTCCTTCCTCTTTGCCTTTCGAGATGGGTATTGAGCGTTTTAGTCAGGGTCCTCTCTCTTGATTAGTTTCTTTAAATGTACAGACTTTAGTAGGTTTATCCTATGTTATATGTCTAATGAGTGAGTATACGCTGTGTGTGTCTTTCTGCTTCTGGGACAGCTCGCTCAGGATGATCCTTTCCAGGTCCCACCATTTACCTGCAAATTTCATGATGTCCTTATTTTTCATTGCTGAGTAATATTCCATTGTGTAGATGTACCACAATTTCTGCATTCATTCTTCAGTTGAGGGGCATCTGGGCTGTTTCCAGCTTCTTGTTATTACAAATAAAGCTGCTACAAACATGGTTGAGCAAATGTCCTTATTGTGTACTTGAGCCTCTTTTGGATATATCAGGCAGCACAACTTATGGAGGATGTTATCACAGTTGTATCTATTTTATGGATGAGAAAAATAGAGGATCATGAAGTATATATGGTGTGCAAGGTTATATGAACTGTAAGTAAGCAGTTTGTGGGTCCATGGAAACCTCAGTGGAAACTGTCAATATGAACATTCATTAGGATGCAGCTCCCCTCTATGGTTCATTGCACAAAAATGATCCAGTCTTTGGCAAGGTTAGATATGAGAAGATACCATCATGTCTCCCCTTAAGGATGAAAACAAAGTCATATGTTTCTGAGCAATACCATCATAACTTGCCTGTGTTCCACTATGGGGGGCGGCAATGTTATATCAAGAAATATCTTCTATGAGCTAACCACACCATCTTAATAAGGACAAATAGATGAAACCATGAGGTGTCTGAAGCCTCAGCCTTTCAAAGGAAGTGTCAGAAGATCAGTGGGATGCCTGGGCTCTTGGCTTACTCCTCCAGCCTCACTTGTGTGTGGAGGTGCTTTTAAAGCCATTTTTTTGTAAACTTTCATCCTGTGAATCTCTTGGAGATTCTAATTTAGTAGTTCTGAGGAGGTATCTAAGATCCCTTTGTTATAGCTGTCTTGGGTGAGGGTTAGGATTGGGTTAGGTTAGGGTTAGGGGTCAGGGTTAGGGTTAGTTTGCTCTGTGAGATGGACAATAAAAACAAAACAAAACAAAAAACAGGTTCTTTAGACAAACACCACATGTAAGCTTGAAGAGCCCTAATTGTCAAATCTATAAATCTAGATGGCTAAAGCTATGCCTCAGAGTTGTGAAAGGGTTAAATGAGACAGCATATAAAACTCTCTAGGAAGGAGCAAACTTTTCCTTATAATTGTTGGTTTCTATATGAATGAATTCCTAAGGATTTACTGTTTCGCTTTGAAATATGCAAAACCATATTAGTACCCAATTTACCCATCATAGTGATGAGCTCAGTTTGAATGACAAAGAGTCATCACCGATGTTGGTTGAAATAATCTTCAGGGATGGGCTAATGGTAATCCAGTACCTTAAGGACTGACCCAGTCTCCACAGAACGCCTGAGCTGTGTGTGCACTTGGGAGGGCTTATGGGAGTCAGTCTGCCAGTGTGATGAGCTGGGCTCCCTTTCCCACTTCTGGGAAGTCTCAGGCATTCCTCTGGCTGGCTACCTTACTCGGAACATCTCGCTACCCGAAAGAGGATCTTCATTTTATTCCCTGATCTTATTTATTTTTTCCTGCATATAGACTGAAATTTCAGTAGCATCTTTTTTTTTTCTCTCATTTTTCAAAAACCTTCAATTCATTGGGGAGGAAACATTTTAGCAACAAAATCTGGGTGAGGAGGTGGGTACGCCCTGTCACATGATCTGATCAGGACTTAGGGATCTGAGCAGTTAGAAGGGACAGCATTATAGAACCTAAGCATCCAGGGAAAATCAAATCATCATTGTTAAAGTCAACCTTCTTGCCAAAAATGCTTTGAGCAGAGCACAGGCAATTGTGTGTGTGTGTGTGTGTGTGTCTACATGCATGAATGTATGTATTTATGTGCATATAGTGTGTGTTTTGAGGGGCAGTTGGGATGATTATCAGATGCTAATCCTAAAAAGACAGTTCAGAGCTATTTCATTCAACACAAGCACAGGACAACTCCAGCAAATCAGCCTGAGGTGTTGTTCTGGCTGAAGTTGGAACGGTGAGGAAGGTTGTCTGAAGCCCAAGGCTGCACCCGAGATAAGATCCACAGCCCTGGGTGTGTCCGTCCAATGATATCGATGTCACTGGAACTACAGAGGTCTCCAGAATGTCAAGAAAGTGGTGATGGTGCATGAGGCCTCTGCAGGGTAAGAGTGTTCCTGTGGTTCGTGCTCTTACCGATGTAGTCCAAGCCAGTCCAGCAAGGCTGTTTCTCCTCTGCTCTCTCCTCCCAGGCAAGTCTCCTATAACATGCAATTTTGTCCCTTATCTTCATTCATTAAACCTGTCCTCACTCATATCATGGGGGTTAGCCAGGGTTGCCTCTGACTTAAGATATCCCTCTGAAGTGTGTCTCTGTTTTTGGCAGTGTTTTCTACAAACAAAGTTTTATCCTGGGATCTGTGGATGAGATGTGAGAGATGGGGACAGTGACAAAGAGCAGTCATGAGATGCATCCCAGTTCTCAGATGCACATAGGGGAGATAAAGCAGCTCTGCCTGTGGCTACTGCTGTGAGGAGTCATCTGTCATCATCAGGTGATCAGAGGCACGGCGCTCACTAGGTGTGTGATGGCCATCTCAGGCTGTGCGGGGATGACACACTTCCCTTCTTCCTGGACTCCTGAAGTCCAGTCTCAGAGCCCAAGCCTTGTGAGCCTCGCTTCCATCAATTACATGTAGCAATAGGCACCCTTGATGGAGGAACGCCCACAGAGAACCCAGAGCAACGCCAGACCCACAGATGTCTTCAGTCAGTGACAGTCATCACCCCTGTTAGGATGTTGCTAGTGTTACCGCTGCAACCACTCATCCTCCTCTGGCTCCATGGACAAGGCAGAGTTTAGGCTCCTGATGTTTCTGGGCACACAGGCGTCTCTGTGCCTCCTCCTTTTCTGTGGTCCTTCCTCATAAGATGCTTCTAGAACATCTTTCTTGCTTTGAACCAACCCGCTCACTGCCTCCCTGAGCACCCTACCCAGGAGCTCTGCCTCACTATGGACTTAGGACGTGAGCTTGGCACGTGAGCTAGCTGCCAGTGTCCCTGGGAACTCCGTAATTTCTCAAAATGTACCTGACCTCTCTAACCTTCCTGTCCTTACTCTTCGTTGCTGTTCATGTTGTTAGGAGGGTGATAGGCCCAAGACCACCAGGTCACAAAAGAAACAAGTACAACTTCATTTCAAGAATTCAGGTCTTAGAATATGTGCAGGATCCCCTGTCAATCTGCAAAATTATGGCTGACCAGCCTAGCAGACTATCAAGCCATTTCTCAAATTAAGTTAGTTAAATTGGCCTGAACAAAATGCTATTCTGATTTTAACGTTTATTTACTTACTCATTAGTGTTTATGTTGGGTTTGGTTGCAAGACTCTGGAAAAACCAATAAAGCTTTTATTATGTGGTGAAAAAAAATATAAATGAATACAAAAATTGCTTTCTCTTTGCTGGGCACAAGGATGGTTTTCTTGTAGGCTGGCTTTACTCTTTGGGAGACTGAAGACCTTCAAAGCAAACATGCATTCAGGAGCCCAGAGACAACAGCGTTGAGACAGTCTTAGGATGTCACTACCAGGTGTCCACAGTGTAAGGATCACGCCGAAAGGGACTTCCCTGTGTGGAGGATACCGTGCCCAGCTCTCATCTTCAGCCCACCCAGCCAGGCAGCAGCCTGCACTTTCTGCCCCAGCCTTCTCTGCCAACCAGGAGGAACTGCCGCCAGCCACGGTGCCCTGGCCACTCTTCCTCTCCCCTCTTGTGGAATCTCATCAGGTGTACCTGTCTTGAAGACAGCGTGGGTCTGCCTTGAAAAGGAGCCAGCGCTCATCGTGTCATTGCGACAGATTTCTTAATTAATCTGCCCAGATTGTCAATAATGTGATTCACTGATGATTTAGAAGCCAGTTATGTGACTGCTGTGCCATTGTGGGGAAACATCTGAATAATTCAGCTAATAGATGGGAACGCGCCCAGATTGCTGCGACACGGGGCGGGAGCAGCTAATTTGAACAGGATGGGCACAGGCAGGGCGATTCCAGAAAATTCCAGGGAGCAGAGAGGTTGTCATATTGCTAGGGGCAGCAGCTGCCTGCTTTAATTATTGCCATTTTTTTTTCCTTTGGACAAAAAGAATCCAGGTCCCAGGCTCCCAGGCAGAGGCCACTAACACACTCCTGAAAAAGTGAAGTTCAAGTGAAAAGCAGGAGTAGTCTCTGTCTGCCAGGTTTATGCTGTGTACACATGTCAGTGAGCTTTCTAGGCTCACTGAAAGCACGGGTTTTCATTTCGCTCCAAAGAATATGACTCTCATCTGTGACTACGTGAGATGAGTGTGCAAGAAACGCAGGAGTAATGTAGAGTGGCTTTCCTTCCCCCGAGAGGATGCTCAGGTTCTCAATAGAATGTCATGCCATGATGCTGGCTAGTGTCTTCTATCTTGCACTGAAACTGGAGCCACAGTAGAAAGTTAGGTTTGGGGATCGGGGGTCTGATTATGTGTTGCATCTTACATAAGCATAAAAACTCAATCACATTTAGTTATATACTTAAAATTTATTTTGCCTTTATTGCAAATAATAAAATTATATGGAGTTGAGCCATTATACTATGTTATTTTATTTTATCTGCTTTGGTAGTGAGAGTTTTTAACAGCCCTCACATGCAGACAAGTTAGTGTTGAGATGTAAATGTTAAGAATCACAGGCTTTTGGTAGGAAATGGTGATTTGGTTGCACTTATCCACAGAGCCTCACACATGTCCTGTGCTCCCTCTATTCTTCAACACTCAAACATCCAGTAAAGATCATGGATACAAGCATACACATGCACACATGAACACGTGTGCACATGAGGTACATGTGCTCACATGTGAATATATGCATACACCCACACAGCACACATATGCACACATGCATTAGTACATGCATATGCTTGTATGCATGCACGCACATATCTACACACATGCACACATATTTGTATGCTTTTATAGTCACATCTCTTTAGCATTTCCAGCCTTCCCAAAGAAGGAAAGGCCAAACCTGCACACCTGACTTTGACCCTCATGAATTCCAGCAGGCTGAGCCCGGCTCAGGATATGACCCCTTGGAATTTAACAACATCAAGACTGATGTTATAATATAAACTACATTGGGAATGATGCAGGATGGAGTTACCTCTTGGAAGCTTTTGTTACAAAAAATTAGTGAGCATTAGTGAAAGAGAGACTAGCAAAGTGTAGCCCCTAAACGAAGTCTGGACCCTAAGTCTATGCCAGCCTTGTGGGTTGGGAATGAGGTGTGTTTGTTGCTGGAGTGAGTCACAGTGGTCTGGGTGGACACTCCTGTCACCACACTCCTCTGGTGGTACAGCCCCAGCATCCTAGCCTGAATCAGGTCAACTCCTGGTCAAGCTATGTTGGATGTTCTGACAGCACACAGTATTCAGAGAGCAAGAAAGGGGAAGAGGGAAGAATGCTCAGCTCACTTCCTCTATGCTTATATAACACAGCTTTCCTGGAAGCCCCTTTGCTACTTCCTGTGAGCTGCATGGGAGCCATTCTGTACCTCTCTGGCTACAGGTCCATTGGGCAGGCCTCTGGGAAGAGAGGCTGGCAAGCGTAATCTTTCAGCTGGGTGCAGATAATCCCAAAGTCCATCAAAGAAAGGTGGCCATTTGGTGACCTCTTGCTGGTCATGTCCAAAGACAAAGCCATTCCTACAGAAAAGAGTAGATGTTCTAAACTGAGCAGTTGTTGTTGTAGCTTTAATAAAGCCACAGGTAAACCCCACTTTCACCGGGAATGCAAGAATTTTGATTTGGAAAAAATGATTTCATGAGCCGCTTATGTCTAGTGAGCATCTGATAGTCAGATTCATAGCGTAAGTTCCTGGCCCCTGACCTCTGTCCCTCAGCCTTCAATCTTTCCCTGGAGGAAGAGTGACCTGGAGCTATTTTCATGCCCTCAGATAGAGGGGTGTTACTGTGGCAGGTCCCTGAGTTCCCTAATGCCAGTGGGCATTTAGAAATTAGTTTGCTGTTTACTGGAAAGCCATTTGTTATTATTTACATATGTGATGCTTACATTTTCTGCTCATGTATTCCCTGGGAATCTAATTTGTAAATAATTACTTGACAGAAATGAAGCTAGATTGAAAATTCAGAGTGCGCAGTGGCCCAGACAAGCCCCAGAGAGGAGACTTGAGCGGAAAGGCCAGCTCCTGAAAGGCTTCATCGCACTTTCTCTGCTCAGCAGTTAGCAGCTAATAAGGTCCCCTGTTTAGAAGCAAATTCTCAGGTGGCAGGCGTGGTGGACACACCAAGGTGGCCATTAGCAGCCAGGCCGGGAGCAGATGGCTGACCTGGCATGCTGGAGAAATGCTTTCTTTCCCTCCTCCCCTCTCCACACCAGGTAACGGAGGAAAGGCCAGGATTGCTCTTCCTGAATGGAGAGCCAGAACGTCTAGAATAAGGGGATACCTGCATCCCCTCTGAGTTCCTATGGAGAAACGCTAATACTCCTTGTAGGCTGTATTGGAGGTGTAGTCTCTCAGGAAGCAATTAAGGTTATAGGAGGCGCTCGGGTGGAGCCTTAACCAAAATGGTTTGTGTCCTCAGAAGAGGTACTAGGGTTCTCTCCCTGTACTCACTTACCAAGTCAAGGCTGTTTGAAGACCCAGGAATCAGGTGACCCTCTATAATCCAGTATGAGTGCTGTCCCTGGAAACTCCCTTCACTCAGCCTTGATTCTGAGCTTTCTACTTTCTACTTCTGAGCTTTCTCTTTCTACAGCCACGAGAGAGAAGTCTTAGTGACTAAAGCTGTCCGGCAGGTGATATTTTTGTTACAGTAGCCTGAGCTGACTAATACAGGGTGATGAAATGGAGATGCGTGTTGCAGAAATCTGGATCCTTCCTGTGGACCCTAGGGAGGTTTCGTTTCCTGCTGCCACACTAGCTTCCATATGCCTGCTCCCATCGCCTTGAGCCCTGGACCCTGCCAGCAAGGCCTTCGCTCGTCAGACCCAGTATCAGTATGCCACCAGCAGCCAGGGCCTAGCAGCCTTTCTTTTCACAGATCCATTTAGCCTTTGGGTGTCTTTTTCCAGAAGGGGTGCTGAGCCCATGTTGCATGTCCAGCACCTGCTATACTTTTGCAGACAGGCGCAAGTAGACACAGACAGCCCTACCCAGATAAGAGCAAGCACAAGCTCTGAATTGGTATCAACTCAGTTGTTTTGTGCTTCCCCTGAGCCCGAGACTTGTCTGAACACTCATTGCCCATGAAGTTGTTCAAGGCTCACATAGCGATATGCAGGTTAGTTCTGCTACTGTGCCCTTTTCTTCATTTCACAGAGAAGCAGAGGCACAGTTGGTTCCAGGACACACAGCTAGCCAGTGACAGAGCCAGCCAGGGTCACACGCATGCAGTCTGAATCATGTCTCATCCTCCCTCTGGAGCTGCCAGACCAAGGTACCATAATCCTGTTTTGGAAACTTCTAGGCCTCACACCTAGGATCTGATGGGGGCACAAAAGAGGGAGTCTCTTTTCGGGTACTGGGAAAATCTCCCCAAGGAAGCCAAGTCTAAGTGCATATGAAGGATGGTGGAGTTGGGCAGTCCCAAAGAACAAGAGACACCTGGGCCAAGGAAGCCTAGGGTGTCCTAGGAAGGTTGGGTGTGGGAAGATGGGTGTCAAGGACTTAGCTGAAGAGACAGAGGGTCCATGCATAGCCCAGAGGGCCTGAAAATGGAGGGATCATATAAGGATTTGCTCAGGGTGACTACCATACCAGGCATGTGTTTCTGGAGGGTTCAGGACTGTACTGTGGAGAAGGGATTAGAGAGCAGGAAGAGTGGTCACAGAGACCTTTACCTACACAGCAGGGAGCCTGAGTAGAAGAATGAGGCATGGTTTCAGTCAGGGCTGGGTGGCATTTTGAAATGGCACTGGGGCAGCAAGTGATGGAATGACAGCAAGGAAGCTGGCTGCTGCCAGAACCTCTGAGGACTCTGAGGAACAGGTTATTGAACATAGCCATCGTTTCGAAGTCGATTCTCAACCTTGCAAGGAGTTTGGGTTCTAGAAAGAGCAAATACAGTCATCAAATCCATTGCTTCCCAATTATGGTTTTACTCTCATCTGTTGTCCCAAGGGTCCTATGTCCCTTATATTTGTGGGTGACATGTAGGTGCTGGTGGCTATTTCCTGTCTCCCTCAGCCATCTCACTTTGGTGGTTATGGATAGTCTGAAAGTTTCTGTATTAACTGGGAACATAACACTAAGAACAAGATGATGTTTTTCTTTGGCACACCTCTGACAGCCACCTTAGAAGGGCTTAGAAGAGACCCATTGATCCTTCAGGTCTCCATCTTGAAATCCTTCTCCAGCTCCACTGACAGCCCATTTCTCCTCTGGAGCCTCCAAATGTGGTCTGCACATCACCTTCAGAACATGTTTGTCTTGAGGGTGTTAACTCTTTTGATTTCCCTTGCATTTTGTAAGCCTCTCCAGGGCAGGAATTGTCTCATTCCTCTCCTGAATGGAGTAGAGCATGGAGCTGCCGCTCAGCAGGTCTTTGTGTAATGAGGGAACAAAAGAATTGGTAAATAGAAATGGCTGTGCTCTCACACACTGACCTGCAATGCTGTCCCTCTCTGCATGTGTAGGACTTGGAGAGCATGATAACCCTGGATGGCTTCTAGCTATCCGGGGCAGCCCGATGGCTGAAGTGATAAGATACTTCAACGTCCATACAGCTGTTTGCTGAAATGTTGACCGAGAATATTCTTTGAAATTGCTGCTTTTCAAAGAAACGGCTTTTAAAAGAGACTGCTTCGAAATGGACTTGATAACTGAACCAAGGAAAATGTGCCGGGGGGTTGGGTAACCAGCACATCAAAGGCTTCCAAAGGTCAGCTGGAAAGGGGAGTCATGTGCCTGGTTGTCTTTGCCTGGCAAAGTTGTCTTTGTAACTGATCTGCTCCGAGGGCCACAGGGCGCAAGGACATCAGATTCGTTTGAAGAGAAAGGCATCCTGTTAGCCTTGGAAAAGTATTGCACAAAAGCCACCAGAGCGCCGCTTCCTCCCACCTGCACACCCCCTCCATCCGAGGCAAAGCTGTGCACCATCCAAAAACTCCACCTCTATGCCACTCTGCCAGCTGTCAGTCATAGAGGCCAAGCGCCCAGCACACTGGCATGAGAGGGGTAGAAAGACTCCCTGCCTCACTTGTTTAGTTGCACAACTGGGTAAGTCCCCCACCCCTTCAAGCTCACTCATCCAGGCTTGCTGTGCCAAGTCTTCTAGCCCTGAAGACCTAAACTGAGGCCCAAACTCACGCACTAACTCTGCTATACCCAGAAAGCCTGGGCCGATGGCTTCTGATCCTTACCACACCTGAACTGATGAGCTACATAGCCTGCCTGACCAACTCTCGAAGGCATGCTGAGAAGCCAGGAAGTAACTCATGAAGCTCAGCTCACCAGGTGTCTTTAAACTGAGACGTGTCCTTCTCCATGTCCTCTCTGGTATTTTGCACGAGGAGCCAGATGTCCAGAGATGTTACGTTATATCCCCAGGTCATACTCAGGGACAGGCTAGTGGGTCTGAGAGTGAGGCCCAGTCTTACATGTGTCCCAGACACAGGTGCCTTGGCTTGTCAGTTCCCAGTTATCAGAGCTCTGCAGGTAAGCAATCTAATGCTTGCAAGTGATTGTCCCCTGTTTCAGTATAAAGACCTAGTGTGAGCACAGACACACCTGTACACGTACCTGCCATTACTGCATGTTGGCTGTCACACAGAGGGGTGTGCCCTGCCTTTGGCCCCGTGACCCTTGCTAACTAGATGACTGTGCTGCTCTGCCGTTTGCTTCATGAAATGGTGTGTGACCTTTTCCCATGGCCTACATTAACATATAAATAATGACTATGATACACAGATACACTTAGCACTGACTGGAAGCCAGAGACTATTCTGTTAGTTTGCCCAGAGTCTCAGAGCTAATGACGGCGGGGAGCCTGAGCTCGGGAAGTTGAGTTTCAAAACTCACGTCTATTGACAATGTGAAATGTACAAGCCCCTGTGCTCTTCCACCTTAGAATGACGGAGGAACTTCAAGGGGGTCTGGGGAGCCAAGTTAGATTTCTTTTCATGGTGCTGTCATAAGCCTGACTCAACACTTAGAAGACGAAGTAGCTCAGTAAAGATGTCCCTGGGGCTCCGTCCTGGGGCTTCATATCCAGCTGTGTGTCGGTCTCCCTGCCCAGCAGGCTGCTGCTGCTGGGGAGGTTTTCTTCTATATTTTGGTCATTGGTGCAGCTGTTCTGTTCCTGTCCCTGTTCTTTCTGCATGAATTGTGTGTGGGACCACAGCTCTGCTAGCTGGTCTGCCTTTATCTAGACCTTACCTTAGGGAACATTCCTGCTTTCTTCAGCAGGTTCTTTGAGCTTCCCTGCCCTTTCCCCGGGGGCAATCTGATCCTTCACAGATAGAAACCTAGCAGCAGCCCTCAGTGGCCAGGGGGCCCACATCAGCACTTGCTTTGTCTTCCTGTTTCTGTCATATACACAGAGGATAGAGGAGAGACACAGAACTGGGGTGAATGAGATTAAGTGCTTGGAAGGGAGGTGAACCTCCTCAATGAGGCAAAGCTTGATCATTTCCTGTCCCCTATTCTGTGAGACCCAGGATCTGCAGATGAGTGCTTTTCTGAGACATCTCTACCTCTTCAGGTTTGCTAGATCACTCATCATTCATTCACTCTTTTCTTTCTTTCTTTCTTTCTTTCTTTCTTTCTTTCTTTCTTTCTTTCTCTTTTCTTTCATCAAATTTTTGTTTTGACATAGAGTCTCATTATGCCAGCCAGACATCCTCAGCCTCCTAAGAGCTGGGTCATGTGTGTGTGTGTGTGTGTGTGTGTGTGTGTGTGTGTGTGTGCACCGCCATGCCTAGCTTCTCATTAGGCTTTTATTATGAAGTAGCTGTGAACTGTACTGAAAAAAAACTTAGACACCAATTAGACTGACGCTCAGAGAACCCTCATTCCAAACAGAAGGAAGCCTGCACAGTGAGATTAGAGCAACACCTGAGGCAAGACAGTCATTCAGAAGAGCCAGGCCTGGTGGGTGTGAGGGCAAGCAGTGTGAGACGGAAGGGCTCTCTGGAAGCCATTTCATTTCCTAGCATTGCGTTAGTGCTGATCTTCTAGAAGCAAAGTGGGCCTGAGTGCAGTTTTCCAATGCAGTCCTTAGACAGATGCTTGACAGGGAATTGAGCATGTGCGTCATCTCCTGCGCAGACTTCAGATCCCTCCTAGGTAGGGAAGCCTGCAGAACTGTCTGTCACTTCATTCCCTGTGTGGGTAGTCCCTTCCGAAGCTGGATGTGAGGCTAAGTGTGGCTACTATATCTTGTCCATACTCTCTGTGCTGTAAAGGAGGAAACCAAGGAGGGAAAGTCAAAAGAAGACTTCATGTGAAAGCAACAGGAGAGTGGCCCAGCTGGAGCTCGCTGACCTGTTTCTCAGCTGATGTTCTTGTCACTGCAGTGTCCAGGGGCCTGTGAGCAACAGCTGATAATGGAATCTATCAGTTGTGATTGTCTACACGCAAGCACCATCCTAGGTTTTGTGGGGCTTACAGTAGGGTTTGAAGAGCTGGGTGAGCAAGCACACTGATGTCTGGAAGGAAAAGGTTCCACCTTAAACTGACAGTCATGCTCATGGTTCATGGCTACCAGGGGAGACATAGGAATACGTAGGTACAGATGGCTACCCATACCACACCACATTCTGAGAGATGGGTGACCAGTTTGTAGATAATTCTTCACCAGTATATGTAACATGAACTTCTGTTTGTCAGTTTCAGTTGTCTCAGGCTTACGGCCTCTGTCAGTTAACCTAGGCCTAGTCCTGGAAGCTTCCAGCCTCCGTACAATCTAATCAAGGCCTAGAATGTTTTCAGCCTCTGAGACTTACTGATGAATAAGCTCATCCCTTCTTACTGAGCTCATAGCTGGCTAGTTCACCTCAGCTGCTCTGGCTCAAACTCCTTTCCCAGCTGACTTATTATTCAACGTGGTTTTCTCTCAGCTCCTGAATTGCTCTGCTGGGCCTCAAACTACTTCAAGAAATCTGCTCTAATCTCCTGGCTCTTTCTCATTCTCTGGCTCATTCTGTCTTCACTTGAGATATCTCTCTGCAATCTGTCTCTCTATTACTGTCCCAGTATAACTGCCTCTCTCTCTCTGCATTGTCCCTTAAGTAGGCTCACTTTCCTCTCCTCATGAGAGTTGGGCATATCCTATATAGTCAAATCTTCTCTGATTCATCACTGTTTCTGCCATTCAATTAAGCATCATGTTTAAGCATGGGTGCTTCCTTCTGCAAACCAACTTTACCTTCAATGTTTGGGATTAAAGTGTGTACCAGCACACCTGGATCTAAGCTTTTCTTTACCCAAAATTTGCTCTATACCAGGCTGGCTCTGAACTCAGATCTGCTTGCCTCTGTCTCCTGGATTAAAAGATTGCTTGTACTTCAGCCAGATCACACAGACCAAGAAGATCTTTGGATGTTATCTCTTGCTAGAGCAGCCATGTCCTAAATTAAAATTCCTCTACAAATACATAACTTTAAAAATCATGTGTCTAAGAAAAGTTTTAGTTGCTCTTTCTTTTCCTATTCCATTTTCTTATAGCGGGTAGTGCTTAGATTTTGAGCAGGTGTGTGCGGTGGGAGCTTTGGTTTCTTTAAAAACTCAGTTATGTTACATAAACATGTTTTTGTTTTAATCCCAGGTGTGGGATATGGGGATGCTTGGAGATTGTCCACAGCAGCAGACAAGTTGCCTCATGTGGGCTCTGAGGGGACCGTGATCTTTGCCAGCTCCAGATAGTTTCGTTCTGGAGACTCAGAGGGAATAAATACCAGAGTTCAGAGAGGAATGGGGCGCTTGAAAGAAGAAGCCAGCCACTGCTGCTCTCTCTGCTGCTCCTTCTGGTGCTCCTGGTGGCTACTGTTGCAGTTTGATGGGAAGAGGTTGGAGATGTCCTGAAACAAAGATTAAACTTGCCCCAAGGAACCCAATGACCCTAACAGCAGGAAGTAGCCCTCTCCCCACTAACATTCTTTGTCTCCTACCTGGTGTTGGGGTGTGGGAAGGGATTGGGGTGAAGGGAATAGAGGTATAAGGAACTCCAATAAAATAGATAAAATGTATGCTTACAGGTGTGCCTAGCAAGCCACCTTCATTCTGTAATTTTTCTTTTAGGATAACCAAATAACACTCAACATAGAGAATTTTGCCCTATGGACTCTTCTGGAGTTAGATTACGTGTAGGGCAAGTGTAGATTTTCAATTTACACTCTGACATGAGTCACTGAGCACTCTGAGTCCAGGTTCATTTGCTTGTGACTTCAGCAAATGGGACTGAACAGAGAGCTAGCCAACTGTGACCAGGTGCCTTGGTGGTTCCTGACATGGGCTAATGAAAGTGGAGTTTGCCTGGCACCCCTTTAAGGAATATAAAAATTGGATTTGGTCTTCAGCCAACTTTTTTCTTGTTTGGAAACATACATGGAACATCTGGAGGAAACACTCAACTCATTACCCATTGGTTTGGTCATTCTCATGGTACCTGGTCCTTCAGAACCCGTTTTTCTCTGTATTTCCACCTGGCCTCCCTGGCAGAGCATGGAGCTGATCACAGCCATAAATCTCCTTGAACATCTTGTTTTTGTGTCTGAGGATGAGATGGAATTTTGGTCCAGTCTTTTGTCTTGTTTTGTTTTTGTTTTTATTATTGTTTTTGAGACAGGGTTTCTTTGTTTTGTGTAGGCTTCACTATCCTGGACTTGCTTTTTAGACCAGGGTGGCCTCGAAATCACAGCAATCCACCTGCCTCTGCCTCTCCAAGTGTTGGGATTATAGACATTCACCACTGCACCTAGCTTTCCATCCATACTTTATAAGTTTATGATCATATTTATTCCCACATTGAGGTTTCCCCATTTCCATAGCACCCTCAGCTGCTGCTTCCCATTTTTTTGCTTCTCTTCCAGAGACCTTATCTTTAGTGTTCTGGGGCTCTGAAGTTTGAGCCCAGCTTCTCTCTAAGACAGGATCTAAGGCATCTCTGAATCCTCTTTCGCAGGCTGGGCACACACTCATCCATGTTCATGAACTTTCTAGATAATTCTGCAGACATGACTGGACTGGAGATTCAAACTGCCCCCAGGCCCTATCAGAAATGAAAGAGCTGTCACTGAAAATTTCTCAGGATTTCAAAACTGGAACTGACCTCAGATGCTTCTTCGATGAAACTCATTTCACAGGATGGAGAAACTGAGGCAAGGGGCAGTGCAATCATTTCCTCCAGGCCAACAAAACAGGATAGCAAACCACATGGGAAACCTGCTACAACAATGTGAATTTTCATATACTCTGTGCAGAGGTGCCTGCCATTGTTCCTCATCTCTTTTCGGACAGAGCTCTGGGGTACACATGTACACAGTGGGGTTGGTGAGAGATGGCTTTAACTGGAAGTTGTTCATATTGGCCTTTTTGAGCCATTTACTCTGAAGCTCTCATTTTGTCCTATAGGACTGTCCAGAAAATGTCCTTTACCCTATTAAACCCTGGCCCAAGGTAATCTCCCCTTGACCCCAGCCTCAAGCAGTTCCTTACAGCCACAGCAACCTCCATCCATACCTGGGGGCCCTTTGTGTGAGTGGCCATTCTGGTTGATGACTCCAAAAACAGAGACCCAAGTCAGGGAACAGAGAGGAAAGGCCTCCAGGTAAGCTTTCGCTTGATGCCTTTGTTTCCTTGAGTTGTTGAAGACAGGCACTTTCTGTGAGTGCTGACTAAACCTCACTCTCAGCTGTGAAGTGTAAGCCTGGTGGAAGTCAGGCAAGCTGCAACTCACCTGCAGGACTGCATCAAAGCAGAGGAGAAGCACCTCAGGGGATCTACCTGGAGGCTCACAGGGTGGCCTGGCTGGATAAGGAGATATTACAGTGCTATTCTGCAACTTCTCCCTCCCCGAGTGACATTTAAAGTCTTCACAATGTGACCCTGTGGCAGGCCAGAGGCCAGAAGCCAAGGTCTTGGCCTCCAGGCAGGGTATGTCCCTTGCACTTTGTGGTTTAGGAATGCGGGGCTGCCTGGCGACACTGAGCGGGGGAGCGCTGGAGGGTGTGGCTAATCACGAGCTCCATTGTACACGGAGAATTGGAGCATCGGACTGAGCAATTGAAAGGGGGTGTGAAGATGACCTCTCCCCCCCCCCCAGCAGTGAGGCAGGAAGCTTTGCTATCCTGTCATTGAAACTGTAGGAGCAGACAACAGTTCTGTGGGGTTGAGGAAGCTTATCTAAATGCCATGATTAAGTAAATAAGCAAGTCAGAGGTCCAAAATCATTTTGTAGAGATTTTGTAAAGATTTTGACACACAAATCCTTTGCCCTCGTCTGTCTTTGTTTTTTCCCAGTGTACACCGTACCCCGCCCCCTCCCCCCAAGTTTGCTTGTCTCATGGAGCATGAAACAAGAGCTTTGCCCTCCAAGAATGCTCAGTCTTGCCACGGTGGATCTGTTTTCCTGGGCTATGAGCTGTGTGTGTGTGTGTGTGTGTGTATGTGTGTGTATGTATGTATATATGTGTTTGTATCTGTCGGTGTATGTATGTGGTACGTCTCTGTGTGTGTGTGTGTGTGCTTGTATGTTTATCTGTGTGGTGTGTGTGTATGGTTGTGTTTATTTGTATGTATGTATCTGTGGGGTGTGTGTGTGTGCTTGTATGTTTATCTGTGTGGTGTGCGTGTATCCTTGTATGGCAGGACTCTGCCTCACGTGTCCCTAAATAATATTTTTTCTCATTTGGACTGTGTGTATAGTGTGAAGTCCCTTTGGCTGAAGGCATTTTGGTAGCAACCTATAAAGTGCCTTTTAAACAGCCTAATGATGAGTCTTTATAATAATTTAAATTTAATTTCTAAATAAAATAATAGTCCGTGGTCCTTTCTCCTCTTCCGGTCTTTTTGGTGTGTAGTTTATTCTATTTAACTCTGCCATGAGGAGTTTGGAACCCTTAATGCCTTTCATCATCCTTTTATTCACAGAGGTTTGGGGAGGGACGGTAAGGTAGATGTGGTCAGGTGGACATGTGGGCATGAACAGCCTGAGCATAGCCTCAAGCTACCTCCTGGCAAGGCTCCTGAAGAGGTCAGCTACCTTTCGGATGGACAACACAGCGAAGCTGTAATTTCTGTCTTGCTTCGCCCACAGTGACCTGATCAGATGGTTTACCTCCTTGCCCACCCTGCTTTGCCCTGAGCCCTCACTGAAAGATGCCCCCAGTGGCTTGGCAGGAAGGAAATGATATGATAAGGCCACTACTGTGGGCTCGGGGGAGAAAGGGGAGCAGAGGTAGTCCTGGCTCCCCTGCAGGGCAGCCCCTGTGGATAAATCTGCCTCTTGCACTTGTGATTCCTGACCCACAGGGGAGCCTAGGGCTGGGAGGAACAGAAACCTGAGGTCTGGACTCCACGGGACCCTCCCTGAGGACTGCGTGTCTTCTTAGCTTCCTCTCGCTTGCCACAGAAGCAGGGTTCCAGCTAGTTTCTGGATAGGTCAGATGTAGCAACCTCTGGGTGGGTCTCTTGAGTGCTGGCTCACTGGGACTGTACCGATTTGGGGGTACAGTTCAAGCACAAGAGGTTTCTCTACTTAGCAAGGTCAAGTTTGCCTTGAGGATTTTGGTCTCTGCCTGGTGTTGACAACGGACCTCAGGGAGGGTCAAGCTGATTGTGCAAATGATCCTAATGGATGATTTGCCAGTGTTGATATTTATTTGTCCAGTACTCACCTGTTGCTACCGGGCTAGGCACTAAGTGTGGGGACATGTGAGAGAGATTCCAGCGCAGCCCTTGAGACATTGTCAGGTTGGTGCAGAGGCTGTGGAACAACAACAACCAAAAAAGATCTCAGGAGCTCAGCGAGGGTATGGCTTTCAGTGGAACCAAGGCTAGGAGTTTTTCCCTCCCACCTGGCCATTCTGAAACCCTTGCTCTTCCCTGCTTCCACAGCCCTTGAACTGTGCAGTCTCTGTAGAGACAATTGGAGGAAACAGCTACCACCTCTTTGGCTGCAGTGAGTACTAGGGTAGTTAACCCAGCTTGCTTTTCAGAGTCTAAATCCCTGGCTCCTGCTTGCTGGGAGGGACAGCTTCTAATGCATTTTGGCTGCCACCCTCTGGTGCAATTCCAGGAAGGCCTTGCCCCTCCTGGCTTAGGGTCTGGCTAAAGCAGCCTTGTAAACCTCAGCCCCTCCACTGGCTTGAGGCAATGCTGTGGGTGTTGAGAGATGTCCTCAATGGGTGTCACTCAACTCCTTTTCTTATTTCCTTAGAGAAGTCTCACAGGTGGTCCTGAGGAACCCTCTGGGTATTACTGTTTTCCACACAGACTCTGTTATCTGGGGAAGGATGAGGAAAGTGGTTGTGATGAGCCGCTGCAAATGGAAAGGTGGAGGGAAGAGCATGATGGGACAGGGCATAAACCTACTGTTAGTGTGAACGCAGCATGGCTTATACTTGGGAAATAGTAGCTGGCAGGTCCATGGTTGTGGTGATCTGAATAGGAAGTGTCCCTCACAGGCTGATGTGTTTTAACACGTCATTGCCAGCTGGTGGCACCACTTGGGGAGACTGTGGAACTTTAAGGAGTTTAGGACTTGCTGGAGGAAGGATTCCAGGGGGTGGGCCTTGAGCTTCTATATCCCCTCTCTACAGCCTGTTCACTTTCGGCTTCCTGCTTGTGAATGCAATGTGACTAGCAGCCTGTCATTCTGGATGCCATGCTTTGCCCACCATAGTGGACTAGAAGCCCAAACAAACCCTTCTCCCTTGAAGTTGCTTCTCCACAGGTCTTTTGTCAAAACAAAAGTAACAAAGACAATGATACTGAAGGTCTCTGAAAAAAGGGGAGTCAGAGTCTTTTGAATTGATCTGGAGCAAACAGTAATTCTCTGGACTTGTTCCAGGTTCACATAAATTCTCTTTCTTCATTAAAAAGAAAATCTCATCTATTGTTTGTTTGTCATGGAATCTATGCCACAAATGAAACCCTTACAATTTGCTTGCAATTGTGAGAGATCACATTTCCAAATGATGTGCCTTTAGTGTTTAGAAGAGGCAAATTTCATTTTCTCCGAGGACTACAGGATTACCAATAGTTTTTCATGCTTGGTGGATTCTGGTGTTTTCTGTCTGAACATTAGACTGTGTATATAGTTGTCTGGAATATGAGTATATTGTGTAGTTGGAGCAGATAAGCCAGCAGCAGCAAGAAGCTCAGCTGGTATATATACTGGTGGATAATGCCTAAGAAGAATCCAAAGTCTTCTGTGCTTGTGAAGGTTTCAATCACAAAGAAATCTGAGGCTGAGCAGGAGAAACCATCACTCCCCACTATTGGTACAGGGAGCCTGCTGTTTGCGTCTGTCCACCGGTGGTACCATTTGGATGCTGTTTAGTTGTTTGGATGATATGTTATGATGTAGCAGATTGTGATGACACTCAGAGCATATCATCTAGGTAAGGACACCGCATTACTTGCTTTTCTCATTGCTGTGATGACACACTGAAAAATAACTTAGGGAAGGGAGGTTTGTTTTGCTTCATGGTTTGAACTGACTTCCATCTGTCATGGCAGGGAAGTCATCACAATGCAACAGGAGGTGGTTGGTGACATTGTGCCTGCAGCCTGGAAGCTCAGCTCACTCTCTCCTTTCTACTAAGTCAGAGGCAGCAGCTGGGCATATGTCCGGTGGGTCCGCCCACGTCAATTTAAAAACTCTCCTACAGACCCAAGGAGTTTTGTCTCCTGGGTGATTCTAGCTTCTGTCAAACCGTCAACCAGTGTTAACCATCAGGTACCAAAGGGAGCTGCAGCTAGGCCTGGAGAACCTTTAGATAGCCGTTTGCTTTCTGGAGAAAGGCCAAGACATTAGTGCTGGAGAAGTGGAGGTACCACGTGAGGAGTGGCCCTTACATGCCTTTGGGCCTTGGCAATGATGTAGCATGCTGCTTTGGGATATTAAATAGCACATATCTGGGCTGGGTTTGGTTAGAGTCACTAGTTTGAAAGATTGGGTGGGTCAGTCAAAAAAGAGAAGTAGGTTCTCTAAGACTGGACACAAGCAAAGCCAGAGAGAACAAGGAAGTTGCACAGAGGGTTGGCCTGTCACTCACGTTACCCACTCTCGTTCAAGTATTTCCCCATCAGAGCTTGTTCTAGCTCTTCCCCATGCACACATAGAAATGGGCTGCGGGCAGCGCCCCCCAGGGGCTTCCTGGAAGGACAGCAGGTAGGAGAAAATCTCCGGGGATGCGTACATGGGGAGGTCACCTGGCCATCCTTTTTGTAGGAGAAACAAAGTGCCCTGAGCTAAGATTATCTACATGTGGTGTTTGTAGCAAATCTTACTGTCAGTGTAATGTTCTGAGAAGAGAACATTATGAAACATAGAAGACAAAGCAGTCTTGGGAAAGACCCCTGGAAGTGAGCAGAGAGTGAAAAGTGACCCAAGTGCTACCTCTGTAGAAGTGGCAGTAAGCCACCAAGAAAACAGGATGGCTTTGGCAGCTGACAAGCATCTTGTCTGTCATTGGCCACCCCTAGCGCAGGTCTGGGTATCACAGTGGCAGAGAGGAAGGCTGCACTTGAGAGGTCATTGGTAATTTGTAATGGTTTCACTCTACATACTTGAGATTGAAGTATACCTTATCTACCCACTGTTGCTTCTGAATGTCTAACCTGCCAGCCACAGTGACAAACAACACCAAGTTTCCACATCGGTCTTCAAGAAGGATGTTGAATACATGGACCTTTTCTCCATGTAAGGAACAAAGACTCATTTGGAGTAAGGTCCTCAGCTTGTCTTGGTATAAGTTATTTCCTGCCTCCAAGGGACTACAACCCTAACACCACTACCCACCAACACTGGCTTCCACTCAGCATCCCTAAAGGCCAACTGACTCATGTCATACACAGGGAGTACAGCAAGAGACAGACACATGACCACAGTTTCCATGTGACATCACTTGGAAGAGGAAGCTGCTAGCCTGATTGAGAGGCATGGGGTGTGGGGTGGAGCGCTTCCTATACATAGTGGCTGAGGTTCCAGGGACTGTGATGTTTAGCTTGAACCAGCAACTCGGCACAATCTAGAATCACCTGGGAGAAGAGTCTCCAAGAATTTCTGTGAAGAATTACCTTACAATAGTTGATAGGAGAGGACCCCCTAGCTGGGGATGACACCAATTATAGACTGCGTAGAAGTGGGGAGGTGCTGAGCAGCAGCCTATACATATTCATTCATTGCTCTTTGCTCTTGACTGTGAATGTGACATGACCAGTTGCTTCCTGTTCCTGCCATTTTGACTTCTCCAGGGCTATAGCCTGGAACTGTGAGCCAAAACAAGCTCCCATTCTCCATTAAACCACTCTGATTGGAGTATTTTATCACAGCAATGGAAGAAAAAGTGAGAGAGGAACGTTCCCTGTGAGGAAGAGCATTTCTCTGCAGGACACAGGGTGTACCCGGTGTCAGTGATGACTGTGCACCTGGGACACAGAGCACAGGGGCCAAGGAGCCAAGGAGACTATTGGACCTGTCATGTTCACCATCACCCTCAATGTTCTCCATGAGGATCTGCCTTTCCCCTCTCAGTCAGGAGAGACTCCGGAGGAAGTCTCTGCAAAGAGAAGGCCTCCCGAGGAAGATGCAGTAAGAGTCCCATCGAAGTTTTATTTCCACCAGCCACCTGGTCACTTGATGTTTCCAATGATAATGACCAGAAGGCAAGAAAAAGAGGATATCACCTGGCAGACGCAGTTGGCCCTAAGCACTAGGGATAAGACGGGCTGCAGATGGACCATGGTTCAGGGATGGATGCCTTTTGGGCTCAGCTGGTATGCCAGGGTGTCTCTCCTGAGATCTCAAGCCCAGTTGCCCCTACCGATGGCCAACAACAGGAGTCAGAGCCTGGGAAGGGAACCGTTGAGCTTTGAATGTGAGATGACCCTACAAGCACCTGTGTTTGAACACTTGGGGCCCAGCTGGTGGCACTGTTTTGGAAAATGTGTCTCGTTGGGGAAGGGCTGTGAGGTTAACAGCTCTGCCTTGCTTCCTGCCCACTATTTGCTTCCTGGTTCACTAAGATGTGAGCAAGCAGCCTGACACTCTTGCCAGCAGAGACTACAACCTCTCCCACCATCATAACGAAGGATCTGCCCTTTCTCTCTTTTACCACAAGCCTGCATACATCATTCTTCCTTTGTCTAATCAGGTGTTTGGTCACAGCAGAAGAAAAATATCATGGGAATGGTAATCAAGAGTCAGAGATGATGGTATGGACCACCAAGTAAGCGTTCTAGATCAGCAGTAGTACAAGCTGAAGGAAGGGGAATTTTTGTGAGTGTGATTGGAGCTATCTGTTTGTCTGTCTATCTAATCTATCTCCAAATGTCTACACATGTGTATGGAGACCAGAAGACAACCCGAGTGTCACTCCTCACTGTCATGATTTACCTTATATTTTGAGACAGAATCTTTCATTGGCTGAGAACTTGGTAAGTATGCTACTCTAATTGGCCATCCAGTCTCAGGGCTTTACCTGTGCACTTTACCCTGGCACTGGCATTGCAACCATTCACCATGACGCACAGCCTCTTCATAAGGATTCTGGGGATCAAACTCAGATCTGCTTGTTTGCGTAGCAAGCACCTCATCAACGGAGCCATCTTTCCAGCCCACAGGAGAGGAATCTTGAGTCAGTTATGGAGGAGGGAGTGATGTGTACCAAATGGAACTTGGAGATAATGGTAGCAGACAAGCTGCCATCGACTATACTCATCATCTGGGGGCTCTCTGAGAACTAGTCTGAGCAAGAGCCCAAGCAGCTGTTCCCCGCTGGGGCACATATTTGAAGAAGCAGGTGCATACCATGGGCTCTACCCAGATTCATTTCCAGAGCCAACACATCAACTACACTGTGGTGGCAGATGGGCTTCTGGTGGCCCAGCTACCTCAGCTGAGACAAGGAAGTACCTCAAAGGAGGATAAATCTCCTTCGAGAGGATGTACCACGTTCAGATACTGGCTGATAATGGGATACCAAGACCCGGTCCTTTCTTAGCTTGGAACATATAGTCTCCACTGCTCTGGAGTTTCTTTTAGAAGGGTGAGGCTCAGGTATGGCCTTCCCTATGGCCATCTCCTTCCTTGGCTTGAGTCTGCCTTCTTCCTTCCTGTGGAGGTGGACAAGGACTTCCCAAGGGCTTTCCATGCAGCTTTGCATCTTAGAATCTATTTTCAGGGACCATATGCTGACTTCAGAGTGTAAAAGTCCAGGCCTTCAGGATGTAGGAGGTTTGTACAATGTATAAGGTTTGGGTGGGGGAAAATCATAAGCAAGAGTAACCATAACCCCTTTTCAACAACAAAACACTAAAGCTTGCTGACCACCTCCCCTCCTCCAGTCTTTTATTATGCTGTTTACTCCCAGTGGCTTTTTGCTTTAGAATCTATTTTGGTGTGATATTAATCCAGCTCCTCCAGTGTAATTTGGGTGTGTTGCTCTAATCCCAAGGAACTTCGAGTTAGAAATCTTGCTGGAATTAGTGTTCATTTAGGAAGGAAGTTCTGCCTTATTACACATTCTCATAGCCTCCTGCTTCCAGGCTTGCCTTCTCGGCACCAAGACAGCCCCTGTTCCTGTTGTGTGAGGACCGAGCCTGTTCTCACACCCTCACGTTGAGGCTATCGTCCTCTGGGTCCCAGATTACCAGAGCTGAGATCTCCTACTCTCCTCTCCTCTCATGATGTCCATGAAAATGACAGCTTGGGCCGGTAAAGGTGCTTGCTACCTACCAAACCTGATGGGATCCATGTGGTAGAAGAGGACTGACTCCTGAAAGTTGCTCTTTGATTTCTATATGTTCATTCTGATACTCAGGTGCTCACATACATACACTCACACAATAAATAGATGAGTATTAAAATTGAGAAAAGGAAGGAAGAAAAGAAGGAAGGAAGGAAGAACATACTTGGTTACCAGTCACTCTTGAGGCAGCAGTGACTTCAGGCAGCTCTTCGCTTCCGCTTCCGGCTTCCTGTGATCTGTTAATTCCCCATTTCAAGAATTAATACAGGGGGATTGGAGAGACGGCTCAGTGGTTAAGAGCATTGGCTGTTCTCCCAGGGTACCTGGGTTTGATTCCCAGCACCCACATGGCAGCTTTCAACTGTCTGTAACTCCAGTTCCAGGAGATCTGACACCTTCACACAACCATACATGCAGGCAGAACATGAAATGCACATAAAATGAAAATAAATCATTTAAAAATCAAAATAAGACTCCAGTGTTTACTGTCAGTGCTCACCCTTGCATACAACAGCGTAGAATTTCTAGAGGGAAATTGTTAGCCCCCCAATTATGGATACTGTTGAGATTTAGCACCTCCTTACATGGACTCTTCAGGGAGCAGTCTCATGATAACAACCAGTTTAAATTGCGAGGGTAGACTATAGGATGCAGTGTACTGGTCAGTGTTTGTCACATGACCTAGAGTCACCCAGGGAACATCAACTGACGACCTTAATTACTGAATTACCTCCATCAGATTTGCCTGTAGGCATGTCTGTAGGGGGCGTTTTATTGATTAGCAGCTAATGAGGGAGGGCCCAGCCTAATGTGAGCAGTGACACTGCTGGGTCCTGGGGTTGTATGACAAAGCAAGGTGAGCAAGCAAAGGGAAGTAAGCCAGTAGGCAGCGTTTTTCGGGGACCCCTGCTTAAGTTTCTGCTTCTAGGTCCCCGCCTGAAGTTTCCACCATGACTTCCCTTCATGGAAGACTGTAAGCTGCAAGATGAAAGAAACCCTTTCTCCCTTAAGTTGGTTTGGTCAGTGTTTTGTCACAGCAGTAGAAATTAAACTAGAAAAGAACTGGAACTCTAGGCAGTTCAGTTGAGAGAGAGAAAAAGAGAGAGAGAGATTAACATTTATCAGATGTTGTTACCAGACGATTTCAACAATTGATTTGTACAATACAGTTGAGGCAATAAAACTGAAAATAAATTAAATCCATTTAAACAACTGTTTTATGGAACAAACATACATCATTTGAATATTTATGATGGTAAAATCAGATTAAGTTCCTGAAACACCCCCCCCCCCCTTCATCTGTCATCAATGATGCAAAGCTCCCCGGAGTAAGTTAGCAAATTTTGGTAGCACATTTTGCTTAAATATAAATAAACTAATCACATTTTCAAGCTTATAAAATAGTTCATTAAGTAGGGGAGGCAGTGAAAACAGCACCCCACCCTAAAGAAGCATATGGTCAGCAATGCAGGCTGAGGGAAATTGAATATAGTTCAACACCTAAATTAAATGGATTCTCCAAAGAGTAAGAAATGATAACAGATTTATTACAGCCGATGACCATGTTTTATATTGACTTTAAAATTACTGTTAAATTGAAAAACAGGTCTAAAGTGTTTTGACACTGTCCCAGAAAAGCTTGAGTGTGCTGTATGCATTAATTTTGTAGGACTGTCCCTCCTCATATCAAAGTTCTCAATATAGACCCAGTATCTCTCCTCTCTGACTGCTGCTTCTGCTTACGTTGTTGTCATCAGTTTGTGACTCTTTCATCTCCTTGATACCTTTGCCAATATTTTCATACCACATTGGTTATATTACTATTGTGTGACTGTGGCCAAAATACCAAAAGGTACAACTTGGGAGAGAAGGTTTTTATCTTGGCTCCAGTTACTAGTCATTTTAGAGAAGTGCCATTATTTTCAACCATCCCCAGATACACTGCCATATCCATACCCTTAATTTTATATATTACTTATTTTGTAGTACTTTCTATTGAACTCAGGGCTCATCAATGCTCAGCAAGCACCCTACCATTGGTGCCCAGTATCCCCAGCCACTGGCTTATGTTTTTATGCTATGGCAGGTTCTATACTAAGTTGCCCAGCTGGCCTTGAACTCACTCTGTAAAACCCAGGTTACTTGAACCTGGAATCTACTTGCTTCAGATTCCTATGATGCCAGGATTTCGGGTTTGCACCACCATGCCAATCTCAGCCTCCTTAATTTAATCAAGTTTGCAAGGTCCATTTGCCCTGTGAGATAACACAGCAGCAAGCTCTGAGGATGAGCATGTGAACATCTTTGATGATTTGTTATTCAGACAGCTATTTTTTTTTTACCTCATTTTTTTTTTCCCTGTCAAATTTGGAATACCTGAAACTTGGTCCTTGGCCTTATTTTCTTCTCTAGCCAAATTTTCCAAAAGGGCCTCACTAAGTCTCATTCTGGTTTTAAACTGTCTGTAAGCTACTGTATCCCACATTTGTGTCCAGCTTGTTCTTATGCTCCATGCTTGTATCTATATCTAGTCTGTCTATATGGTCTACAGTTCACTAGCATGTCCAGTTCAGAGAACGAGGCCAATGGGGACCTATGGCCACTGTGAGTGGTGAAAGGGTGAGTGTGGGGAAGAGGTGCTGAGGGCTAGAGACTACATGGGGAGTTACCCTGGAGTAGGGGGATGGAGAAGGGAGGTGTCAGTTAGCCGGGTCCCATGATGGTGGAAGTAGGACATTAGCATGTAGCCGAGGGTGAAAGGGGAACTGGACAGCAGAAGCAGGTAGGGCCATATAAGGAGCCTTTGTTGTTTCCTTTCATATCATAGTAGTGGGGTGCTACCAAGGAAGTTCAAACAAAAGGTCGTGTCACATGGCTAAGGAAATTAGGAAAACACAAATACCCAGATACCTAGAAGTAAGTACCAAAGTGTAACCTGGAGGGATAGATTTTTAAAGAACAAGTCACTTACAAAGGTTGAGGCAAACTGAGCTTTAACTAACATTGACACTCTCCTCCCCACCCCCTCCCAGAATACTGATCACATGAACACCCTTATGAAGGATCTGGACATCAGATACTATAAGCTGACAATCAACTAAAAAGCACTGGAACAACCCTCCCCACAACAGAGAACACGTCCAATGTCAGCCAGATCACAGCTATATGGGGTGTGTTACTCTTTGTCAAATACAGTGGGAAGGGAGTTTGCTTCACCCAGAGAGATGCAACTCTATTTCCTAAGCGGAAGTTAAGGTTTGATCATTGCTTGCAGGTGATTATTTGTGGCTCAGCAGAGTCCCAGGGTGTCCTTGGCTCTGCTCCGGCTTTGCTCACTCTCCCGCTGTCTCCTTGATTTCTTGATTTCATTAGGAGATAGGAGCTTGTAATACTGGGGAGAAATGTAAAGCTATTAGTGGGTCATTGTTGAAGTCAGAGCATGCCCCGTTAAGCTCCTTAGAAAACCAGTGGCAGCCAATGATACAGGGATTAAGCTGTGTGTGTGTGTGTGTGTGTGTGTGTGTGTGTGTGTACCTGGTGAGTGAATGGGTCATGAACCAAGGTGTCATGAGGAACTTACTTAAATGTGCTGAGCTCTGTCAGTAAGGGCACATGGGCTGTTGATGAATTCTATCACTTTTTCCTCTTGCCTCTCCTTTTTGTCATTTTTCCCAGACCCAAAGCACCATTTCTAGATGGTGTTTTTTGCTGTCCCCTCAGAGCAGTGTTGGGTGGACATGGCAGCAGGCTCATTGGGCTTTTGCTAATACTTAGAGCTGGAAGGATAACTGGGTATAGGGGGTGGGCTAGGGGATGCACAGATAAATGGCACAATATCGCTTTTGCTTATGAGTATGGAAATGTGTGTGTGTGCATGTTCTTCTATGCTCACACTCAAGGCTTCATATGTCTGTGTGTACTCATGCTGAGTCCAGAGGAAGACCTCAAGTGTTGTCTGCACCTGTGGTCCCTGGAAGTCAGATATTGACTATGGGTCTCTGTTGTCCATCTAGACTAGTTGGCAGACTCAAGCAAGAAAGATCACACCATGAGCCAGGGCTACCTCTTTCTTTCCTTCCCCTACATCCTCTGTGGGCATACTGGCATGATGGTGAGACCCACACAGGTAAGGGTAGCCTGGTCTTCCTTCCCACTGGGTGTGGTTCTCCATGGCCTGGTTCTGGACAAGTGTCTCAGTCTGTCTTGTCTTGGTTTTCTTGGTTATAGCAGGAGGAATGTGCACCCAGTGAGCTTCTCAGGCTGTTTTAGGCTTCGAGCAGCTGAGACTTGGCAGCCATTCCCGGCTTCCTGTTATCTCTATCTCCAACTTCACCTCCCTAGATCTTTGTTTCTAAGCATTTGAGCAGATGACACCTCTCCCTCAAGGTCCTTGAAGCCCAGCAGAAGACTTCACACCCAAGCTGGCGAGCCTTTTGCTCAGAAGGAACAGCGGGCTGGCGGGTGTTCCCTTCTTGTTTAACAGATATTTTTAGCTTTTCTAAAAGCTTCTCACTCACTCGAGTCTTAAAAAGAAAGAAACTCTTCCAAAAATGCAAATGTTCTGACAGGAGTTGAGGAGAGTGGTTTTTCCTCTTCCCCAAACAATCCTTCACTGACATCCACAGGGTGAGGGGAGGAGTTGGGGTGTAGAGACACCACAGCTAGATCCTAGGAGGTAGGGCAGTAGGCTCTATGAGCTTGCAGTGGGTGAGTTTCCTCAATCAGATTGGTCCTAAATATTTTGGGGTAACCTGTGCATGGCTGTATGTGTAGGGTGTGAAATGTTACAGCATCCTGAGTCAAACTAAGCATTCCTTACCACCAGCCATCCCCTAGGTACATGGACTTTTTTTTTATTATCATTTATTACAATTTATTCAATTTGTATCCCAGCTGTGGCCCCATCCCTCATCCCCTCCCAATCCTTCCCTCTCTCCTTCTTCTTCCTCTATGTCCCTCCCCCTAGTCCACTGATAGGAGAGGTTCTCCTCCCCTTCTATCTGATCCTATCCTATCAGGTCTCATCAGGACTGGTTGCATTGTCTTCCTCTGTGGCCTGGCAAGGCTGCACCCTTGGGAGGTTATCAGAGAGCCTGCCATAGACATGAGACTTTTTTTTTTTTTTTTTTTTTTTTAGTCACAGGGCTCTGTTGGTGGCAGCAGGGATGATCAGAGAGCCTGGCCCCAAAGGTGAAATGAAAAGTGGTAACAAAGTGAAACAAGAGTTGGCTTAGCTCTCAAGGGTCGCTTGGAAATGGCTCCGAGGTTAAGAATGTATGTTGCTCTTGTAGAGTACCAGAGGCCCATTCCCAGCACCCATGCTGCGTGGCTCACGACCACCAACAACTCCAATTCTGGAGAATTCAGTCTCCTCTTCTGGCCCTTACAGGCACCTTTAGCCATGTGCAATTTCCCCTTGATACACACGCACAGATTAAAAATAAAATTTCAGAGTCTCTTGGAGATGATGAGGCCCAGATATAAAATGTTCTTGTCTACAGCCCCTTCTGTCTGCTCCACAAGCCATCTGAGGTACTTTATCCTCAGTGGTCACTTCTTCCTTGGTACCAGCCTCACACCAGACACAACTACTATGGATGACAAGATGGCGGGTCATGTCCACACATACTTTTCAGGGTGACAGGAAAGTGGGAGAGGAGCACCCAACTCAGAGGTCCCTTGGTGACTGGAAACTTATACACTATTGGTTGTCCTTACTCTTCAGGATGATCTTGAAGTCTAATTCATATTTTTGATTCCCTAGAATTAAACATAAAGCAGATACTTGGTAACTGCTGAGCTGTTGGATCTCAGACTTTTCAATTTGTGTCTTTCAGAGCTAATTTGGAGCTTGCACATATTCTGAAATAACGATTTGGTCCCATATCTCAGTGAAAACCAACACAATTTGGTTTCATTTACGTCAAATTTAAAGCATGTTACAAATGCAGCCTCTTAAAGGGGGGGGGTGTTTAATAGTCTTGGGCTCGCAATTGCTTTGCAGAGATTGTTTATATCAACATTGATCAGAGAAAGAAGAATGTCTCCCTTCAGTCCTCCATGTTCAGTTCCATTTTCCAGAGGCCAACAGTAGAGGCAGATGCCTGAGTGTTTAGGTCAGCTGTGGGGAGAGAGGCAAAGTGTCCTTCTCTCCTGTCCTACTTGTAATTCCCGGTTTTTTTTTTTTTTTTCAACTGAAAGCACAGAATGACTTTACTCCTTTGGTGGAGTTTTTAGGAGACAGCTTTGTCTATTCGCAGTTGTTTCTCAACACTCTGAGGCCAGCTGGGAGATGAGGTCCTTTCATTCACAATGTAATAATGCTGAGATATATGGACTTCAGTTTGAATTCAGAGCAGCCTGTGGACTGGGGAGAGATGGCAGAAGGTTTGATTCGATGATAGTGTCTTGTATGACTTCTTTTGGGTTGTTTTTGGAGGGAGAGAAGTCCTGTGCCAGACACTATGAGTGCTTTGCATATATTCTTAAGGCACTTTTCCAAGGCAGGTATTGTTATTCTCACCTTTCAGAAATTGAGGAACGTACTGGTGCATATTCTTAGGTCTCTTTGAAAGTAATGCTCATACATTTTGGCCACCAAAGGTACAATTGTAATAAACTCTAGAGTTACAAATATGAAAGCTTAAGGTGACAGAAGGGTGATGTTTACATCTGGAAGAAATAAGTACTTGAAAGGCAAAGGAATAGACATATAGACCTTGGCTCCTTGTGCTTAAGCAAATCTTTCTGTTCTCTAAAATTTACCATAGACATGAAGGTAGACGGTATTATCACCAGTTTGTAGATAAAACTTTGGATAATATACTTAGATTATCTCTATGGAGTCCCTGAAAGGATGGTCATGGCTTTAAGGAGTAAACCTCAGGACTGGGAGTATCATTGTACACAAGAACCAGCTTCTATTCACACACACACACACACACACACACACACACACACACACACACACACCTAAAACCAAAAACAGAAGAAGGGATCAAAAAGTTGGCAGAAAGAAATGGATGAAGTTAAAAGACAAGAACCCCAAAGGACTGTTAATCAATTTGCTAAAGAAATTAAGGGAAAAGGTACACACAGTAGATGAAATGAGACACATTTTCAATACAATATTTGGTTGCAATCTGAAAAAATAAAATATAGTTAGATTCTATAGTCAGAGGGAAAAATTAGAGTATAAAAGGCACTATTAGAGATAGTAAGCCCATGAGATATGCAGAAGCCTTGGGAAGCCCTCTTTGACTCTCCTTGCATGATTTTGGAGCACATTTGCCTGGGCTTTAGTCATAGGTGGACAGGCTTCCAAAAATGCAAACCGTTTGTGTTAGTTGGCTGGTGCTATCAGAGAAAGGGCCACAAACTGGACCAGTTATGCAATAGGATAGAGCTTGGAAGTCAGAGGTCAAGGGCTGGTGAGATTGGTTCTTTCTGAATAACCCAGGGGAGACCCCATTTTCACACCTGTCCCCTGGCTTCTGATGGTTTGTCGGCTGTCTCTGGTGGTTGTTGAGTGTAGAACATCACCTAATTTTCTGCCTTCATCCTCGTGAGGTTTTCCTGCCTCATTCACCAATGTCCCACTGCACAACTCTGTCTCTGTGTTCAGACTTCCCTCCCATGAGGACTGTGATCGATATTGGTTGTCAGCTTAATGGGATCTAGAAGAGATAAGCTTCCAGGTACACCTGGGAGCCATTTGATTGACCAGGTTATTTGAAGTGGGAGGACCCATCGTGAGTATAGGGGGCCCTTCAGGTAGCAGCCCAGATAAAAGGAGTCTGAGGGAAAAGGTCTCCTCTTTTTTATTTGTCTCATTGCCTTCCAATGTGAACTGAAGACCAGTGCCTCCTCCCCAAATCCTCTAGACTTTCAGCATCAGGTTGGGCATACTCAGGCATCCGGCCTCATGGACTGAGTAGCTGCTGGGTTCTCAGCTTTTCTAGTATGAAGACAGCCATTGTTGGACTGACCAAGCTGAGCTGTGTAAGCAATCTAATAAATCTCCATTTAATATAGATTCATTCTATAAGTTCTGATTCTCTACAGAACCTGACTAATATAAGGATACATGCTACCGCCTGTTAAGACCCACTCCAGAAATTGTTTCCAAATAAAGACAAATAGTAGATCCTGGAGACAGAAATTTCCGTGTATCTTTGTTGAGGACTGCTGCTCATTCATAACCCCTGAGTCATTTAATATTTTATCTGAAGATGTATGCTTGCAATCATGAGCTAGTATGGACAATTTTTAAAGACACCAAGTAGCAGAGGCCCTTTTTTTGTGGGCTTCTCTCCATTCCCTCTTTCTGGTGAGAATTAGTGAGCTCTTCCCCTACTCTTCTGTGGAACATTTTTAAATTTTATTTACCTGATAGTTGATCATGTGTAATGTTTGCTATGATACATTATCATAAAAAAATGAAAGCTTGGTTGAAGGAATCATTTTCTTCCTTCATTATAAACTTTATTTAAAAATTGCAAATAAAGAACATTATGCACTGAGGTTAGCCAGCTCCAAAGATTATACATCTCAATAAACTTCTGTCCATTTACGACAACCATCCCGAAGCCATGGACTTCACATCAGACTTTGCACTTTCACGGTCGAATTATTGCGTGAACTTATTCACCATCAAAACAACAAAATATATGACAGAGTTAGAAGTAGAAAATAATTAACTTTATATCCTTTTTCAAAACTCCTGTCCATCGCCTAAAGTCAGCCCTTTGGCATCCTCTAATATTTAGCCTTTCTTGTTCAAGAATAATTTCACTGATATTTTTTTTTCACCTCCTTTATTTCTAACTCTACATTTCTACCTATTAGTCTCTCCAGTTTTTATTTTTGGAATCGTCTTACAGAGAGCAGATGATAAATAAACACATCTTGAATTCTACTGACCTTTTTGTAAAACATAAAATCCTTCACTAACTAAGCGAATGGAAACACCTTGATCAACGATCCATGTGTAAGTCATAGAAACTCAAACGGTGTGGGAGCCCCATGAGTGTGAAACACGCAGCACCCCCATTGCCTTCCCTGTCTTTCTCCCGGCTGTCACAGAACTGGAAGCTTTTGCTACGACGTGTGCCAGTGCACAGAGTCTCAGGTCGTTAAGCAGGAATTGGCTGACATCTGGGGTGTGGAGACATTTTGCCCACAGAATATGGCCTCGTTCACTTGGGATGAGTCATGTCTCTAAGTCTTGGCCCAGGAGTGAGCAGTTGGATGTTCCAGGGAATTCTGCCCCAGTCTCCACCAACCATGAAATGCTCTTTTTGGAAGTGACAGGACTGGCTGATAGTGTAGAAGGCCCTGTTCTCTCTCTCTCTCTCTCTCTCTCTCTGATCTGTGTATCGGTGTCTTATATAGGGTTTTAATTGCTGTGAAGAGACACCATGGCCAAGGCAACTTTTATAAAATAAACTATTTACTTGGGGGCTGTCTCACGGTTTCAGATGGTTGCTTCATCCTAGTCGTGGCAGGGAGTGTGGCCACACGCAGGCATGGTGCTGGAGCAGTGTCTGAGAGAGCTAACCAGCAGAGCACCACGTGGCCCGGTATGAGCCTTTGAAACCTCAAAGCCCACCCCCAGTGTCGTACTTCCTCCAACAAGACCACACCTTCTAATCGCTCTCAAAAGTTCACCAACTGGGGACTAGACCTGTAAATACATGAGCCTCTGGGGTCATTCCAGACCACCACAGCGGGGAGGATTGACTGTGAAGCTCTGTTTATGCCAGGAAAGGACACTGCACTGCATCTATACCCAGAGGAAGAGGCTCCCCAGCGTGTTCAGAACCTGATACAAATTATTTTATTTTTCTTCCGTGTTGGGGGTGGTTTCCAGAACCTTACACATACTATGCAAGTACTCCACCACCTGCCTACATCCTCAACTCTGGGTCAACATTGATGGGGCCTCTGTTTTTTTGAAGACTATCACAGTTGGCTATGAATTTTAAGACTACTATGAATTTGTCTTGCTTTATATCACACTCAGTCAACCTCAGGCATCTGATGCTATTACATTTATGAGCAAATGTTAAGAAAAAAAAAGAAAGAAATAAAATAAAATCAGTTTTTGTCCATTCTCCACTTCTAGGTCATAGATCAACTTGATTCAACATGTAATTCTCTTAGTATGTGTCACTCCAGGATCCCGAAGATGGCTTAGGTCATAAAATGCCTGCCATGGAACCATGAGAAAAGCTGGGTGGCCTGCCATGCACCTTTAATTCTAGCCCTGAGGAGGTGACCTGTCACCCCAGCTGAACTGATGATCTCCGAGTTCAATTGTGGGCATCTCCAGCAAAGGACCATTAGGCCTCACAGCCTGGGGCAGCTTCTGTCGATGTTGGAGAGTCTGCCCAGAGCCGAACAACCAATTGCAGTCTTGGAGATGGTGTGGAGGAACCTGATTGGTCACCCAAAGCTATATTATGTGCTCTCCCTTCTGGAGTAAATGAGTCTGCATCCGCTTGCCCTTGGATTGCGTTCACCCGACTCCTGGTGTCTGTATGATGACTCTGCACCTCTCACCCCCTCGGCCTGAACCCCCTGTCCTCACCCCCAGGCTGGACCCTTGGGAGGAGGACCAACATTCAGTGAGGAAACCTGTCTCAAAACTAAGGTGGAAAGTGATTAAGGAGGCCACCTCCACACCAACCTTCTGCCTTCTACACTCTCTTTCACTCACATGTGCACATGCACCAGCACACAGGAATATACATATATACATACATGCATGCATACATACATACATACACGTGAAAAATAAACAATATAAGTCCTACTCTAAATTTATTATCATGTCATCCTTTTTTGGCACTTACAGAAGATGTGGGGCCTTTCTGCCTATTCTTTAGGGGGAGGAGTTTGGACACCCTACTAGATTCTCATTAGAGATTACGTCTGGCATAGAGCATGGGCTGTGTGACATCATGCATCATTTACCTCTGTGACGTTCTGCCACACTTTGAAGAGTTGTTTCATGTCTTAGCATAATGGAAAGTTCTATCTCCCATCAACAAATGACCTTTCATTAACTGGAGAGAGCAGCTTACATGCCAGTGATTCAGTATTATTTGTTGTCGGGCAGGCTTGCCACCCACCTGCATGTTCTCTTCCGCTAAGTTCCCTCCCTCACACTTTAAGACAGGGAGTTGCAGGGGATAAAACATAAGGCCCTTGTTAATTGCAAATTAATAGTGCCAGGAATATATACAGATGGTACCTGAAGTTGGTTGCCGGTGGCATCATATTCTACTTCTGTTTTCCTTTCTCGTAATTTGACTGTGCATCAAGGAAAGAAAGAATAGGCCTTACTGCCTGCTCAGCTCAGCATTCCTGAGGGAGGAAAGCCATGCTTTATCTCTGCTTACCTCTGTGCTTATCTTACAAGCTGGGTGGCTTTTGCTTTGATTTGCCTATTAATTTTAAGCAGTTTTGCGTGTCATGGTTTATAGAACCCAGGTGCGGCTCTCTGCCCAGACATACTGTGTGTATCTGATGAGAGTTTTCTAGTTAGTATTTTATTGTATCAGTTTGTGCATTCTAAAGCATTTTCCCTGTGGGCTGGCATTGGAGCAAGATTATGTGGGCCACATTTATGCTTTGATTGGCACTTTGATTACATTCATCAAATGAAGTTGTTTTTCTTTCAAGACAGTTCAATGATTTTTTTTTAAAGAAAAAAGTCATTGTGTCAACTGCCAGAGTCAATTAATTAAAGGCAAAATCCAGAATTCGTAAGACAGAATAATCACTGTGCCAAACTGGATGACCCAGAGTGAAAGCCCACGATCCAGTTGGGAGGAAGAGTGCAATGAGGCTTTAAGTCAGAAGACGCTGTGCTGGTTGGGCAGGGCTCCTTGGAACATACACAGTCTTCCAGGATTTTGACCAAACCATGGACTTCTCATCTTAGAATAGGCGCCACTAACTTTTATATCACGACAGACCTCGCAGCTGCTTTTACGTTTAAAAACTATTTTCGTCACGTCGGCTAATAAGAACAATGTTGCTCCTGCCCCTCTCATTGCAAAGGAGGCTTTGAGTGGTCTCCATTCATTGCAGCATATTCCCTGCTCTGGACAATGCCCTTGGGGTCCTGATCAGTTCTCAGTGAATGACCTTGTCTTTGGCTGTGATTGGTCCCTTCTAGAGAGAAGGTGGGTTGATGAAGGATGCATCTTGAGAGGGGAGCAACAGAGGTGGCTAGGTGGAGTGTGATGGATAGACAGGGCCATCATTAAAAGGCTAGGAATCCAATGCCTGTCAAGGGGACTTCTAACACAGGATCCTGACAACGGTTTGGAAGCAGGAAAGTGTGGCCCAACTCATGCACTAACTTCCAACACTCTACCAAAGGCACATATCTGCACCTGGGCTCTAATACATCTTTTGAGAGGTGAATCTTAATAAAGCAACTAAACCCGGGAAATGATGGAAACACCCTCATCTAATAAGGAGTAATTACAACTGTGGCTGCAGTCCACCTGCTGCTGAGGCAGCCCCTTGAACTGGTCAGGGTGTCTTTCCACATCCATTATATCAAATTCAAAGAGGCCCGTGGGCCCTGTCTACACTGACTCTATAAATTTGGCCAACAGTGTGATAAATCCTCACGGTGTGTAAGTTCAATTGCATCTTAGGCAGCTGTCTTTCAACTCTCAAATTAAACTTGAAAGCAGTTTTCTTACTGTGTGGAGGAAAAAGTGCTATGGGGTGATAATCTTGTGGGCAAATTAACAGATAAGGGTCTACCAGCTGACAAAATAGCAAGCAGAGGTAAACACCCAATCTATTTATCACAGCCAAGGCCTTTTTCACAAATGCCAGAGAATAATACAGAAGTGCCTTTTTACTTTCAATGTGAGTTTCAAGTTGGAGATTAGAAATTGACTTGAAACTGGCACTTATTTGTAAACCAAAACTGCTCAGTCTGTCTCTTTCTACACACGCACACATACACACATAGCTAATAAAATGTAGTAAATGACACACACATTTATATATCACATTTACCATATTTTTACAAGAATTTATAAAGATGCCCAAGGAACAAAACTTATTTTGATGGTAACAGAGTGAGCAACGAGGCTATTTCTAAACAGCATTTTTGGAATATTAATTGTTGCTGAGATAACTATCCTGTCGCTTCAGGGCCTCTGTCGAGGTTTAAAATCAGAGCTGGGGAATTAATGCAGCCATGTTCTTCTACAGCCAGAAGCTGACTCATTTAGCAGTTCATTTGGGCTCGGATCGGAAGCTGTGCTTTCCCTCATCTCCCCAAGGTTACGAACGGGATAGAGGAGCAGTGTCATCCTACAAACTAAGGTCTCACCCTTTCCTCTCACCCTGTGGTTTTTCTTATTAATAGGTTCTATGCTGGGAGCTGTTAGGTCCTGCCTCCCCCCTCTTCTCCCCGCCTCCTTTTCTCCACTACTCCTGCCCTTTTTGAATCTGCCACTTGTCCAGGTGGTATGATGGGAACTTGCCTATTCCCAAATTAAGCCATGCAGGTGACCAAAACACTGAGTTTAGTTTTCAGCTAACACTCAGCTACTGGCGGCTGGAAATGGGGTGTCCTCTGGCTAGCTTGAGCTCTGCTGGAACTGCTGTTCCCTGCGTCACAGCCATGGACTGTGGCACCTTTCTTCTAGGCAGCACAAGGGAACCCTGGAAAGCAAGAAAGACACCAGATTCCCATGTGGCTTACAGATAACAACTTTAGGTACAGCTTCCTGCACTACACAACCAATTCAGCCCCTGTTCCAAAATTTAGCTTTTAATTGGTGTTAGTGAAATTTTATTTAAATGGACAGAAGCTCTCCAGGCTTGGTCGGCGTCACAATCACAAATGAGGTTTTGGTATTAGAGCCAGGGGCAGGAGGATAACCCTGGCTCTCCAGGTGGGTGACTTCCTACCCCAATTTTTAGCAACAGCCTTCTTTTATGTTCTGTCCTAAGTGTTTTCTTAGCATATAGTAATCATACATGGCTTTTATTATTATACTTTCTTATAGATGTTTATAATTTTGATCTAGTCACTTCCCATTGGTGTCTTTCACTCCTACTGACCCTTTCTTCTTCCCACCTAGCCTAGACTTTATTTTCATGGTGTGTGTGTGTGTGTGTGTGTGGTGTGAATGAACTCTTTAGGACTGGTTATAAGGATCATGTTACAGGTTAGGGGTTATTTACAGAAGCATGGGGAATGTTTCAGTGGCTACACTACCGAGGAAAAATTTCTCTGTCCACCCAGCAAACCATTAACTGCTGCCTGTAGATCCCTAGGGAGGCCTGAGCCTCCTGTGATTTTATTTTATCATTTCACCCCTTTTCATTTATCTTATTTCACTTTCCCTGCTGTCTAGCGTTTGCCCTCTGACACCCGCAGGAAGCTGAGAGAACCAGGAGCATGCTTGCATTTCCCCATAGGATCTTTGAGCAGCCACACAAGCACAGTGAGTGTTTTGAGTAGTCTCTGGATGCATTCATTTCACTTCTCTAGCCAGGAAGACAAGGCTCAGCCCTGGAAGGCTCCAGGGAAGGCACTGCCAGCTGCATATGTAGCCAGCCTCACTGGTGTGTTTGGAGGACAAAATCTTCACACCTTCCTGAAGGATTTGGGTGAGTATCTGAGCGGCAAACACAGGAAGCTCAGACGTTTGATGGCTCAGGACTCCGTGTTCCAGGACACCACCTACATTCCAGCATTCGGCTCTGCGGCAGGTTTTATTTTCCTCTGACTGAATTAATCACCAATGTGTTCTGGGACTGTCCTTCTCTGCATGGCTCTGCGGAGAGCATGTGGTTCTTGTTTAAACAATCCTCGACTCCCTTCCTTGCTTTTATGGTAAAGCTCTTTAGATCAAGCATTGTTCATTAGATTAGCTCCTTTTCTAGAAAGACAATGGTATTTAAAAGCCCTCTGTAAAAAAATCAAATCAAATCAAATAAAAAAGCATTCAAGGGCAGGCCATGGGGCTGAGGAGGGCGAGAGCTGAAGACCTACCCCTGGGGACAGGCAGCGTTGGAATCATTTGCAGGCAAGCAAATGAAAAGCATTCTTTTTGCTATGAAACTAGACTCAGCCTTCCCTGTTGGCAACGGGGTGTAAGTTAACATATTTATACAACTTTAACCTCCTGTCCCCATTTTCAAGAAAAGAGAACAGACTTGAGATTCTCAGTGCTGTGGACCTTCATTTGCCGAGCAGAGCGGCCAGGGGGTTGTATGGGATCGTGACAGTTGTACCTGTCAACGAGGCACAGCCTAGAGAGACCTGAGAGGGATTCGCCGTGGAAGGATCTCATAGACCAGCCTGGTCTATAGGCATGTCTGTAGGCATGTTTGTGTCTTAGTTGACACAGAAGGGCTCAGCTCTGCTGTGGACAGCACCAGGTGGTCTTGAGCTACAGAAGAAAAAAAAAAAAAAAAAAAAAAAAAAGAAAAAGAAAAGCAAAAGAGTCAGCTAAGCTGGGCATGAGCTACCAAGCAGCATTCTTCCATGTTTTTTGCTTTAAGTTTCTGTTTGTGTCCCTGCCCTGACTCCCCTCAGTGATGTATATGGCCTTGAAGTGTGAGCAAGGTAAACCCAGTCCTCTTGTAAGTCTCTTTTGGCCGTTGTGTTTGTTGCAGCAACAGGAATGAAGCGAGAACTGTTACTTTGGAAGCTCACAATGACATGGGTTTCTCAGTCTCCAGGCATGGGAGGAGAGCCAAACACTTTCTTCACCGTGTGCTCTGTTACGAGAGGTGTTCCCTTTGGAGGTCTGCTCAGCCAGGCCCTGCTACTGCTATTTGCACATGAAATGAAAATCTACTGAAAGGAAGGCCCAGCGAGGCACTTATGGTGGAGTGCAGAGATGGGATGAATTGGTTTTAGACTCCTGCAGAGTGTTTGTTTTATAGACTGGCTTGAAATTTCTTTATCGAATTACCTGTGTCCTGATGATATTTGTCCTTATTTGAGTAGAGATGAAAACTGTGACGGGGATCAGAGAAGAGTGTCTTCCCTGGTGTGTGTGTGGGGCCCTTGGAGGAACTGATGGGAATGGACATGAGCTTTTACTTCACTAGAATCAGTTCAGACGAACAGTTCAGAAGGACAGTTTCCTCTGTCCTTCTTTTGTTGACCGAAGAATGGGAAGGGGCACGAGAGGGTTTCATGCTATTATGTCTCTTCTCGCGATGACTCTTAGCTCAGCTAGCTTGGAAGTTTGTTCTATGATAGGAGACAACAGTGAGGTATTGGCGTTACGACGATGCATAGCTACACTGGGAGCTGGACGGTGAATAGAATGTAAGTGTGCCATTTGCCACATTCTTCCTGTGCTGTCCATTCCTTCTCTTTCTCTTCCTCTAGTCTCTTCTCCTTTTGCCCTTCCTACTCTTCATCCAATTCCTACTCTTCTCTTTCTCCTTTCCCCCTCAATCATGTCTGAAACAGGTTAGAGTTTACATGCATGTCACCAGAAGCTGTGTAAACCCCACAGCTCTGATGCATCTCAAACCACACTGATCTGACCCTTCCCTTACCCTGGGAAATCTTAAACATGCAGGCTCAAGTTTCATCGTCTATGAACGGACATAATAGCATGGCCTCACAATGCGGCTGCCACATTCAGTTCAACACATAGGGAGCGCCATGGATCCAGAGCGACCACTGATCCAGAGCGACCACTTGAAACCTTGGCTGCTGAGGTCCTTCCTTCGTACTGGACCCACTGCTCTTCCTGTTACACTGCAGCCTTGTTTCTGCTCACAGCGGGTACCCTCTGAATTCCTTCTCTGTAGTGAACATGCTGGTTCCATCAGGTATGTCATGGTGGTTCGGAGCAAAGCTAAAAGAAGATGTGTTTTGTATTTACCAGGCATTAGATGAGTACTGAGACACAGTCCATGTTCCTGTAATAGTCACACTCATCCTGTCTGGCATTAAGAGTGATCCCTGGCCTCTCTCGGATTGATGTCACATTGAATTACCCCCAGAAAGAACTTAACCCTGTGGAAGGCTTTCTTTTTTCAGTAAAGAAGCGTGCCAGTTAGGGGTTAGGGCCTGCAGGAGGAAGCAGGAGAGATGAGGTCACTGTTCTCTGAAACTTTGGGCAAAAAGATTGCTCTTGGCCTGAGTACAAACAGTGCCTCCTGGCGGTTTCCAGCTGTCCTTGGGAAGGAGTGGGACCATCATGTTTGGAGCATTAGGAGCCTCTGACTGGGTCCTGTCTTAGGGAAGTGGACAAGCAGAGAGTAAGTGGTCATCAGCTGCGGTGGAACAGGCATCTTGCATGGAGTCAGATTTTCCCCCAAGGATTCATTACAGGAAGGATGCCTTTTGATATCTGTCCAAAACCCCAGCACAGGAAGCTCACCACCTCTTGTCTCTCTCTTTTCTTTAAACACAGATACTATTGAAGCTTCTGGATCCTTGACCCAGAGCTCTGGACCTTTCTATACAGGCTTTGCTGCCATCCACTCAGCTGCCTGGCAATTCACTGACCTTTCTTCCCTCCTTTCCCCCAGGGAAGCTGCTTGCTGTGTTTGGACCCCATGGGGTGTTGGGAGGATTTCAGGACTGAATGCTACTCTCTCTGGTTATAATATGATGCTGCCAACGAGTCTGAGATTCTGGGATGAAGGATGCCTTGTGAAAGAGCATTGTTATTACATTTTTTTTGTTAAAATATGGATCAAAGGCTGGCTATACAGTAAAAGTGCGAGATGTTAATTATTGTTATAATATCATAACAGAGCAGATGCAGGGTGGCTGAATCCTATGAGAAACCCTATTATAATAAGCCAGTGGGAAATGTACATATTACAAAGATATTTGGCAAGGAGGCAGATTTGGTTTTGAAATCTCAATGAACAATTAAGTGGAATAAAAAAAAATAACTTTTAATGCTAGGAAAAATATAAGTGTCTTGACAACTCTTTTACATAAAAATAAGAAGCTGCCTCTTTTTTTTTCCTGCAAAGAAAAGAGGCAACAGTATTGCTTTTCTTGTCCCCTCCCAGAGAAGATATATTTATGGCTTCCTTGGGTGTAGGAAAGATTAAAGCAATGTTCCTCTGCACAATGACCTCTAAAATAGCTCTCTTTATGACAGAGATGAATGGGGAGGGGGTTTGTTCTCAGAGCTAAGAGTAAGTCTGATGGTTTTGAATTTCAAATAAGTCTGCGTTGTCCTGCTTTCGTCTTTCCTTCTTCACTGTATATTCTATTTGGTGGCCTTGCATAGTGGACTCCTACACACATTTTTAAATGGTACTGGCGGCTCTGGCTCAGGCTTTTCATGTAATTTCTGCTCCCCAGAGCACAGTCCCTCGGTTGAGGATGGAGGAGAAGAGGGAGGGAGAGCCTGAGAACACAGATTTAGAAAGGAAGCCAGAGCCAAAACAAACCAAGGTCAACAGAAACTGATTGGTGTGTGTGTGTGTGTGTGTGTTCTAGCACTTTTTGCAAGTGGGGAGTGTTTGAACTCACCTGGCACGTGGCACCAGTTCCTACTGGGTGATGGGTGAGGCATCACCAACTCCCGGGAGATGATCAAGGCATTAATTTGCATGGCGATCTGTCTTACCTCGGGGGAAGAAAGGGAGATGGGAGAAGAACCGTGCAGCTCAAAGGGCAGCACTAGCATGCATGTCCTCGGCTGGCATGGCTACACCCAGATTATAACAACAACCGATCACCATGGCTACTTCTCCAAGTCCCTGCACCTGGACAGGCACCCTGCCTCCCCCCTGTTGCTAACCTTCTCTCATTACCTTTCATTTCTCTTCTACAATTTCCCCATTTTTGTTGTTTTTGTTTTTTCCCTAGAGGTGTGCCTGCCATTAGACACACCAATGAGCTCAGCTTTTGTTGATTCCGTGTGTCACGTGTTCACGGGCATGAAGGAAAGAAGGTGAGCTCTTAACAGGTAAAAACTGATCACTTTGAGATTCAGTTGGAGCCAAACCTCTGGAAACCTCTGGCTCCAGTTGTTGACCTGACCAGTGATAGAACCCTAGGAAACGCATGACCTCTGGGCCCTTGAACTTCAAAAGGACAGAGCAGCAGTGACGCTGAGTTTCTGTCAGGCACAGCTGCCTTTAGTGAGCCTTTGCTTCGGTTGGGGACTGCAGAGGCCGGAGAGGGTTAGCATCTTGCCTTTTCTGGGACATCAGGGAGATTCTCACGACTTGAAAGGCAATCTCGGTGTTGGTGTGAGGGTTTGCACAGCGCAGACTAAGAGTGAAAAGGTGAGAAGAAATGACAGTAAGTTGGAAGGACCTCTCCAGCCCTCCTTTACCTCCAGCTTCCCCCCCCCGCTTGGTAGATAACTCAAGGACAGCCCAAGATTGTCGAGCAGCTTTGCGAAGAACACTGCAGAGACCATGTCTGGTCCTCGGGATAACTTTCCCTCCACTGGCTCAGCAGCAGCTGGTGGAGAAGCCAGAGCCTTTCTCCGTGATGGCAGATGGGGGAGCTTGCTGGGAAGATGTCCCATTCCCTCCCTCATCCAAATTGCTGGTGAAAGAGCACTGCCCAAGTTCCAGTCGGAAGGGAGGCGACATGAGATGAACTGGCCAGTGGGAGGGAAGCCCAGCTCTGACATCTACCCGTGCAAGGGGGCATCCGTCGTAATGAAGTGAGAGGTCAGGAGGGAGACTGGAGGCCAGGGAATGCTGGACAGAGATGATCTGAGGTCTCACTCTTACCTGGGAGGAGTTCAGTTCCTACATGGCCAAAGTGATAGCAGCAAAGAACTTACGGGGCATTGTGGGACTGCAGGAAGCAGTGTATAGCATGCTTGGCTCAGGGCAGACAGTGAGCAGAGAGAGATGTTTGGGAAGGTCTGGGTACCAGTCAGAGCATAGCCTAGGTCTCTGGGGCTGCTGAAATATGTTTACCTAAATTCACATGTTTAGAATCTTCACCTCTACTTGCAGGATGACGGTAGCTGGACAAAGTACCCTGACAGCAGCAACAAATTAATATGTGGTTATTAAGGTGAGCACTAATTCAGCATGACCAGCACCCTTGTAGATTTGGTTGTGGTGGCAAGTCTGGGGAGGAGAGGCCCCATGAAGAGATATGTCTCTCAGGCTGTAGATATTACTATTGCGGTCCCCAAAGGAGAAAGGGTAGGTAGAGTGACAGTACCACCTGGAGATGCACAGGAACAGAAGACCCCACAAGGCCGGAAGCAGGTGTGGGATCCCCGATATGAGAGCAGACACCTGCTCATGCTTTCATGACACAGTGGTACCCCAAGGAGTGATAGCCGGTTAGGCTGGGAGACTTATGGGACACAAGAGTGACGTAGAGAGAAGCCCCGACCCATGAATCTCAAGTTTCTGATCCCCTTGGTTGTAGTGCATACCAACACAACCCAACTCCTGGCCAGACGGACTGGAGCCTGGGGCTGCATTTTGGATGCCACAAGCTCACACTCTCCCCACCTTAAAAACATGCTATTAGTTAGGCAGATTATTCTCTAACCAACAATGTATTTTTGAACAAAACATTTTATCTCTGACCAAAACAAAGTTAAAAAAAAAAAAAAAGATGAGCTAGGCTCTCAAGTTACAGTAAGAGAGAATGTTTTGGCTAATTTTATGTCAGCTTGACACGGCTAGAGTCAACTGAGAAGAGGGAACCTCAATTGAGAAAGTGCTTCCATAAGATCAAGCTGTAGGCAAGACTGTGGAGAATTTTCCTAATTAGTTAATTAGTTAGAGCCCATCCTATTGTGGGTGGTAGCACCCCTGGGCGGGTGGTCCCGGGTTTTACAAGTAGGCCGAGTAAATGATGAGGAGCAAACTGGTAAGCAGAAGCCCTTCATGGTCTCTGCCTCCAGGTCCATGTCCTGCTTGAGTTTTTATCCTAATTTCCTTCAGAAGTGAACTATGGACACGGAAGTATAAGCCAAATAGGCCCACCTTTTTTTTTTTTTTTTTTTCCCTCATGGTATTTCTTCATAGCAATAGCAATCTCGACTAAGACAGAAATTGGTACCCGGACAGAGTGGTATTGCTGTGACAGACCTGAACATGTTTCGGGGAGGATTATGGTAGGACTATGGAACTTTGGGCTAGAAAAGCTATTGAGTGTTGAAAACTCAGTGGGTTGTTCCGTGGAAGCTTTGAAGATAAGAATGATGAGAGCAGTACAGGCAATGGAGGTCTGGCTTGTGAAGTTTCACAAGGAAGTAAAGACTCTACTGGGCCATGTGTATGAAGAATCTATGGTGTATGGCCCGCTGCAGTTGAAGAAATAGCTGAGGAGAAGAAGAGACCAGAACCACTGAAGTGAAACTTTGTTTGGCTGGGACAATGATGCTGGGTAGCTGGGACTGAAGAATCAGCGGTGATTAAGAAGTTGCCATCATTGAGGTGAAATCCTCTGGGAAGTGTTTCCTCAGGGTCAGCACGTGCAAGTTCTGTTCAGAGGTGGTCAAGGTTGTATCATGTGGTGGCAACCAAACTTCGTAATGTTTAAGAGTCACCCAGGTGGTACTGGTTTTGAAGGCATGAAGGGGTTATGGAGGGCAGCTGAGGCTTGTCATTGTGAGAGGACACTGGTGAAGGTGCAGCTGGAGCAGCAGTGGAAGCCCTAGGATTGAAGTCATGGAGAAAAGTTGAAGCTTAGCACCATGAAGAGAGTTTATGCGAGGCTATTGGTAAAAGTGCAGGCTAGTTGCCGAGTACCCCAGCATTTTGGAGATGCCAGTACCATGGGATGGCCACCAAGAGCAGAAGCAGCTGTGGAATGGAACCAGCTGGATCTGTAAGATCAGTTGTATGTGCTTCAGAGGGCAGAGCTGGAGAAATGACCCAAGCCCCTTGGAGGAGCCCAGAAAATCGTGAGTAAACCTCAGACAGTGGGCAATGAATTATTTACAATGCTGGGGTTTGGATTTGCTTTGTTCAGAGTGTGACTGTGCCCTGGTTCTTCTCTCTTGAAGCATTTAGCTCATTTCTTATTTTATGGGAACCCACAGTTAAGAGACTTTTTTAAAATAGAGATTTCAGACTTTAATCAAAACTTTGGATTTTTTTTTTTTTACAGTGACTGAACTTTTAAAGGATTTGAATTGGTAAAGACTGGAACTTTCTAAGTTTTTAATGTTTCATATTTGTGATATTTATTAATCTGAGATCTTGGGGATGAACCACAAAAAAGGAAAGCTGAAGGTGCCTAGAGCTTTAGAGCATTGCGTTTTTAAAAGTGTTGTGTGTCAAGCTGACAAGGGAACAAGAATATTGGCTAAGTTATGTCAACTTGACACAAGCTGGTGTCATCTGAGAGGAACGAACCCCAGTTGGAAAAATGCCTCCATAAGATTGACTGTAGGCAAACCTGTAGAGCATTTTCTAAATGAGTGACTGCTGCAGGAGGGCACAGCCCATTGTGGGTGATGCCATCCTTGGCCAGTCCTGGGTTCTATGAAAGCAGGCTGGGCAGGCCAGGGGGAGCAATCAGTAAGCAGTACCTCTCCATGGCCTCTACATCAGCTCCTGCCTCCAAGATCTTGTCCTGTTTGAATTCCTGTCCCGACTTCCTTCAGCGATGGGCTATGATGTGGAAGTGGAAGCCAAATAAACCCTTTCCTCCCCAACTTGCTTTTGGTCATGGTGTTTCATCATAGCAATAGTAACACTAAGACAGCCAATAAAGATGTTTTTGATTGCTGAATACTGACTTATCTCTGGACACAAAGGTATCCCAGCTCTTCATTATGGCAGTTTTCAGTTTGCTGATGAGGTTCTTCAGTTAATGTCCCCAGGAGGGAGCCATACAGGGTGGTGGTTGGAAGGGTGCTGGATGAAGTCTGGGGGGTATCTGGAGATCATCTCTTCCTACTGTACTCAGGTCCAGGGAGCATCAGTGTGGGATGTGGGAAACCCCAAGACACAGTGAAAACCTGAAGCTGTTGCCATCTCTCATGGCTTGACAGGAGAGACTGACTGCATAGGAACAGGTTTCAAAGAAGTGGAGTTAGGGAGACTAGCTTTTCTCCCACCAGCAGCTGGTTCCAAGCATGTAGTGGAGAATGGAGAGAGGTGAGCAAGGTTTAGAGAAGAACTGAGAGAGGCATGTTTTCTCACCCTGGTTAGAAGCTAGCTGCAATTTTGTAATAACATAAAAAATAGTCAAGTTTCAGGGTGTTTTCTAGAGCCCCATTACCTTTCAGTGTAAGTGGGGTTTATTCCAGATCTCTGGGCAAATGTCAGCCTCCACGACTGCAGTCAGAGTTAGTATTGTCCAGTTAAGCATGTTATATATGTGTGTGTGGAAAAACCCCAAACAAAAACCCAGGGCATTTTCTCAATGCTATCACCCAAGCCATCACCTGAAGCATGAGAGCTTATAATGTAGAGGGTTGAGCTCTGGGCAGGAGAGGTCCATGGGCAGATGTGGGCTGAGAGGGTAGTCAAAGCCTGGGGTTCAAGCAGGAGTGCTCCCATCAAGTCTCAGCCCTTTTGGGGGGCATCATTTAAAAGTAAACATCCAGGGGTCTTCCCGGGGATGGATTATCCGTGCAGAGTGGCTGTAGGCAGAGACTCTACAACCACAGCTGTGTCTGTTTCTGGAAGGCTATCAAATGACCTTGTTCGTGACACCCAGCCTTGTGTCTCCAGTTGGATTTCATTGAATACTGATATGGTTGTTTTCCCCTGAGCAGAGACAAGTGTTCATAGAAGCACTTTGTTTGCATGTACCCAGTCCTTAGTCCTATCGTTTCTACATTTAAAACATACGTTTTGTTCTTTGAGAATGTCATAGGTGTATACAATGTGTTTTGATTATCTTCCCCTTCCAAGCCCCAACCCCCAGACCTCACCCTCACACCCCAGGGTACATGAAGTCCGATTCGTGTAGTAATTTGAGTCTCACCTTTGAGTGACTTCACTTCTGGTTAAGTTTGTCCTGAGCACCCTGCCTCCTGCTGCAGTAGCATTAAATGTTGAAGCACTAATATACTCGCCCAGTTCCCTAAAAGCAAGGATGATGGTTTTCCTCCTCTTCACGATTCTCTTCTGCAGAAGCTGATCACAGAGTGATTGCCATGACACATGAAGCAGGAAACAAAACCTCTCTATGATAGCAGTGTGACCAGGGAAGCAAGTTGTGCCTTCCTTGCTCAGCCATTACCAGAGAAGCTTCCTCCTGGTGATGGCTGAGCCGGGAACAAACACAGAGACCTACAGGCAGACATTGTGCAGAGAGTGAAAGACATTCATCCTTGTGTGGGGTGTCTCCATCAAAGCCTTCCCCTCAGGGCTTGGAGAACCCTGTGGATAAGAAGACAGAAAGAGTGTAAGAGCCAGAAAAGTTGGAGAACACCAGGAAAACAAGGCCCTCTAAGCCAGTGTGATCAAAGCCCATATGAACTCACAGAGACCAAAGCAGCAAGCACAGTGGTCTGTACCAGGTCCTCTGTGTGTACCATAGCTATGTGTATATTATAGCTTCCAGTTTAGTATTTTTATGAGATTTCTGAGTGTGCAAATGAGTGGGTATCTGATTCCTGTGTATTTTCTTGAGCTTCTTTATTTCTGTTAGTTTGTCCAATTAGGATGTGTTAGTTGATAATATTATATTAAATTAATTTATTATTATCCCTTAAAAGAGATATCCTTGTTCGTTTTCTAATGGGAGATAGAAAAGGAATATATCTGAATGAGAGGAGAGGTGAGGAGCAATTTCAAGGAACAAAATGAGAACGAAGAGTAATCAGGATATATAATGTGAAAAGTATTTTAAAAAATTTACAAAGTAAAAAATATCTCTGTGATAGCAGCATTCCTCTGATCTTAAATTCTGAAAGAGTATGGATGTGAGAGTTAAGAGGCTTGAGGTCAGGTGTGACAGCATTTACTTTTCTCCTCCATAGTGGCAAGAGTTACATAGCTACAAGCGCCTGAGGAATTTCCTTAAGCCTTTAGGGACCTTGACTCAGCTATATCCTTGGTTTTGAGGCAGAGAAGAGTTTCAGAATAAGCCAGTCCAAAGTGGAGGTAGAGTTTATTAAAAACAAAACAAAACATGTAAAATAATTTAAAGTGTATTATTTGAAAGCTATATGCATTTATACAGTTTGTTTTGATTGTATCTACTGCCCTCTAACTCCCTCAACTTAGCCTGTGACACACCAACCTTTTCCCCTCATGATTTTATGTCCTCGTTATTGTTAACATCACCATCATCATCATCACCACTATCATCACATCATCATTACCACCATCACCACCATCATCTCCACTATCATCACACCATCATTACCACCATCACCACCATCATCACCACTATCATCACATCATCATTACCACGATCATCGCCATCATCATTACTGCCATCATCATCATCATCATCATCAATAGTGCCCCCCCCCAGTTCAACTAGTGATGACCATAGGGCTGCCCATATATGACTAGCTTTGGACCTATCTTCTTGGGCATAGGCAACTTACTAGTGGCCACATACTCAGAGAATAAGTGGCTCTTCCTCTCCCAGCTGCCAATAGCCCTTCCATTGGGGTGGAGGCTTGAGTGCTCCTCCCCACCCATGCAGGAAGTCTGCCTGGACTGAGCTTGTGCAGGTTTTGTACAGGCAGATACAGCTGCTGTGAGTTGGTGTGTGGCTTAGGCATGTTTAGAAGACAGCATTTTCCAACAGATTTCAGAAGAGTTAATAGAAAGCTGGTGGAGCAGGCAAGATGACTCAGTAGATAATGGCTGCCGCCAAGCTGATTACTTGGGTTTAACCCTTGGAATCCAAGTGGTAGAAGGAGAGGTTGTCCTCTGACTTCTACCCTTATGTTGTGGCACACGCATGAACATACAAAATGTAATAAAAGTTAATATATATTTATATATATATACATATATACAGCTCTATACATGTATGTGTATATTGCATATATACGTATAGATGCACATATAGGCATATGTATAAACACATATATACATATGTATATGTGTACTCATGTCTATATGTATATTTTTGCACATATATGTATAAATATATGTACATATATGAATATACATATATACATATGTGTATATATGTACACATACATGAATATATGTATATATGTGGATATATGTGCATATATATGTACAAATGTAGAAAGAGGTGGTCAGGGAAGAATAAGGCCCACATGGGAGCTTAAGAAGGAACACATAAGAAGCACATGTGGGCTTCTCAAAGGAGAGTTTATTGTCTTTACAAAAGCCATATATAGAGTCTTGGTGAGCTCTGAAGCTATTTTCTTCAAATGGTTGCTTAGAAATTGAAATAAGATCCCAGGGTGTTTCCTGAGGTGCATCTGGCAGGCTTATACTTGATAAAATAAGATTCTGGGATGCTGGGAGGTAGGACCTCTCTCCTGCAAGCAAAAGCTAATAGTTTTGTTTGTAAGATTCCTGAAACATGTCGTGGGAGGAGTGAGGCCCTGCCTGAGGTCATGTACACTCAGCCTTACGCCTGGTTTATTGCTACTTTCACATTCTAATTTCTGTACAAAGAAAAAGTTGTCTCTGTGTTGGCATGCTTTACGGCTAATGAGAATTGTGCTGGAATTCTTAATTCTAAGTTTGTAGCAGAGGCCTCCACAGACTCAGAAGTGATGGGCTCCTTTCACCTCATGGCCTTATAGTTTTTCCCTGTCTTGACCCTGTCTTGTTCTTTCTATTTTTAACCTTTACTTATACTTCTTTCGTTGTAGGGACTGAGAGAACCTGGGTGGTGGCATTTAAGGGGGACGGTGAGATGGTGTGCTGGGAGTAAAGAGTTTCCGAGGGAAGTTATCAGTGCCAGGGACAGAGGGACAGGCAAGAGCATGGCGGGGCGGGGGGGGGCTCACATTCACAGCAGGAATGTGCAGCTGGGCTTGCTGTTTCCCAGGCAGGGAGTGGAGTCAGAAGCAGGATGTGTGACCCCCAATACCACCTTTGATCTGGTCCTGGGGGGTGTCTATTAGCTAGGCACTCACAGACCACGTGTTAGTGGGTGCCTGGCGCTACCCTGAGGAAGGAGGACCATTGTAGGTGTGTACCGCTGTCTAAGCAGCAGAATGCTCAAATTACATTCTTTTTCTTTTTTTTTAATATTTTTTCCCTATGGAGAATTTCCCACATGAGCATTGTGTGAAAGCATTTCCACCCTTCTCTCCTTCCCAAATTCCTCCTGTATACCCTTCCCAAATTCATGATCTTTTCTCTAATTGTACATAATACATATATACGTATATTCCCACCCACATGTATATCTGCGTGCACAATGTATGTCATGCATGTTTGAGCTACTGAATCCATTCAGACATTCATGTATAGATGTGTTCACACTGACTGCATGGGACTGGATGACCTAAGCAGGAATTATCACTGGAGAAAACTGGTTTTCTCTCTCAGCAGCACGTGGACTGTCCCTTGCCCGTGTTGGCATGTCAGCTGATGTTGTCACTCCACTAATCTTGTCTAGATGACTGTATTTTTTTTTTTTTATGGGTGCATTTTCCCTGTCATGTCTAGAAGCCACTATCCTCGAAGCAGGCATCTGATCCTTTGGTCTTGCAATCTTCCCGTACCCTCTCCCATGGTTTTCTCTGGACCTGCAAATGTGTACCACACAGATGCTTAGTCTCCGTGTTTTTGACTAGCTGTGAATCTCTGTGACTGTTTTCACCTACTGCCAAAGGAAGCTTCTCTAAAGAAGGGTAAGAGCTATACTCATCAGGGTAGATGGGAGCTTGGGCTCTACATAACATTCTTACATGTATGTATGGGTCATGTCTATAGTGTAGGGGCCACATAGGTTCATAGGCTTAGGAGGCCAGAGGCTAGTGATTTCCCCCAGGGTGATTCCACTTTTTCTTGCCAGGATAATTAGGCAAGGCTGGCTGGCCAGCAAGGCCTAGGGGTTCTCCTGTGTCTGCACTGAGCAGACCTCAGCACTGAGTTTGCAAACTCATACTACCATGCTGGATATTTTTATGTGGGTTCTGGGTATTGAACTCAGGTCCTGGTGTCTGTGGCAAGTGCTTGCGCTGAGCCATCCCATTCCTGGTGCAGCACTCGTGTTTCATTCTTGTGTGAGTGGTGCCAGCTGTCTTTTGTATCTCTGGAAAAAGTCACTGCAAACCTCCTGAAGGGTCCCAGTCTCTACCAGGAGTGCCTGTGGGAGCTTAAAGGGAAGCTGCACTCTGGTCACACACGTTACTGTCTCAGCCAGCTCAGCTCTGGGCAGGAACATGTGACATCACCCCTCAGTCTGGCCCAGCAACCTGGCTGGAAAGCTTGTGGTTGGGAGCAGTGTGCCCGTCAGCACGTTATCCTCGACACGTAGAATCTAGCTGGCACTGGCTGGTTGGTGGCACGGTGTGACAAGAGGATGACCAGACTTCATAAAGGCGGCTTGTTTCCAGAAACCGGGCCCAGTGCTGCCGGCGTCCACACTCCGGAGCTGGCACGATGGTCAGGTACTGGATGAACCCAGAGGCCTTCTTTTATTAACTATGCTGCCTGGACCAGTCTCACGTCAGGTCCCAGATTTAGCATTTTCCTTCAAACCATCCTGGTTGTGGTAGCGAGCCCCTGAGGCTGCAGGCTAGCATACAGCTTCAAAGGACAGAAACACTCACCTTTTCCTTTCTGAAGCAGACATCCTGTCAGACGGAGAATCTGTTTTGCTTTGAGGGAGTATCACTGGTAAATCCTGATGCCAAATACAGATGCTCTGCAGGGAGAAAAACAACAATCAGATCAGAACTTAAAATACACTGGAAAATTCCTGCTAACAGAAACTAGCTTTTGTGAGGCCAGGGACTTGCAAATTAAACTCAGCAGCAAATAGAAGAGTGTATGTGGGGGTGGGGAGTTCACCTAATGGAAAGGGGCCAAGCAGCCTGAACTCTGGTCCTGCTGTAATGCTGCACTCCAGGGCAGGTCCTGACACAACCTCCTGATATGGATGGAAACAGGAATGTGACCCTTGTTTGCTCTGGGATTCTACAGGGTAATGCAATAAAGAGTCAGGGCTCTGCTCATGTGGGTTTTAAGCTATTGTGTGTGGGGAGCTGGTGGGATGGGAGGTGGTCTCTACTGCTCTGTTGATGGAGAGGGACAGGGCATGGTGGGGCAGGACAGGAAGCCCACAGTGTGGCCTGCCCTCTTGGGAGGTGGGCAAGAGTCTCAGGCTGGCAGAGACCATCATACCTGGACTCTGGGACGCTAAGCCCTTGGGAGAAGAAACAAGCCCGAAGACAAAGTTGATGTAAGCTGGAAGTTCCCACTGACTAGGAAGTCAGCAAATTTATCTTATGTTATCAGATAGCCTGGGGTGTACAGGGTGCCTAGGGTAGGTGGTTTTGTGTGGTACCAGAGTCTGGGGTGTGTCGGGGATGAGGCTAGACAAGCCGTGCCTGGCACCTGGGCTTGGTGTGCACCAAACCCAGTCACATTTCTCAGGGAGGGAAATTACCATGGAAACTTGTGGTGCCCTTTAGATCTTTCTGTGGATGGACCCCTGGTTGCCAGTGTCCCTCTTGTGATTTTTTTTCAGAGGAAAGTGGTGACTGACCCCATGTATACCTCATCGAGACCCAGTTATAAACACTTGCAAGGAGAATGTCAGCTTTGTGATTTCAACTGTAGTGTTTATACCCACCCAGAACACTAACTATACCCGCTAACAGCAAACAAGCTTATTTGCCATTTCTAATGGTTTGGCCCTTAAAAGACATTAGTAAGAACACCATGTCCATCAGCAAAGACTGTTTGGAACACCCTCATACAGATCTGCTCCTCCTGAACTCAGGGGCCAAGTAGTTTGGAAATAGCGTTGAGTTTTGGGTTCTTTGTGTGGTTTGTTGTACATAGACAAGACACCATGCAGAAATGACCTGTAGTAGGTTGTGGCCTGGGCTCATGATAGACGAGCACAAAGACACCTCCACTAATACCTCAGAGGAAACCAGTGTCTGGTGGGCTGACCTCATTGAGGAATGTGGGTCAGAGTGGGTGAATTCTATGGTGCTGAACTCTTGACAGTGCCTTCTGAAAATTCCCTGGGATTGAGGTCCTGAGACCATCACCCAGTGCCTGTTCTATCTCAGCAGTTCAACCCAAAGCCCTTCTATTCCATCACCCTGTTCTTGGGCTTGTTTATACCGTTTTAGCTTGTCAACTTCCTGGTCTAGAATATCCTTAAAAATTAGCATGAATGAGTCAACTTATGATGCTCCTGTGACTTGCCTGCTGCCCCAAGCTGGCCTGCCAGAATCTGTCTCCAAGGAACTGCAGACATCAGTACTTGTGAGCTTATCCTGCAATCTTGCAGGTATCTGGTGAAGATTATCTGCATGTCTCCATAGATACTAAGTGTCTTAGTTAGGGTTTCCATTGTCAACCTGGGAGGAATCAAGGAGGCACGCAGGCAGATGTGATGCTGGAGAGGTAGCTGAGAGTGCTACTTCTGGATTGACACTCACACTAGGCCTGGCTTGAGTATTTGAGCCCTCAAGGCCTATCCCCAGTAACAAGCTTTCTCCGATAAGGTGATACCTACTCCAACAAGGCCACACCTCCTAATTTAGTGTCCCTCCCTATGGGCCTATGGAGGCCATTTTCCTTCAAATCCCCACACTAGGTATAGTGGTTAGTGTTACTTGTGGACTTGACAGAGTCAAGAACAGGTGAGAGATGGGTCTCCAGACATGCCTGTGAGAGGTTGTTGTGGAAAGAGCCATCTGAACTGTGGGTGGAGCCATGCCCTGGCTGGATCCTAGACTGTGGAGAAAGGGCCCTCTGAACACAGATGTTGCTCTTCTTCTGACCAGGGCCGTAATGTGACCAGTTGCTTCCAGCTCCTGCTGCCTTGACTTCCAAACTGTGGTGGACTGTGTCAGACTGTGAGCTAATATAAACCCTTCCTCACTTAAGTTGCCTTTGTCAGGGTATTTTATTGCAGCAATAGGAAGAGAAATGAAGATGCTAGGAAGCAGAAGCCTGGCGTAGCCTATTCTAACTGAGACCATCCAAAGTGTTCATTGAGAAGTGGCAGCAAGTTTCAAGAGCAACAGTGAAGAGGATGCTTCATGCGAGATGAAGGCTCTCTGGGCTGAGGGGAGTTAGGGAAAGTTCAGAAGGCCTGTCTGTGCTGGTGGGGGAGGGGAGGGGCTGGGCTTAGGTGTGAAGCTGCTAACAGAGAGGGGGAGATAAACAGGTGGACCCACTGAGAGGTGCAGAAGGCTCTGAGCTCCCCACCTGTGATGTGCATATACTGGAGGAAGCAAAGAGCTGCTATTTTAAAGCAAGGCTGCAGTGTGAGCGTGTGGCTTTAGAGCTGTGGTTCTTGGTCACCCACATTCCTGTATGCAGTCTCTAAACTCCCCCACCAGCAGCTGTAGCACACCGGGCCAGGGAGGTAATTCTCTTGGAACAGCTTCTGTATGAGCTAGCTCCCAGAGCCTTATGGGGACACGCTGCCCCTCCCCTCAGAGCAGCCCAGGAATCACCTCTCAGGCTGTGAGCTCAGGGAAAGATTTGGGAGCCTGTTCTAAGAAGTTGAGACCTAAGGATAAGAGAATTTTGTGTGGTGACTCACTATCAAACCCAAGGAGTGAGGATTTCAGTCAAGAATTATGGTACCGGGTTAAGAGTCTGGGGAGGGAGCTGGGTGTCCCTGCAGCCTAGGTGGCCCTTAGATCAGTGGTTCTCAACCCACAGGGCACAACTTCCACAAGGGTCGCATATCAGATATCCTGCACATCACATATTTATATGGCGATTCATAGCAGTAGCAAAATTATGAAGTAGCAAAGAAATAATTTTATGGTTGGTAGTCACCATAACATGAACTCTTTTAAAGGGTCGAAGCATTAGGAAGGTTGAGAACACCATCTTAGATCATAAGCATTCTCCTCAGTATGGGGCTGCTGATTAATCTCTGCTTCTGGCAAGTAGTTACTATTTCTTTTTTTCTTCTATCTACTCTGCCCTTCAGTCAAAGCACCAGATCTGGGCTTTTCTAGAGGATTCAAAGTCTAGAGTCCTGTCTACGTTTGCAGTGGAGTGGCAAGAAGGACGGATGTGTTGGTGGGTTCATTTCCTAGAGCCAATCAGAGGATGATTAGACTGCAGACTAGCTGTTTGAAAACAACATGATTGTGTTCTATCATAGCTTTGAAAGACAGGGCTCCAAAATCAAGATGGCAGCAGGGTTAGGGGAGGATCCTTCCAGCTCTCTTCTAGCCCCCGGTGTTGTCAACTTTAGTGCAGTTTTAATCACCAAGGAGACACATCTTTGTGTATGTCGGTGAGGAAGCTTCCAGAGAGGTTTAGATCACAGAGAGGAAGACCTGTCCTGAATGTGGGTGACACCAGCCCATATTACAGGGTTCTGGACCCAACAAAATGGAGAATCAGAAGGTGAAGTGACATAATCATCCATATCTTTATTTCATCCCTGCTGATACCAGCAGCTTTATTTCGTAGCCCCTTCATTTAGCTCCCCCACCCCCCTGCTTGGTCAACAGCAAATGAGAAAGGCAGGCTGTACACAGGCGTCCTTGGTGCCTCTTGGATTGTGGTAGTTTCACTCTGCTCTTTCTCTGCTGACACATTGCTTTTCCTATGAGTCATGTGCAAATTTTCCTATTTTCATAAAGTCATTAGTCTTATTGGATCAAGGCCCTCTTTTAATAATAATGGCTCCTTTTAACGTAGTGTCATCCATGGGGATTGTATTTCCAAATAAGTTCACATTCACAGACACCAAGTGATTAGGACTTAGATGCTTCTGCTTTGATGGCAACAAAGCTCCACCCACTGTGGATGCCAGATGTGTGTTGTGCTCCCATTCTACAGTCCCACCATTGCTCAGGACCTTTGAAGACATTTGGGAGACTCTATTTCTGGGAGAGCTATCAGTGGTCTGTGAGATTACAGTTTGGGTGTTTTGTTAGGCTATTACAGGACAAGATGACCGCAGATGAACTCGGGGCCATTTCAGTTGTGTATGTGTCATGAGTGGTCATTTCTTGGCGTGCTGTTCATCAACTACATTACCTAATGTCACTGGTACTGTGGCCAAGTCTGTGTCATCCTGCAGGATTCAAGAGCTTGCCTGGGGCCAGACTGAGCACTACACAACATTTATTCTAGACATTTATTTATTTATTCCGTGTTTACAGGGTTAAAAGCCAGTGTCCACAGGGTCAAGTGGGATACCTTTGGCTGCTATGCAGAATCAGAGCATCCTTATTTCACCAAGATTTGGTGGAAAAAAAAAGGAAGAGAGATGGTAACATGGTCCCCCCAGTTGGCAGTTGCAATGTTTGGGACCCAGGTCACATTCTGATGTCTATTGGATCATAAACACCTGGGCCCTAAAACATCCATAGTTCATTTCACTTTTAAAGACCAGGGATGAGTAAATTTAAAATTCAAATTCATAGGAACAGCAGGGAGAGAACGTAGTCATAAAAGTGTTTCAGACTACAGTGTTTTAAATGAAGGTTAATTTTCTGATAAAGTAGGAAATGAAGAAAAAATTATCTCCCTGCACGCAAGCATGGTTTAGAATACTATAGCTCAATTAGATGTTCTGATTGTGCAAACAATCAGCCTCGTGTCTTGTTAAACTTCTTCTTTTCAAATTATGAAGCTCTTTTTTTCTGCTAAGATTAGCAGGGGTATTAAGTCTACCATGGATGAAAGATTCATCTGAGTCAGGAGGAAGATGATAACTCCAGAAGACTCAAAACCAAACCAACTCCTGAAAATCCAACCATGTAGCCAACGTTATCAAAAAGTTGTTTCTCATGGAAATTAACTCCCAGGCTTCAGGCAGAAAAGTTAGTATTCTTTGCTCCCCCTGCTTCCAAGATATTAGGCATGTTTTACTCAATAGATTTTGCACAGACTGACATGTACATGGCCACGTGAGCACACTCGTGTAGTGTCATTGGAGGCAGTTTCTGGTGGTTCTAAGGATGACCCCGTATGGCTAGGTTGAGACAGAAGGGAGAAGACCCCTGGAATTGTGTGGTTGTTCCCACACATCAAATTTGATGCTAGAAGTTTCTTTCTTTCCTTCTTTCCTTCCTTCCTTCTTTCTTTCTTTCTTTCTTTCTTTCTTTCTTTCTTTCTTTCTTTCTTTCTTTCTTTCTTTCCTTCCTTCCTTCCTTCCTTCCTTCCCTCCTCCCTCCCTCCCTCCCTCCCTCCTCCCTTCCTTCCTTCCTTCCTTCCTTCCTTCCTTCCTTCCTTCCTTCCTTCTTCCTCCCTCCCTCCCTCCCTCCCTCCCTCCCTCCCTCCCTCCCTCCCTCCCTCCTTCCTTCCTTCCTTCCTTCCTTCCTTCCTTCCTGACAGGGTTTCTCTGTGGTTGTCTTGGATTCACTTTGTAGACAGGCTGGCCTCGAAGTCGCAGAGACCTGCCTGCCTCTGCCTGCCCAAGTGCGGGTTTCCAGGCATGGACTACCATGCCCAGCTTGATGCTTGAAGTTTCAATGAGCAGGTTATTCTCCTCACTCATCCCACGGAACACTTTTTATGTGTATCCATGTGTATCCGTGGACACTCCCTGGGCTGTAGGTGGAGCACAGAGACGGGCAGTCATTTTGTGTGCACCTCTTTTGCTTCTGCACAGCGATGAGATGTTTGGCTCCTGTCATGGCTTCTTCCCTTCTCATTCCTATCCTCTATGTTGTTTCTTCATTCCCTTGGCTTAGCCCCTGGTGGTAGGTCCCCAAATACACCACCTTCCTAGGATAGTTCCTGGCATGTGCAGTGCCTGGCCTTGTGTCTCTGTCTCTTGCCTGCAGGCTGCATGACCTCTATGATTTACTGGGTGTCTTCACTAAGCTAGCCTGTGGTTATCCTTCCTGCCATATGCCAGTTTAAAGACCCCCGGTCTCTGAACGCCTGACAATCAGCCTTCCACCCAACAGCCCAGGTGCCCCTTATCTGTGTACTCTATGCCTTATCGTTCAGCTCACCCCAGCCCCACATTGTTGGCACCAACCTGGCTTCTTGACCATCTCTATCATGAGCTCTCAGTGAGGTCAGGTGTGCACAGGTATCTCCAACAGGTGACAACAGTTAGAGTGTGTGTTCCATGGTATATTTTGCTCTATGTGAGAATAATGTCTGAACATCTTCGTGAGACTCCAAAGGCGATGCACACAGATCCTGTTTTGAAAATGAGAGATACCTCCTTTGAAATCCCAAGAAAATCGAACTTAAAGGTCCTGAGAATTGTGTAGCACTTAGGATGCTGGGACAGAGGCTGTTCTGTTCTAATCTCAGGTGGGTTCTGGGTCTGCCTGAATGAATGGAAGACTAATGACCAGTAGTTGGACAGATTCTATTTTCTTTCTTTGGGTTAATACAATGAATTTTTGAAAGTGGCAGCGGGAGAAACAAGCGGGTGCATTTTTCCAAAATGGGAGCAAGGAAGAGCACCATCCTGGCTCCTTCACCCATAGCCATTTTCTGCAGTAGACCCTGCTTGCATTTATTTTTATGAATTTATGTGTGCGTGTGTGTAAATGTAAGTATGTGGCACTCATATGCCAAAGCATATATGTGGAAATCAGAGGACAGCTTGTAGGAGTTGGTTCTCTTTTTTTACCAAATGCACTTCAGAGATGGAGCTTAGGTCCTGAGAGTTGACAGCAAGCATCTTTTCCTGCTGAGCCATCTTTTCAGGCATGATTTATTTATGTTTTTGAGATAGGATGTCCTCTTGTCATTGGAGAGAAAGGAGTCTCAGTTGAGGAAATGCCTCCATGAAATCCAGCTGTAAAACGTTTTCACAATTAGTGATCAACAGGGGAGGCCCAGCCTATTGTGGGAGGTGCCATCCGTGGGCTGGTGGTCTTGGGTTCTAAGAGAAAGCAGGCTGAGCAAGCCATGAGGAGCAAGCCAGTGAGCAGCACCCCTCCATGGCCTCTGCATCAGCTTCTGCCTCCAGGTCCCAGTCCTGCTTGAGTTCCTGACCTGACTTCCTTCAAAGATTATATATATATGGACTATAATCTGGAAGTATGAGCTGATGAACTCTTTTTCCCCAAGTTGCTTTGGTCATGGTGTTTTGTTTCAGCAACGGAAACCCTAAGTAAGAAACAGAGTCTCCTGTAGTCCAGACTGACCTTGGTCTTGTTTAGTGGGATGACTTTGAATTCCTGATGCTCCTGCATCCGTTCCTCAGGAGTTGGGGTTGTAGGTGTACACCACCTCACCCAGCTCTCCTTGTATTTTAGTAAGGTGCTTTCCTCACAATTGTAGTGTTCTTGTTGGACTACCCTCGTGTTAATCTCACCCCCCCCCTTTTTTTTAGCAGTAAGTGGCAGGAAAAGCCATGAAGCCATGAACTCTGGGCACCTCAGTTTTCTTGGGTATAAAATGGGATATTAAAAAGCACCAAGAAGTTATGGGGAAATGTGCAATGAGCTGATACTTGGGAAGAGTTAATGCCATCTGGTTTAGTCTCCATGGCTCCTTAATACCTTATTCAGATGCTGGGAGCCCAAGGCCCTAGTGCCAGGTGCCAGTCACTCAACCAGGGAGGCATGACTCAACTTGAATCCCGATTTGTGTGTTTTAACAAAGTCGAGGCTTTTCCTGCTGGAGATTGGTTTCCCTAGTAACTTCCCCACAGAGCCCCATGTTTGGTGCCCAGTGGGTGGACATGCCCGATGTTCAGCCTTCAGGTCCTTAAATTGACTGGAGTTGTCTTAGGGATCTCCCCCAGTCACTTTGAATAACGAGGGGCCACCCAAGGTCGTCTCGTCAGGGTTACCTGACACATTTTCCTTTGAAATCCCAAATACATGTTGTTGTTTCTTAAGGTTAATGTCCCAAGGGACATTCTTAGGCCTACCTGGAAAATCCTATAAATTAAACTGAAATCGGTCACATTTACGATGGAGCTGTGAAAAAAAAAAACAACCTGCAAGTGTTATGGATTTATGGCCCTCTGTTCACATTCAGCTGCTCGCTGCTTCTGCTCTTCCGTCTTTCTATGCTGTGTGGGGCAAAATTTATATTTGTGAGTGAGATCATTATAAATCTTTTATGCACCACAAGTGCAGCTTTAAATGTTAGCAGGCATGCAGAACTCGGCCCGTGAGGTACCTGCTGTATTTCATAGATTACAGCTCTTGTTGTAACCAGCAAAAACCAAATTCCTTAAAATCTCACACCCAAACTCAAATGCTGAACTTTGTGCTTGCTTCTGACTCTGCCTGGAGAGGCAGGCTTGATGCTCCGGATGTTGTTTTAAAACAAACAAACAAACAAACAAACAAACAAACAAAAAACCTTCCTTCTCCCCTTTCCATCTCGTTCTACCGCCTTAACACAAGCTAGACAAGTATTCCACCACTGGACTACACTCTCAGCTGAAAAATTATCTCCTTAGACCTGTTGTTTTTTGATTGGTGTTTCCTTTCTTTCTTCCCTTCCCAGCTGTTTTTCCTTCCCGTTCTTTCCTTCCTTCCCTCCCTCCCTCTGTACGCCCTTCCTTTTCTCCTCCTCCTCTTCTTTTCCTCCTCCTCCTCTTCCTTCTTATTTTTTGGCATGGTCTCACAGTACAGTCTAGGCTGGTCTGGAAATCACTGTCACCCATGCTGGCATCACATTTGAGGCAATTGTCCTGTCTTTCTGATTTAGCCTCCCCAGAGCTGGAATGATCTTACCCAGCAGTTACATTGTTTATGTTATTAAACAAACAGACAAACAAAACCAAAGTTCATGGGCAGTTGTGGTAACCTATGTCCCCTGTGGGGACAAAAAGATCAGAAGTTTGAGGCTGCCTGGACTACCTGAGACCTTGCATCAGTAGAATAAAATGAACCAAAAGAAAAGAAAAGCCTTCAGGCACGGCCACTTTCCAAATGTCCATACTACTCTGTGGTCATCTTCTTTGGTTGGTAAAATCACTTCTTCCTGGCTGAGAAGATCGCTAAATTGGTAAAATGCGTGCCACCGAATCAAGAGGATCTGAGTTCCAAGCCCAGACCTCAGGAAAAAGGCTGGGTACAGGCACATGCTTGTATTCCCAGCACTGGGAAGGCAGAGTCAGGAAAATCCCTGGGGCTCATTGGGTCAGCCAAGCCCACTTGACATGGTGCAGGAAAATGAGGGACCTTGTTTCAAACTTCGAGTTAGACAGCCCCTGCAGAGTGGGGTTGATCTCTGGCTTCCACATACATGTTTACACATGTGTACCTTCATAGATATGCACACACACACACACACACACACACACACACACACACTCTCTCTCTCTCTCTCTCTCTTTCCCATTTACCCAGAGTTTTATGTTTCTTACCATTCTCCCATCTACCCCGAGCCCCTGCCCAAATCTGGCCTCATTTGGGAGATATGAATGATTCTTACTACTCTTGTGCTCTAGGGAGGGATGGCGAGTAAAAAGACAAACGGGTGTATGGGACTCAGGAATACTGGCCCTCACTCTGCTCCTCCTTCCTTCTGCCATGACTTTATGGGCTTACGGAAATTTCATAATGACCATTGCATGTAAGAGTGTCATGTAGAAGGTGTATAAACACTGACTGGAAACTCTAAAACGCAATCGGAGCCAACACAACATGGCTCAGTGGCTGAAGGCATGTGCCCCCAAGCCTGATGAGCTCTGATCCTGGAAGGTGGAAGGAGAGAGTCCATTCCTGGAAGTTGTCCTCCGACTTACACATGCAAAAGCATACACACAGACACAGATACACAAACACACACAAACCTTCTACGCACACCGTACCACACAAACAATATATATATATATACACACACACACCACATACACACACACCACACCACATAAACCATACACACAACATGCACAATACACACAACACCATACATACCATACACACAAACACAATACACACACACACACACACACACACACACACACACAAACCCCATACGCCTTCCCCCCCCACACATCTAAATAAGAAAGTATAAAGTATAAAGTCTCTAGAGACCATTGTGCTTGATCTTTGCCCACTGTCATCTCTGTATGCTGTCGCTCTTCCTGTTTTTGGTTCCACCCCAGGACTCCCCTGACCCTCCTTCCTTGAACCTCTACCCCTGCCTCTGCTTTAATTCCTTGATCACCTACTATGCACTGCACATCGACGTCCTGTTCTTAGTTGCTTCTAACACAATAAAGCTAGCTCAATTTGCTGACATTAAATCCAGCTTTCCGACCCACCATATGTTCCTGTGTGCCCCGCAGGTGTGAAACCAAGACAGAGCAGCCTGCTTTGCCGTAGGGGAGATGAGTACATGGAAAGAGTACTTCCACAATTGGAGTGTGGAGGGGACAACAGGGCCAGGCGCCCAGGGAGGAAGCACAGGATGTCTCCAATGGAATAAATTATTTGCAAGGGTTGTGGTTAGTGTTCAGACTGAGTGAGCCCCACACAGCTGGGACACTCTGTACTTTTGATCTGGCCTTTCAAGCTTGGGTGATGCCAGGAAATTGCCTGCCTGCGATGGACTGAAGGCTGCAGGATAGAAGAATGAGAAGTGATTGTTACAGAAACAATGGGGACAACTTCCCTGCCCTCCCTTCCCACACCTGCTTTGTGCACAGAGTGGGGTGGGGGCGGGGAGGGGACTGAAACTGGGTGCCTGGAACTCAAGGGCTGTTTGGCTGCAGCCTGACTGGTTTGTGGGCAGGGACCTTTCCTGGGCTCTGAGGCACACTGGCGGTGTCAGACAACCACGCCACACGCCACTGAGTCATCTCTAGTAGCGCAGTCATTTCAGCCACAGGAAGTTGGGCACCTGCACTCCTCTTCTGAAAATAGCTAGCGGGGGAAAGTGTTCAGTTGATTGACTTGGCACTCACAGCCAGCTACACCCCACCTTCGAGCGTGGTGGATATCCCGGCAGCCTCAGAGGGGCACTGCAGTGTTAGCCCCGTGAGCCTGTCGCCACAGGACTTGAGACTTCCCTTCCATAAGTGAAGAGTGAAGGGAGTCACGCTGCATGCATTGTACCCCACACCTGTCAGGTGGCCTGGGGGGAGATTTCCTTCCTTCCGCTCACGCTGGCCCCTGGAGCATCAGCCCAGAGTGGACTTTCCATGGGACTGGTGGTGCCTGACAGGTGTGAATGCAGAAGGGCACAGAAACAGCTGATTTGGCCACAGGCAGTAGAAATGTGTGCTGGCTTCCTATTTCCATATGATTATACGTCCTCAGGGACTGACACGTGTTCAGGATAGCAGTCTCCCTTAGGGGGAAGTAATGACATCAGTTAGGTCATCGGCAGCAAGGCCAGCGTGTCAGAGGTGGCTACCTAACACCCCGAGGTACTCTGCTGTAAGGCAACTGCCTTTGTTTCATGTAGTTCTGTGATATAAAGAGGTTCCTTTAATGTTTTCTCCCATCATGCAATGGGAGCACTGCCGAGCCTAAGAGCATTACAAAGCGAGTCAGAGGAAGGTAGGTTTAAAGTTGACGAAGAACCACGTTAATTGGCATAGAGGCTGAACCACGTGGCCAAGGCTTCTCATTGGTACATGCTTCTGAATGGCACACAGGGCTAGTGTGCCATCTACACAGGGCACCAGCCTCCTCTTTGTCTAATGTAGTGAGCAGAGATACATTAGAGCACCAGTTTTCCACCTGTGCATTGAGGCCCTTTTGAGGGTCACATATCAGATATTCTGCATATCAGATATTTACATTACAATTCATATAAATAACAAAATTCCAGTTATGAGACAGCAATACAATTTTGCAGTTGGGGGTCACCACAACATGAGAAACTGTCTTAATGGGTGACAGCATTAGGAAGGTGGAGAACCACTGCATTAGAGAAAAGTTTGGGTCAAACTCTGTCATGGTACTTCTAGTGTGAGGGAGCTGAGAAGAACGTCCTGTTGTGAAGTGTCTCCCATGGTTGTAGAAACCTGAAGATGAGGAAACTGGGGCAAATCTCTATGGTTGTGATGCTTAATCTTGGGGATCAGATAGGGGTGGGGAAAATGGAGGATGAAATCCTGAAATATGCTGGTCTAAGTAGGTATGTGTGTGTGTGTGTGTGTGTGTGTGTGTGAGAGAGAGAGAGAGAGAGAGAGACAGAAAGAAAGAGAGAGAGATTCAGCCTCACTTGTTGGGTACCTGGGGTACTCAGTGGCTTACCACACACATTGTGCTGGAATGGCAGTGAGTATATGTTTTTTTCAGGAGGTATGCTGTTCCACACATGCTAATGTTTTTCATACCATTCTATCTTCAATATCTCTAATTATTCACATGTGCATGTATGTCTGCATGTGTGTGTACTTGCTCGTGTGTGCAGATGTCCAAGGAGGAGGGTGTTGGGTGGCCTGGAGCTGAGCGTGTATAGATTGTGAGCAGCCCAGCATGGGTGCTGAGAACTGGACTCAGGTCCTCTCCAAGAGCAGAGCACTCTTCACTGCCACGCTGTCTCTCCAGCCCCTTCTATTGGTAACTCTGCTTTCTCTTGTCATCATGAAGCAAACCTCATTTGCACCAACATTTCTGTGGTCAGGTGGCTGTTTCTATGCCCATCTACATGGCATCTAGCACCCCCCTTTTTACTTTTGTGCTTCAATATCTTTGTGTAAGCATGCAGTTGTATTTTCCTATTTGTAAATTCAGTCTTATGGATTGTTGTCTTTGGCTTATAGCATGTAAAGCCATATACATTTAATAAAATCGCTGGTTACCCAGCTTGAAATCTATTACCTCGGTATTCAGATTTCTGTGGCTTTTGACTCAAAACATATGTTTGGGTTTTGTTTATTCTAAGTAATGCAGAAGAATAGTCTTGACAAAAGTAAGCAGCGCTGGTGCCATCACTCAGTGGCGGAGGGGATGGCTACCATGTATGAGTCTGTGGATTTGGTCCATAAATAAAATACATAGAAGAAGAATTATTTTAATTAAAATAATTATTTATTTACTGACATATTTGGGACAAAGTAGCCCAGGATAGACTCAAATTTGCTAAGTAGTAGATCCTGAATGCCTAATCCTCCCATCTTTACTCCTCCTGGGATTATAGGCATATACCACCATGTCCTGTCTGTCTGTCTGTCCGTCCCTCTCTTTCTCTGTAACTTACAAAATGAGATTTGCTATTAGTAGGCAGAGCTGCATCCCTGGTTGGCAGGCGTTGCTTTCTCCAGCTGTCATTTACTCCGATGCCTTGACTTTATTGCTCTTTTCAATGCAGCTTACCTCCCAGGAAGTCCTTCCTAGAGTCTACTCCAGGCAGATGAGATAGCTCTGCTTCCTGCTCTTACATCTCTTCCGTGATGAGACAACATGAGAGACTGGGTCCTAGTCATGGTCGGTCCTAGCCTCTATCCCTGACATGTAGATGATTTAATCTTGGTGATTTAATCTTGATGTATGCATGATACATTTTAGATGGGCTTAGATGGGACTGGCCCTAAGACTACCAGGAGGTCCAAGGTAATTTTTCAGTCTCCCCTTTCTTGTAGACTTTTGAAGGAATTTGGGCTAGCAGAGGTTGGGCTTTCTTTTGTTGACCCCAGTTCATGATAGGGACCTAACCTCAACGCAGTCTCTTCTTTTATCATAGCACAGTTAGTTTGGGAATTGTGAAAAAGAGATTTTTCTGAGTCTTTCCTTCTAGTTATCAACTTTGGGGAAAGTGGACAGCATTAAATACAGAACTGCAAGTGAAAATCCTCTTGTCTCTTGTCTTCAATAACCTGTCACCATGCTTCTGAGTGGGGATCCTGTCTAACAGTACCAGCAATTAGGTGGTTGTAGGGCAGATTCTATGTTTCAGTTAATTTCTTGGCCTGAAATGGGAAGTGTTCCTTATAAAGTTGCCACAGTGTCTGATTCTGAGCCTTTGCAAATAGGAAGAGATGCAGAAAATAAACAGTTTTGCTTGCTCTCTGTGGCCAACATTCCTGTACTTTTCCATTCTAGAAAGAAATCTAAGTATTATAGATTCAGTCACTAGTTCAAAAATGTAGCTCACTACTCCATATCGACTTTTACCTGTCCTTTACTATGACACGCTCTCCAAGGCGGGTTTCATTTCTAGAAAGTTCCCAGAATTCTATGGAACTTGTTGTAACCTTCTGAACTGTTCAGAGAGAAGAATCTGGACAAAGAGAATTTGCCTTCTGATCTGGCTCTGTACATTTAGCTTATATTTTATTTTTATGGCAGGAGCTCATGTGTCCCAGACTGGCCTTGAACATCTGGTCCTCCTGCCTCTACTTTCCAAATGCTAGGATGATGAGTATATACCTCCAGGCCTAGTTGGGGTACCTGTATTTTATTTATTTTTTTGCTATGCTCTTGAGTCTAGAAACCTCTCTTGCAAGTTTTAGAAGTACTATGTTAAAAGTTGGGTAGAGCTCTGGGGAAATGTATTGACTTTTTGTGTGCATGCTTTTTTTTTTTTTTTCTTTCACATTTGCTCTACGATTGATCAAGAACTATGTGGTTCCTTTATTTAATTTTTTTTCTCCCTTTCTAAAATTGACTTGCTTCCTGCACAGCCCATGTCCCCGCACAGTGGGGCTTAGCCATCTCTGCTAAACTGTAACCTTCGCCCTGGGTTCCCAGGACAGAGGCTTCCCTTTCCTCTTGTCATTTGTTATCTGCCAGTTCTCCTGGCTTCCTCCTTCATCCCCCCACCCTTTGCTCCTTAACAGGTGTCATTCTACAATAAACCTTTGTACTCCCAACTCTGCTTCCTGGAGAGTCCCAGCTGCAGGCCACCAGCAGAGGTGGATGGAGGGGAGCTCAAGCAAGCACTGAGTCACTGCAGTGCTTCCAGGCTCTGACCATGTGAATGAGAGTGGTCCCATGGGCTTATATGTTTGAACGCTTGCTCCCAACTTAGTTCCACTGAACTGCTTCGGAAGGGGTAGTGTAGACTTGGTGGGGGAGACATGACACTAGGGTAGGCTTTGAGGTTTCCAAAGCCCATACTGCTCCTAGTTAGCTCTCTCTGGCCGCTGCCTGCAGATGAGGATGTAAACCAGCAGCTACTGGCCCATGCCTTACTGTCATGGTCACAGACTCTAACCCTCTGGAACTACAAATTTGTTCTTCTCTAAGTTTCCTTCCTCATGGTGTTTTGTCACAGCTATAGAAAAGTAACTAAGACATAGGCCCAAGATGAAATATTGTAGGTCTAGAGTCAAATTATCTTCGGCTTTCATCAGCACCTCAAATAATCACTTATTGCTCACTTCTGAGTTTGACCTAACATCCATCCTTTTGGCTACCAGGGACATTCTCCTTGGGCTGTATAAACAAATCCCCAACCTAGACATTAAGAATGTGGCTAGAGAGTATCTGAGATCAAGAGCAGAGGAGGTAAATCCATCTGATGTATTTGAGAAGTGCCTTGATCTATAACTTCCTGTGTTCTCTTACTATAAAACCTTAATGAAACTGATACCACACTGGAACATAGTATTTGGGGGTAACATGAATCTGTGTTCTTGGGTTATATATGTATGTATGTATGGTGTGTGTGTGTGTGTGTGTGTGTTTATGTGTGTGCAGGTGAGAAGACAACTGTGGTGAGTTGGTTGGTGTTGGGGATTGAACTCAGACTGACAGGCTTGCAAAGCAAGTGGCTATACCCCTGGGCCACCTTGCTGGCTCAAGAGTCGGCTGTCATTCCCTGTGAGGTAAGAGCTGCCTATCTGCTTCTGGCATCATACTCCACGGTGCTCCCTGACTGCTGCAGCTTTAGCATTGGATTTCCTGGCCCCATGACAGGTTAGGATCAAAACCATTCTGTTAATTTAAATTCTCTGTCAGTTTCTGATTTCATGGGCAGGGATTCCACAGTAGTGATGTCTTCTCTTTTAATTTCTTTTGGAAAACAAAGTCTCCCCCCCCAAAAAAAATAGACAACAGCAAATCCTTGAGTGCTAGAAAACATTAGAGAACGGTATTGGATATTATTCAAATGATGTAACGCTAGCATCTACTGGCACAGTGGGCAGACTTATGTGGAATCTTGTGTCAGTGCTACCAATTTAAGGGTTTATTTTCCTTCCAGAATTTCTTCGCTCTTGGAGCACATCCATAGGCTTTATGGAAAGTGCCGTGTAGTCTGTGCACAAAGATATTACTATGTGTTTTATTAGCATTAATGGTGAGTGCCAGGAACAGGCCAGACCAGAGTACCCTTCTGCAGCATCTTGACAGTTGCGAGAGCCTGACTGTGCTCATGCGCTCTTCCTGGGCCCACCTCTGGGCTCCACAGCCTTTATGCTCCACTGTGAGGTTCTTTCATGGCACGCCCTGCTCCCACTTTGCTCTTGAATTAGCGGTTTCCATGGAACTCACAATATCCTGATTGCTAAGTCTACATTTTACAGGAAGATTATTACCATATTCTGGTTTTCCTGCTCCCATAATTGGTTTTTCTTAGAACTGAGGCTCAGAGAAGCACACATTTCCTGAGAATATCAGGGGAGGAATTCCCATCATAAACAGCCCTGTTGCCTTTGGCGGAGTATGGGGCGTGTGGCTGGAGATGACAGAGGTCTGGACTCTACAGTCGTGGAGAGGTGCTGCTGTGACCATCAGATATTTATTGACAGTGACAGGATGTCTCTGTGCCTCTTTGTGTAGGGCTTGAGGCAAAGGCAATGAATGCTCTGTGTGATGCTTCAATGGCATAACATAGTATGACGCATGATCAATAATGAAGTTCCAAATTTTTCTGCTCAACCAGATTAATTAAAAAAATAATAATAATTAACAACAACAACAACAATAATAATAATAATACCCAACCAACCAACAACAAAAATGTTCAAGAAGGCTATATTTGGAAGGGAAGAGGATGAGGAAAAAGGCTTCTAGACGGAATATGTGCTTTAGAAATGTACTTGTAATTGTGGCTGTATAATCTAGAAGAAAGGGATTTATCATTTGGAACAGGTGATGGACCCTAAGGGACATGAAGAACAATCTGAAGCAACTACCCATCACTGCCAAGGTCCCGGATGTTTCTGAACCCACAGGGTATTATCCTAGATCTAGAAGAAAATGGATAGACTCAGAAGCAGGCGGCACCGAACACCCCTTCCCAAAGTGTCTCCTCTTGAGCTGTCTCATAGAACAGAGTCCCATAGGGACATTGTGGAGGGTGAGAACATGGGATGATGATGGACTGGTCAGGGTTAATGAGAGAAAAGAGTCTCATCCTCTGACGTGGCCTTGCTCAAGTGTGGATACCAAAGCTGAGTGCTAATCTACCAGACAGAGAAAATTGCTGGCTTACCAAGGGTCTGCACAACTTTGATTTTATTTAGAAAACGCAGTGTTGTTTTAATTGGGGTAAAATTCTATTTCTATGAGTTTGATGAATGGGACTCTGAGGTACTCTGAAGATCGGACCCTTTTCTGCTCCTTTGAGATTAACAGTCCCTGAGATTCTTGGATGGGTAGGTGGGGTTTTGCTCAGGTAGATGGCATCCCATATTCATACCTTTCTAATATAAAGTTGGATTATGAGATAAGGCTGGTATTCATTTTGAAGTAGTTTCTTAGTCCATTAATGTGAATTTAGGCTCAATGCACTGTAGTTAGGAATCATGTACACAAACTAGCTTAACATATATTAGCCTGTTGGTTAAATTACCTCAAATATAATAAACTAATTTGCCATATACTGTATTATAGTGAGAGTGCTGGAGATGATGGAGTGTTTGTGAACACAGAGACAGCACGTGTTTTGCTGGCAACTGGTAATTTACCACTCACTCTGGTGCCATAAACGCTGGCTTTGGCAAGGGGGAAATCATGGAATTTATCTCTGATCTAAACTATGGTTCGAATGTTAGACCAGAAAGCATTTTTTTATGTCCCTGAGTTACAGATGAGCTGCTTGCCTTTATTAGCGTGCCAGGCTGTACCTTTCCTCCACGATGGCAGACTACAGTGGAAACTGAATCTCTGGACTGAGACCAGAGCGGCTTTCTGATTCCAGGACCGATTAGCTCTGTGACTTTGAACCCTTCCTTAGCTTTCCTGAGCCTCTACTTTTTCTTCTGGTGTTTGAATAATTCTATTCAGAATTCAGATTATTTTTATTTCTTTCATTTGAATCACACTCAGGAGCACTCGGATAGTTCCATTAAATCTTTGACTCCTAGTGTTACTCCACATAATGTTTAAGATTTCATTCCCTAGGGACAGTTTGGATCTGAGGACCAGCAGAAAAAGCTGTCCAATTTATAAGTGACATTTATAAGTGAGGTTGTAGAACTTTGGGAGCTGAGTAAGATTGCTGCGTTGTTTTCCCTGGTTCTGGGGGGACACAACACAGAGGCCAGAGGACACCTGTGGTAACTTCCTCTAGGCCTTGGCTATTTCCGGAGACAGAAACAGCAGTGGCCAGTTTCTTGGCAGGAGGTTGGCTCTCCCACCCTCTCTCACTTTGCCTTCTACAAGTGTGGTTCCTTTTCTAGATGTGAGTCAGGACTGGGATGGGCAGCTGGCTTGGCCTGTGGATGATGTTGGCCTCTGGGATCCAGAGAGGAAGACTCAAAATAGAGTGAGTGCTTTTATTTGCCAATGTCCATTTGTTTTGTATCATTACCAGTTGAACATGGGTTTTTACAGGAAGGCTATCTCTAGCATACAACGGCTTCTTTCCCAATGACTAAAGTGAGCCATGAAGCCATCCATCTTTTTGCTCAGTACAAGGTTTTCTGCTAAGTGAAGGTAATAGGGTTAAGAAGACAGATCCAGGCCCTTTGTGAGGTTTGCTGCATCTCCACAGAATGCTGGGTCCATCTCACAGAATGCTGAGTCAGACACTGCAGTAGTATTGCTGTGAAGGAGTTGTGTAGATGAGATGGACAGTTAAATCAGTTGTCTGAGAGACATGCAGTCGCTGGGCCTCATCCAGTCAGTTGAAGGTCTTAAGACAAAACACTCGAGTCCTTCAAGGAAAAGGGCATTCTTTCTCCCTTCTGCTAAATCTGTACTTTTCCTTAGGTTTGCAGCCTCTGGGCCTGTACTGCAGGTCCTGCCATCTATAACCATCTGAGTCTATTCCTTCCTTCCTTCCTTCCTTCCTTCCTTCCTTCCTTCCTTCCTTCTTTCTTTCTTCCTTCCTTTGTCATTAAAAACAGAAAAAGCCTTTGTAAATAAATAAAACGGCATCAGACACCAAAATTAATCAGACCCAAAGACTACAATTTAATGAACTCACATACAATTAGAATCAGCATTCAGATTAGAAGCTGTGAAACTTTACATTGAATTTTATACTGTTAGTTTCTAATATGCGTTTATCTACCGCCAAAAACAAAAGTCCTACGACACAGCTAGACCTAGGAGAACTTTGTTCTTTCATAGCTCGGGTTCATTGTCTGCACTTAGGCCTTCATCGTCCTGTTATATTTACATATTTACTACTTTTTACTCTCTTTTCATATTATACTGTGCTCACATGGAAATATGTGTGTGTGTGTGTGTGTGTGTGTATTTGGCTAGATTCCACATGAGATAAAACATATGGTTTATTTTTTTTCTGAGATTCTGTGACCTTGCTTCATAACATGCATTCAGAGTCTATCTATCCATTTTCTTGCAAATTTTTTAACTTCACACACCCTGAATTGTCATTATCCATTCATCTCTTGATGACAGTAAGGCTGATCCCAATTATTTATTATAGAGAATAAACTTGGAACAAGGGTGTGAAGTTCTATGGGTGTGAGTTCATTTTTTGCATGCCCCTCTCCTGTTTCTCTCTTGAGCACTTTTCCCATGGTCCAGTCCTTTGCTACCATGTGTCTAAATGGACACTGAGGGCTGAAAATAATCACTTTCCAAGCTCCTCAGCCTGAGGCCCCCATAGCCTTCGAAGGAACTGGTTACAGGTCCTGTTAACTCCTGCTTCCATGAAGTGTCTGAGAGGCTCCCCTTTTTTGGAGAATATAATTTTCTTCTCTTTATAGTTCCTGTTAGCTCTTGGTTCAGCTGCTGTGCTTATGAAGGCTTCCCTGCAGATCCCCCTGTGGGCTTCCCTTCCCCTCAGGCATTCTTAACTAAGCACTCTGATTTGACAATCAACCTTAGATGCGATGCCCATTCCGTCTGGGGCTTTAAATAATCTGTCACATATTTTGAGTTTCTTCTCTCTCCAAGGAAATCTCTAGCTTTCTTACACCTTCCTGGGTCTTTCCCCCAGCTGCAAAGGTGGCCTTTGTGTTTGTTGATTTAATGTGACTTAATTTGGTTGAAAATTGGGACTAGTCAAATTTGGCAATGAGCCATTCACTCAGCATTGGGCCCACTCACCCTGGGCGGGATTCTCCCAGGCTCTAGCTTTTCAGGGCTCCACAAAGAGTATCCAAAGCATAAAAGGAATATTCCAGTAGGTGTTAGCAGTGACCCTGTGACACTTATCTGCTTTAACACTAGGAACTCCTTCTGCCCAGCTGTCCACTCACCCAGGGCTTTTCTTGGGAAAGCTTGGAGTTTGATGATACCCCTCTTATTTAGGCCTAATTCCATCTCAACCCTGTGCATCCTGAATTTCTTCTACAGAAATTGTAGAAAAGGACAGAGCCAAGGTCATGGCTACGTTGAGGTTCATGTAGGAAAGAAGATAGGGAATATTGATGGCAGGGTCATTGCTCTGAGCTGTGCTGTGCTCCTTGAACTACAGTTCATGTATTGAAGTTCTATCCCAGGATGTGACTATCTTTGGAGATGGGGGTAAGGAAGACTAAATAAAGTCTTTAGGGTGGGGCCCTTGGCTGCTGATGTTTGTCCTCAGTACAGGAATAGACACAGAGCACTGTCTGTGTATGGCACTGAGGAATGGCCATGCAGACAAGAGAGCCATCAGCTAGCCAAGAGAAAGACCTGTCAAGAATCGAAGCCTGGTGTGTCTCAGACTTGGACACAGTGGGAATCAGTGTGTGCTGGGGAGACCATCCATGGGTGGTAGTCCCCTGGTCACTGACTGTTCTGTGCAAGGTAGACCCAATGTATGCGAGTAGAGGAGGCCAAGGGAAGTGAACCACTGAGGTCACTAGGGGTGTTTTGGGCAGCTTTGAGGCCCTGAGTGCTTATCCTTGGATTTGGAGAACAGTGCACTCTCAGCTGGAGATGGTCCTGGAAGTGGTCAGGCCAAGCTTTTACTAGCATAGTGAGTTGGAGAGACTCATGGGTGACCCTCTTCCTTTCTAGGCCAGGGAGCATTTCCAAACTCTATCCGAGCCCCATCTTTTCAAACTGCCCCAGTGATAGGCCAGCTCTTGAACTATCATTTTGCACCAAGTGATCCAACTATGAGTGTGGAGTCCACAAAGTGTCTTGGCTCTGGTGTCTAGGACTTAGCTACTTTGAGAAGAGAATGCACAATTCCACTGTTGCTGTTACATCCTGTTTTATTAGTGATTATATCAACACTTACAGGCTTCCCAGAATATACTGAGTGTGCATGTGTTGCTACACAAGACTCCAGGTTTTTATAGAACCTCATGGTGTCCATGGTTTCCCTTTTTGACCAGGTGGAGGTAGCCAACAGCCGTTTCTCTGATACTATTCTGCCTCCCTCTCGTCCTTGGGCCTTTCTGATTTCTCCTCTGTGGCTGTATCTCCATTTCTCAAGCTGTATAACTTAACCATTTCTGTGTCATTGATTTCTGGATTTGCCCCCAGGTCCCAGAGTCCAGTTTAATCCAGTCCAGCCTGGTTAACTTCTACAGATGTCCACATAACATTCTGTAGGTTGGGATCAAGGTGGAAAGACACCATGGGAATGACAGCTGAGACAGGCTGTCCTTTTCCTTCAAAGATGGAGCAGCCTGTGTGACACATGGTCAAAAGCTTTCAAACAGCAGGACAGAGCTGGCAGAAGAAGCTCTGGCAGAAGATGATCCTCAGAAAATGGACAGGATTTGAGCAGAGTTGAGGAGAACAAAACATAATGGGGTATCAGATCCATAGGTGTGTGATTTGGGGACCGACCTGTGAGTCTGACTTGACTGATACTTTCTGGTTGGCTCACAGGGAGGGAGGATTGGGGCCTAGGCTGTCTTGCCAAACATGAATGGCCGGAGGCACGAGTGACATTTGGGGTACCTTGGACCCCTTGTGCACCAGCTTTATTCCCAGGTTCCCAAGTCCCCCTCCTTTTCTCCCTTCTGAAGCCACACTCACTTGATCCCTGAGCATTCTGTTCTCAGGTCAGCAAAACTCATGCCTCCTCTATCCTATGCATCCTCAGGTGGCGTGGGGGGAGATAGAGACCACCCAATTGTGTTCACCCACACCTCAGTTCCAAGCAGGTGCTAGGGAATGATTGGTCAAATTCTGATGAACATCTTGCTAGCAGGTGGTCAGCGTGCAGTAGGGTCCGGAATAGTCAGTTTGAAGGCTGCTTAGGAATCACATATGGCAGCTTGGAATGTGACTAGGGGGAGGGAGACAGGACTTCACGTGTAAGCTGTGATCTTTGCCACTTTCTGGTACCAAACCCTCAAATGGATTTGAAGGTGGTTCAGTGGTTAGGGGCTTGAACAGCACAAAGCAACCAGGTATAGCTGAATCCAGATGCTGCTGGTATTTGGATTTGCTGAAGGGAAACTTGAGAAAGCCCACCTCCTTCACTCACCAACTCCATAGTGATTTCTTCTGCATTCCAGGACTATTTATTCTTTTTCTGGATCCTTCCAGACCAAGACCCTCATCAGGCCAGGAATAGTACAGGAAATTGTCTGGGGAGCATCATGGGGACCTTTATTGTCAGGTCCCCAGTGAGCTCCAAGGATCTCTCTCTATCTCCTCGGTGCTGGCACCTTGTGTACATACTGCCCACACCAGGCTTTTATGTGGTGGTAGGAATTCAAACTCAGGTCTTCGTGCCTATGCTGAGGTCCTTTGCCATTGGAGCCACTGCTCCAAACCTACTTAGCTAGCAGCAGGGCTACGAGCAGACGCAGGAGTGTTTGGGAGAACTCGATCTTACCTTTCCTTTCTTACCATCAGTTTTAACCTAGTGAGCAAACAGCTGCTTATCTTGTAAAGACAGGGTCTGTGCAGACTGATCGCTTTCATTTTCACTCATACAACAGACTAGTTTTGAGACACCCAGTTGTGCTTTGGGAATGGCCTTACCAGAGCAAAGCCAAACAGCACCTCTAGGTGTGCACCTACCCTTAGCTCTGCCTCCGACAAAAAGGCAAGGGGATGCTGACCATTGTAGCATCCCTTTTAATGACTGCCAGGCATTCCCTGCCGCTCCCCACCCCGCCTTTGCACACTAGCATCTTGGGGACCAGGGTCACCCACCTGCACATACTAATGAGACTCATTAACACCAGGGGACCAAAAGGGTTGCAAGGGACATCATTGTGGCCATTCTCTCCTTTGACAAAGAGGCTCATTGTCACTCTTCCTTCTGTCTTCCTCTGTCTGTCATTAAAGCTGAAGTGGGGTCAGGGCAGGGGAGGGTGGGTGAGGGTAGAGAAACCTCCCCTAACAGCTTCCTAGAACTTTGAAAGACAGCTGTACTGTGAACAAAACAATTCATCACATATCCTAGTTGTACAAACACTTTCTCCTCCCCACACCCTGCCCTGGAGCAACTGCCGCTTTAGGCATATTCCAAGACTTTCCTGACCCAGAGAACACCAGGGGAGTGATATTGGTGTTACTGTTCCAGGTGGATATTTGGAAAGTCCTGCACCATCCCAGGAGAACAGGTGGATTGGGTTCATATTCTTCCCTTGTCACTCATAGCATGAATGGGACTCACTGGGCCATGAGGCCATGAGAACATACCTACCTCAGAACATTATCCAGAGAATGAATGTAAGGTGCTGAAAGGAGCCGAGGAGTTCTCAAGCAAGGGGTATGTGGCTTTTGTCTGAGTGTGGAACAAGGTACCTTAATCTACATGGTACTGCTGGGCCTCTATCCAGAACTACCTGTTCTGCTTTTGTGGTTCTGATGGCATGCTCCCAGTCAATAGGGGAGTGGCCTTTATGCTATGGTGTAGCGGGTATCCACAGACATCAAAGACTTTAGTTTTGGGGACAGAGCAAAAAGATAGATATGCTTCCACTGAAACTTCCTTAGAAAATGTGCAAAAAGATACTGTCTTTGGGTTGATATTACTATTGTTCTTATTTTATTTTAATTTTTTGGGTGGTGGGTAAAAGAAGTATTTTTAAGTTACTATAAACATGTTAAAATATGGAAATTTCTGGAGAGTGAAGAGAAGCCAAGAAAAAAGAATTGCTTGTGGCTCTACCGTTAAGGAAGGGACAATCATAATGAATTTTGCTCAACTCATTTCTAGACTTTGAGTAAGGATCTTGCTAAAGGGACATTTGTGATATTCACATATTTATTTTATGATGGTTGAAATTATTCTGTCTATGCAAATTTAAATCCTGTCATCTGAACTCAGCATAAAAGCCCAAGTTCTTGTATTGTTATATACTCTTAAACCAAACTGTGTCTTTTTTTTTTTTTTCTGTCTTAAAAATATCACTGTGCCTCTGACACAGTTTTCTGAAAGGAACTTAAAAACCTACCTTGATGGGAGCTTTAGTTTGAATGCAGTTATTTTAAACAACTTTACTGCTAGGACAAGACATCCTCTGTGGGCATGGCATAGAAGATTTCACGTCTTCAGTTTTGTTTGGGTCAGGAAGGAGGGTGGCGCTAGATTCTGAGACCACACTAGTTCCTTTCTGTTTGGTCTTTGTGGGTGAGTAAATCATTCCCCTTCCTCCCAACAACTGGTGCTCTTGTCAGATTCTGACCTCCGTGTAGACTTCTCAGCAAAATTCTCAGTAAGGTACTTTCTGTTCTTCGAAAGGTATTGCTGTCTTTGAAATCATCTTTTGAAACAGGCATCCCTTAGCTGTGTAAAAAGCCTAAAGCCCCGATAAGGCTCCGTGCGCAGTTCCCACTAAAGGTAGCGCCACTTCCTTACCTCCTGTTGGCTGCTTCTCTCTCTCTCTCCCCATCTCTTGCTTTTGGCTGGAACTTGATGCCTCCATGCCGGTGTGTCCTAACCCAGACGCTAGAGTCTCAGCATGCCTTCCTTTAAACAAACCAGTGCTGTACATATTCACTGCCACACAATTAGGTCTCAAAGTAGCAACTGTGGATTTTTCAAAACAAAAGAGACCATCCCAATGGAAATGACATGCTTCCAGAAACACCTTCAGGAGAGCAGATCTACCTTAGTGAAAAAGAATTAAAAATACAATTAAAGGAATGTTGGCAAAGTGAGATAGAAAGTGATGTGATTCAGGCAGGAACTAACATGTAAGAAACAATGACCCAAAAGATAATGACATGGGAGGGGGGATGACCACTGAAGAATCCCCTTCATCTAGAAACACCTGAATAATGAATGCAAAGTAAAAAGAAAGAAAAATGCGTAAAGCACAGCAGCGCTACTCAGCTTTCATCTCTGTATTATAAAGCAAGGCAGGGCTCAAGATAAAATCTCCATAACAAGAAGCATATGGTCATTGTGATCTTGGGAGTGGGTCTCTGTTTCTACCTCAAGACCTCCAGTTGCTGTGTTAGCAAACTCTCCAACACAATCACAAAATACCTGAGAAAATCAATTTAATAAAGTGTTTATTTGGAGGTTCATATTCTCTGAGAGTCTAGTTGCTTGGCCTTGTTGCCTTGGGCCTTTGACAGCACAGCACATCATAGCTGGGGTGCTGATGGAGGAGGCTGTTCTTCTCATTAGAAGAGAGAAGGGGATGGTTCCCAAAACCTGTCATTAACACCTTGCCCTGATAACCTAACTTTTCTCCCACCAGGCACCACCCATTAAAGGTTCTACCTACCTTCTCTCAATAGTGACCAAGACTGGTGATGAAGCTGTTAGTACACTGGTTTATCAGAGACATTTCAAATCCAAATTAAAGCAATAGTTCTTACTGTCTTTTGCTCTCAGTTCAGAGACTTACATGGTCTCTATATTATCTAGACAGAAACATTTTTGACATTAAAATGATCAGTGAAAATACTGGTTTCATACAAGGCTTTTGGGATGTAAAGTAGAAATGGCGAATATGACCAAGTGCTTCTTCATCAATAGCTCAGTTCTGTACTGATGTAGGAGAATTCACTGTGTGAAGTATATGGAGAACATGGGTCCAAAACGAGGTGTGGAGGGATCATGTCATCTTCCAGCTTTACTGACAATATAGTGCATTTGTGGATCAGTTTTTCAGTTTCCAGTAACCTTTCAAATCCTTGGACTTATGTGTTTTGCTGTGATGCTTCATGGCCTGGCTGAAAAAGATAAGAAAAAGCCCTCTTTCTCCATCTCCACTGGGTGGCCTTATGGTGGAAATGGATGTGAGGGACTCATCTGGCCTGGATGGAAGAGAATCATAACAAACTGGAGCATGGTAAAAGAATTGGAGCCTCAGAGGAAGCACGGCTTGCCCATCAATACTGACTTTTGATCAACAGATGGGAATGCTTTGGAACACAGCTCAGCTGCTGCTTTCAGTGAAGATAATTAGTTCACTATAGCTCACAGGTAAAGGAAAGAACAGGAGAAGTAGTTCCCTGTGATGCATATGCTAGGGGTAGAGTTGGCCACCAGGAGAGAGATAGCTGGTACCCAAACCATGAATTTGTCTATAGAAAAACAAACAAACATACAAAAAAAAAAAAACAAAACACTTTCAGGAAGTAGTTGAAAAGAAATGAATACTTAGTGCAAAGAGGTTTACATTCATTTGGGTATATGTTGACTGGGCACACCAGTCCTTTGGTGGCTAAGGCCAATCATTGCTGCAGTGATAAGTGTGGGTATGTGTTGAGGAGAACACACCAGGTCATTGGTGGCTAAAGCCAGGCATTGCTGAAGTGGTAAGTGCTGAGCTACAACTGTCTGAGGAGGCTTTGCCTCATCCCAGAAGAAAGCCGGGTTCAGAAGTCCACATGCAATCTGTCTGAGAATGACATTAAGTCAAGTAACCTGGAGATGTTTACATCTTCACAAGAGCTTGTGTACTGGACCATGGGGACTGACACATGCTGTGACTTGCTGGGTGACTCAGTTTCTTTGTTAGGGTCATCTAGGGAATAGAATGGGTACTCAGGGGATAAGTGCGACTAGACATGATTCAAGGTTTGTATTCGCACTGGTGAGGATGGTAGTTTAGGTTGCCAACCTAGCTTGATGTGCCAAGAGATTTCAATAACCTATGTATTCAGAGCTCTAGATGCTGAGCCTTTTGGGTCTTGTCTTTGTTCCTGCTGTGGTCTGATGGCCATGGCACTGGAAGGTCCCATTGCTCAAGCTTCCAACTCTCACCATCTTGGGATGGGTGATTGTTAAGGTCCAAGCCTGGAAGCCCTAAGAAGCTGGGCTTGGCCACCTGTCCTCAGTATGCCAATTAACGAAATAAGCCATCATGAAAATCAGAGAAAGGAGATTTGTGCATTGTGGCCACATCGCAAAGAAGAACAAACAAAGGGCTGCAAGGACCCTGAAGTTTATGTTTAGAGTCTGGAAAGAGGCTTGGGTTTAAGCGAGGAGCTGTCGCAGTGTGCTCACACTCACTGTGTCTGCTCCAGTCCTCTGCAAGGTGGTCTAGAAAGCGGTCACAACTATGTGAACTCCCTTCCTGGGAGACAAGTTCTCCCTCTGGCTGGCACCAGGCTTCAGCCTGGTCCTTCTCCCAGTGTGATGCTTCTGGGGAATTCCAGTTCTTGGGGGCCACAGTTTCAATAGTCTGGGCCAAAGACAAGGAATGTGTTTCTGTAGAAGGTAGAAGTGAAAACTCCTGTTGGGATGGCGGCAGGGGGATGGCTACAGACATTTAGGCCCAGACACCTCTGCGGTGACTCCACCAAACAGCTCAGCACTATGACCTCATTCTTACACATTTGACTTCTTCCAAGGAGCTACTAGGTCAAGAGTTCAAGATGGTCACTTGTGGGAAAGATTCCGATGGAATTAAGTTAGATGAGGTACACATGAGACTCCAGAGTTCAGACTCAAATTTTTTGCTACCATTATTATTTTTTTGGGGGGTAGGGTTCGAGACAGACTCTCTCTATATAGTCCTAGCCATCCTGGAACTCACTCTGTAGGCCAGGGTGGCCTCAAAATCAGAGCTCTGCCTGCCTTTGCTTCCCAAATGCTGGGATTAAAGGCATGCACCGTCACACCCAGCTTTGGAAGCACTCATTTTAAGGTATGTATTACTATTTTTAAATATTCCTTTCTCACATGATTTTGCTAAGCGCTACACTGGTCTTTTTCAGAAGTTAGAATCCCTTTATAAGTTTTCCAGATCATAGAAACCTTCTGACCTTTCTAGGCACCTTCTTGGAGATAAGAATTTCAATGGGAGTCTCAGAAAATGTCTCTATTGTGTTCTTTGGTGCAAAAACCACTAGGAAGTCTCCAAAGCTCCAGCTGTGGCCTTGGGTTCTTTTTGAACAGCAGAGAAACCAGATCCTTTATTCAAAGTTATTTTCCTCATTGTGCTCTCATGCCTTTTTTCTTAGGTAGCCTCTGTAGTCTGGTGGGTTGAGCTGCTTCCAGATCTTTCTCTAGCATCTATCTGCTTTTTAACAGAATAACCAAGGTTTGTTTTGTTTTGTTTTGTTTGGAACAGTTTATTTACCCTCAGCCATGACCCTTTCCCTCCCACCTGCCTTGGGAAATAGGGGGTGCTTTTTGGGACCCCTATTGCTATGAGGTATTTAACCATGGTAAAGAATTAAAAAAAAAAATCCCAATGACAAAAAAATGGCTTAAAAGCCATCTCCTGGCCCCAGGGTCCAATAAGCCACTTATATCAAATCTTATAAAATATAAAATCAGGGAACTGAGAAAAACTTTAATTGGTATGGCAGTTAAAAAAAAATATTTGACTTGGAAAAATAGAGTGGGAGACAATTTATAACTGTTTTTACTTTCTCAGACTTACACAGGCATTTTTTTTTTTTTTAGCTTCTTCTGGTGGTTTACAAAATTGGATTTTTTTTAAATGTCTCTGGATGCTCTGAATTAACACTTTTCTACAGACTAACAGCTCCTGTAAAGTAGGCTGGAGAAAGGAGAAAAGGAGATAGGGAGTGAGGGAAGGTTGGATCTAAACCCTCCATTTACAAATGACCTCTGGAAATGCCTCATTAGCACTTCTGCCACCTCAGGTGCATTGACAAGCCATGAAGAGGGCATACATGCTGGACCATGGTCGTGGTGTGGCTACTTCTCCAAGCATTTGCTGGCTGTCACCCTCCAATGGTGTCAGGCTCCTGACTTGTTCCCTCTTTTCTCCTTCTTTTGATGTCCATCCTCTTTGCCTTTCTTGATAGGGATTGAACATTTTAGCAAGAGTCCTCCCTCTTGATTAGTTTCTTTAAGTGTAGAGATTTTAGTAGGTTTATCCTATATTATATGTCTATATGAGTGAGTATATACCGTGTGCATCTTTCTGCTTCTGGGATAGCTCACTGAGGATCTTTTCCAGATCCCACCATTTACCTGCAAATTTTATGAGATCAAAAACTCAAGTGACAACACATGCTGGAGAGGTTGTGGAGAAAGGGGAACCCTACTCCACTGCTGGTGGGAATGTAAACTTGTACAACCACTCTGGAAAGCAATCTGGCATTTCCTCTGACAACTACGAATAGCGCTTCCTCAAGATCCAGCTATACCACTCCTAGGCATATACCCAAAAGAGGCTCAAGTACACAATAAGGACATTTGTTCAACCATGTTTGTAGCAGCCTTATTTGTAATAGCTGGAAACAGCCCAGATGCCTCTCAGTGGAGGAATGGATACAGAAATTGTGGTACATCTACACAATGGAATATTGCTCAGCTTGCTTTTCATACCACCCGGTGCCTAGGGTTAGCACCCATGGTAGGATGAGCCCTCCCACATCAACTATCAATCAAGAAAGTGCTCCACAGACTTGTTTACAGGCCAATTTGAAGGAGGCATTTTCTCAGTTGAGGTTCCTTCTTCCCAGATGACTGCAGCTTCTGTCAAGTTGACAAAAAACCAAAAAACCCAAACTCAAAAAATTAACCAGCATACTCTATCTTTCCATTAATCTATTAACGTATATATCTTCCATGGCGTGTCTTTTCATTAACTAACATCTTTCTTGATTTCTTGTGTTACTGTTTATAGTTTTTATTCAATCATCTCTCCTATGTTTTGTTAAATCTACTCCTAGGCATTTATTAGTTTTGACTGGCTATAAATACTACTGTATTCTTAATCTCATTGCCCATAGTATTCTTATATACATTTATCTTTGGGATATTTATCTTACATCATCTTATACCTTGCTAAACTTGCTGAGTGAGTCTGTTTAGATGGGTTTATGTAGGTGTTAATGAGGTATGCAGACTGGGATAGTTGTATTTCTTTTTTTTTTATGTGTATATCTTTGTCTTCTTGTCTTGCCTTATTTCATTTACTAGAACTTCTCACGGCAGGTTGAATAAGAGCAGGCCAAGTAGACATTTTTGCATTGCTCTGAATTTCTGGGTGGCAAGCATTTTGTATTTTACCATTAGGTATATTGTGAGTTGTAGTTTTATGTAGCTGCTCTTTGTCTGGATGAAAATTTTACCTTTAGTTCTACTGTTCTGAGAGATTTTTGCCAAGAATAAATACCGGGCTTTAGCAAATGATGTTTGAGGATCAATAGATACAATGCTAGGATTTTATTCATCAGATTGTTAGCATGCTAGATCATAGTGATTGATTTTCAAGTATTGAGACACAGACTCCCAGTCTGTTCTGGGAGTAAAATACTCCATGTGGTATGTAACTCCTCCTACTGTTTGATGACTTCTGTTTGTTAATATTTTGTTGAAGGGTGTTAAACCTACATTCGTGAAGAAGATGTAGCCATAGTTTCTTTTATTTTCTACGGATTTTGTCTGATTTAGATATTTGTCAGCATGATAATAGCAGACTTCTAAAATGAGTTGGGAAATCTTCTTTTTTTGGAGGAGACTGCAGAATCGGAATTATTGTGTAAGCACTTAGTAAAATTCTCTGATAAAATTGCCTAGGCCTGGAATTTTCTCACCTGGGAGTTTAAAATGTTTAAGTTAATCTTCCTTGATGGGAATGCTATTATCCCAGTCATACACTCATAATGCATGGGTTTTCATAGCTCATGCTTGTTGAGGAGCTGCTCCATTTAATTTGTTATTATGGTGGTTTGGATGGGATATGTGCCCCGCAGGCTCATGCATTTCAACATTTGGTCCCCTTTTGGTGGCACTGTATGGGGAAGTTGTGGGACTTTTTGGAGGTGGAGTCTTGCTGAAGGAAGTACATCACTGTGGGCAGGCTTTGGGTGGTTATAGCCGCCACCTACTTTCTTGTGTGTGTGTGAAATGTGGTTAGCCAGCTTCCTCTTCCCACTGTCATGACATGTCATGCCTTCCAAGCCATGAGAACTCTATTCCCCAGGAACTCGATGCTAAAATAAATCCTTTCTTAAGTTACTTTTGCTCATGGTATTTTATTACAGCAATAGAAAACTCACTACTGCAACTGCTACAATGTTGTACATGATTAGTCATGGTTATTTATTTATTTATTTATTTATTTATTTATTTATCTATCTAGTGCTTCAGGGTTGTAGGGAGGTATGCCCTGTTTTATTCATCAGTGACTTCTGTCTTTTTTTAAAATTTATTTTGTTAAAGATTTGGTGAGCTTTATATTAGTTATATTTCTGTCACCGTGACAACAAAATTTGACAGAAACAAGCAAGCAGTGGTTTTATTTTTTTTGAGTCACAGTTTCAGTGTACTCGGGCCTAGTGGTGGGGAGTTTGGTGGTCTGAAAGGCTGGTCTGTGACAGCAGGAGCCCGTGAAATAGCTTTGCACATCACGGCAGATCAAGAGCCTCACTATGAGCTGGCAGTGACCCACTTTTACTGTGTATGCCACAGACCACAAAAGCTGTGTAACCTCCTCAAATGGTGCATAAACTGAGGACCAATACTTAAGCTCCTGATGCTGCAGGGGACATTTCCTACTGAGGCTGTATCTCTGAGTTTTCATAGTGCCATTTTGACTTTATCTACTTTTTCTCTTGTTTTGATCTCAATGCCAGGAGTTTCTGCTTTCCTCTTTAGTATCTTGTACTCTTAGTTTTCCGTCTCATTTTCTTGAGTTTATTTCTTTCTCTTCTTTTTAAGGTCTTGAGATAAAAGCGTAAATTAACTTAAGACTATTGTTACCAGAAATTTTGGAGATTCCCTTCATGGTTGCCAGATGATAATAGGGTGGCTGGAGTCCGTACTTGAGCTTCTCAGTCTTGTAAAAAAAAAAAAAAAGGATTTTAAAATGGACTAAAATGTAAGCTCAAGGTGGATCTTGAGTTAAAAAAAATTCTAGTGCAGGCAAAATATAAATCTTGGCAGGTACCCACAGGAGAAAAATGAAGAGGGAAAATGATCATTTGAGAAAAGCCTGTATAGAGGATAGCCATATGGCAGGCAGGGACCTTCAGAGAAAGAATAAGGAAACCTAGACTACTAGAAAAAAATGCTCTTCAGTGCTGGACAGCATCTGAAAGACAGAGAAAGATGAAAGGACAGAAAGAAAAGTTGTACCTTCTGGACACAGAAAGGTAGACAGACTTGGCTGAAGGTCATGGAGCCTTGGCTCATAATGACTTCACTAGGGGCAGGAATTCTGGGAAGGGAAAGAACAGCATCTCACTAGAGGGGTAATTTTTCCACCCATCTATCTAGCATGCCTTAAGGTGAGTCTGTTGTCAGAGGCTGTATTCCCTTGGCCAGATTATTGAACAGCCCAGTGTTAGGTCTCCATGAAGGCTGGAGATTTTATCTTCTCAAACAGAAGAAACTAGTTTGCCCTTGTTGCTTCTGTGCCAGTTTCAAACATTGGGCGCTATAAATTCCCCTTTAGTATTGATTGAACTATTATTCACAAAGTTTTGTTTGATTTTTACATATTTTTATAACCACTGTACCAGGTAATGTTACATTTCTTTTTTATTTAACTCTTTATTATAAGTTAAAAAAAAGACTTAGGGAAGAAAATCCATTTACTCATTATTTCATGTTTTTTTTCTCTTTTTTCTATATGTTTCAGTTTTTCTTATTTTAGAATTACCTTACTCTATAGAAAACTTTTATAGTTCTTTTCTTTTAAGAGCTGTTCTATTGATTATAAGTATGTGTGTTACACATATATAAACAGCAGTATCTAAAGGTTAATAATTTGTAAGTCATATTATTTCCAATCTATAAAGTAATTCTTTAAAGAAAAAAGTTCTTAAAATTAGGTACTTATTCTTTTTTTTTATTTTGCAACAAATATCTATATATTTATTTAACACTTTTTTTTTTCAATGCAGTTTATTCAGGAACCTTGAACAATCATCTGACCCTGGGGAAAGCCAGCCCACAGCTTAAATAGCCTCTGGGTAGCCAACCCAGGTGTGCCACATGGGCAATGCAGATAGGTCCACATACATGGAAGCAAGCCAGATCCTCAGCCTTAGCCAAATGTGGAATTGTTCGTGACAGAGAGCACTCACCATCGGAAAGGTGGAAGGCGGAAACCAGCTCCATCTTTAAGGCACAGCATTCCGCAGCTCTCTACAGTTCCCCCTTGGTACTTATTCTTTTCTTCTTTTTAAAAATTTGTTTCTTGTTATTTGTGTGTGTATGTTATTATTTGTGTGTGTGTGCGTGAACTTATGCCATGGTATGAATGTGGAGATCAGAGGACAACTTTGTAGAGTCAGTTCTCTTCTCCCATCTTAAATGGATTCTGAGTCACCAGGTTTGCATGGCAGGTACCTTTACAGGCTGAGCAGCAGCAGCAGCCCCCCCCCCCCTTTCTTTTTCTTTTTCTTTTTTTTTTCTAAGCCATCCTCTTACCTTGAGGCAAAAACTAAATCTGTGGAACTTCAAATACTGTGTGAGTATCACCTTTGTCTTAATGTCCTTTATATCAATGTGTCAAAATACTCAAACATGAGCTGCTTAGAGGGAGGAAAGAGTTAAGCTCATGGCTTTAGAGGTTTCAATTGCTAGTTAGATGGCTCCATCCCTTGGGACCTAGGACAAGGCAGGCTATTGTGGCATGAATCTGTGGCAGAAGATGCTTGCTTCAAAACAGCCAGAATGGAGGAGGGTAGCAATGGGTGGAGGAAGGGATCAGGGTCAAGGACATAACCCCAGTGATTTTCTTCCTTCAACTAGACTCCCATCTCCTAGGATTAATAACATCTCCAAAAATAGCACTATCAGGCAAGGGCCTGATAGGCTTTTGAGGGAAACTTTAACATTCAAACCATAAGAAATCTACCCAGTCATCCATTCATGCCTGCATTCATTTACTCCATGAGCATTCATTGTATGCATGCTTTACTGGTGTGCTTTGTTAGCAAACTGGGCCTTAAACTAAGAGGAGACGGAAGCTAAGTGATGCATGTGTTAAGTGCTCACACAGCCAATATGTGTTAGGCAGGGTTTTGTGCCAGAAACTCTGTCCAGCCTTGTACACGAACTGACCTGCTGCTCCTTACCACAGACACGTAGCAGAGAAGTGAGGACTGCAAACATACTGCTCTTGTAATGTTGCTTGGGTTCTATGTGCTATCTGAATCCAGAACTTGGGCTCTTACTGGCTGAGCCATTGAAGGTAGTGAAGTGTAATAAAGAAGTATGCGGTTCTGTGAGGGAGAGGCAGGGGGGTGTCGGGGTGGATGTGTTAGGTGCTATCTAGAGAGAAGACCAACAGAAAGTCCACTATTCTAGAAACAAGCCTTTGGCCTTGCTCATGAATATATTCCTGAAAAAAAATAAGAAAAAGCAAAAACTAAATAGCGCTAAATGTTATAAAAAGAGGGGAGGAAGGGAGTGGGAGGGAGTAGCCAGGAAGCAAGACTGACTGTGGGAGATAAGAGAGCAGTCAGTGGGAAAGCGAAGCTCTCCCTCTCGCTTTTCACGACTTCAGCTCAGAGACATATGCTCTGCAGTCTCCTCTCTCTCCCTTTGCCAAGAGCCCCTCCTTCGCCGGCGGCCTCCAGCAGCTGCTCTCCCCTGATAGGCACCCAGCAATGCTACCCAGCCTCGTTCCAGTTCCTTCCGGGGCACATCTTGACCCCTGGACTGTCTAGATCCCCGCATTGCACACAGTAATAGAAGCTGCTTTTGCTCTTCAGATCCCCTTGTCTTAGCTTTGGGTAACCCCTGCCCTCCATTCTGAACTTTATGAGTTCCAGTGACAACCTTGACACCTGTGTAAAATAGTGCCAGGAACTGGGCTCGTTTGGTAGAGCAGCTTGCTTAGTAGGCACAAAGCTCTGTGCTCCGTCCTCAGCACCTTTTAAGGCCAGCGTGGGAGCACATACCTGTAAGCCCAGCACTCAGGAGACAGTGCAGGGGTGTCTCAAGTTCAAAGTCATTCTTAGGCACATTGTAAGTTTGAGGCAGAGGCAGGCAAACACGGACTATGAGACCACATCTTGTCTGAAGAATAAAAAGACTAAAATAAGTGTTTTTAGGGTTTAAAGCGCACCCCCCCCAAAGTAAAATGAACAAAATGGAAACGAGTGAGAAATAGTGAAATACCGAGGCTACCTTAAGTCGTGACCTTACAGACGGTCTTTCCAGGAGGTCACCCAGACAGGATAAGGTCACTATTTCGGGCTCTAAGTGAACAAGAACAATAAAAAGGGAACAACACAGAGGGCATGATGTGAGCGTGCAGCTGCCTGGGCTGGACTTCTATAGGCATGGGCTACCCATGATGAGCAGAGAGGAGCACATGAAAGCTGGAGCCCCATAGAGCAGATTCTGGCTCCCAGGCTGTGGGGTGGCTGCCCAATCATGTTCTGGCACAGGCTTCCACTATGGAAGAGGAAACACTTCTGCACGCCATTAGCTGCAAAGGCCCCAGCAAAAATACACAGTGCCTGGTGAGTGTCTGTTTCTTTGATACATTGGTATAAGTTTTGGTATATTGATACAAATTCAAGTTTACTTTATCGTGTTTTTGCTTGCATGTACAAGCCAGAAGAGGGTATCAGATCTCATCATAGATGGTTATAAGCCACCATGTGGCTGCTGGGAATTGAACTCAGGACCTGTGGTAGAACAGCCAGTGCTCTTAACCTCTGAGCCATCTCTCCAGCCCCGAGTGTCTGTTTCTTAAAGGAAAGAGAATGTGTCTTTCCTATGAATACCAACAGTTGTTGCTGCTCACTAAGATGGTCCTTCGGACAGGTCATGTGGTTTTGTTTGTTTGTTTGCTTTCCATAATGATGGAGTTTCAAAACTAAGAGTTTGATTCTTAGATGTTCTAACCTTCCACATTAGGAAAAAAAAAAATAATACAAAAAAAGAATCCTGTGAGTCTTTGATGGAAAGGAGGGGACAAGAAAGCAGGTTGCTTGTGTCAACTGGGATTGTATGCAGGGCCAGGTCCATCTATAACTCAGAAGGCTCATCTCATGGAACTAGCATTCAGCCATAGGAGGAAATCTGAGTCATCACGCACTCGTGAGGATTTTGTCACGCACGGATTGGTACCTGGCAGGCTCTGTCTTTCCTAGGATTTCTGCCACCAACTGTCACTACATAGTTTTCAATTTGCACATCCCCATCACTGCCAAGCTTGAAGTACCTCTGTGCGACGTGTAATTACAGAAATGCTCTCATGGCCCCTCCCCAAATCCCTGGAGGCTAAATTTGCACATGTTGACAAAGTAATTCCTTGATTTTGTTTTCTGAACGAGCACTATTGTAAACAGTGAGTCAGTGTCAGCAACAAACAGTGCTTCCTCCTCTACAGCTTAATTGTTCTCTTGATTTCCAGGCTCTTCATCTTCTATGAAACATGACGTTTTCCCGTGTCTTGTATGTAAATATAGGCATGAAAGCATTAAGCTTGTTTAGTAGCTGAAGACTAAAGACAAATGGAGGTTTCTCAGGTTCTCCCTGGGGGTCCTAACGTTGGTCCCCAGGAAATAGGAAATAGGGATTTAAGGGCAGACAGGAGCCATGGGGCACTCTGTAAATGCAGTCAGGGTACCTGGGCACTCAGCTGCTTCTTCCAATGCTTGGGTATCTGTTTCCTGTTGTACCTGCTGTACTGTGACGCCAGGCACGGTCCCATGTGGGCATGAATGATACCATCAAGAAAACACCATTTACAAATCAGAAGGCTGATAGAATTCAGTCCAGGAACACAAACTTGTCCATAGAACAAACCAGCTTTGTGTTTTGATAGGTCTCTTTAAAAAAAATGCAGAAAATGAATTCAGCATATTATCATCGATTTTCTAGGATGTCAAGGGTGACTATGTGTTTATTTGTCTGATTGCCTCTGGTCCCGGAATGAGCAGGGTTTATTGTGAATGTAGTTGCAATTTGGTTAGCACACTGACACATTACCTCTGAGGACCTGTTTTCCTCTTCAGTTCTACACACAGCTTTAGGATTCTCGACGAGCTGAAGGGTCATGTTACGGTGGCACTCAAAGCTGCAGACTGACTTATTGGGACTTCTCATTTTTAAAGGCTGTTTTCTCTCTCAGAAGATTTTTTTTTATGTCAACATAAATAGCATTTGACATTTCACAATAGCGTTAGCAATAACCACCCAGTAGAGGGTGGGCAGGAAAGGCAGCTGGACGTGTGGAGGAGGCCTGGTTTGCGGGATCCTACGGTTATTACTCTTTGTGGAATGAGGATGGGGTAGCAATTACTACATCTTTGGCTCTGTTTCATTTCCAACTATGAAGGTGTGATCAATTACCCCAGAGACCACAGAAGACTCTCCAGTGTGCTCCTGAAGGCAGTCTGCATGTGCTGTTCTGACAGGAGGGTCCATCCACACTCCCAAACTATCCAGCATAATCCAGTGACCTGCTTGGCTGCCTCTGCCGCTCACTGCCATAGGTGGGCTGTGCCCATGTTCATCACCATAAAACTAAGGGGAAATCTTGGCAACATACCCAGTTCTCTGCAAGTGGAAGTAGAAGAAGATTTGATGAAAGTGAAGAGGGTCCCGGCTCTGCTTCAGCTGAGGTCCTTTATTTACAAGCAGCTGGCATCTCGCTCCCACTTCTGGGTGAGACAGAAAGACACCACAGTGAAAGTACATTTATATGCATTGCTTAGAGCATGGAAAATCAGGAGAGAGACTTTCAGAGAGTAAGAACGCACGCATTATGGCCTCTGCAGGCACTTCAGGCTATTTGGCTAAGACTCTACCAAGTATAGGGATATATAGGTTGGATTTAACCCCAGAGTAAATCTTTTACATTCAGAATTAAACACTATGTAGGGTGGAAGAATTCTTTAGAGATTTTTATGTTCTGTAGTTTCTTGAAGGGATTTCATGTTTTATTTTATTTTATTTTTTTTTAGTCACTTAGAAACATCTCACAAGCCTATGAATTCTACCTTGGATCTTCCCTTCTACCATCTGGGACACAAACAGGCCTGGAAGGGTCCCAGTGTGACATTTCTGGGTATTTTCTAAGTTGTTTTTTGTTGTGCACTTGGTGAGATATGGAGGAAGCATATGTGGGGCTGGTGACTCATCTCCAGGGAGAATTTCTGGGGATGATAAGATGCCTTCAGTTTGCGTAGTTTCCCCGTTGTCACCTGCTGAAGCCTTTGCAAAGGCAACAGGATCTTTGTTCTATTTCAGACTTTCAGATGGGCGACCCTGGAGCAGGTTTTGGAGCGCATGTCCTTCTGCCATTTTTCCTTTGGGCTTTGTGTCACTCTCACTGCAACACCCTACCTCCCCCTCCTCCTACCCGCAAGCCCCCCCCAACATCCCTGGGTCTTATTCATTAGCATATCACCCTATTCGGGTAGCTGGGGAGTGCCATTTATCTTAACACAACTCTCAGTTAGCACTGAGGTATTGTAGATGTCTCCAAGTGAAAGGACATTATTAAATCAGGAAGAATGTGTCAACAAATAGATGACCGCATGCATCTTAGTGATGGCAAAGGTAAATATTTAGGCAGCACAAGCTCTTGATGACAAGAACTGATTTTTCGGGAGATCAAGGCCAAGTATGCATGTTATAGGCTTTGATGTATAGGCATCATTCAGAAATTAGCCTTAATTTAAAATGGTAAGTGGTCCGGTTTGCCTTTGCTTTAGAGAGTCCATCCTTCATGTTTGGCTTCAAAGCACCAAAGACAGGAATGTGTTTAAGATGTAGATGGCTTTCACAAGAAAATGAAAATGTGAGAAGCTTACATTTCCCTTTAGATCACAATCTTGAGCATTTATTTTATATCCATAGCATTAAAAGTAGTAAAGCGTGAGGAGTTGTTTAGTTTGGTTAGCTTACGATCTTTCACTTATTTATGGGTGTATGTGCATGTGTGCATGTGTGTGCATGCATGAGTATGTGCGTGCATGCATGAGTATGTACACATGTGCATGTATCTGCTTGTATGTTTGTGTGGATGTGTTTATATGGATGTGTGTGTGTGTGCGTGTGTGTCTGTGCGGAGGTCAACTTGTTGAAGCTGGTTTTGTTACCTGGGTTCTAAGAATTGACCTCAGTTGGTCAGGCTTGACAGCAAGCACGCTTAACTGCTGAGCCTTCTCACAGGCCATAGTTTCACTGGACTCCATTACAGGGTTTGTGTTGGTAAAGTTTTTGTCACCTTGACACAAGCTAGAGTCATCTGGGAAAGGGAGTCTCAGTTGAAGAACTGCCTTCACTAGGCTGGCCCGAGAGCAGGTCTGTGGAATATTTTTCTTGGTTTAAGGATTGACATGGGGAGAATCAGCCCATGTTGGGCAGTGGCATCCATGGGCAAGGGTCAGAGAGTGAATGAGAAAGCAGGCTGAGAAAGCCGTGGAGAACAAGCTAGCAAGCATCACTCCTCCACGGCCTCTACATCAGTTCCTGCCTTGAGTTTTTGTCCTGGTTTCCCTCATAGCTGGACTATGATAGAGAAGTGTCATCCAAATACACCCTTTTCTCTCTGTGTCGCTTCTGGTCAGAATGTTTTATCACAGCAGTAGAAAGGAAACTGGGATGATGTTCCATGTCAGAAGTGATAATTACTACATGGTTAAAGAAAAAGATGTCAGGATGGAAACAAAAACACACTATCAACCTAGTTTCAAAAAAAAAAAAAAAAAAAAAAACAAAAACCCAAAAAACCCTCTATCTTCAGTGTCTGGCTGAGTCACATAATAGGGCTATTTTATATGTCAAAATTATTTGGACTCAGCAGTTTCGTGGGGTTCAAGATGCCAACTGGCTTAGGCTCAACGGGTAAGAGAAAATATATACAAGTGCACACAGACACATACACACAGAGAGACATACACAGACATACACACGGTATGGGCTGGAGATAGGGGGAAAGGGAGAGGGGAGAGAGATGGAAAGAGAGAGAGAGAGGGGAGACTTACCAAACATTCTGAATGCTGACTGTGAGAATGTCATTTTATCTTTTCCTCACCTGTATCTCTAGTGTAATTGTTCCCCCACTTTCCATTCTCAACGCTACACAGGTTGAACGTGTCACAGCGACAAGGAGCCTGCAGCTGGAGCTCACTTACATGATCTGTCAGTAAATTTGAGGACTTTCCAGAGTGTGTTACCAGATTTGGTCAGACGTGGAACCTTTTCTTTTCCTTCTATCCCTATAGTGATATAGTCTATATAGATATAGGGATATAGTCTATCCCTATAGTGAAGTCTCAACAGAGCCTTCTGCAAAGAGGAGCTTGTCCAGGCTGGCACCAATGCCTAGCTGGGAAGGGTCTCCAGAATGAATGTATGGTGGAGGGATGACTCATAAGTCGGTTACTATCACGGCAGTGCTGCTGACTTCCCCTCACTGAAACCGACAGGAGTGCTCCCAGAACAGCAGGTGGCTGTGTTAGATAGCTGCACAACATACACAGCGAAAAGCAAAATCAGGTCCATGGATAAAGAAAATCACCGGAAAGAAGGAAATAAAGCAGGAAAATGAAAAAAAAAATTTTTTTTTTTTTTTAATTTTTGAAAAGTGCCTTCCTGATTCTTCTGAATAGGTACCAAGACTCTTGGGTAAATATCACGCTTTATATTGTTAAAAGCAATAAATCTAGAAATTTATTGTTTTCGAGTCCAAAGATGGTCTAGAATTTTCTACTGCATCATGTGTAAGGTATATATATACACCTTAAGATATATATACATATATATATTTGAAAAACAGGAAGCAGACTGATTGGCTTCAGTTGGCACTTGCCTCATTTGGGCATGGAGTGATCTTTTAGCAGCTTGTGATTGGATGCATGTCTGAATTTGCAATGGTTGGCAAGGGCTCAACTCTGCTACAAGAACATGCTCTTTAGATAGCTGCAGTTTGCTCATATACTTAATTAGGTTATAGTTTAGTATATACAGAGGTGGTTTCGGGCCAAATTTTATTACCCAAGTACCAAAACAAACAGAGGTGAAACTTTTCAACCTGAGGTTATGAATTCCCGAGAGCATTCCAGGCCCTCTCCTACACATGCTTTTGATGGGCATCTTGACCTTTAGGATAAGTGACAGTCCTTTACCTGGCCCCAGGCTCTGGTGATGTAGCCTGACAGGCTGTTACTGAACCTTTAAGAAGGAACATTCAAAAACAAAAAATCTCCTCACTTTCTAGACTAGTAGTGCTATTTGAAATGTCCAGTTTCTCTCTCAGTGCTTATTCCCTTCTCCTGCAGTAGGAGGAGGGAGAAGAACCTCAGCCATGTAAAGCCAGGCAGTCCTCTTTGGAGCAAATGGCTTTTAAAACGCTCCCAAGGGGAGCCATTGATCATCCCAGCTGACAGGATTGGTGCCTATTATTTCCACGCTTTAAGCAATGCAGGCTGGCTCCCATGGTTCTCAGCCTCTAAGCAGAGATGGTGAAATTAACTTGAATGACCTAATTCCCACCTTCCAGTCCGCCCCTTCATACGCACTGTGCAAAGGGCAAAACAGAAGTGAAACGGGAAAGATTAGCAAGGACTGTGCCAGCTCTTCTAGGAGAAGCCATTGTTTCTCTGCAGCTAGGGGGAAAACTGCACTATTTGGCAGTGTGGGGCCCCCCAGGCACCGGCTGGGGCTAATGAGCAATGTGGGAGCTGAGTGGAGCTGTTGTCCTGGACCCGCCCTGTCTACCCTGGTTGACAGGTGCTGAGGGGAGGGGCAGGCCACAGCTGCTGGGGCACGAATCCCATTATCCTTTGCTGCGCATTGATTCACCCTGTGGGGACATTTCCTCTCTGGCTGTGCTAATTTGCCTGGTCCTGGGAACACACAGAGTCTGAGGTGAGCAGGGCTGGCCTCAGCCTTGGGTCTACAGAGGTTTTGTCTGACAGGACGCAGGCAGCTTCTAATCATAGTGCCAAAAATGGACACAGTCTGAAACATCAGCTTTGCCCTGATGTAACTGATTGAGGTACCTAATACATTAACAACACAATGTACATTTTGAGGGAGGGTTTTATTTTATTTTTTATTTTTTTCTTGGTGTGTCTTGCATTCATAGACAGTAGTTCTTATTTTAAACCTCGATGTTTTTGCACTGAAATTTCAGGAAGTGATCCAACATTTGGAATCTTGGCTCTCTATATCCATCTTTAAATGTTCACTTTCCTCTTAGCTTACCATCAGGGTTTCTGGGACACTTTTGGGAGATAATTTACTGATACTCTTTGCCTGGGATGGTATGCGATGGTTGGTTTTCTGGTTTGTATTGAAAGGTAATAATGAGGGTTGAATTTATTATAATTAAGATTGTTTACCATCGTTTATCTAGGAGCCTGATGTTAGAGGCAAGTCAGGTTCACTATCTTTATGTGGGTTCTGAGAATTAAAGGCTGGACCTCATGAATAAGCAAGTATCTAATATATATTGAGCTAACACCCCACCTTACTTTTGGGTAAATTTCAAGCCATGTTTAAATATCTGACCAATCAGCTCAGTTCTTTAATTGCCATGGTTTTCTTTTAGCTGACATGTGTTTGCTTATGATAGAGAAATGTAGCAGGGATTTACTTCAGAAAGGACACTATTCATAGATTGCTTTTGTTTCCTAGCTGTATCCTGGTGTTTTTGTGTGAGCGCAATCCCTCTCAGCATTGTGTAGCCTTCTCCTGGGAAAAGGCAAGGAGAAGCAGCTCTGAGACTTGAGATAGTCTGAGCCACCCACTCAGAGCTCCCTGGAGACAATGTACTCACCTGTCTGCACTGTATATTACATGATAAAAGTAGTAAGATGTAGAAGAGAAGCTGGAGTCAGGATGAGAAAGCCAGAATGTGTCTGCATGTGCGCTCATTGTGTGAGAGAGAGAGAGAGAGAAAGAGAGAAAGATAGAGACAGAGAGAGAGCAAGTAAGAGAGAGAGAGGCAGACAGACAGAGACACAGACACAGAAACATAGAGATATACACCGACACACACACAGACACAGAGACACAGACACAGCAAATGCATATTTATGTGTATACCTATGGAGGCCAACGTTGGGTGTCTTCATTGCTCATTATCTTATTTTTTTGAGATAGGGTCTCTTATTAAACCTAGAGCTTACTGAATTTCCTAGACTGGTTGGCCAGCAAGCCTCAGGCATCCTTCCGTGTCTGCCCCTTCAGTGCTGGGGTTATGGATCACTGTGCCTGGGGTTTTGACATGGTGCTACAGATCCAAACATAGGTTCTCATGCTTGTATATCAAGCACTTCACTACTGAGTTACAGCCAAGGCTCCTGTTTTATTTTTGTTTCTTTATTTTGAGACAACATCTCGTGTATCCCAGGCTGGCCTTGAAATCACTATGTAGCCAAGAGGATGGCCTTGAACTCTGCTGATCCTCCTGCCTTTGCCTTCCCAGTGCTGGGATTAGAGGAATGTGCTTCCACACCCAGTATCTCTAGTGCTGGGGATTGAACCCAGGGCTTTGTGTGTGTGCCTGGCAAGCACTTTTAAACTCATATTTAAATTTTTTTGACATTTTAAGTAAAGATGGAATTTACAGATTGAAAGAATATTCTAGGTCCCAGAACAGAACTACTTTAACAAAAGAAGTTAAAGTTACTGGAGACAATTCTATGACAGTTGTCTGGGGTGGCACGTGGGGGTGGGATGTGGGTGGGGGTGGTTGGAGAGGAAAGGCAGGGCATCCCCAGACCTTTGCACAGCTCTCATTGAAAGGCAACGTTAGAAGTTCTCAGAGCAAAATATTTACATGCAGTCTAGCTGTTATCCAAGTGCAGAGACGGCAGCTCCAAGTATGCAGAGAACAAGCTCAGCTATGGTCCCTCCAGAAATACAAAGAGAAAACAAAACCAATAAGCCAGGCAAACAAACACAAAACAAAGAAACACAAGCAGCTTGGGAGAGAAGAAAAGTCAGGCAAGGAGGAGCTGGTGGATCCTTCCATCAAGGGAAAGGGAGGGGAGAGTCAAGGGTGCTATCAAAAACCTATTCACGTCCCCAAGGCTAAAAAAAATGATTCTACCCAAAGCCAGCTCAGTGCACCAGTGAGTTTGTTGGAGCTATCTGTAGGCACCTAGGTGACTTGGACACCTTGAACTGTGAAGCCCAGCCCCTGAGTGAGTGACTACTCACGAAAGCCTCTTGACTGAGCTCTCTGTAAACTTGCAGGTGGTTCTGCACGGACTCATCCATCCACTGACTTTATACATCTTGGTTAGTGCTATTCTTAGTTGACACATTTCATTTGATCCTCTTTACATCTGCTGTTCTGTGGCAGACCATTGCTGCTTTTGGTTTGCTTTGGGCATGCTCCATCCGAGCTGCCTTTGAAGCATGTCTACAGCTATAGCTGTGGGATCTGTGAGGTCATCCCCACTTCTCTACCCCAGTGCCACTGGAGGGTAGTGGCTCAGCCTCTCACTCGGTTTGGTAGCTCCCTGTTCTTAAAATGATGAGCCGTGATGGTCGCTGCAGAACCACTTCTTCATCATGCTGAGATATTGGAGACCACTGTCGTGTTTTCTCACTCCAGTGGAGGCCTGCCTGTTTCTTAGTACAAATAATTTTTAATAAAAATCAGGCATTTTCAGTATTGTCACAAGACACCTAGTCCTGCCTAAATCTATTTAAATTCTTCTAACAAACTCCTCCAGGAGAATAGGACGGTATGCCCTTTTATTCTTGTCAGGTGGGGCTAGGAAGCTAAGGACTCCCACTCCAGCTTCCATCACCTGGAAGATTTGTCGACTCTATGAGTGTGAGTAGACTGTTGACTCTCCGCTGTGTCTGTCATGACGGTCAGGACTGGAAAGTGTCCTGTCCCATCTCAACCAGGGGAGAGGTTGGCTCCATATGGTCTTTGTTAACATAGGTGGGCTCTAGCCACTAATTTCTTTGTGGTATTTGACTAGAAGAATCTAAGGTTTTCTATAAGACTGGACTGCCTCTTTCTGGGGCCTCTCTGGCTGAAGAGGGCTCTCTGTGGGAGGCATTTTATCTATAAGAGACAAAATGGAATCTCAGGGGGTATTTAGATTTCTAGATCCTCAGTTGATATGCCTACTTCTCAGCAGTTGTCAGTGTTTTTTTTTTTTTTGTTTGTTTGTTTTGTTTTGATATGTAGTGTCCAGGGGGTTCGAGATATTTAGAAGTGCATCTACTCAGTCTTTCTCAAAGCAGAAATCACCCCAACGCTTGTTTTAAAGTATTGTAAAAGTGACACAGACCTGCACTGGTTCAAGGTTATTCATTTCTCTACTACTAAGATCTCATATTCTGGAACTTTCCACCTATTACTGTATGCATTACAAGAGCTTTCAGGTTTTCATGAAACATGCTGGGATTTTGACAATAACACCAGCTAAGAACATTTGCTTTAGTGAAAATTTTCAAGTTATTAGTGTGGCTTTATTTTTTTCCTGTATGGACACTGGGTAATCTGTCTCAATGTCTCCAGCTGTTCCAACTTGTTCAGCGTCAGCACATCCTTTTATGTATGATTAAGGGCTGACTTCATTTTAATTCCTTTTATGATTCCTATCATGTCATTGGAGATATAGGGGGAGGGGATTTTATGTCTCCCACTTATTGCCCTTTACAAAGACCTGGGAATCCATACCAGATAGTTCCCAGACCCAAGAGTGCTGCTGTTTCAGAATCTGTTGCCAGAGTTGATCAGGAACACAGGGTTGGGAAGCAGTGCCTCGTGCTGAGGGCAGTGGGATGGAGGAGAGAGAAATAGGTCCATATGGTGGCAGGTCCTAGGGCATGAGGGCATGAGGGCATGAGGAGGAATATTGCCTAGCTAAGACTGTTTGGAGATCTTCCCTGGATAAAGAATCCCCAGGACAGGGCTGAGACCTTCTGAGAAAGGATATAGTGGAGGTTGTAAAAAAGTTTGCTAGCTGTGGAGATAGGTGAGAATATTCCTCCTGCCATTTGGAAGCTAACTCCTGGGGCCCACATGGAGGCTGTAACGAAACAAGAGTGGACAGAACATTCAGAGTTTTGGAAGGAATGTTAAAAACTCTCAGTACTTCAGTTGAGAGGATGCCTCCTAATACCTCCTTCTGTAAGTAGTCTTGCATGGGAATACTGGCTGGAAGTGCCCTAGAAAGGTGGTCACTACCGAAATTTCTAGAACTCTTCTCTCCGAATGGGAGAGGCAGGAGTTACCTTTCTCCAGGTACATAGAAGAAGAAGGTAGTTTGCTCCTTTGCCTATCTTACCAATCTTGTCATGTCAGCTACCAATGGAACATATGCAAAAATGCCTCTAGCTCTGTGTACTAGGTGCATATTTGAATCTCGATTCTCGATGCTTATTACAAAAGCTGAAGCTTGTTTGGATAGGTGTCAACCTTATGGTGAATGTTTCTCCTAGAGGGAATCATTTGGAAGCTCCACTCAATTTACTGCTGTTGGGCTTGGGGGGGGGATTTTGAATTTGGAAATACTAGAATTGTGCTCACTTTGAGGACGTTTGACTCTGGAAGCTCTCATGACAGCATCCATCCTAGTCTAGAATTACCATCTTTGTGTCTTTGTGATTTCACTGTGGAATGTCTCCCACAAGTTCGTGTGTTTGAATGCCTAGCCCTCAATGGTAGTGCTCCTTTAGAAGTCTCTGGCCCCTTGGGAGATGGTGCCATGATGGGCTTCTAGGAATGGGCTTAGAAGTTTGATAGACTAGCCCTACTTCCAGGCTTCTCTCTGTTCTTGACTATGGATGCAGTGTGATTGCCCAGTTCCACTCCTACCATGCCATGATAGAGTGTAGCCCCTCGAACTTATAACCCATAATAAGCCCTTCCTCCCTTATATGGTTTCTTGTCAGGAATTTGGTCACAGAACAAAGAAAGTAACTGATATTTCACTTAGTGATAAGCTACCATGAATAGTAAAAGCAAAAATTACTACACTATCTTCTTGCCCCTTTTGGTTAATAGGATGTGATGTCACTGTCCTAGTATTTAGTACATGATAATTGTCATGACCAAGCATGTCTTTAGGGATTGACCTATCTGGAGTGATAGGGAATGAAGAAATGGCAGACACAGGTACAGAAAAGCTGAGGTTTGGTGAGGTGCGCCTCTGATCGAGATGCAACAGCAGCAGTCTGGAAACTCTGCACATTTATTTTATACATCTAAATTGAGCAAGTGGGTTTTTGTGTATAGCCAAACAAAGAAGCAGGCTTGTTGGATTTCCATAAAGGAATTCTGTAGGGGACCAGTCTCAGGTTGCGGTTATCTGGGAGGAGATTGCTATGGGGTTATAGTTTCTATGTACACTGACCAATTATTCCCAAACACTCATAGATATGGATCGATCATTCCCCAACACCATAGATGGACCAGAGTCTTTGCTATTCCTCTGATCCTCCCTCAGGGAAAGCCTTGTCATTTCCGTGGGTCTGAGGCATGGGGTCCTTGACATGGCTCTGCTCATGCCAACAACACACACTGACTCAGGACTTCATCCACTCCCCACAGGTAATGTTCTCCTTAAGCTGTAGTCCTGTAGTGGGTACTAAATGTACAGTCCACTGTGCTGCTTAGCTTCCAGCCAGCCTGCATATTTATCAAGAGCTTCCAACAGTAGCAATGGTGCCACATTTTGATAAAGAAAAAGAGTGGGTGAAACCTGGACCCCAAGTCAGCCACTGATGTGAAGATCATCAAATGTGACAAGATGTTAACTCAGTCCTAGATGGCAGGCATCCTGCCCTGGGACCGTTCTGAGAGTTTCTGTCCGCAGGAGACTGTTCTTTGTCTGAGTCCCTCTGTCTAGCCCACTGTCCAGCTGCCCACAGGGATGAGGGGCTGACAATACTCAAACTCCCAGGTAGAAAGTGATGCTCGATTTAGATCCCACCTGGGAGAAGGCAGACTTTAATCTTTTGTCATTTGAGCTGGGGTTCAAGTCTGCCAGGAAATCTCAAAGGCAAATTAGCATAAGGAACATACAATTGTAACAGGAAGTTTGAGTGTTTTATTTCAGTGTCCAAGTTTCTCTAGGGAAGAGAGTCTGAATTAAAGAATTTCCCAGAAGAGAGCTAAAAATTGACTTCAGACAAAGAGGTGGTTGAGGCAAGGTCAAAGGCAGCAGCAGCATTTACATGAAGCAAGTGAGCCTCGTCTGGAGACTGTGGGCTTCTAGGAGCAGGCTGGAGAGTGAAATGACTTGGAGAGGGTGTATCGGAGAGGATTGTCATTGGAACGGATTGTCATGGCAGACAGAAAGGTAGCCAGACAAAAGAACATGGCACTGGATGGTAAGGGGTGCTCCACTGAGTGGAACCCTTGGGTGTAGAGGGAAGTTCAAGCGCTCAGTGGGAGCTTACAAGCAGAAGCCTTGGCCAAGAATAGAAGGCTGTGTGTGTGTGGGGGGACTGTGCATGAGTGTTCACACATGTGTAGATACAGCTGTGCCTGTATGTGTTGGTGCTCATGCTCATGTATGCTTGGGAGTGTAGAGGCCAATGTTGATGTTGAGCATCATCCATGAGTGCTCCCCAACTTTATATATTGAGGCAGGGTCTCTGGTTGAACTTGCAGCTTGCCAGTTTTGAGTTGTCTAGTTAGATATTTTGCTCCAGGACATTCTCTCACTGCCTCCTGGGTGCTGGGGTTACAGGCAGTCTGCCACACTTGCTCAGCTTCTATGTGAGTTCTGGGGATCCAAACTCCTCCAGCTGGCATGGCAGGTACTAAGCCATCTCCCCAGTCCATTAGTAGACTTTCATTGAATATATTCATTAATTTTTCAGGAAAAGTTTGGGTTGGGAACTGTGAGAGTTAGGTGGGTTTTAATCTATTGTCTAGTATAGTTGAACAAATCTAAATAATATCCCTAGTGGAATTTCAAGGTGCCTTCTGGAATCTGCACCTCTCAGCAACTTGACCGATGGTATCACAGAAAGCAGTAAAAGCCACATTTATTAAGTTTGGGGATTATAAAGATGAAATAGATAGACCTAGGATTTATTATGATAATCTTATTCAATGTTTAAAATCAGATAGGTTAAATCCAGATTGAATTATATCGCTGTGTTTTGTGCTTTTAATTTAATGGCATGAGATAAAATTTATCATTGACTGTGATCTTGTTTATTATCTCAAAAGATTGGTTACCAACTAAGTGTCCAAGAGTAAAGGAATACTTAAACACAGACTGATTTATTCAGTCAAAGAACATGGAATGTCACAAGGAGACACTGTGCTAAAGTTACAGTGCCGGTACTTTCACACGAAGTCCCCCTGGGAAAGAGGGTTAGTGTGTCTGCAGGGAAAGGCCTTGTCTTTTTGCTGGTGGCCCTGTACTTAACGATGGCTTCGGGTGAAGAGGTTTAAGAGCACCGTGGAGTTGTTACCCACAGAGAGAGCTATTCTGCTCTGTCTGAGGAGCTTGGTGAGACATGCGGCCTGTGTCTGGTGTCTGTAGCCTATCTCTCCTAGTTTCTCTCCTAGGCTATTTCTTTACACAGACTGTGTTCGTCTCAACAATTTTAATGTTTATCTACAGTGTTTTCATTTTGTGTTTTTAATCTTCAAACCTTGGTGCAATAGAAACTGCAGAGATGTGTCACCGTGTGTATGAGATGGATTTTGAACAGCAAGAGATTCTAATGTAAAAACAAACCAAAAGACAAACCAAACCAAAGAGATGAGGTAATTACAAAATTCGAGAGAGTACAGTCTCTGAGTGGCTTTAACTTCTCCCTTAAAGTGAAGGAAGCAGAGTCTGACGAGATAGCTCATCTGAGTGTTGTCTGTGAGGTTCAAAGGATCCTCTGGCCTCACGCTCCTGGGCAACCGGGGCTGTTAGTGCAGTTGTTATGGTGGGAGTCTGAGCTCTAAAAATGCTAACAAACCTAGATTAGCCACCCATTCTCCACACAACCATTAGATAAACAACTAATAGTGAAAAGCAGAGAAAGGGGGTCATGTAATGTGGCCACATTGGGAAGAACAAACAGGAAGGCTTAATGACCCACCACGTCCATCTTTTGGGTTCTGGCAGGAGGCTCGAGTTGAGAGGGCGAGAAGTAAGCATAATTAAGCAGTCCTGGCCAAGGTGTGGTCATCATTGTCTATGCTCTAGTCTCTCTTTGAAAAGTGGTCTGACAAGTTGTCATGTGAAATATCTTTCTGGGAGACCAGTTCCTCCTCTGGCTGGCATCAGGCTTTTGGTCTGTTCCTCCTTGGGAGGAAATTCTAGGTTCACCAGGTCTATTGTTGCAATACTTGAAGGGAGGGAGGGGTACAAGAATGTCTTTAGAATATCTTCAGTTCTTCCAGGATGGTTACAGAATGATACATCCCCACCTTGTCCACAAGGGGATTTACTTTTCAAGATGTTCAAGACATGTATGCATTTATGCAAAGGTTAAGGAGCAAACCTCTCGCACAGGGATCCTGGGTGGCCGCTTTAGCGATCCATGGATGTCATTTATCTATCCTAAGATGGTGAGTGGAGTTTAGATTATCTGATCATGGCTTCTGTTGCTGCTTCTGTTGGAGTTCTGTTTGTTTTTCACTCAGGACTTCATATACCAACATGGTTTACGGTGTTCTCCAGAAAAACTATAGGATGACATGGATAAATGCCAGGTTGAATTGCCATAGTGATGTTGAGCAATGTGGACTCTTTAATCACATTTCAATCTAAACAAAACTATGTTTGCTTGGCTCAGGTTGCTCTCCAGTGTGCTGGCTCTCTACAGAACTTCACCCCAGATATCATATTGTTTTAGATGACATTAACCAGTGCTTGGATTGATTCCAAGTGTGTTTCTAAGCTATCTCTAAGAGGCTCTGCAGTGTTGTATTATTTTATTGGGTTATGTCACTATATAGAGTGGATCTTTCCCTACATTTATGTAACTTGATAGAGAGATTTAATATATTTGGGCATTTCAGATGACCCTTCAAATTAAAACATGTAGTTCAGATCTTTCTTGAAAACCACTTGCTATGCTATGTTGTAGTACTTGCAATTTGACTTTCTCTACATTAAAAAGAGAGAATGCGGTGGTTTGAATGACAATGCTTCCACATGGTGTCATGTGTTTGAGTACCTGGTCTCTAGTTGGTGGAACTGTTTGGGAAGGATTAGGAGGTGTGACGCTGTTGGAGGAAGCATGTCACTGGGGGTGGGCTTTGAGGTTTCAAAAGTCCACGCCAGTCTATACTGCTCTATCTCTGTCTCTCTGTCTCTGTCCCTCTCTGTGTCTCATGCTTGGGTCTCAAGGTGTGACTTCTGCCTGTGGACTCTAACCTCTGGAACTCTGAGTCTCAAATGGTTTCTTCAGTATGTTGCCTTAGTCATGATGTCCTATCATAGTGTAGAAAAGAACTGAGACAGGGTTCACTGGGCAAAGGTGCTTCCTGCTGAGCTGGAAAACTGGAATTCAACCCAGAAATCCATGTGGTGGAAGGGGACAGTTGACTCCTGAAAGTTGTCTTCTGACTTCCCCATGTGTTCCCCTCCCCCACTAAATAAACAAATGGGAAACAGTTTAAAAAGCATATAAAGTGTAACGAAGTTTCTCATTTCAACTTTGCTTTTCTATGCTGAGTGCTTGTTCTTGTGAAGTGCAGCAGGCTGGCTCACTTGCAAGCTCCTGAAGGATCCTCTGCTTCTACCTCATTTCCTGCCCTATTGTTTACGTGTAAAGTGGATTTTATGGACACAGGGTGCTATCACTGCTGTATCCTGTGGTCTCCTTTATATTTTGCTTTTATATTTCATAATTAAAACAAAACAAAGCCTGATGTAAAATTAAAAAATAAATAAACAAACAAAACAGTTCACAGCAGATGAGTTCTGTTTAAAAATGTAGCAGAAATTGATCCCTGGAATTTCTCAAATACCGTCTGCTTTTATTCACTCACGTGGTCATTTTGTCTAACATGAAAGAACCCTGGGTTTGATCCCAGCAGCATGTAAAGCCAGCTGTGGTGGTACATAGTTGTAATGCCAGCACTTGGGAAGTAGGGGCAGGAAGATCAGAAATTCAAGGACACACTCAGCTACAGAGCTAGTTCCAGGTAAGCCTGGGATGTAAGAGATCCTGTCTCCAAAAAAGTAAAAAACCGCAGCAACACCTTAAGAAGCAACAACTCCTTGCAAAGGAGATGCGATGGCATGAGGGCTGTCCTGCCTTCCTTGGCCAACCTGGTCCTGATTCTTGTATCTCCAAACATCCCCTGCAGGCTCCAGATTGGTGCCCACTATGTCTGCTGTTTGGTGAATTGATGGATCATTTAATTTCACCAATTGTGACAATAAGAAAATAGAACGTTCACTCATTCGTAGACCTATTATTCACAGCATTCCAAAATACAGCAGAGTGTAAAAAAATGAATGCCCCACAGCAGAGAGAGCCCCTCCCCTGACCTGGCTCTACTCTGTAATCTTATGTCATAAGTCAGTTTTGAAGAAGCTATTCTGAAGCCTCTGGGGAAATTTATCTGCCTTTTATTATGTGTGAATTAGATTTAGAATATTCAAAAGGCCGAACCTTTCTCAGAATCAGAGAAAGGTTACTGCCTTGTCCCCTTACTGCCAAGGGAGTGACTTAAACACATAGATTTTATTTGAAAGGTTATTTTAGCACTATTTTGTTGTTTAGAAATTAGATGATGTCATAAAGATTCAGAATGTGCAAGAACACATTTTTATTTAAGTGTGTGTGTGTATGTGGACTGCAGAGACCAGAAGACATAAGATGCCCTATAGGACTATCTGACATGAGTTCTGGGGTCTGAATTGGGTCCTCTGGAAGAGCAGCAAGCACTTCTAATCACTGGACCATCTCTTCAGCCCCCAAACTTTTTCAAATTTTATTTTCTTTTTTAATTTACTTTACATGCCAAGAGTGCTCCATCCCTCCTCTTTTCCTAGTCCCCCCCTTTCCCCCACTCCCTTCCTCCCCAGAAAAGGAGAGCCCCTCCCCCTTTATCAACCTTCCCCAGCACATCAAGTCACATCAGGACTGGGCATATCCTCATCCCCTGAGGCCAGGCAAGGCAGTGCTGCCAGGGGGAAGTGATCCAAAAGCAGGCAATAGAGTCCATGTCAGAAACAGCCATCCCCCTCTCCCCCTTCACTTGCAAGGCTCCCCATATGAAGAGCAAGCCACTCATCAGTTACATGTGTGCAGGGAGGGGGCCTGGGTCCAGGTCATGTAATTGGCAGGTATATGGATGAAACTAAAAAAGATTATCTTAAGTGAGGTAACCCAGACCCAGAAAGACACACATCACTTATAAGCAGTGTTAGACCTATAATTCAGGATAACCATACTATAATCCACAGACCCAAAGAAGCTAAGTAACAAGGAGGGCCCAAGGGAGGCTGCCAGAATGTCACTCAGAAGGGAAAATAGAATAGACAGCAGAAGTGACTGAAGAGAGGGAACTGGGCAGGAGATGGAATGGGGAGGGAAACAAAGGCAAGGATCAGATGTGGGGACAACAGCCCCCAAACTTTTAAAAAGTGAAAGTCTCCCCAGATCTCCTACAGGCATAACCACTGTTTAGGCATGTTGGTAGCCTTTGTCTCTTCTGCCCGCAGAAGCGCCATGCACCTATATGAAGGGATTGCTCACATCAATTTCTTCGGTTAAAAATAAAATACTCTGCAGACTCTGGCTACTCATCAGCTTCATTCTTGCTCTCTCTCTCATACAAAACCAGAAAGAGGTTACAAATGAGCCACCACCATGAACATAATCTGCTATGAGAAAGGAAGCTGTCCACCTAGCTTACCTGTTCTTTTTAAAACTCATACCCAGAGGGCACCTAGAGGTGCCTCTTGCCTGGCAAGAAGCAAAACATGTGTGTATTCTAGTGGGCGTGGCCCTAGATCCACGAAGTGGAACACAGGAGGGAGAGTGGATGGGAATCAGTGGGGGACTGACTCGTACTTGAAAAATCACTTAGCCACAAAACTGTTGTCTGTTTCTAATTAGGCACATAGTCTATTCTTGCTTTGCAATGGGCATTTCCTTCATTTATATTGTAGAACACCTTCCAACAGAGAAGCTGGGCCTATATGAATATTAAAGGTATGGGTTTTCAACACCAATTTTAAGGAATGAATAAACTGTCTTGAATTCAGAACTATAATTTGCCCACTCGAGAGGAGAGTAGATGGGCTTGCACACAGGTGTTTGGCTCCACTGATGATGAACCCTTGCTGTCTAGACCTCCTATCAGAGTGAGCCAAGACTCTACCTTCTTGGGCCTCTGGGTTTTTCTCTGCAACAAACTGTCCCCAGTAGTGCAGGGACACAAATTTAGTCTCAGTGCTGTTTGCAGACAGACTTTAAAAAGCTGTCCCAGGAATCTATCTCTGCCAATAGTTTTGTATGACAAACCCAGGATGAGAAAACCACTCTATTCTTAAAATGCAACTGTCGGCGTATTAGGAAGAAGGAAAGCTGGATGCCAGGCGGAGAACTGGGCTGCCACACCATGGCAGCTTCCAGGAGAGCTGTCTTGGGGGCACAGCAGACCCAGTGGGCCTGGTGATGTACCATAGTGGGCTATTTTCCTTCCCCTGCCTTGGGCTCCAGATGAGGAAGAACAAAGTTGTTTGCTTATTTAAATACTTCATATGAGTGTTCTTTTTGGAAAAGTGGAGTCCTTAGTAAGGATTATTGGGGACAGGAGTTACTCAATAAAAGAAAGAAGCACGACAGGTATGTACTGATTGGTGTGCTCAGTGGCTAGTGCTTGGTGGGTTGGGTGAAAATTGGCACCTTGCAAAGCCTGAGTATATGTTTAAACATTTAAAATGGTACTCAGCAATCTGGCACTGTCAGTCACGCAGGTGGAGAGGAGATGCAGGTGAAGGGAGCCCTGTGTTGTAGGGTGCTGGATCTGTGCCTCACTGTGGCTGTCCAACAGGAGGTGAGACCAGTTCTCCTAGTCCCAAGCTGGAGGGTTGGCTGGGGACCCAGTGCCTGCGAAGAGTGCCGAGGAGAGGATAATTTATGGTGTGTGCTTTGAGATTCCCTTAAATAGAAAAGAGCAGCCGGTCCACACTTCCCAGAAGTCGACTGTCTTCCGTGTTTCTTGTTGACTACTCAAAGGAACACAGATCTCTGAAAACCAGCCAGAAGAGGTTTGGGCTCAAAGCATAATGTGCAGAGCTGGCCAAGATTCCTGTCTCCTGTAGAAGCTTGCCTACTGCTGAGGGTGATTGTGAGGCTCAAGTGACTTCAAGAGCACAAATGTCCTCATCAGGTCTCAGGCCTGTATGGCCTCAATAAATACGACTTTCCTTTCTTTCTGTAAGAGTGGCCACTGTCTCATTCTTTTGTGTGTGTGTATGCTTATGTGTGTGAGGGGTTACATGGTTGCACACATGCACACACATGTGGAGGTAAGAGGTTGGCTTACCAGCAAGCCAGAGGGGGACCCACCTGTGTCCCTTTGTGCCAGGACTGCAAGCATACACCACCACTTCCAGCTTTTTTTTTTTAACTTGGGTTGTGGGGCTTGAACTCAACTCAGTCAGCAAAGCACTTGCTTTGCATGCATGAGGACATATCTCATAGCTTTGCCATTCATTAATAGATAAGTAGTGTTCCCTCTTACACGCAAGGGTATGTTCCAAGACACCAGTAGATGTCTGAAACCCTAGATAGCACCTAGTCCTACATAAACTGTTTGCCCTGTCTCTACGGTAAAGCTTAATTTGTGGGTGAGGAAAGTAAGACATTAACAGTAGTGATGTTTTTAGTTCTGTTGTCCACTCTGGTCTGCAGATTTGCAGACTATAATAAGAATTACACACTATAATAAGAATCACACACTACAATAAGAATTCTGTGAGAGCAAACTCTCTCTCACCCACCTTTGTAATAAGTTCTTTCCTCTATCACAGCGGTTCTCAACCTTCCTAATGCCATGACCCTTTAATACAGTTCCTCCTGTTGTTCCATCCATGAAATTGTATTGCTACTTCATAACTGTAACGATGCTACTGTTGTGAATCATAATATAAATATCTGTGTTTTCGGATGGTCTTAGGTGACTTCTGTGAAAGGGTTGCAACCCACAGGTTGAGAACCAGTGGTCTACCACATAAGAGCACAGCTGTCCTCTGGGAACGGAAACTTTGGAAGGCAGATCTACAGACCAGAGTGGACAACTGAACTGAAAGTATCTTATTATAAACACCAGGCAATAATTCATTTTACAATACAATTTAAATGATTGAACATACACATTTTAAAATTCTGAACTGAGCATCGCATCAAATTTTAACTTTGAATATAGATTAAAGTTGATTAATTCCTCTGTACGCTGATGGGATCCTGCAAAGGCCGAGTGAGGAGCCGAAGGCTAAGTACATGCAGCGGATTAAATTCCCGTGGCAGTCTGCCTGTGAAGTGCACCCCACTGGCTCACATGTTTATACATGGGTCATCAACTAGTGTCACTGTTTGGCAAGGTTGTGGAAGCTTAGAGGTGGAGTCTTGTTGGGGGAAGTGAGTTGTTAGTGGCAGGTCTCTCTGCTTCCTGATTGTCCAGGTAGTGTGCCTGCTACCCCATGCTTCTGGTGCTATGATACCCCCACAAACAAACAAACAAACAAACAAACAAACAAATCTGTCTTTCTTTAAGTTGCTTCAGTCATCTGATCACGGCAACCAGAAGGGTGACTAATACAGCTCCCCTGGAGAGAGGGAGTGTGGGGGCAATCAGATGTGTTGTTGTGGTATCTGCAGCAGCCTGCTGGTTCAGAGGACACCCTGGTATGAGATCCAGGCTGAATGGTGTGGGAAGTTATTTCTCAGCACACATTTATTTTTTTTATTATTATTTTTTTTACATTTTGCTTATTTAGTGTGTGCCTGTGCATGTGTATGCACTCATGTGCATATGAAGTCAAAGGATGACTTGCAGGAGTCAGTTCTTTACTTCTTCTTTGTGGGTTCTGGAGATTCAGATTGTCAGCTTTCCTGGAAAGCATTTTTACCTGCTGAGCCATCTCTTAGGACCATATATATAAACACACACACACACACACACACACACACACACACACATGCAAACACGTGTGGGCACTTGAGTTTATTTGGATTTTCAAAGTAAAGGACATTTGTTTTCTTATGTTGCTCAAGATAGCTTCAAGTACATTTTCATTGAAATGACAATTATCTTGAGCTCTGCCCAGCCAAATGACTTAGAAGAGAACAGAAGGATATTGAGATACATCAAAAAAGATGAATGATGTTAGAGGATAGACACAAGGCCCCACGGAACACGCTCTGAGGGCCCAGAAAAGAAGAATGGCCCAAGCCACATCAGGGTCTGAACCTGTGTTGGAAAGCAATGGGAAAGTATGGCGGACAACACTGCAGAAATACTCACCCTTATCCCTAGGTTTTGGTGGGGTAGGAGTGGGTATCTGAGTCATTTGCTCTCCCTACTCTCATCTCTCTTCCATGGAGTAATCTATTGTGGATAATGTCCAACTGAGACAGTGACAGGTATGCTCACTGTCCTATAGTGCCACCACTATTGCACAGCTCTGCAGACAGTCATCTCTTCATTTGTAATGTGAAGGTTGGGCTGGTGCCTCTCAAAGAAGTTTCTCTTCGGGGCCTATTCTGGGTAGACACCACACTAAGGCAGCTCTTGCCTGAAAAACATGCAGAAATTGCCCAGAGGATCTTCACTGTGACATTTCTCCCAGAAAATTCAAAGCTTAGGAAAAACTCAGGTATCCGAGTTTTGTGCTTGTTAGTGTTTGTCAACTTGATACAAGCTAGTGTCGCCTGGAAAGGGGGACTCTCAGCTGAGAAAATGTCTCCATCACATTGGTGTCTGGTGACATCTGCGGGAACATTTTCTCTGTGAACAACTGATGGGGAAGGTCTCAGCTCACTGTGGATGGCAACACCCCTGGGCAAGGGGTCCTGAATGGTAAGAGAAAGCAAGCCGAGTAAACTGTGGGAGCAAGCCAATCAATTAATCAATCAATCAAACAAAACACTCCTCCAAGCTTTCTGCTTCAGTTCCTGCCCCCAGGTTCCTGCCTTGAGGTCTTTTGTGACTTCCCTTCATGATAGACTAAGAAGCAGACATACAAGCCGAAGTAACCCTTTCCTTCCCAAGTTCCTTTCAGCCATGGTATTTTATTACAGCAGTAGAGAGAAAACTAGAACAGAAATCTACTTGGGGTCCAATTTTGTTATCATCGTTGAAAACATACCCCACTTGGTAATTTTAGAAGAAGGTTGGATGCCCCTGGCTCTTAAGCACACTTCATGTTCCAGTTCTGTGCTGAGAAATTTTTTGCTCTCTCCTTTTCATATCACAGGGAGGAGGGGGAAGGATGCTTCTGGCCCCAGCTTCCTTGCAGGCTGATGCATCACTGACAAGTCCAGTTATTTATCTGAGAAACTGAAGGGTGGAAGGGCAGGTGTGTGAGAAGAGAATTGTATTTGTTAGGGGCCAACAGTGGGTGGGAGAGGTGGGGTGGGATTTCCAGAGGTGGCAGTTGAGATGGGCCTGGGCACACCTCTCAGCAGACAGCCTCAGAGAAAGGCCAAGGTGATGCAGAGTCAGGGCACAAGGCCATGGAGAGGAAATGGAGCTCACAAGATGAGAGCCTAGAGGTGGGATGTGTCCAGCTTGGGAGAGTGCTCTCACTGATCTTAAGTCCAGGGAAGGCCCCAGACACAAGCTGCTGGTAGTAGGGAGCATCAGGAACTCTGTGCACTTGCTCAAAAGGGGTGCAAGGAACATAGCTTAAATGTTTCTGAGTTGCACACACATACTTTATCATTTGAGTCCTAGGAAACTGAAGAGTGCTTCTGTTCGTGCTAGGACAAAGATCTTGGAGAAGAATAGTTCATACGCACAGGTTGTAAAGCACATGAAGGAATGTGTATGTGTGTATATATATGTATGTGTGCTTGTGTGGTGTGTGTGTATGTACATCTGTATGTTTCTGTGTGGTATGTGTGTTTGGATGGTGTATGTTTGTGTAATGTATGTGTATATGTGTTTGGATGGTGTGTGTGTGTGTGTGTGTGTGTTTGTAGGCCTGAAGAGTCAACATTAGATATCTTTCTTGACTGCTTTTGATTTTGTTTATTTGAGGCAGGGTCTGTTCCTGAACCTAGAGCCCCTTGAGTCTGTTAAGTCTAATTGGCCAGCTTGCTTCAGGAGGTCTCTGTCTCTGTCTCTGTCTCTCTCTGTATGATTGTGTGTGTATGTGTGTTCAGATTATAGCCACCTACTCAGCCTTTATGTGAGTGTGGGGAAGCTGAACTCTGATCCTCATGCTTGCACAGCTAGGGCTTTGCTCCTGAGCCATCTACCCAGTCCCCCCACACTTTCTGAGCATACACCTGTCTTGTTCAGTGTGCTTTGTAAGGTAGAGCAGCAATGTTGCCTGACGATAAATTTCTGCTTGGGTTGGATGTATTCACTCATGTTATTCCAGGCATTGGGGTAATAGTCCAGGACTGCCCTAGGGCAAATAGCCTGGGATAGGAGAGGGCTTGGTGGATAGTTGGGACTATAACAGGAAATGAAGTGAGGAGAAGCTTAGATGGGAGGAGGGAAGGTGTGGAAACATCCTATGTGAAGCTGTCAACCTGTGAGAGGCACAGTGGCCTATGAGACCGACAGGTCAGACATTAGTGCTCCTGAGATGGAAGAAAGTCAGCGTGAATGGTTGAGAAGAAAGTGAAAGGTGCAAGGACATGGGAGATCCAGAAGGATGAGACTCAGTCAGCTGCAAGCGACTGTGTTGAAGTCAGTCAGCTATCTTAGGGGCATGTATCATAGACAGGGGTGCCTCAGAGTCAGAATTCAAGGCTGCATAGACATGTCCCTGACTTGTGCTGCACAGCCCCGCAGACACAGAAGTTTGAGGGCATTGGTGATCCTTGGATTTAGGGTCTCTCAACAATGTTAGTTTTGGGTGGGGGAGGTCTCATTTTATATATTACAGATTCTCAAGAAAGGAAACAGGGTCAGATGGAAAGGGGAGGAGGACCACCCCTATCAGTGGACTTGGAGAGGGGTATGGGAGGAGATGAGAGAGGGAGGGTGGAATTGGGAGGGAATGAGTGAGGGGACTACAGCTGGGATGCAAAGCCAATAAAATGTAATTAATGTAAAAAATAAAAATTTACTTTACAAGATGCAAAAAAAAAAAAAAAAGAAAGGAAACAGAGGAAGTTTTAGGGGGTACACAGAAGTACACTTAATACAAAGTTAAGGGAGACTATCAGGGAGTATGTCAGAGCAGACCTGTGCGTGTTCTAGAGGAAGCTGCAGAATTGTTGAATGAGAAACAGCAGAAGGCGAGAAAGGCCTGGGTTAAGCGGAGGTTGTGCATGGAGAAGAGAGAACCCATGTGAGCTCACTGGTAGAGTGTAGGCCCAGTTTTGAGGAAGAGGAGTCTATCTAGTGAAGTTTCCTCAGCTGGCAGTGAGGTGAACTCAAAGGGGAGGGTGATGGACAAGGATGCTGAAACCAGACTTTCTACATCTAGTACTTTCCCATCCCTTGAAGAAATGGTTAAACCAGGACAGTTTTACAACTGAGCTCTGTAACATTACAAAAAGCCCCTGAACTCACACTTTCTTATTTTTGCATTTCTTTATAATTTAAAAGGGTGTTGTTTGCACTTTGCTATCTCCAGGAGCTATAGGTGAGGTAAGTGAGAAAGAATGGCAGAGGAGAGGAAAGTGAAGAATTCTAATGACGGAGAGGGAGGGAGACTCCGGCTTAACAAACAAAACATTTGTCATGATCATTAAAAATAGAAACTTGAGCTAGAAAGCTGTAGAGTTTTATAAATGCATGTGTGCTCTTTTAACTCATCCAACCCAAGTGTTCTCCAGCTCACCCCAGGAGTCCCCCAAACACTCATTCTGGAGGGTCTGGGGTCTAAAGAGGCACAGAGGGGCCTCAGATCCAGAGGGCTCTAAGAAACCACCATGATAGTGAGGTAAGCAAAGGAGCAGTTTGTGCCTCCGTGACACAAAGACTGGGACTCTGGCTAGTTTTGATTTCCAGCTCTGATTCTGTGCGACTGCCACCAAAATTAAGATTTCTCACTTTACATCTCACCAGCCTTCATGGGGCCAGAGCTGGTGCAACATTGCAATCCGTCTCGAGCGCTTTCACCCTCAAAGCAAAACTGCAAAGTCTCATATGGCAACAGAGCCTTGTAGGCATGATTGGCTTTTCTTCTGCTTTGTCTCTTGCTTTTCTTCTTCATTCCTACCTCTCCCTCTTCCTTTCCTCAATTTGTTATAAACAGAACAATAATGGGGTTCAATGCAGCCTTCAACGCAAGGGTTTAATGAGCAGAGTGTCATACTTCTAGATTGTGGTTCAATTTACTGGTGGCATCAGTTCATTGGAAATGCCAACTTCTGTAATTTTATATTTTTAGCTCTTTTGGGAATCACTGGAGTCCTGGAAGAGAGAAGGGATGGGAACAACAGAGCCTCAGTGAACTTAATGAATACTGCCTTCACCAGGTGGGCACAGATGGGCCACTGCTCTGAGACAGCCTGCTTCAGAGGCCTTGAACATTCTTCCCACTGGCCTCTCAGGAGTCTGACAATGAAAGCACAGTCCTTACCCTATTAATCTGGACTTTGCTAGAGATGGAGGCTAAGACTTATATGCAAGACAGATTAAATGGAGTTTCCTCAGATCACGTAGTAGAGTCCCCTCTGCTCCGCCTCAGAATGTGGCTGCATTTGAAGACAGGTGGTTGCATATGTACATTATACTGGAATGTGGGGGCCCACACTAAATGTGACCAAAATCCTTATTAAGAGAGAAAAATCTGGAAGCTACCAATCTTATGTGACAAATATCTTGTGAATGTAAAGTCAAGGGTAATGATTCCACAAGCCAAGAGCCACCACTAATGATGACCAACGTGCCTCCTGAAGCAAGGCTGAGATTGGACCTGGGCACAGTGGACTTTCTCCTACAGCTCTTAGAAGACCCTAATTCTGTAGATACCCTTATTTAGGGTGCTGGCCCTCAGAGCTGAGATACAGAAACACTCTAGCTAACAGACCCATTGCGGGTGCTTGGCACTATAACCTAGCTGTTTGGCACATCCCAGATCTATTGGCTTAACAGCTCTGGGAGCAAGATCAGCCCATGTGGAAGCTAGGGTGCTCAGATGTGTTTGAGAACTATTTGCATCAGCCCCATTCTTTTTAGCAGTATAGCAGGATTCACTCTAAACCCAGATGTCTGTTGGCTGTTCTTTCCTGTCTCAGCCTCTACCCACAAGTTTACGGTTATAATCTCCTCATGGGGGGGGGGCGGTGTCTATGGCTCTTCCCTGCAGGAAGGTGACTGATGTCCAAGGGTGGAGCCTCACTGCTGGGTAGAGTTGCCCAGGCTGTAACATACCTTGAATGAAACAAGGACAATTTTAGGTGTAGCCTCACAGTGGTGTGGAAAGAAAAAAAAATGGGTTCAGTAGCTCCTAGATGAGCCAGACTTGGGACACACAGGCCTCTATGTGTAGAATCTGTCCCCATTGTGTTTCCATGTGGGTCAAGGCCACCCATGATCCGGGTGAACTGGGTAGGTGTGGTTTGTGGTCAGAGAATCTGGTTGCTCTTACTCATCTGGGACTCAGTCATTTGGTTGGTTGATCCCATACGGAAGAGGATTCTTCATCATTCCCTGTTGCCTGGCGACCCTAACCATCCCTGGCATCTCTGCCCTTGGCATGTCTTCATATCCAGGGCTGGACTTCTCACCATTTGGCTTCAGCTCACTTGACCTGGATCATTTCCCTCTTTTCTTGGCTGCTCCCTCACCACATCTATTCCAGCCATGATGACAGAGGCATGAGCCAATACAGTCCTTACCATGTCCCTCTCAGCTCTTCTCAGAGATCAGAGATCAGTGACTGAGGTAGCCCGGAGGCTGCTTTTCTAACAAGCTTCCAGGAGCTGTGGACTGGGTGGAGATCCCACAAGGCATAGGCATGTTCTTAGCTTTTATGAACTTATTTAATCCTCACAGTGAAACACTCATGTCCCTATTATACAGAGAGAGAAACGGGGCACAGTAAGGTCCACTAACTTGTTTGGCACTGTACAGCAAGGAAGTGATAGAGTTGAGATTTGAATTCATGAAGTTTGACTGCATGAGCCAATGCTTTGTTCATTACTCTTCAGCTACTGCTTCATCAGTCTTAATGAATCATAACTCCCTCTTTTCCTTCTTTTCAAGCTACTAATGAAGTTTAATCAGGCAGCCTCCCAGCCCTACCATGTCCTTACCTATGAAATAGGCTAAGGTAATACCTATGTCATAGCATTACTATGAAGCTCAAATGAGGCATGATACTTCAACCTTTTTTTTTTTTTTTTTTTTTTTATTCACTCCTTATGAGGCAGCTGCGGGAGAGTTGTCATTCCCTGTGTTCTGAGAGAAAACCCAGTCACTAAACTGGTATGACTGGCCAGGGCCAAGTGGCTCGTTACTGGTGGGACAGAGGTGAAATCCATTCCGTATTTATTGGGTCAGGTGGTGTGACTGTCAACATCATACAATTCACCAGCTATAGAAAGAAGATGCCTGGCTGCACACACTCGTGTTCTTCTGTTAATCACCTCCCTTCCCCGAGTGTCCTTGTGGTTTCCTAAATTCCACTGTCCTTCTTGCTTGCTGACTGTGGTCCCCTTTTGATTACTTCTGGCTATGTTGTTATGAGTCCTTTCTGCTGTCAATCACCAATCTCTCATCAGCTCTGGAGACTTATCCCTGTCCCCAGAGATGAGACATTAATTAGGGTTAGAGTCAGGAGTGGCTCAGCACCTCTGTCTCCTGATGGAGCTAACTTCCCTTTCATCTCCTGTGGAAACAGGCTTAGAAGCTGTTGACAAAATACTTGAAAACACATATCTCATGTTGTGCTCTGAGATGAACTGGGGCTGTTGTCTAGGACAGAGTGATGCTTTTCAGAGCCACTCAGAGGAGCATTTCCTTTTTACAGAAGCGTCTTCATTATAGGGCTGGGGCATGTGGCTTTCTCAAAACATTATGGCACCTGAAGAAGTGTCATGTGCAAAACAGAAATGGTTTCTGTATTAGTTACTTATCTGTCTGTGATGAAACACCATGACCTAAAGCAAATTATAGGAGAAAAGGGTTTTGTTTTTCTTTTGGCTTAAGATCCAGGGCTTTAAGTCCATCTTAGGGAAGGAGGCATGAAATCAGGGAGTGTGAGGCTAGCCTCACAATTGGGAAGCAGAGAGATCACATCATCTGTGCACTGGAGGCAGAGAGAGAGAACAAGAAGTTGAAACAGGCCATAAAACTTAAAGCTCACCCACGGTGGCACACTTCCTCCAGTGAAGCTCCAGTTCCTACAGGTTCCATAATATTCCAAATCAGCAACAACAACTGGTGTTCAAATGGGCGTTCAAAATGCATGAATCTGGGGGGGGGGCATTTCCCATTTAAATCATCACAGTTTCATGTTAAATGACTTTAACTTTAACAAGTATTTATTGTACCCTTGGTCTTAGAAGAGCTATTGCCAGCATTAAAGGGGCCAGTGTACATGAATGCCTACACACACACACACACACACACACACACACACACACACCAAGCCACTAGGGTCAGAAATTGGCAAATGTTTCTTACGGTTTGAAGACCTTAGAACGGAAACACTCAGGAAAGAGTTTGAACCCAAGCAGATGTGCAGTCACTTGCTAGCTGACTTGTCAGGCCGAAGGGGTGCTGTTTGTGCAGTTTTTTGGAGCACTGCTCTGTTCCTCTGACGCTGGGATACAGAATGGCCACAGGACTGGAGTAAAGCTGCGGCAGAGATATGAAGAACTGTTTGACTAGGGCAGAAGAGGCACGGCGACAAGGAAAGCATCAGATTTGCAGGCCAAAGGTTCACATCCGAGCTTCAGTGTAAGCTTTCTCATGGCTGGATCGCAAGCAAGTCAATTAACCTCCTCCTGAACCTCATTTTCTCGCCTGTGAGATGGAGTTAGCAACATCCACGTGAAGGATTGCTGAGTGGAGGAAATGTTTCAAGAAGTGTGACTGGCGTCTTCAAACACCATGTGCTGTGTGTCCACAAAAGGCTGTGAGGATCTTACTGCTAGGGAAGGTCCGAGTGTGAGGGATGGAGTGGAGGGAGTGGAGTGAGAAAATGGGTCCTGGCATCCTCATGGCTGTCCCTGTGGGATTGGAAAAGGCCACCAGTGAAGCTTTCACGGGGATGTTAAGCCTAAGGCAGGGAGTGACACGGTCCTATTTTTGCTTGAGAAGTTGGTTCTGAGATTATTGTAATATCTTATGTTTGCAGTGTTGCCATTGTGTCTTAGAACCTCATGAGACCCCAGGGGTGAGGAGAAGTCTCAAAACAGGCTGTAATTCCACCTACTCTTCTATCTCCATGTAGTAAGTTTTGCCTCCTGGTTGCCTGACAGATTGTTTAGAAAGCTAACTGCCTCTCCCTTGGGAGGCATGAGAGGCCATTATAAAGTGTGTCTCTCACTATTTCCCTGGGCTCAGGCTTTCTGGCGCTATGTGGCCAGCTGCATCCTTGGGTCAGTCAAACTCAATTGTCAACCTGACAGGATCAAGAATCACCTAGGTGACGCATCTCTGTACATGTCTCTGTGGGGGTGTCTAGATTGGGTTAATGGAGGGGGCAAGGCCCATCTTGAATGAGAGTAGTAACATTCCATTGGCTGGAGTCCTAGGCACCAGCATTCATCTCTGTCTCTGTTTCCTGACTGTGGATGCAATATGTTCAGCTGCCTCATCTTCTGGTTGCCATGCCCTCCCTGCCATGATAGAGTGTAACCTTGAACTGGGAGCCACAGTATGGCCCTCTTTCTTTAAGCTAATTTTGTCATAACCACAGGAAAATTAAATAAACCACTCCCCTTCCCAAGCTGTACCCGTAGTTAGTAAACCACTGTAAATCTTGCTTGTTGGCATCCTCCAACAACATTGTATGCTTAGAAATGTGTGCTAAACAGACAATCTGTGGCCTGAGCATACGTTGAGAACACGAGATGGCTGAAATGCATTAAGCCTTGGTTCACGTATTTGAAATGATGTCAGAGCCCTGAAGACATGCTGACACATCCATTTAATTTTCTGCAGAAGAACAGGCAGGTGAAGCTGCTGCCCTGGGGAAAATTACTTGTAGCATTTTCCCCTGGGAACAAATAGGGATCATGGGGGCCCTCTAGCTTCTTCCAGGTGAGGGTGATTGTAACCCTAGGACATGACAGGGTCCCATAGATGCTTCAGCTGTGACTACATCTAGGACTATACTTTCTTATTGGAAAAATGGACCACTGTGGGTGAATGGCCAGTGTCTGGAGAGAAACTCAGGAGGCTTCATGTTGAGGTGATATAGGACAGTCACCAAAAGTTGGCAATGAGAAGAGCCAGGAAGGCACAGCTAGCTAGATTCTACCTGGGGAGACCTTTAAATGATTCTTGCAGTTCCTTCAGTATAAGCAAACTCTTAATGGGTAGGTTATACTGTCTAGTTATTGCTTACTGTTAAAAATGTCCTTGGGGCTGAGTGGGTAAAGATGCTTGCTGCTAAGCCCGACAACCTGAGTTAGGGTCCCTGGAACCCACATAATAGAAGGAGAGAGCCAAATCATTCAGCTTGTCTCCTGACGACCACATATCCACGGTGGCATGCATGAGCACACACGCATGCACACACACACACACACACACACACACACACACACACACACACACACAATTTAAAGTGCTGTTGTTGAGAAAGAGTTAATTGATGGAGTGAATATCATCAAAGTAAATTATATACATGTATGGAAATGTCATAATGGAAACCTTTACTTTTTAAAATTAATTATATATTACATGTTTATAATTAATATAATGAATAATTAACATTACCAATAAATTATATAATTTATAATTAATATAGAGTCATAAAATTATAATTATAAAATTATAATTAAAATGGTTTGGTAAGAAAATATTGAAGATAACTTATACATTAATTATCCTTCGAAATAATGACTAACATTCGCTGTGCCCACTCCTACACAGGGTCTGAGCTGCCTTTCTTACCTGCATTATTCTTAGGTCACCATGGCAACTGTCTCAGGGAGGTATCTCATTAGCTTCATTGCATGAATGAGATTGGAACTTGAAAAGATTAAGTAACTGTCCAAGCACTGAGCAGACAATCAGAGACAGAATTTGGGCTCAGTTTTCTTAACTGCAAAATAAGTTTGATGCTCTTTTGGAGGTATAAGACAAATGTATGTCACGCAGGGTCCAGTTCTTTGTAGTAGGAGGCAGGTATGGATGTCAAAACAGAAAAATAGACTTCTAGCAACTTCAGAGAACCGGAAGCAGGTTCCTCAGGAAGCATATAGACAGCCAGACAGTAGACACACACACCCTCACATTCTCACCCCACCTCCCACCCCACCCCCAGCTATCAAATCAAAGCAAACATATACTTGGAGCCTCCAGCAGCAGCTTTCCCATGAATTGTCTGGAGAATGGTTTAAGGTCAATGTTCAGGTTGTTAATATGTGACCAAATTAGATATATGACCATCTTCTGGGCTGTTTCCTAGACAAGCATTTCTCCTCAATGCTATGTCTGTCTTAGAATATTTCACACTTGGCAGTGTCAAGAAAGGCATGGCTCATTTTTTCCACTGTTTCCATCACACAACCTGTTCTGGCTGGTTTTATGTCAACTTGACATAAGCTAGGGTCATCAGAGAGGAGGAAGGCTCAATTGAGAAGATGCCCCACAAGGTCAGGCTGCATGCAAGCCTGTAGTACATTTTTTTAAATCAGTGATTGATGGGGGGGGGGTCCAGCCCATTGTGGGGGGAGCTGTCCCTTGGCTGGTGGTCCTGGATTCTAGAAGAAAGCAGGCTGAGCAAGCTGTGAGGAGCAGTCAGCAAGCAGTACCCTTCCTTGGCCCTTGTATCAGCTCCTGCCTCCAGGTTTCTGTCCTGCTTGAGCCCTGTTCTGACTTTCTTTCATGACGAATAGTGATGTGGAAGTGTAAGCCAAATAAACCCTTTCCTCCCAGGTTGCATTTGGTCATGGTGTTTTATTAGAGGGATGGTAATTCTAACGAAGACACCAGCTTTTTGGCAAAATGCTGGCTACTAGGATTTAATTCATACAGAATGCCAGAGCTTGGGGTTTAAGGAAGTGGTCCAAATTGTCCCTTTGTTGCCTTGTGACTTGGGCACAGTTATTTAAACAGTCTGTGACTTTTCCTCCTCTTTCATGGAATGAAGGTAGGGATGGCATCTTCCTATAGTTGATAATGTTGTATATCAACTTGGCTAAATGGGCACCAGATGTTTAGCCAACCACGAGTCATGAAGTGACTGCTAAGGTGCTCTGAAGAAAAGATGGCATTTAAATCAGTGGACCCGACTGAAGCAGAAGACCTTCCCAATGTGGGCAGGTCTCATCCAATCAGGAAAGCCTCAATTTTTAAACAAACAAACAAACAAACAAAACACTACGGAAGTTTCTGTGAAAGAAAGGGTTCTGCCTCCAGATTCCAGCTGCTACGTCAGCTCTTCCCTATGTTGTCAGCCTGTGGGCATGTCCTTCAGACTCGCAGACTCACCACGTCACAGTGATATGAGCTGATTTTCTCCCTCTCCATACACGTGCTGTTCTGCCCCTGGGGATGTCCAGCTGTTGTATTTGCTATCACAATAGATCACATAAGGGTAGGATACGCTATTAAATATGGAATTCACAGAGAACTTCAATCAGTGGGCAACCCTATGAGCCTCTGTACTTGTAGTCTGGATATGTTCTTTGTAGTCGACAAGACCTCCGAAGGATATAGTTGGAGACAAGCCCCTTGCCCTTAGGGAGAAGACAATCCTGGCAAAAGGATAGGCATGTCTGCAGGCCAGTCTGATATACCCAGAAGAAACTGATGAAAGGCAGGGTCCTAACAGTGGCTGAGATTGCCTTCCACCAACCTGCCAGCTCCTGCCAGACAGCTTGCCGTGCTAATCAGAGCCGTTATTTCATTTCCTTCTGATGTCGCAAGGTGTTAGACTGGCTTTTTCACATAAAGACTATTCCTATTCAGTGATGGGATTACAAAAAGCCAAGTAAGTAATGGTTTGGCAACACTTAGCCTTGAAACAGGCAGAGGGTATCTCTGTCTGAAGAAACTCAGAGCCCGGCTAGGGGAATCTATGTCATCAGAACCAGTGTGATGCTGCAGCTTGCTAGAAAGAGGGTCTGAGCCAGCAGAGGGAATGGTTGCATTCTCGGGAGTCTAGGAACACAATCCAGATTCCATAGACAGCAACCTGGATGTCAAGGAGCAAGCAGGAGTTCCCAGGGAAAATGGAGAAAGAGAACCTTTTTGACAATGTGCACGGCCTGAATAATGAATGCCTCTGACCCATGTGGAGGAAGCAGCCTGAGGTCCAGTGTGATGCAGAGGGTCTGATCTCTATGTGCTGAGAGTGGGGAGGGGAAGTAACACTGGATGAGGGAAGTGAGACCTGTCCAGCTGCAAGGATGCTCATGAGAAAGGAACTCTTATACTTCTGCAATGGGGAGCAGGGTACAATTGCTCAAGAATAAACATCTGCTTTCACCCACATCTTTTACTCAATTGTGAGAAAGTTATGTGACATCACCAAAGAAAGAATCCCAGTTCCTCTGTGTCAAAATTCCTTGTCCAGTATCTCATACAGCTCCACCAGCACTTGGTATTATCTCCTTGTTGAGAATGAATTTATAGTACTTTCTAAGAGATAAATTAAAGTGTACATTTGTTTCTCAGTGCATTTAATCAGTTGTTGCTATAAGGAATCAGGAAAGGAAATGCAAACAGAGGGGTTGGATTCTGGAAATACCTCAGGATGTTGACTATTCTCTTCTCCCCTTACAGAGAGGCAGAGAGAGAGAGAGAGAGAGAGAGAGAGAGAGAGAGAGAGAGAGAGAGGCAGACAAAGAGAGACAGAGACAGACAGAATTAGGGATTCGGGTATCCAACAAATTGCTTAGAAATACTGAGTTGCAACACTCAGTATTAGATATGGGCCATCACAACATCACAGTCCAAAAAACAGTGAGGATGTCAGTGATGATTAAGATTGTCAACTTGACAGGATCTAGACCCTCCCAGGAGACCAACCTGGCATGGGGTGTTTCTATAGTGTGTTCACTGTGATGGGGAGACCCACTCTCCACAGGCTGGGGAAAGAGAGCTGAGCATCAGCGCTCACTCTGTTCTGATTCCTGGCTGTGACATAATGTGAATGGCCACCTTACATTCCTGCTACCATGCCTTCCTGCCACAATGGACCATAACCCCTGACTACAGGCCCAAAAGAAACCCCTCTACCCTCAAGTTGCTTTTGGAAGGTATTTTGGTACAGCAGAAAAAAAAAAGGCATTAGGAATAATTTAGCGTATATCTTCTAGACTTGTGTCTGTCTCTGGGTGGAGTCCATCCACCTGCTCATGCAGCTCTTCTTTGTATTGAGAGCAGTGCTGATGTCCTTCTGAGGGGAACTGGCTGGTTCCTGTGTATACCCTGGTGACAGGCCATGCTTCTTACTAGCCCATAACCTGGGAAGATCCACCTTTGGATCAGTGCACAAGCACCTGTAAGACACCTATAAACCTTCTCTAGACACATGCCAGATCACTTATGATGTTGCAAGGTAGAGTTAGGCATGGTTGTGATACGTGAAACTCAGAGTTGGTTGGCCAAGGACTGTGCACACACGAACAGGGACAAGGAACACAAGAGAGAAGTTGCTAGAGAAATACCCAGGCAAACAGACCTGTTCTGTGCATGCTCAGCCATAAATGGAACATTTGTATAAGCACGCCATCTCCCTTCAAAGCTCAGATAACCTTTCAGAGAGGACGGGCAGAAATAATGCAAGAGCTGGAGGATGGGGAGGAGAGCTGTGAAATGCTGACCTCTGAGCATCGCATATCTTGGATTTTGCACAAACTAACTTGTAGCAGCTGTAGTTTACCTGTACAAGAGAAAATTCCCCCCTTAAAATTTTATCAGAGAAGAGAGGGGCTCCAGATGTCCCACCCTTTGCTGAGGAGCTATTGACAATCCATGGTTGCTGAGGGAGAATTGCTTGTCTTTGTTGGGGAGGGACAGTGGTCATTGGCAGGTTGTCTGTATCCTAGGGGAGGAAGAGATCTACCCTCATGGGCATATGGGCAGCTCTAATTGGACCTAGTGGGTTATTAAAAAAGAAAAGAGGGCGTATAGTTGGGAGGGAGATGAGTTGAGGGGACCCTGGAGAGTTGGAGGGAGGGAGTGGGAGTGGAGATGACTAATATACATTGTATGCATGTATGATATTTTCAAAAAAGAAATACCTTAGAAATATAACAGCTCAATGCCTTTAGCAATGCACTTTGTGCATAAAGTAATGACTAAACTGATTAAACTTAGTGATTTAGAAAAAAAATCAATCAGCATAACATATCCTCATAAGTTAGATATATTGTCTGATTTGTCTTTATCTGTAGACATATGTAGATATTGCATATATATATATCAGTGCTCACAGGTATGGAGTGACTGTATTGTGTGACCTCAACAAATGAAGGCATGGCATGGCCAAGGTGGCTCGAGCAACATACGACAGGACAGACAGAAGCGGTTTCCTGATTCTAGTCTCTGTCTTTGGTTTAAGATGAATCCTGCTTTAAGAATAGGAATGTATTTCTGAAAAGACTCTAATGTAATCTGCCTCTTTGAGTCTGGGTTGCATTGTGACTAGTTGGGAGACACCCCAGACTTATCTATATCCACTTGTTTTCATTCTACAGCCATTCTCCCCTGCACACTGTTGAGACCCATGGCTGGTAATGTGAATTTCTGAAAGGTGCCACTATGTTCCCTGCCTCTCTCTGTGCTTCCCTTGTTCACCGAGCTTGCCTTAACCTTGCTAGCAGCACACGCATTCTTCTATCATCCTCAAATTCCCAACCACAATCCATGTTTTGTATATAGTAATCCATGCTTTGTATATAGTAATCAGAAATAGTTTATTGTGGAATAACTGTGATTATTACATCAAATAATTTAAGTTGAATAAGACCATTTAATTGTGGTTTCATTACTCAAAACAGATTCTGATTAGATATATTTTTGGTGATGATAATAACCTTATTGGTGTCCTAGTTTTCTTTCTGTTGCTGAGAAAACCGGCAGAAGGAACTGACCAAAAGTAACTTGGGTAGGAAAGGGTTTATGTCGGCTTACAAGTGACAGTTTGTTATGAGGGGAAGCCAAGGCAGCAGGAGCTCAAGGCGAGAACTGAAGCAGAGACCATGGAGGAATGCTTCTTGCTCTCTTGCTCCCCCTAGACTACTTGGCTACTTTTCTTATACAGCCCAGGCACAGTTGCGTAGGGATGGAACTGCCCTCAGTGGGCTGGACCCTCCAACATCAATTAGCAATCAATAAAATGTTCCACAAACATGTCCACAGGCCAGTCCAATGGAGGCCTCTCAACTGAAGCTTCCCTCTTTCCAGATATGTCAAGTTGACAACTAAGATTAGCCATAATTTGCTAGTAATAAGTAATAATACTAACAGTTCTTAGATTATTGTCAACACATTAAAAGAAAAGGTTGTGTAACATGTAAAAATTGTCAGAGGTCTACTTTACAAACCTCTGCTACTGCGTACTTTAAATCCTAGTGTGACGCCATCTTTGCTCTAAGATGATGGCATTCCATGGCTGGAAAAAGTGAGAGCAGCCATTCACACCTTCCAGGTGGAGAAAGCATCAGGCCCACCTTTATTTTGGGGTGTGAAATCCCTTCAGAAGTTGACAAGCTCCATTCCCCAGAACACATTAGTTTCCCCAACTCACATTAGTTTCTTTAATGTGAGTTGAATGTATATTGTAAGGGCCACCCAGCAAGAGCCTAGCTCACTTATAGCAGGACATTATGTCAGAGACCTTTCTTTTTCAATCATTTCAGAGCATTCCCTACGAAAAGGCAGACTCCCCGATCTTGAGTTGGTGTCTGTTATTGATCTGTAAGTAATGGGTAGGAGTTCACAAATGTGTCTGAAGTTGGGACACAAGTTCTTATCTATTGCCTTAGATAAGAGACAGGAGTCAAAGACAGAAAACAGAAGGTCTGGTTGCTGGTGGTTAGAAAGCATAAGGAGCTGGCTATCCACCGGGGATCTTCTCATGCTCACGATCCCACCCAGTAGTTACTCAATACAAGGATTATGCATATCTTGTGGTGTGGATAGGTCAAGGTAGGTAAAGGTGCATCCTAGGGCCAGGGGAGCATACAGTGTCATCAAGCCAAACCAAACACAGAGTGCATCAGAAACAGAAATTAATTTAGCTCAAATTGAGCTATCTTGACTAGGAAAAGGAAATGATGGTCATACACATGTAAAGATGTGCCAAGCTCCAGGGAATTCAACCTTTGGAGACATTTTAGAACTGGATTAAAAAACAAAAAACAAAAACTGCATGGCCAGCCCTTTATTTCACCTTTTTTTTTTTGAAAGAAAAAAAATGCATTTTATATAGTGAAATTTGTCCTGGACTATGTAAATTGTGGTCATTCCATCTTGCTACATATTGTAAACGTATAAAAGGTCCCTGTTTCACAGAGGTAGCTTTTGTATGATGTCTGAAGGCTGTTGCCTCCACTTCCAGCCTTCCCTGTTGGGGAGCTGGCCATGAGCATGATCCCCAGAGTTTTGCAAAGAACAAAGAGATAGTCTTCTCAGGAGAATCCTCCTCTACTGGCAGAGAGCTGTGCTAGATGACCTAATAGGTCCTTTCTAGCTCTAATTTCTGTGATTCTATGAAAATCATCACCCACCATAAGAAACAGATGTTGGCTGGAGAGACAATGGCTGTGAGGCTCCACTCCCCCACCCAGCCCCCTTCAGGGCTGTAGCTACCACCTCTTTTACTCCCCCACTCCTCCGCTTGGTGGCAGCTGATGAGATATTTATAGCCCTCTTCCTCCTGCTGCCAATTATAATTATCAATATCTTTACTGATAAAAAAAATGGGAAGGGGGAGACATCATCAGGGTTGTGAACCGTATATGGTAAGCCAAGTTTGGGTTGGACATGAAAATAGTTTCTTCTAATTGCGGACAAAAGAGAGGTGTATCTGATGGCGAGGCTGGCACTGAAGCTGCACTCACTTGGATTCTAGGGAGAACTTTCCTCACTCTTTATTCACCTTCCCAGACAAACCGAGCTGGACATCCTCTGAGCAGCAGGCCGTGTGTCCGCTGACAATGTGGCCTGTACTGTATTGGGTTAGAGTGCTGCTTTAAATATAATAAATAAAAGTGAAATCTTCCACAAGGCAGCACAGCTTAGTAATTGCTGTTTGGGGCTCACGCCTCCGCAGTTATCCAGCTCAGCGTTTCATGCCCAGCTGCAGTGCAGCTTTTGCCAAATATAGATAAATGAAGTTAAAGTTATTGGCAGCCACTAGTTCTGTGTCCCTGTTTCAAGTTTATAGATTTCATAAGAATGGCATTACTCTATCTCTGCGGCAGATGATTGTTCTTCTGAAGTGAGAACCTTCTCCATGGGGCAATCCACATGGCTTCTCAGGGTGTGATTTTGTCAGTGTGGTTGATAGTTGGCAGGAATGGACTTTCTGCTTGAGCTTTGGGTCAGTGGACATATGGAAAGGGAGGTAGCCCAGGCTAACTCTGTCCAGCCTTCAAAATGTTTATGAAAATTCTGCCCTCACTCCTGAGTGTACTAACTCTGTGAACTCCATTCTGGTGGGAGTCATCTCTGCTATCCTGCAGAAGTGCTATCACCTGAGAACGATGTTTGCCTCTAGCACTTTATCTCAGATGAAACTGGAGGCCATGCAATTTTCTGTTAGGAAGATACCCCAAATTCTGGCTCCTGGAGCTAAGCATGCTCCTAAGAGCCGGAGTTCAGTTGCACAGTTCCTATCTTGTCTAAGGCTGATAGCTCCAGGCTTCCTTTTGATTGCCTTTGGATGAGCATGGAGCTTAGGCTTTCTGAGGCAGCTGGTCCCATGATCTTTTCTGATAGCTGAAGATAAACAGTAATTAGACACCATTTCTTGGCTGGTGTGAGTGGACGGACATCAAGCTTTCCCTGGGCTTTCTCTTCATCTTAAACATGGGGATGCCCAAGCACCCCTTTCCCAACTCTGTACCATGTGGGTGGCTTGCTTCTTTGGGAGGAATACATCGTAGAATGTGCATAGTTGCAAGGTGGACCAGAGGGAAAGGATCTTTATTTATAAACATACCCAATAGACACAGGTAATCTTAGTGACTTGAAAGGACTTGGCTGGGTTTCCTAATGCTCCTTTCTCTGAGGACTCTATTGGCAACTTACAGTATGTTTTCTCTTTCTTTTTCCTTACTGAGGCCCCTGCCTATGAGATTGGAACAAGCTCGCACACTGTTATCCATTTTCCTCCCTTTCTCTATCTTCTCTTTTCCTTCTTCTCTCCATCTCTTTCTACACTTTCTTTTACATTCTTTCTTCCTACTTAAATGGCGACTATAATTCAGCAAGGAGAAAATTATTAAAGTACTACAAATGCATTATTTTTCAATCCATAAAGCTGTGAGTTTGCCTCTGTAGGAAATCCCTTTGGGAAATACCAATCTTACCATGCAGTAAATCTTAAGACTCAGGCAGACTCCATCTTTTCTGACTCTTAGTTGAAGGACCCTGGAAGGAGCAGGCCTTGTCTCTCAAGGTACAAATGCCATTTTCCATGTAGCTCCTGCCCCTTCTAAAGAGACTGATGACCACTTTTAATATTTTCTCCCTTACTGAATATACAGAAGGTCTTTGGTAAATACTTACTGAATTAGCAAATACAGTAACAACAACATTAAATTTTGAAAAAATAGCACCAAAACAAAGAGAGGGAGAGAGGGGGAGAGAGAGAGAAGAGAGAGAGAGAGAGAGAGAGAGAGAGAGAGAGAGAGAGAGAGAGACTTTTACATGTTGACCAAGGAACCCAGGGTGCTTGAGCCATTGCCTGGGCTCTGGAGGCACCTGCTTGTGAGCATGCTTGGCCAGGCTGCCTGGAAGAGCTCTCCCTGCTCAGCAGCACTGGAGCAGTTCTCCCTGCCCCTGGAGGTGAGTGATGCTGGGAAATCAGCTGAAGGCTGCGCACTGATTGGGAGTGGTGGAAGAACTCAGCTGTGGCTTAGAGCTGTGAAGTGTATTTGCGAGCTGGCAGAGGCTGACTGGTTGGATTTGTGCCGTACTCCCTAGACCTGAGGGCCCGCTTCCTTCTTGCTTCCAGATGTAGGCACATCTGCAGCTTTCCAGAATGCTTGAGGAAATATATCAGAGTAGGCTGGGGTCTGGGCCTTTGCTGCTTCCTGGAGCCAGACCTGGAAAGGACTTTTTGTGTCTCTTGCAAAAACAAGAGAGGGTATATGCCCTTCTCGATTATTTACTTGGACTATGAAGAAGACCTCCCTAGAGGTTAGAGCCCTGCAAGTTCTGTTCTGATTGGTTTTGAGGTCCAGCCATGGTTCTGGACTCCAAATCCTCCCTGTGTCACAGCTGAGTTTAGAAGCATGCTTTATGTAGCTGAATGTTTGCTACCTGAGGGGACACAGCAGCAAAAAGGCCCTGGGATGGTAAACTTCACATGACTTCAAATTAGCGATCTCAAATCAAGGTAGACAGCACCTGACCTCTGGCCTCCACGGGGACTTTCATGCAGACATGTGCACATGAACCCCCATTCACATGCATCCCCCCAATCATATCCACCCACATCCATACACACAAAGTCATATTTTTATAAGTCCATTTAGGCTCCCCAATGGGTATCAGTTCCCCTCTTCCAAGAAAAGTTGTAATAAAGTTCATATAACTTCAAATTAGTTGCTAGCCATTTTCAAAGTGTTCAGTCCAGCAGTATGTAACACGCTCACAGTGTTATATAACAAACTCTTGTCTTATTCCAGTGTGCTTCCATCACCCCCCAAAAGGAAATTCTTACCCATTAGCTTGGTCCTTCCCAGCCCCTGACAGCTACTCGGGCTGTTCTCTGCTTTTGTATCTTCTGCTGGAAGTGTTGGGAATTCCTTTGATTTCATCCACAGAATGGATTAATCAAACTTTGTGTCAGACAGTGCTCTGAGAACTTAATAGACATCAAATTGTTTGCTCCTCCCAGCATCTATTGTGAAGGAGTGACCACTGTGGTTCCTAATTCACAAGTGAAGTAGCTGAGGAGGAAGCAGTGAAGACTTGTGAGTCTAGTCTTAGACTTCACATTCAGACTCTGCTGGAACAAGCTATATTCTGTCGCTTACTAAGGGGTTTTCCTGTGCTTCCTCTACCTGCTCTGCCTTCACCCCTCTCTTGCTGCCCTTTCTAAAACATTTATTTTGTATTTACTCTATATATTGGTTGTAGCCCCATTCCTCCTTCCCTCCCAGTCTCACCCTCCCTCCCTCCACCCTAGCCTATTCCTCAGCAAAGCGGAGCTCCCTTTCCCATCTACCCCAGTCCCCAGTTCATCAAGTTGCATCAGGACTAGCATGTCCTCTTCCCCTGTGGCCTGGCAAGGCAGTCCCACAAGGGGGAAGTGATCAAAAAGCTAGCAAGTGAGTCTGTGTCCAATGTGGTCCCCTCTTCCCTTACTAGAGTATCCACATGAAGCCTAAGCTGCCTGTCTGCTACATCTTGGTAGGAGGCCCAGGTCTAGTTCCTAGGACCTTGGCTTATTCTTCAGTTTCTCTTGCTGCCCTTTGTGAGAACAGGACCACAACACTGCCTTTCTTTATAGACCACATGACCCATTTCCTTTCCTGCCTTCTGATTTGATCTTTAGGTTCACGGAGCCTTGGGCAACTGAAAGACAAATTCAATATTGACATATGTGTTGCTATTTTTCATAACTGTCTCAAAATGATTGAAAACATGACTGTTCATTCTTGGATCAGAATCTTCTAGGCTTGATGCTAACCTCTTCAGACATAGTTGAAGTAAGAGGCCAAAATATTTCCAGCATTCTTTTAGCCATTAGGCAAAACTGAAAACTTTATTCGTGAGCAATAAGCAAAGTTCTTCATCAGACAGCAATGCACTTGCTGAATGTTATAAAAAGGAGTTTATTTTTCTTTTAAAGTTATAACTCTTGTGGTAAGTGTAAGGGAAATAGATACCAGAAAAAATGCTGGACCCCAAGTCTGAAGAGGCGTGCATGTGGGCATTTAAAGTGAAAAATCACAAAGAATATAGTTGCAGATCATAATTGGCCTCTATTTGCAGTTCTGGAATTGAGCAGTGCCCCGTTCTGAATCAAGAAGGAACATTCTGAGGAGCAAGCTGAGAAGCTTGACCTCATCACCAGGAAAGGGCCAAGGCAATGGATCAGAACACAGGACTGACACATCATTGTGAAATCTCTTTCCTGTGAGGGCTGCACTGAGGGGCTTTCTCATCACCGGGCTGCATGGCTAGTCTCTCTGTTAATTTTACAGAAGGTCGGAGGAGCTGCTGGCTGAAGCGTAACATCACTGTGAGTCACAAAGCACACTGGCTCATTCTATAGGGCCCAGGGCAGGGGCTGCATCTAGGCCAATGGCCTCCTCTTGGAGTGTTGATAAATAGATACATCGGACATGCTTTTAGTTTGCTACAAAACCAGTATACATGCTTCTTAGGAATAAACAGACATAATTTTAAGGATTTTAAAAACCAAAACCCAACATTGTTTTGGCCTCTTGAACCAAATGAACCTGTTTTGTTCTCAACAAAGCAAAATGAGCTCTTTAAAGGATCTATGGAATCATCAAAAACCATCAGAGTTGTGAGCAGGTGAGTGTTTGTGGAGCCTTTCGGTCACATGCTAACTCATGAGCCTACAGGCCTGTGGGCTTCTCTGGCACACTGCTGGTTGTAATCACAGTGTGTGATTCACATTTTTGAATCACTGAGGAGCCCATCCCTACCCAAGTGCCTCCATGCTTTATCTCTCTTAATTCTCCTAAATCCAGAAGACCAGAATATCACTATCCTGATTTCGATTATACCTCTGAAGCTGAGGCACTTTGTGTGACCAGATGGCATATGACATATGGTCTGGCTTGGTGACTGGCACTGGAATGTAATGTTTATGTCTGTTCTTGTTCTCTTTCTCCCTCCCCTTCTCTTTTTCTCTCTCTCCCTTCCTTCCCTGCATCCCTTCCTTTTGGCCTTGAATCTGAAGTCCTTCTGCTTCAGCCTCCCAAATGCTGGTATTATAGTATGTAATACCATGTAATAGCACGTCTAGCTCATACTTGCTCCTTACGGTTCACCCTCTCCCTTTCTACTTTGATAAAGGACACTCAGCCAGCTTGCTGTCTCCTGGTGGAATCTATATTTAGTTTCCATGAAGAGGTAGGAGTTGAATCTTGTCACTTTCATTCTGTCTCAGCCAGTGCTGGTTCTTGAGAATGGAGGACAGATGCAGAGGGTTCCATCTCCAAATAAATCAGGACTCCAGTGAACTCCGTGAAGCCACAGGCTTTGTTAGGCTGAGGTTGGTGTTGCAGGGAAGAGAACTCTGGACAGGAAGCCCTGTCTTTCTGATTCTCAGGGCTCCTCTCCTTGCTGTAATGAGAAGTTGAGAAGCAGAATTCCATATTCTATCTCAGAGGAATGCAGTCCATGTTTTTAGTTAAAGCACACATTATTTCAGTAAAATATTCCGTGTGACCCAAAAATAGCAGTTCCCACATTTAGACACGCTGTGCTAACGCGTGGCTTGGCCTCTTCATGTGGTAGGCTACACATTGTTCCTATAGACGTCTGTCTTCACTTCAGGTGCCCCCTTCATCCTCCAGCAGCTCTTATCTGCTCAAGTGAGAGCTGTGACACAAGAAGACAAATGTGGAGGGTTGTAGAGGATGACTGATATTTGGTGCAGGAGTGCAGATGTCCTGGTCCCTATATCTATTCCTAGAAGGGAAATATGCCCCAGTCAATTGAGGAAGACTCCTGAAACATGGGCTGCATAACAGGGGTGGGGAAAATGCTGTGATTGCTTCCTCCGGATGAGAGGACAGACCTTAGTAAGATTAAGACAGACCACGTGAGCTTGGAGTGACCTGTATTTTTCGGGTTTTGATGAAAAGTCCTCTGAAGGGGAAAGTGACTGGGGGTATGTTGACAAGTCCTTACAGGGTAGGCAAGAGCTCATCCAGGGGTATGTACACGTAGCTCACTTGACTACAGGATGGAGGGCAGTGAAATTATATATCATGCATTAGGTCTGCCTAAAAGAGCACACTTGACATTTCACACATGTCGACCCCATGGCACACTTATTATTGGCTTCCATTTTCTGATGAGGTCATCAAGAATTTAAAAAAAACTCATGTAGCTCTCAGGGCAGTAAGTGGTAGAGACCAGAGCTGATCTCTATCTTGTCTCAAGGCCTTGATCTTTCCAACCCTGTCTGGGGCTGTGGCCAGCTGTGTTCTGAGAACTCTACTGAGTGTTCCTGGCCCATTCTGTGTCCAGCATGTTAATAGGGACCATGGTGTTTCTGGATCAGCATAGCTCATCTTCATTTGGATGCCAAAAATAAATAAATAAATAAAAATGATCAGAAGGAAACATCTGGGGGGGGGCAATCAATAATTGACCTGGACACTCTGCTTCTCCTCCAACAGGCTGCAGAGAGACTTCTCAGAGTAAACAACAGACTAGCAATGAGGCACAGGGAACGCTCTACTTTAACCCCATACGTCCAGATATTTCAGCTTAGTGTTTTATTTGTTTGACAAATTCTCAATCTTCTTGGGTAGTTGTCTTTTTGTTTGTTTGGTTTTGGTGCATATGTACACATACACACACACACACACACTTTCAAGTGTATGGGGTGAGTATGTCTGCAGAGGTCGGTGGCATCATTTCTATTTTGAAACAGGTCTCTCACTGAGGATAAAGCTCAGTGCTTTAGCTGCCTGGACAGCATGCCCCTACAGATTCTCTTGCATCTGCCTCCCCAGTACTGTGATTATAGGCATGTACTCCCATGCCTGTCTTTTATGTCAGTGCAGGGGATTGAACTCTGGTCTTGATACTCAAATGTCCACTAGTACTTTCCCAGCTAAGCCGTCTTCCCAGACTAGTTGTTTTGTGCGAGGATGCATGGCTACTTGATACAAGGAAAGTCACAGACTCCCTCTACCCAGGTCCTTTCTTCTCTTTTCTTATTAGTTGAAAAATGACAGGAGAAAAGACTAGCTTCAGTCCTGGCTGGTTACTCAAGTGTTCATTTCTGCAGTGGACTTGGCTGACAGTGATTCCAGCTTTGTCCGTGAATAATCAGCATGGTCACATCTGGATTCGCATACTTACCTAAATGTAGACAAACCTAAATTATCTTGGTTTGGCCTGATGTATTTCTATCTTGTGTTGTATTTCTTTCTTTAAATATCTCATTCTGCCATCTCACGCCTCCACATCCCTCCTCTCTCCAAAGACTTAACAACAAAAATATGTGCTTCTCTCCCCTCAACCAAAAAGAGGGGGTTGGAGGGTCTAAGAAGATACTCTGTCCTTTCTTTAATGTGATCCAACACAAATTTTTGAATAAACATGACATGCAAATTATCGGAACATCTTTTAACAGCAGTGCTTTCAGATGGAGGGTATTTGAACGTCTTTAAATGAAGCTTAAGCAAGATCAGTCCTCACACCAAATAAGGAGCAAGCATTCAGGCAGTTGCGCACACACCAAGTCTTCCTTTTAATCCACCCATGCCCCCTCCCTCTTTATTAGAAAACACTTGAGACTTATCATGTACAGCAGATGGGAGTAGAAAATGCAACTTGAAGACAGTTATATAAATATATCCTTGATGTCTGTTTTGCTTTTCAATTTGCAACAAAAAGTACAAAGGTAGCTAGGCGAGCCAGCAAGGCCTCCTGTGTCTCCTGATATCCATTCCAGATGTTGGCTAGACTTCGTGGAGCCAGGCTTATGGCACTGGGGCTGGAGCCCTGTCTCCTCCTCCAGGTGGGATAGCTCACGCTGCTTCCCCCACAGGCTCCGGGCCTTGTACAAACACACCAGCCTCCACCACCTCTGCTGACCCTGTTTTACCTTCCTCTAATCCCTCACTCTCTGGTGGGTCCCAGATATGACCGCAGTATGTGTATTGTGTTATTGCTTATCACACTGCCTATCCCAAATGAGAAGCTTAAAGGAGGAGAAAAAGTAAATAGAAAGAAAAAAAAAGGGTAGTGGGGGAACGGCTCCAGCCTTGGGTAGTGTTTGCAGCCATGTGTGGCTCCTTCTGCTTTACCCTTGGAGCTCTAGTGTCTGGGGTGCCCCTTGACCCCTGAGCCTGCCAGAACATTAACGGCAGCCCTCAGTTTGTACGTGTGTAAAGGATTTTACACCATAATATGCTAACCTCTTGATTAAACATTACCAAGCACAGAAGGGCATCGTAAATCTTACAGGCGCCGACTTCATTTATCTGAATGTTCCTCACTGTCTAGAGACAGTAAACAAATGGCAGGGGCATTTGTTACAATCTGCAGGGACCCCAGAAGGGTGCTGTGAATACCTCATGCTCCACGTTCCCTCCCCCAGTCAGAGAGATACTGTATGTCTCTGGGGCTTGTTGCTTGGGTGAGCTGCTGAGGTATTTGCTGGAAGACACTGAAGTGAAAGGTTATTGGGTGAGACCAGGTTCAGCTCAAGGGGAATTCCCAACAGGGAGTGGCCTGGCCAATGGGCTCTCCAGATGCACAGATCTGTAGAATGGTCCCTAATTGAGAAAAGAGCAAACCACAAAGTCCTAGTGGAAAGTGCTAGAATGGATGGCAGACTTGTTGAGAATCTGTACCTCCCTAGTGAAATGAACCTCCCTTACAGACACTGCCAACAGTAAGGGTAAGGGAACATCAGTAAGCAAATACAGGCCGTGGGCTGGCTTTTCCTTTTGCCTTAAAAACACCTCCCCCCCCCCCTTTTCAGCTATAGCTAGGTTTAAATAAACATCTATGGGGGAGATCAGAAGATGTGTAGCAGAATGGTAGAATCAAGGGTAATCTTAATGCACTTTAGAAATACAGAACTCAACAGAAGGAGGTGCCATTCTGGAGGCTTTTGATGGGGAAACCCAAATCAACATGACTGCTTTCAGCTGTAATCAGATTTATTTCCACCAATAAGGCTTGGAGGCTGAGCATGCCAGGCAGGTACATAATCAGTGTTTCCCACACTGAGGAAGAATGCTATGACATGGTCAGGGTGCCAAAGGAGGGTTCAGGCTTACCCCAACAGGTCCTGTGCTAAAAAGGGAGACAGATCATAAATGCACTGGCCAGGATTTCAGAGTGGATAAGCTGTAGCTTCCATGCTAGTTGAGGAGGAGGCTCATACGTGTGAGAACACGTAAAAGGAGAACCTGGTGGGGGCTGGGGGTGTCCTTGGGGGTAGGCATCAGCCCTGTGTTCACAGAGAGGTGTTCCTCATTTGCACTGGAGGAACAAGTCACGCTGTGTCCATAGAGTAGCTTGTGTGTGGACCCATCCCTGCTATTCTGGTCTAAGCTCATGCAGCAGCCCGCAGCCCCAACATGTCTGCCTTTAGCCTCTGTCCTTTTCCTGTTCTCTCTGTTCAAGTCTTTTCCATCCATGCTCCAGAGTGTCAGACATGTCCTTTCTCAGGAATCTGGCTCTGTGTGGCTGTGCAGTCTCACTGGCTAGACGCTTCATCCTCACCCTGTGCTCCTTCTGACCCATACCTGAATGTTTGTCTTACTCTGTATTCTGCTTTTTAGATGTGTATGTCTCCAAAGTTGACAGAATGGACTGGGGCTTGTTTGGTTCTACATCTTGAGTAGAACGATCATCCGGTGCCCCAGGGAGCAAATACGGACAGTACAGCCATGCTTGGCACCTTCCCTCCTGGTCTCCATGGCTCCACCTATCAACACAGTATGTCTTGTGATCTGCCATTTGGATGTAAGAAACTGAGGTTTAAATATATACGTTTACTTGTTTGATATCACACAAATGCTGTTGTGAGAGAAACAGGAATGAACCCATGTGGTTTTGATTATATAGCCTTTGATTAGATATAGTTCTGTGAAGGAAACTAATAGCCAAGGATGGCCCTGGTGACTCACCTCTGTTCCATGTATTATGCCTGCTAGAAAGCCATTTAAAGACAGCCATGGCCCATTGCCATCACCTTTCATGAAGGGGCTGAGCATCTATCAATGAACAGAGGAGCCTATATTAAGCTTCATTGTTAGAATTCAAATGGGAAATGATTCCCATGGGTCCATGTGAAATGCTGCCATTTTGGAAAGCTGTGGAACCCTTACAAGGTGGAGCCTTACAGGAGAAAGTGTGTGGCTGAGGATGGAGGTTATGGGTTATAGGTCAACGCAACAGCTACCTTATTATCCCAATACCATGTGTCATCCCTTCCCTGCCATCACTGACTCAGGGATGTGGTCCAAATAAATCTTTCTTTCCTTGAGTTGTGACTGTCCAAAACGTGGTCACAGTTTTAAGAAAAAACAGCAAATACAGCCACTACCTAGGGCTTTCACCTTAGAGTTGTTGTAGTTATAGACACATGCTAGATATAAAGCAAGTGACCAAAAAATTGTTTGGCATTATTGTTCATCTCTTGCCTTGGGATTGGCAAAGAGATGTTCTCAGAAAAATGTCTAATCACTACAGAGTCCTAAAAAGGAAAGGGGGGGAGGACTCATCAAGGGTAATTCAAACATGGAGGTAGTAGGGGCTTGCTGGGGTCAATTCAGCATGGCAACCAGAGCAGGGTGGAGAAGCTGCCCCTGCTTGTGGCTGAACCAGTCCGAAGCTATGGGAACAATGAGTGGAGAGTGGCTTTTAAATATTTTTTCAAGTCTATAAATAAAACACCACCACAAGTGAATAAAATGCAGAGAACCAAAGGCACTCAGATAGTCTAGGATCTCTGGTCTGAGGACATTCAGACACCTCTGTTATGGGGTCTGTGACCTTGTTCTTCCAAGTACATTCTTTCAGGAAGAGATGTTAGAAGAAAAGGCTTTCATTTATGGTGAGTGTAGGAGAGCCCGGGTCAAGCAAAGCACGAGGGTAACTCCATCACAGGATTTGAGGGGCCTTGAATCCCAGAATCATTTCAGCTTGGTATCTGTTCTCTATTTGAAGACAATAACCTCAAGAGCTGCAGTGATAAAGAGTACCCTAAAGATCTTACAGAGGGAAGGAGCAGTCTCCCTAGAGATAGGGGTAAAGCATCTACCCATAGGGAGACTAGAGGAAAGGGGCTGAACACAGAAGGGATGTGTGCTGGAAGGTTCTGTAACATCGGAAGGAGCCTACAGTCTATAACTGGAGATTCCTTTCAAGATTACACAAAAGACCAAAGATTCCTAACTTGTAAAAATGATGCCTGAGGAGATAGAAATGCTACTTACATATTCAATCATAACTTGTTGTGTACTCCTCATAGATAGCTGGAAAAAATCATGTCATTTAAAACAACGTAAAAAAGAATTTTTGTGGTCATGGTGGCTTTGGTCTGTAATCCTAGCACTGGGGAAGCTGGAGGAGGAAGAATGCCATGAGTTTGAAGCCAGCTTGGGATACATAATGAGCGAGTTCCAGGCCATGTTGGAATGCAGAGAGAGACCCTCTCTTAAACAAACACAAGCCCCAAATCAACAACAACTACAAAAACAAAGCATCAGCCAGGAATATATATATATTTTAATAGCAAGGCATCTCTTACCAGTTAAACTCTAAAAGGAGAGACAGTGGTTGTAAGTTGTTAATGTTAGGTCTGGCAGGATAAATATGGGCAAGACAACGGTGTCCTGAAATGTGCCCCTGCAACCTGATTTGCATCTTCTGTGGTCAACAGCCCTTTACTTTTGCACAGTGGTAGGCCTGTATTATCTCTGGCAGGTGCCTTGGAAGTGCCAACAATAGTGACTGGCTTTGAGAAGCCCAGGCCATCCGTCTTGCTGTCAGTTCCCCAGGTTCACCCTGGGACGTGCGCTGTTTGTGGAGAAGAAAGTCTCAGCAGACTAGTGCATTAGCCAAGCCACAGTGCACTGCTCAAGATTCAAGGCCTCCTACAAGTCTCAGTTGCTTAGTCAAGGGGGCTTGAAAGGCCAGATCTGGACAAGGCACAGGATATCCAGCTAGGACTGAAACAGGCTTATGTAGGGCTTAGCATTCCTATGCTGTATTAGACATTCCTGGTATCTGTCATGAGCTGGGCACTATGCTCAAGTGTCTCGAGACATTCTTTCTTCCCCTTAAAAAATGTTTTAGTTTTCATTTTGAGGCTGTGTAGACCTGAGTGACCTCAAACACATAGAGAATCATCTACCTCTCCCCTCCTGAGTGCTGTGATTAAATGCATTATCAGCACACCCAGGTAGAAACTCACTGTACATATTTACTTGCTCTTGAATAAATGCATAATCCGATTGCTCTGTCTGGTCTTTATGGAGGCTAGAAATGGATAGACACACAGGTTTCAAGCAAGTGAAACCAGTGGCTGGAAAATTGTTTGGAGTGTTGGAATAGACAGGGAACTTGGTCCCCTTTGGCAGTCACAGCCTCTGCCTTCTTCAAGGGAGGTGACATCCAGTAGTCTAGAGCAGGTTGAAAATCACAGTGAATCCTGGCATTTTTAGGGCAGGAAGATGGTGATGGCTTACATAAACCAGAGGGTTTTGTTTTTCAAAATGTGAAGAAACTTGTGCTGGGAAAGAAATGATAAAGTAGGACGAAGGGCCACTCACGGCACAGGGAAAGGGCATTCCAACAAGAGAGGAATGGGTAAAAAAGATGTGGTTTGTATTCATAATGAAATGTTTTTCAGCCATAAAGAAGAGTGAGGTCATGTTTGCAGGGAACTGGTTGCAACTTCAGATCATGTTTTCTCTCATCTGTGGGCCCTAGACTTCACAGATACATAAAGTCTTATGTGTACCGATGGCATGAAAGTCAAAGCGAAACTTTCTAGGGAACAGAGGGTGATGAATGGGATCAGGCAGAAGGAAAATATGTTGGGACATGGAGGGAATGTGCTCAGAGTGCCTTATCTACTTGCACAGAATTGGCTTTATGTAAAAACCCATACGATAAAGAGAAAGGGGAAAGGATGTGAAGGAATGTGGCTGCGAGGTTGAAAGAAGCCCAGGGCTGTGAGCCTGGGTAGGGAGCCCTGGAAGCCACCCAGAGAACTTTATTCTTCATGTTTGGGGGAAGTACAAAGACTGCACACACATAACTAGGGAGCATCCTGGAAAGAAGCTGAGTACACCAGATTAGACCCATACAGCTTCCTGCACATGCCCACAGATGCTGAAATCTTTTAAGGAGATGCTTCCCCAAGAATGGTCTATGGGTTACTCCACGAAAAAATTCAATTTTTTTCTTGAGCATTTTCTAATTTTCAAGAATATTCTATAGTATAATATAGACATAACTTCTACTTCTCCATCCAACTCCTCCTCTGTCCCCAAAACACATCTTCTTTATTACTTTGTATACATATGTATACACACATATGAATATACACATGGTATGCATATATGTGTGTACATATGTATATATAAAATATGTACTTATATATTTATGTATACTATGTTTATATATTCTTGGAGGCAAGGCCTGTCTGTTTTGTGCACAGTGAGATGGTCAGTGTCATCACTGGCCTCTGATAGTTTCTCCCAACGCCATCTATGACAACTAAAATATCATCAGCACTGTCAATGCTTTTTAGAAGGGGAATTATTCCTGCTTGAAAATGATATAGCCTTATGTGTTCTAGATCATTCTATATTATATCCTGTTTACTTCTTTTTCAAGCTGTTTTAATGTACTGAATTGATTTCCTGAGTAGCTAACCCATTTGGGTTTGTCATTGAGCCATCATGTTATGGTGGGATTAGTGGCGTATTTTAAAATAGAGGATAGGTGGGAAATATTTCCAGCAGCAGGTAGTAGGGACTTTATAGTAAACAAAAGTCAGAGAACTGTTTGAAAACAAAAATGAAGTGCTTGGGGTGTGCCTTTCTCCGTCTGAAGATGGTGTACTCTTGAGAGGTATAGCTCTGTGTTCAGGGATGGTTTCTCTCTCTGGCCACCCAGCTGTCCTATCTCCCTCCAGTTTAGAAATCCAGATGCTTCCAGGATTAGAAATGTAAAATGAAGTCAGAATAACAGGTAAGAGGTCCACCTACCTCCCAACACTCTTGGTTCTGATTCCAACGATCCAACCTGCACCTTGGGTGTATATCCACTGCTCAGGTGCAAGCCATGACCATCAGAAAAGCAGGTAAGAAGTCCATCTGCCTATGGAACCTTCCCATACCCTCAATTTTCAAAGACCCAAGGCCCAAAGACCTAAGCCACTCCTGGGGCAGACATCCAATACTCAGGTTCAGGCCAGTTAGAAGTATAGGCCACATCAATCTGAAGAACAGGTACAGGGCATGACAACCAGAAGGACAGATGGGTGACCTTAGGCATAGACTGAGGTCAAGTAAGCCATCAGAACTCCAACTTGGGACAAAGACTCTTTGTTATACCAGAGACTACACCTGCCACCACAACTCCAGATAAGCAGCCCACCTCCACACTATCCCAATGCTTACTCTCTTCCTTATCATCATGTTATATCTCCTAAGTCAGATACCCCCCTGCTGGACCAAAGAGGATGTTAGACACCAGAAGTTCATGTTCTACTAACATGGACAGAGACTCCCCGCTGGACTAGAGGTCACATTGGCTACCAGAATATCAGGTCACAAGACTAGAAGACTAAAGAGGAAACAGAAACCAAGAAATAAAATACTCATCCAACAAAGAAAAACTGGCACCTAGACCTATAATCATCCCAAAACCCGATGCCTAAATGACAGCATAAGAACACAATCAACAGCAACTAGGGCAATATGGTATCACCGGAGCCCAACTTTCCTCTGATAAAAAGCCCTTAATATTCCAACACAGCTGAAACACAAGAAAATGAATTTTAAACCAACTTTATAAAGATGATAGAGGTCCTTAAAGAGGAAATAAATAAATCCTTTGAAGAAATCCAGAGATACAAACAAACAATTGCAAAAAATGAATAAATCCCTTAAAGAAAGCCAAAAACAAACAAACAAAAAAACCAAACAGTTGAAGGAAACAAATAAAACTGTTCAAGACCTGAAAATGGAAACAGAGGCAATTAAGAAAACACAAACAGATGGAATCCTGAAAATAAATATTCTCAGTAAGTGAACAGGAAGTACAGACACAAGCATTATCAACAGAAGAGCTAGAAGAGAGAATCTTAGGTGCTGAAGACACAATAGAAGAAATAGATATATCAGTCAAAGAAAATGTTAAATCTAAAAGTTTCCCAACATAAAACATTCAGGAAGTCTGGGACATGTGGAAAGACCAACCTACAAATAATAGGAATAAAAGAAGAAGAATTGCAGCTCAAAGGTTCAGAAAAATATTTTTTAACAAAATCATAGAAGAAAATTTTCCTAATCCAAAGAAGTAAATGCCTATAAGAGTACAAGAAGCAGACATGACATCAAATAGATTGGATCATAAAAATAAAATATCCTTGCCACATAATAATCAAAACACTAAGTATACAGAACAAAGAAAGTGGTAAAAGCTGCAAGGAAAAAAGTTCAATTAACAAGAGAAAAGGCCAATAAACATATAAAGGTAGGCCAGCTTCTCAACAGAGACTATAAAAGCCTGGGGTGATGTCTTGCAGACTCTAAGAGATGGATGCCATCTGTGACTGCTATACCCAGCAAAACTTTCAATCACTACAGATGGAGAAAACAAAATATTCCTTGACAAAATCAAGGAATTTAAACAATATCTATCTACAAACTGAGCCCTACAGATGCTACTAAAGGAGACGTCCAACCCAGGAGGTTAACTATACCAATGGTAATACAGAAAACAACAACAAAACAAACTCACACCAATAAAACCACCATCATCAAAAACAACAAAAAGTTAGCAATCATTGGTCATTAATATCTCTCAGTACCAATGGAATTAATTCCCCAATAAAAAGATACAGGCTAACAGAATAGATGTGAAAATAGGATCCAGCTGCTGTTGCATACAGGAAACACACCTCAGCATCAAAGATAGTCATTTTGTCAGATTAAAGGGTTGGAAAAGGATTTTCCAAGCAAATAGACCCAAGAAGCAATCTGATATAGTTATTCTAATATTTAACAAAATCTATCTCAAGCCAAAATTAATCAAAAGGTATGGGGAAAAAACTTCATACTGAAAGAAAAAGTCCACTAAGATGATATTTCTTAACATCTATGCCTCAAATACAAAGGCACTCTCATCTGTTAAAAAATTAAACATCAAACTTTACACATTAATAGTTGGAGACTTCAATACCCAATTCTCACAAATGGACAGGGCAAACAGACATTATGAACCAAATGAACCTAACAGATATCTACAGAACATTTCACTCAAACACAAAAGAACATACCTTCTTCTTAGCATCTATGGAATATTCTCCAAAACTGACCATGTACTCAGTCACAAAGCAAGTCTCAACAGATACAAGACATAACCTCCTGTCTGCTATCAGACCACAACAGATAAAGCTGGCTTTCAACAACAGAACTAACAGAAAGCCTATAAACTCATGGAAACTGAACAAATCTCTGCTGAATAACCACTGGGCCAAGGAGGTAATAAATTAAAGACTTTCTAGAATTTAATGAAAATGAGTGTACAGCATACCAAAACTTATGGGACACAATAAAAGCAGTGCTGAGAGGAAAGTTCATAGCAGTGAGATACTGGAGAGATCATGTACTAACAACTTAACAGCACACCTGAACAAAAAGAAGCAAACACACTCAAGAGGAGTAGATGGCAGGAAATAATCAAACACAGGGCTGAAATCAATAAAATAGAAACACAGAGAATAAGAAGTATGTGGAAGTATCAGCATTCCTGATTTTAAGCTGTAGTACAGAGCTATAGTAAAACCCACTTGGTATTGGAATTAAAACAGACAGGTTAATCAATGGGATCAAATTGAAGACCCAGATGTAAATCCACACACTTATGACAAAGCCAGAAATATACGATGGAAAAAAGAAAGCATGTTCAATAAATGGTACTGGTCTAATTGGATGTCCACATGTGGAAGAATGCAAATACATCCTTGTCTATCACCCTGCACAAAACTCAAGTCCAAGTGGGTCAAAGACATCAAAATAAAGTCAGATATACTTAACCTGATAGAAGAGAAAGTGGGGAATAGCCTTGAACGCACTGGCACAGGAGACAACTTCCTAAACAACACACCAATAGCCCAGGCACTATGAACAACAATCAATAAATGGGACCTCATGAAACTGAAAAGGTAAGACAAAGGACAAATAGGACAATAGCAGCCTACATAATGGGAAAAGATTTTCACCAACTTTACAACAGTAATAATAATCTAGTTTAAAAAATGAGGTTGAGATCTAAACAGAATTCTCAACAGAGAAATCTCAAATGCTTGAGAAACATTTAAAAGAAATATGCAACATCTTTAGCCGTCAGAAAAATGCAAACCAAAATTACCTTGAGATTCCATCTTATACCTGGTCAAAACCACAAGTGACGGCTAATTCTGGCAAAGACTCTCCATTGCTGGTGGGAATGCAAACCTGTACACCCAAATTGGAAATAGATACGGTGGGTTTTTTGTTGTTGTTTGGGAATTGATATACCTCAAGACCCAGCTATACCACTCCAAGGTATAAGCCCAATAAATGCTCCGTTCTACCACAAAGACATTTGCTCAACTATGTTCATACCTGCTTTATTCATAATAGACAGAAACTGGAAACAACCAAGATGTCCCTCAACTGAAGAATCGATAAAGAAAATATAGTACATTTCCACAATGGAATACTACTCAGCAGTTACAAAAGCAAAAACAAACAAACAAAAATGATTACATGAAATTTGGAAGCAATCATCCTCAGTCAGGTAACCAGACGCAGAAAGACAAACATGGTCTGTACTCACTTATTAGTGGATATGAGCTGCTAAGTGAAGTGTAATTGTGCTGCAATCCACAGATTCAGAGAGGCTAAGTAAAAAGAAAGGCTCAAGAGTGGATGCATGGATCTCCCTGGGAAGGAGAAATAGAATAGATCTTGAGGGTAGACTGGGGGTGGCTGTGTATGAGAGAAACGAAAGGGATCAGGTAGGGATGTGGAGGGAGGGAGTACTGGGAAAGCTGACTGGAACTGGGGGCTATTTCAGGGACAAGGTGGAAACCTAATTCAATAGAAACTCCCTGAGGACCCTACAAGGGTGACCCTAGTGAAAATTCTTTGTAATGGAGAGTAAGTAGCCTAAACTGGCCATCTTCTATAACCAGCCAAGTCTTCTCATGGAGTGAATGGGACATCAACCCAGCCACAAAACCATTTGACATACAATTTGTCCTGCCTGTAATATGTGCTGAGTAAAGATGGTGCAGAACTTGTGGGAGTGGCCATCTAATAACTGGTCATGGTTGAGACCTGGGCCATGAGAGGGAGCTCATGCTTGACACTGCATAGAGGGCCAGGAACTAGGGGCTGGATAGACACCTAGAAAAGAATGAAACATTATTGGCAAAGCCAAACCAAACCCAAACAGTAGTCCATGAAATGATTCCTAGTGATATTCTTCTATACTAACAGACTGGAAACCTAGCATAATTGTCATCAGAGAGGCTTCATCCAGCAACTGACGGGAGCAAATGCAGAGACCCACAGCCAAACATTAGGCGGAGCTTGGAAAATCATGCAGAAATGGAGGGAGGAAGGATTGCAGGAATCAGAGGGGTCAAGGAGAATGTAAGAGCATGGCCCACAGAATCAACTAACCAGGGCTCACAGGGACTCAGATACTAAACCAATAGAGAACCTGTGTGGGTCTGACCTAGGTCCTCTGCATATATGTCATGGTTGTGTAGCTTGGTATCTTGTGGAAATCTCAACAGTGGGAGCAGGGAGTGTCTATAATACTTTTGCTTGCTATTGGGACCCTTGTTCTCATATTGGGTTGTCTTGTCCAACCTTGATATGAAGGTATGTGCCTAGCCTTATTGTAACCTGTTATGCTATGCTGATTTAATATCCCTGGGAGGCTTGTTCTTTTCTGAAGGGACATGGAGGAGGGGTGAATATGGAGGAGAGGGAAAGTGGAAAGAGATGGCCTGGGAGGAGTAACTGTGGCTGGGATGTAATATTTGAAAGAGGAAGGAAGGAAGGAACTTGAACCCCCCTCAAAAAGTAAAAATAAAAACAACAGCATGGATGATGATATGAAATAACACCCATCCTTTGACAATTGACTCCATGATAATTTTAGGAAGCAGTTTCTTCAACATAAGGATTTGGAGAAGAGGATGAGATGAAAGAAAGACTAATGATAAAGGAGAGAAAAAGAAATATATTGATTTAGGCACTTGCCATGCATTTTCCCTTCTAGAAGCTTCCTTTGACTCACGTTTCTTATACTTTTTTCACCCAATGTCCTAATAAAGCCTTCTGCCATAGATTGTGTATGAAATGCCTCCTATGTCAATGTCCATCCTGAGGTACCATTGAGAGGTGGAACTATTAAAGTGTGACCTACTGGGTGGAAGTAGGGTCACTGGGAGGAGTAACTTTGAAAGGGATATTGGCACCCCAGACACTTATTTCTCTTCTTTGTTTCCAGCCACCATGAAATGAACCGGCCTCTGCCACCACAGGTATAAAGTAAAGGGCTCTCGCAGGCTGAATCATGGCAAACACAGCCCCAAGCATGGCAAAGGTGGCACCAACAGGTTTTGCCTTTTACCTTTCTCCCTCTTGCCAAACTTTTAGATTGCATTCCTGAAGCTAGCTACCAAGGTCTGTTCCCTTATTTGGCCACTTGAGACTGGTCATCAAGGTCCAGCAATCAAAATTCATTATTTCGACTAACCTAGTTAAAATACCCAATGAGAACTCACCAGCATGTCCTCACTCATTCTAACACAGACCTCCTCCCCTTTTTGCCTCTTAAAATTAACACTTATAAAGCTATTTGCTACTGTTTCTGACCGATTCAGCCACCTTGTCTTTTTTGCCTTGCTTAATAAAGGATCTCTTTGCATTTGGTTTGTCTTCAGAAATTGGTGTTGGGTGTGTTCTGTGCCTAATTGGAGTCTAGAGCAGAGCACTGAAAGGCAAATATGCAGTTCTCTTCACAAAGCACCAGGACTAACAAAATACAGGCTGAAACCTTCTGAAATCAAAGGACAAAAGAAATGTCTTCTCTTTCAAATTGCTTATCTCAGCTACCTTGTCACTATGACCAAACAAACAAACAAACCTAGCCAGCCCCTACATTAAAGACGTTCCAAGTCCTACTCTTCTTAGTCACACTGGACTTTGAATTTTCTGATGATGGAACCTTGTCTCATTGACTTACATCCTTGGAAATTCTTTTCTGGCAGATGAATGGTACATAGTAAGCAGATCCGAGTAGATGGACGTACCTAACAGTCTTGAATTCACTTGCTCATCCAGCTGAGCACTAGTCAGAGCCTATGATAGATAGGTTTAGTCTCTTGTCATGAAAAACCCCTTCAAACTCCTGTCTGCAGATTCCTGGGACGTAGCCTGCAAGGGATTTGGTGTACAATTTATGACAGGGGCTCCTTCCTGGATACTAAGCCTTTGTGTTTAAATGCTTCTAGCAAAAACACAAACTGAGCTTATGGGAAAGCATGCTTTGATGGTGCCATCCTCTGGGCTTTATGCAAGTGGCTTGGCTGGGCGCACATTGTATGCTGTGGTCTCCTGTGAGCTCTGTGCCCTGTTCAATTGTTGCATTTAATTGGGCAACAGCTGGTGATAATTTTCTGTGTATGGAGTGAGGGAATTGGTGACTGATTGGCTCTTTACCTCAATTTCATTGTCTTTGTTTTTGCCCTTTCAGGTTTTGTAAAAGAGAAAGTGTGAGACTGAGGAATGGGGAAGCCCAGGTACGAAGGCCAGTCTTGAGATTTTTCAGGTTGAGCAGAATGGAGGGCTTCTTCAGGAATGTCTCTGGGGAGAAGGGCATGGGTGCTTTAGAGATACCTCAGAAATCTATCAAGTCAATATCCTGCTCTCAGAGCTATTAAAGTAGGCACAGAGAAGCACCATAGCTTATCTGAGACTGCCCAGTATGCAAGTGCTGAGGGCACCTCCATCCCCCCTCATCCCCACCCCCAGGTCTCCCAGCCTTGCAACCTATTCAGTACCAGGGTGAATCATTCAAACACCATCTCCACCTACCTTATCCTTGCTCAAGCTTAGGAAGGCATGAGAGAAAAGCAGAGCCACGAGAATTTTTTTTTTTTTTTGTCTTTTTGGTCTTTGAAGTCCTCCATCTATGAACCACAACGTTGAGAGGTCTGAAAACAACACAGAACAAAGAAGACCCCAAAGATGGTGGTAATCTTGCTTCCCTAGATTAAATGAGCTGCTGTAGTAAGCAGGGCTCCAGAGCTGTCTGTCATGGGGACACTGCATGGTGCCTGGCAGCTGAACATGATGCTTATAGACCTGCCAGAAATCCCAGGAGACAAGGCCATTCAAAGCTGAAGTCATTGAAGAAGACCAGCCACATGGCATCACTGGGAAATAACAGCACTGGGTTCCAAGACTGCTTATGATTCTGGCAGCCAAGCCTCCTGCTAAGCGTGTGGCTGGGCTCTGACACTTATTCCATCCCTCTACATTGTCTGAAGTGTTGTGTCATTTCAAACAACCTGGGTGATGAATAGGTAGAGATGGAAAGACAATAAGAACTAGATGGGATATAAGAATTTCCCAGCAACTCCTGCTCTGTTTATGTGTTGACAGGATATATTATGTTTTGGGCTCCTGTGATGGATCTCACTACACCGGAGCACTCCAAGGCTCATATGGATGGGCATAAGGATGAGGCAAAAGAACTAACCAGGAAGGAAGTGATCCAGGGAGTGGTCTAGCAACTTGGACAGGTTGGATTCTCTATTATTGTGATGAAACACCATGACCAGAAGCAACTGCGGGAGGAAAGGGCTTATTTTACTCACACTTCCACATCAAAGTTTATCACTGAAAGAAGTCAGAGCAGAAACTCATGCAGCTCAGGAACCTGGAGGCAAGAACTAATGCAGAGACTATGGAGAAACATTGCTTGCTGCTTGCTCCCTTTGGCTTGCCAGCCATATATACTTCAGGACCCCCTTCCAGGAATGGCATTACTTACAGTGGCCTGGTGGACGTGTTTCCTCAGCTGATGTTCTCTCTACCAGAATGACTCAAGCCTGTGCCAAGTTGACATAAAATCTAGCCAGTACAGGATAAGATTAAAGTAAACTCGCCCCTTGTTGGATGAATGACATTTCATTTCTGTCCTCAGACTAAGAAAGCCAGGATGGAGTTCACTGGCCAAGCATTTTGGTCAAATTGGTGAGCTCCAGGTTCAGTGAGTGGCCCTGCCTCAAAAAAATTTAAGGTGGACAGTGATTGAGGAAGACACCTGGTGTTGACTTCTGGCCTTCACATGTACACGTATGTGCACAAGTGGATCTAGAGATACATGGAAACACACATATACAAATATACACTAAATAAAATATTAACAAATTAAAGATGGCTGACAATGAAGCTGGAGCCCAAGGAGACCTAGGAGGGACCTGAAATGAAGTTTCTGTTGATGGTCTGGCTGGAACTGTGAGTTAAAGACTCCAGCCTCCCCGGAATCTAGTTTCTGCATCTGTGAAATAAAAGACCACTGCAGATCACCAACTAGACCCCTACCACATGGAACCACTTATTAGCTGGGCCTCCCAGGAAGAGGGCTGGAGCTGGGACAGAAGTTCAAGGCCAGAGAGCGCCACCCTGCAATTGAGCTGATGTCTGAGAGGAAAGACTCCGCAGATCACTGAGGAGTAAATAGAGGGTCCAGGGACTCCATTATTCAAATGAGGTAAGAGTTGGCTTGGGACTTGGCAAGTGAATTTGGACTTTTGCTGTACTGAACTCAAAAGATCAGTATAAATAAACAGAGGACCTTACCCAGGCAGGACAAAAACTGCCTAGAGACATGCTGTTTGGGCCATGGGACTAGAGATTAGAATCACACTCCAGGCTCTTTGCAGACCAGGGCTTCCTTTGAGGAACTCCCAATGGAAGGCAAGACAACTACCCCATGCCCTAATAGCCTCAGTGTGATTATAGCTCACCAGGTGTTATTTACAGCTGTTTCATAGGGCCAGCTGGAGGTGTGTCATTAGGTTTTATTCAGGCCACCCACATATACTTCATCACCCTGTGGTAATATACAGCAGTCATATCCTTTCTAAATATATTTTTTAAAATCATGGTTACATCAATGGAGCATGCATATCCTAATAGGGCTTGTAAATATGAAAAATGATACAAGGCAAAAACTCAGATTCTACGGGGACTTTCTTTTTTTTTTTTTAAAAGACAGGATTTCTCTGTGTAGCCTTGACTGTCCTGGCCTTGCTTTGTAGACCAGGCTGGCCTCAAACTCACAGCAATCTGCCTACCTCTGTGCTCACTGGGGCCCTTTGTATAGACATCAAGAATCGGAATTTTCTCTTATGTAGATGAACTAAGTAAAAATATGATTATGCACAAGCACACCAGTGCGTGAAGCTGGGAAGCATGGCCTGTCTATGAATGCATAAACAGGAGAAAGGCAATGATTTACTTCTTATCCCAGAACCAGAAATCCTCTAGTCAAATGGTGTGGGCATGAGAATGTTAGTGTATGCACAGGAACTAGCTGTGCAGTGCTCCACCCTTAAGCGCCATACTCCTCCTGAGTGGGGGTGGTTTTGCCAAAGTTAAGCCAGGCAGAAATGCCACCAGTGGGATTTCTCTATAAGAAACAAACCAGAAAAGCCTTTAACAGCAACTGAGCCCCCACACAAACCAACATGACATTTCAGATTTCACTGAAAACAGGCCATGATCACACAAGAACTATGGCAGAACAGTATCTGGGAAGGGTTCACGTGTAGAGTTAATACTTCCGCAAACTCTCACAGATATGGCACTGTGGAGATAAGTTTGTTGATCTTCTGTAACTGGGTTTTGATGCCAAGAGCATACCATGTACTCTGTGGGATTCTTGGAAATGGACAAAGCACTGGTAAATGGTAAAGCAGGGAGGATCTCCCTCTACCCTGATTATAGGTCTTGTGCCCCATTCCTGGAAGAAATGAACAAGAACTGGCATGCAGTTGTTAAGTCTAGAACCCACCTTCTAGGAAGAAGAGAGAAAGGCATTATGGAGTTTATGTGCACACTTGCCTGCAGCCATTCTCACAGGAAGTCTGAGGAGACCTGTTCACCCTTGCTGTCCTGGGGCCACACAGAGGGCCTGGGGGTGTACACAAAGCCAAAAGATGTCCAAGCTGGTGATGGACAGGCTTTTCTTTGTGGAGTCACAGTCGAGAAACTTCCCATGTGCACCCAGGATTTTGTTTTGAACTGTTTAGCAATTTTACACAGCTTTCCACTGCCTCAAGGGATGATGAATTTGCACTTGAAATTCATTCCAACTTGAAGATTATTTACCACTATTTCAAGGAGTGTCACCAAGTTTGTCCAACACACACAGACACACAAGGCCTTCCTCTATAGCCTGAAATACCCAGTTCATGCTCCAGGCAAGAGGGAACTGGAGCTCAGTTGGACACAGCGCCAGGACATTTGGCTTCCCAAGTCCTAATCTAGTTTGTATAAGCGTCTGACGCCCTAGGGCAGCCAGAAGGAGAGTGATGGGATCCAGGCCCCAGTTCACAGGGGGAGAAACTCGAGTCTACAGAAAGCCCTAAAAATGCTATGGGTCATTTACTGAACCCCAAATGAGAAAGTTCAACAGCATATCTGCCCATGACTCTTCACTCAGAATGAGGTTCTGCTTGGTTTATTCTACTTCACTTTGCTGTTTGTGAGACGCGGTTTCACCTTGAGCTCACAGTAATCCTCTTGCCTCAGCCTCTTGAGCACTGGGATTGCAGGCAAGTGCCACCACTCCCGGCTGAGACAGCACTTCTCTGGCAGAGGTGAGCATTGATGGTTTGGAGCTTCAGTCCACTCACCTTGTGGGAGTAGGAGTAACTTGCTGGCTTCCTGGAACTTGAATAAGAATCAGGGATAATTCCCCCTTACCCTCACCCCATCCCAGGTCTTTTGTATAGAGCCAGAAGTTCCTGTTGTTCTTTTTGAACTTGGGACAAATCCTGTTAGATCAAATCTCAGGACATCCATGTCCTTAGTATCTTTTCTGTTGGAACCTCAAGCTCCTTGCTAGATCTCATCCTCAGATTGAGTATCGTTCCTGGAAACAACCATGATCAGGAAATTCTTGTATGGTAACAGTGGCGTTGCCTCTTGCTCCCATGGGATTCATGACTCATGCTGTCTCCTTTCTTAGAGTCTAGCAATACTCTCTTCTCTAATGACTATTAACATGGCAGAAGCAATGCAGTATCATTTCAAAGACAGAATCATAACAAGATTATAATGGTTTCTGCCTTGGTGAATGGCTCTCTTGATCTTATTCTCTATCTCTCTTTCTCCTTTAACCTCTCACTTATTATTTCACCCTCTTGCTTTTCTGGACTCTGTATCTCTCACCTCAACAAAGGAGAAAAAAGTTATCATATAGTAAGCCCACAGAGGTGGGACTGCTCTTTCTGGTCAATATCTACTGAGGCCCTGTGACCTGTGAGCAGAAGTAAGAGAGAGATGGCCTTTGAGCTGATGACTGTGGTGGTATGATGAATGGCCCTCCTGTGATACTCCCTGGCAGGAGGTGTGTTTGTATACATCTCAGCAGATCACAATGGAATCAATCCTTTGGAACTGTGGCCAGGCTATCACCAATTCCATGAGGCCAGGCTCCAGTGAACCACTAACTTCCTGCAGAGAAACCTCCCCCTTTTTTATAATTAAATTTTTAATTTTTAAATTAGTTACAGGTTATTTACTTTGTATCCCTTTCCTCATTTCCTCCCAATCCCACCCTCTCAAAGTCCACTGATAGGGGAAGTCCTTCTTCCCTTCCATCTGACCCTAGCTTATCAGGTTTCTTCAGGACTGGCTGCAATGTCCTCCTCTGTGGTCCATGGCAGCTCAGAATCCAAGTGGGTTCCCTAGTAAGGGGAACAGGGACTGTTTCTGACATGAATTCAATGGCTGGCTCTTTGACCCCTCCACCCCCCCAGAGGAGCAGCCTTGCTAGGTCACAGAGAAAACCTTGCTTTTTAAATGCCTTATAACCTCCTAAAACAGCACCCCAAGCTAGAGACCAACTCTTCAAACATTTAAGTGTATGAGTGAACCATAGCACTAACTCTCACACTTATTGTGAATGAAAAGTTCAAGTTCCTTAAAATGGCCTCTGTAGTGAAAAAGGCACCATTGTTTGTGGACATAAGAAGATTTCCAAAGTCCTAATGTGAATGGATTTGAAAAGATCAACCAGCTGGTTTGAGAATAATGAAGAAAACCACTTATTCATAACGGTTAGAATTTCACCACCAATGCTTGCTTTTATGTTTGCTTTATGTTTGCTTTCCACATCCATTCACCCATGTAATGATCAATCCCTGTGCCTCCATCCACGAAGCGGTTCTGCCTGCAGTCACTGCTGTGAGCAGCTTCTATCCTCAGGACAAGCAGGAGGCAGATGGTGGTTCTCTCCTTCTGAGGGAGGGAGGATGCTGCCTCATGCCCACCAGGGAAAGGAAAGCTAAATCCATCATCTATGTGGTGTGACACAGAGCTATGCAGTAGGCTATATATTCCAAAGATTGCCTTCAAAGATTCTCTCTATCTCCAGGCATGAAAGAACTGCTGCTATTTAAGCACTGTTGTGTAAATCTCAGGGAGTGGTGGGTCCCGAGTAGAACAGTGGAGTGACCCCTTACCAGTGTGTGGGCAGCCTCATCCAACCTTTGTGACAGCAGGATCGAGCTGCTCATGGGAGTATGTACTACCTGGCTGAAGTAGTGCATGGTGTAGTTTGTCACAACCTCATGTGGAGACCAAAAGCCTCAAGTCACCTTCTGTAAAGCTGCACTTTGATCTGTATTCCCCTCTGAGCTATAAGCCAGCCCAAGAAGCGTCCAGAGAACCACAGGTAAAAACAGACCTTGGTAACCAGTGTCTTAGAGACCTTTCCCTACAGGGCCTTCAGGCTGGCAAACACAACTTTGTCATAGGAATCGTGCCAGCAGTGAAACAGAAAAGCAACAGAAACAGCCATAAATTTTGCCACTAGATTGTACCCCTCTTGGTTAGCTTGAAAGCAGATATGGAGAAACAAGGGATCGGAGAAAAAAAAAGCAACACCGAGAGGGAATGAGATGATGCAGAGAGAACAGCCTGAGGGAGTGCTGGGCCGGCTTCCTGAGGCTGCCGCTGTGAGGCATCATGATGCAGGCTTGACCTCACTCACTCTGAAGTCTGTCTAGGACATATTTCCCTACATCTTTCAGGTTGTGGAAGCTCCAGGCATTTCTTGACATAGGGATAATACCACCCTAATCTCTGCTTTTGTTACCTCATGACATTATCCCTCAAATAAATGAGGCTCAATAAAGTCCCTGCAGCCTTCCCTTATTCTTTAGAAAATAAATTCTGTATGGATCAAAACAATACTGTGAAAACATCTCTCTCAACTCACCACTGAAAATCTTTGTGAATGCACCCACAGTTTCAAAGATGGGAAAGGTAAAATTAACTCTTGGCACAGCTAGAAAAGTATCCTTAAAAAAATGACTTGTCAGATATATCTATTTTAATCTCAATAAACAAGCTTAAAGAAAAATGATGATCAGGCAAATTTATTTATAACAAATAGATAATGTTTGTAATATACCAGGCGTGCTTGAACAAAAGTATTTCCAAAGTACAGAAAGTTAATGAAGAAATTAGACAAGTATAGAAAAATATCTGCAACTTTTCTTCAAATAGCATCTTTTTGTCATGTAAAGTATTAACAGCAGTGGCCTGGATTAGAAGGCTAGCCTTTGTAGGACAGAAAAAGGAATAGAATACTCAAAAAGAAAAAAGGCAGGAAGGCTCCGCAGATGTAAAGAAAACCTGGACAATTGGGTACCATAGAGGTCAAGGATAGAGTATTATTTTGGAAGAGCAAAAGTGTTTTGTTGGTGTTGGGTTTATGTGTGTGTGTATTGGGGGGGGCATCTCTTCTTACTTCATGAGACTAAAAGTTTGATAAAGCCAAATTATGTAGAAAAGTTAAATAAATAATTACTGATAAACTTATCAGAGTTTCCTAATAGATAATTGATAAATGGCAGTTTGGATAGATGATAAAATAGATGACAGATAGTAGATGAGAGGTGATAGATGATAGACAGAAAACATGACTGATTGATTGATGACTAGATGATATAAATAGATGATGAAAGAGAGAAAAGGAGACCTGAGAGGTTGGCAACCATCTGAGTAGGAGTAATTTTATGTCAGGGTAGCAGTATGTTAAGGTCCTTATCAATGGGCCTAGAAGTTAATGGAGTTGAGACAGTAAAGAGCAGACAAACATTTAATGAAACTAGGATGTGACTAGAAGGAGAGGCATATAGCCCAGAGGTTAAAGGATTCCACAGCAGGGTGCTTTGTCTATTATTTGTTCCAATAAGTAAGATCTGCTTCCATTATCCTGAAGATAATATATTTCTTGGAGTTTGAGGATGATGGTGCTGCCCGCAAACAAAGTATTCTCTTAAGTGGAATGGGAAGGAGATTGAGATGGCTACTAAGTCACAGGAGTGCCTGTCAGTTCATTGAGGAAGTCGTATCAATCACATCACGTAAAGTTGTTTTACCAAATAGTCCTGTAATCTCATTGGCTTCTCATAATAGTCTATTTTCTCTATCCCCTCCTATTTCCCCATCTTGCTCTTTCACCCTCCATCTCTCTCTTCCCCCACTCTCAATAGTGTTAGCCCTCCAGGTCAGTAGTGGTATTAATCGTGTGTATATAATACTTTATCCCACCCAGAAACAGAGGATCCTTTTATCAAGTGTCCATAATCCCAAACACTGCCATTCCAATGCAGTCAACCCCTAGAAGAGAGAACTCAGATGATTGAGCAGGAAGACAGAAGTTTTACTTGAAAATGGCATTCATCCTTTCTGCCAACAAATACTTTGGTCCAAACACTGTCATTTGTGCCCAGAGCTGTAAGAGTGCAGAGTCCAGTGAAGGCTGTCTGGTTGCAAACCTTACATAAGGAACAACGTGGATGCAGGTGAAGGTTTGTTTTCATTGGTGAAGGCTTGCTTTCCCTGTTTACAGGGAAAAGTTTGTTGCCCTTGCATTGATTTTCTTAATATTGTAACACCAGTTAGCTCCAACTTCAACATTGGGCCCTCAGGAATCTCTGAGGAAGAAATGAAACTAAGGGAGAAAGAAAGGGATGTGGATAGAACTATGGTTTACATATTAGATGTATATGTAGAAGAGAGCAACTAATCTGATGTAACTGATGTGATTTTGGTACATCTATAAGAAATCTGTAAAAATAAAACTGAGCTATAGGAGTTATCACCTTCATCCTGAAGAAGGAAAACAACTGATACAATGCTGAAGACAATTTTAAGAATTCCTTGGGTATAAGGAGTTATAAAGGTACCAGAAGCCAAAAGGGCATCTAGTCTACTTCACAGATAAGCAAACGATTATCTATCCCTATTGTGCTCATAAACATAGAGAAATTGCACTGATGTTGAGAGTTATGTACTTTATACTAGTTGGTTTCTCTATTTGCTTCTTTGCTTCATTCCCCCTTAATTAAACAACTCCTTCCATTATTTTACAGGATCACAGCAATCTAAGTTAATAATGGTGATTATGTTCACAGAGATGATTAAGACTGTTAACCATCCAATGGATGGATTAGACATGGAAGCCAACAAGGTCACACATGTGGCTGCCAGATCAGGGTAAATGATGAAGCAGTAGTTGTATTACTTGGGCCAGAAAAGATGTCATGTGAATAAGACTCTGTCTTAATGATAAAATATTTGACAGAAGCAACTTAAGAAAGTACTGAACATCAGTACTACATGGAGACATGCACAAAATAGCATGGGACTTTGGTGGAATTGGGTGAGCACACAGTGGCCCCCATGCCTGAACACTGCCAGCTGTCACACCTGGCCTTATAAGTGGTGTCCTTTCCTCATAGAGGCAAAGGAGCCATGGTTCCTGGGAACTAATGAGGAAATTATTTCTACATTTTTACCACATAAACAACTTGTGCCTTTAATGATTAGACTCATTTAAGTGTAACAAAATATAATGAATAATGACAGATGGCACTAGCCTTTCCTAATTCCTATTTGGAGCTCATCTCATCTTCTCTTTATATGTAGGCCTTTTTTTCCCCTTTACTCTTCTTCTTAAAAGAGGAGGAAGGCCACACTAGCAACTAGAAACCTATGAAGTCTGGGATCACCAGTACCCTCAGCATCTGCACAGCCTACCACCAACCACTTCTCTCGCTGTCACCACATCCCAGACCGCAACTCCAAGGTAAGTCTCCTCTATCAGAAGAATCCAGAACCCCAGGTAAGCCCCCTACCAGGGGATCACCAATACTCCTTGAGCACCTTCCCAGCCTACTTCCAACAGCCCCTCCTCTCCTCATTACTATATCCCAGCCCACACTTCCTGTGGAATTCCCCTAGCTTATCAGAGGCCAAATCAGCACCTATACCTCCCACAGAAGCGCTCTACTCCACCAGAGACCAAGCTGACACCCAGAATGCCAGGTAAGCCCCTGCTCTCAGACCACTAATACTCCCCCAGAGCCTGCCCAGCCTACCCCCAACAGCCCTTCTTCTCCTTGTTACTATATCCCAGCCCACACCTCCAGAGGAAGCCTCCCTGTTCCACCAAAGACCTCACTGGCACTTAGAACCCCAGGTAGCCTGCTCAATAGCAGAGTACTCCCAATATCTCAGTGCTTGCCTAACCAACCCACAACCAACCCACCTTTCCTTGTCACCATATCCCAGCTTCTAACTCCTGTGGGACTCCCAGGCTAGAACAGAATCCATGTTGGATTCTGGCTAGAAACCTCCTGTTTGATAAGAGGCCATTTCAAATATCAGGAGTCCAGTCATCAACTCAAGTGGAGACTATTTAGTCAACCACAGGCCACTCTGGTCAGAAGACCAGAGAGGAAACAGAAACCAAGGGACAAAACAGTCTATCAAAGACAAACTCAGAAATCGGCACCTAGACCTATAATCACTCCAAACCCAAATGCCTAGATGCCAGAGTAAGAACACAATCAAGAATAGCCAGGGAAATGTGTCAGTCTCTACCAGAGCCCAGCTATCCAACTGGAGCAAGCCCTGAATATTCCAATGCAGATGAAACAGAAGAACATGACCTTAAAACCAACTTTATGAAGATGATAGAGGTCCTTAAAAAGCATGAATAAATCCCTTAAAGAAGGCCAGGGAAACACCAACAATCAGAGAAAACGAATAAATCTTTTAAAGAAAGCCAAGAAGAAAACAGTTGAAGGAAACAAATAAAACTCAAGACCTGAAAATGGAAAAGAAACAATAAAGAAAGATAACAGGAAAAAATAAGTCTAACTCAAAGAGGCTAACTACACCCACAAAACCACAGTCAATAAATAGTCTTACAGCAGAAAAAAAAAAAAAAACAAAGAAGAAAAAACGTGTGCATATGCCCACAGATGCATACACACGTGCACATACTCTACCACCACCAAACAACAAATAACAGGAATTTAATATTGGTCATCGATATTGTTCAATATCAATTAATTCAATCTCCCAATAAAAAGACACAGGTTAACAGAATGGATAAAAAAAAATGAAAGCAGGATTGATCTTTCTACTGTATCTTTGGAAATCCATATGGTGGTTACTCAGAAAACTGGGAATCAATTTACTTGAATACTCAGCTATACCACTCTTGGACATATATGTCCAAAGGAAACCCCATCCTATCACATGAACACTTGCTCAACTATGTTTATAGCTGCTTTACTCATAATAGCCAGAAACTGGAAACAAACTACATATTCCTTAACCAAAGAATGAACAAATAAAATGTGGTACATTACACAACCGAATACTACTTAGCTGTTAAAAACAATGATATCATAAAATTTGCAGACAAATGGAACTAGAAAAAACTATTCTGTGTGAAGTAACCCAGACCCAGAAAGACAAATACAGTATGATGAGTGGATATTAGTTATAATAGAAAGGACGATCATGCTACATTTCACAGACCCAGAGAGGCCAAGTAACAAGGAAAGCGTAAGGATCTTCCTGGGAAGGGAAAATAGAATAGATTTTGCAGGTGGACTGCAAGCAGGTGGTGTGGGGAATAGGAGGGTTCAGGTGGAGCTGGTGGAGAGAAAGAATACTGGGAGAGACATCTGGAATTAGGAGTATTTGGGGGACAATGTAGAAACCCGGGGCAATGGAAACTCTCTGGTATCTAAGAGAGTGACCCTGACGATGTTTTCTAGTAATAGGAATCATGGAGCCCAAACTGGCCATCTTCTTTGATCAGGCAAGGCTCCAAGCAGTGAGATTGGGGCTTCAACCCAGCTACAAAACCCTAGACCTACAATATATCCTTTCTGCAAGATGTGCTGGGATAATGGTGGCTCAGCACTTTTTGGAGTTGCCAACCAATAACTGATCCAACCTGAGGCCCACACCAGTGCATGGATGGCCAGGAACAAGATGATGATCAGCTCAGAGACCCAGGATAGAATCAAATACAGCTGGCAAAAAAAAGTAATTTCTAATAATATTCTGCTATACCCATAGATTGATGCCTAACCCGATTGTCATCAGAGGGCATCATCCAGCAACTAAGAGGAGTAGGTGCAGAAACCCACAGCCAAACATTAAGCGAAGTCAGGGGAACCCTGAAGGGGGGGAGGGGAGAGTTCTAGAAGACACAGGGGTCAAGGACAGCATAAGACTATAGCCCACGGAATCAACTAAGCATGGCTTATAGAGGATGGACCTGAGCTAGCTCCTCTGCATGTTCTTTTTGTTTGTATAGTTTTGTGTTCTTGTGGGGCTCCTAAAAGTCTTGATGGGGGCACCTCTAACTCTTTTGCCTACCCTTGGGAACTTTTTTCTCTTACTGGGTTATTTTATTCAGCCTTCCTATGAGGGTTTGCGGCTAGTCTTATTGTAATTTATTATGCTATGTTCGGTTGCTATTCCCAGGAGGCCTGTCTTCTTCTCCTTCTGGAAGTGGAAGAAGAGTAGATCGAGGGAAGGAGAGAGGGGAGTGGGAAAAGTGTACATAGGGCAGACTGTAGTTGGGATATAATAAGAATAAAAAAATTAAGAAAAATGGAAAAAGAGGAACAAATTTCATCTATCCTAAGATGCGGTATCACCTGGCTATCTCTGTATCACCTAGTTGTTTATGGTGATTTTAATGTAGCGTTGAAATGCCAACATGTTTTAATAATACAGCTTATACCTTCTGCTGCTTCAAAAACATCACATTATTCAGTATTTTCAAAGGCAAAGGGATATAGCTTTTATATAATTTATGTGTCTGTGTGGTATGTTATTAATGTGTGAACTTTATATAGTATAATTTCAAAGTAATTTTCCATAAAACTGTTATCAGTATTATCTTATAAATTCCAGATAATTTAGTTCAATATTCACTTAACCAAATTACCCCACTAATAACATGTTCATTTGTAAATAATGGCTCAGACTGACATCACAAATTTTTGGTGAAAGTTGAGCTTTCTAGATGCATTGAAATATTGCTGCATGATTTAAGATGAAGGGCCATTTCTATTGTCATAAATAAGTTTGCTTTTCCTGCTTTGATTAAAATGTATGCACTGGAAAGATTTTGGACAAAATCTACTTACACTATTTTAAAAGATAAAACACTAATTATATTTTCATTCTGGGAAGCCACCAGTGCTGGGGGATTCATGAGAATGAGTAATGGATTAGTGTTACGATAACCTAGCATTGTGTACTGGCTTGGAGTCTGGTAGCAGCTCTGTGGCCTTGGAAATATTTGCTACTTCAAATCCCCAGTCTGATGGTGGATTATGGGAAGATAATAGGATTAAGCTGGCTCACAGAGTCTTCTTGGAACATCATTCCAGAATCCCTGATCTACTTAAGTACTTAATTATGTATTATCCTATGTTGCCTGTGTTTGAGGTCTATATAACCTATCTTTACAAATGTATTAGTAAGTCATCCAGCTCATGGCATAGACTATCCATTCACTCATTTTCAAAGTGCTGAAGTCCTTGTAGAAGAGGAAGTGCCATGCCTATGGAATCTGCAGGGCATACGCTCAGGCTATAGATCTACCACTTACTATTTCTATGTCCTTGAGAATTAAGAGTATATAGTGAGTTGAGTGTGCCAAGGCCTGAATTTGCATTTCTTCCTCTGAAGGTGGCAACAATAACATTTCATTTCATAAAACTATAGTGAAGAGATTCAGAGACGGTATGTCACAGTTCCAGGCTCACAGGGAACTTCAGGAAAGGCATCTAATGCCCTCACATGGGAGACACTGGGCAAAGACGGATCTTACTGAAGCTCTTCTTTTTCCTTCCACAACTATCTTGACATAGGATATGACACATTTGTATATAGCTAATAACTATAAATGATATATGTCTCCACTGTGGTGCAAGAAATGTACTAGCTAAATATCTTGCCGTTAGCACTGGAAACTGTACCCCCATTTCATCAGGAACTGAGTCTAATATGGAAGAAGGGAATTCAAGCATTGAGCCTGCTGTTGCCCTATATTCACAGCAGGCAGATGGATACCATGAACGTCTCTGCACAGACCTACCTGGATGCAGAAAACATGGGCTGTGGCTGAGCTAACGTTTCAGAACAAAGTGCTTAGCTCTCTGAGGTTGGCACGCCCAACACGGACCTTGAAGCCAGGGCAGAGACAGGTGTCCTTAGTGGTCAAGAGCAATGATGTTAATGTGCTGATTCTCTTTGGTGAGTGTGAATGATCTGGACCCTGCAAGTCTATGGGATGAGAAATATGGAATAATGAGACAAAGGCTCTCCTCTTCAGGGCTGCAATGAAACTTGCCAGCATCTTCAAACAAGGAGTGAAATCTGGGAATGATGCACACTTTACTAAAGCTGCTTCCAGGATGAAGGATGTCATGGCATGGGAGAATGAGGTGGAAGGTTGGAGTTCTGCCATCTAGAGACATGCTTCCATATGATAAGAAGTCTCCTTGGGACAAGAAGGACCTACCTCTCTGCTCTAATAGAGATTTCTTTTTAATGCAGCATTCAAATAGTGTCTAATTGCCAACCATGCTAAGAAGAAAATGAAATAAGACTCAACTTTCCCTCTGACTTCTAAAGCACTCAAACTTGCTGAGTCCTGAAGGTTTTCTGTGATCTTCCTTTCCTATTCCTTAGGATGCACTAAGTAGAGTCAGGTTCCTGGAAGGAGCAAAGTAATCCCCCAACCCACACTAAATATAGTTTTCCAAAAAATATCTGTGCTATCTTCTGCAGCATAGATATTCGTGCGAAGTATCCAAAAGTTGCCCACCATAAGGAAGATAACAAGGGTGTGAAGCAGCCTTAGGTACTGAGGTCCAAAGTCTCCACCCCTCCCTGTCTCCTCTAAACCAGGTTCTCGATTCTCAACACAAACCAGACCTTACTCCCGGGTCTGGAACATTTTCATTTGGATCTGAACAGTTATTTTTTTTTTTTAAATCTACATTTAGCAGTACCTCCCACCCCTGTGAAGCTTGCCAGAGCCAAAATGGAGTCACTTTAGCCATCACCAAAACATACAGCTTGCTGGCCTTATTTCTTAGTAAGTGGAGGGATATCCTGACTGTGTGCCTGATAACAAGAACTAGTCATAAAAGATACTTCTGTGACCACAGCCTTCCACAAGTTACCACAAGGCTATATAGAAAGTACTCATGTAAGGATGAGTCCTCCAGCAACCATATGTCCAAGCTTGGGCTGGCCCTATACTTGTTAGTTGTTCTTAAATACCTGCTATTACTCATGACCAGGATTATCACTTCAAAATATTTGACCCTTCACAGCTCCCTTCAGCCTCCTTGAATGCACTCATAATTGTCTGTGGCACATAGGTTCCCATTGGGATGTTCTAGGATTTCCAAACGAGCATATTCAGTTTTGGAGACTATCTTGGAAGGCTTTGCAAAGGAAAAAAAAATAATAAAGTGTCCAAAAATATGTCTGTAGAGTTGTTGGCTTTTGATGTTCAGGACAGTTCGCACAGTGGCATAATGTCTGCCTAGAATGCTTGAGGCATGTGTGAGTGGGGGTAAGTTAAGAAGTTATCAGATGTCTCTGTAAAAGCCACATTTGGTAAAACAAGTAATTTTAAGACTGGGGGGGGTTGTAATCCATAAAAACAACATTAATACAAAATGGAAGCAAACGATTTAGAACTAGGATATAGTTGTTTCTCACCAGTGTGTATTGAGAATGGAACAGATTGGGGACAGGGGATGAATGAATAAGACCGACATGCCTGAAGCAGCTGGAGAACTGGGTCATTAAGTTAGGAAAAAAGAGATGAAGGTTGCCTCCCTCAGAGGATTTCCGTATTCTCAATCAGGAAGCTTTTCTGTGTCATAGAGAGGGCACTGTACTCAGAAGCAGAAGGCAAAGAAGAACAGCACCAGACTGGGCACGCTGTGAAGACCCAGAACCCCACTAAGGGCTGAAACAAGAATCTCACAGTTCTGCTCAGCAGGAGAGAGGCCTCATGAAAGTGGATATAAGACTAAAAGTTCTCTAAAACTTTGCAAAACCCCTAATTCTCTCCCCATGTTCCATCTGGAGCGTGATGGCAGTAATGTCCTAGGAATGCTGAGCAGTCACACACAAATGCATCAGTTTCTAAAGCCTGGAGACCAGTCACACGAAGTCACGCAACCAGGCAATACAATTAACTGTGTGCAGTGGACAGCAGCCTGACTGCCAAGCTTTACAAGCGCGCATATATATATATATATATATATATATATATATATATGAACATTTTTCATTACCCAGGATGCTAGTTGCTGAGCTAGGACTCTTTGAGGTGTTGAGTGTTCCAGCATTGTCAAATGCAATCACTGTTCAGCCCTGGAGCAAGGTTGCAAGAGATTGTCTAAGTGTTGGCTGCTGAGAGACGCTCAGCTAGGACATAAGCTCCAGGCTACGTTTTTAGAATGTGACATAGTTGTATGCATTGTGGTCTAGGAATGCTGCATAGCACTGGAATATGGAGTTTTATTTCGGGGCTGCATTTTCCACTTTTGTTAAGAATGTATTCCGACAAAAGAACTGTAAGCAATAACTCCAAGGATCATTAAAACTATTGTACAGAAAAGAGTTTACTCGAATGTCACCCCCCATCCGACTGTCAGATACACGGCAGAACAGTACTACAAACTACCAACTTTTAGGAACCATTTCACCACAGTATTCTCCTAGACTGTAGAAACTATAAAATATTTAGACAAGACACAGAGTTTTTAAACTCATTAATTTTTATAGTCCCATGTCTGGGGTCTCATAACCAACTTGTGAGAGTCAGTAGAAGTGGGACAATTAAGGGACTATCTAATCCTCAAAGCTAAAAATTGTCAAAATAAAATAAACCTAGGAACTTAGACTCCAAATATAGTGTTCTATTTGTGATAAAATATCCTTCCTTTATAATAAAAATTCCTCAGCTTTTTGTAACCCAATTATATAAGTAATTTCATTCGATGCAAACTGCTTAATAGATTATTAATACAGATTAGAAGTTATCAGCTTGGATTTTAAAAACAAACCATGAGCTTTTAACAATGGACCCTGAGTATGAGGCTCATTCCTGCCACTCTGCATGCAGAAAGCTGGAAGAGACAGAGCTTCCAGGGTTAAAATCCCTCCCTGCTCATTGCTCATGTGATGAAGCCGTGTGTTTACCGGTTCTATATGGTCTGGGCTTCAGCTTCCCCCATCTTGTCTCACTGTAGAGCATGCTTATGGATCTTCCCTTGTCTGCACCCCATCACCCCATCTACGCTAATACTCTTTTGCCTTTCCTATCCCTGACATAGCTCTTGCTCTTTCCTTTGAAAGAAAGACACTTTCTCCCTCCTCCTCACTTTGTTAGACCCCATTCAGTCTTCACAGCTCAGCTCTACATGGATTTCCTCAGGGATGTTGTCTTTGTTTAGCCCATGGCTAGGGATGCTCACAAAGTTCCCAAGCTCTCTACTTTTTATGGTAGTTCATGGTTTCAGTTCTCCAAGACCATATTCTACTCGACTACAAGACAATAAGCTGTCTCCTTTGCTAAACTGAAGCCATAAAAGAGAACTGTGTCTAAATGGCTCAGCTGTCATCGTGCCCAGCACATTGATAGATGTTTAATAAAATATGTTTGAATAGATGACAGGTGCTACATCATAAGACATGTCTTATTTCTTTATAAGAATCAGCACAATAGGTTACAAATAACCACGAATGACAAAGGGCAGGTGTGCTCTTACACCTTGACTCTGGTTACCTTGGAGTATAACTGTAGGTGAGTGGCTTCACAGCCCATCTCAAGTTCCATGAATGTGACAAAATGGATACTTTCTAATTGACTTTTCTCTACTCAAGAATTCTCTTATCCTCCACAGAATGAACTTGAAACAGGAGATTTTTTCAGTAGGGATAGACTGAACTGAAAAGTCAGACATTTTAGGGACTTCTGAATGCAACCATATTTTCAGTCAATGCACCATGAAAGCTTCACTGACAGGTAATAAAAACCTAAATTCTAATATATCTTAGAACTGGGTAATGTACATTAAAAGAGTCCATATCCCTGCCAAATAGCTGGCCTTCAATTCACCTCGATTCTGCTTGTCCTGATCTCTGGAAAAACTGATATTCATGTGAATCAAGGCAGAGCAGGTGCTTCTTAACTGCATGGCCAGTCTCTTTGATTACTACGTTTGTTGTGGTCAAAAGCCTTATTGCAGATCTAAGCCACTGCCATCTACATCTGTGTCTTTCCATGCTGGGGCAAATATGCTTATTGTTGCTTCCAAGCAAGTATTCTCTGTCACACACAGCCCTTGACCCCTATAAATATGCCTAATGTGACAAAGGTGTTGAATCCTAACTTCATTGCATAGATTAATTTAAACCCACATAACCACATATAGCCAGTGGCCATGACATTGCTAAGTACAATGATGCAACACACTAATAAAGTCTTGGGCACATAGAAAAGCCATGGGGACTGCTGATATCCAGTCATGCAGGTGACGAAAATGACATTCCTAAACTTGCCCATCCCTCTAGCCCTCTGTTTACTTGCCTTTACCCTAGGAATACAGGTGGTGAGATGGAAGGTGTTTCTATTGGAGTGGAAGCTCTGGGTCTCTGGTAGTCTTAAGTACAGGGTACGTTTATTTACTCTCTCCTGTTTGTACCATTCAGCAATACTTGGGTGCCAGTGCCTCCTTTGTGGAGTTCAAGGAGATCCCTGAATGTCCAGAGGAGACAGTTAGTACTAAGAGTGTGTCCATCTGCTTCCCAGTGATATTTCTTCAGTGGGCTACTCTGTGTCTCTTGAGAATGTGTTTTAACTTTAGGTGTGTCGGCTTTCCTTGTTACTGTAAGTTGGGAAGTAAAGTGGTAACAGTTGAAAGACACTCTTTACAGAGATTACATGGGTTCGTGAAGCCAGTTCTAAAAATTCAATAGTAAATAAAAGCAGCAGACACATACCACACTATATAAGCACATCTTACCTACACTCTACACCACCCAGGCTGTACCATCCACACCTCTATTCACAAAAGGTGAAGGGGGTGGAAAGAGGGCAAGGGAAGGAGGGGGAAGGGAGGGAGGGGGAAGAAGAGAAAGGGAGGGGAAGAGGAAAGTAGGGAGAGAGACAAGGTAGCTGAGCCCTGCAACACAATACTCCAAGAGGCCAGCAACTGCAGCAAAACCCAGGTGATGTCAGTGGAACTCTGGACCATATCAAAAGAGGACAAATGAAGGCTGGATGAGGCATGAAAGATTGAGATCATAACAGATTCAGAGAGAAGGGAGATTGGGGTTTTGGTTTGCTGGGTAAGCGTGTTGTAGTGTCATATTGTCTCCCTTGTCTGCTTTCATTTTTGTTGTCCGCAATTTTGTGTTTTATCCAAAATTATTGCCAAGACCAACATTAAAGAGCTTTCTCTCTCTATATATATATTTTTTTACTCAGGAATTTTAGGGCTTTAGTTTAAGTCTTTACTCCATGTTTAGTTCATCTTTATATGCATATAAAATAAATGTCTTATTGGAGAGACTATCCTTTCCATGTTTGTATTCTTGGTGTCTTTGTCAAATTTTGGTTACATGCATATATATATATGTATGTATGTATGCTTTCTAGTCTGTTCCATTGGTCTGTGTGTCTATTTTCATGCCAACCATATTGTATGACTGGCATGTCTATTCATTTACATTGAGATTGAGAAGTGTGATACTTCCGGTATTGCGTTTTTCTTTACTGTAGTAGCTACTGTGGGTGCATGCCCATTGTAGAAATGAAAACTTCCTTTCTATTTCTGTGAAGAATGGCACTGGGATTTTGACTGGATTGAATTTATACATATATTTTTGAGCAGTGCAGGCATTCTAACAATGATTATTCCTCTGATCAGTGAACGCAAGATGCCTTCCCATCTACTTTATCTGTATTTTCCTCAGTTTCTTTCATCAGTGTCTTTTAGTTTTCAGTGTACAAACCTTTCACTACCTTGTTCAGATTTACTGAGTGCTGACATAAGTAAGCACATTTTTCTCTTTCAGTAGTTAATTCTTAGCATACAGATATGCAACTGATATTACAGATTGACTGTGAATGCCACACATTTGTTGAACTTCTTAGTTCTATAAGGCTTTGATGTGGTCTTAGAGTCTTCTCTATAATTTTACTTCTTTATTTCTAGTTTCAGTGTTCTCTTCTCACTCTTGTCAACCTGAGCTTTATATGGGTCAGGTGTGGTGACAGGGAACACCCTTGTCTTGTATTCAAACTTACAAGGGAAATGTTCAGCTTTTTACTACTTTTAAGTATGACATTAGCCAGAGGTTTACTATATAACATTTGATTTTGTTGAGATACATTCTATATATTCTACATCTAATGGACTGAGAGATTTTAAATGAACAAAACCATGTTGAATTTATTCACATGCTTTTTCTGTGTCTGTGGAGGTGATAATGTGGATTTTTATCTTTCACTGTATTAATTTGTATTTTATATTCATTGACTTATATATGTTAAACCATTATGCATTCCAGAGATAAACTCCAGTTAATAAACCTCAGTACAAGTGTTAAATTCAGTTTGTTCGTAGTGTTTCCTCAAGTATTTTTTTTTTTTATGACTGCTCATCAAGTATATCAGCTTTATTGTTTTTCTCCAACTTTGATGTCAGGGTAACACTGCCTTCAAAAACAGAATTAGAACATTTTCCCCACCTTACTTCACTGTCACTGAATTTTTTATATTAGCGAATAATGAAGAGTGATCACTTGATTTTTCAGTTTTCTCAGCCAGGCTTCCTTCAAACATAGCATATTTATATAATAGGCCTGTAGTTTATAGACAAAAAGGTTTTAATGGTTTCACAGATTCAATCTTCCCATATATGGCTATCACATCTATCTATATTCATCTTTTATACTACATATAAACTTCCATAAAGTTTATAGGTTTGAAGAACATGTATTTGTTATCTGGTTCTATGAGCCAGGAGGCTGGCCATAGCTTAGTTGGGGCCTGTGTTCTGGTTCTAGGAGGCCTCAGTCAAAGTGACATCTGTGCTACATAGGCACCAGAGGCAGGAGGATTGAGGGGCCTGCTCCTGAGCTCTTCCAGGTGACTGGATGACAGCAACTCCTTGTAGTCGCAGAAACAAAATTTCCATTGTTCCTTTGCCTGTTGGGTAAGCCTGCCCTAAGCTCAGAAGCCCTGTTGCAGTTCTGAATGGTTTTCTCTATAGATAGGCTTTTTCACAATGTGGTCACTTCCTACATCAAGATGCAAGAAAGGCAAGTCTTCCATGTACCCTAGAGAAAGGGAGGGAGGAAGTGAGAGGGTTGGGGAGAAAGAGGGAGAGAGGCAGAGAGAAAGAATGCCACACTTTCTTGTACATGCATGGTTGTGTTACACATAACATCCCATTACCCCTGATATAGAAAATGAGATCACAGAGAATATTGAATAGCAAGATATGGGCCCTTCCAGCATATTTAAATTATTTCTCTGAAATTCTTTTGGCATAATCCATTAAAATGCCATTACTAGGGGTTTCCATGTTGGCTTTCCTGTGGGTCTACTAATGGAAAATTAGTAACTACCAACACAAAGCCTAGATACCCTGAAAGAGAAGTCCCAATGTGTGCCCCCCAACAAGCCCAAATAGAAAGTTGTGCTTCCAATATCCATGCTGTCACATGAGTGAAAGTGTGCTGAAATCAGGATTTGTTGATGTTGATTTTGTTGTCACACTCTGTTAGCATTGAACAGGATGTGCTGGACATTGACTTCTAGTGCCTTGGTCATGGGTGCATATCCCATCTCCAGAATGAAAGTGACCTCTCCTCCTCTCCTCCTCCCCTTCTCTCTTTGAGCAGTATCTGTGCCTCATTCAGAGCTGCTGCCATTCATGTGTCATCTGTCTTGAGTGTTTTGCATGTCTGCCTTGTCATTTGTACTAGAGTGAAATTTCAAGAGTTGAAAGAAGAAGGTTGTGTTACCCCCTGGCATCCCAGTACACCCAGCACAGAAAGAATTTCTTTGCTAATGTCCATGACTAAAGGGTGAGGGCTGAGAATATGGCTCAGGGGAACAGCACTTGCCTTGTAAGTGTGAAGTATTGGGCTCAATTCCCACTACCATCAGAAGTAGAGGGGGGTGAGGCTGGGAGAAATCAATGACTGATTAAATAATGCAAAGGAAATGAAAACTTTTCAAGGATATGTGTTTAGTTTTTTTTTGATCATTTTATATTTACCATATGCAAAATAGGTTTGATCAAAGAAGAATCAACATCAAGTCAATAACGGATCTCACAGCATTCAGTACGCTATGCAGCCCCTGAACTAATGTGTGAATTAAGAGACTGTTATATCTAAGCCCAAAGTAAGCAGTTGGTAAGCAAATGCCACACTGTACGTAGGAACTCAATCAGTGAAATCCCTCGGCTTTGCAAAAATCCACTGCATTGAGAAAAATGAATACAGATTAAGAAGAACCAGCACACCTGTGTCAACATCAGGACCTCCTCCACATCCATCCATTCACCAGTTCTGGAAGTGTGTCCCCAGGCTGGACCATGTGCTTACCCTCCCTAAATGTGCAGACACTTTTGTGAAGATAATAGTGATGATATACTTTGGAGAATCATCTTTCTGCTTAGGCTCAGCTCTCTCTAAAGTTTCTACGTGATGATCCTAACTCCAAATGTTTGGAGATAGGCTCTTTACAGAGGTAATTAATGCAAAACAGTGCAATTAGAGTAGGCTTTGATGCAATAAGATTGGTGTCCTTAAATAAAGAGGATACTGCTACACAGAAACATACAAAGAGAAGGCAACATGAAGGTCACACAAAGATGTACATAAGTCAAGAAATGATGTCTGAGAGAGACTGTCCTTCATGGCCTTCAGAAGAACCTCCCAACTCCTTGGTTTCCCACATCTGGGAATGTGATGTGAATCTGGGAATTTCTCAGAATGCAAGAAAATGTGTTTCTCTTATCTTGATCCACCAAAGCACAGTGCTTCAGAATTCTGGCAAATGAACACTTGTCCCTCACAAATACTGAAGCTGAAAAGGGTCTGGACATCTACCTTTTAGAATCGACCTGCTGTGGTATACATCTGAAATGTCCCCAGTCTCACACTTTGAAGATTGATCTTTTTATCAGTATCCAGAGGTATTGATCCTGTGAGGCCTGAACTGGCTTTTAGGAGGGGGTCCTGGATGGAGTAGGTCTTTAATCCCCTTAAAGATTATGTGTTTTTATGTTCTCCTTCTCTGTCTCCTCACTTTTTTAATATGAGCAGCTTTCTTCTGCTAGCCTTCCCTACATGATGCCCACCTCACAAAGACATTAGTGGAACCAGCAACCACAGATGGAAACTTCCTAAAGCATGAGCCTGACTAAATCTTTGGCCCTTTAAGTTGTTTGTCTTGGGCATTTTGTCCCAGTCACAAAGGCTGACTAACACATCTGAGATTTCTCTTTTAAATTTTACTTGGTCCTATTCCCTCCTATTGCTCATCTTCACCTCCTCACCAATAAATGGAAATTTCATACTAACTTCATATCCTCAGTTGTGCCCAAGCATTGCTGAGGTTCTAAGTATCATCATTACCCCCTTTACTGCTTACATCTATCTATAGGTGGAAGAATCCAATTAATAAACCCATAGTAGACAGTATCTGATACTAACCTGTCTTGGAGGTTCATTGCTGTGTACCCCACTGTGTCTGGGAGGAGTCATAGGGTCCTTTCCATTCCATCAGTAGCCTCCCAGAGTCTGGTTCTCTGCTTCCTCATCTCTACTCTCTGTGCCAGTGGTCTAGCCTATAGCCATCACAAACTCTGCAATTCTGCAAAGCTCTGTCTCATCTTCCTTCCCTAACTGGCATCTGTTGTGCCTCAGTGCAAATACACCTGGCCTAGAAACCTCTCAGCCCATGGCCAAAGTCAGTGTCAGAGCAGTTGCCTCTAGAGAACTTTCTCTTACCACTTTGAGGCCAAATCAGTTCTTCCTCTTTGTACCCATGGCTTTAAAGCTCCCTCTGATTTGTCCTCTGAGCTGGTTTGTTGGCCTCTGCTGAGTCCTCCTTGGTTCCCACCATGCAAAGACAGAGACCCTGTATCTTGAACAGTACTGAAGGAGAATGATAGACAAATAGTTACAGAAAATGTCTTCTTCTTGTCCCCGGAATTGCACATCACATCTTTAGGCAGAGGCTATCACAACCCAAAGGAAAGTAATAGATTCACCAATGAAACTATCACTTAAGAATCCTAAATACTAGCAAAGGTAAAGCTGGACTCTTTCCAGGCCGGTGTTCATTGAGCTTTATCCCAAGCCTTTCAGGAAGTTAGAGTCTTACCTTACACTTTGGGCCAATGTTACCAGCTTCTTTGGTAGTTGACAAATATTTCTGAAAGAAAGCATAAAAATGAACATAAGAATGACTCACCAGTCATGGTGGTGCGTGCCTTTAATCTCAACACTCAGGAGGCAGAGGCAGCCAGATCTCTGAATTTGAGGCCATCCTACAGAGTGAGTTTCGAGACAAGCCAGGGCTACACAGAGAAATTCTGTCTTGGGTTGGGGTAGGAATGGGGGGATGAATCTTTCATTGATCTTTACAAAAAGTGACACCAAAGCATTTACATAATGGAATGAAAGCAAGGACGATTATTGGTCACTTTGAATGATCTAATAAATAAAGTAAACCAAAGAAAGCAGGGTGATTCAAAGTTAATATCCCCACTATATAAAAAGCACTTATTCATCAAAAACAAAACACTCAATTTTCTAAATGTGAAAATGACTAAGCACATTAACAGGAATGGGCAGGACATTTTATAGGAAGCCAAACTTCCCTGGTGGATAAAACAAGGGACTATTTTACCCAACAGCATGACAATTTTTAATGACAGTAGCCGGTGACAAGGATTTCCTTTCAAGAGAAAAACTCAGTGAATGAATATCAAGGACCTTCACAAAGACCAAGAACCCATAGAAATAATCCTGACTAAGTAGCAAGTCTAAATTTGATGTGGACAGAAGCACTGTCCAGGCTTTCTTCAGTGCAAACCAGGACACTGCCTAGTATAGCTGAGACTCAGCTCACTTGGAAGTGTCCAGGAACTGTAACCCACTTGGTGTAAATCGATGCCAAAGCACGTGCAGACTCGCTTAGCACAGAGTGCACACATGTGGCATAGCTTAGCATACAGTGGGCACTTAATATGCAACTCCTTTCCTTGCTGCCTGTCCTTGAAGACTCAAACAGCAAGTGCTCAGTGCCGAGTGACATCACGCTTTCTGACAAAGGCCTCTGAGCTTTATGGGACATTTGAATTGTCCATCAGCCACGCTGGGATTCATGCATTTAGAAGAGTGCTTGTAAAAAACTTCTCTTGTTAAGACCATTCACGAAAAGAGGTGGGGAAACTGAGGGAAAATACTCTTATCATGGCCATTTATGATCATAACCCGTGGTTAAAAAAATGGTGGATGATGTGTGCTCAGGGACGAGTCGTGTGGACAGGGCTATAGCTCAGTTGCTAGAGTGCAGGCATGCACAAAGCTCTGCTCTTATGACAAGCGGTACAGAGACAGGTGTCCTGTAGCACGCCTGTATTCCCAGCAGTGAGGAGATGGAGGCAGAAGAATCAAGTTCAAGGCTATGCTCTCTCATATACAGAGTCTGAAGCCAGTGTAAATTCCATGAGACTCTGCCCACCCCCAGAAAGAGAAATGATGATAAAAGATACAGCCTGTGTGTGTCTGTTCATATACATACTTTATATGTGTATATACCATATTAGAAATACACATGCATACAGATGAGCATTTATTATGTAGCGGTTACAAATAAATATATGGAGAGATAGATAAATATGAGGGAGAGAGGGGAATTGATCACTTAATGGAGAACTTATTACCCTAACAGGTAAGACCCTTAACATTATTCTGTAGCTGAAAATGTAGCTTATTGTAAATTATTAGTACTTGGATTCAGAAGCCTAGACACAGACAGACAGATAGACGGACAGACACATACACACACACACCTCATGACAAACACATGCAAAATACTTCATGGTTATATGCAATTGTTGTTAGTGCTTCTCATGTTTTGATATAATTCTGAAATGTTAGCACATGACTAGAAGTTGCCTAAAGTGTGGCTATAAAGATTATATCCCCAGTCAGACTCCCACACCCAGATTAACCTGGCTTTTGATTTCTCTGATTCTTAGCATCATGAAAAAAAAAGCATTAACATTTTAAAAACTCACCACAATACTGACTCAAAAAGTGGGGGCAGAAAAGCATGGTGACTTTGAGGTCAGTCTCTGCTCACAAGGAAATTCAAAAGGAATTTCACCTGAATCAAAGATGTGCACATAAAACTGATTGTTAGCTGGGAATTGATGCTTTGATCAGATGATCATTTAATGTCTCGGTGTTTAAACCTCACACAAATTACGGTTTTTCCCCACTTTACTGTGCATTCCTTTTAACCTTCTCCCCTCACATTCCTGTGTGAATAACTTCTAGAAAACGCCATTAGGAGGAAGGAACTTCTCTCCCCTGAACAGACGTGAACATAATCACAGCTGACTACCTAGTCCCAAATCCCCCCTGAAGCAGCCCGATTTGTACAGTGAGTAGAACAACAAACACGGCTTGGCTTCCTTCTTCCCCTTGAACCTGACCCAAGGTGCTCTGCTCTTCTCAGCTCTGCCTCAGTCTCTCTCCAAAAAGATTGTCCTTTCTGCTCCGTCCTGAGCCAGGTAAGCCCCATTCTGTCCCCAGCACGGAGGCCACCGAACAAGAGCTGGAGACAAACGTACCCAGCCCAGAGACAAACATGCCTTGCTCCAGCTTTGGCCCGCAGTAAACACACGCTCCGGCGTTGCTCCTCTGTAGATTCTGAGCAAGTTTCACGAGCCAGTATCTCACAAACATCTGCCTTCATTATAATTATATTTCTATTTCAGCCGCACCAAGCTATTTACAGAGGAGCCTGTTCATAAAGAGCTTTATAATTAAGCAAACAGAAATATCTTTTTATAGGATGCAGATCTAGGGGTGATAATCACACACAAAACACACAGCAACAGTTGCAAATAGAGTGTTTAACGCTAGTTATATAGTTAGTGATGTGCTCAATAAAGCCTGACATGCCTTTGTTCCTAAATACGAGAAAATATGGTCTTTGCTACACTGCAGTGTAAACTGTCTTCTCCTAGTTCCTCCCCAGCCCCCTAAGCAAAGGCCATATAATTCACGATAGGTTCTTAAAATGTATATGTGTATGTATGTGTTTTATATGACAAAGTTACAACATGCATTCTCTGGCTTTGTAGCATTTGAAATCTGCCTGGAATTTGGAGAAGAGAGCGGGCGAGCAGATTCTAAATATAAGCAAGGATGTATGGACGCACAGAATGTGACAGATCAAATTAGCAGAGTCGAATCAATGCGGTGGTATTCTGGAAGTAGCTGCTAGACAAAGGGAAGTGAAAAACACTAATGGCGGTGTCAGAAGAATTCCGTGTGCTCCAATCAAAAGCTACGAGGGCAGCCAGCCATTCGTCAGGAATGTCAGTGTAAGTTCGTGCACATTTCAATAACTCTTGCCAACTCTCCCCTTGTTCATGATACTCTGAAGCTTCTGTTTTCTGGCAACATTTGCTTTGTCATTTTGTAGGCTAGTTCGGCCATTCTGAAGTTATGTGTTGCTAGGGTCCCGATGGAAAGCAGACATTGTTAAGACTCTGCCTTCAGCCTCAGAGTTCATGCATGTTATCAGCCAGCACTTTATTCTCAAAGCAGTGACTACTGAGAGCACACACGATACATTATAAGTATTGGAGAAAGTGATTTGACCAATACACATAGGAAAGGCTGGGGAGATGGCTTAGTGGGTCTGAGTGCTTTCTTTGCAAATCTGAGGACCTGAGTTCAAATCCTCGGTCCTCACATAAAAAGCCAGCATAGCCAAAAAGCTGTTGGGCGACCCTGTGTCAAGATATCCAGGTCAGAGAATGATAAAGACAATGGACATTCTTCTGGCCACTGCATGTACAAGTCAACTGGTACCTGCACCTGCCTACTAACTTACATGTAACACACGCACACACATGCATACATACACACACAACAAAGGAATATGAGAAAATGTTCAGATATTATCAATTATCAATTGTTCAGATAGTATCAATTATCTTTCATCTGGTAAGCCCAACAAGATAGTTCCCCACTTAATAAGAAGAGAAGGAATGTGAAATGTAACTCCAGTTATATATAAAACATATGAAAAAAAGTCTAAAGTGGATTAATAAAACCTTTATCCCAGAAAAAGATTAATCATATTCTCTATTATTATCATAAATTTTGGAATGTCCTCAAATACCTAAGTGAAATAGTGTAATAATTTACCACACACACACACACACACACACACACACACACACACACACTGTGGCCACTCTACCTGTAATAAAGCAATCGTCTGAAGTTGGCAAAAATTTGGAAGAATGCCTAAGGTATGCTACTAAGGGTCAAGGCAAAAGGTAGATGGTGTAAAATCAATTGTGTACAGACAGAAGCATTAAAAGTGGGAAGAAACAGACCAGCCTGCCATAGCAGTTGAAGCAGGGAGGTGAGTTTAGATGAGTTTTTCTTCATTCTTAACTGGCTGATTTTTCTGAACCTTTTATGATAATTATCTCCTAAGTTAAGCTGCAACCAAAGGCTGCCTTATAACTATGGCCAACTTCAACAGCAACAGAAATTATAAAACTGGAAGGTTTTCATCCATGTTCAGAAGGCTTGAGTTATCTTTTCAGGCCGTGAATTAGAATCCAGGGACTAGCCAGGCAGGCGGCTGTCAAGTCACAGCAATGGCTGTGCTCCTTTTAAATCGTTTGACATTCATTTGATCTTTCCCTTTTAATGTTTTTATGTTGTAAAGTTGTAAGAGAAAACAGAGTGGATTGGGCAAATTTCCTTGCATGGCAGATGCCACCGGGTTACACAGACACAGGACTCTCAGGCTCGACACTCATGCTGGAGTCCCTACACTGAGTGTTCAGAGTCCGCCAAAATAGCTAGAACAGAGAAATTACTGAAGACAGACCGGCTGAAATTCAGACTGATCTGTTACTTGAATCAACCCTCTAGCTCTGGTGACAGGATTGTTAACACAAAACTCCTTTCATTTTCTCACCTTTGAAGAAGATACATGGATGGGGCAGAGTGCAAAAATACTCTATAAATCTGAGACTTTCCTGGCTTACTGTGTGTGCCAGGTAGATACCTGCTCATCTGCTTCCAATTTGATTGCGGTGCGGGGCACTAAGTAGTGGCGTGGGAGGATTAAAAAATGAAAGATTTAGAGCAAATGACGAGAAAGTAACAGAGAAAGAGGGAGGAGAGAAAGGGATATGAGAGAGAGACAGACAGACACAGAGAGAGAGAGAGAGAGAGAGAGAGAGAGAGAGAGAGAGAGAGATGTTGGTTGCATATACACACTAGTCAGGGAACAAATGACGAGCAGGGTCTTTCCCGACAGTGGCCCTGTTCCCCTTCGGGCACAAACACTGGCATGTCAGTGTTTCAGCTGTGGACCCCTTGCTGTGCCTGTCTGGTAGGTGGTATACACTGTGGTTGCTGGTGTGGTGGATTTTATAGGCTGATCGATGTTCATGTCCATGACCTTTCATGGCATTGTGAGCCTGGAGTGCTCACCCATTCTGGCCTGCTGGCTGCCCTTAGGCATCCCAGCTTTGCTCAAGTGTAGCCCTGGTTTGGTGTTCCACTTCTGGATTGGAAGCCAACATGGCTCTTTTTTTATTCCCCCCATTTCTAGGTTACTTCTCTTTGCTTGGGAGAAGTCCCATGAGAAGTCACTTCTTTGAAAAATAAAATACTCCCCCTGCCCCACTCATTATGTCAAAAAAGAAACGAGTCTGATTTGGCCAAGTGCCTTTCCCTACCACCCTGCTTCCCTTCTGCCATGGCCCTTTTATTAAGATCCCCTTCTCCCAGGCCTGTAATTAGCTGCATCCTGGTTGGACATGGTCTGTAAGCTGGCCAGCACTGTGGGTGTAGGGGTGTGCAGTCAGAGCAGGATCTGTGCTTCCTGAGACCCTGCCTGTGCCTGGTTCCAAACTCTGTTGTTGGGCCCTCAAAACCGGCTCCAATTTCAGAGCTCTGCATGCTCACTTTCGTGTCTGAGTCTATAAAGGATGTTACCCAACTTGTCCATGCTCAATGAAATTCCTGCTTCATGGCTGCCCACACACCCCATGCTGCCCCTTCCTAGGCTCCTCTCTCAAGTCCTTGGAACACTCTCTCTATGCAGCACTTGCTTCTCCTGTCCCACACCCTGCATGCTTTCTCTTCCTGGAACTGCCATGTTTATCCCCTCTTCTGCTCTGTCACTGTCCCCTCTGACCCTTTCTGGCTTCCCTATATGACAGAACTCTTGTTCTATACACTTGTTCTGAATGTTTTTCCTCTAATCATATCTGGAGTTTTCACTACCCAGAAAGCTTCACCTTTCTCTACTAGGTGAGTCAATATTTTTAAAATTGCATTTTCTGTCATCCATTCTGCCACTCCGGTCATAAAGTTGAGGCACTGACCCGCTTTCACTCTTCAGTCACCCTGGAAACTCAAACCCTCAAGTGTGAAATGCTTTCACTGCCCTCTCTAAACTGCTTCTTCCCCTATGTTTCTTTCTTTGGTCAATGATTCTGTCTTGCTATATGAGACAGATTAGAGGATGGATGGATGGATGGATGGATGGATGGATGGATGGACAGGTGGGTAGGTACGTAAGTAGGTAGGTAAATACAGACAAAATAGAATATTGATAGGTGATGAGTATATTGGTAAATGATAGATGATAGGTAGGTAGATAAATGATAGAAGATAGATAATAGCTACATGATAGGTACCTAGATAGCTAATAGGTAAACAGATACATGATAGACAATAGATAGATAGACGGATAGATGATAGAAAGGTATCCCTGTAACCTTTCTCCATCCAATCATTTAGTTGCACACATGGTCTGTTACACACAAAGGCAAATTCCTCTCATCTTTACCATTGGAAAGTACCTTTCCATAGGTATGTGTGGTTTCTATTGAATTTAGAGATCTGCTAGAAGCCTTAAACTGAAAACACACACACACACACACACACACACACACACACACACACACACACACACACACATTACATGGATGCAAGCCTCACCCAACAACTTGTTGTATTGGGATGATAAAGCCCTGCTGTTTTTCTGTCCAACACTGTGCTATTTGATGCCCACGTGGCACTGTTGCAGCAGTGCCCGGCACCGACTTTCTTATTCAAGTCAGTTAACAAAGATTTTTTTTTTCAGAACTGACTAAATGTGGTTAGAACCCTTGACCTAGGAATCATTTGCCTATACAGCTTACTAGATTTTTCCTCCTTGTCCACACAAAGTCATACATGATTGGAAAGTGGTCAGTCCACAGACTTTTGTCCATTAGTCATAGTTAAGTCATATTTCAACTATTTATAAAGTACTGATAAATCTACCAGCTCAAAAGAGAAGGATGTAGGAAGCCTTGAGAGTCAGCTGCCTTGGTCATGCTTCTATTCCATGACACCTTCCTCGGGAGTTGCCAGTTTCTTATTCATATACATCAACAGTATTTGTATGTGCTTCTAATAAAAGTATGTGAAGCTCTTTTAAATTGTTTTAATTTAAGATGAGGATGTTCTGTTAGCTATAACTGAGTGGAATTTTCCACTCATAAGATGATTAATGGTATCATATGATACTATTGTAATACATGCCTCCCATGTATTAGTTACTTTTCTTTTGCTGTGACAACACCACGATGAAGGCAACTTATGGAAGAGTTTATTTGGGCTTAAAATTCCAGAGGGATAAAAATCCATGATGGGAGAGTGGTGGCATGGTGGCCAGAACAGGAAGCTAAGAGCTTATATCCTGAACTGTAATTAGGAAGCAAAGAGAACACACAAACTGATGGAAGTCTTTAAGCCTCGAAAGCATATCTCTAGTGACACACCTCCTCTAACAAGGTGACACCTTTTGGGCTTCCTCAAACAGTACCTCCAACTGGGAACCAAGTATCCAGATGTCTTAGACTATGGGAGACTGCTCATTCAAACCACAGCACGCACGTCGTTAACTTTTTTGTACTGTAATATTCTCCACATTATTGCTTAAGGCTCTAGCTTGTTTTACCTATTTTATTCTATCTTTCTGTTCAGTCACTTTATAGCTAGTGGCTGGCTTCTCCCTCTTGTTCTCCCACTTTTGAGAAACACTTATGAACATTCTTGCCCAAGACACCTTAAGTAGTACTTAAGTAGATAAGTAGTGGAATTGCTGTATCAGCATAGCAGATGATATCTGAGGAAATGCCAGCTTGTTTTCCATGGGGATCACAAGAATGGCTTCTCCTACCACCAATTATAGGGGCTCTCCGGGCATCTCTATTACATGTTATTCTCAACCTTTAACTTATTGACATCTTAATAGGATAAAGCTCTGTCAGTGTGTTCTCTATTTGTATGTCAATAAACATACAAAGATCAAGTATTTGTTGGCTATGGAAGGTGTTCCTAATCTTAGGACCATTTTTTCTATTAGGCTTGACTCCCCCTGATTCAAAGAATTTTTAATGAATTCTTGTCTTGAGTCTATATCTCTTAAAAACCTCTAGTTCCATCAATAAAAATCCATTCCCCTTTTAATGCGTGAGTTTATCTGACCATGATGGGAGTTAAGGATAGTAGAAGGACTAATCATGGCTCTTCTGTGGCATAGGACTTTAATTAGTATCTATTCCCACTCGGTACATATTGAGCATTAGAATGTGTACTCTGTCTTGTTTACACCACTTTGTCTGTTTACACACACACAATATATACACATGCTCAAGCACACATACACTCAACACACTTTCCAAAACACCACACAGTGCAGTGCTCATCTTTTTCTGTTCCACTGACAGCCCCTGCTGCCTCTCATCAACACTCTGTGGGGAGTTTCAGGTGGAACTCTGATCTCTCACTGCAGCCCATGCAAGACTCCAGAATCCTATTGAAGAAAGACAAACTCCCTCAGCCATGTCCCAGAACCAGCTGACCCACCTCTCCTCCTGAGCATGTCCCTGGGGCATGAGTCATGGGGTGATTGCTCCCTTCTAACTTAACCCTTGACCCAATGACAAGCAATGAAATCATCTTCCCTGACTGAAGCTCAGGCTCTTCTGTAAAAATAAGGATAGTTCTAGTGACCAACTTACAACACATATGGTGAGTGGGAAGATTAAGTGAGAGAATGCTTTTTTAGGCATTTGGTATACTATCTACATCGTAGTGGCTGATAAATATGTACGGGTTTTTCATGGGCTTATGATTGTTTTATTAATGCTACACTGTGAACTAACTGTTCATCTTGCTTTCCACAGATCTCAGCCCAGGTTTCAGCTGGCCAGTCTCCCTTGGCAGCCTACACCCACAGCATACCCACTTGGGCAAATTGGGAGGCCAGTGTGCCGAGCCTCAGAGTTTGGAAGCACTTCGGCAACATGTCCCGTGTACCGTGCTTGGAAGTTCTTGATAAACACATCTCCCTCCCCGTGATTTGTGCGATGCCGGAGAGCAAGGGCGATTCTGTTAGTCATCTTTTTTTCCAGGATCACAGCCAGCCCCAGAACAGAACAGGTGTTCAGGAAATTTATGTTGTTTAACTGGCTTCCTCCTTTTTCTTTTTTATCCCTATTTCTTTTCTAACCCTCCTGAAATCTCACATTAAAAATTCCTGCACTTTCATTTTTATCTGCAACTCTTACTGAACCATCACTTGAGATATCCAGTCTAAAAACAGTATAGTTTAAAAAGCACAGCCCAAATAGTAATTTATGCCCATTTCTTATGCACAGTGTATCATGGATCTTGATTTTCTTTCTCCTTTTGCCCTGCAAGCCCCTCAGTATCAAACATCCTCATTTAGACATTATTAGTTCACACACAACTGAAACACAACAATCAGCTCTCCTATGCTCACAGGCTCAGTGCCTTTAGTCTTAGGGTCCCTCTTCCATTTCCCCACACCTCACCACCTTTTTCCCCCATTGTTCTGTTTCCCTATGTTACTGAAGGGATAGACCCCTAGAGAATTTCATTCTCCTCCTGACCCCTGGTGTTTTTCTAGAGAGAATGTCTCCAGTTGTGGTTTCTTTTCTCCTTTTGAAATTCCAGAGAGGAAGACTAGCAAAAGGAAAAGACCTCTTATGCTTCTGCTGTGGTCAGAGGTGGGGTGGGAAAGAGTATGTTATAACCTACGTGTATGCTTTGGCCATTGCTCTGTGGCTTTGCCACACATCTGACTATGTTCAAGGATAGACCATCTTCATAAATAGGAGCCATTCATAAACGTTCCTTTAACTCAGTGGTTCTTAACCTTCCTAACGCTGCAACTCTTTAATTCATTTCCTTATGTTGTGGTGGGTACCCCCTCAACTATAAAATTATGTTCATTGCTATTTTATAATTAATTTTTGTTACTGTTATGAATCATAATGTAAATATCTATGTTTTCCAATGGCCTCAGGCAACTCCTGTGGGAGGATAATCCTATCCCCAGGGACTCCATCCACAGGTTCAGAAGCACTACTTCAACTTTTTAGCGATTGCTTTTTCTACCACTCCCTTCTTGAACTGAGGCATGAGATCTTCCTGTGGCTTAGGAAAATCTCCAATTCAGCCATGTTGTCCCAAATGGCACAATCCCCTACATTTTTATGAGGTGGATAATTTTCCTATTATGTATATACATCACAATTCCTTCATCCATTCATCAACTGACAGACACTTGGGGTGTAACTATATACTGACTATATTGCTGCTAATATCATGGTGAGGGTGAGATGTGGGAGTCAGAGAGCTCCTCTAACTACTGACTTTGTTACCCTCAAATATATGATCAGAAATGAGATTTCTGGGCTACAAGCTTGAGCACTGAGGAATGACAGAGCTGTCCTAGAGTGGAAGCATGAAGCATGTACATGGAGACGGGGAGGTTAGGGTGATCTCTGTGCTGTGCAGCTTTGCATGAGTGAAGCCAGCTATTGGTGTGCCTGTGTCACATGTTATTGAGTGACTGAATTTTGAGAGAAGATGGGGGAGGTTCTCATGAAATCCCACATGCTAGCTCTATCCCTATGCTATTGAATGAAGAGGACACCATCTGGCTGCAGATATGGCAGACAATGTACAATGCTCAAGAGAAGGAAAAACCAAAGCTGAAATCCTAGGGCAAAGGAAAGACACCTGCCTTGGTGAGTTTCATGGTCTAGGTAGTGGTTGGATGGAGAAAAGTCTGAAGGGGGGGCAATGGTAGTGGGAACAGGCCTCAGAAAGCCACACCGATCCCACACTTCAGAGCTCTTGGTTGAAACAGCAAAAATTCTAGAGCTCACCCTATACACATCTTTAGTTTCATTTCCAGCCGCTACTGCCAGCCACACTGAGGCTTTGGTGCTATAAATATGAAACAACAGGTAACATTGCCATCCATCCTTCTCATCTTCTCTTTCTTTTCTCCACCCCCCAATCCTTCTCTCATATGCATGTATGCACACATAATCACCTCAGTACTTAGAAATGAAACTGCAGTATATTTTTACAAGGATCCTCCATGTGGGCTAGGAAATTTATTCTGATTTAGTTAATTATTATTTTTCTCACCAGGCATACCACAGTTATAATCTCTTTAGAAGATAAAGAAGACTCTAAAATTATTATCTGAAAACATTGCTCTGCTACTTGCTGATGCAAGTAGCAGGCTTGCATAGTGAGTCAGAGGGCTGCAGTAAGGGCTGTAAGACTCTATATGTCAATCAAGCTGTCAGGGGACCCCAGGATCATCATTTCTTACTCTCTGCCAACAAGTTTCCATCCAGTGGATAACAGGTCAGTGAGAAAAAAACATGATTTTAGAAGAGTAGCCACCAGAAAGCTCACATTTCTCTTTGAAGAGCCAAAGCAAAAAAAAAAAAAAAATTTTGGTCATGAGCATCAAGCTTGAGAATAGCCACTAGACCTTTCTCTGCCGTGGGAAACAGTTGGGGAGTGTCTCCTATGTCATACTCCTCGTACAGCAGTCAGGAGAAAGCAAATTATGGAATATCCTCCATTCCCCGCCGGCATCCAGAAACTTGTCAGGACTATTCCAAAACCTTGTGGCCGCGCTTTCTCAGCGCAGAAATTTGGGCTTCAGAAATTATCAGAAAAGTTCTTATTGCCTCTCTCTTCCACCTATCAAGGGGCAGGCTCTGCGAACTCAAGATCAACAGGCATACCAAACAGGGGAGACCTCCCCACCACCAGAACTTACTGATTAAGATGCCAGGACTCAAACCAACACTTCTAACGCTGACCAGCTAAGATGTTGACCTCTTTGTAAATCAGTAGGTCAGTAGATTATGTTAGAACACATGGCTTGTCTTTACAAATGGACAGGTAGAATTTTCACACAATTCCTTCTGTCTAGACCGTCTACAACATGGGAACATGGGAGCTTGATTTACTGCTGGAAGATGGCCTGTCTAGTGGGAGTCTGGGACATTGGGACAGAAATGTAGAAGCATGTGGTCCCAGGTGACAGTAGAACCATTATTCTTCAGTCTGGAACCCTCCCCTCCAGGTGAACATACAGTGTATTAGGATTGTTTATAATGGGCAATGAGCCACTCCCATCACAACAGCACTGAATGGCATTTCTGTGTCCTTTTCTTTCTTTCTTTCTTTCTTTCTTTCTTTCTTTCTTTCTTTCTTTCTTTCTTTCTTTTGTACTGGGAATTGAACTCAAAGTCTTACACACATTGGCAAGCTCTCTCCCACTGAGTTATATCTTCAGACATTTTTTTTCCCACCTTGAGGTAGGATTTTACTACGTTGCCCAAGTTGGCCTTGAACTCATGATGCTTCTGTCTCAGCCTCCTGACCAGATGAGATTACCAGCCTTTATCATTAGGCCTGACTCACAGGATAGTTTTCTTGATCATTATAAGTTCTCCAACCAGGGCAGTATCAGAAAATCCAGGTTTACATTAGCATGAAACAGTGGCTTCTGGCACAGTCCCTACCCATCCAGTCTCATTAGCATCAGGCCTAAGCATTCTGTGGATACAGGTGGTCCCTGCACTTCACTTCACGGGGACAGGAAGGTCTTCAAGAATGCTATCAGAATGTTTAAGCAGTAAGGGATGATGCCAGGGGGCATTTTGATGGCAATCACAGAACCCAAAATAGACCATTTAGTTAGGATAACTTCCGACTTCAAAGTCTCTAGTCATAGCCTAGCTTGTTTATTTGAGAAAATCCACAGAACCTCAGCCTGCAGCCTAATCTGATAGTTGGCTTCACCATCATCGTACACTCATAGCACTGCAGATTTATAGCTCCCATTCTCCCCAAGCTGGCTCAGATCCTGCCTTTCCCCCAGCGGTTACTTTGATCCCCATTCTCTTCTAAGATTACAACATGCTCAGAGTGTGTCCACAACTCAACACTGAATGGACCATGACTCATCAGTTCTGTTACAGCAGAGAGAACACTATTAAAAATGATTACCAATTTCAAGACACCTCTTCCATGTTTTAGCACCAAGAACAGCTCAAGGCAAATTGTAGAGTTTCAGCAAGTTGGCTAATCTGGGTAGACCTGGTCCACTTTGCTTCAGCTAATATAATCAAAACACTCCCATATCAGGTTACACTCAGGGCTGAAAGAACATCAAATGAAAGCAGCAAACCTGACCAGAACACCACCATACCACCCTCCACTCACCCTTGGCTACCAGATGGCCCCCATATCTCACCAATCTTATTCTTTAGCATCTCAGAGGTTGCACCATGTCTTTCTAACACAGCTGTGGCTGGGTAAACCCAGCCCTTCATCATGCTACCCAGATCACTTTCCAACCTCTCACTCCCCTCTTTGAGGTGCCCACATGCCCTGTTACTTGAATGCTTGACAGAATCTAGAACGACCTGGGTGACAGACCTCTGGCCATGCCCATGAGGAGTCAATTCAATTACATTAATAGATACAGGAAGACCCATTTCAGTTGTGGGTGGGATTACTACATGGGTTGTGTCCTGGACCAAATGAAAAAGTGAAAGGATGCTAAAGCATAGGCATTGCTGGCTTGCAACCAAGTCTGTGGCTGCTTATCTATCATGTATAAGTACCACAATCACCTATGTCTTTCATCACCTGTGTCCTGGCAGCTTCATCTATTGTTATGTCTTGCTTGATTCCTTTGTACCCATGCCTTATTCTATTTCCAAGTCAGACATAATCACATGGGCTTGAGATTCACAAATGTGACTTCCTACTTGAATTTCTCTTTCATTAACACCTAAATTTTAGAATGTTTAAATTCATATTTCTCCAATTCAATAATTTGCATTCCCTTCCTCAATGGGGTAATCTTAGTGAACATGATAATCCTAATTCTAACTTTTAAAAGTCTTTATTCAAACAAGTCCTAGAGCTCCCACTTGGATTGGTTATGTCTGCCATGCCCAGTTTCTCCTACCCGACTGGCACTATTTTAGATCAAGCAGCAGCTGTGACTCTCCTGGCTTAGCTCAGGCTTCCCACTTGTATTGTGTCTTCTATTTCTGTCTCTCATCATCATGCCACCCTGATGATTAGAACCTGCCTTCATTCCCTAATGCCTTGTGTCAAGTGTAAACTCCTTAAAAATGCACAGCTCTCATCCTGATCTTTTACTTGCTCAGCTCTCAACCTGATAACTCCCTACTTTCTTCCCCTGTCATCTCCAATTCTGTGCCACCACTTTCAGCTCTTCGGAGACACTGTATCTTCTGGGACTCCGAGCTGTTTTGCAATTGGCAGAGAATTCCTTGTGAAACATCCATTCACTCTTCCTCCATAGCCTTCAAGCCTCCTAGCTCAGCTGATATGTCAGCTCTTGGGAGAAGCATCTGAGGCTGCCAGGTAAGGCCATCTTCCCCACAGGAGATCTTTGGGACCTCCTATTTCTGCACCACTGCACTTACTGAATGATTCTGGTTTCCTGGTAACACTGGATAACTGACCATGGCAGCTGGCAAAGGGCATGGTCACTGAACATAGAATTCACCTGAGTTCTATATTGCTGGTATTTTCTTCTGGTTTTGGGAAGCCCACCCCAATATGGCTGATGGGCAAGCAATTTGCTGAGGTTTGTTAACCAAGTGCTTCAACTGTTGTGAGATTTGCTCAACTCAGAAAAACACTTCCACTATTCTCCTAATATACAATGCTATTTTCCCCATTTGAATTCGTAGCTATGGTTTTCATAGGATACATCATGCCAATAAACACTCTCACATATTGCTAATAGGAGTTTAAAGGGAGTCAAACCTTTTGGAAATCAACTTGGAAATATGTATCAAGAACCTTACAAACTGTCCCCTGGGTATAATAATACTTTTTATCCTGATGGAAAAGAAATGGAAACTGAAAAACCTTTAAATCGAAGGCACTTATGGTATAACTTAGAAGCAGCATTAAAGATCAATGAAATGGAATATCCACACAGCAATTTTTAACTGATATTAATATGATGACATGAGTTGGGTAATTGCTAATGATAACTGAAGAAAGGAAGATATACAACTTTTATCTCCACAAAGTGATGGCTGTGCACATGACCACACTCTGGAGGAGCTGCTCACATTACATTATAATAAAGCAAATGTTGATGTGATATAATTAATGATAGATTTTCCCATATTTCTAGATTTAATTTATTTTCAACAATGACCATGTTTACTTTCAGAATACACATATTTATTTTTAATCACTTTTTTGATATTACAGATAATGGCAGAAATAGTGATATATTTTTATAAATAAGAAAAGAGGCTTCAATAATTATTTTTGAAAGAAACATTAATATAAATTAAGTTGCAGGAACACATAGGAGAGGTATAGCCAGGTATTAAAAAAATACAGAATGACCTAAAGACACTTATACAGCTGCCAAGAAAGGATGGAGCCAAGATAAGAAGGCCTCCTTCAAGAAATCTTGACCATTCATTTTCTCAGAGGGAAGTCTGACAAACAGATAATTAGAATCCTCCAAGAAGAAGGAAAAATGTGACATTCACTCAACATTAAAAATAGTGATTGTTACAGTTGACTGGAATCAGAGCCACAGGAGAATAGTGGAACCTTGGCAGCCATGTTAGATTGATAAATATAGAGCACCAGTCTAGAGAGTTGTGATTCAGTAAATACGTGTTTCAGGAGGCTCTTCTCTAGCTTGTTGCCAAGCCCACACTGTCTACCGTGGTGCGAAGACAGAGCTGTGGGGTGTGTGAAAAGAATTGTGAATCAGTCCCTTCAGTTTTGAGCTCCTGAGCCCACCAAGGCCAAAGGTGTTGCCACTCCAACACGAGGTTAGCCCTTCCCTGCAGTCAAGCAGAAGGACAATTTACCTGACACAGCACAGATACCACAAACGCAATGCCAAGCTTGTGTTTGTACTTCTGTGTTAGAAACTATGTGGAAATGTTCCCTGGCCTGGGCTGAAGCAAGCTCAAAGGAGAGGATGTCATAGGTCAAGGGTTGTGACAAGCTCCCTCGGCATTCCTCTGACACCAATTCATCATTACAATTCATCATTTTGAGCCTGGGGATGTGGCTCAATTGCTAGAATGTTTGCAAGCACGTGCAAAACCCTGTGTTTGGTCCCCAGAACCATATGAACCTGGCACAGTGATGCATGACTATAGGCCCAGAATTCTGGAGGCAGAAGCAAAAGGATCAGAAGTTCAAGTTCAGCCTAGGCTCTGTTTCACAATGAAACAGCTCTTTGAACATATGTGTTCACCTACAATATCATCATTCATTCCACTAACCAGATGCAACCACCTGTCCTGGACCACTGTCAACTCTTCATGTTACAAACTCCTAATCATTCAATCCATTCAAGCTCTGGGACCAAAGAGAATGAGCCTAAACCCCATCCTTGCTTGTCTAATCCTGCAGGTCTCAAATGGGGAAATGAGAAATTAACATTTCAATAAACATTTAGGCTTACTACCTTAAAGCAAATTACACTTTTCCCCAAGAAATGTTGTCTTTGGGTCTCTGTGCATGAATCAGGAACAGTATTTTCTAAGCTGCTTCCAGTTTTACAAATGTAATTCAAGGTTCTGGCATTTGGAAACAATATGTCTAAGTCCAAGATCACCAGCTAAAATAAATGTTATGTATATTTAGTGCTGGGTTTCAATGACTAAATCATCCATTAGTTGGTGAACGAGGAGCAGGACCTTGTGATAGTGTGCCTGGATCCACACTATACAAAGCATACATGAAAGAACTTTTCTTATTGCTCTATCAGAAAACCTGGCAAACGCAACTTCTGGGAGGAGGGGTTGTTTCGGCTCACAGTTTTTAGGGATACAGTCCACTGTGGTGAAGTCTCCGGGGCAGGCAGCTCCATGGTGGTGAGAATGTATATTTGGAATGTCCCACATCTCAGCAAAATGGGAAGCATAGACGTGACAGAATGTTCCATCGGGCTATAAATATCAGTTCCCACCCACAGCAGCTCACTTCCTCCAACAAGTTTCCCTTCTTAAAGTTTCTACATCTTTCAAAAACAATGCCACCAGCTGAGAACCAAATTTTCAAATACAAAGACCTGTATGTAGCATTTTTCCCTATAGAAATCCTGATGTCTGGATTGATAGGACTGAATGACAGTGACTAGGATTCATAGCAGAGAACACAATGGCTCCAGCATATCCCCCCTGCACACTCCAGAGCAGGAGTGTCACATCTTCCTGCTTTAAAAGAGTGAGAGACACAGAGACATAGAGACAAAGACACACAGAGACAGCGATTTGTTTGCCAGGTTCCTCCAGGCAAACCCAGCAGAGGTAAGGCCTGCCTTGTGCCTTCCAAGCAGTATTTCCTGGGTCCCAGAGGCCTACTGCTATCAGGGACCACAAGGCCTGCCAACACTAGGGACAACCGAATGGCTAAAGGACAGTATAAAAACACACTCAACCAAACTCAGGGCAACATTACACCACCAGAACTCGGCTATTCCACTACAGCAAGCCCTGGCTGTCTTAATACACTTGAAGATCAAGAAAATGATCTTAAATCTAGTCTTATAAAAATAATAAATGGAATATTACTTGGCAATAAAAAACAAGGAAATCATGAAATTTGCAGGCAAACGGTGGGAACCGGAAAATATCATCCTGAGTGAGATATCCCAGAAGCAAAAAGACACATAGGGTATATACTCACTCATAAGTGGATATTAGACATATAATATAGGATACACTTACTAAAATCTGTACACCTAAACCAATTAATCAAGAAGGAGGACTCTGGCTAAATGCTCAAACCCCATACAGCAAGGCAAAGAGGATGAACATCAGAAGAAGGAGAAAACAGGGAACAGTACAGGAGCCTGCCACAGAAAGCCTCTGAAAGTCTCTACCCTGCAGAGTATCAAAGCAGATGCTGAGACTTATGGCCAACCTTTGGGCAGAGTGCAGGAATTTCATGAAAGAAGTAGGAAATAATAAGACCTGGAGAGGACAGGAACTCTACAAGGAGAGCAACAGAACCAAAAAATCTTGGCACAGGGGTCTTTTCTGAGACTGATACTCCAACCAAAGACCATTGATAGAGATAAACTAGAGCCCCTGCACAGATGTAGCCCATGGCAGTTCAATGTCCAAGTGGGTTCCATAGTAATGGGAACAGGGACTGTCTCTGACATGAACTGATTAGCCTGCTCTTTGCTCACCTCCCCCTAAGGGGGAGCAACCTTACTAGGCCACAGAGGAAGACAGTGCAGCTACTACTGATGAAACCTGATAGACTAGGATCAGAAGGAAGGAGAGGAAGACTTCCCCTATTAGTGGACTTGGTGAGGGGCATGTGTGAAGGAAATGAATAAATCCCTTAAGGAAATATAGGAAAACACAGGCAAACAAGAAAAGGAAATGAATAAAACTGTTCAAGACTTGGAAATAGAAATTGAAGTAATAAAGAAAACACAAACTGAGGCAATCTCAGAGAAGGAAAGAGAACAGAAACTACAGATACAAGCATCACCAACAGAATACAAGAGATGAAAGAGAATCTCAGATGAGGAGGATATGATAGAAGACATTGATGTATCAGTCAAAGGAAATGCTAAATCTAAAAAGTTTCTAACACAAAATGTCTAGGAAATTTGGGACACTGAAAAGACCAAGCCTAAGAATAACAGGAATGGAAGGAGAAGATTCTCAGCTCAAAGACCCAGACAATACCTTCAGCAAAATCATAGAAGAAAATTTTCCTAACCTAAATGAAGAGATGCATATAAATGTACAAGAAGCTTGCAGAACACCAAACAGAATGGACCAAAAAGGAAAATCCTCACACCACATAATAATTAAAACACCAAGTGTACGTAACAGAGAAATAATATTAAAAGCTGCAAGGGATGAGGACCAAATAACACATAAAGTTAAACGTATTAGATTTACACCAGACTTCTCAACAGACTTTAAAAGGCAGAAGGGCCTGGGCAGGTACCATGCATACCCTGAGACCACAGATGCCAGCCCAGACTACTATATTCAGCGAATTTTCAACCACCATAGATGGAGAAAACATGGTATTCATGACAAAACCAAATTTAAATAATATCTTTCCACTCACCCAGCCCTACAGAGGATACTAGAAAGAAACTCTAACACAAAGAAGAGAATTATACCCCCCCCAAACACAGCAAATAAATAATTTTATACAAGCAAAACCAAAAGAGGGGAAACAGACACCCACACTACCACAATCAAAATTACAGCAACCAACAATCATTGGCAATTGATATCTCTCAACATCAGTGGATTCAATTTTCCAATAAAGAGACAAAACTAACAGATTGGATGTGAAAACAGCATCCAGCATTCTGCTGCATTCAAGAAACACATACCTCAGCAACAAGGATAGACATTACCTCAGAATAAAGAGCTGAAAAGAGGCTATCCAAGCAAATGGACACAAGAAGCAAGCCAGTGTAGCCACTTCAATATCTAATAAAATAGACTTTCAACCAAAAGTAATAAAAAGAGATAGAGAAGGACACTTCATACTCAAAGGAAAAATCCATCAAGATGACATTTCAATTCTTAAAATCTATGCCCCAAATGCAAACGTACCCACATTTGTAAAAGAAACATTACTAAAGCTTAAATCACACACCAAACCCCACACATTCATAGTGGGAGACTTTAACACCCCACTTTCACCAATGAACAGGTCAATGAGATAAAAACTAAACAGAGAAATAAGGATACTAACCAACGTTATGAATCAAATGAAACTATCAGATATCTACAGAACATTTCACCCAAACACCTTTTTCTTAGCAACACATGGAATGTTCTACAAAACTGACCATATACTCAGTCACAAAACAAGCCTCAACAGATACAAGAAGATTAAAATAATGTCTTGGATTTTATCAGACCACCATGGGCAAAAGCTGTACCTCAACAACAGACACAACAGGAAGCCTACAATCTCTTGAAAACTGAACAACTCTTTACTCAATGACCGCTGGGTCAGGGAAAAAATTAAGAAAGAAAGTAAAGACTTTCTAGAATTCAGTGAAAATGAAGGTACAACATACCCAAACTTATGGGACACAATGAAAGCAATGTTAAGAGGAATGTTCATAGCACGAAGAGCCTTCATAAAGAAATTAGAGAGGTCTCATACTAGCAACTTAACAGCACATCTGAAAGATCTAGAGCAAAAAGAAGCAAACACACCGAAGAGAAGTAGACATCAGGAAATAACTGAACAGAAGGCAGAAATCAATAACTTAGAAACAAAGAGAACAATACAAAAAAAAAAATCGACAAAACTAAAAGCTTTTTCTTTGAGAAAATCAACCAAATACACAAACCCTTACCCAAACTAACTAAAAATCAGAAAAATAATATTCAAATTAACAAAATCAGAAATAAAAAAAGGGGACATAACAACAGACACTGTAGAAATCCAAATAATCATTAGGACTTGCTTCAAAATCTTGTACTCCACAAAACTGAAAAATTTAAATGAAATTGATGATTTTCTTGATAGATTTACTTACCAAAATTAAATCAAGATCAGGTTAACAATAGATTGTTAGTCCTATGTCTCCTAAGGAAATAGAAGCAGTCATTAAAAGTCTCTCAACTGAGGTAACCCAGACCACGAAAGACACACATGTACTCACTCATAAGCAGATTTTTGCCTTATAGTATAGATATATATACTACAATTCACAGATACAAAGAAGTTAAGTAACAAAGAGGACCCAAGGGAGGATGCTTAAATCTCACCCAGAATGGGAAATAGAATAGACAGTGGAAGAGGTCGAAGAGAGAGAACAAGGTAGGAGAGGGAACAGAGAGAGAAATGAGGGTGGAGACCAGACCTAGGGAGAGTGGGATGAGAGGACAGAGAGAAGAAAAACAGTGGGTGATGGCATCTCTATGACAAGCTGGAGACCTAAGACAGGGTAATGTTCTGGGTAGATATGGGAGGGACTCTAGCTGAGACTCCTAGTAGCAGGGGTCATGGAGACTGAAGAGGACACCCTCCAACTAGACATGACTCCTAGTGGAGGGAGTGTAACACCAACTCAACCACAAACATTTTGACCCAAAATTTACCCTGCCTACAAGGTGTGCAGGGATACAAATAGAGCAGAGAGTGAGGGAATGTCTTACCAACACCTGGCCCAACTTGAGACTCAACCAATGGAAGAGAGCAATCCCTGACACTATTAATGACATTCTGCTACGCTCACTGACAGGAGACTAGCAGAGCTGTCCTCTGAGAGGGTCTACCTAGGAATGGAGTAAACAGATGCTGAGACCCACAGCCAAACATTGGGCAAAGAGTAAGAAATTTTGTAGAAAAGTGGGATGAAGGATCGAAGGACCTGGAGGCATCAGGAACTCCACAAGAAGACCAACAGAGCCAACTAACAGGGATCAGAGCAGCTTGTGAAGACTGAAATACCAACCAAGGACCATGCATAGATTGAACCTACGCCCCCAACACGATGTAACAAATGGGTAGCCCATGCTTCATGTGGGTTCCCTAGTAAGGGGAATGGGAGACTATCTCTGACATGGACTCTGTTGCCTTCTTTCTGATCTCTGGTGGGGAGTGAGCCCCTCTGGGGGTGGGGCTTGCCAGGCCACAGGAAAAGAGGATTGCTCATTCCTGATGAGACTTAATGAGCTAGGGTGTGTGGGTGAATAGGGCTCCCCTTATCTGAGGAATAGGGGGAATGGGACAAGAGGGAAGGAAAGTGGGTCCAGGAAGATAGGAGGGAGGGAGGAAGCTATGATTGGGATATAAAGTGAATAAGTAAATTGATTAATTAATTAATTAATTAAAAGAGAGACAAAAATAGAAAGTCTCCTAAACAAAACAAACAAACAGACAAACAAACAAACAAAAAAAAAACCAGGGCCAGACAGTTTTAATGCAGAATTCTATAAGACTTTCCAAGAAGAGCCAATACCAATATTCCTCAAACTATTCCACCAAATAGAAACAGAGAAAAGATTGCCAAACTCATCCTAAGAAGCTACTGTCACCCTGATGCCTCAACTACACAAAGATTCAAACAAGAAAGAAAATTTCAGACCAATATCCCCCACGAACATTGATGCAAAAACACTTAATACTCACAAACTGAATCCAAGAACTCATCAAAAACATCTACCATGATCAAGAAGGCTTCATCCCTGGGATGCAGAGATGGTTCAACATATGAAAATCTATCAATGTAATACACCATATAAACAAGCTGAAAGAAAAGAAATATGATCATTTCATTAGATGCTGAAAAGTCTTTGACAAAATCCAATACTCCTTGATGATGAAAGTATTGGAAAGATCAGAGATATAAGGCCCACACCTAAATATAATGAAGGCAATATACAATAAGACAACAGCCAACATCAGATTAAATGAAGAGAAACAAGGCAATTTCACTAAAATCAGGGACAAGACAAGACTGTCAACCCGCTCCATATCAATTCAACATAGTACTTGAAGTCCTAGCTAGTGCAATAAGACAACTAAAGAAGATCCAATGTATACAAATTGGAAAGAAAGAAGTCAAATTATCATTATTCACAAATGATATGATAGAATATACAAGTGACCCTTAAAACTCTACCAGAGAACTCCTACAGCTAATAAATACCTTCAGCAAAGTGGCTGGACACAAAATTAACTCCAAAAATTAGTAGCCCTCCTTTATACAAACAATAAAGTCGATGAGAAAGAAAATAGGGAAACTCCACTCTTTACAATATAAAAAAAACAATATAAAATGTCTTGGTGTAACTCTCACCAAGCAAGTGGAAGACCTGTATGACAAAAACTTCAAGTCTCTGAAGAAAGAAGTTGAATAAGATAGAAGGTGGAAAGATCTCCTATGCTCATGGATTGGTAGGATTAACACAGTACAAATGGCTCTTACCAAAAGCAATCTACAGATTCAATGCAATATCAAAATTCCAGGACAATTCTTTACAGACCTTAAAAGAGCAACCTTCAACTTCATATGAAAAAAAACCAAAGAAAGAAAGAAAGAAAGAAAGAAAGAAACAAACAAACAAACAAACCCAGAATAGCTAAAACAATTCTTTACAATAAAAGAACTTCTGGAGGTTATCACCATCCCTGATTTCAAGTTGTGCTACAAATCAATAGTAATAAAAACCACATGGTACTGCCATAAAAACAGACAGGTTGATCAATCGAATTGAATTGAAGTTCCAGAAAGAAACCCACACACCTATGGACACTTGATTTTTTACAAAGAAGCCAAAACCATACAATGGGAAAAAAAGAAAGCACCTTCAACAAATGGTGCTGGTCTAACTGGATGTCTGAATGTAGAATTATTCAAATTGATCCATTTATCACCCTGCATAAAACTTAAGTCCAAGTAGATCAATGACCTCAACATAAAATCAGATATGCTAAACCTAATAGAAGAAAAAAAAATGGGGAATAGCCTTGAACTCAATGGTTCATGATACAACTTCCTGAACAGAACAATAGCTCATACTCTAAGATCAACAATTAATAAATGGGGCCTCATGAAACTTAAAAGCTTCTATAAGGCAAAAGACACCGTCAATAGAACAAATTGGCAGCATACAAATTGTGAAAAGATCTTCACTAACACTCTGTTAGACAGAGGGCTAATATCCAAAATACAAAAAGAACTCAAGAAATTAAATACCAACAAACCAAATAATCCAATTAAAAATCGGATACAGAGCTAAATCGAGAATTCTCAATTCTCAATGGAATCTCTAATGGCTGAGAAACACTTAAAAGAAATGTTCACTGTCCTTAGCCATCAGGGAAATGCAAATCAAAACAACTCTGAGATTCCATCTTATATTGGTCAGAATAGCTGATATCAAAAACTCAAGTGACAGTATATTCTGGCCAGGATGTGGAGAAAGGTGAACACTGCTCCATTGCTGTTGGGAGTGCAAACTTGTCCATATTGGGAATCAATTGGAGGTTTCTCAGAAAATTGGGAACAGATCTACCTCAAGACCCAGCTATACCACTCCTGGGCATATACCCAAAAGATGGTCCACCATACCACAAGGACACTTGTTTATCTATGCTCATAGTAACTTTTTTTCATAATATCCAGAAACTGAAAACAACCTAGATGTCCCTCAACCAAAGAATGAATAAGGAAAATATGTTACATTTACACAGTGCAATACTCAGCTATTAAAAACAAGGAAATCTTGAATTTTGCAAGCAAACTGATGGAGCTGTAAAATATTATCCTTAGTGAGGTAACCCAGATCCAGAGAGTCACACATGGTATGTACTCACCTATAACTGAATATTAGCTATATAATATAGAATAACCATTCTACAATCCACAGACCCAAAGAGGCTAAGTAACAAGGAGTGCCCAGGGGAGGATGCTTGAATTTTCCTCAGAAGGGAATATCAAACAGACATTGGAAGTGGATGAAAAAAGAAAACTGGGTGAGAGAGGGGGTGGGAAAGGGTACAAAGGTAGGGCGCAGATGATAGGAGAGCAGGGGTGGGAGGTGAGAGAGTTGGGAGAGAGGAAGAAAAGCAGTGGTGGATACATCTCTGGGACAAGCTGAAGACCACCAATGGAGTAGGCTCCCAGGAAGATACAGGAATGACTCTAGCCGAGTCTCCTAGCGGTGGGGGATATGGAGACTGAAGTGGACACCTTCTATACCCAGGCAGGAGAGAGGACACCACACCACCCACAAAATCTTGGACCCAAAATTTACTCTGCCAACAAGGTATGCAGGAAAGAAGATGGGGAAGAGATTGAGGGAAGGGCCAAACAATGACCTGCCCAACCTGAGACCCACTCCATGGGAGAGAACCAACCCCTGACACTATTGATTGATACACTGCTCTGATTGCACACAGGAAACTGTTATAGCTGAGGCTCCACCCAGCAGCAGATCAAAACAGACCCAGAGACCTACAGCCAAACAGTAGGTAGAGATTGGGGAGTCTTGGGGAAGAGTTAGGGGAAGGATAGAGGGAAGCAGAGGGGACAAGAGCTCCTCAAGAAAACCAACAGAGTCAACTAACTGAGGCACCAACTAAAGACAATGACTGAACCCAGGTCTTCCACAGATATGCAGCTGATGGGCAGCTTGGTTTTCATGAGGGTCCCTAGCAAATAGAGCAGGGGTTGTCTCTGACATGAGCTCTGTTGCCTGCTTTTGTATCACTTTCCCCTAGTTGGGCTGCCTTGTTGGACCTCAGTGGAAAAGCTTAGTCCTGATTCAACTTGATGTGCTAGGGTGGGTTGTTGTTAGTGGGGAGCTCCCCTTTTCTGAGGAGAAGAGAAGGGGGTCATGGGGAAGAAAGTGGGAGGTCAGGACCAAAAAAAGAGGAGGGAGGGGCCTGTGCTACAGATGTAAAGTAAATTAATAAATTTAATAAAAAAACACAAATGAAAACAAGACAATACAGAAGATCATGAATCTGAAGCCTCAGAACCATTCAATATAGGAAACATGAAGGAATGGAAAATATCTAGCCCATGAAAGAAAATAGTTGGGAGAGACATGAGAGCTATGATCCAGAATACAAAAAGTACATATGAAAGAGTAATTCAGTTGAGTTGGTGTTGCTCTGGAGAGCCAAACCAAAGTCAGCGAGAAGAATAAAAGCCTCAGTGCAATGGAGATGATGGTTCTAGCCATCTCCCTCCCTCATCAGGAGTAGCCTCACCACCTCACTGTACACTGTTGCCCCCGAAAGCCATTCCATCCATGAGTTTCTGTGCCATGATGGGAGGTACAGCTCTACATTTCCCATCATGTTCCGGGAACGTTTCCATCCCGGCTATCTCCGTTTAGAACTAATTAATACCTGTGCGCAAACCCCTAACTTTACTCCCCGAACTGGATTCAGGCTTATTGGTTTTCTTACATATAACACCAAGCCTGTCCTTAGGAAATTCAGAGAACAAGAAAGATCAACTGGGGGGCAAGAGAGTCTCTGGGATCCAGTGTTACTTCACTTACAGATCCTAGCTGTGAACCAAATGAGACCTGGGGACCAAACTGAAGGCTTCACCCTTAGAAAGATGTTTATGCATGACTAGTGCATGCTTTCAAGAGACATCCATCTACTGAGGAGAATTCAGCTCAGCCCAAGGCAATGCAATGAACTCTCTATGGAAACCACATGGCAATTGGCAGCACACTCATCTGGGATCCAGGAGAAAGAATAAAAGTATTGTTTCTTAAAATTCAGCAGGGCCCTTGAAGCAGAAGAAACATGATTTTGTTCATTTAAAGAGTGCTGCCAGGTGGAGTCTTCTGGACTTGACAAAGCCATTGCACTCGTGAACTCACTGTAGCTGTGGTTACCTATATAAGACCTGTACGAGATCGAAGCCACTGGCATTTCTTTATGCATGGGAGAAAGGCTCATGAGAGTCTGAGACAGTTCATACGTGACAGGGCATGCCACTTTCTGACAAGTTGTCCATGCTCCAGTAAATAGTCCCCCTTTCATACTCATGCGAATCATTATAATTAAACTCAGTGGGTCAAAAATAGGATATCAGAGTAGGAGGCTTTTTGGAAAGAAAGCATTAGAGACAGATCTGAGAGATGGGGAAATGACCAAAACTAAGTAAATACAAGTATGAAATTAACAAGGAATAAAGGATAAACTGATAGATATCTCACTATAGCAGCAGGGAAGGTAGAGGAAGAGAAATGGAGGGAAGGGGAAGCAGAAGAGGAGTAAGAGGAGGAGGAAGGAAAAGGGGGAAAAGGAAGAAGGGGAGGAGGAAGAGGAAGAGAAGGAAGGGTAAGACAGGAAAGAAAGTTAGGAGGAGAAAGAAATGCTTATAAGATACTTGTGATGGCCATGGTGATAGGCAAATGATGAACAGAATGAGGTAAGAGGATTACAAGTTCAAGGTCAGCCTGACCTACTATGTTGAGCTAGGGATATAAAAGAGAAAAGGTCTTATTCTTAATAAAACTACTAAAACCATCTGAGAAAAGGGAAGTATTTATTTCATGTCTCCCAAGATCATGGGACTCTACTAAGCTGCAGGACCATCTCCATCAGCTCCTATGTCTCTAGAGAAAGTGATGGGAACCCCTCAGCTGAGGTAAAGCCCTTGCAAATTAAGCTACATCTCTTTCAGACTTCAGAGTCCTGTTCTCCAATTCCAAGCAGCTGCTCTGAGACTTGTGAGATGAACAGTTGCCTGGGTCATCTGCAAAAAGTGTATGCACTTGGTCCTCCATTTTTTTGCTCACAGGCCGTTGTCCACCTGAGGTGGTGAAGCAACAGACATATGATGAGCAGCTTTGTATTTCAGCACATCTCACAGAACATTTCCATCCAAAGGCTTTCCTCAAATAGGGCTCTGTGCAGAGGCTTCATGCCAGAGCTCACTGCTTTACTGTGTGTAGTGAAAACATTTATCCTGGGCTCTAAATTCTCCATTTGTCTTTTACTTTGGCCCGAAGCATTGGCACACTATAACCTGCCCTTCCTAGGTTCTAGGCATAGAGTTAGCATCTTACCCCCTTCATGGTTTAAAGACAGCCAGGCCTGTGTGGGGTCAGCCAAATCACACAGGAACACAGCAAGAGTCGAGGTATGGCGCCATCTTGCTCCTCCATGGCCTCAGGCAACAATCCCAGTCAGTCTCTGACCTCTTCTTGGTTGCACTTTCACTTTGAGAACAATGTGGTAAAGTGTCACTGCCCTGCTCCACCAGGGCATCTGCAGAGCTGCTCATTAAGGTTTGTGTTCTGGTTAGGGCCTTGGCTATGCTGCACACTCTCTGCAGAGTGCAGGGAGTGGTCTGAGCCTCAATTTCTAACTCCACGCTGCTACTTACACATGTGTTTCTTAGACCACAATACCTCCCAGCAATCTAAACCATGGCTAGGAATATCACATTCCCTCATCGAGAGCCTGGTTCCTATTCTTCTGGATCTCCCACAGTTCACAGCCCTGTGGACATAATAAACAAGGCCTCCCGCCATCCCTGGAACATCTCAACATTTTCCTTCAGTCAGAAACTGTGGCTTGGATGCCGAGATGTTGCCAGTCCAGCACTGGAATGCCACGTTGTACACACAGAGACTATCATGAGTCTGTCCCCTTCTGGGACCTTGTGTGTGGCCAAGAGTTAACATTCTTTTCTCACCTGAGACTTTCTATCAGCATGGAAAATGGGGGTGCTCAAGCTGGCATGAGAGAAATGTGTTTGTGCCTGTGTTGGCCTAACTGCCTGAGTGAGCAGTCTCCAGCAAGGATACTGTCTCAGGTTGCATGGGCATCTCAAGGCATCACTTAGGAACAGTCTCCCTTGCCCCTGACAGCTGACACACCAAAGATAGCAAGCAGAAAGCTTTACCCACAGCCAGCTCTTACCTTAGTATGTTTAAGAGCCTTTCAGCTCTTGAATAATACGACATTATAGACTTAAAACCAAAGCGTTTATATTGTCCACATGCCTTTATCAAATAAAATACATACCACATTTATCACATATAATATATGTCTGTAAATTCATATCAGTTCATCATCCAGGCAATGGAACGATGCCTTTTCTAAGGATGCCACTAACTGCTGCTTGTTAAGTACCTGATTCACTTCTGATACTGTGTCAATCCCAGTGATGTGGAGTGTGCTCATAGTGCGGCCTTGTTTTTTCACTCAAGTGTTCATTTCAACATTGGTGTTTTCTATTTGATGAAACAGTCTATTGAGGATCTATTTTTGGGGAAAGCTGTCTCTTCAGTATATAAACTTGACATCTCTCTTTCTCTTGTTGTATCTTTCTTACAGGTACCTCACTTCCCATCTCTAGTTCCTTACTTTCAGAACTCATTGCAAATGTCACACACTTGCAAAAGCTCTTCCTGTCCATGCCTGTGCCACAACTTCATCCTACCCATGTACTCAACTTTCTCGCAGCAGGCTGCATCCCTTTGTAGCAGAGTTTTCTTTTGACAGCGAACTAAGTTTTGTCCTACTTAGATACAAAACTACTCAAAAACATCAAACGCACCGTCATTCTCCCCAGTGCATATACATACACATGTGTGATTTATAGCTGTGGATCTATTTTCTAAAGCCTGAATTCTGAGGCAGTGAGAGAAGTGCCCTCTTAAATGGAAAGGATTATTGATGGTTGAAAACTTCTTTGACAGTGTTACCTACAACAGAAAGGTACATCACCTGAGTTCAAAGTCCTAAGAGGTCGGCATTTCCTGGAGTATGAAACTATTGCAGCTGCTATTTTCCTTATCCTTCTTTGAGTCAGCAAAGCCATCGTGAGAAGATCCTGTTCTGATTTCTATTTTTAATACAGGCAAATAATTCATTGAAATCTCCAGCCCTTCGTCTACTTTCTTCCTCTCCTCTCAGGCTTCCATGTTCTCCTATTTCTTTCCTTCCTAATGGACCAGAGCTTGGGACCTTAGCACAGCCAGCGCCTGGCCCCAACCCCTACTCTTGATGGCTTTTATCTGTAATGGTAGTTCCCATTGTAGTGGCTCCTGGGTGTTATTCCATGCAGTTTTTTTCATGTGTTTATTTATTTAACTTAACTCCACCCATGGCCCAGTTTGCTAGTAAAACACACACACACACACAAGTACCTTGCCTAAGATCCTATGCTAAACTCTCTTCCCTGAACAGGACTCTCTATAACACACTTGAGTCCCAGTCTTATTTAAAAAGAAGGGGGTGGGGGAGGAAGTATGTAGGAGGATCAGTAAGAAAGGAAGGAAGAGGAAAGGATGGGGAAAATAAGGGAAAGAAGAGAGAAACTGGGAAAAATAAAATAGTAGGAAGAGCTCTCAATCATGTAGAGGCTCCACATACTAGAAGGCTTTACAGAGCATCTTATTCTTAGACTGTCTTAGGTTACATAAAACCTGGTATAGAAAAATAAATCTGAAGGACAGAGGCTGAAGGTGTAGCTCAGTGGTACAGTGCTTACGTAGAGTGAACACGTCTCTGGTTTCAATCCCCCAGAACTAGAAGAAAAAAAAAGAAGGGTAGGGGAATGGAGAAGTGCTAGAACAGTTTCTATTGTTTCTCACTCTAATAAAAATGCTTTGGGTGCACAAAAAGTTGTGCAATGGAAGAACAAGCTTTAGATCTAACTCACTACTCTTCCAAGCTGAGGACAAATGTCATCTCAAATCGCCAGAGAATGAGGAGGTATGATTTAGCACTCAACAAGGCTTGCATGGTGTGAAATGAGGTAAAACCCCAAGTAGACCCACCTGGCTCCCTTCTCCACACCTACTACCAGTTCCTCGTTGACTAAGGGTGAAATCTGCAGCTAAACTGAGAAACAGTGGCAGAAAATGGAGGCATTTTCTGGCTAAAGGACAAGACTTGGAACAACCATGGTGGAGGAGACTGTGGCCCCTACTCTCCTAAAGCTAAGGAAAGAGAATGACTGAAATTCAGATGTTAGAAGCCAGTCTTGGCAATGTTAAAAAAAAAAAATCTTAACTAAACAAAAACAAAAGAAAACAGGCGAGAAGATGATCTGCCCTAAAATGTAGATCATCGTTTTGTTGGTTCTTTCGGTATATTGTTTAGCTATAAGTGAATTTAAGAAAGTATTGTTAAAGGCTGGAGGTACGGCTCAGTGACAGAGAACTTACCTAGTATGTATAAAGCCTGGGGATCAACCCCCAAAACAATAATGATACCAATGTAATAAGTTTCATCTTGGATTTCTTTACTTAGAGAATATATAGTTATATTCCCTAGGCATATAAGGCAAAGCAAGCCCTCCTCAAGGATGTATTAAACATGATGCTTTGCCTAATATACAGACCATGAATGGACTCTCCATTTATCCTATTAAGACCATTAGCCAACATCCTAGCATGCACTGCGGAATGGAATATTAAACCGAAGGGCGATACGGCACAGCCAAACCTGCTCAGTCTATAAATTAACAATGTAGACTTAAAGCTTTATTTATGAGTCATGTGCCCAAAGACCCTGGAGCATATTGAAGCAGGGGTCACTTCAAAGGTAAAATCCACGGCAATGCTAGCTGCTGCAATTCATTAAGGATGGACCGTATTTGGCTGATTATGCAAAATTCCTCACGTTTTTCCTATTTCCATATCAGATTTCAGTTTTCCTGCGCACAGATTTCTGTGCATTGATTTTTCTTTTCACTGACAATTATTAAAAGGATTCTGGGTCCATCAAACTGTACACAGACCTAACAAGGAGAATCTTCTAGAGTTGTTTCCTAAGCTCTTGGCAAACTATCTTAGGAGCAAAAATTAACCCCAGATAGTGTTTATTAGCTTTTTATAAATTAATCACAGTATTAGTAGAGTTCAGTTGCTAGTGGTACAAGCTTTTCTTAGCCAAGAATTAATCAAGTCTGAGCTCCTTAATAAAACTCAGCTAGGAACAAATTCTTTCTTACACAGTTTACATTTGAAAATGACAACATGATTTTTGTCTCTGTTCGGAGAATAAATTTCAGGAAATAGTATTTTCAGCCTTCTGTGGCATTAACCCAGGAATCTAGAAATGAAGACCAGTGACGTCTTCCCTGAGGAAGAGTCCATAGTTGGGCTTTTAGCTTACTTATCCAACACTGGCCTAAAACTCATAGGGATTCTCAGTTTCAATAATCATTATGCTTCTGTTACAGTTACTTAAGAACTATATCCTGGGCTGAGGCCAGTAGAGCGCTTGCCTAGCACGCGCAAAGCCCCGGGTTCAATCCCGGCACTGTATAAACCAGGCACCATGGTACACACTTCACTTGTAATCCCAGCATTCCTCAGGCAGTGACAGCAGCTGAATCCCAAGTTCAAAGCCATCCTTGGCTACATATCTAGTATGAGGCCAACCTGGGCTATAAGAGGCCCCTGACTCAAGAAAAAAAAATAACTAATTTTTCAAACATTAGTTTTAAACACAGAAGCCTATTCTGATACAAAACACCTGCTGTCTACAGGGCACTGCAGAGAGCTGCCGGAGGAGCACAAACACCGCTGGTTGGTTCCAAAGCACATTTTCAAGCTCAGCTGGTTCCAGGACAAACACAAAGACAAACACACACAATGGGCTCAGGCTTGCTCTTCTGAAGCAGACACGCCCCTGCTGGAGAGCAGGGCCAGAAGCTGAATATACAAACAGACACTGGACAGATGAGACCTAAAAATAAAACTCTGACCCTCAGCCTGCAGCACCTCATCTAGGAAGCCAGCCCACTTGTCCCCACAAACAACCCAGGAGCCCAACCTTTGGTCAGCCACACTGAGAAAGCTGTCCTGTGATTCCAGTGACCAGCCAGGCTGGAAACAATGATTTCTGTGAAGTGAGCCCCAGATGGCTCGGGCTTGACTAAATCGCTGGAGCAATCTCTAACTTTTGTCCTTTCTTCTAAGGACGGACGGAAGGGAGCAATGATGGCCTGCCTCTAGCCAGCTGCCTCTAGTTTCCCAGGCCAGCAGTCTCCAATATAAGGTCTTCTCCTTTTGCTTCTTGCAAAGTTCTGATACTCCTTGTGTCTTCTCTGAAGTCAGCCCTAGGAGCTGACTCTGGCCACCTGAAATGAGCAGCTGCTGCTTTTCTCTTTGGGTGGTCCTGGCTTACCAAACACTAGTTGCAAAGGGGAGTGCATAAATTGAACACTACTCTGGAAAAATCCTTTGCACTGTCTGTCGTGTAAAAAAACCACAGAATAAAAATGTGGCTTGCACGGATACCTATGGAATCTAGAAGCTCCCTCCAGCAGGAACACTGAGCCCAGACAACACAATGACACACATGATTCATATAAAATGTGCTTTGTTTGAGTCCCCATGTTTGAGAGGCACAGTCATACACCTATGCTAGAATGGTGTAGTTCACACATCCCAACAGTGAGAAATTAAAACAGATTTTAATAAACCATGCTACAAGAAGTCACCCCTCTTTTGTATCTTAAAAAAATTACAAATTATTGTCCAATGAAATACTTTTCATTGAGTACACAGCCAAAAACGTAAGAATAAAAATATCCTAGAGATGTGTCAAGCAGTTAATTAACAAAAAATGTTGTGCTTTTGTTTTAGATGTTTGTGGTAATTGTGCTTCTTTCTTGCTTCTTAAAATTTGGTTTATTTTCTTATTCTAAATAAATATTCGCTTACATTTTGTAGCTGTGACTTTTTCTTAAAGAGAAACATCCTCCACCACCCTACATTAAAACAACAGCAACAACAACAAAATCATCTCATAAAACTTTCAGATTCTACGGACTCCAAATTGGAAAGTATTGAAAATTAACATGAAAGAGTTGAAGGAGTCACTAGCTTCTGGCCAGGTTTTGTCTTAGATGATAGGGAGGTCCGCTGAGACCCTCTCCTGCCCTGAGTGCCAGGAGTTGAAGGGACATCTCCTAGGAACTACTCTGCTGCTTTTGTCCTCCTTGGAGGCACATGACTTCACGCCTTCAGCCTCATTCAAAGCCGGAGCGGCTGGGGAAGGGGAGCCCAGGAAAATGGTCCGAGCTCCTTGTCCACTGGTGATAGGATCCTTGCTCTGAGTACTTTGTCTGTCCTCAGCAGGACGTAGATAATACTCCAGTGTGGCCCCGGAGACCGTATTTGTCCCTATCTGCTTATTACTTCCTCTCCTTAAGGTAAGGATTCTTAAGGTAAGCAGCTAGATCAGTGGAGAGGAAAGGGAAACCCAGAAAGGAACCATCCCGTGCACTTGCCTGCTACCTGCCGCCCCAATTTCTGTCTTAAGGTACTGCACTACTCAAACGTCCCGAGAGAAACTGAAAAAGTACTTATCCAGGTAGGGAGACTTCTAGTTTCCTTCCCGTTGCCGTGATGAAACACTCTAACCAAAAGCGACCTAGAGGAGGGGAGGGTTTGCTTGGCTTACACTTCCAGGTCACACAGCCCATCACTGAGAGAACTCACAGCAGGAACTGGGCTTGCTGACTAGTCTCCTCGCACATGCGCAGATAGCTTTCTTAGATAGATCAGGAGCACCTGCCTCGGAATGGCATGTCTCACAGTGGGCTGGGGCCTCCAACACAGATTAGCAATCAAGAAAATGCTTCACAGACCAATCTGATCCAGAAAACATTTCCACTGAGACTCCCTTTTCAGGTGTCTAGGCTGAGTCAATTTGACAGTTAAACAGACATAGACAGAACAGGACTAATTACTGGAATCAGCTCACACAATTACAGAGAATGGGGCATCTGCAGTTACCTAGCTGGACACCCTGGAAGATAGAAGGTTCTGGTCCACTCGTAGGACCAGGGAATCTTAATGTGTGAGGACTACATGTATAAAATCCCAGAAAAACATGTATGTTGAAACCCATGTCTTCAATAGGATGATTCTAAGGAGTGGGGTTTTGGGGACATGATGGAGGTCAGGTGAGGGCATAAAGGTAAAACCCCAATAATGGGGTTGGGAGTGTTATAAGAAGGGAGAGGCTAGAGCTTTCTCTCTTTGCCGTGTGAGGCAACAGCCTGTTAGTCAGCAACAAGTCTTCACAAGACACTGCCAGCCCCTTGACCTGGAGTGTCTGGCCTCTAGAACTATGAAGAAGAACACATGTTTCTTATTTAGGCCATCCACTGTGTTATTTTTGCCACTGTATCCCAAATACACAAAAGCATCAGTGAAGTAAGTTTTAGTCTGAAAACCAGCAGGCAGGAGGATTCAAGAGCAGCCAACACTTAGTCCAAACCTGAAAGCCAGACAAGTCTAGTGACCCACCCAGAATGATGTCCTGCCACATGTCTGGGCAGCCCAGGCAAAGGAAGCTGATGGTGAAATGGTCTCTGGTGTCTCTTGTAAGGACAGCAGTGCAATAAAGACAACCTCAGAACCTCCTCTTAGCCTGACAGTCTCCCATGGGTACCACAATGAAACACTATCATCACCCTGGAGAGTTGGGCTTTAGCACAGTGCTTTGTAGAGGACACAGTTGAGTCCTTAGGTAAATCGATGGATGACTCAGCTTAAGAAAGAGATGTAGACAATCTAGGATTTAATTGCTTTCTGAGAATGCTAGAAGCTTGGGATTGCAGGCATGGGCTGCAAGGGAGTAGCAAGGGTTTCTGCAGGCAGAGTATGCCGTAAACATCCAAAACCCTTTCAGGCAATTAAAAGATGGTCATATTGTACATATGACTGCACTTGTATGAAGTAGCTAGTGAAATTACAGAAAATTACATATATCTCCAGGCAACATCTCACAGAACTCAACAGAGTTCTAATTAATGCCACTGTTTTTCACTTGATTCCTTACCTACTGGGTTTCACATGGACTATTAGCCTGAAAGCAAACTCTGTGGGGTAGGTTTGACCACAGCCTGAGAGCCTGTGCCTGTGACCTTCTGCTAGATGATGCCAAGACGCTTGCCCTCAGAGGAGTTCCTCTGAGCAGCAAGGGTACACTGGGAACAGGGGAGCCCTAGGCTGATCATCAAGGAATCTCAGTGCTCCCCACAGAGCTGTAACTCTCCCTAACATAACTTTCCACCATCCCTCAGGAAGGTCTAATTTTCTTTGTTTGAATGCTTAAGGGTAGGAGGACCTGGTCACTTGAAGTCTGTCATTGTATGATCTCAAACTAACGGCCTTTGTTCTAAGTAGCAGAGGGAGAATAGCCCGTTGGAGTTGGCACCAGTATCTGGTCTCAGAAGCATAACATAGGCTCACCAGGCTTGCATGATGACTTTTAGAAGGGGACGCTGGGGATGGGGAGATAGTGTGTTCAGAAAAGGGCTTGTCAGAAAAGCATGAGGACTGAAACTCACACCCCAGTGTCCACATAGCTGGTGTGGTATTGAATATTTGTAATGGCAAAGCAGAGACAAGAAGATCCCAGGAGCTTGCTGGACAGGTCTAGGTGAATCAGTGAGATCTAGGTTTAGTGACAGAGCCTGTCCAAGGAACACAAGGTGGAGAGCAACTTGAAAAAGATACCTGATGTTAACCTCTTGCCTTCACAAGCATGTATACATTTGCCTGCAAACCTCCACACACATACACAAAAGACACTTGCCTTTAAACCTGTCTTTTAAACCTTTAAACCTGTCTTTTGGGGAGTGTAAACTAGTGGTAGAAGATTTGCCTCATGTGCTGAGATCACAGGTTTGATTCCCAGGATTATAAGACAAAACAAAACAGAACAGAACAGAACAAAAATAAAACAATGAATACTGATAATAATAATAATAATAATAATAATAATAATAATAATAAATTTTTAAGCAATTAGGCCAGTGAGACAAGAGTTTATTACCATCAGAGTTAGGTTCAAGGTTAGACTTGGCTTTGAACTGCTCGATGTCTTGTCCCTGCTCAGAGAAGCCTCATTGAACAGGTCAGCACCTCACAAGAGTCCAGGGATGAGCCCCTCTGACCTGGGGCCTTGAACTTTCCATTGAGGAAGCTAAACTAACCCAATTATGTACTTGTCAGGTTAACTTTCAAAGCTGCAAAGGTTCCTGGGGATGATAACCATCCTTTGATTCCTAAAAAGGCATTTTGGCTCGTCACTTCTTTAAGATAATGTGCCCACGGGATCTAAATTATAGAGTCAAATTACTTGTCACTCCAACCCATTCTCTGTATGTTAACCTGGGCTCCATAGACGTGGTGGTAGGAAAGTAGGCCAAATTCACTGTGTGTAATTTATTTGGTGTCAAGAAAATAAGTCATCACAAGGCAGAATTTATATGATTTGCATGACTCACACCCACAAACTTGTGCTTTTAATTGGAAATGTGCTGTTGGCAAAGCAAAAATGGTGACAGGATCGCTAGTGTTACTCTCACATCCTGGCAGAAGCACCATGTGGGAAAGAACTGGCCTACAGATCGCAGGTGGCCCCAGTTGCTGGGTCCAGGTCCAGGTCAGCTCAGCTGAGCTCCACTTGCAGTGAATCCCTTTCCAGCCAGTTGCCTGTGAATATGGCTATGAGCTGTACTCCAGAGCAGCTGTGTGCAGGCAGGCAGTCTCAGAACTAGTGACATGGGACGGTTGAAGCCTTCAGAAGGATATAGAACCCCCAAGAATGGACTCTGGAATCGATAACGACACAGAGCTGGAGAGTCTTTGGGAAGCATGTTTCTGTGGGGGTGGGAGCAGCAGAAAGGCGAGAATTCTTTTAAAAGAAATGTCCCCTTCCACACAGACTATATTCCACACTCTGTCTTAACACCTTCCAACACAGACAGAATTCGAGGGCAGCCCTGGGTCCAGAATGAACATCTAATGTATTTCATTAAGGCCTGGCACTTGGTAACTCATCCTCTTTTATCCCCAGATGCTCCTTAAAGGAGTCAACAGCGCTTTCCTGCATTCATTAAGAACCCAACATGCCTCTGATGTGAACTCAGTGGCTGGCTCTTTGTTCACCTACCCTGAGTGGGGAGCAGCCTTACCAGGCCACAGAGGAGGACAATGCAACCAGTCCTGATCAGACCTGATAAGCTAGGGTCAGATGGAAGGGGAAGAGGACCTCCCCTATCAGTGGACTTGGAGAGGGGTATGGGAGGAGATGAGGGAGGGAGGGTGGAATGGGGAGGGAATGAGGGAGGGAGCTACAGCTGGGATACAAAATGAATAAACTGTAATTAATATGAAAAAACAACAGAGTCGAAAAATAAATGATGGCAGACCTAAAAGAAAAGAAAAGAAAGAAAGGAAGGAAGGAAGGAAGGAAGGAAGAAAGAAAGAAAGAAAGAAAGAAAGAAAGAAAGAAAGAAAGAAAGAAAGAAAGGCAAATGGGATGACATCTGAAGAGGGAGAAAACCAGGGAACAGGATAGAAGCCTACCACAGAGGGCCTCTGAAAGACTCTACCCATCAGGGTATTGAAGCAGGTGCTGAGACTCATAGCCAAACTTTGGGCAGAGTGCAGGGCATCTTATGAAAGAAGGAGGAGATAGAAAGACCTGGAGGGGACAGAAGCTCCACAAGGAAAGAAACAGAACCAAAAAATCTGGGCCCAATGGTCTTTTCTGAGACTGATACTCCAACCAAGGACCATGCAAGGAGATAACCTAGAACCTGTGCACAGATGTAGCCCATGGCAACTCAGTGTCCAAGTGGGTTTCCTAGTAAGGGGAACAGGGACTGTCTTTGACATGAACTTAGTGGCTGGCTCTTTGATCACCTCCTCCTGATGGGGGAGCAGCCTTACCAGAGGAAGACAGGCAGTCCTGATGAGACCTGATAGGCTAGGGTCAGATGGAAGGGGAGGCAGACCTCCCCTATCAGTGGACTTGGGGAGGGGCATGGGAGGAGGAGAAGGAGGGTGGGATGGGGGGGATGAGGGAGGGGGCTACAGCTAGGATACAAAGTGAATAAATTGTAATAAAAAAAGAAGAACCCAATGTGCAAAAGCATGTGCAGGTTTCTTCTCAGGTTATAAAATGACGATATAAAATGGTTATAAAGTACCTGTTAGTGTACAAACCCTGTGCTTATCATGTGGACTCTGTTGTCTCGTTTCAGTTCTAACCGCTGTCCCACTCTTTCCTTCAAAAGGTCAGGTTTTCCTTCAAGGCTGTGTTCCTGGGCCAGGTAGGGCAGGGACTCCCATTCATGGCTGTCTCTTCCTCAGCTCAGCTTCCAGGATGGCAGTCGGACTTCCTAACATCTTAAGAAGACAAGAAAATTCAACAATGGAACTACAGAGAGCATTTTCAATGTAGACAGCACAGTGGCCCAGAACAACATCTGTCTTGAAGTCTTTCTGACAATCGTGTGGCACATCATTCCCTGAGAATCCCCTGAGTACACCTTAGCACTCTCTGCCAGCCGGCCTGTGTGGAAGCTGAAGGCAAGGAAATACCCCCTCTAAGCAAAAAGAGATGGTACCCAGAAGATCTATACCACAGAGTGTCTTTTGACCTTCACATATTTATACCAAAACCCCATATGTGCGTTCCCACACAGGAGTGTGTACACACAGGAAGGAAGGAAGGAAGGAAGGAAGGAAGGAAGGAAGGAAGGAAGGAAGGAAGGAAGGAAGGAAAGAAGGAAGGAGGGAGGGAGGGAGAAAAGAATGAAGAAAGTAGGAAAGGAAGGAAGAAAAAGATGGAGGGAAAAAGGAAGGAAAATTGGAAGGTAGGAAGGGATGGGAGAATAAAGATTAATTGACGACCGTTCTTTGCACTCTAAAGTACCAGTCAGCAAGAAGAACAGAAAGCGTCTGACTAGCAGCCGAATCTTTGATGTGAGGGGGAACAGCTCGCTATCCTTAGCAGATAAATCCGTTTGCAACAGCTGTGGCCAATGTGCTGTCCAGGGCATGGGGCCAGAGTCATGTTAAGGAGAAGAAGCCTGGGCTGTAAATCCACAGCTTTATGTCTCAAGGCTTCAGATCCTTCTAGCTTGCTGCCCAGAGAAGTCCACAGCCTTTGTCTCTGTTTCCTGCTGTTTCTGTTTTACAGATCAGGGGAAGAGAATGGTCCATAAGGGATGGATGTGGCTCACTTTGGCCCCAGGGAATCACAGCAGCTTCTCATCCTTCTCATTGCAACTGAGGGGAGGATGTGAAGCCAGAGCATCTTGCCCTCCAGCATCCTTTGCTCCAAATACATTTTATTAGATGTGGGCAATGCAGAGCGAATTTTCATGTCATGCTTGAGATTTACCTAATTTTTAACACAGGGAGGTGAAGTGTAGGAGTTCCTCTGAGGCTGTGGCTGTATAGATCTCCTGTACAGTGGTTCCCTTCAGGGATGCCTCTTCCTGGAGAAGTTTCTGGACCCAAATCTAACCTCCTGCTGCTTCCTGGGGAATACAGCGCTCTCTTGGTCTGTCACCCTCCCCAGGGGTGCTGGGAAATGGAGGAAAGAGAATGAGGGTGACCACATGGTCAGCATTCTCCCACACACAGGCATGCTGATCTCAGTGGGAGGGACAAGGGCAGGACGGCTCTGGGAAAATAAGCTCCTTATGTGGACACAGACAAGCACTTTCACACTCAGGTCCCCGCCAGGGAGCTCAGCATGAGCTCGGAACAACAGAGAAGAGGTATGAAGGACACAGGAAAGTCAAAGGCAAGTCAAATGAATGAATCAGACCAATAACCATCTAGTCCAGCTCCTGTGTCTCTTAGCCATAGAAGCAGAAGCCAGGGAGCCCACAATGAAGATGGGATGACGTTTGTCAAGCCCCGTGAAACTTCTGTGTTGTCTGTTACACAACAAGCCCATGCTACCTGCATATGACACAAGGTTAGCATGTAACCTTGACTTCACTTTTTGACAACAAATTTACCGGAGGTCAGGGGGAATACCCTAAACTCACGGAGGAGGACCTAGGAACTGCAGGGGTTATATGGGGGTGCTCACAGTTACAGAGTCACTCTAGGATCATGCCTGGCAGAACTGCATATGTTACGTGGTTCCACACCTGTGCGTGAAGAACACCTGTCTTCTCCTGGTGAAGCCCTGCCCCATGCCTCCACATCCCTACCACCAGCCTAGAAAGAGGTCCTCGCGTACCTACTCTGGGACAGTCTTCTGCCCCACCCTCTCCTACCTTCTAGAAGTCACAGCCCCAAACAGCTGCTGACCCCAACAAAGGGAACTCTCCGGAGGGACTTGGTAAGCATTCCTTCCTGACCCTGCTCTGTCATGTGACCAGAAGCAAGCAGTTGAGGATACAAACCAGAACAGAGACCACACCGAGTTAACCATGAAAAGCAGGAGAAATGGGTTTTCCGTTCTGAGAGCTGCTTCAGGGTTGATCTTTTTCTTCCTGACACTGCTCCCAGAAGCTGAGGGATTGGTTTCTGCTTTGCAAGTCTGTTTGCAGTCCTTTGGGTTACTGACATGGAATGAAAGAAAGCAGGAACCCTGCCTTGCTGCGAGGGGAATTTGGAAATTTCTCTTACTGGTGGTGAGAATGCCATTGTTTTCATATGAGTTCTACTGGTTGGAAGCATTTTACCTAGATTAGCTGTACAAATTTCAACACCAAGTGCACTGTCTAGGATGGGGGCCTCAGCGGCACTTCTGAAAACCAGCCAGCCTTCAGGAGATGCAAAGAACTTTGATTAAACAAAGAAAAGGAATGTCGGGCTGTTTCCTGAGCCCGCAGTACAATTGTCTCCCTAAAAACAATATTGCACACTGCCTCCGCCTCCGCCTCCAGACGTGGCTTTCCCTAGGAAGCTGCGATGCCCGTGAACTCGGAGAGATCCACAACTGTGACTAATTGTTTTCAGTTCTCATTGATTGTCAAGACTCCTGACAGAATTCTCCAAAATAGCAACTGAAATTGCTGCATGCACCAGACTTTCTCAATGTGTGCGCACACACACACACACACCCCCACCCACCCAGGGCAAGCCCCTTACCATCGGGTTTAAGGACTCCCAGGAAAGCTGGTGCTCCCACCGTCACAGAACACCTGAAGAAGGCCAGCGGCCTGTTCCTCCGAGATCAGAGTGTCCTTCAGCTGAGGCCAAGCAGACGCGCGCGCTGTCCAGGTGAGCGCACAAGGGGAAGGCAGAAGAGGGCAGGTAAATCTGCTTTCTCACAGGATTATAATTCACTAAACCAGCTGTAAAATGAATCTGAAGACGTGATGGCAGCACCATTGCACTGAAGACTGAGGGACAAGCTTCTCCTTTAAGTAGAGATTTAAACACAGAGACCCTGGGCATGTGTTCAGGTACAAATGCCACCCTACCTCTCTGCCTTCCCTCCTCCCCTTGGAGAGTCTTTCCCCTGTGAAAGTCTTCCCTGGATGGGGGGATCGGGTACCACATGAAGATCAGTGTTGCCTTTCACCAGGCAAGTATTCCTCCCCTGAGCGAGGAGAAACAACACTGCATCCTCAAAAGCCACAGGCAAGAATGCTGTCCGAGAGCAGTTCAGTTCAGGGGCTGAGACTCCCAGACTCCGGCTTTTGAAAATACAGTGCAAGAGCTGGGACTCCAAGTGGTTAAAGGCCAGTGGTGACAGAAGACAAAAGTGACATGCATGCATGTGTGCCTGTGTGTGTGTGTGTGTGTGTGTGTGTGTGTGTAGTCAGACTCACAACAGCATATTTTATTAACAGTACTGTCCTTCCACATAGGTGGGAAATTCTGAGGACAATTACTATTGTGCCCTTCAGGCACAGTCATGATGTTCATGATGACTTTGGTTCTACTTTGAATTCCGTTGGAATGCTTCAAAATTACTGAAGAATTATCATTCATGGGCCAGATGTCCTCTTCTTTGCTTCTTTCTTTTTCCTTCCTTTCATTTACGGTTAACTTTTTATGTGTGTATTTAAAGTAGTGGGTTTGTTTGTTTGTTTGTTTGTTTGTTTTGAGACAGGGTCTCTCTGTGTGTAGTCTTGGCTGTCCTGGACTCGCATTATAGATGAGGCTGGCCTCAAACTCACAGAGTTCTGCCTGCCTCTGCCTCCCTGAGTGCTGAGATTAAAGGCATGAGCACCACAGCTAGCTAACTAGTGGGTTTTATTATGGCATTTTCACACATATGTGTCATTATGCTTAGTTCTCACTGGTTCCCCTTCCCTCATGCCCTTTCTTGTGTCCCTGCTCTTCTCTGGTTCCCCTCATTCTTCCAATAAATTTCTTCTTTTGATTTCCTGTCACTTGCATTTTATTCCTTCTTGTCAGTATCTTCCTTAAGATCTTTCATTTTCTTATAACCCACTTCTAGCTTCATTACACACACACACTCTCTCTCTCTCTCTCTCTCTCTCTCTCTCTCTCTCTCTCAATGTTCTTAAAGTAGCTCAGTCAAAAAGAGGTCCTCTGTGAAGTCCTTTGACTTGAAAAGTTTTGACTGGTGGTAAGGGGTGATCACTGGTAGGTTCTCCGTGCTCCACTGGGCACACATATGTAGAGCACTAACAGGACTTAATGGGTTACCAAAAACATATATGAAGTCAAAGAGAGGTATGTCGGGGGGGGGGGATTTAGGAGGAGCTGGAGTAGAAAATAGGTTTCTAGAATGTGTCATTTCTTAAGACACCAATCACCTTCTCTGCAGACTTCCTGGTTCTTTTAAGGTTCTCCTTTACAAACTCAATGTACAAAGTGATTCTGTAGCCCCCGAAATGCAACCATTTAATCTTCCCTCTTACAAAAGGAAAGCTCAGTGCCTGCCATCTTTCCTCCAACATCTCCCCTAAGCATGATTTAAAAAGAGAAAGGGAAAATGCTGAAACATTTTAAAATTTTTCCATTACAGATTATCATTAGTAACAGGCTGCCTGGGCACAGCTCCAGCTGCCCAGTGGCTGCCTTCGACTGTGTGGGACTGTAAGCCACATGCCTGCCTGGGCAGGGTGTGCAAACAGCGCTGGGCCACTCTTTTGAGAGTTCGACCAATGTGTGGCTTTGGTGGAACCTGCATCCAGTTTGATGTTTGTTGGTTTGACGCAGATGCTTTCAGCAGGGTTCTTGAACGATCTCACTGAAAGTGATCCACATTCAGTTTCTGTCCTTATTTATCACACACCCCTAGCCCCAAATATGACAAGGAGCTCCCAGGGTGCCACTCTATCAAAGGGAGCATGAGGAGGTCAGGTGTACACTGCCCTGGAAGACCTAACACTGGGACTCCGTAAGGGATTGGAGTGGCTCCTTTCCACCCACCCACCATGGGCGCCTGTCATTTCTCCTCAGTTGCAGTGGCTTCTGAGCCAATCTCTCTAAGCTCTGGTACAGCATGAGGCCCGAATCAGCTCACCCTCCATGAACAGGCAGCAAGGCCATAGACTCTAGGACCTTATATACTATTAGTCTGTCTATTCATAATAGTTGTTCTGTGACTATGGAACAACTATTTGTATGGTTTAATGTATGACATATACATTAAACATATAGGCCTTGTGAGCGCTAGTCCAAAAGAGTGAACCTAAGAGGGCATGGGCAGCGTCACCAAGTTCCTAACTGTGGTTTGATTGTGAAATGTGGGGGGTGCACTAGGCTCAGGTGTTTGAACACTTTCTTGGTCCTCTGCTGCTAGTGCTATTTTGGAAATCTGTAGGTCCTTAGGAGGTAGAGCCTTGCTAAAGGAAGTGTGCCACCATGGGGTAGGATGGGAGTGAATCATAGGGTTTCTCATGGCCTGAATGACAGACACCCTCTTACTCCCTGGCATTTGAATACTTGGTGCCTAGTTGGTCTTCTTTGGAAAGACTTGAGAGTATGGAGTTACTGGAGAAAGTATGTCACTGGGAGGAGGCTTTGAGAGTCCACCAACTAGTGTCATCTCCATCCAGCTTTCTGTCTTTGCTTCCTGTGTGTGGTTTGTGCTGTGAGCTCCCAGCTCCCAGCCTGTGGCTTCAGCTGCTGTGTCTACTATATGCTGTCTCCCCACATCCACCATCATGGACTTACCCTCTGGAACTGTAAGCCCCAAATAAATCTCCCCTTCTACAAGGAAGGCCTTGGTCATGAGGTTTTATCACAGCAACAGAAAATTTGCTAATATGGGGATTTACAGCAGCCCTACTTCCTGCGCTCACTTTGCTTCCTCTTCCACCAACACGGGAGGGAGCAGGGAGTCCCCTCAACACACTCCTGCCATCCTAGACTTCTTGGTGGCTATATCTTCCTCCACGGTTGAGGGTAACTCTCTGAAACTGTAGGATAAAATCAAGCCTTCCTTCTTTGAGTGGCTTCTTGTTTGGCATTTGGTCACAGCAATGGGAAAAGTAACTAATATAGTCCCTTAGCAGAAAACTAGGACCTAGGGTCTACAGGACTCAAAATGAAAGTCCCATCCACTCCAACAAGAGCCCCTGGTGCTTACCGGGGACTCAGTTTACTGGCGTCTCAGCCATGAAATCATAGACAAAGCCTTAGTCGTTCAGAGCCAACACTGATCATGCTTCAGACCTGGGCCTGCAGGAAAGCTACAATTCCACCCACCCCCCACCCCCCATTTTAAAGAAGGAGCCTCTTGTTTATGGGTCTTCCAGGTTTGATGGACAGTGTTTGCAAACATACCCATCAGGGGAAAAATTCCCTTATCATTTTACATTTCCTTTTAAAAATGTATTTATTTACTCTTCTCTTATATATTACATTCTGACCACAGTTTCCTCCCCCTCTTCTCCCCACCACCCAGTCTCTCCTGTCACCTCCCCTTACCCCCAAGAACCACTCCTCCTCTGTTCTCCTTCAGGAAAGAGCAGGCTTTTCCAGTATGCAGGAGGCAAACATGGCATAACACATTACAATAAGGTGAGGCACATAATCTCATATCAAGGCTGGATGAGACAACCCAGTTGGGGGAAAAGGGTCCCAAAAGAAGGCAAAAGAATCAGTGACAGCCCCTCCTCCTACTGTTAGGAGTCACACAAGAAGATCAAACTACACAACCAGAACACATATGCAGAGGACCTAGGTCAGACCCATGAAGGCTTCCTGATTGTAGCTTCGGTCTCTATGAGCCCCTATGAGCCCTGGTTAGTAGATTCTGTGGACCAGGTTCTTGGATTGTCCTTGACCCTTCTGGCTCCTAGAATCATTCCTCTCCCTCTTCTTCAGGATTTTTCTGAGCTCCACCGAATGTTTGGCTGTGGGTTTCTGCATCTGTTCCCATCAGTTGCTGGATGAAGCCTCTCTGAGACAATTATGCTAGACTACATCTATAAGCTTTCACTGGCTTTTTTTTTTTTTTTTTTGGTTTTGCTAGTCCTGTTTAGTTCTATTTTAGCTCCCTGGGCTGTCCAGCCTCTGGTTCTTCCAGGAAGTTTGAGGTGTGGGCTCCCTCTCATGACATGGGTCTCAAACTAGACTCCTCATTGGTTGGCCACACCCACAAGTTCTGTGCCACATTTATTCCAACACATACTGCAGGGAGGACAAATTGTAGGTCAAAGGTTTTGTGGGTTGCTGTCTCGGTCTCACCACTGGAAGCCTTGCCCGGTTACAGAAGATGGCTGATTATGGCTCCATATCCCCTATTACAGGGGGCCCTCACTAGGGTCGCCCTCATGGATTCCAGAAAGTTTCCATTGTACTAGGTTTCTTCACCCCTGAAATGACCCCCAATTTCACTCTTCTCTCCAAGAATTCTCTCCTTCCATCCCCTGCCCAAGTCCACCCTCAAAATCTATTCTGTTTCTCTTCCCGTGGAGATCCATGTGACATACCTTGAGTCCTCCTTGTTACCTAGCTTCTCTGGGTCTGTGGACTGCAGCATAGTTATCCTGTATTTTACAGCTAATATCTACTTATAAGTGAGTATATGCCATATTCATCTTTCTTGGTCTGGGTTATCAGGATGACTTTTTTCTAGTTCCATCCATTTGCCTACAAATTTCATGATGCCATTCTTTTGGTAACAGGTGAGTAATATTCCATTGTGTAAATGTACATTTTCTTTATTCATTCTTCCACTGAGAGACACCTGAGTTGTTTAGTTTCTGGCTATTATAAATAAATCTGCTAATGTACAAAGCTGAGCAAGTGTCCTTGTGGTAGGATGGAACATCCTTTGGGTATATGCCTAGAAATGGTATAGCTGGGTCTGAGGTAGATTGATTGTCTTGAGATGGATTGGCTGTACAAGTTTTTACTCCTACCAGCAGTGGAGGAGTGTTTTCCTTGCTCCACATCCTCATCAGCTTGAAGCTGTCACTTGTGTTTTTGATCTTAGCCATCCTGACAGGTGTAAGATGGAATCTCAAAGTAGTTTTGTTTTGCATTTCCCTGCTGGCTAAGGATGGTGAACATTTCTCTTAAGTGTTTCTCAGCCATTTGAGACTCCTCTGTTGAGAAGTCTCTGTTTAGATCTGTACTCCATTTTTTAATTGGATTATTTGGTTTGTTTCAATCTAGTTTCTTGAGTTCTTTATATATTTTGGATATTAGCCCTCTTTCAGATATGGAGTTGTTAAAAAATAAAACAAACCCTTTTTCCATTTTATCGGCTGCTATTTTGTCCTATTAATGGGTAGGAAGGGGTGGCAGTGAGTTGGGTCTTTGGGATTTTGGGTGTGAGGGCTCAGAAGGCAGCCAGGCCTCTTCCCTGCCCTTCTGACTGCTGCAGCCTGCACTGAGCAGGGGATGTCTACCTGAGGTGGGGGTGAGAGCATGGCAGATGGTGGGGTGGGAAGGTGGCAGCAGGTGAGTCTTTGGGATCTGAACTGAGGGCGTATGCCATTTTTATCTTGCTTTCTTCACTTAGATTTGAACACAGCTGGGCTTGATCTTAATGCTGGGAATAAAATAGCGCCCGGTGTGATCTTCTCACATGAACCTCCTGTGCCAAACACCAGCGTTCGGTGGACAGTGAGGGCGGGGTATGCTTGCTGGCAGCTCAGAGGAAAAGAGTTCGTTGAGTGGCTCATGTGAGGACATTGTTCACAATTACCATTCGGTGAAAGGAGTTCCCTTCAAGTCCTCTGTTGTTTGAGTGCCCTTTCAGGAATGACTTTGGAATCTTCATCTAATTTCCCCCCTATTTATTGAGTGTATAAAGGTTTTCTAGTGTTGTCTGTCATAGCAGTGAATTACATCTACCAAATTTCTAATGTTATGTATATCTTGGATTCAGATACAAATCCATATTGTTCATGATTTATATTAGACACACATATCTCTATTATTGTATAGCTGATACACAACAAACAGAACATAAAATATGACATTTTAGGCTGGTCATGTTTCTGCAGAAGCATCAGATTATTCTATAATTTCATAATTTTTGCAGGTTCAACTTAACCAGATTTCTTCATGTTCTTAGATATGAATAACATTCTCATGCTTCCACTTTCCCCACTTTTTTGTTTGCTTTTGAGACACTTTGGCCTCTAACTTGCCATTTTCCTGCCTCCACCTTCTTCCTGGTGTTACAGGTGTAAAGAAAATAACCTAGTTCTCTTCTCATCTTTGAAGGCATGGATTGAGGTTTTGTGAAATGACCATGGAAAGCTCTTCGGGCCTGAAGTATACATCATAAGAATATGAAATCTGGATATCAATTCATCAGCAACATTTGTATTACTTTTGGTAGGTAAACGTTTTTAAAGGCATTTGCTCATTTCTCTTAACTTCTGATCTTGGCATAATGTTTTCTAGGGATGGGAGGGAGAGGCAGAGGCGACGGAGTAATGAACACACACCATGCAAGCATAACAAATTGTGAAATGAAGCTGATCCGTGAAAACCTGAGACATGATAAAGCCCTTTCATTTGGGCCGAGCTGAGGTGCTGCTATGTGATAGTCTCCCTTGCGACAATGCATCAAGGAAGTCTTCACCAGATGGTGACCAGGGACTTGATCTCTTGTACTTTCCAATTCTACCAGCCAAGTCAAAACCTCTGTTCTTTATAAATAATATCCTCCAGTATAAATGGCTATCTTTATAGCATCAGAGAAAAGACAAAAACCACTGGCAGCGAAGGGTAGGGCTCTTTCTTTTTTGTCATTTCTCCTTTTAAGTCTTAGCACCTCCTGAAGCCCAGGGCTGGAGCCCTGAGCTGTGTAAGCTCTCTTCCAAGAGGCCTGGGCCATCCATCTTGGCTGGCGACCAGCTAGAAAGCATAATGCGAAGAAGAAACCCAGCCAGGAGATATTCACTGGGGCTGTGGGGTGTATGAGGATGATGTAGTGCAGTAATTGGTCTCCCCAATTCCTGGGGCCTTATGTGACATTTCTGAGGCTTTGTATTAACTCCCACAATCACCCTTAATTACAGCCTTCATGGTGGCCCAGCAAGTCCTGACTCAGCCAGAGACATGCTGAGTCAGCAGGAAATGATCTCATTGTCTCTGTGGGAAGTTCCTACACTGTAAAGCAGAGGGAGGGAAAGAGGGTGCTGGGGAGGGGGTGAGGCTCCAAAGAAATGAGATGGGAAAGAAAGCCCTCGGCAGCAAGAATGGGCATTGGAGATGGCGGTGGGAATGTTGGGGTCATTATGAATGGGGGGTGCTGGCGGCTTGTAGAGGATGATATAGAGAGCAATGGCAAATCAGTCAAATGAAAGTATCTTTTGTCTCGAGGAAGACTCTTTTATTAAAGAATTTTGAGCTGCCCTTAAGAGAGTAACTTCGAGGACTGAATTTGATTTCCATTAAAAAAAAATAAAACAAAACAACTTCTCTTTAGTTTCCTGTTTCTAAGGGACTTTTTCCCCCCCAGAAACATATTGCTTATTGGATGTTTCATCTCTAATTTTGGAGACCATATGTTGTAGGTATTCTGGGAAAAATCTAGGTTTCAAATACTATATCCATTGTCCCCAGAAACACATTTAAGGGATAGTGATGGCTTGCTTCATGGACGCTGATGTCTCAGGGAGAGCTGTTAGAGAATCGTGTATGGAGTCCTTTAATCTTCGTGACAGCTCTTGAAGTGCATATGATTGCAGATCTAGTCCTCTATGTGTGATATAGAGTGTATGTTTGTTTATGTGTGTATGCATATGTGTGAAGGCTCACAGTCAACACTGGATGTCTTAGCGTATCTTCACCTCATTTTCATGTATGTGTGTGTGCAGAGGTGCACACACCACAACGTGTGTGTGCAAATGGGAAGATAGTCTCTAGATGCTGTCCCTCACTCTTCCCCCTGTTTAAATAAGGTCCTGTCACCATTGAGTATTCCAGGAGCTACAGGGGGTTAGACACTAAAGTCTTAGTCTGGCTTTGATGGGGGTCCTGGGGATTCGAACTCAGATCATCAGGCTTGTGGAGCAGGCATTTCTAACTACTGACCCACCTCCCCAGCCAACTGGCTAAATTAGCTGGCAGTTGAGCTCCAGCGCCTCACCTGTTTTTGTTTCCCCTGCACAAAGGTGACAGATAGAGACAGCATGCCCAATTTTTGCCTGAGTGCCAGGAATCCAAATCCAGTCCCTGTTCTTTAAAAACAGGCATTTACCAGCTGGACCATCTTCCCAAGCCTTCACTGTAAGTATTTTATCTAGACGAGTCGAAGGGGTAAATTTTGAGTTTGGTCTGAAAGTGAATGAAAGCTGAGACTTTATACTTAATTACAGACTCATCAAATTAAATGAGATTGCATAAATTTAAGAAATGAAACCAAATGCTGGTTAGGTTTGTCAGATGATTGTATAGTCATGACCACATGATCAATTCAACCCAACACTTTTTTCTAGGACTTGCTTCATTCCTTCATGAAGGTCATTGGGATGGGGATCAAATCCTCTCCCAGTCACAGACCTCGACTTCATCTCTACAGAAATGCTTTATTCTGCAACTCTCTCTTTGAACTTCTTGTTATGGATGCTGTGAGGATTGCCTGGGTTACAGTAAGCCAAGTGTCTGCCAACTCCTTCATGATTGCTGAGTAATAATTGCCCTTCATGGCCATCCTTCTAAACCAAAAGGTACTGACCTAGACTCCAACTCGGGGTCTGTTGTTCCTCCCAGTAAATCTAGTCCTCTTAAGAATTAAAGCAAGAACACAGTGAAAGTGGCTGTAATATTACTGAAGAGCCTCCTGGGAGCCTGGCGATGGAAGAGGGAGTTCATAAAACCCCCAGCCTTCTCTTGATTCAGCTGCTGTCTCTGACATATGGAAGGCTGTAATTTCACAAGGAAGTCAAAGCTTACCTCCTACCAGGTGCCAATATATTTTAAGCAAGAAGATATTACAACTCTGGAATTATTGAAACTCTGTGTTCTTTCCCTACGATTGCTGGAGGGAGACAGGAAAGAGTCCCATATTTGAAATCAGCCTGTGACATCATTGAGACTAGCTGTAACCAAGGTGATCCAGCTGATGGCTCTTGGGAGGGCAGGCGTGGGAGACAGTGATAAACATTTGGGTTGGGGAAACAGGAGGACAGACCTATCTTTAGGTTTTTGTTATTCAGGTCTATGCTGGTTTCCTAAAAACTGCAAAACTCTTGAAACGAATGGGTAATTCATGGTCTTGCATTCTAAAAAAACCTTTTATAAAACTCACTGTTGGGTCAGAAGAGATTGCACAGCAGGTAAGCACACTTGTCAAAGAGGGCCTAAGTTCAAATCCTGAGCATCCCTGTGTAAAAGCTGAGCATGGCTGTTTGTCCTTGGAACCATGGCCTTGAGAGAAAGATGGGTAGATAGATGCCAGGAGCTCATTGGCTTGTTAGCCTATGAAAACCTCAAGTTTCAGGTTCACTAAGAGGCTCTCTCAATATATAAGTCAGAGAATGAGAAGACAATTCAGTAACCTCCTTTGGCTTCCACGTGGGCTTGCATGGAAATCCACACCGAACACACATTTGCACAGTCAACCTTGCACGCATATACAAAACCATTGTAGTTTGGATTTGAAATGCACCTCTAAAGATTTGCACATTGATGGCTTGGTCCTGAGTAAAGGAGAGTTTGGGGGAAGTGACTGAATCATGAAGACACTGACTTCATCACTAGATGAATTCCTGGTGTGTTGATAAGGGTGCTCTCAGGGAGAGGCAGAAGCTTAGCAAGTGAGACCTGGTGGGAGTCAGTCTTTGGGGATGTATCTTTCTCCTCCTTCTCTTTCCTCCCCTCTTCCTCTTTCCTTCCTTTCTTTTGTTGCCTAGCAATATCATCTGAAGCCAAACATTGGCATCCCAGAAAGAGGAGCCTTAAGTCTCAGGAAGTGAACACTCACCAGTTTTAGAAAATTTCTGAAACTTATCTGATTCGCAAGCCCTCCTCCCAACCCCTTAAGGTTATATAAGCAGTAAGGACTGCTATGGAGTAGAGACTCCTGGACCTGTTGAGCCACCTGCAAGTCATGCAGTGAAGTCCAGGCACACAAATTTTGTGAGTTGTTACCCATGCTGGCGTGGGCCTTTCAGTGCTGCTGCTGCTTTTGAGATGTTCCTGCTGCGTTTGAGAAGTAACCTCTCACCCACACTCTGTGGAGTAACCCTAATAAACTCGTTGGTTTGCCATGTTAGATTCTGGTGGAACCACTTCTTTGGCCTGTTGTCGATGGCCTGTTTTCAGTGAATAGCCATATTTTCATGTCTCCCAGGAAAAGCCACACAGCACCTATCTTCTCCCGCCCTTTCTTTATCTCTCCTTCTCCTCCCTTCTCTGTCTCCTTCACCCCTTTCTTTCTCAACTGCTCTGCCATTCTTCTCCTGATATAAGGAGCTTTGCCCACCCACAGTACCAGTCATGGTGCTTTCCCTCCAGAAACAGCAGAGCTCATTACACTGGGCTGAAACTTCTGAAAGCATGAGCCCAGACAAACCTTACTTTCTTTCAGTTCAGTGTCTCAGGCATTTTGTTACAGGGGAGGAAAGCTAACAAATAACACTCAGGTTCTGTTCTTTTCTCAACTCTCAGTCTCTCCAGAGGTTAAAAATCAGAAGGAAAATGGCATGCCTTCTCTCCATGTATCTGATATCAGGTCATTTTCAGAGTCTAATTAATTTAATTAGGACAATTTATTTTGGAACTGTGTAAAGCATACCAAGAAAAATGTAAGGACATATATAACTTCCTATCATAATAAGAAGTTGGAGAGGTGCCTGGCTGTAGTTCTTATACACACACACAAACCGCACGTACTTATACATACATTCATATATACACACACATGTGCATACATTCACACATACACACACACACACACACACACACACACACGTTCTCCCAGGAATGAGCATGGGTTATTCCCTCGGGAGCAGCAACAATGTCTTGCCTTAGCTCTAATCTTCTTTCTGACCTTTGTGATCAGTGTGTAGCTGAGCCCCTCGTCATCTGGTAGGAGTATTTACCACTAGAGCTGACTTGGCTGTGAGCACATCTGGAGTCTAGACTTGGTGGCTCTGTGGGCAAAGCCTGCTTGCTTCTTAGGGCCCCATTGGCCCTGGGGCTCCATCACCCTCTTCCCACTCCGTAGACATAGCTGCTGGCTCTTATGGTTCCTCTTTCTAACCAGGATCCCCTCCTGCCTCTTCTGCCCCTGCTATACTCCGACTCTGGCTTGGCTCTGGGTGACCCTCGGATGAACCTTTTCTACTTCTTCAGGAGCCCTTTGGACTCAGAGATCTTCATTGCAGGGCACAGCAGGAGGGAGAGCCCCAAAGGATAAGCCTTTAGTTCATATGGGATGTGGTGGGCAGTTTCCAGTTGGAGAGATGAAGTTTGATAAATGCGCCAAGCACAGGAGTGAAAGAATTCATGTGGTGGGAAGAACATAGGCCCAGGAAACTATGATTTGGGTCCACATTTATACTCAGTGGCAGAGCAGCTGTGTGGCCTGAGCAGTCTCTGAGGTTCAAAGCCTTTATGTAGAAATTTAGTTGTTGGGATAAATACATAGGTAAGGTAAAATGTTCCATATCTACCTTCTCTCATGCACATACATTGGATAGCTAAGTGATGCTGGTTCCCAGACACAGGGCACTGAGAGTGGAAGGTACTTGCTTGGCTGAACTGGGCTGGGCCAGGCTGTGGTATAGTAATGAGTATTCTCCATGTGAGGTGAGAAGTTTGCCAAGATGGTTTACCACTAATACCTATTTTCAGATAGAAAGTAACAGAGAAAGGCAACCATAGCCTTGTGCTGGCACTATTTCTCATGTCCCTTAAATGCTTGTTTTTTGAGATATCCTAGAGAAGTATGTGAGCCTTATTTTTTCAAGTGACAAAGAATCATTATTTTAGTGTTTTCTGCATAAGGCTGATACAGCAGGCTGTGAGAAAAGAGTGATTTATACATGTACCCAATTAATTATATTTGTAGTAAGTGAAACCTAGATAAATTTCCTGTAAAAATGTTAGGGTTTTAAAGGGATGGAAGACAGCTTTCCAAGCAAATGGATGCAAGAAGCAAGCAGGAGTAGCCATTCTAATATCTAATAAAATAGACTTTCAATCAAAATTAATCAAAAGAGATGGGGAAGGACACTTCATACTCATCAAGGGAAAATTCCACCAAGAAGACATCACAATACTGTCATCATGGAAGTTAGGGCTTCAGTGTATGAATGTGGGGTGTATGCAAATATTCAGCCCATAAAAATCGCTGTAAACCCTTTCTCATGGCACAGAGATGCTTCCCACCTTGACAAAACATCCTCACATCATTCCATGCCCTTTTTCTCTTCCACCTGTTTAATATTCCAGAAAGACAATGAAGTATTCCATGGCAACATGAGGGGAAGCTGGCTCTTCCCAGGGACTATATTTGACTTGTACTTTGAAGAATGGTGGCTGAGGAGCCACAGTGCTCTTGCTCATGAAAGTATCAGACCTAGGTTTGACAGGGTTACTGCTGGGAACAGAACAGCCCGAAGCAGCAGCGGGCATGAGAGAAAACATCAGAGTCATAGTTCGGCACAGCTATTTTGCAGACCCATTTCTTAGGAGAACACTTAAGTTTGTAAGAGACAGTGACTGGACCCAACCTTCCCCAGCAGATGCCTTGTCTCAGACTGCATCATCCCACCAAGCCAAGAGAACCCCAAACTGAATATCAGTCCCACATCCTCTCACGCTTGTCACCAGTGGGCCAAATCCCAACTTAAGGATGTCTCCTATACTTTAAGATCTTGGTTATGGTAGGTAATGTATGGTATCCAACCGCCAGCATGGGGACCTGCAGCTAGCCTCTTGAATTCTATTGTGTGCCACAGACATTCAAAGCATTTCGCAGGGACTGACAAAGTTTTGATTTCTGTTTGCTCTGGGTTTCCCTTCACTGCTCTCCTGTTCCAGTTTGCTGTTTAGTAGCAGAGACTGGGCATTTCATGCAAGCTTCCCACTTTGGTTTCAGTGACATCCAAGTCCACAGACGTGTGTTCACTTAGATACCAAAACCCATCTTTTGTTTAGGGGACATGGCCTTTCAGTTCAGTTTTACAAATACTTTTTTTTTTTTAAGTAGAATGTTTTCAGTAGAAATCCACCAGTCTGAGATTCTATTTTGACAGAACGGTTTTAGCACTTTAATTGCTTTCCAGTACTGTCTCTGGTAAAATACATTTCATTTTAGTGAAAATCTCTGGAGCTCAAGCTGAGTACTTATCTTTTGTTGCGTGTCTATTCTTTGTTTAAAAATTAACTCTTTGACAGTTTTGTTCAACTTTTTGGTTGTATTCACACACACCACCCCACAGCAGCCAATTTTCCCCAGATCTAGCCTTCCCTTCACTACCCGCCCAACTTGTTGTCTTTTTTCCTTTTTTCGACAGGATGAATCTGTGCTGCCCATATATTCCTGGATGTGTGGCCTTCCACGGTAACATGGTAGGCTTACCCTCTTAGAGAAAGTTGACTCTCCCTCTCCTGGCAGCTAACGATTGCCAGGCACTCCACAGCCAGGGAGAGGTTTTGTGTAATCAGCTCCCCATGCTGGAATTCGGTCTTGCTTGGCTTTTATGCATGTTTTGTATGTACTGTTGCTACTGCTGTGAGTTCATATAGGAGCATTGCTGATTCTGGATGACCCTGTTACCTTGTCGTCATCCTCCACCTTGGGCTCTTCTACTCTTTCCATTCACTTCTCTGCATCCTTGGGAGATGAGGGTGCACGACGTGTTCCCTTTGGGGAGCACACTGAGCATTCTTCGGTCTCTTATTCTCTGAACCTTTGCTGTCTGTGGGTCTCTGTGCTGATCACCATCTACTACAGACAGAAGCGTCTAAGCACTTACCGTTCTTCTGTTGCATGTAAATTTAAAAAATGAGGTAAAAGAAATAGAAAGGTTCTTTACACGGTTCCCTAGGATTTATGTTGTGTAAGGAGCATTGCTTGATGAAAAAGGTCGGTCTCATGAGTGGCTGACTCAGGTTTCAGCCTGTCCAGAATTAACAGCTGTCGTTGCTCAAACCTGAGTCTGTTATAATTGCTCCCATCATTGTTACAGCCTCAAACACGATTTGTAGGTATGCATGAATATTTGCAGGTCTGAGTGTATATGTACATGTATGAATGTGTGTGCATGTGAGAAATGTATATACAAGCACATGTATGTATGAGTATATAATGTTGAGTGCAACTGTGTACATTCATGAGTATATTGTACATGTATAATCATGGGTACATACATATATCCATGAATATGCATACATATATATGAATGTATATGTATACAGACATATAGATATATTAATGGTTACATGAGTACATGGTTACACACACCAGGAGGCCTAAGTATGATATTACCTGTAATTTGCAGGTAGGAGACTATGTGTGCCTTGGGTCATAGCATTGACCCCACTGCAGGTTTACTGAGATCATATGGAAAATCTTGTCTCTACTGAGAAGGACAAATTCCAACATCCTCTGATTACACTTTGTCTTTGGATGGAGGTCTTGCTGCGTTAGCAACAGGAGCTGATTTTGAGTCATGAGCTGTTCTCCCTAGTAGCTGGGTTCCTCCTGAGACTGGTGGACAGGAGCCAGGGCTCTATGGAGATGCTGGCTCACACCAAGCTGAATCTGTGAAGAGCAGGTTTGGCACATGCAGGGGGAACATCTTCATTGTCACCAGCAGTGGGAAGGCTGGCAGGAGGGTCTGATCTTCTGCAGCCCGCCTGACCCTATGATGGGTTTTCTTGAAAGGAATAAAAAAAAAATTCTCAGCAGCTAAGCCTAGAAATCACTATTTTGGGGCTTAGAGAAGAGTTTGCTAGGTCCATTATTTAAACAGAGGGGCCAGGCAGGTAGCCACACCCTCATCGATGGAGCCAGATGTGAAGCAGCATCTTCAGGCTTTTGTCTTCCTTTCTGTATCGTATTCCTGCTGCTCCTCCGAGCAGACTGGCATGGCTATTCACTTTAGTGGCAGATTCCACCTTGAGTATCTTACTGACACAGTTCTTATCATTGTTATAGCTTCAAAAATGATCCTCTGAAAGAATTAATTAAAAAATGATTGAACTGAATTCAAGGGGTTTAGCAAAAGCATCAAGGAGTAGGAAATTGTTTACAGCGCTTTTTTTATTCTGTAAGAATAACATTTAGCTATCACAAATCCAATGGATTTGTGCAGAAAATGCCATCATCGTCAACATCACCCATCGTCTTTCTATGCTTTCCCACATGTATCTAGCTCTGCTGTTGGCTTATAGAAAGCTGCTTCTATTTGGTAAAATTATTCAACTGAAACTAAGTCCTAGAATCCTTCCTGAAGGAGTCCCTCAGCCTTAGAAACGTTTATTGGAGGATAGTATCATGGACTCATGTGTACCCTGGGGACCTACTTTTAGAGGTAAGTGGACTCTCTAGAAATCTCTGTTCTTGGCACCAGTGAACTGAATATCCAGTCAATATCTCTTGCCCTGGTGTCACTCATCAGAATATTGGACCTGCTGACTCTCACCATTGACCTTCTCATGCATAAACCACTGCCCAACTAGAGGATGTGATCAGCTGCCTTCCAGTTAGAAAAGTCCAAAACATACGCAGATTGAAAATGTGTCCAGTGGATTTATTTTTTTTTTAGAGCATGAATGCTGTAATAGGTAGAGATAACAGGAAAAAATAATGTTGGTGGCTTTATGCATAAACTATTTCACAAAATTTCACACAAATGACAAGCTGTCCTTTAAAACTTATGAGAAATTTTTAATTAAAATCAAAAGGGGCTGAGAAGTTGGCTCAGAGGTTAAGCAAGCTCATTGCCCTCTCAAGGACCCACATAAGCTGCTCACAAAACCTGTAATTCTAGGTCTGGAGGACCCAGGGTCTCTTCTGGTCTCTGTGGGTACCTACACACACTTGTGAAAATGCATTCAGGCACACAGACACACTCACACTCACACTGACATACACACATAAAAAAAAATAACAAAATAAAATAAAATGGCAAATCTTTAAAAAAATGTGAAGTAGAAACTCAAGTTTTATTTCAAGCTGCTCAAGAGTTGAATCCAAAATTTGTTTCTTTGTTACTGCATTGGCACAATGAGCTCCGTGCCTTTCTGGGTGCAACGTGGTGTTACCCTGGCTTTGGGCTGATGAAAACAAATACTTCGCTCTTTGTTTCCTGAGCCCTAGTTTTGCACTCTGGGCAGATTGGGCACTAGTATCTTGTGCTGTGAGAAGTATCTGGCAAATGCTGCACAGGAAGGAGTTATTTTTCTTGGCCTACATGTGTGGAATTTGCATCATTGTGGGGAGAGTCTAGTCGAGGGGCTCAGCTCACTCCTGGGGACAGACCTGCATGGTGGAGACAGTTCACTCGGTAATAGGTGAGGACTCAGAGAGCCAGACCAGACCCACATCCGGGCTCTTGTCTTCAAAGCCTCACTCCAGGGTCTCCCTCCGCCGTTCAGGCGACTTGGCAGGATCTGCCACCTCAAGACTGCATCCCACGGGGGAGGGGATCAAGCAATTGAAAAGTGAAACCTGTGAGGGGCATTTCAGTTTGAAAACATAACTTTCTACCCTGGACTCTAATCTTTCTGCTGGTCTCTAAGGTAAAGATTATAATTATTTTAGATAGATTCTTCACGTCTCCTTTCCCTTTCAGTCCTAAATTCTACTCTTATTTGATTGGATTTATCTTTACTTCACTCTGTTTGTTGGATGAATTTCCATAAAATCCTTTCCTGTCCAGAGACAATGTTACCTTAAAGGCATAAGACTATCTTATCACATGAACTCATGCCAACACACACACACACACACACACACACACACACACACACACATTGGTGGTCCAGGAAACGGTTCAGTGGGTAATAGTGCTTGCTTTGCATCCGTGAGGAACTGAGCTCACAGCAGGGCATAGCTGCAGCACCAGGACATGGAGACAGGGGAATTCTGAGAGCTCTGTGGCCCTCCCGCCTAGCTGAAATGATGTTTCTCGTTTAGAGAGATGCTCTGTCATAAGACAATAAGGCAGAGAGCAATGGATGAAGACACCATGCTTGGTATCTGCATGCATGCATGCATGTATGTATGTATATCTATATACACCGATAAACACACCGCTGAGACCCACTACACACATGACAAACACACACGCAAATAATGTATTTATTGACTCATGTTTCTCCACTGCTACCAGGGCAAGCGAGCCAGCTTGTCACAGCTGCCTATGCACATGGGTAGAGGCAGCCACAGACAGTGCTGTGCTGCCTGTGGGCCCATCCTCTATACGGACACACGGCCAAGCCTCTGAATCACATATTGCCTGGAGAGGGGAGCATTGGCAGGAAATTCATGTTGATTATTGATGAGTAGCTGCTTGTGCAGGAATGGCCTCACATGTTTGTATGTGTTCTTTCTTTTCAAATAATTATTCCCAGATCCTGCTTCACAGTGACTTACACTGTTATGGATGCAGCCACAATTCCTATCACCTTCTGTGTAAGACTAGACATGGGCAATAATGAATTGTAATGACCCCCTCCTATGTGACCATTGGAGCCTCCAGTACACTCTAAGAAAGAATGTACGAACATTTGTTAGCTGAGGAGACAGAGAAAATTGTCATTTGTAAAATATGCTTAGAATGTGGTACCAGGAAACAAATCCAGGGGAGTAGGGCTCTTTCAGGACATCAGCTTTGTATTGTAGACCATGCATTATTTGGGGACAGGTCCATCTGTGGCAGACATACCACTGGAGTTTGGTGAAGCTGGATGAGAATAAAAAGACCTCCTCTGGCTTTTAAATTTCCAAATGCTAGAAAACCCGGCCAGATGAAAGATCTGATTAGGTAGATGTTTGCAGGGCTCAAAGCAGACAGATGGTCAGCAACTCAAAAGCTATGAGTTAAAAATGTGTGTTGGCCAGAAGAAGCTAGAGGCCTGTTGTGAGTGGGACGCCTGTGGATGCTTAGCTGCATATTCTCCAAGGGAGACTTGAAAAGTCCAAGAAAGCATCTCACGTCCCAGCAAACAGCATCTAAAGAAAGTGACGACTGACCCCGCCACTGCCCTTTCTGTGAGACTGAATGGTAGACAAGATGGATTACTCCTCCAGTTACTTGACTGCAGCAAGAGCTTCATGTTTCAGAGATAATGAGAGTGAGAAATTCCTTATGAGCCATCACTGATAATCCTGATGGGGAAGAAATGTTGAGTGTTATAGTGGCAATGAAGACCCCTCAAAGAAAAATGCCTTCTGGTCACGAGAATAAATTCTCTTGCCTGGGTGGAGACCTACCATTTTTGTTAGATAGGATTAGTCCCCTAGCCAGAGGACCAGGCTCACCTTAAAACATGCTGAAGAGAAAGGCAGAATAATTAGTTCTTTAATGAGATACTGTGCTTCCACCTAGAACACCCACCCCATCACAGCAGATTACAGAAAGACTGCCTACTTTTCTGAAAATTTCTGATTCCTCTTTTTCTTCTTTCTCTTTTATGAGCATGATTTCTTAACACTTCAGGCTTCCTCAACATTTTGGGGGCTCCTTGCTCTTTTGAAAGCCTCGTTCCAGCTGTGTGTCTGACCTCCATGACAGCTTAAGTGGCTTGTCTTGTCTTTCTTTTTTCTTCTCTGGGCAACTGTTGAGATCTACAGCTTGCCTACCTTGGGTGGATAAGGGCTTCTTTTCAACTCTAATAAAATTGTCCTTAAGCTTCCATTCTAGCCCATTCTTAAATTCTTTTATTAATGAAACTTAGAACCTCAAGAGGAGACCCCAAGCATCCACTTTATTATAAAGAGATGGTCCCAGGGAAAACCATGATGTCCTTAAAATGCTGCTGCTGGGACTATATATCACTATGTCAGAGTTAGAAGGTTGAACCCATTTGCAAGCAAGTTGTTGTGCCCACGACCCTCACCCTCTGGGCTCTGTCCTCTTCCTTCTGGAGTCAGGCTAACCATGGCTACGCCACTGTCATTGGGACAATGACATTGCTGGCCACTCTCCCTGTAAATCCAGGAAGGAAGCATTAAAATGCATGGCCAGGGCAAAGTTTGCATACATTTAACCTATAACAAATGATATGTGTGTTACTGTTTTATTGGTGTGACCACAGCTTAAGGGAGGAAAGATTTATTTTGCACTTGGTTTCTGTCCACTATTACAGGGTGGACATGAAAAATTTTGTGACAGCAGAAGCATATGCCAGAAGGTCCTTCCACTGTGGCAAACCAGTAAGCAGAGAGAGTGGCAGTAACTCTAGCAAGCTATAACCTCCAAGCTGAAGCCTCTGATGTGCTGCATCTAGGTAGGCCACACTCCATAAAGGTTCCACAGCTTCCAAAATAGTGCCACATGCTACAGAACAATTGTTCAAAATATGAGTGTGTGGAGACATTGCAAATTCAACATTCACGATTTCTGTTGCAGCTTCAGTTCTGCCCCATTATGACCTGCAATAGCTCCTTTTCTGGGGCTCTCGCTCAGTGACACATTGCCTGGCCTCATAGTGAGTCCTGCATAATCTAGGTGCAGGCCTCTATAACTCCTGCATTCTGCAGGCTTGTGATCCAGCATCATGTAGAACAGGCAATGTTCAGCTACTGGTTTAAGCAGTAGTCATGGACCATGACTGCAATGACTCTGCTTAAACCTGGGAAAATATTTCCCTAGGTTTCTCTAGTTTTGCAAGGTGTCTCTTTTCAAAGGAAAGTATTTGAAACACATTTGTAGTTTTACCCTGTGAATCTTGCATGGGTAGAGTCTCCCTCAGTTCCTGAAACGTCCCCAGACACCCCACTTATTCTGCTGTAGATCCTGCAACTTCTTTATAGTGGTGTTAGTACCCTTAACATTTGAGGCCTTTGTGCCTGCTCCTTCAATCACAGCTCTTTTCAGCCCAGACTTCCTTCTTCCACATACTCTTGAACTCAACTTCTTGCTTCCTTTTCTCACTGACATCTGGTTAAACAGAGCCAGCAACAGCCATGCTGCAGTCTGAACACTGGATGTCTTGAAATTTCTCCCACTCATTAATCAGTCCATTCTATTTCACTCTTAAGTCATATTCATATTTCAAAACATAAGTTAAACACAAACTCCTTTGCCAGAATGGAACGTGAATACATTCTAGTACATTTCCTAGGAGAGGCCTTATTTCCACTTGAAACTGCATGCGTCTGGCATGCACTGTCCGCATTCCTATTTATATTTTGGTCTTTTAGATTCCAGCCCAAAACACCCATTAAACTCTATTTACACATTTCTGGGGCTTCTCTCGCCTGTATCTCCAGATCTTTTCCACAGTATTCCTGAAAACCATGCCTAAGAACCACACTGTTGGTCATTAGCAAAAGCACTATCAGATTAGCATCAGGTATCTTTTTCAAGTTGCTCTCCACCTTGTGTTCCTTGGACAGGCTCTGTCACTAAACCTAGATCTCACTGATTCACCTAGACTTGCAAGCTCCTGGGATTTGCTTGTCTTTGCTTTGCTGTTACAGATCTTCAGTGACATACCAGCTATGTGGACACTGGGGTGTGAATTTCAGTCCTCATGCTTTTCTGACAAGCCCTTTTCTGAACACATTATCTCCCCGTCCCCAGTGTCCCTTTCTAAAAGTCATCATGCAAGCCTGGTGAGCCTATGTTATGCTTCTGAGACCAGATACTGGTGCCAACTCCAACTGGCTATTCTCCCTCTGCTACTTAGAACAAAGGCCATTAGTTTGAGATCATACAATGACAGACTTCAAGTGACCAGGTCCTTTTACCCTTAAGCATTCAAACAAAGAAAATTAGACCTTCCTGAGGGATGGTGGAAAGTTATGTTAGGGAGAGTTACAGCTCTGTGGGGAGCACTGAGATTCCCTGATGATCATCCTAGGGCTCCCCTGTTCCCAGTGTACCCTTGCTGCTCAGAGGAACTCCTCTGAGGGCAAGCGTCTTGGCATCATCTAGCAGAAGGTCACAGGCACAGGCTCTCAGGCTGTGGTCAAACCTATCCCATAGAGTTTGCATTTGGGCTAGTAGTCCTTGTAAAACTCAGGGGGTCAGGAATCAAGTGAAAAACAGTGGCATTAATTTGAACTCTGTTGAGTTCTGTGAAATGTTGCCTGGAGATATATGTATTTTTTTTTTGTAATTTCACTAGGCACTTCATACAAGTACAGTCATATGTACGATATGATCACAAAACTTGATAGAAACAACTCAAGCAGGGAAAGACCTTCCTTGCTCTTGGTTTCATAGTGTCAGTCTGTTCTGACAGAGCAGGCATAGCAGTGCTCACAGCTGCAGTAGTTTGTGACAGAGAGGTTTACAGTGTGACCAGGAAGCAGAGAAACTGACAGGAGCCAGAGTGAGGATATAGCCTTCACAGGCTACCACTACAGACGTACTTCCACTAGCTAGGTCCTGCATTCTGAAAATTCCACAGCCTCCTAGAGTAACACTACCAGCTGTGGTAGAGATGTTCAAAACCGGAGCCGGTGGGGAACATTTCGGATTTCAATTCACAACAGTGTTGGTCCTCAGTGATGAATCTGACAGAGCTCCCTATATCCAAAGATGTTCTGTAGGCCTCTGCACATTCCACCTCGACATTGGAAGGCCCCAGTCCTAAGGGCTGAGGTACTGAAAAAATATAGTGTATGTATATATGTATATGTATATGCAAAACAAAATCAAAACAAAGAAAAAACCTACTTAACTACTTTGTCTTGTTTCTGATTCTCAGAAAAGAACTTTAAGCCATTAGAATGTTCCTATTTCAGTTTGCTGTTGGAAGTGTGGGAAGGAGGGAAGTGAGATAGTTCCAGGGTGCTGCCTCAAAGTGATTAGTAATTTTTTTATAATTTTTATTTTTTATATTAATCACAGGTTATTTACTTTGTATCCCAGCCATAGCCCCCTCCTTCATTCCCTCCCAATCCCACCCTCCTTCCCTCATCTCCTCCCTGCCCCTTTCCAAGTCCACTGATAGGGGAGGACCTCCTCCCCTTCCATCTGACCCTAGCTTATCAAGTCTCTTTAGGACTGGCTGCAATGTCCTCCTCTGTGGCCTAGCAAGGCTGCTCCTTCCTCGAGGTGTGTGTGTGGGGGGGAGGACAAAGAGCCAGCCATTGAGTTCATGTCAGAAATCGGCCCTGTTCCCCTTACTAGGGTATCCACTTAGATACTAAGCTACCATGGGCTACATCCAAGCAGGGGTTCTAGATTATTTCCATACATGGTCCTTAGTTGGAGAAACAGTCTCATAAAGACCCCTGTGTCCAGATATATTTGGTCCTTGTGGTGCTCCTGTCCTCTCCAAGTCATACTAACTCCCCCTTTTTTCATATGATTCCCTGCACTCTACCAAAGGTTTGGTTATGAGTCTCAGCATCTGCTTTGATACACTGCTAGGTAGAGTCTTTCAGAGGCCCTCTGCAGTAGGCTCCTGTCCTGTTACTTGTTTTCTCCTACTTCCAATGTCCATCACATTTGTCTTTCTAAGTGAGGATTGATCATCTTACCCCATGTCTTCTTTCTTGTTTATCTTCTTTAGGTATACAGATTTTAGTATGTTTATCCTATCTTATAGGTCTAGTACCCACTTATAAGAGAGTATATACCATGTGTGTCTTTCTGCTCCTGGGATACCTCACTCAGGATGACCTTTTTTAGATCCCACCATTTGCCTGCAAATTTCATGATTTCCTTATTTTTAATTGCTGAGTAGTATTCCATTGTGTAAAAGTATCACAATTTCTGTCTCCATTCCTCCACAGATGGACATCTGGGTTGTTTCCAGATTCTGGCTATTATGAATAGAGCTGCTACAAAAATGATTGAGCAAATATTAATATAGCCATCTGTCCCAACTCTGAGAATGGGAGAGGGGCTGATGGAAGTTCCATAATAAATCCTAAATGAAAAAAAAATCCCAGTGTTGGCGAATACACTGGATGCTGGAAAGGAACCCCCGATAAGATGAAGAGATGTCTTTCCTTCCACTATACACTACACTTATGCTATGCACCATTTCCATTAGGCTGTTCCTGAACTGCAGCCTGAATTGTCTGTCTTATGCAGATAGGAAGTTTGTGGGTACAGAGCAGAGAACCTGCCCCAACAAGATGAAAGGTCAACCAACTTTTACAAGTTGTTCTTTCACACACACACACACACACACACACACACACACACACACACACACACACCACACTCAAAAAAAAAAAAAAGCACATGAAGCAGGTAATCGAATGGATTCAAGTCACAAGCCCAGCAAGGACCAGTTTTGATGTGAACCAGAGAGCCTGATTTTCCTCACCGAGAGAGATACTGAAGCATTTAAACAGGAAAAGAGCACCCCCAAAGTGAAAAGGTCCTCATGGGACAAAGCCAGATCTTCACCTCTAGGTAAACAGCATGTTAATGGGTAAGCTTGTTAATCCTAGCTAAGGTCTGGAGCACTGTGGAAAATATAGTAAATATCCAATGAGGAATGTGTTCATGCAGCTATAGCAATCAAACGGGCAGCAGAGGGCCACTAAAGGGCTACAATTTATTAAATGCAATTATCAGGGATATGGGAAGAAGCCAAACCCTGGAGCTTAGTGATCGGGTTTAGATATTAAATTAACCTAAATAGGACCTAAGCAGATGCAAGTACAGTTACCCTGTCATCTGAGTGTCCTCACACCACAGGGACACCTTGTGGAGAGTGTTGTTTCAGGAGATTAGCAGATCCGAAAACAGCTGAGTAATTTGTTGCCTCTGATGTCATTATTCACTTGTACATCCAGCCAGTCCTGCTCACTCCAGGGTCAAATGCTAACTCCTTTACTTACCACTTCTTTTTTTATTATCTTAACTTTAACCATATAATTATTTATATGATTGTGTCTCTGTGTGTGTGTATGTGTGTGCATGTTCACATGTGTGTTGTTCTACATGTGTGTGAAGGACCATGAGGAGGCCAAAAGTTGATATCAGATATCTTCTCCTTATCAGATATCCTATCTACCTTATAGATAGGATTGCTCACTTGAACCAAGAGTTCATGTGTTAGGCTACTCTGGCTATCCCTCTTGTTCTAGGGATCTTCTGTCTGCCTCCCAAACAGGCCACCCCACCGCCCTCTCAAACAAATACATGACATCTATGTGGGTGCTGAGGATCTGAACTCAAGTCCTCACGTTTTCTTCATGTGTGTGCCCCAAACACCTTACCCACTGAGTCATCTCCTTAGACGTTTTCATACTTCTCTGTTTGAGTACTACTTCCTGGTCCAACTGAGTGCCTTAGCCATTTTCTAGTAGCCATGTTGGTAGCCCAGTGACTTGAGTGAAACAATACAATGCAGCCAGGAGTTACATATTTAAAGGGAGTGCTTGTCTGCATGCTTGTCTCTGGGAACACTGCATCACTCATCATTGCCTGATTAATATGTGTGCAATGGATGGATGGCTTGTCTCAAAATAACCATTCTCTCAAGGTGTAGATTGTGCACCACAGGAGACATGGCAATCCGGAATATCATGCCATAGCTACATTTCTTTGTTTCCATGGCTCAGTTTTACAAGGTGGTATGGAAAGCTCCTTGACACATTTATGACTGTATGTTAATTATTTTGTATGTGACATCATAAATCTGTCAAACTCTGGGATCTTCATGAAAACAACATCTTGAGAGACTAATGCATTCCTAGCATTGGGGATATGTTTTAAGTAGATCTTGAGGGATGATGTTGTGGAGAGCTATTCATAAGATTGTGTGGAGACACAGCTACAAAGAAGACAGGTTCTTTACCTTTCCCAGGTCAATGGAAGGGGAAAGGGCAGCTCAGATATTCCATGTGGAAAAACCACAAGAATAGAAGAGGACATGATGGCAAAAGCAAGAAGGAGATATGGGTATCAGAAAGTTGAGTGTCCTAGAAGAAGGCAGGCCGGTGATGAATGCTGCTACACAGGACTGCTCATGAAGGTAGACTTGGCTTTAGTGAGAAAATGAGGATTTAGGGGCCAAGTAGATTCTGCTGGGTCTCATAGGTAGCATGGGTAAAAGGCTAAGAGCAAGGTGACTCTAACTCCAAATGTAGGTGACATATAAACTTTAAAGCAGATTAAAGTAGGTGATTCTCAGTTGTTTGGAATGAATCGAGATTTTGTATAACTCAGATCAAGGGAGAAAAAAACCCCAGAGAGAGAAAGAAATCCAAGGGCTGGTATAGTGGGAATGATGAAGGAAAGTTTGAAAGTCCTGTCTTTCCAACAGAAATGAAGAAACTAGAGACAAGCCTACCAGGTCATCAGAGTAAGAGGGAGCATGGCTCCCAGAAGCAGATGATGCCAGACTATTCAGCTCTGTAAATAAGATAGGAGGAAGAAGAGACATGGTTATCAAGGCTCAGTGGCTGAGCTGGCCTTTTCAGATGATGCCTGAGGGAGATGCCATATCCAATGGCGCAGGGGACTAAATATATGGAGAGCTGTTCACGTGTGAGAATTCAAGGATTTCTGGGTAGAAGAAATATACAAATAAGAATTGCAGCCTGATCAAGGAGAAGTCTATACTTACTAAGAAACTAGTTAGTTGTGGAGAAATTATAAACATATGCTATGTCAGGACACTTTGGTCAAGGTCAAGTGCATATACAACCAGGGTCCTATGATGATATATCCCTTAGTGATGTTCATGGTCATCTTAATTTGAGCAAGGGTGCCCTGTGGCATTCCCATAAATGATTATTTCAATTAAGAGCATGATTCTGACTACATTATCCTAATTTACTAAATGATTATGCCACCTTATTCTGAAAGATCTAAAAAATTACAATTTAGCATCCAAGAGATTTGAAGAAATGGGATCTGGGGATACAGTTCTGCCTGTAGAGTGCTTGCTTCCCATACAGAAAACCCTAGGACCAATTCCTAGCACCTTACTCATGGGGTGTCATAGTGTACAGTTGTAGCCCCAGCACTTAGGAGGTGGAGACAGAAGGATCACAAATTCAAGGTTATTGTCAGCTACATAGGAGGTGGGAGGCCAACCTGAGCTATATGAGACCCTGTCTCAAATACAAAGATGAAGAGCAAAATTAAAATGAAATAGGTAGATCTTTTTAACTTTGCTGAAGTCAAGAGCAACTTAATCCAAGCAAGAACTGGGATGATGTATATAAACTCATGCATATAAACCAAACCTTCTGCATCCCATACAGTACAATGCACTGGCTAAAGGTGTTTACATCTGTGGCTAGAGAAAACTTTGTACAAAAATTCTTACCTTCAAAGTCTCCGGCGCTGTTTTTCCATTCTGGATCTAAAGCTGAATAAATCCATGAAACCATGAAGAAACTTTGGAGAAGAAGTCCAGATGACAAGCTGCTTATAATTACCTTATTTCACTAAGGAAAATTTTCCTTAGCAACAAAATAGAAAACATCCCAATTCTGTGTAACCCCCAGATTTTACTGCAGTCCACAGAAACTGCGATCAATTTCTACAAACCCAATTGCAGAGGTGATACTCCCAACACAAGCTAGTAATATGGACCATATGGTTTGGCCGCCACCATCTGAACTCTGATGTTTTGCTTTTGCAACACTATCAGGTATTTCTAAGGCAAAAAAAAATGAATATAATTAGCTTGCTGTGTCTCTTCTTGGTTCCAATTAGAATGAGATCTGATAAGCAGACTTCTGGATAGCGGGAGAAAGGAGATTTGCATATCAGAGTCCCCAGTGCTAGGGCAGCCCTGCAGACAAATGGAAGGGGCCTCACTGTATCCCAAACTTCATTGAGAACAATGGGCCCACTTTCTTTGCATACAGTAAGTGTTCATGTTCTCTGACAGAATCAGTGTGCTCCTAACAACAGGCCATCCTTCTGCCTAGTTCTAATGCTTTTTTATGGACTATGCAGTGGAATTACTTATTTATTAAACTGTCCAAATGTTTTGTTTTTGACTCCATGATCTATAGTTCTAGGGAGAAGAGAGACATTGCCCAGGTCTGCTTTCTTCAAGTAGAGGTGAGGTAGAGTGTGAGACACAGGCTTTCTTTTCCTCTTGCAGGAAAGTGTTAGTTCAGTGGTTTTCTGAATCCTGTTCCTTGAAAACATGCACTGTGAGAGATAGCTGGAAACAGGAGAAAACACTCCAGCTTAGACAAATGGGATACATGTTTTGAACTTATCTTTAGGTCAGGATTATAGGAAGTCTTTCCTCCTAACTTCTATCCTTCCTTTCTATCTTTCTAGTCTTCACCCTCATAAGCCTGCTGGTGGCAGATGTGCCAAGATGAATGCAGGCTTAGTATTTGCACTTGAACTCACAACTCTCTCAGACCAGTGTTGATAAGTCTGTACAGCTGCTTGTTCCCCTCACAACGGGCACTATGGTGAGTCGGGCCATGAATTGGTATTTAGACAAATTGGTCAGTATTTTCCAAACTTTCTGTGCCATATGTCCATATGAGAATGGGATAATGACCACATGTGCAGAGGCAGCACACCAGACTTCAACAAAAATAACATTTCCCAACCAGCACAGCTGCAAGTCCACAGGGGAAGCCTCTAAACCAAGGCTTAGCCCATCGTGTGCCCAGCTATGGTCCTAAGAACAGCTATTGCTCTCTTTGCTGTAGAATTTATTGTTTGTTTCACACTACTGAGAAACAAGGGGTTTTAGAAGGGCTGTTTTAGAAAGATGAGGCTTCAACTCTAAATGTCAATGATATTTGTAAATAAGTCTCTTCTCTGGATTTCTAAACAGAGTATATAAAGAAAAGCTAATGAGGCTCCTTGCCTCCACCGGGATGAAGAGTCCCCAACTGAATCTCTAAATGTGATGTATCAGTCAACTTTAGCTGCCATAACAAGATAGCACAGGCTGGAGTTCTGGAATTCACAGTGTATTACTGTCTGGAGATGGAAGATTGACGAGTGCCATCCCTATGGAGTATGCTAAGGACTCTCTCCTCAGGCTACAGAAGGCCACACATCCTTATACGACAGAGAGAGGACCCCAAATGTCTCTTTCTCTCAGAATAGTGCCAGCCCTATGGGATCATGTCCCCACCTTCAGGTCCTCCATTAATCTCAAGTACCTCCTTAGGCCCCGTGTCTTCATATAGTACCAGTCTGGTTAGTGATTAGAGATATGTATTTTGGGGGTCTAACAATTCACTTCAAGTATTGGTCTTATTAGGAGTAGAAACCAAAGATGATATTAATTAGGGCAAAGTCACACTGCATTAAGGTATATTGTAGGCAATGACTGGTATGTGTAAGACAGAAAAGGAGAGATGAAGAGAGGAGAGGAGAGAAGAGGAGAAGAGAGGAGAGGAGAGAAGAGGAGAGGAGAGGAGAGGAGAGGAAAAAGAGAAAGACACACACACACACAGAGAGAGAGAGAGAGAGAGAGAGAGAGAGAGAGAGAGAGAGAGAGAGAATGACTTGATGACAGAGACAGATGTTGGAGTGATGCCACTATAAGGGAGTAAACTCCCCATCAGAGCATCCGGGGAGAAGCTTACCCTGAAACTCTGGGTCCTAGATTCCTGGTCTCCAAATGGTGATAGGATCAGTCTCTGTTGTCTTGAGCCTCCTGTGTGTGTTAGTTTGTTATGGTAGCCCAGGGACATTAAGGCCCTAATGGCCATCTCTACTGTTCAACATTCAACATGGAGGCACAGCAGGGAGCCTGCTCCTTGACTCTGTGGGCATCCTGCTGGGTATATTGTAATAGGTACTCATGAGTGGTGTTACATGGGAACATTGTCTTTCTTATTGGTTTTCTTTCTATCACTGGTAGGACCAGGGAGGCAGCTCTTTTGCTTGTGTTGGTTGGAGGAATCAGTTGGACCTTCAGTAGTGCTTGGCCTGGACTAAGTGTTAAGAAACTGTTGGCCATTGTTGTTACAACCCTATTCCTTCCTCCATCCCCATCTCTTTCACTAATTGAGAACTATGCATTAGTTGAAGCTTTTTAACGCACTCTCTTTAGAGGGCCTCCTTTCCTTGACCAGTATATGAGTATGTTATTCCTCTCATTTCAAAGATAAGAGAAACTGAGACTCTAGGAGTTTGTTTTTTGACCAAGGTCACTTGGCTCAGATATGACCCTAGTGTGACTCATCCTGGATATGAGACTGGGGTCTCTAACCCATATTTACAAGAGGGTCACATGAGGAGTTTAAAGAGAGACTCTTGGGTTCTTGTTATGACTAAGATATCTAAAGGTTACTAGCATTCTATGTGCATCTTAGATAACAGATCACATTTGTGCTGGCATTATTATATATTATTATATAATATATATACATATATCACATTTTATGCCATATTTTAATGTCATTCGTCACACAGGAGACACTTAATTGACACTTTGTATATTTGCTCCTGTTTTAAGTCCTGGGACCACACCATGGAGGGACACAGAGCCATGTCTTATGGAGCTTGTGGTTCATCAGGGAAGACATGAAACCAGGTGTGTGATACCTATCACAGCAGAAGCAGAAGTTCCTGGCTTGTCTAAAGAAGGCTTCTTGGAAAAGGTGGCATTGAGCACCACAGACGCCCAACAGAGTCAGGCTACAGGATGGGAGGTGTCAGGTTGACAGAAAGAGTGGGTAGTCTATGATGGAGGAAGAGAGATGAAACCCATATTAGAAAGAAAGGAGGGAAGGAGGGATGAAAAGAAGAAAGGGAGGAGGGAGAAAAAAATGGAAGGAGAATGACAATGTAAGAGTAGTGAAAGAAGAAGGAAAAGAAGAGATGTAAAGGAGAAGAAAGGAAGGAGGCAAGAGAAGAAATTGAGGAAGAAAGAGATAGATGGAGAGAGTGAAAAAGGAAGAAAGGACAGAGTGGATGACATGGAAGAATGGAAAGACAGAATGGATGGAGGGGCAGGAAGACTGGAGGAAAGAAGAAAGGAAAGGCAGGATGAGGAAGGGGGAAGAGAAGACGAAAAGAAGAAGAAAGAAGGAAATGGAAAGATGAGGCCTAGTGGATGGAGCTTTAGGTCTTGGGTCTCTTCACAAACAGCCTGTGTTAGATATTCCATCATAGTGGTAGAAAGGCATTTTTATATAGCCTCTGGAATGAGCATGGAATTAGAGGACACATGAGACTGACTATGCCAAGTATCAAGAGGGGAAGGGAGTGGTCATGCTTGAGTTAGCTCCATCATCCTTTCTCTCCTTGTCTTATTACCACAGTGACTTTCTTGCTGCTTCTGCAAAATGCAGTTTCCACTGTCAGCCTGACAACCCAGACATAATTGGGAAGAGAATATTATATTACTAAGAACTAGTTAGATCATGTTGTGAGGCCTGTGAGTCTGTCTAAGAGTGGGACTGTCTTGATTGTTAATTGATGCAGGAAGACTCAGCCTTCTGTGGGTGGCGACATTCCCTACTCTGAATTCTGAGGAATATAAGAGTGGAGGAATCTCACGGAGAGCAAGTGAGTCTCTCTGCTCTTGACCGTGGGTATGATGCCTTATGTTCAGTTTCTTATAACCTAGGACTGTCAGCCAGTAACTATTTCTGCTAAGTTTCTTTCTGTCAGGATGTTTTGTCAAAGCAACAGAAATGAAGCTCAGACATACCTCTGTACTGACTTTGTAGAAGGAAAGTTGATTTAAAATTGAGGTCATTCCCTTAAAGTAATCATTGAACAATTGATTACTAAATGAATATTCTGATATAAAAGACTGAGGGTTCACTAAAATGCTTCATGAACTGACAAGCATTGAAGGTAGGCAACAGTGTAGATAAAACTTTACTGGGAAAAGAAAAAGCCCTCCTGAGAATGAATTTGACAACTTTCCCATGTCTCTGGGACTGCCTTGGAGATACTTATTGGGTAGGACACAGATTATTATTTTTTCTTTAAATGTGTGTTAACACCTGGGTGTAAGAGGGGGAAAAGAAAGAATTAAGTGAAAAGGAATTACTTTTTCCAGCCTGATTATTGAAGCATGCACTGATCAACTTTCCTTTTCTATAGTAAATCCCAGAGATAATCAACTTACAAGACAAGTTATTCCATAGCATTGGACTTATGCTGAGGCAGCACATCACAGCAAAATGGTGTTGTGGAACCAATTGCCCACTGTTTGGCCAAAGGAATGAGAAGACAAAGACAGAGTCCCACATGCCCCTTTAAGGACACAGCCCTGTGTTGGTAAGTTTTTTCGTCAAAGTGACATAAGCCAGAGTCATATTGGATGAAGGAACTTCAATTGAGAAAATGCTTCCACCAGATCGGCCTGTGGTGCATTTTCTTGGTTGATTATCCCCGTGGGAGACATCAGCTCAGTGTGGGCGGTGCCATCCCCAGGCTGGTGGTCCTGGATGTTATAAGAAAGCAGGCTGAGCAAGCCATGAGGAACAAGCCTGTAAGTTGTGCTCTTCCATGGCTTTGCATTAGCTCCTGCCTCCAGGTTCCTGCCCTGTTTGAGTTCCAGCCCTGACTAAGTCTGATAATGAACCACAATCTATAAAATGAGTAAACCCTTTCCTTCCCAAATTGCCTTTGGATAGTTTTATCACAGACCATAGAAATACGATGTGTTCATCATACTCATAGAAGTACTAACTAAGAAACCCCTAAAGGCCTGAAGTTCTCCTGACAGGCCCCACCCCCTACAGACTCCTCCCAATAGTACTGACTGGCAGGGGAAAGCTCTTAACACATGGAGAATATTCCCGATGCAAACTACAATGAGACACAATTGGCAAATAGGAGTTTTATAGGTTTTGAATTCACATTTAAGTGTTGGATCCATGTTGAGTAGACCTTTGTGCCACTTATAGGGTAAGGATCCAGGTTCATTCTCCTGCATGAGGCTACCCAGCTTCAGTCCTATTTATTGAAGATAAATATTGTGCGTTCTACTCATTGGTATCCTTGTTTTAGTTCGTTGGTCTCCTGCATGCAGGCTTCTTTCTGGACTTCTAGTCTGTTCTGTGTATCTGTGTTTATATCAGTAATACACTGTTTGGATTGCCACAGATAGTGACATGATGTAAAACCAGAAGTATGACATTTACCCTTGTGTTTTCTCTTCTTCAAGGATGCTTCAGCTATTTGGGAGTCTTTTATCAGTCTGTATGAATTTCAGAACATTTTTCTATTTCTGTGAATACTGTCACCTAAGTGTATCTATTAATTTATATATATATATATATACACAAATATACACAGGTATATATATGTATATATATATATATAGAGAGAGAGAGAGAGAGAGAGAGATGTATATCTGTTTTGTGTTTGTATACATGTGTGTTTGAATGTATGTGTGTAGGTCCAAATACTTGTGTGTATATGTTCATATGGAGGCTATAGGTCAAGGTCATGTTTCTTTCTCCCACTTTCCACCTTATCTTTTGAGTCAGGCTCTCTCACTGAACCTAAAGCTCAATGGTTAGGCTAGATCAGTTTTTCTCAACTTGTGGGTTGTGACCCCTTTTGGGAGTCAAATGACCCATTCATAAGGGTCACCTATGATTGGAAAACACAGATGTTTCTTTATGATTCTTAACAGTAGCAAAATTAAAATAACCTTATGTTTGGGGGTCACCACAACATAAGGAACTATATTAAGGGGTGTCAGAATTAGGAAGGTTGAGAACAACTGGGCTAGATCATCTGGCTAGCAAGTTCTAAGAACCCCTGATCTCTACCTCCCCAAAACTGTGATCACAGACATATGCTGTGGTGCTCAGAAGTCTTGGTGGATTCTGAGGCTTCATGTCAAGTCCTTATGCTTGTATAGCAAGTACTTTCCCAACTGAGTCATCTCCCCAGCCCTATATTTAAAGAAAAATAACTATTTTTGGTTTTGTGTTTCATTATGTAGTATAGGCTGGACTTGAACTTGCTAGGGAGCCTAGGCTAGCCTCTCATACTTGTTTTTTACTTCCAGAGCTTCTCAAGTGTTAGGACATATGGACATGGACCCTCATCTTGGCTGTCACTGGGATTGTGATACGTGTTGGGTCTGTAGATCGCTGTGGATAATATGCATGTTGTCAAAATGTAGGCTCTTCAGATCTGTGAGCAGAGACCACCTTCCCACTCTTTGTTCTCGTCAGGCTCTTTGCCCAGTGTTAAAGTTTCCAGCATACACTTGGCTTTCAACTCCTTGGCTACATTTATTCCTACATATTTTGTTTCTTTTCCATAATTGTAGGTGGATTGCTTTCTTGATTCCTTGTCTCTGATAGTTTATGTTTAACGTAGGGGAAGTACATTTGATTTTTGTGTGTTGCATTTTTGCCTTGCAACTTTACTGATTCGTAAAGAGTTGCAAGGACTTTTAAATAGAGTCTTGAAAGGCTATAGGTTTTAAAGCAGAGATTTGTTTTTAATTGACTTTTGGTTCTTGTGGGATGATATTTTAGACGTCACAAAATTTCCTGGAGTCTGAGCTCCTACATCCATGAGCATTAGGATTAAAGATTTCATTTCATATGTAACCTGGTGCCTGACACTTAATAAGTTATTCAGTGTCCATCAAATAATACCTTTTAATATGATTGCTTTCTAAATTTTGGTTGTCTGCAGCATCTTTGAGTGAAGACAGTAGGTATTATGTACTGGCTCTTTCTGAATGTTTTCTAGCATTCACAAACCAAATGAACAAAGAAAAATACTTCCTTAGAGGCAGAAACTTCTTGAACTGAACCCAACCAAAGCCCAAAACATTGACTTATTTTGGAAAATTTCTTTTAAAAAATGATTGGGCCATTCTTCTGTGGCTGGAGTATGATTTGATTTGAACTATGTCAGTAAAGAACAAAGATGGCAAATAAATAACAGAGGTATCCTGTCTTTTGAAGCAGAGGGGACAAAAAGCTTCCCGAGAGAGGTTGATTAAGATGATGCTGTTTTTCAAGGCAGAGCCCCAGAAGATCAGGTTGCCCTAACTGTCCTCATGTGAAAGTACAGAAGTTAGTAGTGTTCCCCTGGCCAAACGCTGGGTCAGCAGTGTTCACAGAAAAAAATGACTGGGAGTCCCTGATGGGAGATTCACAGTACTCGGACCACATAAAAAATTTACAAAGTCAACAGCGATGCACAATTCCATTCTTTGGCTGGCAGAGTTTGAAGAAGAAACTGCTCAGTGTACCAGAAGGTGTCATATCAGCTACGCTCTTTGCTATCTTCACAACTTAAAGAGAGACCCCTTACACAATCTCCTGCATCTTTCACACACATTGTCATCTGCTCATGGGAAGCAGCTTCTCACCAAACTCTCAGCTTGCAACTTTTGAGCACTTAGTAGGGATAAGGCCCAGGGGAGTAGCACTGATTTCGCTTTCCAATACACAGTTAAGTTAGGGATGTAAGAAGAGATGATGCCAAGTGGCTTTTTAAGCGCTGTTGCCTCAATCTAGAGTTCATTTTGGACCAATGAGAATGGGTAAAGGTACCTACTGCCAAACAGGACAGGCTCGGTTCAAACCTGGGACCTACACTATGGAAGAAGATAATCAGCTGCCAATAGTTGTCCTCAGATCTCTAAATGTGTCATGGTGTGGATGTGTTCAAGTACAGCTTTGCTTTAAGATCCTCTTCAATATCACCAAACTAAATAGTGTATTAAATTTACTTAGTAAAGTTAATGGATGGATGAATGAATGAATGAATGAATAAATAGTTACAATAAAAGAGTTCACTCTGGAAGTCCTTAGCCTAGAGTCAGGCACAGTGTAATAAGCCAGCATTGAAAGGCTAAGAGTGCCTCCTGAACTGGGCTGGAAAGTAGAAGACTGCTTCCACCTCAGAGGAGATATGAGGGACCAAAAAGTCCCCTGATCAATATCTGACAGAATTGAGAGTGGGTCTCCAGGGAGAGCAACATCCTTTGCCTTGACGCCAGACACTCTGGGAGGGCTAGTTTCTTTCAAGGAGAATTAGGGAAGTCTAGTAAGCTGCAGTGTGGAAGGAAACCTCTTGTTTACAAATGCTAAGGGACAATTAGCATATTTTAGAGAGGAACTTCCTGGTGGCTCTAGTTCAGGGAAAACCTCAGCTCTTTCTCCAGCACTTTCTTGAGGCTCTGCCTTCGGAGCCTGGGTAGACAGGGAGACTCTGAACTCGGCTCACAAATGATGGATTTCTTATTTTAAAAATTTCCCACAGGAATTTGTCACCCCATCTCTTGGATCCCAGCTGGTGAAGAAGTAATATGTTGCCCTTTGATAAGTGCTTTTATGTATCAAGGCTCTTATTTTCCCCTTGGTGGGAGAAACGAGAGGCTAAGAGTAATGGTTTCTTTTCTTTCCTTTTTGTTGGAACCATTAGGCTTATTTACCCATGACAAGATTCTCACTGGAAGTATAAAATTTTAACTCTTGCATATGCTGGCTTGCTGGATGGACTGTCTCTCTCTCTCTCTCTCTCTCTCTCTCTCTCTCTCTCTCTCTCTGTGTGTGTGTGTGTGTGTGTGTGTGTGTTTGGGGTGCCAGATTTCAAGAGCATCTCTCCCAGCTCACATCCAAAGCTCAAGTTCAGTTTTGCTTTTGGATCCTCTTACATATCACCAATCTACTTAATGACACCCAGGTTAGTCTCTGCTTTCTCAAGTCCCCAAATGTTCCTAATTAGCTATGCAATTTGCAACTTTGCACTAGAACATCTGGAAGAGATACACACAAGCAAGCACAAGAACATTCATTCCTAGGTGGATACATATAATAAAACCCCAGTACTCAGAAGAAGCCCCTGTCTCGAAACTCATTCATCTGTAAATCCATCCATCAACCCATCCATCCATCTGCACACCCACCTACCCATCCCCATGTATCCATCTGCACATATATCCAGCCATCCACCTATCATCCACTGTCCACCCACCTACTCATCCATCCATCTACCCATCCATCCACACAACTACTTATCTACCCATGTGGGCATGCATTCACCCATCTATCCATTGATCCATCCATCCAGCCAGCCAGCCAGCCAGCCAGCCAGCCAGGCAGCCATCCATCCATCCATTGAGAAACAATAATCCTCTCTTCATAGTAAGAACACTGAAGACTCTAAGAAGTGAAAGTGAAGCAATTTAATTTATGACTTCAAAAGATCAGGCATCAGCCTAGAACAATAGACACTGTGATTGAGTCAGACAACAATATGCATAAACCCCAACACAAGACAGCTTCCTCCCTTTATTTTAGTAACAATCTTCCATGTCATCCAGATCTCATCTTTACTATTCTTGCTTAAAGTTGGCTTTTTCTTAACAAAAAACAGCACATGGGCTCATTTCCATGTTCTATATACTCTTTGCTAAAGCAAACTTGGGTATGAGTGTCTAAACTCTGTTTTGGGTGGGGTATGGCTTGACACAGTTTGGGTGTGGATAATTTGACTAGCAGGGGTCTAGTGTTTTCTGTTCACTTATTGCTAGACTTAGGTTGGCTGGAGCGGTGGCTCCAAATGAGCCTTCAAATTTTTAAGGATTCTATATGCCAATCCATTTTATATGCAATCACTCAGGGTTAATTCTTTCCTTAATAGACTAATTCTTGATTAGATCAGAGCTCAGGCAATGGTCCATTAGAGGCTAGTATTGAGATTTTTTTTCTACCACAATCTCCCCTAGCTATGTGTTTAGCACATTGGAGTAATTGGCAAAGACAGCCTCTGAGCTAAGCATGATTCCTTATAATTTCCCATAGTTAAAAAAGATCAAAAGAAGAATATTTTTTGACATGTGAAATTCAAAAGTTTGTTTCCACAGAACACTATCTATTTCCCAGAACTCATCCATCCATCTACACATCAATCCATCCACCCACCCATCTACCCATTCATCCATCCCCCATCTATCCATCCACTGAGAAACATCCATGGCTTGACATGATGTGTGTCCCTTGATGGCCTGGTTGAGTGGTTTCTGCAGAGACTATGATCTGATATCTTTGATACGGGAAAAGAAACCTAAGTCATGCCCACCGCTATGATTTGGGTATTCTCAGGCTTATTCCTGTCACTACCCCTACCCTTATGCACATGCTCATATGGTCACACTTATTCTCTGAGCATCAGCTATCCTGTAGCTTCCTACCCCAGGACCTTTAAACATCCTATTCTATTGGCACACATCAATTTTGTTTCTTTACTTTTGTTATATCAAACAGAACTCTTTAGAAGAGACTCTACAACTCCCTATACAAGAAATAGTCTTTTATTAAATTTTAATTCCATCTGTTTAAAATTTTAATTTGAGAAGAGCAATATGTAAGTTCTTAATTAGACCTTTTTGTGCTATTAATTTTGTGCTTTCAGTAGTCACTGAAGTTCTTAAAGTCTGTTCATCTTGTTTTACTTCACAGGTACCCAGACCATGGACAGTTACAGAGGCGAGGAAAGATGATCTCCAAATGTCCTTGAGTCTTCCTGATCTTCTCACTGGGGTGAGTGGTGCCCCGTGGCAAAGTGTCCCTTAATAACTGAGACATACATCAACACCCATTAGAAGTCTAAACTTTCAGCTAGGGCTGAACCTCACGTGTACTGTTTACTGCATCCCTGTTTACCTATGATACAATTTAGCTAATGAAGTGGCCCAGTAGGAGACCAACAACAAAAACTAATAGAGCAATTATGACTGTATAATATAATGAAAGTAATATAAGTATGAATTTCCTCAGTACCCTGTATTACTTTAATATTTATCTTTATTGTTTTTTATTACTTGTATTGTGTGTGGGGGGGTTTATGCACATGAGTTCAGGTACCTACAAAAGTCAGGAATCAGATCCCTGGATCTGGAATAACAGGAGGTTGTAAGGCCCGTAACATGGATCATCTGGAAGAGCAATAGGTGCGCTTAATCACTGAGCATCTCTCTAGCCTCAGTGCCTTGTATTTTAAGTTACAGTCAAACACAGGTCAATGAAATCACAAGGTCAAACACAGGGTTACAGGGAATGGCTGAGGTCTTATTTTACTGGTAGAGGCACTGAAGATATGTTCTTGAGTTTGGCAGAGACTGGCAAATAGCTAGAAACTCTCAGGCATGGGCCTATTCCACAGATAAGAAATTTGTGTAATGCATCACAGTTCACATTGATCCCCACTGGAAGAGAGAATTGTCATTAAGAATATTTTAGTCTATATGCAAAACTAGTTCCCTGATGTGTTTTATCCACACAGTCATGGTCACATTATCATCATGAAGGCATGGAAGTAGTACATGCCATCAAGAGCCTCTCCTCTATCCTTGTTATTTGAGGCGTATATAGCAAGTGGGATACTGAGCTGTGTTTGCTCTACTTTTCATCACGTTTCCTTTCTGGAGTAAATGCAAGATGCTGGGGGGTGAGAGAGGCTATTATGGAGATTCTAACATTGCAAACTTTCACATCAGAAGTCAACAGGACACCCAGCTCTCAGTGCCTTGAGCTGGCTTAAATGCACAGAGATCTAATGAGCATTTTCCCAAATCATACAATAAACAAACGGAGGCAGGAAGACCCACCACCACTCTGTTAACATCTAGGCAAGGGCCAACACTCCTCTATACCTATCATGTCTCTACAACCCTTCTTGGATTCCAAAAGTCACAGTACTATATGAGAAAAAGCTTAGAAAGAAACACTTCAGTGAGAGACTGCCAGACGGAGTCAAAATCACCTACCAGAAACAAGAAGTGACCACCTCTTTGCTGCTGGAGTTCCAACACCATTAAGAGTTGCCCTCTTTTGGGCTGGAGAGATGGCTCCGTAGGTAAGAACTCTTTCTGTGCAAGCACGAGGACTTTGATCTAAATCCCCATGTAAAAGCTGAGCATAGCCACATATACCTATAATCCCAGTGCTGTGGGGCCATGGAGACAGGAGGAATGCTGTCTGCCAGCTACTTCTAGGTTCAGCAAGAAACCCTATTTCAAAGGAATGTTGCAGAAAGTAATAGAGAAGGCTACCCCAGATCCTCCTGCGGCCTTTTTATACATGTGCACAGATACATATATGGACATACACCATACAAATACCACCCATGCATACCATACATGCACCCTATACACAAAAGCACTATACACAGAAACACATACCACATAAATACACATATACATAAATGCACATTACATGAGCCCTGCACACAAACTGGTATATTGAAAAGAGACCTTCTTTGTGTTCTTAGAGGTAGCCCAGCTGCATACTCATGGTTCCTTTGACCCCTAATCACGTTCTCTTCTAAGGATTTTTGTGGCCAAGAAGAACAAGACACAGCCTACAGCTGCATGACATCTTGGTAATGAATATCTGTAGCAATTGCAGGGTTTTCCCAGAATACATGAATCTCCATCTACAGTTCTCTTATGGTCCTATATGAGTATCTCCCCTATCTTCCCACCAGCCCTTCCAGGTCAAGCTCCATCTGTTAACTGAAGAGCACCATTCAGATATCTCTACTTATCCCGCCTTTTAGAAAGTCTGCGGTCCAAGAGTTGTCTCTATCCAGCCAGATCACACACGTCACTGCCCTGAAGCAATTTTCTCCCAGAAAAAAAAAATCTTCTCTCCTGAAGGGAGGACAAAATGTCATGAGAATCAGAAAGTAAACACAACAGCAAGGCTCAGGAGGCCCCTGAAAATTACAAGATTCACAAGGCCCCTCCTCAAGGTTACATAAGCAATAACTATTTTCAAAGAGTGTAGATTCCACCCACTCACTTTCTGCCTCTGGGCCAGATCAACCAAGATAAATACAAATTGTGTAGGGATCTCACTGACAGAGCTTTCATAGTTATTTATCTTCCATGCTGGGATGGGCTTTTGGTGATGTAGTTGCCTTTGAATCAACCATGTTTTTGTTAGTAACCCCTGTTCTACACATTTATAGGTAACCATAATAAACTATCTGTTTCAATAAGATAGGGCTGGGTGGAGTTATTTCTTGAGCCTATCATCAATGTCCTGTCTGGAGTGACAAGTCACACAACACTCACCCACTCTGAAGAGTTTCCATGTAGACCCCACAATCTGTCGGAATCTTCTTGGCTCAAGCTAACCATTTCCCTCCTCAGCCATCTGTTCACATCATAGCACATACAACTCTCACATATGTGCGCACCTATGTGTGCATCAGGTGTGTGTGAGAGAGAATAGAAACTAAATAAAGAACTTGATTTTAGCACTATCGTTCTACTGCATTCCCTGCTGTGTCTTTGTTCCTGGCTAAATGTGACAACATGTCAGCATTACTCTGAGTGCCTCACATCAAGGAAAAACGCTCATTTTATACATCCTTTCTTTTATGCTCATAGGAAGCACCAGTGTGGGTACTTTTTGCCACAGACTAGGTTACACTCTTCAGCACCATTGGTTCATGTGACTGCAGTATTACTCAATTCCTCTCTGCATAGAAAAACAGACATGGGCTGCTGCACACTCTTCAAATCTGTTTATGCTCTAGCATGGGAAACAGATGTGCATGTAAAGAGGAGGGATGTGTTTCCACAAAGCCAAAAGCATGTGAGAAATGTAAAGAACATTCACCAGGAGGCTCTTGCAACTCTGACCCAGGCTCTCCCCTGCCACACACTTCCGATGCCTGCCTTGACCAATGCCTTACCTTCTGGAAGGATGTCATTAGGGATCCTGGATATGCTGGTGCTGGTCTCTCCTGGCAGAGCTTTTTATGACCTTAAAGGTATCAGTTTCCATCTGAGCTGAGAGCTTCAAGATGCCAGGCTAGGGCAGGCATGATTCCACAGGACTTGAGTATTATGTACAAATAAATTTCTGAATCTCTGCTTGGAAACAGGAAAAGGGTCATTTAAACAGTTTAAATATTATTAACTTGTTTTTTAAGATTGGAAAAAAGAATCCTGAAGCTATGATGGTATCTCCAGCCGACTGCTTAGATTTATTGACATTTTTTTCCATGTTAGAAATATATCTACAGATGCCCCGTGGTATAATTAGGTAGGCTTATGGCGCCAAGCAAACTGAGATGAAGAAACACATGGAATGAGTAAGATGGTATTTCTAGCAATCAAGACATTTTCTGAAATGATTGAAGGGCACTTCCTCTGCACAGTGATTTTGGACTTAAGGCTCCAATTCAGAGGTTCTTGCCCTAAATTATAGTAAAGGCTAAAAGGCTCTTTATGACAAGCTGTAGTAGATCATCAAAATTCTTGAGTCAGACCTCGAAATCCAGTTTGCTAATGTGCCTCAGTCTAAATGCAATCGGGACTTGGAAAACTCTTTGTGATATGAACCTTCTGGCTCTAAAGATATTTGGCTGATGGGCTCTGCTATTTCCATTCCCAGAGCAGCATAGAGTGCAAAGGTTGCAGATTGCCTAGTGAGTCTGACTGCTCACAGAGTTGCTCCCAGACCCAGGAGGAGGGCTGAGGACCGGTGGAAAGCTGAAATCATACTTATTCAATGCCCGTCAAATAAAGGAGATGAGAGGGAGGACTGTACCAAAGCATCTTTTGGTTCTCATAGAGGTGGGATTCAGGCCAGGAAGTGGTAAACCCTGGATAGACACACATGCTTCACGGTTACAAGATTTGGGAGCTGGACAGGTGTTTGTAGAGCTCAGCTACCTAGTATCACACATAAAAGTTCTTTTGTGTTTCCCTACTACTTACCAACCCTCACGGGTCTCCTCATGAGCCAGTATGGGAGGGCAGGCTACACATCAGAAGTACCCTGATGGTTCCTGAATCAGAGGGAACACTTCTCTTCTGAAGAGCTAGATAATAAAGAGTATTTAGGAACCAGGCCAGTGTTTCAGAACCCAACAACTTTTTTCTTCAATGAAAGAGGACTTAATCCCTTTGAGCAAGGTCATGAAGCATGGTGTTAATGGGATGATTTCCTTTACATGTGTAGCTCCGTGTATTAATCACAGACTAAAGGACTATCAATGCAATAAGCCCTGCATCCACTAGAGTGTCTGCAAAATGATGCCTTCCTGAGGGAATCTATTTACAGTGGTGTTGGAAGGGGGAAGAAATAGCCCTTTACACATGTATCACTGACCCATTGACAAATTTTATAACTTAGCCAAATAAGATCTATGCTCACTCACAAGGGTCATTCCATAAGATGTCCATTTCCACATTTTTCTTTTAAGTTCTCTGTCTGTCTGTCTTTATCTGCTTGTGTGTGTGTGTGTGTGTGTGTGTGTGTGTGTGTGTGTAATAGCAGATCTAGGATCTGTTGTCTGTCTTACCTAGTTTAAGCTCATAAGCTTCAGTCTGAGAATCTCAAAAAGGAGATCTTGGAAACCTTATTAGTATTAAAAATGTTGAATATGGATGGAATAATAAGCGTTAAATATTTAATTGACTCAGCTTTGAGTCACCTGAAAAGGGAGTTCCAAAAGAGTGCTTGCTCCCTTCCAAACAGGCTTGTGAGCATGACTATGGGTCTGCCTTGATTGTTAACTGATGAAGAAAGATCTAGCCCACTGTGGATGGTACTGTTCCCTAGGCAAGTAGTCTTGGGCTCTGTAGGAAGTCAAGCTAAGCATGAGTGTGCTGGCTAGTTCAACATGACACAAGCTATAGTCACAGGAGAGGAGGGAGACTCAATTGAAAAAAAAATGGCTTCCTAAGATACAGCTGTCAGACATTTTTTAAATTAGTGATTAATTCTGGAGGGCCCAGGCCATTCAGGATGGTTCCATCCCTGGGATGATCATCCTGGGTTCTATAAGAAATCAGGCTGAACAAGCCATGGCAACAAGGTAGCAAGAAGCACTCCTCCCCGCTTCTGCTATACTTCCCTGGCTGTGAGGAAGTTTTCTGGTCAGACGTGGTGCATCATGGAAAAGCAAGCAGTGCTCCCTTGTGGTTCCTGCCCTGACTTCATCAATGATGTGCTAAACTCACTAAGGAGAAGGATGCAGAAACAGGTTCCATTGCCAAACAAGTTCTAGGGAGCAATTATTTCCTACCAAGTCTTCCCATGCATTTCAGTCTTCTTGATTCTGATTTCAGCCATGCAGGAAGCAGTGGTTGGTGGGGGTGTGCTCTCTCTCTCTCTCTCTCTCTCTCTCTCTCTCCCTCTCTCTCTCTCACACACACACACACACACACACACACACAAATGCCCATGAATGCTCAAGGTCATGCACGTGTGTGTACATGTGTGCACACATGTGCGCACACACACACAGATAGACTGGGCATCTTTGAAGTAGGTATATGTAAGACTACTTTCTTGTCATGTTCTTAGGTTCTGTGGTGGTCTAAACAATTGTGTGGCTCCACTAAGACTCTGACTGGAAGGTTTGCTTATAGGAAGGAGAGAGGCAACTTCCGGTCTTCCATCTCAGATCAGAAGCTCACAAGAGACGATAGAGCCTTTGTGTTCTTTACCAGGAGGAATCTGGAGATAGTACAAGGGGCGTGTTAGCTTTCATTCACTACAAATAACTTCTCTGCCCAGTTCAAGTTCATGGATTTGAGTGGGAAGGCCAGCTAGTGTAGCAGAGAGACAGAGGGAGGACACAGCTGCGCTCAAAGCTCTCCATGACTTACTGATGGGATTTGGGGCAAGTCTCTGTTTGGAATTGAACTCTTTCCTCCGTGAAGACACACCAGAGCCATCCTTTCAGGCTGAATGGCAGTTGATCTAGGGGTTCTTGTAATGAAAGGTGTTCATTTTACCAGAGTATGTAGTCCTCACTACATACTTTGTTTTATTAGTGGCAATAAAACATAGTAATGTTTTATTAGCTCAGCTGCTCTGGTTAAGCCACTGTTTCCCCAGTGGCAACATTCACTACATGTTTTAAATGCAATGTGCATGCTTACTTTATGGTCACTGAGATCATTTAAGATACTAGTGGCTCTCAGAATAAGTACACGATCAGGTAGAGCACAGAAGTAGCCCAAGGCAGCTCAGTATCCAAGAGGGTTCCCCAATAATAGGACCAGGGATCATCTCTGACATGAACTCATGGACTGGCTTTTAGATCACCTCCACCTGAGGGGGGAGCAGCCTTGCCAGGCCACAGAGGAAGACAAAGAAGCCAGTCCTGATGAGACCTGTTAGACTATGGTCAGATGGAAGGGGAGGAAAACCTCCCCTATCAGTGGACTGGGGAAGAGGCATGGGAGGAGATGAGGGAGAGAGGGTGGGATTGGGAGGGGATGGGAAAAGGGGCTACAGCTGGGATACAAAGTGAATAAACTGTAATTAATAAAATTTAAAAAAGTAAAAAGAGGACAAAAAAAAAAGAAAAAATACTGGGCACTTTAGATTGCCATTTACTTTGTTATATAAGGATTGAATGAGGAAAAATATCACAAGATCCCATCCCTAGATGAATATGGGAGAAGATGAGAGTCTTCTCCAAGGATGAGCTTCCTGATAGGTTATCCAAGCCCATATGATCACCCCCTAAACACACACACACACACACACACACACACACACACACAAGTTTTACTAAAAAATGGACACAACAGGGTAAATTTGGGTGTATGAGTGTGTAGATGAGTGAATGAGTGCGTGAGTATGTGTTAGTGTATGTGAATGTGTGTGTGTGTAAAACAATAATTAAAGAAGAGGTTAAGAATTTGAAAAGGAAGGGAAGAGATGGAGACAGAAGGAATTATGAGAGGGGGTGGAAGGATAGAAATGATGTAAATATAGTAATCATGTATGAAATCCCCGAAAATTTAACAACAATTTCTAGAACATTTTATCTGTGTGGACAAGGCTATTTTTATTCTGCCAATACTTTAAAATGTACATAATTTTCTCATTTTCATTACTTAAGTTCAACATCACTTTTTAAACCATCACTGAGAGTGGCTGGAGAGATAACTCAGTTTTTTGTTTGTTTGTTTGTTGTTGGTTGGTTTGGTTTGGTTTTTCTGAGGCAGGGCTTTTCTGTAACAGAGCCCTCTCTGTCCTGGACTTTCTTTGTAGACCAGGCTGACCTCTAACCCACAGAGATCCACCTACTTCTGCCTCCCGAGTGCTAAGGTTAAAGGTGCGTACCACCATGCCCATGCCCATCGGATGGCTCGATTTTTAAGTGTACTTGCTGTTCTTGCAGAGGAGCTGGGTTCAGTTCCCAGCGCCCACACGGTGGTTCGCAACTCCATTTCCAGGGACCAGACTTTTGCAGATACTGGACATGCACATAATGCACAGACACACTTGCGGGTGAAACACTCATACACATAACATTTAAAGAATATATAGAAATTATCCTTCAGAAAGGAAATCTTGAAAACATGCATTAAACAGATGTCCACATCTCAGCCTGGGTCTCCAGTCCCTTGCTATGTCTGAAGTGGAGGCTGGACCTTAGGAATAGCCAAGGATGGTGCAGGAATAAGTTATTGGATTTGAATGCAAATTAAAGATAATTAAATTTATATATAGTTAATGAGTATTCTGTTACTGTACCCATGGGACATCTGTTACTATGCTTATGGTATACATTACCAGGAAATTAATTTTTCTAAAAACTGAATGATTTGTTTTTAAGATTTAAGATATACTTGTCCCAGTGCCACAGCAACAAATATTAAAACCATCTTAAAATGCCATGATTCCCACAGGGCCGTAGGGCCAAGTCACACATTTGGCTGCCTACAGCTCATCAAGGTAGAGAAGATGTGGGATTGAGGTCGAGAGCAGGAAGAGTCTGGGAGAGGAGGAGTCTAGTTCTGGGGGGGGGATATGAAAACTGCTTATGTACAACTGTGGTGGTTAACACTAAATGTCACCTAACAGGATCTAGAGTCTCCTTCTAGAGATAAAGCCCTGGTTACAACTCGGAGGGAATTTCAGCCTTTGGCTGACTGAGCCAAATGAGGTGGGAAGACAACTGATGTGAGACAGAACTTCTCCTGGAGAGATAAAATGCACCCGTCTGTGTTCTCACCCCAGATAGAGAACCCATGAAGGACCAGAGTATGGACACCACCAAAGCCCAATCTGGTGAACCAGCGAGTTTCATTGAGGTTATTTAACAGGAACATGGGGGAGGGGTTACTTACAAGAGCAGAAATGACTCAAAGAGAACTTCACCCCCAAGGCCCACCCCAGCATGGGTGACAGCTAGAAACCTGGAGCACACTGCAAAGCCTGAAAGCTCAACAGGATGGAGAGTGCCTTTTCCAGGTGCCTCAGTTGGCCTAAAACTCTTGAGGGCGGCTCAACTTATTCTTCTTGGCAGCTCAGTTAGTCTGAGAGTCTTGTAGGCAGCTGGGCTCTGCTTTGTCTGGCCAGGAGGGGCCTAATGAATCTGGTCAGTTTCAGGGAGTTCTTGAAGCTATTTTTGTTGTTGTTTATCTCCCTGCGAAAGGAGCTCTCATACAGGATGGAATGCTCTCATCTCAGAGAAGGCTGAAAGACTACAAGCGTAAATTTGGGCAGCACAGTTCCTCAGACTGCGATCCTGGGCTAAATAAAAAGGTGAAAGAGCTGAGTGCGAGGCTTCATCTTTTTGCTTCCTGACTGTGCGTGTAAAAATGTGACCAACTGCCTCACACTCCTGCAGTCATGATTTTACCTCCATGATGGACTGCACCCCCAAGCTATAAGCCAAACAAGCTCTTCCTTTCTAAAATTTCTTTTGTCAGTAGCCATGAGAAAATTAACAGATGCAGTAACTAACTGAGGAGGGATGTCTAAAGAAGTGACGTTGGAACTGGGTCTTAATGTCTTTGGGAGTCAAGCAGATGAGTGGCATGATGGGAACAGTATTTGTAAGAGTGTGGGTTACTAAGTGATCAGCAGGGCACCATGAACAGGAGGTCTGTGAGTTTCTGAAACATGGAGAAGGACACGTGGTTATCCCTGTGGAGTGACTACTTTCTCTCTGTCTGAGGAGCCCAGATCATCCTCATGCTGCCCCATTCTGGGAACCCCCTACCTTAGATTCTTTCCAGTTACAGGAAAAGCCTGTGCTGACTCATAAAGTTAAGATAGAAGATATAGCCTTGAGCTGGTCCACATCCTTTCCCATGCGCCCTGCCATCACAGACAGCGGGCGCACATCCTGACCAGACCAGTACTCAAGGATCTGATTCATAGATTCATAGTTTGTTTTTTGTTTTTGTTTTTGTTTTTGTTTTTTGTTTTTTTTCTTTAAAAGGAGCCTGCTCTGTCTCCTCAATTCCACAGTTCCAGCTCCGGGTCTGGGCTGGGACCTTAGCAGGTTAAAAGTGTTCTTTCTGCAGTAAATAAAGTTGCTTTCCGTTTTACTTAGGACTTCAGTGGCAGTAACAGTTACTTCCTGAGTCTTACAGGGATGATGCAGGGGGTTAGTGTTTCCAGGAGACTGAGAAAACACAGAAAGAAAGGGAATTCCTTCCTACATTGCTTGCTGATTCTGGTACTGAATGTGTCGTGTCTATCCTCACAAAGATTGGGATGTAATTGTGACCCATTCAGTGGATGTGAACATGGTAGTTTAGAGGAGCTGAATAATGAAGTGATACCTACAGAAATATCAAATGTTTTCATTGAAGTCTGAGCTTTCCTCAAGCCAGCTTCTCAGATCATCCCTGGAAATCACAGATATTAGAATGTTCCCCAACCCCAAATCCCACATAGATTTATCATTATAGCACAGGAAAAATAAGCATAAAATTTAAGATGGTGTAATATGCACAAAGCTTAGACTGTCTTCTTCAGTTAGTATCTATTATATAGAAGAATAGTTTTCAGGTCTTGCTTTAGGAGACCCAATAGTTAGTTCCATTTTGAGTGGAAATGCTAAGATGGAATGATTCTGAGTATTATATTTGAAAGTAAACAGCCACTGTTTGCTCAGAATAACCCATTATGTACAGACTGATAAATAACTTATATATACAAAACATTAGCACCACCAATGAGCTTAACACAGGAGCACATGGGTGTCCCAAACCTACAGGAGGAAAAACAAGCCTGTGAACTCTCATCAAACACACTAGACTAGTGGATGATGCAACCCCTCCCAAGGGACGTATAAAAAGGGTAGCACCTAACGGTGGGATGTTGCAGCACCCACCAAACTGCCATCAACCCACCCAGGATAGACATATGGAAGCGATCTTTGATGAACTTCTTTGAGTTTCACTTTGGAATCACAGCAAGGCAGCTCTGAGCCTTGGGCTTATTTTGTTACCATCTTATCCAAGCACCTCCATGCACTCTGTATCAGCTATCTAGTCTCCATTCTATCAAGGCCTCTTTGATAGGTAGCTTCCCTAACCTTGCCTTGGTCACCTCCTAAACCAACATCCCTCACTGTGAAATGGGTAACGTGTAATCTGAGAGTTAACATTAGTAATTAAGACTATAATCAAAGAACTGGGGACGATAGTGGCCACAAATACCCAATGAAAAACCAGGAGTATTTTGAGAGTCAAGCTCGAGAAGCTGATGTAGCTGGTGAACTTTTCATTCAATAAATACTGTGGAAAGACACAAACCTGTTTTTGTGTGTCTGACATAGCAGCCTGTGACAATGCATGCAGTGCCACTGAAGGATGTGATTGGCAAATCAGAGGTGGGGTGTGGTGATTGCTTCTTTTCATGTCGCCCCCTCTTCCTGTCAGGGTTCTTGGAGGAATTCATAAAGACAAAAATCACAGCTCAGTTTTGAGTTTCAAGATTCAACCTTAATTTCAGGAGCCAAAATGTCAAGGAATCAGAATCGGCATCAAGTTTGTATCCAGACTATGAGCTTTTAAGAGAAAGTGAGTGTAAGCAGACAGACCCTTTTTTTTTTTTCTTTCACACCCACATTTGTCTCATGATTCTCCCTGGATTAGCTGTGTAGATAAAACTTGTTCGACAGAGTCAGGGACACACAGACCTCTGCTAGCTCAAGAGGAGGAAGGGCTCTGGAAGTTGAGGACAGTTGATCTCTGGTAGAAAGTCAAGCTCATTTTGAAACAAAGCTAGAATCAGGGAATCTTGTGTCTATCTAGTTTTGCTGACATCTCACTTGAGAGTTTTGGTGATATGCTTCCCCACAGAGGCACTATGAGAGAGTTTGTTGTTGTTGTTGTTGTTTTTTAAGATTAGTGAGCTGGGGAGATGGCTCAGTGGTTAAGAGCACCCTCTCTTTTCCCAGAGGTCCTGAGTTCAATTCCCAGCAACCATATGGTGGCTCACACCCATCTATACTGGGATATGATGCCTTCTTTTGGCATGCAGGTGTCCATGTAGATAGAGCACTCAAACATGAAATAAATAAATAAAAAGCTTTAAAAAAGATTAGCATTTGCCTTTCTTTTCTTTCAATTCTAGGAGAAATAATTCAGTTTCACAGACTCAGTCACTAAATGGAGTCCCTGAGAGATGGGAGGACAGGGCTGAGGTTTCAGAGCGTTTAATTTTATACATTTTAATTATCAATTACATAGTATACACAAAGAGATTTAAAAGTGAATGTTGTACAGCATTAGAAAAGTTGCCCCAGGGCAACTTTTGGAACTTTTTGGAAGTCATTTCCTGGTCTAGGTTCTATTGGGGAGAGTCTAGAAGAATCATGTTCTAATGTAGACAGTGGAAATCCCTGTTACTGTTTGCTCCTTAACTCAATGAAAGGAAGAACTTGACCATGTTGAAGTCAATAAAGGAGTATGTGTGTATGTGTGTATTCGTGTGTGTGTATGTATACATGTGTGTGTATATATGTATACATGTGTGTATATATACATACATGTATTATATGCAATATATAATATATTATATGCATATTATTATATATGTATTATATACACAGATACACATACACACACACACACACACATGTATATGTGTATATGAAGTAGAGCTGTTACACTCAGCTCAGCCAGGGATATCCTCCCCCAGATATCCTTGTCAGAGCTGTGTGATTTCTGGGCTCCTGAGTTCCAGGATCCCCTCGCATCTGAGCAGGAATGCCAACACTGTCGTCTCCTTTTTAGCCTCATCACTAGCTATGTGGTTCACTGGGTCTTCAATACAATTGTGAGTACTTGGTTGTTTTGTGTTCTTTCTTTCTTTTTTTATTTTTTGCATTTCACATATTTTGTGTGAGCATGCGCATGTGTGTGTAGGCGTGTGGAGGTCAGAGGATAACTGCAGGCATTGTTTTTTCTTTCTGGGTTGTCAGGCTTGGCAGTACAATCGTTTACCTACTCAACCACCTCATTGACCTCAAGTATTCATATTTTCTGTTTGTTTGTTTTTTCAGGACAGAGTTTCTCTGGAGACTTGGCTGCCCTGGACTCGCTTTGTAGATTAGGCTGGCCTTAAATTCACAGAGATCTGCCTGCCTCTGCCTCTCAGAGTGCTGGGATTACAGGAGTGTGCCACTGCACCTGGCCAAGTATTTTTATTCTTAAATCAGCCCTTGCATCTGGTACAGGGTCATCTCCCTTCTGGCTACTCCCAGAAATGCCTAGTCCTTATTATCTTGATTAGTAACAGCCATCTCTATCATTTCAAGAATCATTGGACAAAATAGCATCTAAAAGCCCAGTCTTTCATCGCAGGAGTTAGTGACTAAAACACATTCTTGGCATGGTGTTTCCGACATTATCTGACAATCTACAGTAGATCAGTCCAAGGTCTCCTGGGGGAGCATAGATGAGACTTGTCCTAAAATAAATCTCTATGGGCTAGAAAGAGAGGCCAGTGGGTCATTCAGTGGGCCAATTGCAAAGGGAATTTATTACTGAAAAGACAGTGGAGCTTGTTCCCTCTCTTCCTACGCAGAAGCAGACCCCCAACCCCATCCCAGCAGCCCAGACTAGTATTTGTGTAGTGCACACATGAAGGTGTGGGGCAAGACTGGTCTCTTCTTAGCCATGCGAAGCACCACAGTGTTGGCCCAGAAAACAGTAACCTGGGGTTCAGCCTCATGCCAAGGGATGGCTTGGAAGCTCCTGACTTGAGGTGGGTATGGAAACCTCTAGTTGCAACGTGGTGAATATTACTTTCCCTGCTCAACAAAAAGCTGGAAGCCCCAGGATCATCCTTGAATCAAAAGACACCAAGAAGACAATGGAGGTTTTCCTCTGAAGGAGCCCCCGTTGAAGGAGTCTGGTGACCTGGAGTCCCCACACCTCATAGGGATGTTTAGTAAAGCTAGGGCCTACTTTCAGGCTGTCCTAAAGCCAGGAGGACACACTGTTCATTCTTGTGTTGTCCATAAGCACAGCCACCGTCCTCGACCCTGGAATAGAACTGTGTTGTCTACCTGGAAGGGGCAACACTGTGGCTGCTTCTCCACCTCTGGCCTTTAGAGTTAATCTGATCCTCATGAATTCACATCTTATTTTCATTTCTCCAGAAACACCTGCCATTCTGGTTTTCACCGTGTGGGTAATCTTCAGACAGAGCCTATGGCTCTTGTGTGGCCTGCACCTGGCCCTCCATGTCCAAGCTTTCAAATGCAAATACAGATTTTGATCACACAACTGTTCACATAATTATCCAGGTGAAGCTGATGTTATCTGCTCCGATTTCATTTTTTTTTAAACCTTCACTTTCTCCAACCAACATCTAATCTACCCAACACTTCCCCATCATCTTTCCTTTGTCATCAAGAGACTATATACACTTTAAGAGGATATTTTATATGTACACCTATGGATATATTTGAGTATTTTTTATCCTGAGGATCCTGAGAGCACATATTATAAATAGACTGAGATACATTTCAGATGTATCAGCGTTAGCCTGAAGAGGCAACTCCGAGAAGCTTGGGGACCCGTTATCCTAACATACACAGTGACAGACAAAAGACCCTGTCTCAAATAAGATGGAAGGTAATGGCTGACATCCAAGGTTGTCCTCTGGCTTGCAAACATGTACTGTGGCAACACTGCATATACCAGCCTGCATATACACATACAGATAAAAAGAAAAAGAATGCTTTCTCTAAAAAGGGAATGAAATTATGCACGATGGGAAGGGAGCCCTTTTTTACATGTTGCTGTCCCCATTCTCACACATTGCCCGTATATTCTCTCATCATTTCATTCCTGGCATTGGAGGCAGCGTGTACAAATGCCACTCTGCTTTCACACTCTGGTAGGTGCCGGCCTAGGTTTACATGTGTTGAGAGAGTCAGTCCTTGAAATCAAACGGTGGTTGCTCCCTGAACTGTCCATGTAGGAACCGGAAGTTGCCAATGATCTTCGTATAAATTGGTCAATGAGAAGGCCAGGCAGCAACATGGATCTCGTCACCAGAAGCTGCAGATTTTATTACTGTGTGCCTTGAAGTCTGTGTCCTGCATTCAGATACGGCCACAAAACAGCTGTGACTGAGAACTGGTCATTTACCAGGGCTTAATGACTAATGCCCTCCCATTTTGAATTAGCAAGCTTTATGACAGAACGGCTTTGTTCTGGTGAACTCTCTCTACTCACAGAGAAATCACAAATGCCAAACGTACATGAGTGACAGTGTTGGTTTTGTTCCATGAGGTTCTTGTTCCACCAGCTTCTGTCCTGTATGAACACCGAGCCACAGGTCTCAAGAACAGACTTGACCCCACACAGTCGTGGAGGAAACTCTACATGGGGAGCATCAGCTCCAACTCGTGCACGCATGCTAGCTTCCCTCTGCAGACCGTAGTTCAGAATATCTACCCTGAACACAAGGAACGTGCATACTGACAGGTAAAATAGTATGCCAAGTACCTGGGCAGTGAAGCCAGAGGTCTATGGGCATTCTCTCAGGCTCTGGTCATGGCAAAACTTTGGATAAGGCTCTCTCCTTTTGTAAAACAGCACGAGTCATTGTACATGGCAAGGGAGACAGGACAAAGTAATCTAAGCTAGAGAAGCTTCCATCTGGCTCACGTTTTATGTTCAATGGGTTTGTTGCTGACCTCATGCTTCCCTTCTCCCTTCCTCCCTCCTCCTCTTCCTCTTTTTCTTATTTTAAAGTGTTCTGAGTGTGTGTATGTTTATGTGTACATTACACACCCATGTGGCTGTCAGAGGACACAGTTCTCCGCTTCACCATATGAGTCCTGGGGATCCAGGTCAGGTTGTTAGGCATGGCAGGAAGTGTCCTTACCTGCTGAGCCATCTTGTGCCTCCCCCACTCCTCCATTCCCCCTCTGCCCTGGCTGTTACTGCCTCTGCTGTTGTCTCCTCCTTTCTTCTTCCCCCTCCCCCAGCTTCTTACCCTTTTTCTTTCTCCCTCTTTTCTCTCTTTTTACTCTTTCTTTTCCTCTTCTTCTTCTTCACCTCCTCCTTTTCTTCTTTCTCCTCTCTGGTCTTTTTATTTCTTTATTTTTCTTTTTCTATCATCCCTTTTCTTCCCTCTTCTTCCTTTTGATCCTCCATATATGGGAGCTAGACTTTTAAAGCTGAAGCAGATAAGATGCTCTATGTATGACAGAAAGCCTGCTACCTGCTTCCATGGTGATACTGAGGGGTTGTGGTGCTTCTTAGGAATACATGATGCTCCTTGGCACACAGTTGCATGGTGTGAAAACTGTGATGCAAATTTGGCTATTTGTGAGACCTGGGGTCTACACAGTCTCCAACATAGTAGCAGCCCTGGGATCAAGCCAGGCATGGTTCTAACTGGAAGATGCTCATTTCACTGTAACTGCATATAGGTGAGGATGGGTTAAAGTTCCACAGAGATGCCTGAAAGTTATTATCATATTAAAATATATAATCACATTCATAATGAATTATGAATTCATGACATCATCTGTTTAACACTTTCTTTAGTACATGCTTTATCTTGAAGACAAAATGACACAGGCCAGATACAGAGGAATGGGGTTGCCCTCTCTCAACCTTCAACCCCTTCTCTAACCAGAGCTGAACTGTGCCAACATTTCATCGTGCATCATGTGCCCTTTGTTACTGACCTCCTGCTTTTTCTCTTCTCCCTTCTCCCATCCTCCCTCCCCTGCAAATGTAACCTGCACCCCACATTTCACCTAACTCTTCTACAGTCACAGAGGGAGACCCCCTCCCAGACTCAATGCTTACGATTGCATAGCCCAAGCCAAGGCAAGTTCTCCCTCCCTCCTTTCCTCCTTCTCTTTTGTCCTTTTCCACATGACCAAAATTGTTCATGTGTTTACCTGCTTTCCCAGGGCATCTTTAACTCAAGAGCAAAAGGCCATGGTGACCTTAGGGCTTGCCCTGGCCTGACTGTTTGGAGGCAACAGTCACACCATCGCCCCATGTGGCACATAGTGTCTCTGAGCATACACTCCTGAAAGCAAAAGATTCCTACTGTGCCAATGTCTGCTCTGGTGGAATTCATAAATAATGTAATTGTTTCCATTTGATCCCAGGGCCAGATGGCAAACTCCCAACAGGCAACTCTTTCCTTCTGGAATTCTTTGGTCCCAAGCCACAGTAGCTGACCCACACAGACGCCTGAACCTGCCAGGTTACAAGCACTATTGTGGATTAGCCCATCCTACCAGGATGGCTGCCGCCAGGAGTGCAGCTCAGAGAGGAATGGACAACGGCTGCCCAGAACAGATGCTACTGTGGAAAGCAATCTCTCTCTCTCTCTCTCTGCCTGAAGTTGCCAGAGCCCCACTGGGCACATGAGTCAGACACAAGCTAGGGGTTCTGAAGCCCTTATAGGTAGCCAGATGTGCAGGGAATGACAGATCAAAGGCTGCTCTCCAGATGTCCCCTGCTGGGGGTGATCAGCCAGTCCAGAAGTGTCCCCTTTGGCAACTGCTGGGACTCTGTATCACTGCTGGCTCAGGAGGAGGCTGGCAGAATAGGCTCCAGAAGAGACAACATTAAAGGGACATTTGGGCCTCACTGTGATGCTAAGCTGACAGCTCTGTGTAGTTCCTAATATTTCCTCAATGCTGTTTGCGATTTGATGGAATCGATGGTGATTCTGCTGTCGTGCACCTCAGCATATGTCTTCTACGTGTGGCTTCTAGGCCATGCCAGGACAGGAGTCAGCTTGTTACCATGGCTTCCAGATCAGGATGGGAAAATCTTACATACCCTCCACTCCTATTTGGAATGAGAACATGGCCTTTGGCTTTGCTCCAGCTTCTTGATCCTATCTTCCTAGTTGTCCCTCCCGAGCACAACTTGAACCTGAAAAATACTGGGCACTGAACAGAGGGACCTGCTGAATCCAAAGACAGTTAAAAATGTGTGTGTATGTGTGTAAAATAGTTAAAAATGTGTGTATATCTATGAAGATGTGTGTACTAGATCCATGTAAATATAATTAATGTATTCACAATGCAAATATTCTCATAGACATGTGCACCTGTTGTTGGTCCTTTTAGTCTCCATTTAACTTCTTTCTTCTCTGCTTCACCTGTTCCTCTCTCTCTCTCTCTCTCTCTCTCTCTCTCTCTCTCTCTCTCTCGTCTCCATCCCTCTGTCTGGTTGGCATTGGATATGAGCAGAAGAGGGCAGGAGGAGCGACCGGGGTCCTGAAGATACTGCCCAAAGTTACTCATAGCAGACAATGTTTGAATGTTATCAAGTGGGGAGCTGCCATCTTCATCATTGCCATCACCTAGACCCATGTTTTCCCAATGCCATTTGGAAGGATACAGGAGGCTTACTATGTCTCCATGGCAATAAGCAAGCCTTGAGGAAGCTGGTTTGACTTCTCCTTCTGAGCTCTTTCTAACTGAATTATCCTATGTCATTATAATGCCTTCCTAACAATAATAATCTTGGTGCAAAAGAGTTTTGCATCAACTTTGCAAGAAGAAAACATTTTTGTCTCCATAGTTTTCTCTAAAATTAAACAAAATAAACAACAAACAAACCACAGCTTGAGCAGCCCTCATTCAAAACCACAAAATTCAGAATCTGAAAGCATTTGAGTATTGACATGGTGCCACAAATGGAAAACTCCTCAGTTGAGCTCACGTGATGGTTTGTAGTCAAAATGCAGGTGCATTAAGAATATTGTACAAATTACCTTCAGGCTATGTGTACAAAGTGTGTGAGACATAAATAAAATTTGTGTTTAGACTTGGATCCTATTCCCAAGATGTCTCATTATGTATATGCAAATATTCCAAAATCTAAAATAAAAATAAAAATAAATCTGAAGTATTTGTAGTTCCAAGCATTTAGGAGAAGAGAGCAATCTGTACTAGCTGGTGTTTAGTTTATATTAGTCACTCTCATAAATACTGGTTTACCTAATTCTTTTAACAACCCTATGGAATGGGTCCTTGTATCCTTTTACAGATGGTAAACTGAGTCACACAAACATTACGCAGCTTTCTTGAGGTCTATTAAGTGGTCAGATCATACGTTAGATTTGATGGTCTGCCTCATAGTTTGTATTCTGATCAGCCTCCCTCATCTTTCAAGCAAAAATTCTTCATTCCCAGATGCATGACCATGTATTAGTTCCTTTTCTATTGCTGTAACAAAATACTTCAGCCAAAGAAACTTTTATGAGGCTCACATCCTTAACTTCAAAAAGCATGAAGCAGAGAGGACAAGTAGAAATGATGGAGTCATTAAATTCTCAAAGCCTGATCCCAGGGATGTACTTCATCCAGCAAGGCCATATCCCCTTAAACGACACCCTCAACTAGGGACCTGGCGGTCAAATGCCTGAGACTATGGGGGCATTCTCATTCGAACTACCATGGATAGTATGCTTTGACCTCAATGGACTAACATTCCTCCATGATCTGATCAAGTTCAAAGGCCACTGTGGGACACTGGGTGGCCAGTTCTATCCACCAGTGGGCTGCTGGTTGAATGAAAGGTCTGAAGAGAGGTCAGTGAACGCCCATGATTACAGGGAAAGCCTGTGTTCCATGGCATCCCATACATGTGTTCTTGTCCAACCACAGCCATTGGACAAGCCACTGGGCAAAATATCACAGTGGCTTAGTCTGCCCACTCAGCGTCACACAGCATGGCAGGTGCTCACCTGTGTGGCTGTGTGGATTCGTACACAGCCCCTTAGAATGGGCTCTTCTGTCTCCTCCTCTCTGGTTAGGAAACCGTCATAGAGGTCTATAGGTCTATAGGTCTATAGTTCCGAGGACTTGGTTGGAAACAGGCGAGGGTCAGATTCGAGGAACCCCAGGCTGGCAAACCTTCAGTGACTTGGCAGCCCCGATGGACAATGTGGATGATGGATCAGGGGCCTGGTAAGTGTGCTGTCCTTGAGGGGAATCAAGCATGATTTCCTGGACCACTTTATGCCCACCTCTGCTTTATAAAGAATGGCACAATGGGGAAAGCTGGAAAGAAAAGCGCTCACACCCTCCGTGGCTGACTCAATCGTTTCTACAAGTGCCCTGTATTTATAGCTGGAGCGGGAACGCGAGCAGCAGCTGCTAGCTGTTATTTCGAAGAACTTCAGGCTTCCGACCAAAATAGTCTCTGAACTTCTGAAACTCCCAATTCTAACAGTCTCGAGGAGGAGTCAACCAATATCCTAGAATTTGAGAGGCTATTTTTAGCCTTGAAATAAACCATGCTCTTCTCACTACCCCTTAGCCCGATCTCCCACTCTGACCACTAGGCCGATGTTGAACATAGGGCAGGTCATAAGCAAGGCTAGTACCCAGAGATGCCTGATTAGTGATCTGACAGAAAGAAGAAAGAAAGGTCTGGGAAATATTTTTAAATTAAACATTATTCCATTGAATCAAGGAATCGTTTACAATATGTTCATCAATGTAGAGGCGAAGCAAGGCTGTTTCTAAGCTTCACAAAGTGTTTATTAAAATAGCTACGGCCCATATGCATACCGTACTGCATGTCTGCATCCTCTGTCTGAATATATTAAGCTTGGTAAGTTATGTGTCTTATTCGTCTCTTCCTTTATGGAAAGCTTTACTGGGGTAAGGATGAAAATGGACGCTGACCCTCCACCCCACCCCCCATAGGCCTCTGTTTGCCACCCTTAAGCAAAAACTTCAGCATCTTCTTTGTATTTTCAACTTCATTTCATTTTCAACTCTCCTGTGGATCCAACTCACCTGGATTTCAGGTCTACCTCCCCCCTCCATCTTCCCTTCCACTGCTGGGTCTTAGTTTGCTGACATGTTTGCCTCTGCCAGCATCCCAGAATCAGCTTCCACCCCTCACTTCTCTACCATCTTTGGTTTTCTTCCATGCCTGTGGTCCTGTAAATCAGTAATTGTGGTGCTAGCTGGTGTTGGTTGATTTCTTTCCTCTGAGGACCACAATGTCTTTGGGTGAAGATGCGTCAGTTGGCCCCTGTGAATGGCTCTCTCCACTGTGATAGTGTGGATGGGTGCAGGGAGGGAGGTTAGTGGAGACCTAACCTTGTCCTTGCTGAGAGGCGGGCTTTCTATTTCAGTTAAACATTTAAGATCTTGCTTTAACAAAGAGTGGCAAGAGGGGGCAGTGCTAAAGCTGGGGATCAGCACCTCCTGCTGTTAAGATTCCAGAGTGCCTTGCCTTGGTCACAGTTCTTAGACCTCATGTTTACAGTTATGTCAGATTTCCTCAACTGTTTGATCAGTTCTGGTTCATTCCTGAAAGCCCCAAGATCCAGAAATTTGTGGATTCTGAAGATGTCTTACTTATCTGTTACAAAAAGTTTTATGGTGTCCCAGCATGCTTGAAATGAAACCCCAGCATCATCCGGGTGCTGAGCATCTTTCCTCATTCAAGTCTCCAAGGTAAGATTTAACAGACACCTCCTGGGCTCATTTAATGGACCAGTGGTTTGAAGCCTAGACAAACTAAATGGCTATATACAATTGCCCAGCTATAAGCAGAGTACAGCAAAGCCCCGGCTTTTCCTAACTGCAAAAACATTCATTTTTTTCTTTCCCCTCAGGGGAGAACTGCTCTTCCTTTCTCTCTAGCTCAATCCCTATGCCCAGAGACAGAACAGCAAGTCTCCAGTTTGCTCTGAGAAAGATCATCTTCAGAGGCCCTGGAATACATTCAAATTCTCTTTGTTGTTAAAAGCAGTAGATGTCAGATGGTTACAAGCTGGGAATGTCTTGGAAGTTGTCTCTAACACTGTACGTGTTCAGAGAAGGTAGCATCTTTGAAGACTGTGCAAGTGTTTTCAATGACAGTGATAATCGCATTGATGGCAGAGTGATCTCAGAGGAAATGGTTCAGCACGATCTCATTTGGGAATGATACAGTCTAGCTGTCCCAAAATGGTACAGGTCAGGGGTCTCGATCAGGTTTGTTTTCTCTGGCAGTTAAAGAATTAAAAGGTGGGAACATTCTGAAGTGCAACAGGCCTTGAACGCCACTGATAGAACCAGCAGTTAAAGAACAGCGTTTATTGGGGGTGAGGAAATACATGTGCACCAGGGGCACAGATAAAAAGACCTTCAGCAAAGCTGGGGTGGGGGTTTGGGAAGTCCAGAAATCCAGTCTAGGGGTTTTAAAGTGACTGAAGAGTCTTTCTTCCCTGACTCCAGGGTTGGTCAGTTTAAAGACAGGATGGTTGATTGGTCTGCGAGGGCTGCGTAACAGGTCCTGAGCAGGCTTTGAACTTGTTGAGCAAGTCCATCAGCAGCAGGCATGCTGGTGGGAAACAAATGATGGTGGGATTTTTGTCTCAAGTAAGTAGGTTGAGGAAGAAGCCAGCCTTCTCGGCAGTTCACTGCCTTTATTACCTAGCCATGTCCCCTCTCCTTATCTATCTGCCCACCAGGCTGTCTGTCTTTCCTAGTCTTTCTGGGTTATGCAGAGAGAAAGCAAAGATCTCATTGTGACCATCAAATATTTGTCCCCAGGAGTAGAAGGCCACCGTGAAACTCTCCCACACTCCTAGCCATTCATTTTCCTTTCTCTGATATTTTATTTGCATAAAAGGAGACTTCACGGGAACCAGGACTGGGAACAAAACGGGCCATGTCTCACTCGTTCTGCTCCTGCCAAATCATCTGTAAATTATAGTTCATCGCTGTCTTTTCATTAATTGCACATATTCTTTTGCATTTGGCTGCAAATTCCATCACTTTGGCCAAAAAAACATGTGTGTACTTCTGCAGCAACACAAAGTAAGCACTTTGAAAGGACAAGCCGTTCAGGGAGAGGAGGTAATTTAACCAAGGAAACCAAGTGCCTGGGGAGGTAGAGCCTGACTTCACAAAACGCAGTCACCTTCTAGCCTTTAAGAAGTCGGGTAAATAGAAAGAGGGCATGGCAGCCCCGACCAGATATGCTCATCAGCTCTCAGCTCCCTTCTTCACGCTGTCCTGCCTCCATGGTGGTTTTTGGGGTTTTTTTGTGGTTTTTTGTTTTGTTTTGTTTTTCCTTTTCTACTCTCCTCTTCATGAGTAGACCATAAAACAAAACCTTCTTTACCTGGGAATGTAAGTTTTAGTTCATCATCCTGTCCTTGAAATAGGTTTGCATAGGTTTTGACCTCTGGGGGGGGTGGGAGGTGGGAGGTGGGAAGTGGGGGATGGGTGGATGGGGTGTTTGACTTGCATAGTAACTTCTCATCCTGAAAGATCTGACTCTGAGTTCCTGTGTTTAGTAACACTTTATTGTGGGCATTGTTGTCACCATCTTGTTTGTCCAAATGTCAATTGGAAACCCCAGTGACCAGTCTCAAGAATTCACTTGTATTGGGAAGAAGCAAAAGAAACTTGTTCTAAGTATTGCCATTTTATTTTCAGACTCCATTTAATCAGAAGGAGAAAATTAGTTCAAGATCCCAGACTCTAGGGCAGCCATGAACTTCCCAATAGGTAGAATAGGTTCTGTTGTAAGGAGACACTTGTCTGAGTCCAGCCATCTCAAGGACAACTTCTCCATCTTGCTGGCAGGGTCAAACAAGTTCATGTCCCTAGGCCTAGGGACCAACTCTTATCCTGATGGTGGAAAAACGTAACAGTAACTTGGCAGAGTTGTTTATGTTTTCCAAGCTTAAATATCCATTGATATTCTGGTTCGGGTTGCATTTCAGCTCCCAAGTCTGTTCTGAGACCCTGATGGATCAATAGGGGCTTAATTACAATGAAGTTTTGTGATCTGCATTGACCTGGTGTTTTGAGACATGTTGAATTTAGGGAGACCCTGGAACAACTGATTAAGTCAGGGTCAGGTGTCAGGCTCACCTTGCCTTCTGATGTGTCTCCTCGAATTAGGAACACCATCAAAGAGCTACCTTCATTGGCAGATTCCAGAGACAACTGGATGATAGGATGAACAAGCTTCTCCTTGCTCCCCTTTCTCTCCCTCCCTCCCCCTAATACCTCTGTTTCTTTTCCTTTTTTCAACTTGTCTCATGTATCTTAGGTTGACCTCAGACTTAGTATCTGCCCAAGATGACCTTAAGTTTCTGACCTCATGCCAAGTCTACACGCAAACACCACCATGCCCTGTTCACACACTGCTCTGGATCAAAGCCATGACTTCATGCATTCTGGACAAGTATTCTATGGCTGAAATCTAGCCCCAGCTTCTCTTTTAAAGAAGGCTTTGAGTCTCTGCTCTCCTAAGTCTCTTGGAGTTTCCTTGTTGGAGGTGAGACATGGTTAGACTGTTCTGGAGCTCTACTCTACCTGTGTAGTGCTGTCTATGTCTGATGCTGAATGAATGCGTTCTATGATATGTAAATTATATGCTAATGACAAAAGCAGAAAAAAACAGCTCATGACTTCTGCTTTGGTGAACAAAACTCAGAGATGTGACTCACTGACCTCATGATGGAGCGGAGTCTGAGTCCCCAGGAGGGATGGAGCCATTGCTTTCTCTCTCAAACTCCTAAGGCTGTCTGCCTTTGAAATCTTCAACTTGTTAGAAAAGGATTCGATTTACAGCCAGTAAAAGCCAAAGACAGTCCTTCTGGTTTATAGTCCTGGTGAATCCAGGAGAGGGCTGGCTTTTCCCCCTTCCATTTAAGCAAGCCATTCATGTTGCTTAGGGTTAGCAGACTGGAAATATCTGCAGGATATTATTTCCCCACATTAAATCGTATAATTATATGTATTTTAATGGAAAGTTAATTTGTGATTTCTCAGTAATCAACACCCTGTTGTGCAATGGCTTTGGGAATCACCACACATGTATCCTTTCCCTTGACACAGTGTTCTTTCCAGTGACTCTGGCGGCCCATGTTAAGCCCTGTCAGGGCCTACCTGGTTAGAAAAGGCAATGCTATGCCTATACTTGTGACTTTCAGCCCCTTCAGAAAGATCAGATTTGTGACCGCGAGCTGAATGCAGACTTCTCAGATGTGCTGGGTCTTGACAGCATACCAAGAAAGCAAGCTTGTGGGAGAAGATAAGTGTATACAAAACTCCCCGTGCTCTAGTCTGGGGAGACGGGCTATAATAAAGGCTTCCCCAGACTCCTTTCCTTAGGCGATGTGTTTTTCCATCTTACTGACATGGACCTCTCTGATTAGGTCTAGGCTAGACTTCCTGAAGACCATCCTATGTCACATTCCCTGAGTCTAGATGGGAGGCAGTTATGCTTTGTATTCTGGGAAAAGAGGATTTAATGTGGCATTGGAAAACTCTGGGAAAAGACCAAAGGTTGGCTGCTGGCCAAAACTAGATCCTGAACTCTTGGTGAGATGGAGATCATGGAACACAGAACTGTTTCCAGAGGCTCTCCAGAATGCCTCCGGATGCTCCAGTGGCTAAGGGAGCACCCTGCACGAGCCCCCCTGGTGCCTGTGAGAAGCCTCAGGGAGCCCACATCTACTACCAGAACTGGCTGCTGACCGAAGATAAACCTGGAGCTTCTTTCTCTTTTCTGCTTCTAGATATACCAGGGTCTCTCCTATTGGGAAACATAGTGATGTCATTCACCTAAGCATCCTCTTTCTGCCTGGCAAAGTGTGAGGAGAGACTGGCTGCCAGTCGGCCCCACTCCCACAACACACAAAACAAACCCTCTCACCTCAGTGTCACAGGCTTAGCTTACACTTCCAGGATGAGCAAGTCCTGACCTTGTCCTTCGTAGTGAGACTCTCATGATGCTTTGATGCTCCCTCCATTGAGCTTATTATGTTTGTGAGCGTGAATTTGTTGAGTTTATTTTTTGTGGATCTTTACAGTGCATGTTTCCTTGGGGAAGGTGTTCAGCTTGTTTTTTTTCCCTACTATGTATCTAAGTCTAGCACGCTTGAATACATTCTGACTTTAAATTTGTTTCTTTAGAAGACTAATGGGGCAAAGGGGATGGCAGAGGGCATAGGGAGAATGTTTAATATAATAGGTTAATATAATATGTTTAATATAATATGTATCTGAATAAAAATGTCTTCACCATGTGCTTTTTTTTTAAATAGAAAACTTTTTCTGGGATATTCTAGGGCTCTTCTTTATCATTTACAATACAATTATATCTAAAAATAACAAAAAAGACCAAACAGCAATTATTTAAAAGATGCTCATTTATATATTGCGGGAAGGAATGGACAACCAGTTACTAAAAAGAATATGATTCCTACCTTGCTTCTAAGGAGTTTAAACCTAACACATTGGTTTCATCACAATTCAAATTTTGTGCTTGATTCCTATTTATACCTGAATTTGCCCCTCTATCTCATTGGAAAATATGATATGTAGTGTATTGTGTTTTTATAATATCTATGTGTTATTGGTGTCACTTATGCATGGTCCAGATGTTCTATTAGATTTTAGGTTTGTGAACATGAGCTGAGATGGTGGATAACCTTTGTGTTATCCAACATGGATAGACTGCTGTCTACCCCTGGAGCCCACTCACTGGCTGTGCATTACCATGTCAGACTTAGCTTCAGTCATCTTCACTTCGATCTTGACTTGAGGAAAAATACAGTGTTTAAATCTGCTTTGATTTTGGACAACACTGAAATACTATAAGGTCAAATCTTGTTTATTCTCCTTGTACAAAGGAGGTATGGCTAAAAATTGTCCTCTTTCCAAAGTAATATCACAGCATCTACCCACTAGGTTAGAAGTCTATCTAGTTAGAGGGGGATTTTAATTAAAGAACATAAAATTTAAATGGGTTGGAAAATGTCAACATGGCTTCCTATTTTGAGCCCAACACAGATGATAGAACAAGAGAGTATAAATGAAAATTAAAGAAAACCAAATTCCGAGCAGATGTCAGTGTCTCTTCTTCTTTTATCCATGCAGAGAACCACGGATGTGTTTGAAATGGCTTACCAGGCATGAAAGCTAAGGCAGAATAAGAGAGGTCATTAAATAAGCAATTAAATTACAAATAGATTGTGAAAACAACAAGCTGTGGTGAACCAAATGGGCTCTCTTTTGCCCCATATTTGGATGTTGGGGGAGGAAATAAAAATCTTTGAACTCCCAAAGCGTTGGATATGTAGACTACGCAAAGAGAACTCCAGACATCCCAGAGCTGTTGCTTTTACGCCGCACATGGGAGCTGGGAGAGTGTCATCTCAGAGATTTTTCACGTTGGAAATTTTCCACTCAAACACATGTACTCCGGGAAAAACTTGAAGTGTGAAAACATTCTGTTCCAAAAAAGCTGAGGCATGACAGCTAATGAACACGCTCTGAAATGACGGTAGATGTGGACAGAGATGTCTATTGCATTCATTAATACTAAGACCTAATCAGATGTTTAGCTAATTGTCCTTGTTATTGTTCAAGTTGAAATCAGTAATATATTGACCACCCCACAGTAAACCTGAAGCTCTATTGTCAGGTTGAAAAACATCTTCAAGTGCATGGCATGTCTTGTCCTGTGTTTCATATTGCCTTATGAATTTGTAAATGTCCCAGGTTCAACTTTCAATCGATACATTTCAAGTTTTGGCACAGAGAGATGGTTTTTGGGTATGGGAGTGGGCGCTTCAGTCCCTTGCATGGCAGTCAGAGCTGATACCCATCCCTTATGCACCACCAAGAGGTCAGTCTCTATGTCTCTTCTCTGTAGGCTTAGCTGAAGCAAGACCAAAAGGAGATATGGACAGTATATAAAGGAACTTCGTTTTCCTTTCCAAGAAAGGATAGATGGCTCTTCGGCTGGAGTCCCTCGCTGCACCCAGGTCCTTGCCATCACTTACAGATAGGTAACTTCCCATCTGCATGCACACCCTGCTAACTGAAGGGCCCCTCCCAGCCTCGCCCTTGCTGCGCATCCAAGAAGGAGCCAGTCTATAGCAGTCTCGCTCCAGCACCTGGGATTCTGAACATCAGAAAGGCATTCTCAGCCACAGACTCCCTACAGGCAGCCAGTTGGTGACAGCCTGCACCACAGCTGCCATCAGGCTGCCAGTCTGTGCTCCAGAAAGCCAGCTTCATTCTCCGACCCTAGCACAGCTCAAACTGTGCAGTTCCCAAACTCTCACTTCTCGAAGACCGCCATGACCATTGGGCTAACAGTTGTGGTCTAAGTTTGATCCCCCAAAGTTCTTATGTAGGGAATTTAATCCCCCACACAACAGTGTTGAGGGGTGGGGACTAATCCCTGATGACTAAAGCGTGAGGGGGATGGCAGATGTTTCCATGTGGGGGTGAATTTAGTTACCCTTCAAGGGAGTCCTGTGAAGGAATTCAGCTGTCTCGTCACTCTTCCTGCCCTCTTCTTGCCCTTCCTCCTTTCTTCTGTAGTTTGATACACTGGCCCTGGACTGATGTGGGCTCTCAGTCTGTCTCTTAGGCTCAGGTATTCTGTGATGGCAGCATAAAACAAAGACCCCAGCCTTCCTCAGATCTCATCTGAGGTATTTATGCTTTGTAATGAAACTGCTTCATTCTTATAAGTATGACCTTCCTCCAAAGTGGAGGAGAAACTCACCTTCTTCATGGCAGATACCAAGTGTAACCTGTCATCTGCTTGCAAACTTCTTTTTGGTGTTTAAGTGTATGTGCATGTGTGTGTGTGTGCACGTATTCAAGAGTATACACTCAAAAGTTTGTGTGCTTGTAGAGGCCAGAGGTTGACATTGGGTATCATCTTCAATCTATCTTGCACATCCTATCTCTCTATCTCTTTGTCTATCTATCTATTAATTCATCTATCTATCATCATCTCTATCACTCTATCCATCCATCTATTATCTATCTATCTATCTATCTATCTATCTATCTATCTATCTATCTATCATCTATCTATCTATCTATCTATCTATCTATCTATCTATCTATCATCTATCTATTTTTGAGAAAGGGCCTCACTGTGTAGCTCTGGCTGGCAGAAGTTTGCTATATAAATCAGGATGGCTTGGAAATCACAGAGATCTGCTGCCTTTGTCTCCCAAGTGCTGGAATTAAAAACATGCTTACCTAATTTTTTGAGACAGTGTCTTTCACTGAACCTGAAGCTTGCTGATTCCACTAGACTGATTAGGGCCAGAAAGCCCCAAGGATCCTCTTGTCTATCATCCAAGCACCAGAATTTACATGATGCTCATGTGGATTTAGGGGAATCAACTCTTCATGACTCTGCATCCCAGCTTTAGTTCTCCCCAGCACTGTAGCTGCCTCCCAGGCTGGCAGCACTTGTGCAGAGTCATCTATTAAAATCCCTGCTCACAGTCTGAACTTATCAGTGGTTGTCAGTAACGTGGCACTGAGATGTGCTGATAGCATCTTTTCAATCCTCATGGTAGCTGCTGGTACCCATTTTTAATTTGTGTTTAGGTGAACCCCAAAGTATCAAAATGCAAATATAAAGTTGTATGAGGAGTGAACCTTTATTAAGCTAAGAGAATTGCCTTCCGGAGCTCTTTGAGCGAATACAGTTGTTCATTCAAGACAAAAATGAAGAGTAAGCCAATGAGCCCAGCTACACTAAGAGCTAACCATAAGAGATTTGTGTAGAAATTCAAATGGAAAGGATAAGAAAAAGGCCCCAGGACTTTCTGTAAGCTTTCCCAGTGTATGCCAATGTCTACAGTTCAGGCCAGAATTTGAATGTACTTTTTTTTTTTTTAAACTGATCAGAAGAATTTTATGTTTCCAAAATTAAAAACAGAACTTTAAATGCCAAGATAAGAGTCAATTTTCATAATAAACGTATAACACAACCATCTTACAGAGATTGTCTAAAAACCCCGGCTGCCTGCTGTTTCTTATGATAGAGCAGAGACAACAAGCAACCATGGTGCAGGACACATTTCTCTCTGCTTATGTGTTGTTCATATCCAAAAGCCTTTGGAGATGTGGCTCAGGAGCTGAGAGCACTTGCTGGACAAGCCTGAGGGCCTAAGTTCTAATACCCAGCACCCATGTAGAAAGGCAGGCATGACTATGTATGCCTGTCATCCCGGTGCTGTGAGACAGTATGATTTCTAGGGCTTGCTGGCTCTTGACCTTCAGTCTACCTCCAGGCTCAGTGAGAGACCCTGGCTCAAGGAACTAAGACAGGGCCGAACAGGGTATCCAATCCCAACTTACTCTCGCCTTCTCTTGCTCATTCACATGTACATGTTCACACACACACACACACACACACACACACACGGACACACATACATAGGAGGGGGCACACATGTGCACCCACGAAACAGACAAGTAAATGTTAAAAAGATCATTAAAAATAAAGCTACTGAGGATAGATACTGTCAGATGACATGTCAGAAATGACAGCAAATTGATACAGAGTTGACTGCCTTGAGGATGTTGCAGGTGATATTCTTGTAGGGGAACATAAATAATTTTGAAAATTTTGCCAAGAGGGGCCATATAATCCTGAAGAACAGAGGAAGTGAGTTCCTGCGTGAAAGACAGCGTCATGTGTGATTTCAATAAAGAAGAGTTCTCTGGGTACCAGTAGATGTTCAATATTCTGGCTCACAGTGCTAATTTGAACTTGGTTTTCAATGGACCAAGAATGGTGCAGATTAGATGTGATTGCTACAGCAGCCAGGTTTCAGTGTGAGCAGAAGAGAAGTCAAGGAATTGCATGAGGATGTCCAGTAAAACCAGGAGCTGTTAAAGAGTCAAATCATAGGTCGTGGATGAAATATTTGTGTGGGCAAGAATGCCCCCATATTCTCAACTCTCAGTGTTTTTCTTTAATTGAGCAGCAGTTGAGCTGTTGACTCTATGCTGGGTGGGAAGAGTGGTGATCGTGGTGGATGTCTCTGTGACCTTCACTGGCAGCGGGGTGATGAGGTTTAGGAGGCAAGAAGGAAGTTTAGTGCAGCACAATTCAGTATCCAGGGTTGCTTCAAACTTGGAGAGTCTGATCCGAGTTGTTTTCTTTTAGGCACATTTAAGTACAGGCACAATCCCACGAAAATAATTCTTGTGATGATTGACTCAATCCCGCATGCACAGCAATGCGCACCCAGGCAGGTCTCTTTGGAAAACAAAGTACATTAAATACAGATCAGACAAGACTCCATTGGAACTCTTTTCAAAGTTCATATAGGTAGGTTCTATAGATGGACTGAGAAAATCATGTTTATGATAATGGCTATGGAGGAGCAGTCTGTGCAGGAAGTCTTTGGCCACATAGATTGCTCCAAGATCACCAGGCCAGAAAGCACTCACTCCAGCCTTCAGAGTAAAGAAACAGGTTGGCATTTCTTCCTTTGAAGGAACAACCCTGTGTGCTTAATGCTTGAGGTTCCCCTAGTGCCTGTCTGTGAACACAAAGACCTCCATGCTCCCTACAACTTCACAAGACCTGTTATCTGGTTTATTTATTTCTGGCTGCCCTGGAAGAAGAGGTCATGCTATTCTGACCAAGTTCAGTGTGAAATAAGTAACTTTGATGGCCAAAGATGTGTAAAGGAGGCATGTGGGATTTGAGATTTATTTAAAATTCTCCTGGTCACAGGCTAGGTGACTCACAGGCATTTGGTTCTTTTCTTTGCTTCCTCTACCTTTCAGGGTATGATTAAGAAAAATATGTAATGCTAATGATTCACTGAATAAAACAACTAAAGAGGGGGGTGGTGATGTCTGAGAAGTTTAAGGAACTCACTAGGGACCCTACTGGCTCCCATCACTTTCTGAAGTGACATCACTTTTTTTCATTGACACATTTTAATTATTTTAATATCTAATCAAACCGTACCACCCAGCTGGGATTTGAGGGTAAGACAATGTCAATTAATTAAAAATTTTAATCAAATTATAAATAAGAGGGAGGGAAAGAAGAAGAGGAGGAAAAGAAATGCAAGAAGGAGAAATATCTATATTCCTTACACCTATCTAGGTCTTCCTTTCCTTTGTCATTCATTTCAGAGAAATACACAGACTTAATCTAATCAAAAACACTGATGAAGGGACCGGAGCCAGCCCCAGCATGGCAAACATGACTCTGGCAGGCCTTTCCCTCCTCTCCCATTCCCTCTGCCTTGCTAAACACTGTTAGATTACATTCCCAAAACCAGCCACTAAGGTCTGGTCTCTTATTTGTCCAATTCCTCCTCCTGAGACTGACTACCTAGGTCCAGCTTTAAAGTATTGAAGTCTAGCAACCAACTAATTAACATGCCCAATTAAAAATCAAACACCTCATCCTAACACAGGGTTTTCTAGTTTACCGTTACAAACTGCCATTTGCTATGGCCATTTGCTCTGTCTCCTCTCTATCCAGAAACAGTCCCTTGTCCTCTGGAACAAATACCCCTTTCTTCTCTCCCTTGCCCTCTTTCTCCCCTTTCTCTTGTTCCCTTTCCTTTCTCTCTCTTCTTCTATCTCCTATCTTTGTTCCTTTTCCCTTTTTTTTTTTCTGTCCCTCTGGGGCAAATACATTTCCATTGTGCTGAGAACTTGGTCTTGGGTATCTTGAGCCGACTCCAAGGTTCCCCACATATGGCAATAACTCAGGTCTGAATTATTATTGTTTCATTTTTTAATCCAAATCAATAGGTTTTAATTATATGAACTCTTTAGTGTGTTTGGAAGCTGTTTATTAAAACATGTTTTGAACAAGCACTTGAATATTTTTAACCACTGTATTGGAAAAGATTTTTTTTCTGAGATGAAAACCTTCAGCTCTCCCCTTGTAGCAGTGGCTCCGATATCATACTTCGATGTGCAAAAGTCCCAATTAGTCATTCCAAATCATGCTCTTGACAGTACCTGTGTTTCCTTTTTTCTCTTGCAGTATGAATATGTTCATTATCTGATAATGATACTATTTTTCAGCATATTAGGAAAAACGTTAAATTAATGAATCAGCGTTCCTCTGGAAGCTTCTTCGCCAATATGTTACAGTTAAAACCGGAAGCACTTCATGTGTCTGAGCACGGAGTCACTCACTGCTGGTACTGTTATGGGTGATTATAGAACCTTTGAGACTGTGGCTTATCTAGCCAGATAGGAGTTGCTGTGGGTGGGCCTCGAGGCTTCTACCCACTTCTGGTGCCATCAGAACATTCTTTCTCATTTCCAAGGTGTGGATAACACACGACAGCAGCCCTTTAAACCACGGGCAGAGCTGCCCCCATGGCCATGTCATTTCTTCCGCCATGGACTCTACTGTCTGATTCTGTGAGCCAAGACGTGTCTCCCTTCTCATGTTGCTTTTGCCATGTAGTTTGTGTTTGTGATAAAAGTGTTACGTGTAACTGTCAAAATCTCTCTGAAATGTTGAGAGACCAGTTTTCAGCCTCCTCATAGTTTCTTTTGTGTTTGTGAGCCTCCTCACAGGTTTTTTGTTTGTTTGTTTGTTTTTGTTTTTGTTTTTTTGTTGTTGTTGTTTGGTTTTATTTTGTGCTTCTGACTTATGCCCTTCCAGTGAGCAACCTTCGGTGTTGTGTGACCATGTCACGGTATCTTAGGCTCTTTTCTTAGGATGCACGGTTTTCTGCCGTGCTGTGGAGTTGTAGGTCCCCACGTGGGCACCAAGCATGTGTAATGGCCTGGCTTCCAGGTACAGGGAGACGGGATAAGGCATAACACCATGAAGCCAATGACAGTGAATTTAGATTTAGGTAATGAAAGACTTCATTCAAGAGGAGTTTTGCAATTACAGGAAAAACGGAGCTGCAGAAGGAAAAAGGTTTCTGCTAAACACCTGCAGACCAGGTGTGGAAAGATGTCCTACAAAGGACCAGGCATTCTCAGACAGTGGCGATTTGTATTCGCTTATTTCCAGTTTAGTGTCATTGAAAAATGTGTCCATCTTCCTTTAACAAATTAAAAAAACAAAAAACAAAAAACTGGTGGTGCAGATGAAAAAACAGAGTGAAGGAAGCTAAGGCACGTGGTGCTCTTCCACCACACACACACACACACACACACGCACACGCACACGCACACGCACACGCACACACACAATGAGCAAATCAGACAGAAATGATTCAGTGGTATACTCAGCTCTGAGGGAATGAGCACGCTCACCAATTTCTCTTTCCAAAAATGAGAAAAAGACATTTCTGAAACTCTAGTAAATGATCCAGTGAGTGAAAAAAAATTGTTCATTGAGTGAGAGATAAGACGCGAGTGTGGGGCGGGACGTCACAGGGAGCCCGGGGAAGAGGGGAGGGGACTTGCCGGAGCGGGAGTGGGCGTGTGCTCCATAGGTAGCTCTAGCCTCTACAGATGCCACAGACACCTCCAAGGGCGCAGAAAGGCGGGGCCGGGAGGCTCATAGCAGCCCCACCCCCATGCTGCTGGGAGTCAAGGTGCCAAGAAGCAGGAAGCAGCCATTCTTCCTGGGTAAGAGAAAATAAGGAGAGAGGAAACAGTAACCATCTTGGTGGCTGAAAGGGAAGCAGAAGGAGGGTCTGGTGGTGTTGCTATAAAAAACACTCCTGGAATAAAAGCGTCTCGACAGAGGGACACGGGGGGGGGGTCACCAAATAAAAGTCAGCCTCAGGCATTCTCCTGGACTCGGGGAACATGGCCTGATTGAGAATGGAGAAGTTTTCTCAGTCCTTCTTTAGACACTCAAGCACTTTGAAACAAGGATGGGACATTCTCACTCTTCAAATGTGGTCACAATGCAGGAGAAACACTGATACTCTTGAACCTCGTGGTTCATGGCAGATGAAGCGTCACGAGGGCTCAGCTCACACTGGCCTAGGTGACCGGGTTGTGATTCATATACAGAACACTTGCCGCAAAGCCTGTTGTGTGAAAAGTGTGTGTTCACATTGTTTAAGGGTTATGACACATATCTGAGAGGAATGGTTGAAGGGAAGAAAGGTTTTCTTTGGATCCTAGCTTCAGAGGCTTCAGTCCAGTGTCATCTCCATCATTTCGTGCCTGAGGCAGGTGAGCAAAGCACCATGACTGCCGGATTCTGTGACAGAGACTTCTCACCACACCATGGCCAGAAGGCAGAAACAGGCAAACAACAAAGGCTTGGGGCATGAGAGATAGGTTTCAGTGGTTAAGAGCACTCACTGCCTGCTCTTCCAGAGGACCCAAGTCCAATCCCCAGCATCCACATGGCAGCTCCCAACTATCTGTAGCCCCAGTTCCAGGTGATCTGACACCATCACACAGATGTACATTTGAGCAAAACATCAAAGTACGTAAGTTAAGAATAAATATATCGTTAAGAAAAGAATGAATAAAAGAAAACAAGAAAAAGGTCAGGTCAAGTTCTAACCCCTGAAGACATCCTTCAGTAGCCTACTTTTTCTCTTGTTTTTATTTATTTATTTATTTATTTATTTATTTATTTTTATCAGTTACATTTTATTAACTCTGTATCCCAGCCGTGTCCCGATCCCTCATTCCCTCCCACAGACATTGAGGAAATCCAAACAATTATTAGATCAATTCTCTTGGTTTTTAACATATCTCAAATGGTCAAGTGTTCAGCACCTACATCCATGAAAACAGTTTCTCTCACACTGCGGAGGATGACATCTGTGATCTTCTCATTGGTTCCCCCACACTTTTAAGAGTTGAGTCAGGCACATGTATTTTCCCAGACGGGGACCAAAGCATGGACCTACTGATGTTGTTTCTACCTGTTTCTCTTGGCCAGTCCCTTTCCCTGCTTCCTTACTGGACAGTATCGGGAAACAGTTAAAAGATCCAGGCACCCAGGTAGCCCATACACGACACATCACACTCTGATAAAGCGATAAGCTCCACTTTGATTTTTATATGTTTTAAAGACATTTTTCTATCAATACTGTTCACAATTTAATTACAATAATTAACATAGTTTTCCAATATTATTTTTTTGCATTTGATTACATGCCTAAAATGTTGCAGCTGTGTTTACCTATATGCCTTTTGTCTTGAGCTTCATTTAAAATGAGAAGTAAATATCATTTTTATATATAGCTTTCCACTTGCTTTGTGAACTATTTTCATAATACCCCAATTTAGCCACAAACATCCTCTGCTGTGTTCAGCTCTCTCCAATTAGGGTTAGAGTGGGACAGGAATCAGCCAACGACATCAGTTCCCTGGCCCCCAGCAAGCAATGTTTCCAAGTACTAGAAAAATAAATATATTTCTCTTTATAAAAACAATGCAGATAATTTGTAGTCATATTTGGCTACCCATAGCTTTGCAGGCAAAATGGAACAAAACAAAAATCCTTTTTGGCGACTCTACCTCAAGGGAGGGAGGAAGAAAACAAGTTACTGACCAGAAGCCAATTTCATCTTGACTGTTCAAAAGAAAAGAAGAAAAAAAAAAGCCTTTTAAGGACCACATGGCACAATTAAACAGCAGGTCAGTGCATCAGGCTCCTGCTGAATTGAGAGCTGGGCTGGGCTGTGGCTGGCTGTGGTCCCTGCTCCCACTGCAAGAAGAAAAGAAGGAAGGATCTTAAATGATGGTAGGACCCTAGGTACAGAATACAGAAGGTCAGGAGCCAGTTCAAACACAGGCAGAGACCAAGAAATATTTCGATTGTTGACCAAGGTCATATTTGAGACTCCCCATGAAGTTGGAGAGGGTGTTGCAATGTAAATTCATAAGCGAAATCTGCATAATGTATTTTTCGGGAAGTCTTATGTATCAATTACTTGTACAGTTGCCAGAAACAAACGCCCAAGGAAGGCAGCTTCAGGATGGAAGGGTTTATTTTGGCTCACAGCTCAAGGGGATTTAGAGCACCACTTTGTAATGGGGTGTGGAGGTGGGTGTGTGAGGTGGCTGGCCACATGACGCTTGTAGCCTGCAATCAGAGAGTGTTGGTGCAGCCACATGGTCTTTTCATGCACTCAAGGATCCCAGCCCATGGAATGATGGGCCTTCCAGCCTCAATGAACCCAGCCTACAAGCTTTCCCAAAGACATGCCTAAAGGGTTGTACCCTGGGTGATCCTAGGCGCTATTGACTCCATCAAAACTGGGCATCAAACACTTCTGTTCTTAATCTAGATAAGTATTTCAGAGGCATTGGGCACCTACAGTGTGGTGGACCAATGGAGGGCCTGAGAGAAAAACATCGAAATGGAAGCAGAGCCTGTAGATCAGTGGTTCACAGCCTGTGGGTTCTGAGGCCTGTAGGGGTCAGATGACTCCTCACAGGGGTTGCACATCAGATATCCCGCGTATCAGATGTTTATTTGCATTAGGATTCATAACAGGTAGCAAAGTCACAGTTATAAAGTAACAAACGATATAGTTTTAGGGTTGGGATGACCAAACATTAGGGACTGTAATAAAGGGTCTGAGCATTAGGAAGATGGAGACCCACTGCTGTGGAGGCTGTGATGAGTGATCTACGGAGCATGTGTAACATGGAAGCCGGGAAGAGGAAGAATGGGGTCTGGACAAGAGACCAAGAGTGAATGACAGCAGGATTTCCAGGTCACTTTGCTACCTCCTGGCTTTTGGCAGAGACATGAAGCATACACACATGTGCATGCCCCCCCCCACATACACACACACACACACACAGACATATACACATACATGAATACATATACACATACATACATATAAACATGCATACATACATACACACACATACACCCTTCTTCTTACCAACTTTAATGCATCTTGAGGGGGAAGCTGAATTTAATTAGTGCTATTTGTATGTGTATGGGTTGGGGATTATTTACTTCATCCAGGACAACTTTCCAGGGGCTACGCAATTGGGGACTATGACTTCACATCATCCCACCCAGGAGCCTTTCTCCTCAGGGATGGGTGGACCTTGTGACTCCCTCCCCTATGCTGTGAGTTCATGAGGCAGCAGCTGTGTCGTGTACAGAAGCCAGCATTTTCCTGATTCTTTCCTGTGTGGTGGGGATTACAGCGAGACTGAAAGCAGAGAATGTGTGCAGAGGGTTTTATTGTGGTGCGTCATAGGAGCAATTTCCAGAACTGCTCGTCAGACAATTGCACCTGACAGAGTGCATACTATCAGCCAACTCCCCTAAACCATTCCTTTTGCTCAACCTGGTCATGAACCTGCATCAGGTGGCAGGAAACTTTTTTGAACATCATTTCAGGACAGCAGAAAGACTTAATTCATGACACTTTTAGATGTTTCTCGACGTCAAGGATATGTGTGAACACCATACTGAATTTTGCCATTTTCCAGGTTGTTCTGGTAGTAGATTGTCACGGACGTAAGCGGACACATTCAGAATTGCTTACTGTGCAGAAAGCCTCAAAGTCAACCTGAAACAAAAGTGTATTGGCTGAGCTGGGGCTGTAGCTGGGTTCTGGAGTGTGAGCCTAGTAGCCTGCGTGGTACCCTGGGTGCAAGTCCCAACATGCAAAAGAAATAATAAGATTGGATTCTTATAGAGTGACAAGTGTCTCCCAGTCCTATTCAGTGTCAAGTCTTCAAATCTCATGTGAGTAATATAATGAAGGTGATTTTGTAAGGCTAAAGCCAATTCATCTTACATAAGTGCTCAGTATTAATGGCTTGCTACACACATCCTTTATCTGACTTAAACCTCCTCTCTTCTCACCAGAAAGCTTACCTTCTAACGTTTAGCCTTTTAGCTGTTTAGGGCTGTCATATTCATATTATGTAATGTATGTTTTACTTGCACAATTTAAAATATAGTAACTCTTGAATTTAGCTTTCTTATAATGGCATAAAAATTACATATCAATTTGAGAATCAAAGATAGCCTGTAGCCATACCACCCTGAAATCACATGATCTAGGCTGATATCAGAAGCTGTGTGGGGATAGACAAGGTAGGGTTTGCATAGAAAAATGAAAATGTGTTAAGGTAAAGGAAATAGTATGTCAGTATATCATTGTGAACAAATATTTCATTATTGAGAAGTAGTAATAACGGGTGGGTTTGGGAGAAATGAAAGGTAGGCACAGAAGCAATAATGGAGCCTCTTATAATTAATTCCATGATAAAAATTATATGGAATTTAAGTAGTTTCATTTTTTTTTTATATTCCTGGAGATTAAAAATGGCTGAGTTGGGGCTGGGGAGACATCTCAGTGGATAAAGTATTTGCTGTGCAAGTGTGAGAATCCGAGTTTCCTCCTTATCGTATCGCCATACGATAGCCAGCTGTGGTGTGTGTCTGTAACCACAGTGTCAGGGAGACAGAGACATTTGAATCTCTGGGGCTTGCTGGCCAGCCAGTCTAGCCAAATGAACTAGCTCCTGGTTCAAATGACTCACAACAAGAAAAGTAAATGGTAGCACGTGAATGAGGAAGGTGTTGTATGTCCAGCCCTGCTCATGTGCTTATAATCCCAGTGCTGGGGAGACAGAAAGAGGAAGCTCCCTGGGGCTTGCTCAGATTCAGTAAAGGGATCCTGTTTGAAAATATATGGTAGAAGTAAGAAGACACCTCCCCTTGACTGTTGGCTGAAGCACGCTCGTGCTCATGCGTGTTCATATGCACAGACACATGCACACCCACATGAAGACAGTGTCTCAGTACTTTTCTTGGTTTGCCATTTCCCATCACTAGAGATTTCATACCATTAGCATCATGCAACACTGAATAGGCCGCGCGACAGCAATAACGAACTGAAATTCTCAGTGCTCATACATAGCAGTGTTTTCTACTCACTCTCTTTTGTTAATCTAGTTATTCACCTTACATCCCAATTGTAGCCCCCTCCCTTTTCTCCCCCCAGTCTCTCCTCTCCCTCCTTTCCTCTTCCCCCTCTTTCCCCTCCTTCTGTCCCTCACTAACCCAGTCCAGCAAATCCAGTCACATCAGGACTGAGTACTTTTTCATTCACAATGTCCTGGAAAAGCAGCCCCACCAAAGGGAAGTAGTCAAAAAGCAGGCAACAGAGATGTTATCAGAGACAGCTTCCTGTTCCTGTTTCCAGAGGACCAACATGGAGACCAAGCTGCCCATTGGTTAGATATGTGTAGAGGACCTAGGTCCAGTCCATGCATGGATCTTGGTTGGTGCTTCAGTATCGGCAAGCCTCCCTGAGCCAGGTTGGTTGGCACTGTTGGTCTTCTTGTGCAGCTCCTGTCCCCTCTGTGTCCTTCTATCCCCCTCCCACACACACTCTACCACAAGGCTCCCTATGTTCAACCCAGTGTTTGGCTGTGAGTTTCAGCTTCTATTTCAATCCATTGCAGGGTGGAGCCTCTCAGAGGACAGCCAGGCTAGGCTCCCATTGTATGTGTCTTTCTGGGTCTGGGTCCCCTCACTCACAATGATCTTTTCTAGTTCTGTCAGTTTGCTTGCAAATTTCATGATTTACTTGTTTTTAATTGCTGAGTAGTGATGGGACATCCTAAATAATGATGAGGCGCACAACAGATTTTCTATGAAAGAGGTTTATTAGATGGAGATGAAGAGAAAGAGAAAAGGGAGAGCAGGGCATGATGGGGGGGAAGGAGAAGGGGGCACCCCGACAGAGAAAGGGGAGAGGTCAGGGAGCCGAGGGGGCAAGAGGCAAGTAAAAAGAGGCCAAGAGAGGGACCACATGGCAGGCTGGTCCCTTTAAGGAGGAAGGTAACCATACCTTCCAGGTGTGGCCACCTGGCCAGTGACACATGATGACATCATAGGTTGCTATGGCACACAGAAGCAGGTTCCTAAATACTAACAAGTAGCAAGTAGTATTCCATTATGTAAATGTATCACAGTTTCTTTGTCCATTCTTTGGTTGAGGGCCATCTAGGTGGGTTTTTGTTGTTGTTGTTGTTGTTTGGGTTTTTTTTTTGGCTATTATGAATAAAGCTGCTATGAACATACTTGGGCAAATGTCCTTGTATGGTGGGGCATCTCTTGGGTAAATGCCCAGGGGTAGTAAAGATGGGTCTTGAGATAGATCTATTCCCAACTTTCTGAGAAAGGGCCAGATTGATTCCAAAGTGGTTGTACAAGTTTACACTCCCATCAGCAATGGAGAAAGGTTCCCCTTTCTCCACATCCTTGCCACAAGTGCTGTCACTTTTCAGTTTTTTTATTTTAGCCATTCTGATGGGTGTAAAATGGAATCTCAGAGTCATTTTCATTTGCATTTCCCTGATGACTAATGGCATTGAACATTTCTTTAAGTGTTCTCAGCCATTCAAGATTCTTCTGTTGAGAATTCTATGTTTAGCTCTGTATCTCAGTTTTTAATTGTATTATTTGGTTTTCTAGCTAGAGCAATTAGATAGTTAAAGGAGATCAAGGGGATACAAATTGGAAAAAAAGAAGTCAAAGTATCCCTATTTGCTGATGATATGATAGTATACATAAGTGACCCCAAAATTCTACCAGAGAACTCCTACAGCTGATAAACACCTTCAGTAAAATGACTGGATACAAAATCAACTAAAGACAAAGACAAAAACAAAAACAAGAAAACATCAGTAGCCCTCTTGTAAACAAATGCCAAACAGGCTGAGAAAGAAAGTAAGGAAACAACATGCTTTACAATAGCCACAGATAATACAAAGTATCTTTGTGTAACTCTAACCTAGCAAGTAAAAGGCTGGTATGACAGGAACTTCACTCACTCTCACCAATACCCTTTGAAGGCAGTTCTGGCTCAGTTCAACCCCTTTGCCTGGGTCCTGGGTCACAAGGCTCCACATTCTCCCAGCTGCCCAAAGGGCAATGTCTTTCCTGGTACTGTCCCATGAGTGAGTTTGAAGGACTGGATAGTACTCATTTGGGAGTAGCTGTTTCGGTCCCTTGTGTTCACACTGTACTGTCAAAAAATATACTGAAGGGTTTTCCCATTGCAGAAGGGACCTGTACGATAGCCAGAAGCTATGATGGAAAGCTGTTGGTGAGGAATCTAACAGAAAGGTCAGACGTCTAGGAAAAGCACCTTCTCCAAAGCGAGACATCTTGGCTCCTCTCACCCCGTGCCCCTTCTTTCCCTTCCTTTGTTGTTCCCCTTTCCCAATTTCAGTATGATGCTGACTTAACAGCAGCCAGGGATTATGCCTCCTTGGAATTGGTCCCCTACCCTCGCTGCTTGTACCACAGACTATTCTGTGAGGGTAGGGACTACCAGGTCCATGAATGTTTGCTAGAATTCAAAAACATTCTACCATGAGTTTGAGGTCTCTTCAGGGACAGCTATAGTGCTGTAGTCTGACTATTTGAGCCTCTTAAAAATTCAGGAGGACTTGTGCATAGCGCACTGTGCACATGCACACATGCACAGATGCACAGATGCACACATGCACACATGCACACATGCACACATGTGCACAAGTAAATAAAAAAGAAAGAAGGAAAGAAAGACAAAAAGAAAGAAAGAAAAGCAGTAAGACCCTTATATGTTTAAGTTTTACGGTACAGTGTCAGTGTTGGGATATGAAGGGATTATCTAATCCATCAGGCTGGGGATTAGTGAATTTATCAAATAGGTCAGAGGCAGCTTGTTGCCACGTTACCAGCACTGTTATAAGATCATCAGTGGTCCAGGAAGCAGCCCCACCTTCTCGGCTTTCATTCTTTCACGTGTTCAAGGGAATAAGCTTTCACTTAGTCCAATGTGCTGGGAAGTGAACTATTGGCCTGATTGGCTTTGTGTAATGTCACAGCAAAGGACAATGGTGACTGGATCCTGTTTACTTTTAAAAAGAAAAACCTCAGAGATTCCTTGACATTTTTGGTAAATTCTGAAAACTAGCCATTTGCTTTTAAAAGAAAGCATGCAACCTACCAGATGGAATTGGATCTTTCCAATTAGCTTTCTTGGTATGGGGGGCTGGGAACCATTGATGTCCAAATGGAAGGGGCACATGACCAATACCTTTCACCAACTGAATGAGCACTCTGGTAGGGACTATGGTGTCCCACTCAGGTTCTCCTCGTGGCACCCAGGGGTTGACTCCTCAAAGGACAAGTCATTACAGTCATGCTAGAGCTGGTGTTCATGGCTGAGCAAATATACCCTGGCCTTCTCCCATGTGTGACATTCATGGACTTCACTCATTTTTCTTAGAGTTTCTGCAAGCAAGTGGTTGTATGGGCAACAGTAAGAGCTTACCCATGTTGAGTAGAGACAGGGACACAGGCAGTTTGCTTCTAAAATCTGTATGTGCTTCTAAGCTGTTTTCTTTATACTTCCAGGAACCCTGCTTTGTCTTATCCCCACTCAGACTTAGCAACATATTATACTGTGTTCTCAAATGTTTACCATAACAAAGTTCTTGGGGTAACTGACAATTTTGGCCTCAAATCTTCTTCCAGCTTTAACTGGACAGCAGAATCATAATTGTGGGGAAAATGGCACAGAGTGTAGAAGTATTGTTATACTGTTCCATGAGAATCCTTTTAGCTTCTTTAGTATAAAGGGCCATAGCTTCAGTTTGGTTATCTCGATGAGCAGGCCCTAAAGTGTATAGAAGTGCACATGAAGTCAGATTAAAGTCAATTATAAATCACTTCTCATGACTTTTTCTTAAGCCAAATTCTAACTATGATTTCATTAATATACCTTTATCACTTCAGGTGGACTTGCCTTGCTCATAAGAACACATGTTAGATGGCTAGTGCTAATTATAATATGGTGCTAATGGCTTTCAAAGAGGCCAAAGTGACATAATAAAATTTGCTTTAGGGTGAAATGCTGGTCCAGGGGGCTCTAAGCCCATTCTAAGCACTCAGCAGCCATCTGGCCAGGGTAATCATTTGTTCTTTCCTTCAGCTCTTTCATTTCTCATTTAGAAATGAACTTGGAGATTGCTTCTTAATATTGGCTGAAGAGCCATCCAATGTGTAGTTGAAGGGGAAAGTGGAAGTTCACTATTTGTCTAGAGAATATGAATTTGTAGAAAGAGAAAACTAATTTCTAAACTGGAGGACCCTGTCTTGTCCTTTAATGCCAGTTTGCTTAATATGGCTCCTGAAAATTCAACATACTGAACTCCTGGGTGTGTTCTTAAGGAAATCCCTAGTGGACTGTCCCTTGCCGAATTTCTGTTTACTGAGAATATAAATGACCAGACATTGAGCAAGGTGCTAGAGAAACAACTATAACAGTGGCATAGCTTCCATGTACCCACAGAGAACATGGCTGAATTCTCAGACACTGCTCAGGCACAGGCAAACCTTTCATGCTCCATCCATGGACATAAATCTCAGGTACATGTATGCCTATAAGGCATGGCCTCTGAAAGAAAGAAGCCTAGGACCTCATGGGGTAAATGAGAAAATGCAGCAAAACCAAACTCAGTAAGGACCTGTATTTATTTGTACATTATAGAAGGGTAAACCTGGTGAGTTCCATTAGCAGTCCTGTGGGAGTGGATGGGAGCAGGACATGGTGGCCCTATGCAAATCACTGCATGGAAAAAAAGAGATGATGTCAGGGCCATGCCTTATTGAGTAAGCTTTGCAGTGAGCATCAAAGATGTTGTCCCAGGGCTGAGGGGGTGGGGTGGGGAACTGTTCTTATTTATGAAATTGGAGAAGGGTTCATTCCAGGCTCACCCATTGCCCAGAGGGATACCTTCTGGGTTAGTTATTTTTGCTTCACTGTAGCAAAGCTCATGGTACTAAAGGGGTTCCCATCATGGCACAGAAGATATGGCAGAATTTATAGTGGTGGGAGTGTGCAGCTGAGACTCTGCAACTATAACAAATCAAGAAGTACAGAAGACCAGAAAGAGGGCTATTACTTGGCAGACCTGACCATGTGGGCTTGGGGAGGAATGTGGAAGGCTTTCCAGAGTTCCACATGGAACTCTGGATTAGGAAGATGTTTGCACACTGTATGCAGAGCTCAATGGGCCATCCTAGTAGGGACTTGAAAGATAGTACTACTGAAAGAAATTTTGACTATCGAAGCCCAGATTAAGAAATTTCCAAGAGGAACAATATTAGCACCTGTGCTAGAGACCATTCTTGTGATATTCTGGCAAAGAATGTGGCTGCTTTCTGCCCCTGTCCTAAGAATTTGTCTGAGGCAAAAATGTAAAAGTAATGGTTAGAATAATGTCGTTGGTGGATGAGATTTCAAGACAGCCTCATACTGACTTTATCACATGGTTACTGGTAATCACTCTTATGAGATCTATAATTAAAAAGAGCAAATGAGGTTGAAAGAATTTTTTAAAATATGATATGAGGCTACAAAGAGCATCAGGAAACTTAAAGTTGCATCCAAGGCTTGTGCTGAAAGATATAAGGTGATTGAGAAAAGGCCAGATCTTCGTTGGAGTAAAGGGAAGGATGCCCTCAGGGTAAGACTCCACCTTGCTAAGCCCCCAACTTGTGAAAGGAAAAGGCCTAAATAACTTTCTACTTCTAATAAGCAACAGCAAATGAAACTAACAGAATGTGATTCAATGGATCAGGCTCTAGCCCAGTCAGTCAAGCTTGGCAGTGTTGTCCATGTGGTACTGTATTTAGATAAATGAAGGGTACATGCAGGGAGCAGTTTCAGAATCATCCTCCAGGGCTAAGAAGAGCCACTGAGTCCAGGCAGTATGTGGCAGGACAGTCTCTCAATAAAGGCTCCTAGAGACCATTGCACGAAGCTCTGGGTTGTGCTGGAAACTCCAACATGTTAGATGTGTTACAGCTGTGTTGTATTTCCCAAGGGGAACTGCAAACAGGGAGTGCAAACAGTTTGTGAGGGAAGTAGGTTGCAGGCAGCAAAGCTGGAAGTTCAGAGCCATCTAAGCTCTTGGACATGGTCATGGTATTTTATCCCAGTAAATAAAAAGTAGTAATAGAAAAACAGTAATAGAAAAGTAACTAATACAATTTCTCTCTTGGGTCAGCTCTACTTGCCAGAAGCATCCTTTGGCAACATTTCCCAATTCGAACATCTCTAATATCCTGGGTTTTCCATTGCAATTTAGACTTCATCTTCACAGCTTCACACATAAGCCTCTCCGGATCTGCCCCAACTTTATATTGTCTGGCCTCACAAGCTTTCTTTAAAATTCATGGTGCAAGCCTCCGTGGTCCGCAGAGCTAGAGTTCTCCCTGTTATTCTAGTGGACATTTGACATCACTGTATCTGCATCATGAGAGGACCGGTCTGGTCACAGTGGAGACAGTAGATGTGAGTGGGTGGGGCTGAGTAGGTAAGGAGTAGAGGGCAGCTGCAGAAGTCCATGAAGTGCTGGAAGCTTGTGAAGACAAGCAGTAGAATAGAAACACTTGGGTGTATTCAAGATTGACAGCAGCTCACCGTCTATGGAAGAGGAGAGCAGACTTTGTCTTGAGCAAATGAGTAAAGATGTCATTCACTGAGATGATGCCACAGAGGAGAGCTCATGGGTTTGGTCTGACATGTGTGAGCTTTAGGTAGTTTTGTGGCTTCCTAGCAGATTTAAACTCAGAATAGTTCTACAGGTTGCTGTTGGTTGGGGATGAAAGCTGAAGAGTCATAGGAGTTCCTATGAAATGTGAAGTCATGGACACAGGAGAGAGATTGTATGAGGACAGTGTGGAATAAAAAGAGGAGTCCGGAAAGACCTTGGAGGACTCCAGCACATCAGTTGGCCCACAGGATAGTGATATCCCAAAAGCGTCATCTGACAGTTAGTTGGGTGGGGAAGAAGGCAGTATCATGGGCTGGGGGGATTGCTTGTCTTGTGCAGCTGGGCTTGCACAGACAGGCATCTTGGGGGGTTATTTTGGTGAATTAGTTAAATTGGGAGACTACGTATACTACATCTCTGGGATGCCTCGTATTTTGTTTCCTGGCATTGTTACTGTTTCCACATTAAGAGAGGAATTAAGCAAAGAAAGATACCTCCATCATTGGTTCCCAACATCTATGTTTCCTCTTCCTATTGGCTTATTAGTGATTCAAAAAAATTTCTTCAAGAGACATATACTTTGTTCTTTCCAGGCAGGTTGGTAGAAAACAAGTGAAAAAAACAGCATTTGAACTTCCAAAATGGAGAGTCAGTAGCCAGCAAAGGAAGACAGCACTTCACACAATTCTCTATCATCATTCGTGAAGAAACAGCTTGGATTGGACAGACAGGGACTTTGGTGGAAACCATGGCACTACATCTCATTATAGAAATAACACGGGCAAACGACTCAAACTTTGGAACTTTGGGGCTTCTCATCTCTAAGTTGAGAAAAACTGCTTTTTCTTAAAGGTGGTAAAAGACCTAGAAGTCTTTTACTAACTTAGTAAAGTTAGTTAGCTAGAAGATACCCTCAGCAGGTTTATCATGCAGGAGTCACTTAATGACCTCAGGCTGGTCTCTCTATAAACTTCTCTTAGCCAAACCTGCTACAGACGGATAATTCTCTCTCTCTCTCTCTCTCTCTCTCTCTCTCTCTCTCTCTCTCTCTCTCTCTTTCTCTCTCTTTCTCTGTCTCTAATTTTAGCTGTCTCACTATTTCTTTCTCACCACAAATACTATCTGCTTTTCACTCTAAGGAACAAAGTATTTTCCCATAAACGGTCCATTTTTATTGTAACTGGCTTTACTAACAGCTTCTGTTGCCTATAGCTGGTAAGAAAGAAATATTCTGAGACTGAAAGAGACCTGAGTCAGTGGTATTCGGTACTTCCCCCATCACAGCAAGACACGGGCATTGAGGGAGTGGCATGAAGGAACAGGATGTTGAGGGTAGTTATAGCCTGAAATTCAAACTTCAAGCTGGAACCGAGGCTTAACATTACTAAAACTCTACTGTCAATGTAAAAATTGTTTCAGAGCATTAAACAGTTCTCCTCATAATACCCAAATCAGCCCATCTACAAATGGTTGGGGCTTTTCTACAAAACAGTCTGGTTTATCTCCTTGAGTATGTATTGAGATCTCATCTGAATTAAAAGTTGAATTTCAACAGCTGAGCATCCACTATCTAAAGATTTTGCAAAGCAAAGGTCCATGTAGATTTCAGAGTGAGGGCTAGGGCTAAGCTCAGTGTCAAAACATGAACCCAGTGAGTATAAGGCTCTGATACACACACACACACACACACACACACACACACACACACAGAGAGAGAGAGAGAGAGAGAGAGAGAGAGAGAGAGACGCATAGACACATAGATACAGACACTCAGACATAGACATACAGAGACAAACAGACATACATACACATAGACACACACAGGCACACAGGTACACACACACACACACCTCATGGAGTTTGGAACATTTGGTTCTGAGATTTGAACTTCTATTTTCAAACTGTGGAGTTCTAAACTCTATTGTTCCTGACCATTTTGGATAAAGAACACTCACCCTCTACCTTGTTTGAAGGAAACTCCTAATTGTGGTGGTGGGAGCATCCTGGAACCAACGTAATGTGTTGGCGGTATATCTCAAGCACTGGTCCTTGCTTGCTCATGGGGTAGATGATGTCAGATGTTTCCTTTCTCAGAGCCTATGAGTCATCGCCTTTACATTGTGAATAGGGCCTTTGACCTCTAGGATCCCTTCCAGACTCTGAAGCTGTGACTGTGAAGGGCCAGAGGTCTTGATATCTTCACCTATGCTCTGATTATCACTCAGATCCTGGGGAGGAATTGAGCTCTCACAGCACCAAATTTCATAGTTCTAGTTTTTACCTCTCATTGTGCAGCAAGGCATGTCTCATTGGTTAATTAATGCTGCCAGCACGGCATCCTGCTAAATGATTGTTTAACCGAGAGTGGAATAAAACACTATGATGACTGGTACAGTATCATTATGGAACAGAAAATTAAAAATCTGATAATTTGATTGGAAGTCTCAGGCGAGGCTTTTGTATAAAAATGTTAACCTCAAGTAGCTATAAGCAGGTAAATGTTTTATTCATCCCACTGATATGAAATAAATGCTTATGATATAAATTATGTATAATTAATACTCCCGGGATAAAAAAGAATGTATGCTAATAGTTTGTCAGTTAATTAAGAAAGGAATATGAGGTAAACAAAGGTGATTATAGTTTATCTTGAGACCATAAACAGAAATCCTGCCTTAAATAATCTCTTTAAAAACTGCATTATACAGCAAGTTCTTCATCATCACCCAGAGCGGCCTCCTAATGGCACACAGCAACTGTTCGGTGGGCTGTTAGAGGAGGAAACAGTTGTGAGAGCAGTCCAGGCTGGAGGCCCACCAGCCACTGGGATTAGGTTAAGATGGTCTTTTCTGAGCAGCCCTGGTCTCTTTAGTAATATTTTATGAAACATGGGCCTTTTCGAAGCCAGAGGATTCATTAAAAGTAAAGGAAAACAAATAATAAAATTCTCAGAAAATATGCTAAGTGACTGGCTTAGACTCCCGCTAATTCAGTCCTCTGTGCAAATGCTAACGTGTTGTAACACCCTCTCACAGTGATGGATGGCATGGCCCAGGGAAACATATTATCTGGACATTTCTGTGTTCCCTTGACTCCTAAGCCATTCTCTCATCTGTCCGTCCAACCATCTACTTGCTCATTAACTCAACAAGTATTTTTCTTATATTTACTTTTAAAAGTTCATGTGCTTGTGTAATTTTCCAGCGTGTATATCTGTGTAGCATATGCCTGGTACTCATGTCTGATCCCCTGGAACTGGAGTTAGAGATGGTTGTGAGCTGCCATGGGACCTGAACCTGGGTCCTTAGCAAATCCTATTAACGTTGGTTATGTTCCATTAACAGCAAAAGCTGTCTTTCCAGCTCCTTAATAACAGCTTCTTTACCACTTGCTTCAAGCTCATCATAAGGGACACAAGTGCACCTTGGATGCCACTCTTATTTTCTCACAAGGTTTCCATTGATCTGTGGGGGTCTGGATACTCACATGAAGATATCCAGCAAGGAGCCGGGTGTAGAATGCAAGCATCTTAGAGAAACAAATCCAGATTCGGGTTACCTTAGGTAACCTGGCTGAGGGGAGGATGGGATGGATGGTGGCACTGCAAGCATCCAAGCAATTCATTAGTTCAAGGCACAGCTTTCTGACTTCCTTAAGGATCAGCCTCCTCCATGCTGTCAGACTCCTCTTCTGACAGACAGAGGAGGCCCAGGCCAAGAAGGACATCTCCCTTGTCTTACACCCCATGTGTTACTTGGGGTGGGTGTTTACAGCACACATTCACTGAACTCCTTTCTACTTTCTACAGCCCTTACGGGGAGTAGGAATAGGACCTTTTGTCTTTGTTGAGAGAACAGTGTTTTCTGTGGCTTCAGAGATCCTAGGTTTCTGATTTAGCAGGTGCTCAGAAGGAAAGACATCTATGTACAGGGAGATATACAGGTAGCTGCCAGCCCTACAGGCTAGTCCTGACCCTGTTTTTGCTCCAGTCATGTTAATAAGTTCTTCTTAAGAAAATAGACTTGAAAAGCTGGTTAAGTTATATATATATATATATATATATATATATATATACACACATATATATCTTGTTTCTCTTAGGTTTCATAGGTTGAAAGGAATTGTTACAGTAACTACAGAACACTGGTTGATGGGCCATCTTCAGTGGTGTAGACATTGTGAGGTTCTGTTCTAGAAAGGACAGAGTTCTCACCTTGAATGCAATGATTGACAATATCAGTGCTCTGAAGAGTCAGCATTTTCAAGCTTAGTAAGATTTATGGAAAATAAACTGGGTCTTTATGAAGCCAACTGTGAAGTGGGAAGTTTGGGTTTCCAGAATCCCACAGGTTCTGTTAGTCACTTCTAAGTCTGAAGAGAACTGATGGGTTAGGGTTATTCTTTACAGGATGCCATGTTCCATTCTCTTCCTGGGAAGTGGGTACAGTCATTGCTAACTACTAGGTCAGCGCAAGGTCAGTCTCTTAATTAGCAAGGTTCTGTTTCCTTTATATTTGTCATTGTCATAATTCTCCTTTTGTGATTCTGACCCCAAAACTTACAATCCATGAAATATTCTGCAGTCAGGAAAACTTGACCATTCCTAAGTGTCCCAAGTATGAACAATTTTTGTAATATACACTTCTAATTAAAGAAAAAAAAATATTGGGGCTGGAAAGATGGCTCAGCAGTTAAGCACAATTACTGTTCTTCCAGAGGACCTGGGTTCTATTCCCAGCACCCATTTCATGGCTCACTGCCCTCTTATAGCTCTAGTTCCAGGAGAACTAATGCCAGCTTCTGGCCTCTACAAGCCTCAGACATGCATGTAGGCACAGACATATATGCAGGCAAAGCACACACATACATAACATATAAATAAAAGGATAAATTTATTGCACATATATTTTTGTGAAGTACGTATGTTTCTATTGGTATGTACATTATGTGTTTAGAGGTGAAATAACTAGACTATATGGTATGTATGTTTATTTTAGCAGAAAATGCCAGCTTTACAATATCTTCCAACTAACCCTGAAGATGGTTGCTGAGATTTACTCGATTGGACGTGTATGAGCAACAGCTACACCAAGCACAGCTCTTGGTTTTGTCTATCTTTTAAATTACATACTTTTCCTTTTCTTTTTTAATTAATTTATTTTTTATTAATTACAGTTTATCCACTTTGTATCCCAGGTGTAGCATCCTTCCTGGTCTCCTTCCAATCCCACCCTCCTTCCTTCATCTCCACCCATGCCCCTACCCAAATCCACTGATAAGGGAGTTCCTCCTCCCTTTTCTTCTGACTCTAGCCTATCAAGTCTCATTAGGACTGGCTGCATTGTCTTCCTCTGTGGACTGGTAAGGCTGCTCCCCGCTGAGGAAGAGGTGTTCAAAGAGCCAGCCCCTGAGTTCATGTTAGAGACAGTCCCTGTTCCCTTACTAGAGAACCCACTTGGACATTGAACTGCCATAGGCTGCATCTGTGCAGGGGTTCTAGGTTATCTCCATGCATGGTCCTTGTTTGGCGTATCAGTCTCAGAAAAGACCCTTGGGCTCAAATTTTTTGGTTTTGTTACTCTTGTGGAGCTCTTGTCCACTCCAGGTCTTTCTATCTCTCCTTCTTTTATAAGACTCCCTGCATTCTACTGAAAGTTTGGCTATGAGTCTCAGCATCTGCTTTGATACCTTGCCAAGTAGAGTCTTTCAGAGTCCCTCTGTGGTAGGCTCCTGTCCTGTTCCCTGTTTTTTCTCTTTTCTGATGTCTGTCCCATTTGCCTTTCTGAGTGAGAATCTTACCCAGGGTCCTCATTCTTGCTTAGCTTCTTTGGGTGTACAGATTTTAGTATGTCTGGTTGTGGTGGGGCCTGCCAGTAGGATTTGCTGGAGGAAGCAGATCAGGAGGATCATGAGTTTGAGGCCAGCCTGGGCTACATACTTTTTCTTATGATATTTTGTAACTGCATTTGTATGATGGTTAATGAAATGGAGCAATCATAGCATTCTTTTGACTACTTATTATTTTTGAGATACCTACTCAAAATTTTCTCCTCTTTGGGGACTTTTGATTTATTTATTTATTTACTTTTATTTTTTTAAATGTTACTTATGTAATCAACATACTATTCTCAAACATAAGTAAAAAAAAAAAACCAAAACATTATTTCCTGTTGTGTGGTATCGTGGGACTTTTGGACCCACCAGGGGTATAAAGAATGACACAGAGGCTTTTTAATATTTTAAAGCTTAGGCCTTGTAGCTAGGGCAGTCTCCCAGGGAGCTAGCCAGCTTAACCTGACTAATCCTGACACTATGCTCCTCCATGTGGCTAGCGCTTCCTCTCTGCTTTGCTGTACTCCCTTCATTTGTTTTTACGTCTGCTGATGAATCTCTTGCTCCTCTTTTCTTCTTCCAGTGCCCCCCCAGCCTCTCTCTCATAAGTTCTGCCTCCCTTGACATACTTCCTTCAGTAAGGCTCTACCTCCTATTAGTTCCATAACCTTTCCCAAACAGTGTCTCCAGCCGCGAAGCATTGAAGCACATGAACCTGAGGACTTGTCTCATTCAAACTCTAGCAGAGGCCATTGTCAAATGTCAATGCGTTGCACTGAAGCAGGAGGTAGGTGTGAACTGTACGGAAATCACTAAAAAGTCACACTCCGCTCCCTTTCCTCTCCTGCCATCCACCCGCAACTACCACTTGTGGTGGTTTAAGTGGGAATGTCGCCTGTAATCTTGTCTATTTGAGAACTTTGTCCCCAGATCTGTGCTGCTGTCTGGGAAAGTTTAGGAGGTACGGGAGGGAGAATGTCCCTGGAGGAATAAAGCCTCATGTCATTTCCAGTTGTCATCTATGCTTAGTGTTTGTGACACAAGATGTGAGTCCTCAGCTTGTCACGCCAGCCACCATACCCCCACCTCCTCCATTCTGTCCTCACCATGATAGAATCAACACGGTTGCCTTGCTCGGTTAATTTTGGGGTGGAGCTTCTCAGCTCTAACATTTATGAGAGCCGTCCCCACTGAATTATTTACATAGGTAGTGTGAATCATTTCAGTAGATTTTAGTTCATCCACTCGTGTGTTCAAAGCTGTCTCTCTGGAGGCACGTTGAGAAGCCTTGACCTAGGTGTGTGAAAGGGTGATGGCTGACTATGCCTTCCTCTCAGGTGACCCTCGGCTGTGTCAAGTTGACAGTTAAAGCTAACTAGGCCAGCACGGAAGCCCATGGGAAAGCAGCAGGTGCACGGGGCTGCCTGCCGTACCTGGGAAATGTAAATGCTAGTGTTGTTTCCTTCTAGCTTGAATTTCTTGAGGAAAACCACAGGTGCCTTCAAGGAAACAGATGGAAGCTGTGATGTGTTTTGTGTAACCAAAGCATTAGGCAGTGTTTGTGTGGCTTCGGGCGAGTGACTTCCTCTGAGCTCTGATCTTTCTCAGGTGCGGCTCCAGAAACCATCCTTTCCTTTCATTTGTGGCTTTCTGGGGTTCTCCAGTTGGCTCTGCGTCTGAGGTGTAAGAGATGCAGGCCCCTCTGGCTCAGGCGGTAGACTGGCATGACGTCTGGGCTGGCTTTCTCATCTTTGCGAGGCTCATTCCAGAGCCCTTGGACAATAGGGCGGCATGGTGGCAGAGAGAAGAATGAACTCAGGGAGGGGGCCGGCCAATCTTAGCCTATTTCAAAGAGTTCACGTGGATTTTAAGTGTCGGATCATGAGGAGGCTGGCAAAAGGGCCCGCTCCTCATGAGGTCTGGTTAATATTAGGAATTATTGCCTCAAACACTGCAGGTGTGCATCGACCCCTTTCAGTCCCTGCAAGCGGGGCTGCAACTGCCTTTGACAGCCTCCAAGCTGCAGAGTGCTCATGCCCAGGGCAGACAATGATGCGGGGGAGTTGCTGGTTTTAGGGTAGAAAATTACAATGCATATATAGTAAACAGCACCTGGAAGTTTACTAATGATTTTTACAATTAACAGCAGCGGTCTGATTATTCATGCGTGCTTTCTATGAAAGAGAAGAAAGGAAGCAGATGTTGAAAACAGTCACGTGGGCTTAGAGTTTACTGGGAGGGGGCCCGTGGTGGTGAGAGAAGGATGGACGGGCTGGAGCAAAAGGAAGGAAGAGTGAGTGAGGTGGAGATAGCTTCCTGTGGTTTTGTTCAGGCTTGTCCTATGCAAATCACCTCATACCAGATCTCACAAGAAGCCTTCGGATACTTCTGACATCTTCGCAACTCATTTCTACACTCTGTTTATTTAAAGCCATGTGTGTTTTACAGGAAGGGGGCAACGGATGTGTTCAGTAGTCGATGGAAATACATGATTGGGCATTTTGTTTTTTCTGTTTCATACCGAATATTATGTTGCTCTGATGAACAGACGAGATTCTGGCTCAATGCCTGTAAAAGCCACGGGGTGGGCTTTTGGTTAGCTCCAGCAACTCCAGTTCTTCAACCATGAAGCCATCTGCATTATACTCTCAAGCTTGATGCCTGATTCCAACTTTGTCACCCTTCATCTCTTGGCCTTTTAAATCCCTTGCTCAGCTCCAAGTAAATTCTATGAGTTTGTCTACGATTGAATATATTTATTTATACACCCAAAAGACATGGCTTTATCAGACAGTGCCCTCAAGGGTTAAACGTTTCTTATTTCACCGTACACATGCAACATTTACTTTCTCCCTAGTTTAGCCTGCCCTTGGTCCATCTGAAAAAGTCTTCTATGTGGTTGAAATCGTAAGAAAAAAATGTTATTTTGTAGTTTGTTATTGTATTTGCTAGTTACATTTTAGAATCATGGGGCTACTATTTGATTCCCAGCACCTACATCAAGACCCCTTACAGCCACCTGAAGTTTCAGCTCCAGGTAAGCTGACACCCTTTCCTGGGCTCTCTATCACCTGCACTCAACTGCACATTGCCACACATAGATACACATACATAATTGATTTTAGCAGTTAAACTATTTTATTTCTCATTTGTAATGATCACTTGCTAATAAGAATTTTTTAGGTAACACTAGTGTGTGAATTCAAGTACACTTTTGCTTTCAGTTTGATTTTCATTTTTTAAGATTTCAAATGATGAAATGGGGACAGAATGGTCATCTGGAAAGCCTGATTTATTAGAAAGAAATCTGTTGAACAGAACAGGACAGTCCTGTTTGGAGTTGATACGTGATCTATTAATTTTTGTCTTCAAATTTGCTCTACCACAAGACAGATTTAAATATGTATTTCTGTAATTATAGCCCCCATTTTATAATGTCTTAAGTTTTTGAGTCATATTTTTCATATATATATATATATATAAGGACCCTTCATGTTTCCTTTTTCATCTGTGATTAAAGTTTTGACACTTTATTTAAATTTTCATTACATAGTGAAAAGTAATTCATAGTAGAGAGTAATTCATAGCCCAACTACTACTCAGAGTGTCAGCAGAGGGGGCAGATAGCATGGGGATTGGTGGCTAGTACCTACACTTACTTTTGATCTCTTTAAAAGATGAGATACTTTAGTCTAGTATTTACAGAAATGACATATTTTTGGCAATATCAGAGAAACAGTGTATTGGAGATTGTATGGATAAAAAACAAAACAAAACAAAACCAATATCTTCTGTGATTTTAACTTTATGCATTCAAAACATTTTGATGCTTTGGGCCATTTTGTAGCCTTAATTCTTGACATGTAGATCATGGATAGAATTAAATGCCTTGAACATTTCCTGCTATCACATTTTAGAATGTTAATTTTGGTCATGATATTTTTATCACAGTAATAGAAAGTAAAATAAGGCTTTGCCTTCCACTTAAGAGTTGACCTTTGACTTCCACACACATTGTTTATAAGAAACTTAGATGGGACAAGAGCTCCATGCAGAGGACAACAGAACCAAAATATTTGGGCACAGGGGTCTTTCCTGAGACTGATACTCCAACCAATCAAAGACCATGCATGGAGATAACTTAGAACCCCTGCACAGGTGTACCTGATGGCAGTTCAATGTTCAAGTGGGTTCCTTAGTAATGGGAACAGGGTCTGCCTCTGACATGAACTCAGTGCCTGGCTGTTTGATCACCTTCCCCTAAGGGGAGAACAGTCTTACCAGGCCACAGAGGAAGACAATGCAGCCAGTCCTATTGATACCTGATAGAGGAGGTTCAGATGGAAGGGGAGGAGGACCTCCACTATCAGTGGACCTGGGGAGAAGCATGGGAGGAGATGAGGGAAGGACGGTGGGCTTGGGAAGGGAAGAGAAACTTTGTACAGCTGGGATACAAAGTGAATAAACTGTAATTAATAATAAATAAATAAAAATTTAAAAAGAAGAAAACAAAGAAACTACATACGCACACACAAGAGAGGGGGAAGGGAGGGATGAAGAGCAGGAAGGAGGGAGGGAGGGAAATGAGAGAGTGCTGCACAAAGTTCTCTGACTAGATGAGTTACTTTTTAGTTCACTGAGTTTGCCTTCTGGTCTCTATGGTAAAATGAACTCTGAACCTAATTGAGAATCCTTGTCAGGTCATGTAGATCAAAATATAGATGACCAAATCGAGGAATTCTGGAGGATGAATGACTAAATCATGGACTTCTGAAAAAAATGGATGGTAAGATCATGGGGTTCTGAAATATGAATGGTAAGGTCATGGGTTTGTGAAGGATGAATAGTAGAGTCATGGGGTTCTAAAGAATGCATTTTAAGGTTACAGGATTCTGAATAAACTCAGACAAATTCTGCCTCTTTCTTTGTCTAATAGGGGTTCATTTTTACTGTGGCTGTGAAATGTTATTCCAGCCTCTGGCTTTGTGGAAAGAAGGAAGACCTGGGCAGGTAAGATGCAAGAAGCCTTGTTCTTACTATGAGGACTCTTCACACCTTTTGATTAAATGTTAGTTAGATTGCTTCCAGCTTCTGGTTAACTGCCAGAGTTCTGAAAAAGCAGATTCCATTTTTTTTTTAGAAGCAGGAATTTTATTTCCTTCTTGCAAAACGGAATTTTCAAATGTCTTTACTTTGTCATTTTCATTGTTGTGAACCCTGGGAGAAGTTAAAGTTCACAACAAATTGGTTCTGCTCAAATCCATCTATCAGCTCAATGTCATCTGATGTCAATTCTCAGTCGCAGGTTTGGGGAAGCTGGCAAGCTGCTCTGTAACATACTTGGTACTTAACAAATCCTAGAAATAAAGAGTAGAGGTGGTGGACTAGTGCCAGGGGATAGATAACAAGGCAGGTTTCTCCACGACTGTAATGAAAATAGACATTTAAAACAGTAGCCAAGAACAACCCAAGAAAAGACAAATGGTGTGCAGTACAGGGGAAGCTGAAGTGAGAGGAAAGGGTTGCTCCGTAGTAGCCGCTGATCTTGGCAATGGTGGGTCCTCTACATGTTGACTTTTCCTGGGATTTCAGGAATATGCTAATTCCTGGCTTCTGTACAATCAAATCAGGGTGTACGGCTAAGGTACAGCTAGCAGAACTTAAGAGGATGTGATGTCTGTTAGTCCCAGGACTCCACTCCCTGATGGCCCTCTTCTCTTCTGTCCTTGAGCACTTGTGTCCTAGGTTTTTGGATGGTGTGGCTATAAGATGGAGAAGACCCACATAACACAAGAACTGTTATGTGAAGATAAATAAAGTGTTATTACGTTACACGAGCCAGAATTGGTACTGCTATAGCCTCTAGCTGATGTTCATTGCCCCAGCTCTTAGAGGCACTGAAGGAATTGATACGTTTCATATCACCTAAGGACAGCAGACTGTCATTCTATATCCCATATAGAGAAGAACCATCAGTCTATGTAGTTATAATGAGTCTGACAAGGCTGTGAATATTCTGCATTCAGTAATTATATAATGCACATTTGGCATTCTTCATTTCTAATAGTATGGTATTTATTTAATAGATAGAGGGGTGCTGCTTAATAGTCCAGAGAAGCAGATGAATAACTAGGTGAGTCATGCACCTGACAGAGGAGTCACATTTCCTGTAGCCTAAAATTTTTGAAAGTTTCTGGATGAAAACATGATTTAACTTGTTGAACTGCTCAAAAGTCAAAAGGACTAAAAATCCCATTTTTACAAACAAAAATAAAATTATTTTTATTTTATTTTCTGAACTTTATTACTAGTGATAAAAATCATACAAGGAAAAAAAAAACAAATAAATCACTGGAATCAAAATTTACGTGGAATCTTAGCTCACACTGTCCTGATCTGTCTGGGATGCTCAGGGCTCACTGATGCTCTGAGATACTGTCATCACCAACATCTCATTATCCCACAGAAGTAAACAAAGCTGTGGTGCTTTGGCCCTTGAGGAAGCTGCCCTTGAACTGGGTTAGCTTCAGTTAAAGCTGCTTTACCAGCTCACTGGACTGCTTTGTATTTAATAATTTAATTAGTGTGTATGTTTAAGCCATCCATCTTGTTTCTTAAAGCAACCTTTGCCTTTGTGCATGTCTGACTCTGTCTCTGATCTTGACCATCCATGGTCCTGAAGATGGGTTGTCATGCAAGGTCTAAACAGCCTCACACAAACAGAAGCAGTGAGATGCTAGATGGAACTGGAGTGGCCCAATGTCTCAACTTGGTGACCCAAGCTATCCAGAGGAAATAAAGAAAAGGGCTTTAATTAACCAAAACATTTGGAGAGCCACATGTCCATTGCCTGCCAGGAACTATCATAGCTAAACTATTTCAGGGTTTCTTTTCAAACAAACAATACTGATTAAAAGTGACTGACTCAGCATAACTGCCATTGTTTTCTTCACAACCAGGAATGTTTGCTCAGAGAAACTGCAGAGGCTGTTCAACTCCACAGTTGTTAGCAACCTCTCCATAGCCTTGAGGTCTCATCTGAAGCTGCAGTCTGCACAGAACTGTGTGGCTCAGCCCCGTGTGCTTCTGACCCACCAACCAGCAGGCGAGCACCTCCCTGTGCCGGGGGAAGCTGAACATGCAAGGACAAGAAGCACATTCTTTACCTGTGTTTATTACTTTTCAAGTTATTTTTATGTAAAAATCATGTGTAATATTCAATAAAATTGTTATTGTATTTATGTAAAAAGTTATATTGCATGTTGAGCATATCCCTAGCCTTCCCCCCCTCGCCTGCTCTTTTTCTCACCACTCTCCACCATTAGTGTCCTTTGTTCCCTTACATAATTTTATTTCTACTTTCATTTAATATGTACATATATGATTTTAAGTGACTATATAAAATCTAAGAACACAAAGATGAGAAAACTTAGAATGTTTTTCCTCTTAAACTAGAATAATTTGTTAAATATGATAATTTTCAGTTGCTTCAATTATATATATATGTTGCTCTTGTGAGAAAGCTCTGCAGGGCTGGAGAGATGATGGGTCACTACTCTTCTAGAGAACCTGAATTTGAATCCCAGCATCCACTTTGAGTAACTGGTAACTTTAGCTCCCTTAGGTCTGCCGTCTTTTTCTGGCTTCTGTGGTTATTTACATACTGTGGCAGAAGGAGAATCAGATAGGCTGAAAGACAGACAGACTACAGACACACACACACACACACACACACACAGTCTTTTTAAAGAAGGTTCTAAGCACAGACTTTACTGTTCCTCAACCCTGTGTGGTGATGTCTAACACAATCCCAGAAAAAGAGGGAGAGCAAGAAGTGACTTATTTTGTCATGGGGCATCCATCTTGACACTAGGCTGTATGCTCCTAAACCACACTTTCCCAGTGACCACCTGGGTCAGTGGCCACTTTCATCAAGTTTATCATTACTGTTTGGTCTTTGTAAACTCACAGGGAAAGAACACAGCTGAGGCTTTTGTGGGAACAGGGATTTGTGACACCTCGTGTCTTGTTTGCCCACAGTGCTGCTGACACGCTCCTCTTCCTTCTGCTTGAAGTCAGGACTGTTAGGGAATAATAAGCTGCAGACACATTTGTATTCTGTCTGGCAATCTTGTTTTCAAACTCAGCGCTTGAGGAGGGCATTGTCAGATGATTTACCCTCTCCTAGAAGTTTCATTGTCTTACTAAAGTAATTACTCTGCCACATTAGGAAGACCAAACACTAGTCTTAAACAGAAGCCTAAAGTCTATTTCATTGATACTTAATACAATGGTCTTTGAAATCAATTATGTGCTGTTCTGACAGCCTGCATGGCTTCCTAATGACTTCCCCAACCTTAGTCAGAGCTGCCATGCCTGTTCTTAAATACCTCACACATCCTGTCTCTCTCTCTCTCTCTCTCTCTCTCTCTCTCTTTCTCTTTCTCTCTGTCTTTCTCTTCCCCAGGGAGAAAAGGCCTGTACCTTCTGATATGAATAATATACTTGAGAATCTCTTAAAGTACTTTTGGTATACAAGATTCCTACAGACTTTCATATGACCCATGGATAGGCTCCAGGCTGGCTAATGCCTCAGCTCACCCTGGCCACAGTGGGACATCTGCAGGTGTTTATGCCTTATGGGTGCTGGCTCCTCCCCTTAACAAAGCTCTGAGTCTTGGCCAGGCTTCCAGGTCCTCAGTCATGAAGCACCCCCTTCTGTGGCAGCCCTGATTGTCCTCCAGTACTGTTTGTGCAGTAAGTGTCCCTTACCTCCTGCCCTGTTTCTGTTGCCCTTCTTTACCTTGGCTCTTTATTCAGTCTTCCATAAGCCAAGTTACTCTACAAGCCTACCAGTCTTTAGTGTGGGACTTAGGCCAACATCTATCTCCGAGAGAGTCTCAGTCAGAACCCCATGCCTTTCAAGGCTTAGACCAGACTTTGTCATGTGTCTGACAGACTTACCAACTCTACAGTCTTCCTTCAAGCCCTTGTCACTCAGCCTCCTTTACAATTCAGTTAGTTCATGCTCTCAGGCTGTTTGTTCAGTTTACCGGAACCCTATGTAAAACAGAAAGTAACATTTGACTTTACCAACATCAACAACTGAATCATTAATTACTTCAGATAGAGACCAATGAACTTTTCATCCTTCTGGCTTTTGAGAAGACAAAGGAATGATTTCCATCCCACAGTTAAGGCTGAGCTTGATCTCACTGAGTTTTCCCCTATTTGGATGTTTAGGTATCCCTCAAATCCATCACTGAAGCCAATTTCTTGTCCTGTCTGCATGCAGCATCTTCTTCACTGTCACCTATACTGGGTCTTCCATCTTCCAACAACTTGACCATGTTTGCAAAGAGGCTAACTTAGTCATTGGCTATGCGACTAATGTTTGTTGAGCAGTTGTTCTATCATAAGCACTGGCCTGTGCAAGAACAATACAGAGAAGAAAATAAACCTGCCCCGAGGAAGTTTAGAAAAGGAAGAAAAACCGACAGACACTAATGGATGCACAGAAGCCAGAGGGAGAAGCTGAGGCTTGTTCATTCACTTCTTCAGTCATCTCCTAATTTTCAAGACAAGGTCTCCCAGTGAACTTAGAACACACTGATTTGGCCAGTGAACCATGGTGGTTCTTTGGTTTCTGTCTCCCTGGTGCTGGAATCACAGGGGTCTGCCAGCATATGCAGCTTTTATACAGGTGCCAGGGATTGAACCCTGGTCTTCATACATATACAGTGTGTGCCTTGTTTCTGATCCTTATCCACAGCCTTCAACTTTCCTCTTTTAATCTGATTATCTTCAAGGTTTGTGTAGTGGCTATGCAAAGCTGACCAAAACAATAGCAGGCCTCTTCCTGTTCCTGAGAATGGTTTTAAAGAAGAGCTGTTAGTCATTCTCTCTCCTAGAAACCTGTGGAATAGATGTCTCAGCCCGACAGGGAGCTTGGGCTATAGGTCATTATTCTGTGTGTAGTAAGTTTATTAGGAACTGAGGGACAGGAGTGAGGTATCTTCTTTAGAGTAGAAAGGCAATGAGCTTCAAAGGAGGGCAATGGCAGATCATCCTGAACTTGGGGAGACATGAGCCTCTGGCAAGAACAGTAGGGTCACTTAAAGGCCTTAACGAAAGCAAACACAACATGGTGGGTTTGCATTTTAGAAGACTGTCTGAGTATTTCATTATGAAGATTGACAATCTTAGGAAGTCTGGAAGGGAGACTAGAGCACAGAAGAATTCAGGGGCGACAGATAATTTGTGATCAGTGAGGGGGACAGGGTTATGGAACTGGGTAAGCACTGTTGGCTTACACATGTGTTAGTTTCCTCTTTACTATAACCAGATAGATAGCTGACAAGAAGCCGCTGAAACAGGACAGGCTGATTTTAGCTCATGGATTCAAAGGATAGAGTCCATCCTGGCAGGGAGGCATGGTACATGGGGGTGGGGGCAAGGAGTGGCCTCGAGCAGATCAGGAAGCAGCTCGAGGGAAATGTGGGTATTCAGGGGACTTTCCCCTTCACCTTTTATTCAGTCCTGAACTCCAGTCCATGGGATGAACTGCCCACATTTAGGTTGGGTCTCCACCTAGTTAATTCTTACTGACAGTGAGCTCAAAGATACACCCAAAGTTATGCCTCATAAAGCGTATAGGCAGTTTTTAATCCAGCCATGCTGACAATCAGAATTAAATATCGCACACATCCAGGAATGCGGGGACATTACGCACCACAGCCCATGCCTGCTGCTTAGCTGCAGTGCCTTAGGTGCCTGCAGCAAGTGACGACGGATTCACTCCTGGTTGCAAGGAAACGGATGTGTGAAGGGAGACCGGCCTTCTTGTTGGAGAAGAAAGCTGTTGGAAGAGATGCTGGCTATTTGCTATACAAACTGTGCATTGTTCAAGATAGCCAACTCTCACTAACTTGGAATTATTACTAATTAAGCACATGTGAATATATTTGAATATTTAAGTCTGTTTATAAAGTTCTGTGTTTATTATCTCCCTGGTCTCAGACTAATAGACTTCTCAGCCCTAGAGCAAGCCTGTTCTGGAGTAATCTGGAGGAGAAGGAAACAACAGAGGGAGAGGGAGAGGGAGAAACGATATGCAATTAATTAAAAGGGCATTAGTTCTTGCTCCTAATTAAAATCAAGTAAAAATAGGAATTTGACAGGTGTTTGGCCAGAAAGAGCATATTAAACAATTTTTCAGTCCTCAGGGAAAGAATAGAGAAAGCTCAGAGAAGTATTTAGAGGACAGTTCTTATGCTTTTTTTTTTTTTTTTTTTTTTTTTTTTTTTTTTTTATAATGCAAAGCCTTCCACACTTGTTAGCATACCACTTGTTAGCATACCGCCCTGGGTGGGGAGAGCCAGCGTGGTGGACATCTGTGCACCTCGGGACAGCTAGAGCCAGCCTCTGCCCATGCCAGCACTGAGTGTGTTGAGTGGTTTGACTGCAGTCCCGAGTCATAAAGGGCAAATCCTTAGAAATGCCGTTTCAATTGTGAGTGAAAATCAAAGGTTATTCAGCAGCTATCACTGGCCTGGGGACTTTCTGGGGGCAAGGTTTCTCTCCCCTGTCCCCGAACGCATCTGCAAAACTTCACAGGGCGCTGAGATAAGCGTGTGCTCTGTTAGGTGAACAGGCTGAGAGAGAACCGGTTTCTCTTTACAATGTGTTCAACGCGTTGGAATGCTGGAGGTGAGGATCTGTCCTTTTCCTGGCTGCCTGCTCTCTAGTGGGGAGGAAGAGGAAATTCTCTTTGGACAAGTGTGACAGCATCTTCTTGTTTGTTGGTTTTTGTTTGTTTGATTGTTTATTGGGGGAAGAGTGCCACAGCATGCACACAGAGGTCAGGTGACAGCCTGCAGGGGTCAGTTTTGCTTTCATCATTAAAGTCCTGGGAATCAACTCAGATCATCAGTCTTGCTGAAGTGTCTTCACCCAATGTGCCAGCTCAAAGGCCCAGTAAGTTCCTTGAAAGAAGGATCACTTACTCATCCTTGAAGGCCAGATAAGTTTGATCATGGAGAGTATTGGTATCCAGGTATTCCAGATAAAAGTAACACTGGGCTAAATGTGACTCTAGCCTGCTTTACAGTATGGGCAATGCTTTTGACCTAAATGCAACTCGCCCTTCAGTTGGGCCTGTCACAAATACATCCACAGCAAGACTGACATATTTTCATGAAAGTTTTTTAGGGTCACACAAGAGCACATGGGTTGTGACTTTGTAGCTATGACCCAGTGTCCCCCTCTGTGTCCCACCTGTGTGGAAATCCCCTGGACAGTGGTCAACTCTTGATCATTTACAGTTTAATAAGGGAAATAGAATCACTATGAGTTATGTCAGATTTCTTAGGCCATGTCATGCTAGATGTAGGTGATATGTAGATATAATTAGGGATATAGACTTCTTTGTGCCCCCCCAGGTGGTCATGGGAGCTGCTAATCTACTTCGTCATCTTATGTTGCAGTTGGCACTTGAGAAGGAGAGATGAAAAGTGAGAGAAGGGAGAAATTGGACTTGAGGACAAACTAGGATGCAGGAGGAGAAAGCAGAGCCAATGTCACAATCTTGCACTGAAATCTGTCTTCACTTTCCAATCTCAGTGACAAATGTTCAGATCTGCGCTTGCCCTTCCTGGTGGAGCTGCACCTGTGTTGGCTCAGGATGCACAGAAGCTGAAAGGACAACAGCCAGGGCACCTTGACTCCAGCTGGCCACAGACCCACATGCTCAAGATAAATCCAAAGATCAGCCATCTCCACTCCTTCCCTGGGTGGGAATGCAGCTGTCACCTCCCTGTTACTGCCCACATCACAGCCTCTCATAGCCATGTTCAAAGATCCAGGGGAGTCCTTGGTGGACAGTATATACAGTTGCAGCATGGCTCAGTCACTTCACCAGTATAGTTAATTCCCTCTTCCCTAGGTCATGAGCTCCTAGGCAGTGGGGGCAAGGTGATAATGATACCTTGGCAAGATGTTCTGCTCTGCTGTGTCCTTGTGGAAGATGCAAACTTTCCTGGGTTAGCCTGACTCTATCTGGTAGCTGTTAGCAGCAAGGTGAGCCAGGGATTGACAAGGGCCTTTCAGGAACTGAAAAGACTTGAGGTGTGAGAAACTGACTTCATTAGGGCCGACATTGGAGAGGCCTGTGTGTTGGTCACAGCACAGCCCTGTAGGAACTGTATCTCTCCTCTGCATGGATATACAGCTCCTGGCATTCACTGTAGAAGTAAAAGATACAGGGTAGTTTTTATTTTCAACTTGACAGGAAAAAGAGAATGCAAAATGAAGAATTAGCTCCATCAGCCAGGAGTGGTGGCACACACCTGTGATCCCAGCACTCTGGAAGGCAAAGGCAGACAGATCTCTGTGAGTTTGAGGACAGCCTTGACTACAAAGTGAATCCAGGACAGCCAGGGCTACACAGAGAAACTGTGTCTTGAAAAACAAAACAAAAAACAAAACAAAAAATCTCTCCATCAGATTGGCCTGTGACCACTGTGGGGAATTGTCTTGCCTGATAATTGATTGAGGAGGGCCCAGCCCACTGTGGACAGCTCCATCCCTAGGCAGGTAGGTCTGAGCTGTGTAAGAAAGCAAGCTGAGAAACACAGTGCGAGCCAGGCAGTAACTCTCCATTTTTCCTAAGCTGTAGTTCCAGTGGTGGAGCGGAAACTGGAAACGTAAGCCAAATAAATCATTTTCTCCCTGACATAGTGTTTAACAGGGCAACAGAAGTGAAACTAGGATATAATGCCTATAAAAAGCAGGGTCTTGAAGTCAGAGGAAACAATGCATGTGCAATCCTCATGGCAGGAGAGTGGAGTGAACGGATATTTAATTTGTCAACATCAGAAAGCATGATTTGGCAATTTCACGCCGACCTCGCTTCTGTTCTCACAGCCCAGACAAGTCATAGAACTGAATTTTTTTGTTTCCCCAAATATATGTGTTCCAACTTGTATTTTTACTTAAATGATAAATGTTTAGTAATAGTAAAGTTACTTTTAAATTATTGTGGGCTGTGTCCAACAAATGATGTCAGGAGATGAAGACCTAAATACTTACTTAAAAACCATGACATCTCTACAGGTTAAGTGGGAAACAAACTACCATGATATTCAGGAAGCTGCAGCAGTTTGCATGGGCAAATTGATTTATTTTCCAATGGCTGATTCAGAGAGTTTTCAGATCTAGCATCTATCTTAACTCTAAATTGTCCATTCATACTTTTTGCTCCAATGGAAGATTTAACATCCTAAAGGTAAACGTGTACATTTGCCAAAAGGGAGGAATAATTGATATTTAAAAAAAAAATCAATATATATCCTAAAAGAAAATCATATTTTTAAATTCTTGAATTCAGTGGATTGCCATCTTGTTTAATAGGTCTCTTTTGAATATATAAATATTTGAAAATTTTATGGCAGGGTTCATCTCTCATCCTTTTCAGAGTTCCATGGGCAGCCTTCTTCAGACTTGTTACAGATATTAGCACAAATAGCACAACAGCATTAGAGAATGCATGGGAATATCTTCTGTTCTCATGCAAACTGCAAAACAGTTCCCCAGTGGTCTGACAGAGAACGAAGCAAAAATGAAAAGCAGAGTTGGCTTGGGATTTACTGAGGGTAGAGGCACCTCTAGGCAGGTGCTCTCATGTGGTGCAGCACTCTAGGGAGGTGATGAAGCCTGCAGGTTCTCAACAGGTTTCCCAGAGGTGGGGCCAAACCACAAGAAACAGTAGAGTTTGGAAGTTGCACTTCCAATGCACTTCACAACATAAAATCAACTTTTTTTTGCTATTCTCAAAATTAGAATCTGAAAAGGAAAAAAAAAAGAATACTATATGTGGGGGTCAGGGGTGGAGTGAGAGAGAGATGGACGTTTAAGAGAGTCAAGGAAGTGGTTTTTGACAAATGTCATCCAGATGCTTAAATTGTGTGAAGTCTGTAAACTTCCACAGATGATAGTATTCATCCTATTTAGCAAATGAATGGATTGTTGTTTGAAGAGTAATGGAAGGTTCTTTAATGAGCAAGTAATAGAGTTGGGATTCATGCTGAACTTTGTGGTGGAGTCTCCTGTTCTCAACCTGTTGTTTCAAGTTCGTCTTCTTCACTTTAATTTTATTTCTCTCAAACTCATTAACAGTTTGGGAAATTCCTTTCAGCTTACTTCTGCTATCGATTTAATGGAAGGAACATTTCCCAACTTATCCATGAACTTGGAGTTATTCTAAAACACAAATCTTAAAACTCAATAAGCAACTTTTAAATTTATTCCTCCAAACTACATAACACAATTTTTCTCCTCTTTGGAAATTATCATAAAATGCTAATTTGATCAATTTCTCACTGTGATTTCTTTTCAAAGCTGTAGTCAGGAGATGTGTCAGCATTGCATCTGATTGTACAATATCCTGTTCAGAACAACAACAACAAAACTAGCATGTAGCCTGGAATCTTGGCTCGTTTTTCTTTTTCCTTGGAGCGTTATTGTGTTTACAATTCCATTTTCATCACTCTTTCTCACCTATATTTTTTCTAGTCCCTGTCAGGACAGATGAAGTGGACACCTTGGGAAACATATCACACTTCATTTTAGAAATCCTCTAAGAAGATTCTTTTTTTTCTCCAAGTTCTTCATTTGAAATTGTAGTTTGATAACTTGCCATTTCATGAAAAGCCGTTTGACTTACTGAGACAAATTATAACACATTTTTGAGAGTAAGAAAATGTAATGGAAAAAAGTAATTAGAAAATTTTATTTATGCATGTATTCATATATTTATCTGTATCTATTTGCTCATCTTGTATCTATTGAGCATTTATGCATGCATCTACAGATGCATGCATTCATTTCATCCATCTATCAATTCATTTCTTCAAGAAATCATCTGCTCATGAAGGCATCCAGACATGCATGCATCCAGGCATCTATGCATGATCCCAGCAGTCAGACACATATCCATACATTCATGCATCTGTGCATATATACATCAAGGCACATATCCAGATATTTACACACCCATTCATGGATTCATGCATCCATCCAGGGGCCTATGCAGCCACACATTGTCCCATCACCTAATCTAAGGACTGAGTAGCTTCTTTTCCTCTTCATTAAATTTCTTTTCGATTCCACCAATTCTGACTTTGGTGGAATCCGCATCCTCTCTACTTTATCGCCATCACTTCCCATTCCATTGATCATTCTCATCGGCAGATGACAGTTTTAATAATTTTTGTTATAAAGAAAAGAATTTCAACTCCACATCCCTCTGAGAACTGCCTGAGTTTACATCTCTTCCTGAGGCACAGTTCTCTGAGAACACTCTCCATTTTTGCTGCTTGTACACAGCCTCTCATTTTCATCCCAGCTGGTTCCAATCTGGCTTTTTCTCTCCCCACTCCACAGAAAGTGTTTTTGTCAAGAAATCAGTGACCAGTTGTGAAGCCTTGTCTAATGGACTGGACAATGGCATTCACCCCTCCATCCCAACAGCGGCATTGGACTGGAGCTGGAATGCGTCACCTGGTATGAGTGCTGGAAATGGAACTCGGGTCCTCTGAAAGAGCAGTAGGTATTCCTAATTGCTGAGCTATCTCACCAGCTCTGGAGCATTGCATGTTAGTGTGTTACGCATTTCTTCACAGGGTGAGGCACTATTTGCCTACTCCTCTGGAGGCCTGACTTGCTCTTGTTCACTGCTGCAAAACTGGCGAGTCTGGTGAATAGTGATAGAATAGCTGTTGAGTAGGTGGTGCACATTCTTGTGCCTGCTGGGTGAGCCCATGGCTGCAAATGACTGAAAACCCAAGGGCCACTGGATCACTCACACACTGGAGTATACTTTCTCAGGAAATAATCCCAGATATAAAAAGCCAACTTAGTTCAGAGGCCTGAATCTTGTTGTCCTGAGCCTTTGCCCCAAGCGCTGTGAGCTGCATGCACCCAATAGGGAACCGCCATCCAGAGTGAAGGGAAAGACTTCCATTTAGAAGACTGTGCCCTTTCCTCTGATGAAGGGCTTCTGACTGTGTTCCACTGGATAGGCAGATTAGTCGCTGAAGCTCAATTTGGCTTAGATCAACTAGCTCTGTTGGGGCGGGGGTCAGGGGACAAACCACTGAGCACTGGAGAGACCTCAACCTGAGTTTGGAGATGCTGCAGACATGTCTTTCTCCCCGGGTGAATGCTGAAGCTAACGTGAGGAAAACAGAACTTTCCTGATGAGTCAGGGGGGCACCTGGCTCATTTGGGGGATAGCTAGCGAGCAGCTTGCAGTAGATCTCTTTTGAGGATCTCTAGCATAGATGCTCCAAGCACAGAAAATGTATGTGTTGATTCCTTGATTCCTTTGTTTAATTGTAGAGAATAGTGTCTTAATATGTACCCTTCACTGGCCTAGTGCTGCATATGTAGACCAGGCTAGCCCATACCTGACTTGATTCTTCTGCTTCCAAAGTACAGGGTTTTCAGGCAAGTGCTCCCCACCACATCTAACTGAATGTTTGTAAAGAGACACAGCTGTGAACATGTGGCTTTTTGAAGGAAAACAGGAGTTTGAAGAAAAGCATGGTTATGAGAGGGGCTTGAGATGATGCTGACAGATCCAGCACAGAGGAAGAGCGTCTACAAACTGACTTCTGAAGGTTTAGTTGTTTCTGCTGAGTGCTATTAGGGAGAGAAACTTGGGGCAGCTGTAGTCATTTGTAGAGCACTATCATGACAAAACAATGGTTTTCCATGTCCCTGGGAGAGGTTCCAGTGATCAACCTAGGGCTGACCCCAGGAGTGTCACAGTTTCAGGTAGAGATGACAGGGTGGCACCTAGTGGGTATTGTCCAGAGCAAAGGCCTAGAGGACAGTGAGTTCATGACTCCATGCAGCATGATCCCCATTTTCCCCACAAAGACAAACAAATTGAGTTAAAAATAAAAAAAACATGAAAGGCTTTCTTGATGCCAGAATAGAATTTTGAGACTTCAACTCCAGGTTAGAGGGAAATATTCTGTTGAACAGATATGGTGACAGTTATAGCAGGAACAAGGGTGGGGTGGTGATTGGAGGACCATGGTTTTACTGGAACCCCAAGAAGTGATATTATGTGTGTATGCATGTGACACGCCCATGTGTGTGTTGGCTGGTCATACTGAAGCCTGAGAGATCATTACAGATCCTACCACTCTCTGCCTTGTTCTTTGGAGAAAGAGTATCCTTCTGAACCTACAGCTTATGATTTTCTGGTAGGCTTGTGTCTACAAAGTCCAGACATCCTCTTGTCTCCACCTTCCCCTCACAGTGCTAAAGTCACAGGTAGACATGACCATGCCAAGAATTTTACATAGGTGCTGGGGAATCCAAACCCAGCTCCTCATGTCTGTGGAACAATCACTCCAGCCCTGAGAAATGATATTCTAGATCCATGTATAAGCTGTCCTGATTGTCATTGGGTACGGCAAACTGGAGAAAGAACTTCTATTGGTTGAGAAACTTGTGTGGCTACCCAAGCTTCCCCTTTATGGCTTTTGAGTATCATCCATGGAGCCAGTCTCCCAAACAAGAAAGAAGTTCAGTTTTGTTCATCACAATCCTGGTTTTATGATGGCAACATAAGACGTCAAAAGAATAAATGACTTAACGTAGAGAAGACAACTTTCTAGGCAATGTTTAGTTTCCTTAACATCTCCATGAGAGAGGCACAGCTGCACTCAGTTTCCAGATAGGCTAACTGAGGGCCGGATGATGGTGGGGGCAATCCCAAGGCCACACCACTGGTGGGTGTGAGATATGCAGTTTGAATTGGCTCTAAGCTAGTGTCAATGTGTGGATATTTTCTTTTTATGCCAGACAAATAGAAGCAGTGTTCATGAAAATCCCTGGGACTAAGGGCTTAAATTTGCATGGACTCTGGGTACCTGTTCATAATCTGGTCTGAAAAGAGACACTTGTGCCTCCTAATCTGACTCTCAGACTATTGAAATGGACCTCAAAGAAATGGGAATTTCCTTAGGAATATTATGCTGGGAGAAGGAAGAAGCATCAGCCACAGGGGAAACTTGTGTCCCAGAAAAAGTTTTCACACAGTTCTACCAACTAGTCAGACCACCTTACAGAATGAATCTGAAGCCTAGGCAATGATAGGTCTTTGCCAGTCGTGGGTGGGGCATTTCTATGGTCCTCAATTTAAACTTTGATCTCAGTTCAGGACCCTAAAGATAGACTTAGGGGTTTCACTGAATCTTTTTGTCTCTCTTCTCTATGTGGTCACATTGAATAAATCTTTTTCTGTTTTCCATTTTTCATTTTGTTCTTTTAATTGCGTTACTGAGGATGTATGGCCATGTCTGACTTGGGACACAAGTATTGATGACACTAATAACTCACCTCCAAGCTGGCAGCCTGCTGCTCTGTGGAATAGACTGAGAAGCCTCAGGAGGCTTCTGAATCATGTGTTGGTGGAAACACTGAAGACAAAACCCAGGCTGGACCAGATTCACTTACTGTTCATGGTGGACCTGCTCCTGGCCAGGGGAGATACCAGAGGAAGACCTCCAGGGACTATTGCCTGACTGATGATTGACATCTCTGCCAAATTCAAGTACCAGCACTACCAAGCTCCCCTTTTCTCTCCTTGCAAGGTGCAACTCATTTGTCTCTCTAGTATTTTCTATATTGTGTTTTAAATCCAGTTGCACATACATCTATGGAAGGGTCCTTCAAGCATCCTAGATTTAAATCTTCATGTAAAATATACTTTGGACCATTATATATGTAACAATTGTTAAAAATGAATATAATCTTAATACAGCTTACATATGTATGAAACCAGTCAAAAGGAAGCAAAAGAAGCCCTGCTGCCAATTAAATGGAAAAATCATTCATGCATCTCACTACTTTTTTCCTCTCGATTTTCTTTTTTTTCTTCCTCCTCCTCCTCCTCCTCCTCTTTTTTGAGATAAGACCTCATGTAGCCTAGGCTGTCCTCAAACTTACAACAGCTGAAGATAACCTTGAGCTTCTCTTTGAGGTCCCTTCTACCTCTGCAATCACAGACATGAGCTGTCACACATTATGACTGGTTATGGGGTACTGGGGATCTAAACCAGGCCTTCATGCATCCAGGCAGGGACTCTGCTCTCTAATCTTCACCACCAGCCCCCTTCCTTCCTTCTAATACCCCATCCAAGTCAATTTTCCTGAAAGGAGTCCTTCCATTTTCACACAGAAGGAACAGCTAGCCACGGACTTTCTTCTTCTCCAGGGTGGGGGAGAAAAAGAAAAAGAAATCATATACTTTCAGAGCCTTCTCATTATTATTTCTGGGAAAACACAATAAAGCTACAGCTGGCAGGCACTTATTTTTTTCTTAGCATTTAATAATAGAATTAATTGCTAAGTGGAAAGCTCGCAGCCCCCTTCCTGTTGTGCCTTGCCCTCCGCTATCATTATGAATAGATGTAAAAATCAAAGCTAATTATCATTCGGCATGTTTGAAGAAATAGACTGAGCCACATGCACAGAGCTCATTTTTCTCCCACCCCAGCCCCAGGTTAACAAGGTCGAGATACACATATGTGCACATGCCCACCCAAACATGTCAAGGTAGGGACAATTCCCTTGGGTGGTGAACTGTTTCTAGGCATTAGGCTGCTTCTGTTGCAGACACCGATTGTGGCTTGGAGCTTGTATTGTGAGTTGCATCAAGGTCAGGTGAAATCAAGGACTTGTGTTGCTTGAGAAGCTCATTACAGTATGGTTTATTTGCCTTGAATGGGACTCGGTGTATTTATTAAGAACCTACTAACTATAAATTGTTTGAGAAGGAGGGAGGCAAAGGCCATTGTCTAACTGATGACTGACAACTTCATTACAGAGTGAATGTGGAGCTTATTTGCCTTGAATGCGACACAAGTGACCTTCTCTCTGGGATACAAAAGTCACCTGAGAATGTGTGATTTCAGCAAGCAGAGAAATGGGAATGCCATCCACATGCCAAGTAGAAAGGCACTTTATTGGCTGTGGATAGGTAAGGAGCTACAGCAGGAAGAAGCCCAGGATCCCTTATTCACGCTACAGGATGGTATGCAGACATGGCAGAGAAAACAAAGAACTAATAAGATAATGCTCCTTCCCTATATATGGAAGGCCTCTAGGAGCAGAGCTGGAAGAGTTACATCTCAAGCATAGAGGTGGTGAGGGAAATTTCAAAGTTCTCTTTAACCTGAACAAAGGAGGTTTGTACACAATTCTCAGAATGTTAGTCACTATTCTCAAGTAAATACACAGGATCAGAGGTTCTATTCAATCTGTTAACTAAGGGGTAAGCCAAGATGAAACTGGTTGACTGGAATGCGATCTGGAAGCTAAATATGGGTGGTGATGTGTTATGGTATAAAGGGGGCTCAACTCCACAGAGCCACCAACCTTTTGAGTTAGGTTAGATCTGGCCCACCAGACAGAATCTAATTGCATGTCTAATAATCATGTCTAATTATCAGGATGGAGACACTTTCTCAACTGATATTCCTTCTTTCCAGATGCTCTAGCTTGTTATTAGGTTGACAAAAACCTAACTAGCACAAAGGGTCATATTCTTGGGGGGAAAAAAGTGTGGAGTAACAAGTATAAACACCTTCCATGGTTTTCCTTTCCAGTATTTGGCCTTCTCAGTGGTCACCCCAGCCATTCTGTCATAGCTTCTTGCCATAGATGACAAATATCACCCAGAACCCAGTGGGGGTCATGCTAGGCCTTTGAAGCCTGTGGTAGGACAGTGGGATAAGAAGATATTCAGTGAGGACTTCTCAAAGCCTCAGTGTTTCCAAGGCAAAAGTGCTCTTCTAGATCAGGGAGGAAGATGTCCTAGGAGTCCCTTTGGAGGAGGCTGCTCATGTCCTGTGCTCTGTGGGTCCACCTTGGGTGTAACCAAGCTTCCATGTGCAGCATATTAGTCCTGTGTGCATTTTGCATTTGTCTGCTTGTGTCAATGCCTCCTTGTTAATTACTGCCAATGCAGGAATCCTGACAGCAGGTGACAGAACTGTCCCACTTAGCTCTCTGGATGATACATTGCCAGAGATGTTTTATTTTTATTGATATTTTAAGTTATCATAGAAAAATATGAGTTCCATTGTGGCATTCTCATGCATATATCTTATGTATTTTCTTCTTTCATCTCCTGCTGCTCTCCATTTTTGTGCCACTTTCTGCAAAATTACGATTTCACGGTGTACTACATTTTCTTTCTCCACTCATTTGTTGATGGATCTTAGGCTCAATTTTTTAATTCTCTCTCTTTCTCTTTCCTCCCTTCCACCTTCTTTTTTCCCTCCTCCTTCCTTCACTCTCTCTCTCTCTACACACACACACACACACACACACACACATGGTCTACAATTAATTTTCAGATTTTTGTGGGAGAATTACTTTAATGCTTAGTCTTTTAATCTGTAAGCATGATATATATCTTCATGAACTTCATGATATCTTGAATTTTTTGTGCTCTTAGTCTATATGGGTCATATATAATTTACTTTATTCCCAGGTGTTAACTGATACATTCATAAACTGCAACTCTTTCTTACAAGTTTTGGCTTTTTTACTGGTTGCTAATACACACAGATAAAACTGATCTTGTCTTATTTTTATATCCAACATTTTATCAAGCTTGTTTATTCATTTAAACACTTGATCTGTGGACTGTTGAAATTCCTAAATAAGTACTAATAATGCCTCTGAGGTGGTATTTTGTTTTTAGATAATAGAGAAAATTTTCTTTTCCTTTTAATTTAAATGAGAAGTTACATTAAAAAGTTGATTAGAATTTCCCTCAAGTCAAACAACACCAATTACTGAGTAAGAATATCATTAATAACTTACTCTCCCCATTCCTCTCTGATGTCATATTCTGTCATTTATCCCATCTCTTAAGGGAATTCTTTTGCTTCTAGACTAGCTTATGATGAACCATCATTATGTATTCCTTGCATTCTGAATAAAGATGCCGTTGTGGCATCATGGTATCAATTTCAAACACCACCTGAATTTTCTCCCATTTCTTATTTAGAAGTATTGTATCAATATCAAATAGCATACCAACCTGTTATTTTCCTTTCTGTCCTTGTTTTGGAAGTCAGGATACAGTTGCCTTACATAAAACAAAGTGAGGTTTTCTTCTATATTTGTCTCTTCCAAAAGTGTGTTCCTTTAATTGTTTTGACATTTTTATCTGTACAGAAAGACTAATCTATACAGTTCTGATCACTGTGTCCTTTTTTAGGTCTTTCTGAAACATTAGCCTTCCATTTGGGATGATCTCCTTTTGTGTGGAAAGCAACCTCAGTGTTTGCCTTGGCTGCAGTTGCTGTGATCAGTGTGGTGTTTCCCTAGCTGTTTCTTCATTTCCCCACGATTGTGGAAGAGTGCTTTTGCACAATAGAAAACTCCAGGTTGAGAGACTTTTAAAAAAATAATTAAATCTGTCCATCCATTCTTGTTTTTACTTCTTTTCTTGGGTCGTTTGTCTGACATGTAAGTTTCCTAAGTCATCTTTTCAACTCTCATTGAAGAGTTTTTTCCTTGGCTTCTCTGTGCCTTTGCTAGAGGTTAGACAATCAATGGACATAATCTTTATTCTTTGTATGGTCTCTGCTTGAGTTCTCAGAGATCCTTGAATCTTGCTTAATGTCTTTTGTCAGTTTTTAAAAATTATCTTCAATTTTGTTTTCTAATATTGATTTTGGTTATAGTCTTTCCTTTGTCTCTGGGGATTCCTACATCCTGGTCTCATTCAAATTTTATTTTGCTTAATTTGTTTCTTATTTTTTTATGTTGACTAATTCTCTCTTCTGTGTGACTAATCAACTGTTAATCATACTCATTGAGTTCATAATTTTGATAATAATATTTTTAATTTGGATATTTTGTATTTGTTTCTTTTATTAAAAATTGGCCATGTCACTGTCATGGTATTTAGTTTCCTCCCAGCACCCTCAGTCTTTTTGTGTGTGTTTATTTGCTTTAGCATTCTCAAACATGATGATTCTAATCATTCTGAAATATGTGTCTGATTGCTCTAATATTTGGATGCTTTGGCATTCTGTGCTTGGTCCGTCCCTTTCTGTTGATTTGGGATATTGTTTGTATAAATTATTTTAGACTAATAGACCATTCTCTTCCTACATAGAGGACGTATGTGTACTTTCTTACTCTTGGGACCACTCACTGGCTTCTACCAAATGAATGAGCTCCTTGTCCCTGTCTCGTCTTGATGCTCAGCCTGGTCCTACCTGTGCTGGTGAAGGGCACTGTCCCCTCTGGCACCTAACCTGGTTACACTGTCTCTGCACTGGTCAATGAAACCTTCTCGCCCTATTTTAGCTACTTTTGTCCATTTTGACCAAACTCCCAAAGGAAAATGTTCCTCAGCCTTGAGCATAACCCTATTTCTCTTTGTCAACAATCTTGACTTTAAAGGTCTTTTATTTTTAAACTTTCTTATAAGTTGTCAGTGTCATCAATTGGCTTTAAAAAAAAAAAAGAAGGACAAAACAGCCCATTGTTTTAAACCTTTCCATATGCGTGTGTGTGTGTATGTGTGTGTGTGTGTATTATGATGAGTAGTTGAATCTGAATGACCGAATCTGCCATTACTGCAAAGAAAGTAAAAAAAAATTGTTTTTGAAATTATTCTTTGCTTGAAATGATTAAATTGTCTAAAATTTCCTACACACTTTCCTGCCCCTCTATACAAACACAGTTCACATGGTGAGGGAGTGCTCTGTGCTTGAACAGTAACAATGACTCCTTTGCTTCAGTGCAACGGGCTTGGGCCCATGGAGCCGTTCGGATCAGCTCATTCCCATAGTTATCACGTTGTCTTTGCACCCATAAATATAATGTAGGGTGCTGAGGGAGCACAAAGCAGAACCACAGAGAGTCCCTTGAAGCATAAGCATCTAAGGCTTGGCCCTGTGGTTCAATTTTGTTGTTCTTTCTTTGTGTCTCCTGTGGTTCCATGCTAGGCAAAGGTCCTACCACCGAGCCACATTCCAAGCTCTGTGCATATGTATAGTAAGTGACATGTGTGACCCCATACATCATATTCACACATGACACGTGTGAGGAAGAGTAAGCTTGGTGCTGATTGGAAAGGCTATAGGAAGATGATCATGTCAGCCTGGGCTGGAGAAGGTAGGCTCTGGCCTCTTAATCAGCGTTTAGGGAGATCTGTGAAAACTATACCTTTAGAAGGATGTAGAAATGTACTTCAAAGCACAGGGAAAAAAGCAAAGACATGTTACAATGGGAATGAGGAAAGTCAGTGAATCTTCAGCAGTAGTGTATTTGTGTTTGAAACCAGGATGAGCTGTTATTCCTTCATGAGATTAGGTCACATGGATAGCAATGCAGAAGGTATTTTGAAGAAATGGTTGACATTCTCAAATCAGTGGTTAATTAATCAATGGGGAGGTAAAGGGCTTGGTGTGCTTCCTAGAGTTTGTCTGATGCCTTAGCAAGCAAGTGGCTTATGGGTAACTCATTCTTTTAACACCCAGTAGACTTAGTGAACATGTAAGCCTCAGATGGTACTCAGACCCTCCAGATTGTGGCTTGCAGGACCAAGCAGAGGACTTGGTTCAATTGTACCCAAGACCTCAGACCCACTGTGGGATGATTGATGCTTCTTATTTTAATTTCCTAAATTTGTGGTTATTTTATGAAATAACTGGAAAGCCAACACAGGGAAGTATGGCTAGAATAGTAGACATCAAAAACACTCACAAAGAAATCACTTAGAAATTGCACTTGAAAATAAAAATAATATCCTTGTTAGCTAAGAGATGAATAGACAGGAATAATTCAGATGTGAGTCAATTAAAATAGCAATGACAAAAGGGCAAAGTGATGTCTTCATCATTAGAAACTGTAAAATATGGAAATGGTCCTTACATAACTTCTGGATCAAAGAGGGAATTCAAAACATCTTTCATTCTGTAAAAACAGCATTGAGGACATTGTGTGGAAACACTTGAGAATCATGTGTAGTTTAAAAGCTTAAGTTATGATCTTGTTTTTATTATTAAGGCACAATGATAATTAATAAAACATTTAACTCAAATACCTGAGAAAACAATACCAAATTTATAGAGAGGAGGACAAAAACACTTAAGACAAAGAGCACCATTTATAAATTAGAAAATGAAACACATAACTATCAGGGGTTGTCTCAGCAAAACAATCATGTATATAAAAAGGAGAGTTCTAATTAATTGCATACAATAGATAGAATGTTAGATAACGCCTACTAAGCATGCAAAAAAATTTGAATGGAAATTTTTAATGAAGTATGGTGTGTGGCGGTTATATTCCTATGTGTGAAGGCACATGTGAGCACGCAGCTCTACATGTGGATAAAGGCATGCATTTACATACATGTATCCATCGTAACCCTAGAAGTCAGCTTTGGGCATTGTTCTTCTATCTTGATAGTGTCTTCCTTTGGCTTGGAACGTGCTGAGTGATGAGGCTAGCCCATTTTCCCAGTGACCCCTCATCTCTGCTTCCCCAGTACCAGTATAACTACATGACACCAAACCCAACTTTTTATTTTGTTTTATTTTTAAATGTGGGATTAAACTCAGGTCCTCATGACTGCAGGCCAAGCAGTTTCCTGGCCAAACCATTCTCCCAGCCTCCAAAGAAGTCGATTTTAAATATTTAAATGTGCATTCTAATAATCCATGTATCTCCTTATTAACATCTATGTTTTTTTTTCAAATGTATCTTTTGAGTAATCTCTTTGACCTAGTTTAAAAATTAGCAGCAAGACTTCTGCATGGTTTGAGGCATTGCAGTTTTTGTGACAATATTCCATTATCTAATTTCAGATGAAAATTGTGCCTTCTGCTTTCTATCTACCTTCTCTCTCCTCTCTTTTGTCCCTCTTCTCTACTCCACCTCTACCTACCTTCTTCATTTCTCTCCTTCATGCCTCTCCCCACTCCACCTCTCTTCTTCATCCCTCTCTCCTACTCTATCTCTCATGCCTCCCTCCCACTCCACCTCCACCTACCTTATCCACTCCCTTCTTTTATCCCTCTCCCCCAGATTCTGGGTGTGAGGTTTCCCTCTTCCTGTATAAACTGGGGTGTTTTCTGAAGGGAGAAATTACAAATATCCAAATTGCGTAAGACTAAGTTACCCTGCGAAGTTGTCCTGTGTAATGGTGTGATGGGCATAATCAAAGCTCCTCTGTCAAGGGGCTCTGGGGATGTGCCATTGACTTTTTGATGGAACAAAGCAGAAGCCATGACAGTACCAGCCCTGTAGATGAAACTTTTCCAGTTTAGAAGAGGGAGAAATATTTAGGTGGATAACATGGGACATGGAAACACATACAAAAGGATCCCTTCCTTCATGCCACAGGGTTCTTTGTAACAGATATTTTACTCTTAGGCTCTCCCTGTCCCATCCTTCACCTTTATTATTATAATCCTCTGTTCTGGCCATATTAGACAGGGATGTGATTCTCAGGCTGCATGGGTTAGGGGTGTTTTTGGAGAAGCGTGTGGTTTTAAGAGTGTCGTCATTAGGTAAGCTGTGGGAATCTGCAGGATTCATGCTGGCATTCATAACTGCTTTTTCCTGTCCAGGTGTTCCCCACAGTCCACACAGGTCCAGTCTGAAGCTTTGTGCAGACCTGTGTGTGAAGCAGACATTCACATGGCTCCCCTTGTATGAGTACAGAGAGAGGACTCCAGTCTTGATAGCTACCCACGAGGCACCTTTAAGATAAATATCTGGCCCACCGAGTGGCACAGGAAGGGCAATGGAGAAGTCACCGCTACTTGAGTGCCAGGACCCAGGGCAGATTCTGAAACACGAAACCAAGAGTCAGGAAAGAGGTGACAGTAAGCTCCCCATAGTCCGGGACATGCAGGGCTCCATTCATAACTTGTTAAGGGGAAGCTCGGGATCGCTTCCAGCAGCCAGGGACAGCTTATCTGCGGCAGGGATGAGAAATTTCACTTCTAACAAAGCTCTGCCCAGAAAGGGCTCTTATTGCTGAGGCCAGAATGAGGATATTAGCAGCAGTGCCTGCTTCTCCGCAAACTCTATTAGCCTCAGGTAATAGCTTTCCTTGTGGCTTTCAGTATTCACTCAGCCTGAGAGACCCACTCTAAAGAAAGTTTCTCTGGAACCAAGATGGATTTATGCCCAGAAGCATGACCCAGTCAGGAGGTTGCCATTGAATCATGTATTTCTCAATGGGTGCTTGGATGGAGTTTCTGTAAGGTGTGTCAGATTTTTCCCATTCATGCTCACTTTTATTATAACATAAGAGATGCATACACAGAGACGTGTGTGTGTGTGTGTGTGTGTGTGTGTGTGTGTGTGTTGCCTGCTGCAGTGACAAAAATATCCAACTCTGACATGAGCAACTTAAGGAACAGAGGGTAGATTTGGGCTCACAGTTTAAGGGTGTCATCTGTTGTGGGGGGGAAGGAGTGCCGGCAGGAGCATGAGGCAACTGGTCACTGCTCAGTCCACAGCCAGGAGCAGAGAGAGGTGCATGCTGGCACTCTGTTCATCTTCTCCTTGTAATTCAGTCTGTGCTCTCAGCCCTTGGAGTGGCACTGCTCATGTTTAGGGTAGATCTAGAAACTCCCTCACAGACATGCCCAGAGCTGCTCTAAACCAGCGGCTTTCCACCTTCCCACTGCTGTACCCCTTCAATATAGTTCCTCATGTTGTGCTGACCTGACAACTGTACAATTATTTTCATAGCCACTTCTTGTAACTTCGCAGTTAAAAATCATAATGTAAATATCTGTGTTTGCTAACGGTCTCAGGAGACCCTTGTGAAAGGGTCATTTGCTCCCCAGTGGGGTCAGGATGCATAGGTAGAACCATTGTTCTAGATGCTGTCAAGGTGACAGTATTGACCATCACACCTGAGCTGGCTTCTGAGGCTCCCTGAAACCCACAAGTTCAAGATGTCTAAGTACTTTTCTGTTTTTCTTGGAGAAAGAAGTCTTTTATTTTTTTTTTCTTTTGGTAATTTAACAAATAATCCTCCAGGGTACTGGTCCTCATGACAGTGGGAAAAGCCTGGAAGAGTTGGGTAAGAGCCATATTTGTCTTGATGTTTGAGGACAGAAGTGACAGGAGTGGCTTTCCAGAAGGATTCCACTGATTGCCATGTAGAGAATGGTCTAGATAGAGGCAGGAAACAGACACTTAGCAACTGAGCAGAAGGCAAGCGCAGCAGCAAAGGAGAAATGGTGGGATTTAAGTCACAGTGGGAGCTGAGGAGATCTGTGGCCATTATCTGGCTGTTACTTAGAACCACTACAGTTTTTAATGGCTGAGTTATGAGTGCCATTTCTTCATTTTCCATCTCTCTCTCTCTCTCTCTCTCTCTCTCTCTCTATATATATATATATATATATATATATATATATACCTTTCTTTCTTTCTTTCTTTCGTTCTTTCTTTCTTTCTTTCTTTCTTTCTTTCTTTCTATCCATTTACCTATCTACCTACCTATCATCTTTCTGTGTATGTATGTATCCATCTATCACCTATCGTCTGTCTACCTATCTATCTATCTATTCATCCATCTATATCTCTATATAAATATGATCATATATCATCTATCTATAATCTATCATATATTTACCATCTATCAATGTACGTATCTATTCTTTCACGTATCTTTATATATAAACGTATATATCATCTATCAATCATTTATCTATCATTTACCTATCAATTATTTATTAGTTTTTGCTTTTGTCTTCTTAAAATAGTGATTTTCACTCACTCATTCACAAAGTTGTTCATTCATTCACTCATTCAGTCACCATCCATCTACTCATTCATTCACTCACACATCACTTAATCATGTATTCTCTTACACACTCACTCATCTTCCAGGAAGAGTCACTTCCAAGTAGACAGAGGAAGGGATCAGAATCCTAGCCAAGAGCCTATCTGTGTCTGTGTATGTATGTATGTCCAAAGATCTGCCTCTCTGACCTCTTCAGACAATAAGCAGATTCTTTTAGAAAAGTTGGATACTGTTTCCCCAGTTCGTCAAATGCAGAATTAGAGAAAAGCAAAGAGGTAGAAAGCAACCAATGCTGTATAACACCAAAAAACAAAAGCAGTGGCCCTGCTATATACCTTCTATTTGCCTTCTAGATCCCTGTGTTGTCTACTGATCCATTCACTGAACCCTAAGACCCTAACTCATAAGGCTTTATATTGGATATTGAGAAATGACAATTTGATTTGGGGTAGAGAGAAGAAGGTGAAGTAAGTAGTTTATTCTCCTTTTCTCCAGGTGTCTTTTCCATGTCCGGGGACAAGATGCATCTCCTTAGCCCCTCTAAGCCACAGACTCTGTCTGGAGGTGTCTTTGGATTGCTGACCTATAACATGAAGGTAGCAATAGTTGCAAATATCAAAAATTTCAGTGTTTTCCATGCTTGGGAACTGTTCACATAATCACCTGCATCTAGTCTGATTCTTAATCAACAAAGTTTATTAGACCAATGAGGGTTATCTGATCTGGCAATGCCCTCTGCTTCCAGAAGAAGCTTTGAGGGAGACAGATGTTTGCTTTTAGATCCTCAGAGGGTGTTAGGAACCAAAGAGGAGGGGTTTTAAGTATTCTCTAAGTAAAGCATAATTGACAAGCAATAACATTAATTGATTTTTAAGTATATAATTTGTTTAGTGTTGACAGATGTAAATCATCATGCTAACAGCTGTGCAGTCAAGATGTAGAAATCTTGATTTAACATAAGACTCACTGAAACTCTCCTAACACCACCTTTTGGTCAAACATCTCCCTCCATACTCCTGTCCCTGCTGCTGTGAGGTTTTTTCAGTATTCTCACTTCAGCAATGTGTCCCCTGTAGGATGTCCCAGCTGAATGAAAGGGACGAGACTTTAAGCTCTTTAAGTAGGAAGTCCTGATATCCACCAGGAGAAATTGAAATATTCCAAAGCCAAGCTCCATAAATAATATGACTGTTAACAGTTGCTGAGGCAAGGAGGCAGGACAAGAATAGAAAAATCGATTATAACTTCTAGCTTTTAGTTAGAAATGGAGATTTGAGGTGGTTAATAGAAAAATTGGTCCCTGATGCACTCATGAACTTACAGTCACTGTGGTTATTTGCTTAAGATCTGTGTAAGATCAAGCCAGTCAACATTTTAAGATGGAGTGGGAAGGGTTCATGAGTCCCCATCCTTAACTGAGCAGACATGGACAGTTTGTAGCTTCTGGTAGAGCAGGAGTCAGTTGTCTCTAAGGGCGTGGCTGTGGAAGACTGGCTCTGGTCCAGTGGATGCCTCACACTCAGGAAGATATAGAACAAACTAAAATCAATGCATAGTGGGTTTTTGTTGTTGTTGTTGTCTTTTTTTTTTTTTAGGTCAAAAAAGTGTAGGGTGAATGAATAGGAATAGATCAGGAAGGCGTTAGGGAGGATATAATAAAAATGCATTCTATAAAACTCCCCCAAATTAATAAAAAGTTGGTTCATATAAATCAAGAATTTAATAGTGGGCTCTGGTATCCAACAGTCATCCAATTATATTGCTTTCTTACATTTTTCCCATGGTAAAAATGGCTACTAATGGGCCAATGATATGTCTCAGTTGCCAAGGCTGATGACGTGAGTTCAGTCTCAGGGATCAACATATTGGAAGGAAAGAACTGACTCTCACAAGCTGTTTCCTGACATTAACTCATGTGCTATGGCATGCACATGAACACACACACACACACACACACACACACACACACACACACAGAGAGAGCGAGAAATAATATAGCAATTAAAAGAACCCACATGGCTACTCATAATAGCTTATATGTCATTATGAAATTTGAGATGGGTTACTGTACATAGCATACCTTGGCCAGGATGAAGCTGTGTGTATATAGTCCATGAAACATGCCTACATAAGGTATTTTTTTCTTATTATTAATACTGCATGTATTCTTAATGGATTTTTTTCTTTTTCTAGTCTTCTCTAGCCTGGAAGGGTTGTTTTTTTTGTTTGTTTGTTTTGTTTTGTTTTGGTTTGGTTTTGGTTTTGGTTTTGGGTTTTTTTTTGCATCTTGCTTTTTCTTTCATTTTCATATCACTAAGTTTTTACTTGCTTGTGTGAAAAATATTGGAGTAGTCATTTGTTGGAAGTCACTGGGGGTGGGCTTTGAGGTTTCAAAAGCCCACACCAGGCCCAGTGTCCCCCACCCCTGCAGACAACACTGTCTGTCTGCAGGTCAGAATGTAAAGCTCTTAGCTGCTGCCCCAGTGCCATGCCTGCCTGATTCCCACCATAATGACTACAGACTAACTCTCTAAAACTGTAAGCAAGACCCTAATTAAATGCTTTTTTTTATAGCAGTTGCTTTGGTCATGTTGTCTTTCATAACAACAGAGTAGTAACTAAGACAGCATAGAGCGACTAGTTTTCCAACTCAGTCTTTGAGGTGGGAGGCTTTTCACTCAGGCTGTCTTCTCTGAGTAGAGGGTTGCCATCTGCTTTTCCCATTCTATAAGCCCAAACCTTAATCTTACCCAGAGGGATCTTCACAGATACATCCATAGTGAAGCTTCTGTAAGTCTCTGGATATCCTGTGCACAGTCAACACAATCTGTAAAAGCAATGCACACATTCACCCCACAGGACTGTTTGGGGAATTGTGAGAGGGAAGGATGTATATACAGATATTAACAGGATGTGCTTGCTTCAATTATATATAAGCGAAAGGGACTGAATATCTGTAGACTATGGACAACGCCTAAAGCTTCAAAGCATGATCCAGAATCAGTACGAGGTTCTCTGGCAACATTACCGCTGCTTTTCTCTAAGCATGATCTCTGTGTGTCCATCCCAGTGGGGGTGGGTGGAACCTTCATCCACATATTTAGTTGATTTGGAGAAAAAGGATTTGAACATGCACGTCTGACCTTTATTTGTTTATATTTTTGTTATAAAAACACGTGCTATTTCCTAATTGAATTGCAATCTTCTTGGTGTGACAAGTTCAGCCAGACTTGGGAAGAATCTCATTATTTGTTGCTGGAATGAAGTAGAAGCTGCTTGAGCAGGAGGTTCCTCGCTCAGGAAACCGTGTGAAGTGTAAGTGCCTATCCTCCAGCGAGATTCAAAGGACTCTCCTACAGGACTGTCAGGGAAGTGCCCATGTGGCTCAGAGAAAGCCACTGTAATGAAATAGCAAAACGGATTGTGTGTATACTCAAGTCCAGGGACAGAACATCACTCCTGTTGTGCTAGCATACTTGTCTTCTCAGTAGGCACAGGGAAAACTAAGTAATGAACTTCATTCTAAGTTATGAAGGCCTGTGTCAGCTCTCAATAATGGCAGCATCCCAACAGTTCTTGGTTTAAAGAAGCTCACCCCTGGTGATAATGTTGAATCTTCTCCCCAGATCGAGCATCTGTTATTGGCTCTCAGAATCTCTTTCGTATATCTCTATCCAGCAATATGCTTATGGGTATGTTCCCAAAGGAAACTAAGTCAGTATACTGCAGACCTCATGTTCATTACTCTACCATTTACACAAGCAATAAGAAAGCATGAAAGTGACAACATGGAAAGACATGAACATACAGGTCTCTGCTCTCAGTTTTCCCAGACTGCACCACTTGTGCACTTGATTCTGTCCAGTAATGGTGTACTTAAGTAGCTGAGTCTTGGACCAACAAACCGTTATGAGATCGCAATTGACTCTAGGAAGCATCCACTCTTCTTTAGTAGAAGTAAGCTGAAGGTAACCATTTGTTTCCCCTAAGCCTGAGCCCACTGTCACCATGAGAGCTGTCTTATGTGACAGAGGAAGAGCAAGTTAGCATGCAAGGAGCAAGTCTTTCCTCCAGTTGTGGCAAGTTTTGTAACCAAAATTGGCTCAGTGGTAGTTCTCTGACTCCTAGTATTTCTGTCTCCTGCTCTTCTGCTGATGGAATAAGATCCAAATGCAATCTCTTTCCTCTCATCTCTTCTTATTCCCTACTCTGTCCTCGCTCTATAAGAAATCTATAAGACATGGGCAGTGTAGACCAGATCTTTGAGAATTAATAGCTCAACGATATTGGTACAGTCAGTACTAAATAACCCCATTCACAAGACCCACTCTAATCTATCTGGCTAGGTACTGTTATTTCCCTTAGCAATTCATACTCAGCTACTGTTTATCCATATTCGTGGATTGTGACATGCAAGGTGTACTAGATTCAGGTGGCACTGTTACTCAAGAGAGCATGTTAGCAAAGAAAACTGCCTCCGTATTAATACATGACACAAATACTTCACTAGAGCACATCTCAAAAATTAGTCTCCAACACTTCCCACAGGGCCAATGGACACACAACGTACGTGCCTACTGTAGGGCATGACCACAGAAATGGTAGAGTGAAGAGTCACACAATGTGTCCTCTGTCTCCTTCATGTCTTCCTGCCTAATTTCTATTGGAAAAACATCTCTAAGTGCCTGGGTCAAGTCTACTTTCATCATGAAAATTTCACTATGTGTCACTATCTACTGAAACTAACACAAGACCAAAAAGAGTGGTATTAATAGGACACAAGGGACCCTGAACTACAGGCAGTCTTGACTACTGTATTGTTAACACAACCATATTCTGTGACTTTCTAAACAAACTTAGTTTTTCCATCCCAGAAAACATTTGCCCAGGGTGATGACATTGCTTGTCATTTTAGGGTTTGTGTCAGACAGTTTCTTAAAATCTATTTCTCTGGAGAATAGAGCAGCCAGGCAACTGTCAGTTACTTCTCCTTGGTTAAGAATACTTAGCTACACTCACCTGCCTTCATTAGAGCCATCATTGCAGAGATAAAACACCATGACCAAACCACAGGGGTGGGGGAGGATTTAGGTGGATTATATTTCTGTATCACTCTTCATTATCAAAGGAAGTCGGGACAGGAACTCAAACAGGACAGAAACCTAGAGGCAGGAGGTGATACAAAAGGTCATAAATGGGTGCTACTTCCTGGCTTGCTTCCCATGGCTTTCTTATAGCACCCAGGACCATCAGGCTTTGGAATGGTACCGCCCACAATGGGCTGGGCTCTCCCATATCAATCACTAATTAAGAAAATACCTATAGCTGGATCTGTTGGAGGCATCTTCTCAGTTGAAGCTCCCTTCTTTCAGATAACTCTAGCTTTTGTCAAGTTGATATTCAACTATCCAGAATACCACAAAACCAGTCTTTTTTTTTTTTTCAGCTCCTGATTCCTCAAGAGTTCCTTCCCATTCTCCACTTGCTGGCTCCACCCACCCTAAACTGTTCTGCATGATCTTTACCTCATTCCACTGATCTTTAAAAGGTGATTTTGAAACAGAATCCTACACAAGTGCCCTGGTGATATACATATCCTATTATAACACTGGGGTAGGCTCCCTACTCAACTAGCAATCCACTCCGTTATTGAGGTGGTCTTTGGAGAAAGACAGCAGTTAATATTTTTTATTTTTAAGGTAAAGAATTCATAAACAGAATCCACATCCATATGTCAATAGCAGTTTACAATCTAAACATCAATTTCCTCATATGCTAATAGTTCTCAGATATACATAAAATTACCAAAGCTTAATATGCAGAACCAACAGGGAGTCTGGTTAGCAATGTAGACTTCTGGACCCACCTGGATGGATTCTGCTTCCTTCTGTCTGGGAAGGGAGTCAAGAATTTCCCATTCCTGCTATGCAGGTAACTGCCACAGATGGTCCACAGATGATATTGGAGAAACAGTAACCTAGACCCACATGGCTGTTTTCAGCCACAGACCACAATAAAGATTTTAATATTATCTGTTGTCTTACCTTCGGCTGCTATAACAAAGTACCAGAGACAGAATGGCTTATAAACAACAGAAGTTTCTTCCTTATAGTTCTGGAGCTAGGGAAGTCCAAAATCACCGTCCCTTCATGTTGGATTTAGGTGAAGACCCTCTTTCGGGTTTGCAGATGGCTGATTCATTACATCCTCGTATGTCATCAGTTGGATGGGGAGTGGTCATTTGTTAAGGCACTGATCTCATTCATAAGGCATCTACCATGTGATCTGATAATTTTCCAATAGTCTGACATCCTAACACCATCCAACTGGATGTAAAGATTTCAACATATGTGTCAGGAAGGAGCAGAGTCATTCAATCCTTCATACTGGAGGAGGAGATATAAATATACTATCTCACTTACCAAAATCTAGTTCGATTTCATTCAGATACAGATTAAGATCTACAGATCTATAAATTTCAACTCACCTGAAAAAAATAATCTCCCACTAAATGGTTAACAAAAAAATTACATCTCCAATGTTCCTGGTCAGGGGTGGAGTAAAGGCCATAAGCTGGAAAAGGATATCCATAAAACTATTTCTGGGCTGGTGAGAGGTCTATCATGCCTATTAGCTTAACATAAACATGTTAGATAATGGCTCCTGCCAAGCTGATGACCAGTATTCAGTCTGCAAAACCCACATGATAGAAAAAGAGAACTAACTCCCACAGATTGTCCCACAGGAATTTTGTGTTGTGTACACACCACACAACACACACATGTGTACATGCGTGCACACACACATGCATACACACACACACACACACACACACACACACACACACACACACACACAAACTTTCCTCTCTGAGTTTCTCCCCGGTGGGTACTCTGTTTTGCTTTGCACTATAACTTAAGAAAGGCACTGTGGTGTTTCATACAGCCCCCGGCATTGACCTTGTTCAGTGATCAGCCTCTGCTTTCTATTCCATCTACTCACTGGGCCTGCAGTCCTGATGTCCACATGCTCAACCACCTGCAGCCGGTGCTACTAGAGTAGCTGCCATCATGTATTGATCACAGGCTCCAAGTACTGGATCTCCACACAGTCATGCCTCTACCTTCCTGTCACCACTCATTCTGTCCCAGTGTGGCTGATTTCTTCTCAGAGAACTCCTTGTATTAGCCTTCAGACCAGATCTGTTCTGAGAAAGAACAATCTTCTGTCCTTCATATTGGTTCTAAGTGGATCACTGACCTCAGCACCCCTGTGCTGTAGATTCCCTCTGTTAGAAATCAGGCCCTCCCCCAGTGTGCCCTCAGGGACACAGTGCTAGAAGAAGCTACATTATTACTAGTCACCAACCATTTAAGAGGTCCTGCCATCCCAGATCTCTCTCTCTTGTTCTTTCTGTCTCCCAGTCTCTCTGTCTCTCTGCCTGTCTGTCTCCCTGTCTCTATCGTTCTCTCTGATGCCTCCACTCTGAGATAGCCTTGCACTCTCTCTCCTCCCAGTAAATCTCTTGCATGAGATCTGCTGTGTGGTCTGATTTCTTTGCAGCATACCTTGACCCAGGCCTGCCGAGGTACTCTGCCACTAAATCCTAACACCCTCCCTAATCCTGCAGGTCCTGCATTGGCTGATCACTTAACACTAGGCTTTGAGTCTATTTGCTCTTCTCACTTTTCCAACAATAGGTGTTGGGGCTGTGAAAGCATTGGATTAAAAACTAGAGTGAGCGCATGGCAATTAAAGAGATTACCTTGCAATCTGAGTTCTGTTTACTTTAACGCTTGCAAAAATAAATAGATAGATAGATAGATAGATAGATAGATAGATAGATAGATAGATAGATAGATAGATAGATAGATAATAACAATGCTGGGCATGGTGCTACATGCTTGTAATCCCAACAGTGAAATGGCAGAGACAGGAAGGACCTTTTGGCTAGACTTCTTAGTATACTTGGGAGCTTCTGTGTCAGTAAGAGACTCTGTCCCATAAGAAAAAGAAGAGAAACACAGTGGAAGGGTGACCCTGGAGGACAACAGCTGCAGTGATCTCCACATGCACACACATCCACACATACCCTGAACCCATCTCTCACTCTCACTGCCTCTCTCTCATAAATCCCCCCCAACAAATCTCTTGTGCAAGATCTGTTGTGTGGTGTGATTTCTTTTTAGCATACCTTGGCCCAGACCTGCCAAGGTACTCTACCAATACAGAGAAACTCACTACTCTGAACATGGGCTGTGTCAACCCATCGCAGGACATCAAGCCCTGTCCTTCTCTGGATCCCATGTCTGGGATCCCTTTAACGGTATCATCCATAGTCAGTTTCCTCCCTTGACTGATGTCGGTGTAGACTTCATCTCCCAATTACTCACAAGCTATGGAAAATCTAGCAGTGAGTTTTGTGTTGTGATTACCCAGGGTGGATAAGAAGTCCAATGCAGGCCTACTTCTGTGTGTTTGGACCTCATCTCTGTGACATCGAGTATGGGACTTTCAATAACTTGTGAGCTCTACGTTTCTAATCTATGCCTTTAGAGTAGCATTGAGCTTTGAGCACTTTGTGGCAAGTATATGCCTGGATTCCTTGGGGAATCTCTCTTTCACATCTGCAGATAGGTTGTTAGAGATTTATTTATTGAACTTAACATTCAGATATTAGTTGATAAGACAGTTCAGACTTCTTGGTCATCTTCTCTAAATCTGACCCTGACCTTATTCACATACTGGGAACTTAATGAACATTCTCGCCACAGTGGGATGTAACAACTGAGGGAACAAGGAACCCTAGCACAAAAACCACTTTGAAGACATTTTCTTACTTAAAATGTATTGTTCTGCTCATGGAAATTATCAAATTTTGCAGCTTACATTTTCCTAAATATTTCACTATAATATTTTTTTTACTACGCACATTACATATTTACAATTTTCAAATTTGTTTAACAATCAAAGGTGTTTGTTAATTCCTCCTTTTGCCTGGGTTAGTATATCTTCATACCAGATATACTTGTTTTGTGGCTTTTACTGTGATTTCCTTTAGATGTATTTGGGAATCCTGCCAGCATTTCTCCTGACCCCTGTCATCCCAAATGGCATTTCCTCACCCATATTTTGTTTACATTTCTCAGGACTGAAACTTTAAAATTTGAAGAGGAAATCTGTCCTTGGATTTTTCTCTCATAGCTGTCAGGATAAAAACAAAACAAGATGAAGCACAATTACATAGAGAGAACTTTGAAGTGTCCGCTTGGTGCCTTAAGGAAAAAGGAAGCAGCCCACCGGGAAGTGCTTTCACCTTGAAGGCATCTCCTTGTCCTGTGGCAGATGTCTTTCTAAGTTAAGCCCCTGGGTCCCTGATTTGATGAATATGCTGGGTGTCTTTAAATGTCGTTACATGCTGCATCTCCCAGCACCTATTTTAACAGGCATAGCAAATGCCTCGCAGCCTTTATACCCTGCCATGTTTGCTGTAATCTGACTTCAGTATAATGCATATGTGAAGTTATATATACCATGGACCAGAAACAATGGAATACCTTAAATTTCTTTTTAAAATCAAACACTGGACAAAGCACAGGACGTGTTGTGGAAGAGTGGGAGAAGAATAGAAGGACTCAGAGGGGACAGGAGCTTCACAAGAAGATGAACAGAGCCAACTAACTTGGGCCCAGGGAAGATTATGGAGCATCAACCAGGTACCATGCATGGACTCAACCTAGGCCCCTTACACATAACTGGGTAGCTTGGCCAACATGTGGGTCCTCTAGAAAGGGGAGAAGGAGCTGTCTCTGACTTGGACTCTGTTGCCTGCTTTTCAATCACTTTCCCCTGGTCCTCACCAGGCCACAGGGAAGAAAATGCATTAAGTCACGTAGCGACTTGATGTGCTGGTGTGAGTTGGTAGCAGGAAGGCTCCCTTTATCAGAGGAGTAGAGGAGTGGAAATAGGGAGAAGTGGGGTGGGAGGAAGGATGGGAATGGGAGGAGAAAAGGGAGGGCCTATGATCAGGACGTAAAGTGAATAAATAAATACATTAATTAAAAATCATTAACATATATGAGAGCAGAACTCTTTTATTCAGCAAATATTTGCTAAATTCCTGTAATAGGACACTAGGTATTAGATTTGAGTTTATCAGAAACCAAAACCAGATACATTCCCATTCTTGTGGAAATCCTTACGAACGAGATACATTAATGGAACATCCACACATCACACACATAGGTAAAGTAAGATGGTGAATTCTTAGTGAGCAAATGAAATAGGCTGCAAATGAGATTCAGATAGCATCATGTTGGATTAAGATGTTCAAAGGATAATAACGAAGTGAACATTATGGGCCTCTGTGGATATCATTGCAAGCAAGGAGTGGCATTAGAGAAGAAATCAGCTAATGATCAGAGACGATCAAAGGGCCAGTGATCAGGGAAGAAAGAACCACATAAAAATCTAATGATTTTGAGAACAGAAGATGAGAGGGTGTGTAAGAGTCAATGTATAGAACCAAAGTAGGTTCATCATGCTAACATCCCCAGCCTTCCCAAGAGTCTGCCGGCATCCCTAGTGTGATCACATGAGCATTATCAATCACGTGTCTTTTATGTGTGGCCAGTTGTTTTGTGAGCCTGGAGACTGTACCCGGAGACTTGTATATGCTGGACATTTGACCATGGATCTGTACTCACAGCCTAAAAATTAACCTTTCACTCTAGCTCTGGTGTGAAAAATGGAGTAGAGGAGTTAGACATAGTTATGGGTAGCCTAGATAGATTTCTGTCACAAAAGACAAGACACAGGTTAGATTTAAAAAGTTTTAATTTTTTTCTTCATTTCTGAGAATTCCATCTACGTATACAATGAAACATATCTATCTCCCATTTCCCCGGGAATGCCTCACGTTGCCCCCAATACTCAGCCACATGTTTCTCTTTCTTTCTTTCTTTCTTTCTTTCTTTTTCTCTCTCTCTCTTTCTTTCCTTCTTTCTTTCTAAATAATGCACTAAGTCCAGTTAGTACTGTTAATATGTGCATGCATGTGGGGCTATCCACTGAAACATAGGAAACCTATCAGTAGTCATGGTACATTCGTAATAAAAACCATGTGTTTCCCATAATGTGATGGTTTGAATGAAAATGACCTCATACACTCATAGGAGGCATGGCCTTGTTGGGGTAGGTGTAATCGTGTTGGAGGAAGTGTGTCTTTGGCATAGGCTTTGAAGTCTCAGATGTTCAAGCCTGGCCAGTGTGGTAGTCTCATTCTGCTGCCTGTGGTTTAAGATGTAGAACTCTCAGCTCCTTCTCCAGCACAGTGTCTGTCTGCATGCTGCCATGTTCCCTGCCATGACAATAATGGTCTAAACTTTCAGAATGTAAGTGATTCCCAGTTAAATGCTTTTCTTTGTACGAGTTACTGTGGTCATGGTGTTTCTTCACAGTAATAAAGCCCTAACTAAGACATCTAGCAATGATTAAATGCCAATAGCTCGTCAGCAAGGGCTAAGGCCTGGAGTCTATCTACCCCTGCTATGCCAATATTATGGCTGGCTTGATCTTGTGTGGGTCTTGTACAAGTAGCCATAGCTGCTGTGAGATCACGATTTAAATAGCCATGCTATGTCCAGAAGATACCATTTCCAGCTCTTACGTTCTTTCTGTCTCCTCTTCTGTGCTGTTCCCTGAGCCTTGGTGGTAGAGGGATTAATACAAATGTCATATTTAGGCCTGGGAACTAAGTCTTTTATTTTTCAGACACTGACCACTTAGGCATCTGTCCTGTGACTTGTGTTTACTGAGGAAGAACTTCTCTGGCTAAGGTTGAAAGCAGCAGAATTTCTAGACTAGAGTTTTTGTTGTTGTTTTGTTGTGGGCACATTAGAAAAGTTAGTTATGGAAATGGGGAGGTTTGGAGGTAAAATTGACAAAAGTTTTGCTGAGTAAACATGTAATGGATGGAGGTAGAGGTGAAATGTGGCCTGAGGGTTTCTGAGTTGGGGAATATCTAGGGATGAAGAACATTGCAAATACCAGATTTGTGCCATGACAGTGTTGCTTTTGAAGCTGAATTCGTGATTCTTTGGGACTCCCAAGTGAAAACAAAACAGCCACCTAAGGGCAGCGTTTGCTCATTGGCTGTCAGTCTTTCAAGCTAACATAGGGAAGAAGATTGAGCAACGTCCCTGGCTTGGTGAGCACAGGCTTGACTTGTCTCAAATCGCTACTGCCTTGCTCAGCCAGTGCTCGAAGGTCTCCATTGGAGGACCTCTCATCATAAACCACCACACCAGCCCTCAGCATGCATGTTCTAGTTTGTGTAGAGATGACATTAATGATGTTTATATAACCTACTAATTATACCCAGTGGATGGGGAGAACGCCACGTTGAGTGGCTCCTGCACTTTAATTCTAATTATTCCCTACTTTTTCCCCCTCCCATACAGTAGTTAGTTTTTAGACTGATGGTGAGGAGCTTGCTTAGGGCAGATGGGAAATGCTTATTATGCTAATCAAGTTCTGGGTTGTTAGTAGAAATTATTAAACGGAGACGTTGGCAGTGCCTCTGGTGGAATTAAGGAGGTGACAGGGTAAAAAGCAGAGATAAATGATACCATGACTGTGGGCTGGGCTGGGCTAGGAGCTTTACATTCAAAAGGAGAAAACTCTAATTTAAAAGGTATCTATTTCCCACAGTAAAATTTACTAGGAGGATGCAGATAAGACAGGAGAAGAAGGTCATCCTCTGTTTACTTTACTAATTCTGTATAAGATGCTTACGTTCAAACACAATATTTTAACAATTGAACAAGAGGGATAAAAGCCGAAGAGTAAATCTAGGGAAATTCTAACCTAATCTCCACCTAACAAGGGAAAAAAGGGAACCAGGTACCTGAAGACAGAAAACTAGCTGTGAGAAATAGCTATAACTCTAACACTTCCCATATACTAGCAATTGGTTACGTTTCTAGGGAAATAAAAATAACAAGCAGACTCAACAGCAAATGTGTTCACTGTGACAAAAAAAAAAAAAAAAAAAAAAACAATTGAGATGATCAAGGGTTCATTTCGGCCACAGTTTCTGAGTTTTCAGTTTGTGTTTCTTTCCCCTGTCACAGGCACAAAGGGTTGGCATATCATAGTGAGGAGTAGTTAGAAGGAAGCATACTTTTCCATGGAAGACAGGAGGCAGAGAGAGAAACAGGGTTAAGGACATGGTGCCTTTCAATGGTACATCCCAATGACCCACTTCCTTAAGCCAACTCAGGCTTCTAATGGTCTATTCAACTATGACCTTATTAATAGAGTAAGTAATCCCTGGAGAAAAATCAGCCCCTGGAATGGGGGTGTGTACATCTGTGGGTCAACTTTCTTCATGTTTTTGTTGGACAGAGAGAGTTATCAAGAGACAGTCAAGAGTCTGGAAATGTAGGCTCTGGGTTGATGACAGTCAGGGCCTAGTGTATCCTGGACGTGGTTCTGGAACAAGAAAAGGAGCATTCATTTTCCTCCAAACAGCTTACACTGAGCAGGAATAAGTACCACACCTATGTGTGGGTACCTTGAATATAAGCTCATTTCCATCTCCATTGATACCTATCTTCCCCAAGCGAGCTTGAGATCAGAAACAGGGTACCATTGCAGAGTATCCAAGACCTGGTAATGTTTAAAGAAGAAATGTATTGTGTTGCAGGAGGGGAGGATGGTTAAGTTCAAGAACTGGGCACTGGCAGAAACAGCTGTTGGTGATGGCTGCTCTCTCCTTTCACAGTGCAGCCTCATCACTACACCCTTCTGAGGGGACAGGTGCTATGTCCCTGCAAGGGCAAGGGAGCTAAAAGTACACAATAACCCTTTATTGAAAGCCTTCGTTCCATTCTTTGAGGAGGACCTCTCTAACTGAATCCCCTCTCACAGGTCCCCCTTCCCCGTGGCACCAATCTAGCCACTGACCGTCAGAGTGTGCATTATGCACAGACACATTCATCCAAAGCGCAGCTGGACTCACTCTCCCTCCCAAGAGTGAAATGATGCTTTCTTTCCTAGTTGTGTCAGCTGTCAATTAATACACCCCAGAGTTAATCGAGAGTCTCTCAGGGACTGCCCCAAATGGATTGGCCTGTGGCCATGTCCGTGGGGCATCTTTTTGACTGGTAATCGATGTAAGAGGGCACATTCCACTGTGGGCAGTGCTATCCTAGGCAGGAAGTCCTGGACTGTGTAAGAAACCATGTTGTGTAGGGCCACAGATCAAGCCAGTAAACAGTGTGTCTCCATGGTCTCTGCTTCAGTTCCTGCCTCCAGGTTCCTGCCTTGACTTTCTGCCCTGGCTTTCCTTGGTGAGGAGCATGACATGGAGATGTTAAAGGAAATAAACACTTTCTTCTCTCAAGTTGCTTTTGGTCTTAGTGTTTATCACAGAGAAAGATATCTCACTAGTTCAAATGCTCTGCCTCTCTCTGCACCTGTTAGATACAAGCACATTTCGAAAGGTCTGAGTGGCTGAGGAGTTGAAGGGAAAAGTTGTCTAATAGACTGCAGAACAGAAGTCACCGCCAATAAATTCAACGGGTGCTTCCTCTTTGAGTTAAATCTATGCATTTCCGGTTAGAACGATTGACCAGCCTTCCTTCATGTCAAAGTGTGCTTTGGCATTGCTCTGTTCCAGATTCATACTGACAGAGAGTAGGTGAGTTAATATGATGGAGGCTTCCTCACAAAAAATGCATCAGTCCTTTAAGCTTGCTTCTAACATGCTGCTTGTTGGTGGAGTGTCATCCAGGAGGCAGGAGAGTAACAGAAACCAACCCCATCATGCCTCAGTGTGCAAGACCCCTCTGAATATGACACCTCTCAGTGTCACCTCACTGCTGGCTGTTCTGCCTGGCCCTGGGAAGGGGCACCCTCCAGACCTTGGTGTCTGAGACTAGCCCAGGCTGGGCTGTCACCTCATTCGGATGCTCCCCATGAGCCTGCGCTAGCTGGGATAAGGTGCTAGGTTTGACTATCTTTGTGCTGTCGGGGACACAGATGGATGAGTGGTATTTTCTTCTGCAAAGCTAGAGGCCCCAGCTCCTGGTAACCAAGATGCTCTGCTTTCCCCTCTGGTTACCATAGCAGTGCTTCTCCGCACAGCATCCACTTGGGAGAACTAACGCAAGGACGCCAGGCTGCAGCTTGCTTCATTTCACGCCGTTCTTATTCTGACAATCTCTGTGTGCTTCTTGTCATATGCGAGGCTCATGATAGTCTAGAGCAACTCAAGAACTCAACTAAAGATACTGCCAAAAGTAATATCCCATTCAAAACATATTACATTCTAAAAGAGGGACATGATAATGTTCCATTCAGAACCGAACAGGTTGGAGAAATAGACATTTTTTTTGTAAGACTTTTAGCACACTCTAGCATTTCAAATCTAGTATGCGTATGTGTAGCGTATTCATGTGTTCACTATCCATGTCTGTTGTCTGTGTCTGCATGTGTATGTGTTTGTGTGTATGTGTGAGTGTGAATGCGTGTGTGTGAATGCATGTGTGTGTGTGTATGTGTGTACCAGTGTGTCTATTGAGGTCTTTCAGTCAAAAAGACCTCAGTGGTGAAGGCTAAAGTGGGGGTGGGGAGTGCTCTGAGGAGGACCATGAGGTGTCTATATGAACTCAAAGAGCGAAAGGTGTTGGCATGTACTGAACTGATATTAACTGGGTGCTGTGACGCTCTCTGGCATACTCTCTACAGCCTGGTGTCTTCCAAGTGACTCTATAGATGTGCCCTTTAGTAGTTCCGCAGTTAGTATTTTAGTACTAAGGGTTAAACCAAAGGTCTTGCACATGCTAGTCAAGTGCCCTTCCAGTGAGTGGAACTCTTTGCCCCTTAAGTCAACAATATTAAGAAGCAGACAGCAGCATTTCTTTCCTACAGATGGCAACACTCAGGGAAAAAAAAGTTTATCACCTTTCAAAATTCACCTCTTATCACCTGACCCTTAAGACCAAGGTGTTAATAGGGAGCGACAAAAGTCTTCCTGGACTTGTGGGGTCTGCCAAGATCCTTTGGCCTCCTTATCCCTCTCTACCTGTTGGTTATTTCTCCTTGTGACAAATTCATTTCATATGTAAAACAAACAAACAAACAAACAAACAAACAATAAAAACAAAAAAAAAACCCACCTCAGTTTATGTGTATTGAGTCAGAGTAGTTAATGGTAGTTAATGTGTAGGTCTTTTTTTTTTTTTTTCACTGTTGAAGCTCACATACCCCATATACAAAACGGACAGAATATAAATGTTATCTTTCTCCTTCCTTCCCTCATTACTTTGGACCTGTGAGATGTGAGCTCTGTTGATTTCGGTATGGTGGCCTGGTTGACTAATATACTCAGAACCATTTTAAGACACCACAAGAGGCATATGGCATCTGCTTATACCTTTACGACATTTTATCATGTACAACATACCTACTTTAATTTAGTCGTTCAAAAGCTTGTTTATAAACACAATGCTGACATTATCCAATGTCTTCTTTACATTATCCAAGCAAGAAGTTAACCTAGATTTCACGATTTGAACCCATTCACTTAAAAGAATTGGCATTAATTTGAGAGAATGCACCTGGCATGTCCTTGGTCAACATGAGGGCAAACTGTAACTGCTTGTTCTGTATTTTCACCCCTCTTAAAATCACCCTCTTTACATTTATCCCCAGATGGTAAAATCCAGTGCTTTGTGTCTGCACAGGGAAGCCTGGCTGTCCACTCTCGCGGATCCTCACGTATAAGGTTCAGTCTTGCAGGCAGCACCTGCCAACTGCTGGCCCCATGTGCTTTATGCTCTGCCCATTCAGCGTGACAGGACCGCGATGCTCCCAGGGCTGTCCTCCTGTTCCTTGACACATCCGATCTCTGGCAGTAAAGCCTTCCATTATCCACCTCTCACGGAAGACCTGTCAGTTCAGGCCTGCAGGCACTGTGCTGATCTTTTCTCTAAAAGTTGTTAAAAACGTGCTTAGGTACATCTTTGGAAGTGTTTCTACGCACCTTCCCAAACAACTGCTGCTCATAACTTGTGATTATTTTTCACATTATCTCAGAACTCCATTGCATACACATGACCCAAACCACACAGACCAGGAAGGAAGAAGCAGCTCTTTTCTCTGCCGAGGGACAGGGTCAAGGCTCCCCCCCTGTGGCATGGCAGTAGCACTACCCTGCTGCACGTGACAGGAAGAAACCTACATTCAATCTCATCGCACTAGCTGGTGCACAGCCAGTGAAATAGAAGAGAAATATGTGTGAACACGTATGTAGAGCACATATATGCATAAATATGGTATGGGAATACGTGTGTACAAGTATGTATGTGTATGCTTGCATGTGTGAATATGTTTGCATGCCATGTGTGAATGTACATGTTCTTGTATGTATACTTAGGCTTGCATGACATCAGTGTGGATGTGAGCACGGGTGTGAAGTATGTGTACATATATGTTTGGTGTGGGGGAGCATGTGTGTATGCAAGTATGTCTGTGTATGCTTGCATGAATGCATGTGTGTGTGTGAATGTACATGTGGAGTATGTGAGTGGGACCATGCATGTGTGCAAGCATGGATGTGTGTACATGTGTTTGTGTACTCGTGGACATATGTGGTAAGAGTATATGTATATGTGTGTGTTTGTGTATTTATGCATGTGTGGGACTGTGGGCATATGTGTGTGTGTGTTTGGGTGCTCTTGTATGTGCGTATGTAGGCATATATATGCTTGCATTTACATGGGTATGCATGCATGTGTTTGTGTGTACATATGTGTACATGTGTGTGCCTATGGATATGCAGGGGACTGTACACATGTGTGAGCACAAGTGTTCCACTCAGTTTAATGATGACTTATCCACCATCACTTAGTAAGACTGTGGCAGCCACAGGAGTGTCCTTTCTTTGACTTTTGTCCTTTTCACACTGCCATAGCCATCATCAGGAAGGCTCTTCTATGAAAGCAAACACTGGGTCAGTGAACACCTTGTTCAGGGTCCAAGCTCTCTCCCTAGTGTGCTCTGAGCCCTTTTCAACCTCCCAGTTATCCTGTCCCACATCTCTCTGTAATCCCAGGCCCTGGTTCCTGGCTTTGTAACTAAGTCTGCACTGTGGAAATGTCCCTCCCTCCTAATCTCTTTTCAGGGCCGGTGCTAACCTCTCAGCTCCTTAGACAGCCACCCTGAAAATGCTACCAATGTCTTCTGTGTTCTCTTTAGCAGAGACTCTGATGCAATCTAGAATGTTTAATATCACAATATGCATTGATCTATATCAACTATATTATGAAAATAGAATAGATAAGAGAATGCTGAGAGCGAGAGGGAGAGAGAGATTGATTTTGAATGAGGTAGTCTTATGGGGGCCAACACAAACCCGTGGTATAGGTAGCAAAAACATTTTCATGGGAGGATGGGGCTGGGCATGGCTTGTGCACCCTGTGCCAGTGTCTTCCTGTCCTATTCAGTTAGGATGTAGGACCTCAAGCTCAGTCTTGGAGTTGACTTTCTTGAGCTGTCTTGCATGATGTGTTGTAAATGTATACTAAATTCCCCTTCCAAATCTTGCCGAGGAACCATGCTGTTGTCTCCTTGGCAAAGTGCTGTTGTGGCTACAGGACTGGGCATCTGGGGGGTGGGGTATGTGCTCTGGGCATAATCTGTAGATTTTATGGTTTTCAGCCTCCTTTCTCAGCACTGGGAGATGTAAATCTGTCTTTTCAGAGCACTGAGACCCTGGGATGCACACTGGAGATGCCAAGAGGAGGTGCCAGGCCCTTGATGGCCCTTTTCCATTCTGAAGCAGATGGCAGTGGGAGAAGTGTGGCTGCTACACAGGTCCAGGTCAAGTCTGAAAGAGAAAATCTGCCTGAGCCATGCCTCCTTCGCTTCCCCTTGATGAGTGCAGAGTTCTCTGGAGCGCTCCAAGGATGAACGGGGGTGACTCAGAGACAGAAACAGAAAATGCCACCAGAAGGCTTTCTCCCGTGGCAGGAGTCTACCAGTGGTTAGGTATAAATCTGTTGTACAGACACAGGACCGACATTTGTTTGTTTCCCCTAGAGAGGTTCCCAGTTTTGGGGACCAGAGTCCCCTGAAAAAGGTGAATGCTCGCACACATTCTTGTTCCTCACAGTCAAATTGTAAAGATTGGCTCAACTTTGAGGCTCAACCCTGAACCCAAGTGTCTGTGAAAGTGAGGGACATTGGAACCCACTCACCCTCAGCTGTGACTTAATTGTTTCTCTTGTTGCTGTCACCAAATGCCCAGGAAGAAGTAACTTAAAGGGGCTCCCACTTGAAGGTGATACAGCCCATCATGTAGGGAACTGATGGGGAAGCAGAGAGAGATGAATGCCAGAGCTGAGAGGGCTGACTCCTCTGACCTGTTTTGACAGAGCGTGGGATACCAGCCCATGGGATGCTGCTGCCACTGCTGTTAAGAACAGAATTTTCCTCCTAACTTAAACACCCCTGGAAGCAAAGCCAAAGGCACACCCAGAGCTATGGCTCCTAGATGATTTCTAATTCAGTTAAGTTGGCAGTGAAGATTAAACACTACAGCTTGCATATCTGTAAAATTCGGAGGTTATAGCCATGGAGATGAAGGGAATGATAAATAGAGAAATTGAATTAACTAAACCAGGAGACAAATGTGTGAGGGAAGCTATTAGTGGGAAGAAATAAGAAGGAAAGTCTGAGTGAAGAGAGGGGTCAAGTTCAGGTTTACCTGGGAATGGATACGCTTGCTGGGCTCAGAAGTTGAGGGACACAATAGAGGCTTTGACACATGGGGAGGGGGGTGTCCAGTGAGATGGTTCATGTGGGAAGGATGGTTGACATCAAGCCTAAAGAAACAAGCTCAATCCCTGAGAAACAGGAGGGAGGGAGAGAAACAATGCCTTTAAGTTGGGGTCTGATCTCCATAGCGTACCATGGTATTGTCACATCCATGCACACACACACACACACACACACACACACAAAACAAAAATATAATTAAGTTTTTTAAGGGTCTAACACATGGTAAAAAGTATCAGAAATAGAAGCTGGAGAAATGGCTTAATAGTTAGCACACATAATTCTCTCATAGTGAACATATGGTTCATGACCACCTTGGACCTGCAGCCATAGGGGACACACTGGTGTCTGCAGACACCTGAACTTACATGTAGATGCTCACACACAGACATGAACACATGCTCAGAATGTTTTAAAGAGTAAATTGAGAAAAGTGTTACACTCATCTTTAAAAAAAAATCTCAGAAATAACCTGCATCCCCATTTAAGTTTTAGAAATAACAGAAAATTCACTTTAACTGAAGGTACAAAGAATAAAAGCTAGAGACACACAGGTACCTTTATGAGCAAAGGAAAACCACTTTTTTTTCTGCAGTCTTCAGCTTACAGGATTGTCTCTCATGCCCGCATTCTTACATCCTGGAATAGATTTATTTGAAATGCCTGTGCCTCACATAGGAATTTGACAATAATCTGTTGAGTTATTTTACTCACTTATTCAACAAAATGTGGATTACATGCAGACAATGTGTAACTACTCTCTGATCCTATCTCTGGGAATATAATACTGAAATTGCATTTTAGAGGAAGGGCAAACTGATTTACAAATGAATGGGTAAATGGGTGAATGGATTCCACATGGAGTTTTGGACTATATTCATTAAACTGTCATTCCACTTCTTCAGCACTGTCCCTTGCTACTGCTGAGTCATTGGCAAAAGCTGGTGACCAGTAACTCTGTGCTGAGCATCTCCCTGGAAAGCAACGCTGCCCTAGTTTAAGGCTTAGCTCCAGGTCACATCTGCCGCCGAGCTGACAAAGTGAGCTGGTTCATGAACTGCATCCGGATGCATTCTCACAGCTACATCTGGGCATTGCTGCTGAAGTCAGTGGTGATTGCACAGACCGAAGGAAAACACAACCTGGCTCGATCCTTTGTTCTCCATCTCCTCTGTCTGAAGAGCCTTTCAATCTTTGCTTTATTGTTCTCCCTTACAATCTCTTCTTTTCAACCCCTCAGCTCAGTTTGCAGATGTGGTTCAATTTGCTGCCTTGGACTGTTGTTGATGATGGACAAGGACAACAGCTATAAGTTTTCAAGGATGTGCGCCTGGGCTGGGGATGGGCATTGGTCTTAGGCAAAGAAAAGATGGAGACCAGGCAATGGACAGTCACCAGGCCTGCTACCACTGACTACATAAGCAGATTAGAAAACAGGTCAGATAGACTGTCATCTAGATGAGAGCTTTCCAAAGGGAGGGTCGAAGATCCTAGTGGGCCCTGAGATGAATTTAATGGACCAAATATGCACTAAAGAGATAGGTAGAACAGAAGGAAAACAGAGTACTATGTGTGCAGCTGACCTTGACTGTTCAGGCTGAGATCCACCTCATCATTATTAGCCTGATGTAGGTGCTCTCCGGGACTGGTTCCCAGGATATGCTCTGCTTACGAGAAATGATCAAAACATCTCCAAATGACGTCTTCAGACAAGGGAAGTTCAGATTTGAAGATTGGTGGAACATTACAATAATGGATAACATGAATGAAGAAACTTTAGTGCATTGTAAAGTCTTTAGGAAGCTTCCCAAATGAGCCCAAGGGTAAGCTGCCACCCTTGCTTTTTCTTCTGTGACTCTACAGAAGCAGGGGGGAAGAGTGAGAGTTGCAATCATCATATACTTCACAGATCTCTGAAAGCCAAGTAGAGTCTGCCCAAATACCTGAATCAAGCAGGAAATTCAGTGTGGTAAAGGAAAAGGGACCAAGAGAAGGGAGAAGGCTTGGGAACTGACCTGAGAACAGAGCATCAAAGTGCATTTTCTGAGGGCATGGGTAAATCGTCCCCAGGTGAAATTCCCCAACTGCACGTGAGCCAATTATGGGTCTGGAAACTGGGCAGAGTGGGGATGAATGGGTCAGAACCACCTGAAGTCCCAGAGAAAGATAATCTCCAAAGAGGTACTCACAGGAACTGCTTGGAAAGACACAGTGGCATCAGAAAGCTACCAAGCCTTTCACCTTGAACTTGATTTCAAACCTACCCACCCGTTTCTTCCCCAGTTCCAGAAGAGTCTATAAACAGGATGGAAGGCAATCTAATCAGCTCAACACTGAGCAGTCAAAAGGGAGACACAGTGGTAATGCAAGCAGTCAAGAAGTAACCGGAGCTTGTAACTCCAGCATCCAGAAAGCTGGGGCAGATACATCGAGAGTTCAAGGACAGTGTGAGCTACATCGTGAGATCCAGGTGAAGCGGGTGTGCAGAGACTGTCTTAAATCAAACAAATAAATGGAAAACATTAAAAAAAAACACTAAAAAAATGAAAAAGGGACTATTTAGAAACTTGACACTCCATCACTTATCATAAAACAAACAAACATGTAGTCAGAAGCAAATGAAAACTATTCTGAATTGTTTCCCTATTAAACTCAACAACAGCACACAAGGCATAAGAATGCTTGACTGTGAGAGAAAAAACAATCACTCAGGAAGGCAGGCTTCAGGAAAGACAGTGAGAGCTGAAAAGGTGGACTGTATTGGGGCACAGCTTCGTAGCAAAAGCAGGATAGAGAACTGGGAAATCAGCTCAGACACGAAGCAGAGAATCTAAACCAGCAGTTCTCAACCTGTGGGTCTTGACCCACAAAAGAGTCTCCTAAGACCATCTGCATATCAGTTACTTTGCGATTCGTAACGGTTGTAAATTACAGTTAGGAAGTAGTAATTAAAATAATTTTATGGTTTGGGGGGTCATCATAACATGAGGAACTGTATTAAAGGGCTGCAGCATTAGGAAAGTTGAGAACCACTGTTCTAGACGGTCCTCAAATCTACCAGAGCCAGAGCTAAGAAAGAGCAGACGAGGAGATGGCAGGGGTTGGGAGCGTGGAAGTAAGTGATTAAAAGGTGCTGGAGGAAAGGGTTGCCTTTTCTAGAACAGCAGAGACTGCAGGAAACCATAGCGATGCAGCAAGTACTTAATGTCAGGAAGGAAAAGGTAGTCTTCTTTCCTGAGACAAAAGAGTTCTGAGTATTAGAAATCCCCCCTTTTGTCAAGGAAGTTTATAAGACATGGTCAACACTGAGATGAACATGAATGAACTAGACAATTTTAAAAGCAAAGAAAGCACCCAGCTAAAACACCACCATCAGGGGGAGTAAAAACAATTTAACACTGCTCCCCCCCCCACCACGTGCCCCCAAACCCTTTAACACAAAAGAACTGTGAAGGGACAGAGCATATGACATATATGACACTTAAGGGAAATGCAGGCACCAGCGACTTCACATCTGGCTAATTCATCTCTCAAAGAGCAAAGAGAGGTAGGTACAGAGAGGTGACCTGGGGCTTGGTAGTCTGGGATGGGCACTGACTGCTTTCACTGTAAGGATGACACAGAAGCCTGTGAAGGCTCAGGGCTGTAAACAGTGCCAAGTGGGGGCTGTAGAGAAAGCAAAGGGGCTCAGAGCCTTGGCTGCTCTTCAGGCGCAGTCCCCACACCTACATCAGGCAGCTCATGACCCCCATGACTCAGATCTAGGGGATCTGACACCCTCTTGTGGCCCCCAGTGGTACCTGCATAGGTGTGTGTGTGTGTGTGTGTGTGTGTGTGTGTGTGTGTGTGTATGAAAGAAAAGAAGAGATGTGCACACACACAATACATATAAATAAAAAGTTTTCTAGGAAAATGCAAAGTGGTTTTCCTGGCCATTAAAAAATAGCAAAGGAGAAAAAGTAAGTCTAAAGCTTGCCTCATTTGAGGTAAAGCTTTTGAGTCAGCCCCTTAGCAACAGCTAATAATCAAAATGTATCAGGTAGAGATGAAAAAAAAAAAATCAAGCAATATGATCACAGGTGTGTTTAACTCCGCAGAGTCAGCAATGCCACAGAGTCAAGTTGGGTAACTAAGGGTAGAGGACCCATCTCATGCTCCACATTGCTCACAGGAATGAACCAGTCCACACCGTCTCCAGAACTAGCCTTCTGCATTAGTGTGCCATCTAACACTGGAGGTTAAAATCTGAAGAAAAACCTTCCCACGGAAATACAGCAAAACATGAACTCATGAACTGGGTGTGATGGTACACACCTATAATCCCAGCAGCGTGGAGGCCGAGGCTGAAAGATGTAAATTTGAGGCAAGTGTTGACTACACAGTGAGTTTGGAGCCTGCCAAGGTCACATGGTGGGACCCGTCCTATATACAAGGGCCAGGGATGTAGCTCAGATAAGAGAGTGCTTTGATGGCATGCACAAATCTCTGTGCTCATCCCCAGCACTGAATCACCATACGCATGTATGTGGAGGCAGGAGGGTCAGATCTCCTTGACATAGCAAGTTTGAGGCCAGCCTACACTGCATGAGACGCAGTCTCAAATTCTCCTGAGGACAGATGCGATGTTTTAAACAATAAGCTAGGAAAGAGGACATGAAAATGGAGGGTTGGTTTCATGTGTTTGTACAGGATGGGGTGTATAATGGAGCAACCTTCCCCATCTAGATATTGCAGTCAGGTATGTGGGAGATGAGATTGAAGTTCCTACCCTAGCGTGACATTATTAGCTTGGGAGGTGGTGCTCAACAATAGGTGAGGCCTGGCCTCATCAATTAACAGGCTTGACGCAGTGCAGAGCTGAGCCCCTCCCCCATTCAGAAGCCTTTTCCATTTTCACCATGAACAGCAGCTTCCATTAGGCCTGCAAGTATGACAGGCTGACCTTTTCAGAGGATCTCATGCAGACTTTTTTAACCTTGAGAGCCAACCTACACATTTTTATCTGACAACTCCTTGCAACAAATATTATTATAACATTTGTTATACTATTATAACAATACTATTATATTATAATACTTATAATACATACTATTATAACAAATATCATTGGTATATATCTGCTACCATTTTTGTCTCTCTGATTGAATCCTGACTGGTATAGATTCAGGCAGATCCACTTTATCAATGAATGCAAATCACTTATCTTAATTATTATAAGAGAATATTTACAGAAAGGATCATAAAAGCAAGTAAATGCATGTTCTATCAAAAAGATACCTGAAACAGTATTGAAGGGGCTTATTAGTTACTAATTAAATGAGTGGACATTGAATGATGACAAATGAAAAATATATATATATATAATTACTGGTAATGCACTTAATGTCAAACAAAATGGAATTCACTCTATAAATTAAAAAAAAAAGCTAAGTGAGATAATTTTTCTGTTAATCATAAACTCTGCCCTGGAGCAATGTTTGCCTCTGAATACTCAGGGATTTTAATCACTTCTGTTAACTGCTTTCTCTGAAGACCTAGACTAAACCCTGACATAGTATAATTGCTCAGGAAATGACTTGGGGAAACATAAGAGCAGTTCTGAAAACTTGTCTGTGAAATATGACAAACCCAGCATGAGGATGGAAAGGCATTCTGGTACGGTGCACCAGCAGTCCTCTCCTGTTTTTATCTTGCTGTAGCCATGATCAAGCAGCGTTTTATAAGACAGGTAAGCCTGTAAGACTGTGTGATGCTCTAGAAGGAGTGTTTGGGCTGTTTCTAGCCCAAGGTGCGAACCTGAGGAAGAAAGAGGATAAAGAATAACACCACTGCCCTGAAAACCACTGCAATGGCACAGTCCCTCAGCTTGAGAACTTTCTCAGGGAAAAAATAGAAACACAGATACAAATAGAAACACAAATACTTGCTGAGAGGAGAGGGGAGGGGTCGTCCATCCATGTGCTGGGGAACAAATGATCCCACTCCACCTCCAGAGGCTCTATGAACTCATGCTTCTGGATCTTCATTGCCCAATATTTCAAGGGCTCTAAAAAGGCAGGTCTCATGCATACCTCATGACAGCCAGAGCTTGGCCTTTCCACCTGGTGCTATGGCTTTTTGTCCAGAGCTGACACCAGTGGCCCTAGGAACATCATCTCCTCTCTCTTCAGTGTCTGCAACAGACCCAGCTTTGTTTTAGCCCCTTATCATTCCCGCATGCTTTCTCTGAGTTTTTGAGGGTGCACTGTGGTTCTGAAGGCCTATAACTTTATCGCTTTCATCCTGCAAGAAGAAACAACCAGAGACCTTTGGGCCTGTGAGGCCAGCAGCTATCTGGCCATAGGACTGAGAGGAATAGTCAAGAAGATGTGGGATCCCACTTTTGTTTCATTCTCCTCCACCTGGATTTGCCATTAACTTCTTACTCTAAGTCTATTGACCACAGTGTTCCCTGGAGAGAGCAAATTCTGGAGAGAGGCTGAGTGGACAACTGGATATGTATGTGTATGTGCATGTGTGTATATATGTATGCTTGTGTTCTCAGAATAGGCTTTCTGTAGGGATAGACCACATGGATTTTTAGGCATGGGCAGGAAGAAGCCATTTGCCATGAAGCTTCTCTGTAAGCACTGACTGCCAAGTGTCTCCTAGAGTTAGAAGAGGTAGACCTCATCCATCTTTCTTGGCTGTTCAGTCCATTCAGGATCCAGAGGACCTTCAGCTCTCTGTCAGGCCAAATCATTCCCTCGGCCCCCAACTCCTTGTGCGCTCTGCTCAGGCCAGGGTCAAGTCCAGCAACTTATCTGGACCCAAAGCTTCACCTCATGCCCACAGGATGTAGGTACAGGGCAGGGCCAGTCTCTATTTCAGTAGAATGGTTTGATGGGGTTCCAATATGATGAAGAGGCTGAGCTTGATGTTTTTAGAAGCCCCTTCTGGCATTCATCTTACAGTTCTAAAATTTTTAACACTCTGAAACCTACACTAGAGTTGACCTAAGGGTAACTAGTGGTTGAGACTTAATTTAGACCATGTTTTGTTCAACTCACAGTTTTGTGAGCCTGCCATCTCACATCTTTATAATGCTTAAAAAAAAAAAGATGGAAAGGAACATAGCAAAGCTCAGTATGCTCGGCAAATAAAATTTTAGAGATAATATTGATATCTTCAGGACATGTTCTCTAAGAAGCAAACAGAGGAGCAATGAGAGGAAAATTAAAGTGGGAAAAATCAATTTTTTTCTCTGGGCCACATTGGAAGCCCATTGGTCAGGACCTCTCATGAGTAAATTAGTTTAATATGTGTAAAGAAATCATTCCTTGGCTTGAGGTTTCTTTATGTACAATTATAATTCCATAGGTTCAAATTCCCTATTTTGCAAGTACAACAATAAAATGGAACACATGTAAGTTTTTAAAGAGGAATCTCTAGGAAAAAAAAAAAAAAAAGCAAGCCACCAAGTCAGTTCTGTGCCATTTTTTTTTTTACATGTTTTGGATTGTAAAACAAGAACATCTTCCAAACTCCCATCAGCTGGGGCCTGCCGTGGTTGAGGAGAGGAGGCAAGAGACGCGGCCCATGGGAGGTTGTGTTCTTGGCTGTGGGATGACTCCCCAGCTTGTTTGACTAGTGTTCTCTCTTCTAGCCCACTGGGAGGTCTTGGTGTAGTCACCTCTTGTGGTACCTGAAGGTCAGGAACAAATCAAGAGGTTTGAGGTTACAGCAGCAATGATTCCAATGACGTCTGTGGAGTTAGATACTTCAGGAGAGGGTGCGCTGTTTATTTCTTCCTCGTGGCTATGTTCAACCTGTCTGAGCTGCTTCCATAAAACTTAAGACGACGTAAGAACCAGAGAACATTATTGCTCAAAGTTCAAGAGGCTGAGATTTTGACATCAGGGCACTGATGTGGTAATCTTACTGGCTGTGGATGATCAAAGGAAGGCCAGGTTTGCCCTAGGATCTCTTTCAAAAAAGGCACTACTATTGATGATGAGGGCCTCATCCTATAACTTATTTCCTTCTCACAGTCTCCACCTCCTCAGACCACCACACTGTATTTATAGATTTTTAGCTAGACCCAAATAACACTTTCCTACAATGTTCGAGATGACCCATAGTTATTCTGAGACAGAACTGAATTGAAGTGTATGGTTAATAGTAGGTAGGGGACAAGGGAAGGAAATCAAAGGCAAGGAAGAGTTTTGAGGGCTGGAGATCCAGTAGGAAGGTGAGACTTGGAATTCAGGAACTGGGCTATTGGTCTGACAAGGCTCGCCTCTGTAGGGATCCCCTTGTTGTTCCCCCGAATAATCAAAGACAGAAGAATGTCATCCACACAGGACAAGATGCTCTGTTTTCCCTGGCCAGGGTTGCCAACTCTAACAGCTGGCTGACACCAGCAGCACCATCTCTTCCCCTCTGTTTTCCTCTAGGAATTGGCATAGCCATTGGGCTCCTGTCCCTGGGAACAGTTTTATTCCTGAGACCCTTCATGAGTTTCTCCACATGGACAGCTGTAGACATGACCATGTAGGTTTTACCAAATCGCTCTCAGAGCAGGGCCAGGAATGAACTAAAAGTACTGTCCCACTAACATGTGTGGCACTTCTACTCCCTTCAAGGCACTGACACAGACCATGACCCAGAAACAATAGGAATGTAATACACCTGGCGGAAATTAAGACTTTCTAGAGAGACACTTTCTAGAGAGACACGGGTGTCTCTCAAGCTGACTATCAGACTGTTGAGACAATGGAATGGGAATTTCCGCAGGAATCACATGCTGAGAGAAGGGAGAGGGACCAGCCGCAGGGGGAACTTGTGTTCCAGAAAGAGATTTCACACAGTTCTACCAACCTGTCAGACTACTGTATAGGATGACATGGAAGCCCAGACTATGATGGGTCTGACACCTTGATCAAGAGGACTTTACTGTTGGTATTGTTGGCTCTCTATCTAAACTTTGATCTTACTTCAGGACGGAGGAGACAGGCCTGGGCGTTTTGCTGGATCTCTTTTCCTCTCTTCTCAGTGTGGCTACACTGGATGCTCCTTCTGCTTTTGTCTTTTAATAAGATTATTAAGAATGGGTAGCTGTACCTGACTTGGGACACGTGTTGTGACTCCCACTTAATAGCAGACTCAACAGTGGGTGAATAGGAAGCAGTGATTGTGTGCTGGGATGGTGTGGAGGGGAACATGTTTGCTTTGTGTTGATGTTGTGTTTGAGAAGAGAGCTCCAGGAAGTAGGGAACCCTGGAGATGAATACAGAGAGGTGATTCTAGGCAGAGTAATATCAAAGGCTTCAATCCCGCAGCCTCTGGGCAGATTGAAGATTCAGAGGCTCCCAGAATGGCCAGAGCACTGATCAGGATATCACACTGAGCAATGTCTTTTGATGAAAAATCAGCTTGTGAGATGGTAGTGTATGCAAAAAAGTCATTCATTGATTAGTATGCATGGATTACTTATAATTATGTTAATAAAATGTATAGGGCTATGGATGTAGTTCAGTAAGAGAGTACTTACGATATGTAAAGCCCTGGATTCAATGTCTGGAACCACAAAAAAAGTCCCTAAATCAATTTAAGTAATGAAATAATTCTAGGCAGTAAATTTAGAGATCATATAAATTTTATTATTTCCAAATCATCACGGAATTGTTTGAAGAAAAGAATGGAAGCTAGATAGAATGATATTTATGGGGCAAACCAGCAGATATCCTAAGTAGGGCTGTGATAGTTACAGATTCATTTCCTCTAAGAGTCAAATACACCTATGTTCTGCTGTAACAGGAAGAATTCTGCAGTGCTTCTTTTAAAGTGAAGGCAGCCAGAGCTTTCTCAAGGGACATGTCAGGTCGGTACAGGGCACAGGGGCTGATTCATACAGTCACCCAGAGTCTGGACCACAAAGACACCGAAAGGAGAGTGCCCAGCCTCTAGCCCTAAACCTGTCCACTCTATACCCTCTGAACCTTAGAAGCAGTGACCTCTGATGGACTTCTCTGTATGGAGGCTGGAGACCACCTGTATTACAGGCCTCTTCTCTGGAGCTGCTGGGACCACTACAGCTGCCTGTGCCAACTGCCTGCTGCCTAGAGCAGTGGGTCTCAACCTTCCTAATGCTAAGACCCCTTAATACAGCTCTTCATGTTGTAGTGACCCCCAGCCATGAGATTATTTTCATTGCTACTTCATAACTGTACTTTTGCTAGTGTTAAAATCACACTGCGGACATTTCAGGCAATGTCTGAGAAAAGGTTGTTTGATCCCCAAAGGGGTCACCACCCAAAGGTTGGAAACCACCCGTCTAGAGAGTCACAGGTACCCTGATCCCATCAGCTTCCAGGCCCCTCCCCTCCTCTTCCTGTGCAGGGTTCCAGTGCTGGCCCCTTATGCCCCTGATCCTAGCCATGTGCCCTCACACTCTGCAGCTGGGCCGGCCACCTACTCTCTTCTGCACTGGAGATTAGATTCCTGCTTGCTTCTGACCACCCAGCTTCAGGCTACACCGAACCCTTCCTTCTGAGGTTTGAGGCCTCTCCAAATTTCCCTTTCTGTAGACTTTTCGCTCAGTTCTAGGAGACTGGAGTCCCTCTGTCTGCTACCCTCTAGCTGTGGTTAATGATTCTCTACATTAAACTTTCCTGCATATGATTAGTCTATTGTATACTTTTCTCAGTGCCCAGACCACTGCCAAGATCAGGCCAGGTTTTGAAAATTCCTTAGCTCACCACAGACTTTAATTTTAGGCTAGCTATCTCTTTCTGTTGTTTTACTTTGTAAATGAAACTGGCGTAAGAATGTAAGAGGTAACAAACACAAAATCCCCGACAAGCAGACGAGTCTTGTGAACCTTGATGCCACGATATGAAATAAAAACAGGAGTCGTGTTTGTACTTTAAGGAGATAGGCAGAGAACTGCTGTGGTCGGTGTCACGAGCCAGCTGGTCCAGGCTGAAGGGGCATGATGCAAATCCTCACAAAGGTGTGTGCTCATTGAAGGCGTGGCTAAGTGTTCCACAGAAGTCTGCTCGCTCTGCTCAGCATTACTCTTTCACGAGGCAAGTGCTCCTTTGCTGTAGGAAGCCAGCCACAAATGGCTCTCCTTCCCTCCAGTGGCAAGCTGGCTTCTCAGACAAATGTCATGTGCCTTTCTAAGCTTTCAAAACTGGGTCTAAGGATTCTTCTGTTTGGAATATCTGCTTGTGCCATCCCTGGCTGAGACAAAGAGGACTCAAACTCACCAGGTTTTCACTGGTAAGGCTGTTGACAGGTCTTAGCCTTCCCCCCCCCAACTGACACCCCCGAGATAAAGGTGGCTTCAGGGCATTGGGGATGTTCTAAAGTCATTAGGCCAGGGGTAAATAACAAAGGGGTATTACAGACTAGGAAAGGGGGATTATCTTGTGAGTGAGGTTTAACTAGAAAAAGGGATTTGCTGGTATGCTGTGCATAGTGGCCTGAGAATGGCAGGACTAAGGAGCTGTTGCCAACAATATAGTTACTACATGACCATCATAGAAAAAGGTCTGCCAACTTGCCCCAGGCCATGATAAACGTTCTTTAAGATTTTGGGAAAAAAATCAAATAAATCAAAAGGATTCTGTCCATAAATCATCCCACTGACTAGATCACAAGGACTGCAAGCGTGACACCACACCCAACAAGAGGAAAATGACTTGAGTGCCTCACAGAACTTACAAGGGGAAACTACGCTGTGATTAGGATGGATTCTGTGAGCGTTAGGAAAGCTTAGCTTTGTTTGAAAGAAAGAATTATTTGTGGTGTAAGACAAGGCAGACTGCCAAGGAAGAAAAGATCCCTCTTCTTAAACAAAAGGGTTTCACAGTGAAACCTGAGAGGGACCAGGGACAGTCTTCTCCAGCCAGCTGGAAAGTTGGCTGCCCCAGGAATGGGGACTAGAAGGGACAGCAGCTCCAGAACTGGAGGTCTGGATCCTTCCGGAGAGCAGCCCGTTAGCATGGGGTGGATTTGGCCTTGAGGAACATCAGCCAGTGTCTCTAAGTCTCCCTTCCTTCTTTTGTTTTTCATTTTTCAAACAAGAGATTGAAATAAAATCACTAAGCCACAATGGGCACTGGAAAAATCTGGAACATTCTTTAGAAATACTCTCAACTGTCCCCTTTAGACTATTAACTGACTCCTTTGAAACTCAGTTCTTTGAGTGGAAGAGTTTTGAGAAGCCAAATCAGGCTTTTGGTAAACTACCATTGGTCACTGACTTCTGGACTGGTAGGTGGAAGCCTCTGATTTAGAATCTGGAACATTCCTTTCAACTCGGTCACTCTAGATAGTCTCCACCTGTCCTCATAGACTAGGCACAGCCACCTCCCCAATCCCCCTGCCCCCAATTCTTCCAGCTTGCATTTATTTCTATTTATTCCCTTCCTCTCAGAAACCTGTGAACCTCTCTTTTCTGATGTTCTGCTTTTCTCATCTATGGGGGTAACAGCTATCTATGTTTACTAAACTGACCTGTGCTGACAGCATCTGGCCCTGGCTCCTCAGGAGACACCTACCTTGAGCTCCCCTCAGTGGTGTGGTTCACAGTTGCCAGAAAGCTTCCTCATTTGTAAGGCATATGCAGTCCCTCTTGACATGGGACTTGGGCTGGAGCCAAAAGGTGAGTGAGAACTGCTGGGTTCCTATGCACCTGTGTTCGAACAACTTCCAAAAGCTCGCGCTTTCTTATGTCAGTGAGCAACGTGAGGTCTCCATTTCAACTCTTAAACACTTGCTATTTTACAATAAAAAAAAAAAAAACATTTTTTTGAGGATTTAAGAAAGTGAATGATTTAAGGTCAAATTTGGAATTCCAGGGGGTTAGAAAGCTCCTGGGAGATTGTCTGCCATTGTTCTTTAGCAGCTTGAAACAATTTGACAATTGCCTAATTTTAAAATGGGATTAGCTTGCCTTCCTTTGAACAGATTGTCATGCATTTTGGTAAGTAAGTAGAGGTTAGAGACACACGTGATCCCATGGAATGATGGTAGGAGGGAAGAAGCATGTATAAAAAGAGGTTTAAACACCAGACGTGTACTGCTTCTGCAGCACCTGGGGAGAGGGTTGGAATGCTGAGAAAAGCCTCCTTAATTTGCAACAGCCTGTCTCTGCTTCCTCTCCCTCTGGCTTCCTCTCTTCTACTCCTCCCTCTTTCTCCTTCTCTCTCTCTGTGGTTACCTTAAAACTATAAGTTATCTAGGCGAGTCAACCTGTTTTTAACAGCAAGATGATTTAATAAATTAAATCTATCCCAAGATAGAATGTGTTCTGAATGTGTTCTAATAGGCCTATGCCACCCACTCTTTCTGGTACTTCAACATATTTTAAATAGCCCATGTTATTGGCAGCTCAGGAGTCCCTCGCAGTGGTCTTTGCCTTGGGTAATGTCTCTACTCTGACATGTCACAAATACAAGAATCCACACTAAGGCTCCCAAAGGCAGAGCATGCTTTTATGTTTGGCTTTGACACCTGTAATTGCAGCACCCGTTCACGAGGCAGCAGGAAAGGACGCTGGGCATTTGGCTTTCTACAGTGACCTGCACTAGGGTTTGGATGGGTGAAGTAATTAGGAATGTAGAACTTGACTCCTCCTGGGTCCACGCAAACACGGATCTACAGACATTAAGCAAATGCACACATCTGAATGCTCCACTCTGTGGAGTTATTTTTAGCATTCTTTATTTGCATTATTCAATTGAGGCTTCCCCCAAAGTAAGTAAGACCTGAAGACAGGGGCAACAGCTATTCTTATGCCAGAAGCAAACAGGGAAGCAGTTACAGGTGGTGAGCGGAGGGGGAGGGGCAGAAACAGCAGGTGACAGGTAGTGCATTGGAAATTCAGTCAGAAAAACCGAAGGGAGTCAAAACCTCTGCTCTCTACACAACAGGCCCTTTCTAACTTCATAGCCATGGTTTACTCAAGATACCACTCAAACAAGGTGTTGTATTTTGAACGAACATGTCCTGTGGGCAACATGTCAGGCCTATTCAGTGACCACTGGTTTTCAGTGCCTGGCCCAACCTGAGACCCACCCAATGGCAGAGAGCCAACTCCTGACACTATTGATGATACCCTGCTATGCTTGCAGGCAGGAATCTAGCATAGCCATCTTCTGAGAGGCTCCACCCAGCAGCAGATGGAAATAGATGCTGAGACTCACAGCCATAAACTTTGGGAGAAGTAGTGAGTCTTGTGGAAAAGTGGGGGGGGGGGAAGGACCTGGAGGTGACAGGAGCTCCTCAAGCAGACCAACAGAGCCAACTAGCAAGTTCCCAAGGGGGCTTGCGGAGACTGAAGCACCAACCAAGAATTATGCATGGACTGGTATCCAATGGGCAGCTAGGGCTTCATGTGGGTTCCCTAGTAAAGCGAGTGGGGGCTGTCTCCAACCTGTATCTGTTGCTTTTTGATCACTTCTGCTGGGTGGGGTTGCCTCGTCACACCACAGGGGAAGAGGACACGCTCAATCTTGATGCAGGTTGGCAGAGCTGGGGTAGGTTGGTAAGGGGAAGGCACCCCTTTTCTGAGGAATAAGGGAGGGGTGTGTGGAAAGAGAGAGGGAGGGTGGGACCAGGAGGAGAGGAGGAAGGGGGCTACGATGTAAAGTGAATAAACGCCACACATGTTATATTTGGTGTTGGTGTGCACAGGTGATAGATGATACATTCAAATCAAACGCACTCAGAGATACAACCTGTCTACTCTCTCATTTCATAACCATTAAAAGAGAAGCAATGACTCATCTAAAAATGACAATATTAGGGCTCCCCAAACCGCACCTGCACTGCTCTTTCCAGAACGTAGTAGGAGGCATCACTGTGAATGTAAAACTGAGATTCAGAAGACCAGAGGCAAATCTGGGCTCCACCAATGATCTCTGCCTCCAGATTGCTTAAGCCTTCAGAGGCTCACCCTCTTTATCAAGTGAATATAGGTATTAACTTTTTGCCTATAGCATTGCTGTGAGGATTAAACAAGGTGCTGTCTGTGAAAGCACCTGGCTCCAGGCAGGTGCCTCCTGAACATTCGTTTCTTCCCCATTGCAATAGAACGCGCATATTTATTGGTGCTTGGAAACAGGAGAGAAACTGGAATGAACAAAGACTTCTGAGGATACAGCTGGCCCTGCGCCTGCACTAGGAGGTGTACACAGGTGAGTGCCTTTAGGCGTCGACCTGGACCAGATACTGAGCAGCAGAGCAAGGGAGCAAAGGGATCTTTCTTTTCTGGGAACACAAATGAACCGACCAGGATGCTGTGGGCAATAGAAAGGAGGTTGTGAAACCCACAGGTGGCCGAGGGAGCATTGCAGTGACCAGAGTCAATGTCAAGGCTGTTTTCCTCTGGGCTATACTCATTGCCAGGTTTGCAGGGACCACAGCCAAGTCAAACAGGGCTCCACTCACTCAGCCCTGCACTTGCTCCAGGCTCTCCCAGGGATGGCTTCACCAGACTCTGTGGGTCAAATGTTCACCCCGTGTCACCAGGAGGCAGTGCACCTGTATAGCTATTACACGCCTGCTAAGAAATCAGCCCCTCTGCCTCATCTCCCCGCCCCCGGCCAAAAGCTCCTATGTTTGCCTTTCTTTAAAGCAAAGAACTCACTGAGTGCAACTTGTGAAGCCCTCCCTCCCGCCAAGCCTAAACATTTGCCTTGGAACAGGGCCATGTGAACACAGGCGCTGCCCCGGCCTGACGTGTCTTTTTGAGCTTCACAAGTGGAAATGCTGTGAGCTCAGCACCATCACGTACCACGTAGACAGTTGAGTCTAAAGATTCAAATGAGAGGGCGATTTGTTAGAACCAAAGTCATAGCACAGTGCCCTAGCATTTCAATAGTGTTTCTATCACAGCATCTCTTTACCCTGTGCCTTCTAGTGCCTGGGCTCACATGCATGACCGCTGATCCCGGCACACTACCGTCTGCTATTTGGTCTGTTCTTTCTGGGCATAGACAGAGGAGGCTTGCAGCCGAGATAGGTGGCTGGTCATAAGTCCACAGGGCAAATGTGTGATGGAGTCAGAGCTCAAATCACAGTTCTGTTTGTTAGAAAGAGATCAAGTGGCTCTGACTAAACCACACTGGGGAATAAAGCAGGCAACAAAGAAATAGAAAGCCTCTGTAAGGAGCATGCATGGTCTAGACCTGGATCCCCTAAACATATGTGGCCCATGGGTTTCTTGGTCTTCATGTGGGTCACCTGTTGGGTGGGGGGGGGCTGTTTCTAACATGTTTCTAACTCTATTGCTTTTGGATCACTTCTCCCTGGCAGGGCTGCCTTACCTGGCCTCAGTGGATGAGGATATGCTGAGTCCTGATGTGACTTGTGCTGGGGAGGGTTGATATGGGGCAACAGGGGTTCCCCTTTTCTTTTGTGAAAAGGAGAGGGGAAGGGGGAAGGAGGAGGTGGGGACTGGGTGGAGAGGAGGGAGGGGCACCCTTGGGATGTAAAGTAAATAAATTTAAATAAGAAAGAAAAACCTCCTGGAATGAGAGGCTTAGCAGAAATGTGGCTCTCCACCTGGCTGCCTGCAGACAAACAGCAGCCTGGAGAGGACAGAAGTACCATGCCTGCTCGGTTCACCTTCCCTGGTCCTTCCTTACAGCTGCAAGGTTCCAGCCAAAGTGAAGCTCCTATTTTTTCCCTGCCTTTGCTTCTGCAATGGATGCTGTTTCCCCACCCACCTGCCACCCCATCTTTCAGTTTGTGTTTCTATGCATGTGTTTATATACGTTAATGTCAAGGCTAGGGGGATGACAACCTTGGCTTTTCCTCAGATGCTGTCCACCACTGCCCCCCCCCCCCCTTTTTAGACATTCTTACAGCCTGAACTCCCCAAGTAGCCTAAGCTGACCGATTAGTGGCCCCAGGGATCTACTTGTCCTCACCTCCCCCCCACTGGGATTAAACACAAACTATACCCACTTCTGTTCCTTTTTAATGTGGCCGCCAGGATACGAACTCAGAAGTACCTCACTCAGGCTTGCAAGTTGAGCACTTTACTGACTTTAATAATAACCACAGCTCTAATTTATTTTTTTTACTGTTCACCACTGTTAATTCTTCTACTTTTCAGAAATCTCTGTGACCCTCCTGAGTCATGCAAAGTACTGAACACCTGGTTGTGTAGGTGCTGCTAACAATCCAGGTGTCAGAGTCCAGTCACCTAAGATTCACATCCCCAGGCCTGGAAGCATCACTTTTAGTAATGTTTAGAATCCTGGAGCAGAAGATGCCTGGACCATGCCTTGGGGGATACAGGCACAAATTTATAGACTCCCTCCTTTAGGAGCTTTAACATTCTTATTCTTCTTGTTCTTATTTCTGTGTGTTCATTTTTGTCATCTTAGACTTTAGACAGTGACTGGTCCATGGCTAGATGTGTACAGCTCTTCTGTTTTCTCTGTTTAAAAAAAAATCCCTTTGTTTGATGCGCATAAACATTGTGTATGTTTCTTCAGTATTGCATGTTTCTTTTTTTTTTTTTTCAGAGCTCCTGCCTCTACTTCCCAAGTCTTTTTTTTTTATTATTTTTTTTATCAGTTACATTTTATTAACTCTGTATCCCAGCCGTGTCCCGATCCCTCATTCCCTCCCAGTCCCTCCCTTGCATGATGTTTCAATGAGTGTGCAGGTTGTGTGATGTTTCTTAGACTTTTATCTCTTTTTGTTTTAAAAGCATTCAAAATCCTTTGGGAATACGCACCCAAAATTGTTATCTAGAGTCACCCCATTGTGTGGGCCACAGGCCAGAGCTTCTTGTCAGGCTCCTAAGCGTCAGAGATTTAACAGGAACTTAAATATTTATTGAGCTCAATACGCTGTCATACTTTAAATACAATAGACAAACATTTAGGGAAAGTTATTTTTATACTTACCCCCTCTGATTCAAGGGAGGACAGGAAAGGACTGGGGTGAAGTCGGTGGCAGAGTGACAGGAAGGAGCTGATAGACCTGAGATTGTCTCTAACACCTAGTTCTCGGGAGTGGTTTAAGGTGACTGCAGCACCAGGACAGTGTTCTGGAAAGAATGGGGAGTCTCTGCAGGGAGGAATGGCTCCTCCTTGGAAGCACACATGATGGTTCACAGTCAGTTAACATGGCATTGGAGATACAGTTGTCTGAATCCTGAGGCTCAGTTGCCTGATTCAGTTGCCCTTTGAACCTTAATGAGATCAGACAGAACCACTTAGGCTTTTGGAGTGGTTGTATAAGACTTCAAATAAAACAATCATGTTTTTTTTTTTCTCCAACTTTAAGCCCCTGAAAGTCCATGCATATTTAAATTTACTAACTTTTGTGTTCATTGGGGATTCCATGGAAGCAAGACTTAATAGAATAACACACTTCTGGTCTTGGACTCCAGTATCTCACAGGTGGGGGTTGGGAAGGTGAAGTTGAATCACTCGTACAGCCCTCTCCCATACCTCTTTGCCTAGACTTGATCTTCAGACTCTAACCCTGGGTACTGTGTTCACCCCTTTCAGGACCATGGCTTTCTTAGTCCATCCCTGGAGGCAGGGTAACTTCCTCCATCCACTGATACAGCAGCTTGGCTCTCCTCCACACCTTCCATTTACTCCTTCATTCTGGAATGACTGTGAAGTTACACTGTTAGAATCCTTTTATAGTCCATATGATAATCCTGTATGGAGGTTTGAGCGAGAATGTTATTACAAACTAACCTGTACTATGGAATCAGGGCATGAATGCCCACTTGTGGGTGGGCCATGAATGTACTATATTTAACCAATTCCATAAACACCACATAATATATCGCTCAATCATCTAACAAATGGGTTATTTTTTTTTTTTGAGCACCTGCTGTTATCTAACTGGACACCATGGGTCCACAGAAGAGATAACTCTGACTTTGACACTTACACCTGTATTTCCCTCTATATTTACCCTTAGATTTATCCAGATATGCACAGCTAGGCCATAACTGAATGGATCTTCAATCTTCTGCTCACTAGATTGGAGCACACAGATAAAACTCAGAACTTGTTATCCTCTAGACTTTCCAAAAGGTTTGGAAAATGTGACTTTTCCTTGTCAAGACCTCAGCTCTTTCTCTAGGAAAAGAACAAAATAAAATCTGGCAGTTTTGATAGGCCCAGCCATTGCTACACAGGGGGAGAAGGCCGGCCTGGCTGGGGAAAGTGTAGACCCTGAATACAGACTCCCTGAAAGCTGTGACCTTGACCAGTACCTATTTCCCCGTGAGAAGACCGAGGTGAGCCTCAGCACATGCCTTTTCTGCTTAAGTGAGGATCCCATGAAGTGAGGTTGTCCGAGTGCTTGGAGGAGGCTATAGTGCACTTGAATTAACTTTGTCGGTGCACAGCAATGCTAGGTTTCATCATACCTATCTGTCAACAGCATTGCATACAGCTGACACTATACTTCACACCAACTACTAAATCTTGGCATTAAATGAATATGAACAGCTCCACCAAGCAAATACACAGATGATCAGAACATGGAGCAGTTTTCCTCTCTTATAGTTTGACATTTATTAATTCATCGCTAGCTTAATAAGCACCAATATTTATTATATGCACAGCATTATGCTGAGAGTCAAGGTTATTAAGATTATTAGCAAGAGGAGATGGAGATATGAGCTCAGCAGTTAAGAGTCCTTGCCGTGAGTTCAGTTTCTGGCACCTACATGCTGGCTTACCACCATGTGGAACTCTGGTTCTAGGGGACATACATCCTCTTCTGGCCTCTCTGGGCACCAGGCACACATGTGTACACATACAGACATGCAGACAAAAACATTCATGCACACAAAACAAAAAGAAATCCGTAAAAAAAATGCAGGAGGCAGTAAAATGGCTCAGAGAGAAATGATATTTACAAACAACCCTGATTATCTCAGTTTGATTCCCATAAACTACATGATAGAAGGAGAAAAGCATGTGCCTCAAGTTATCCTCTGACCTTCATACATGTGCCAAGGTACACACACATACACATACACACATGCAGTCACTCACATACATACTCACACATAGGCATACACACATGTGTGCATACACATGCACACAAAGGAATAATTAATAGATAAATAAACAAATAAATAAATGTATTCCAATTGATCCTTCTCCAAGAGGATAACTAGCTACCAAACACAGACAATTCTCACCATCATGAGTCATCTGGAAAACAGAAGTGAAATCCAGGCTGAAGGTCAGAGACTATTAATTGAAAATAATTACAATAGCAAGTGTTGACAGCAGTGCCAAGACACCAGACCTCTTAGATACTAACAATGAGAGTGTACAGTGGGTCATCCCCTTTGGATGACAGTTTAACCGCTCCTCAAACACTCATTATTAAGTTAGTGTGAGTATATTAACTTACTTCAAAGTTCTCAGCAAGTGAAATTAGACCATGAACCCCTTCAAAATCTTGAAATTGATGAATTCTTTGGTACATGATACACATGTCAATATCACTGTGCATGTTAGTTTTTTTTTTTTTTTTTTTTTTGCAAACATAAAACAAACCTAGAGTTATCTGAGAAGAAGGAACCTTAATTGAATAATGGCCTCCATCAGATTGGTCTGTGGCTGTGTCTGTGTGTGCGAGTCTTGATTGATCAGTGTGAATGATGCTGCTCATTCCTGGGTAGGTGTGTTTGGGCTGTATGAGAAACCCAGATGAACGCAAGTCAGAGAGCAAGCCAGTGAGCAGCACTCCTCCATGATGTCTGCTTCCAGGTCCTGCCTTGAGCTCTGTCTTGGCTTCTCTCAATGATGGACTGTGAGCTGTAAGATGAAGCCCACGTTGCTTTTGGTCATGGTGTTTACCACAGCAACAGAAAGCAAAACCAGAACAAACGATGTATAAAATGTGACTAGACAGGGTGAATTTTATGGTTCATTTGTATGTTCAAACCTAAATAGAAATGAAAATGAGCAAGCTTATACATGAAACATGAAATATCTTACAGAAGTGATGATGAGTTAAGCCAAGAGAACACAAAGAGAACACACTGTACCATTGCATTGGCATGAACACACGAATCCGCAGGCTGGAAGTGGGGTGAGTGAGTACTTCGGAGAGGAGGTATGTGGGCCCCAGGCCAGGGTTGGCCTCCTTCCCTGCTGGTAACACTCTGGTTCATGATCTGGGTATCAGATACTTAGATGGGCCCAGGGTGTAAAATGACCTGAGCTAAGCCTTGCTGACTCTGCACACTTTCTCTCAACATATGTTGTAATTTAAGGAAAAATTAAAGCTCTCTATATGTCATACCACTTTATTGTATACCCTTGTTCTGAGCTATGGTGGAGAAGCAGCCAACTGCACAAGATTTTTAAGTTTGGCGACACATTCTTTGTTGATTCAGCATAATATTTAAGAACTGCATGCAAAAGCCTTTGAAAGCTGCCCAGATTTCTGGATGGAGAAACTGGACTGAACATTGTAACTACTTCCCATTCTGCAAGTACCCATTGAATTGGCAGAGAAGACATAACTGTGCTTAAACATAAGGAAGGGAGCCAGCAGGGAGCCAGATATTTTGAGATATCCTGGGAGACAGAATGCAGATTGGATTGGATCGGATGGATAGACAGAAAAAAGAATGAGAGATGAGGTCCCACCACTAGTGGTAAGGGCACCCTGTTTCCAGGGGAATCTCAAGATTCTGGTTACAGAACCCACAGGACCCATGGTGATAAAAGGAAGCATGAAAACAGTATCTAGACTGGCAGGACCATGCCAGCTTTCTCCTACCTTCATGAGAGGTCAGTCATGTTAATCCCTGAAAGGTGGCTTTTTCAACCTCTTTAAGACACACAGATCCATCTGAAGTAGACAGGGGAGTCCTGCCAGGAATGTAGCCTACAGAATGATGCAGGATAATGCAGAGGGGAGTGTTCAGAGATGAAGCTCCTGATTCTCCAAGGAAGGGAGTTGGGGAAGGAAAAGGAAGTTTTTTTTTTTTTTTTTTTCAGGATTTGGGAGTTACTTATCCAGGTTGACATTTTTCCAAAGATAGAGAGCATTTACATTTTGTTCATTGTAATTGTGATGGAGACGGTGGACCAGATAACTGGAATGAAAGAATTGTCACATCTTTTTCTAAGCAAGTAGATGCACAGAGCTATGACAGGCTTTATCTACAAGAAGCTCTGTTTTGTTTTACCTCTGTTGTGGCCATAGCCAAAGTCATCATCTAATTTGCTTTCAAGGTGGTCAGAAAAGATGCCTTCCAACTTTAACATGCTACTTTTTAGAATCATCTAGCTAACCAGACTCACTCATGATGGAATTGGCAGGTAACCTCTCACCTGGCCCATCCAACCTCTGACTCCTGATGTTTCTCTTTGAAGCAACAACTTCAAAGTTCTTCTGGACATGGTATCTGAAGACACACTGGGATTTTGAAAAGTCCTCCAGAGCACAGACACACAAGATGGAGCTGGCTCAAGGCCCCCACCTGCAACCCTTGACCCCATGTCATGGTTCATTCCATAGCTCACTGGCTTCATATATCTGTGTTTTCTCATTGCTTCGAGAAGGTTCTTACACTTTCCCACACATGTTAAGCCACACTCTTTGGGCCTCCAACAGGGTTTCTGACTCAAGAGCCTTGTATTTCTAACCAAGTCCCAGGCAAAGCTGGCACAGTTTGTCGGGACATTCAGGGAGATTCTGCAGTCTTGAAACCCAGAGTGAGAAGTACCCAGTGACTGTAGATCAGGCCCAGCAGCTGAAAGGGCAACAGGTGTAGGCGCTGGAGGGTAAGAAGTGAGCTAGTGCCAAGTCAAACCTTAAGGCTGGTCTCACCTCTGCCAAAACCTTGAGCTGAGTCAGGGCTCAGCCTCCCCGTGGGAAAGGAGGTTTTCATCAGCTACCATCGCCAGAACCAGAGCCTCCCCTATTTCAGGAGCCTCCTTTAAGGCCAAGCAAAATGCCTGTATGCAGTATAGCTGGGAAACTCAGACCAGGTAGGAGTCATACACGTGAGGAAAGCCAGTTCTTTGTGGGTCCACATTCTCAGCCTCAGAGGGTAGACAAACAAGCTAACCTTAAAGCTAGCTCTGTACACACAGGCAAAGCCCTCTGCCAGGGTATTTATGGAGCAGTTTCTTTTAATTTCAGAACGCAGTCCTCCAGGTAAAACAGCCACCACCTTCCACAGTTAAACCCTGCCTACTTTCAAGAATCAGTCACAATCAGGCTTGTTGATGGCTGACATTTCCTCACAGAGGGAGGGGTTGGGAGGGCCCTTGCGCCCTCACTTGTGTTTCAAGCCACCAGTCCTTCTTACATAACTCTGTGCTGATTGAACTTGGGAGGCTGGGAAAGGAGCAGAGAATAGAGAGAGCATAGCTTTATGTACATGGATATGGGGACACCATCATCCAGGCTGGGTGCATCTTCAGTGTTTGTAATGCCCCCCCATTCCTATATTCCTGCCTCAGTGAACACTGTATGTAAGCCTAATAAACTCACTGGCTCCCATGAGTGAAATTGGTCTTTGGTTTGTCATTGGAACCATATGAAGAGGGGGTAGACGCAGTTTACACCTCCCCAGTGTTTGTTTCTAATGTTTTTGTTAGAGGACTGGGCTGGGCTTGGAAGAAGTTCTTGGAATGGGAATCATAGTTTTTCACAGAGGTTTCTGCTGTTCATTGTAGCTTTGTTTGTACTTATTTAAAAATTGTCTTTAAAACTCAACTGTCATCATTTCACTTTAACTAGTAACTGTAAATATTTCATAAATGTAGGATGTTTATGCTTAGTCCTTTTGACCACTCGCTGCGGAGTTGCTGATGTTGCAGAGTCAAGGCTTCTCATTCTTCTCATCTTATTGACTAATCTCCATCACAGCCTCACAATGGGCCTCTGGTTCGTTTCTCCATCTTAGAGCAAACAAAATGATTGGCAAATGTGAAAATAAACCTTCCAAGCCATCACCCAGCCACCCCTTTATCAAGACCATAAAACAACTCAGGCCACACTTACGAGAAAATTAACACTAACGAGTGATTTGATGTTGCATATGTTCACACACACACACACACACACACACACACACACACACACACACAACCAGCTTTGCTTTGTATGAGCAATAAAAACAGTGAATATGAAGTAACAGACCAAAGCGCCATGTCCCTTTGGTAACCTTGTTCCATTTAGTCTTTTTTCTTTTTTGTTTGTTCCTGTTCAAATGCTTGAAAGTGTGATTATCACAAAGGAGAATCAATCCACTATCCACCTCACCTTCCTGTTAGGCTTAGAGAAACTACTCAGGGAAGACCAAGTAAGCAGCAGCTGATTGGGGACAGGCAGTAGCAGAAGGTGATTCCTGTCTTGGGACTTACAGGTTCCCTCCGAGGAAGCCCCTGGGAGTGCAGGCTTCCATTTGTGACTGGAGGTCTTTGAGGAAACATCCACAGGATTTGGCTTCAGGCCTATGTGCATCCAAGTGGCCTGGGACTGTGTCCCAGACCTCTTTGGCAGGACAGGGACCCCCTCTGGAGTCTCGCTAGGCTGAGCCTGCACTTTCTCAGGTAAACACTCCCTGTAGACAAAAGGCCAGCTACTGATGGCTGCCAGGCAGGCTTGACACCACCTGGACTAATTTGGTCATGGGAGTGCTGTAGGGCGACATTTACTGGACCTGGAGCCAGCTCACAGAGCATACAGCCAGGCAGGAAGAAGCTGGTGCGGTGCCAAGAGCCTCTGAGTGTGGGGAGAGGCTCTCCTGGAGAAAGCAAGTCCCTCGGTTGGGGTGGCCTCAGCCTGGAGCCCCTCTGCTCTTGCTGTGTGGTGCCCTACTCCAGCATTCCTTTCCCTGAAGTCAGGTTGCAGGCAAAGCCTCCAGAAAAATGCAAATGGGCACACAGGGAAAGTTCAGAATCCTTTGGGAGAAAAACAAAAGGCAGTCTGGCATATTTGGCTAGACCAGAAGGTATCAGAGAATTGCACCAAATAAGCACCGAGTCTCATCCCAAGGACCTGCTACTTAGCTAGATCTTCATTTCAGATAATTTACTTTTTTTTGTTTAAGTCCAAGGCTGCAAACTTTCTCTATAAATGGTGAGACAGAGGTTAGGGCTTTGTGAGCTGCGCACACATGCTGGGCCAGTGCAATCCTTCATCTCTGCCCTAGGCAGCCATGGACAATACACAGATGGTATGTCGGTGGCAGTGCTCTTCCATGGCTTGGTTTACACAAATGGACTTCTGTTTGGACTGTACTTTTCTCACCACTGATTAGTCAGTGAATGCTCCTTACACGGTCCAGTCCCTGCAGATAAAGAGATGACCTTGAGGGCTGACTTAGGATTGTGCATATACATGTTATGTTTTACAGAAGAAAATGGGCCAGACTCAACCTCAGTGATGTAAGTGACTCATACAGACATTCTGTCCTATAAACAGGAAAGCGGGGAGGCTGTGCTGATCCCTTGTCGGCTCTCTCACCATAAGCTCCTACCTTGCTTGGATTTAACTCCAGGAGGAACAGGGACATGGGTTCTAGTTTATTTGGGGTTGCCAGAATCCAGATGGTCTTTTTGAAATTTTGGCCAAAGCAATTGGATAAGAGAAAGAAAAAAAAATCTATAACGGTGTTAAAGGAAGCAATAATAGTGAGTGCTTGTGGTGATCTGAGCATGTTTTTATACGAAATATTACAAGTAGCAAGAAAGTGAGTTATTAAATGGAATCTATAAAATATGTAAATCTGCAGCTTCCACATATAAAAATATATGCAAGGAAAGGAACAAAATGTGTTAACAGAATAACAAAACACAAATTTAGGCATAATCACATACATGCTTTTACACATATATATATATATATATATATATATATATATATATATATATATGATCTAAAATGTAAAAATATTCCAGAGATGCACAAATTTCTGAAATACACATTACATCGTATGTGTGTTTGGGGGGGGGGCAGTGTGTTTGTGAGGATGTGTGAATGCATCCACACAGTAGTAGAGGTCAGAGGTCAGCATATGGGTTATTTTCTCAGAAGCCACCCAGTTTGTTTTTTGAGACAGGGTCTTTCACTGGACCTAGAGCTTACCAAATAGGCTAGACCAGTGGGCCCCGGTGATCTGCCAGTCTCTTCCTTCCTAGCATGTGATGATAAGCACAGGTTAGGCCATCACGTCTGGCCTTTTCCTTGGCCTAGGGAATCAAACTCAGGTTCTCCTGCTAGCATGCCAAGCACTTGAATCACTGAGCTATTTCTCCATCCCTGCATGTTATAAAAGGCTTAATACAAAATTTATAATGGTATATTTGTATATATTCTTATAAAAACAAATGTTCTTCCTCAAATGCAGAATTGAGACAATGACATATGTATTACATGTAAACAAATGTACATCTGGGTACAGGTTAACCATGCAGAAAAAGAAAATAAAATCAGAGGATAAGGAAGGACTGAATTCAGGTAATGGACACAGCTATGAAAGAGGATAGAAATCTAATTGATTTTCTAATTCTAATTCTGTTCATGTAGTACTTTATCAGGCTGTATAGAAGTGAGTCCGGCTAAATTTGGTGTGTGATTTTTTTTTAATTTGCATGTTTTTTTAAGATAATAAAATTTATAAAATTAAAATATCGACAATAAGGAAAAACTGCCAGTATCCCTAAGAGTAGATTGCTTTCTGTTACTGTAACAAAATATTTGAGATGGAGGATTTGTAAGCAGAAAATGTTATTTAGTTCAGAGCTAATGGCCAGCTCCAAGAACACAGGTTATTTAGTTCAGAGCTAATGGCCAGCTCCAAGAACATTTGACTCAGGTGCTTTTGAGCCTGTCGGGAGGCATAACACAGTGTGGGGACCATAGTGAGTGAAGCCACTGACGTGGAGGAGTCTAGGAAGCAAACAGAAAGAGGAAGGAGTGAGAGTGCCAATAGCAAGAGCTAAGTTTTTCCAAGCTCCTTCTTAAAGATTCAACCATGCTGGCATGAAGTTCTTGGGGACATTTAAGATGTAACCCGAAACACCAAATAAAAGTTATAAACATGCAGCAACCTCATGTTTTTTGAAAAACGATGACTCCAGTTTAAAGAATGACATCTCCATGACCGTTCCCTAAAATCTACATGATGACGTAAAAGCTTCATAACAATGACTGGGCTGTTTTAGCGTCATTTTTCTTATTCTTTACTATTACTGACCATTTTTGTTTCTTTAACACAGAATCGCTTTCACTCAGTACTTAATTTGACAAGAAATATAGGCAAAGGGAGAAGCTCCAGATTTACCCATGATTCTTTAAAAATTGTTTTCACTCAGAAAGAAACTTAATGAATTTCATCTATGAAAAATGCTGTAAAAATTCTAACTATAACTTCAATCTGGCTGTACCTAAAAATGGTCAAATTGGGTGTGTCTAAATGAAGCATTCATGGCTCAGTCCCAAAATTTCCTCTGGTGGGATCTGACATGTTAATGATTTAAAGAAGACAATTGCTGTAGCAGGTGCAGAGATGATTTCTGGGTCTCCTGAGCATTCTCGACTTAAACATTCTGAAGAAGCCAGAAGAAGAATATGAATCTTTTACCAGAAAATCCATCGAGAAATCTACACCTATGTTTTATGAGGAGTAATGGGGGTCAGTTACATAAAATATAGGAAAAATAAAACTTCTCATTATTACCAATCTGAATGCTTTATACTTTCTTTCCTTTGGGTGCCAGAAATGCATTATAATAAAAACAAAAGACAAATAAATAATATGAGTCAATGAAATTGTAGCAGAAATCTTATTTGCAGATAAAAGTGTTGGCTGCATATAAAATTCACAGCAACCTAGAAACACACTATATAAAATTAATCACAGTTAATGCAATGCTGTTGGGTTCATGAGTTTGCTTAAAGCATGTTTTACTGATAATTAAAACAGGTAGTGATGTGAAATAGTCAGTGATTGTGGCAGTGACAGTGTTGGAAAATACAAAGAAACAAATCTAATGAGAAGACCTCGTGGTAACTTTTTGTGTAAAAATTATTAGGGATCCAATTCTACAAATGGCAGGTGAGGTATTTCAAACAAACCTTATTAGAGGACAACAGTAGTAAGAATGTTGGATGAAATAAGAGAAAACCCTTAAGGAAAAAAAAAATTCAAGGACTAGTGACTGTAATGATGGAAATATGGTTACCCAGGATATGATGTCGTGAGATGCAGGTCATAATCAAATGTGCGTTCCTGCCATGATCGTTTTAGTGTTGAAGAAAGAGTGGCAAGGCAGACTGTGGCGTGGCGTTATTTTACAACAGCCTGTTCTCAGCCTATCTCACCTACCTTTCCAAGTGGTATCCAAAATGGCTGTACAGAGGTCGAACATGACATGGAGAGTGACCAGTCCTCTTGTGGATTTTGAGCTTGACTTGGCATCTGAATTACTGTACAAAACCTCAGGACCAGACTGGGGAATTCTAGAACGCAGTCTGCAAAGTCAGAGAAAAGAAAAGATCTTTTAGGAAGAAGATACTCAAACTAATGCATATACTGTTGTTCATAAAAATAAATATTTTTAAATCTTATGTTCAGCACACCAAAAAAAAAAAAAAAGACTAATAATCAGCAACATGATGAAACAAGAAAGGAACCTGGATAGAGATTGGAGGAGTCTTAAATCCTAAAACACAAGTACATTTAGATCTAAAATGGAAAACATGAAGTCACAAGTTTTCTTTTCTGGGTCATCAACTAATTCTGATGGTAATCAATAGTTAAGAAATTAAATAAGGAATTGCTATATCTATAGAAATTAAGAATTGCAGTTTCTAGGGAACCCACTTGGGGCTGGTCACACCCCTGCCCAGCCACCCTCACCGATATTTAATTGCATGTAGCAAGGCAGGAAGAAGCACAGAATCTTGGTCTGGGTGATTGAATCCTGTGGTCAGTGGAGATCGTGTGGTAGAATCAGTTAAATTTTCTCATAAGTTGGGTTTGAGGATAAAGAAAAAAGGAATTGTTAAGGATCCCAATTAACTGAGTGGTCCTTTGACAAAGACAGTATGGTGGATGAATGCAAATATATATATGGTGGATGCGCTATTCAAAATGACTTCTGGACAGTCCCAAGGGTGGAGTCAAATACAGAGTCTCCTGTCTGCTCTCCTCCTGTGTGCCCTCTCAAAGGACTCCTCCTGCTCTGCCAGACACACTGGCCTTTGGAGTTCCATTTTTACCTATCTTCCCCATGTTAACAAAGAATTTCTGTTACCTCAAAGAATGTCTTTTCCTCATTGTTGATGCAAAACACAGTCTGTTTTGGAAGTAGCTCTGTTGGTGAAGTGCTTGAAAGACAAGAAGCAATGACCTGAGTTGACTTCTAGAACCCGCATAATAAGAAGCTGAGTGTGAGGATGTGTCCTTGTAATCCCAGCACTGGAAGAGTGAAGACTTGTCGACCCTGGGTTTCAGACCAGCCAGTAGACTAGCCAAATTGGAGAGATTCAAGCCAAGTGACCTGCCATGTCTCTCAAAACAAAAATAATGGCACCTAAGGGTTATTCACATACATTTACATACAACACTGACACACATGGATATACACACACATTCAGAGAGAGAGAGAGAGAGCACTAGTCTTTTCTTAAGTGTGACTATGTGCCAAGAATACTGGTTCATTTGTACCCAATAACATACTCCAATATGGAAACAGTTTTGTGAAGTTTGTTTAGTTACAAAACATAAGAAAACAATGAATCAAGGGATTTTTTTTTTAAAGTTTCATTGGGTAGATGGACTATAGTAAAACAGAGAAATCTGTACAAATTTTTTTTTTAAAGTTTCATTGGGTAGATGGTAAAGTTTCATTGCATAGGTTTCCTCAAATGCTATCTATGACATTCTTAGCTTTTGAGTTTGTGGAAGTTAGTGGTTTGTTAGTGTAGTCTAAAAGATTTTGCCTGATAGTCACAAGATGTTAGGTCATGATTATTAAGGACTAGAGAAGCCCAAGAAATTTGACCCTAGATGTGTAGCATTCCAACTCTCCATCAAGAATTCAGTCAGTCCCTTATCCTTAGAAAGTAGCTTTCTATCTGAGGACTGTAATTCAAAACTTGACCATCACTGGGCTGATTCCATCTGGACATTTAGTTCTTAGCTTAAAAGTCCTCTCCACCGAGTGTTGTTTGGACCACTCAGTTCAAAGAATCAAGTTTCTTTTTGTCTCTGAAACGATTGATATTTTAAATTTATGGTTCTCAACCTGTGGGTTATGACCCTCCCCAACAGGGGTTGCATATCAGGAATCCTGCATATCAGATGTTTACATTATGATTCATAACAGCAAAATACAGTTATGAAGTATCCATGAAATAATTTTATGGTTAGGGGTCACCACAACATGAAAAACTGTATCAAAGGGTTGCGCATTAGGCCGTTGAGAACCACTCTTTTACATGATATTTCTCACTAACAGATGTACCCTTATTTGTTGTCTGTGTCTGTCTCCTTAAATAAAATCTCCATGAGAACAGAGAGAGTCTTGTGGGGATGGTAGGTGGCCAATGATATTGGTCAGCTGTGGGAATTAACAAGCCCACGATGTGCAAACAACTGAGAAGTTGGCCGACCTTCTTGGGAAGCGGGGAGGCAGCCATCCCAAGAGAAGACTGAGGAAGCCAGTGCACATTTTGACAGGTGCAGGAGCGGTGAACCCGGGCGCTCTGATTTATTCTACAGCAGCTGTTCTTTGTGTTCTCTGACCTCTGTCCTGGGGACAGCAATTTAGAAAATGAAGGGGTGGCAGCCCATGATGCTGCCACATACACTTATTTAATTGTAATGATCTCATTTGATAATGGGGATTGCAAAACAGGAGAGGGTGCTGAGTGGCAGCTGCTGTGTCTGTGGTAGGCTTATCACCTGGACTCTGGGTTCCATGGCACCTCTTGGCTTTGTGCCACCTCCCACTTTCTTCAAGAATAGTTCTCTTCTTGGGCTGGGGAGATGCCTTGGTGGATATAGCAATTGCCTTGAAACCCTGGCAACATAGGCTCAGATACCCAGAACCCTACAGAAGCTTGAGAGCAGTCAAGCAAGCATCTGTAATCCAAGCATGGCCCCACGAGGAGATGGGAGACAGAAGATGGGCCAGAAACTCAAAGACCAATGACTCTTGCATACGCAACAATGAACAGGAGAGACTCTAGATCAGACAAGATGGAAGGTATGACCAATACCGAATGCTGTCCTCTGACCTTCCCTCATGCAGCATGGTATGCATAAGCCCATGTCCACACACCATGTATGGTGTGGACACACACACATTCACACACACTCTCACACACACATTCACACATGCACACACATGCACACACTCACACACAAACACACACTACATTTCTTTCACAACAGTTGAGCCTTAATCATTCTTCATAATCTCAGTAGTTTCCATGTTTTTTTTTTTTTTTCTTTTTGCTCAGGTCCTGTGCACGGCTTGAACCATTCATGTTTGCCTGAGATCACACTCAGTGCTGTTTGAAGAATAGAAATATAGCAAGATGAGAGGAAGCAATGAACTTTGGCATAGATATGTAAATCATGGTGTCCACTAAACACTGGTTACAAGGACAGTCTTCAGTCTACACCCAAAAGCTGTGTCCCTCTTGCTCACTTCAATCCTTCAGCTTGAGAGGGTCATGAAATTGCAGTGTTTGCATCCGGCAGCAACCTCTTCTCAGGTTGAATATACAATAAATAATTTTGCAAAATTAAAGTTGTTGCTCCTCACATCCTTGCAGGGTTTCCATTTCCTGAGTCACATGTTCCCCTAGTATTTCTTATTCCTCAACATAAAGCATTCTCTGTGATCAGCTGATTCCAATACTATAAAACTTCTATAGTGACTGCGAGTCTCAGTCACAAACCCAGATATTTGGGTAGTACCATTTCCTTTGGATTTATTAAGAAAAGTTCAGCTACTGGGCCTTTGGTGCTCAGGGCTTCTACAGCATTGTGGCAGAAGTAGAAATTTGCTTCTCTTTTCTCTCCCACCAACCTCCAGTCTTCAGCTAGTTTCTCTGAAGGTCATTACCCACAAATCTCCATTAAGTATCCGTGCCTATCTCTTTCTTCATATTTTCATTTAAGCAATATCAAGTAACTGTCAAATGTGTAAGGCAGAGAGGCAGCATTCTTCAGTGGCCAACCCCTTTGCAGACATGCCCTTATTTATCACGCACGCACGCACGCACACACGCATGCAGGCATGCACGCACGCACTGGTATGTGCATGCATACATTTCTCCTTTTCTGTTCCAAAGTGATTATTTTATGGAGTGTGATTCTTGTGTCTTTTGCAGAAAAATTTCCCCTGAAATTAACATTATTTCTTCATATTCATTTAGATCTCTAAGAACTCTTAATTGATGCAGGCTTTCCCTCCCCAACAGAAGGTTAATCGCCTCTGAACATATTGAAATATTATTTTCTTGCAGACGCCCATTAGGAGTCTTCTGTCTTCCTCTTCTAATGAGCTGGGCCTGTGAACTGCTGTTCTCATGGGATTTTGCTTCACAACCATCCTGGGGATTTGCTTATTCACATGTTTTCCCTTCTGGGTTACATATTTCGTTCCTGGAATCCTTGCCTTCCTCTTTCTCAGTTCTCATTTATCAGAGGGAACAAAAAGTTCACGGACGCAAACCTTTTCGGACCCTGTCTGTATTAAGACACTCTTCTGTTCTTCCACCTAGTGATGGATTTGAGCACACATGGGGTTATAGGTGAAACCCACTTTTCTACCCTAAATGGTGAAGAGGTTATTCATCTCTGCTGGCTTCTTCTATTGCTGCTTTAAAGTGTGTTTCAATTACCTGTTGCAGATCAGATCTCTGTGCTTCAAACCATGAGTTGTCATCCCTAACAGGGAGGGAGGTTTGAGCAGTGCCATCTCTGGGTTCACAGACGCCATCTTTCCTGTTGTTGCCCAATTGGGACATAGCTAGGGAGGGTGTTCAGCAACACCTTGAGGTGGCTGGACCCTTCTCTCCTGAAGGATTTCAATCATAAGATGGTTATTCTGGACTGGGCTTCCACACAGAAGCACCATTATTCCAGAAGGCAAAATGCAAAATACAGAGGCCGAGGCGGTATACCACCATTTTTTTTTCTGCCGTCATAATTGCTGATTTGTATTGCTCAGAACTAGGCCCATGGCAAAGACCAGCTAGATGGTTGTATAGGATGCAGGTACAGGCGGGTATGGCTCACCTGGTAGCTCCGGTGCAACCGTGTCTCACAGTCTCCTTTCTGCCCACTCTGGCATATGCCCCTCCACATGGAAAACAGATCCATATCCTATCAAGACTCTTAAAAACTCATCAGTTGACAACACTGAGCCTGAACCCATGTTCTCATTATCAACCTCTTTCTATCAGGCATTAGGCTGTGGGGGTTTCTGCCCAACTGAGATAGGTGCGAATTTTAAAACAAATTGAACAAAACAAAAAATCTTTTTTCTGTCTTCCGTATGTTTGCACATGATAATGAAATGGGGACAAGATAACTGTAGTAGACGCCTATAAAAAGGACATAAAGGTCACTGGCCCATAGGAATTCTGAAACTCAGATGACCATATCTTAGCAGCTTCTTGTGTCTTAGCAGAGGAAATCTGTCTTGATTCATCCCAGTTCTGTCCTTTAAAGTCATGATCCTCTTACCCATGGATTTCTGTGTTTCTTTGATCCACTCATCCTGGAATATTTCTTTCCGAAGCATCTTTTCTTTCCCCAAAGAAGTAGGTCATGCTTTCCTCTCAGCATCTTCCTAAGCCTCCTGCCTTTGTGCAGAAAGTAGCAAACCCTACAGGCATTCCCTTCTGAACAGTTTCAGCTTGCCTTGGCTCAAACTTGGGCAACTGCTTCACAAACATTGGCATTATCCTGCTGTCTGATAGCCCAACCGCTCCTGTCATGATTCTTCCTGAGAGAATCTTTGGTCATGGGAACAGCTGCAGCAAGTTTAGAGGAGTTCTTCAAACCAAGAGTCTTCACGAGTAGGATACTGCAGTGTCTGCCAAAGGACCTTGCACCAACATCCGTGTTTTACTCTGTACCATGAGGCCTTTCTTGCTGTGAGAGTCTCAGCTGCTGGAGAATCTAAACATGTAAACAGTTTTGCTTCCCACCTGGGTGAGTCAGGATTAGAAACTGGGCAGGCAGAGTGGAGAGTTCTTTCTTTAGTCCATCTTTATCTTCCTATGTTAAATCATGTGGCATTAACCAAAGCCAATTAGCTCTTTCAACATTATGCCAGAAACTTTATCTGTATTTGTAGGTCAACCTGGTAGAGTTCCTGATTATTTTCTGGTAGTTTTGCCACCTGACTCTGTGCTACAAAACACAAGACGCTATCATTTAAGCCTCCAGTGTAGTTATCACAGCACCTAATACCCCATTAGCAAGCTCTGTACTATGCTGGCTGCCTTGCTACTGCACCTGCCTAGTACCAAGGCCCCAGTGCCTTAGGGCTCTGTGAAAGCAATGTCCTATTTCCAGGCCACTTTCTCTTTCACTCCTCTATTGCTGTAGAACAAAGCACCCTGGAATGGGATAATTCACTTCACTCTGTAAAGCACAATTGAGAAATAGTAATGCTGTTATTAGTTCAGAGGATATTCAATCTGGAAATGTCACAAGCTCTGCTTAGTGTGAATGGTGGGTGAGAACGAACACCAATTCATTAATATCATTCACTGAGTTTTGGAAAATTGACACTCGAGAGTCCAGTTAGTTTCCAGTGTCTTCTCTCTGGAGCTTAAGATATGTTGTCACAACCTAGAGAATGCTACGTTCTTGGAAGCAGCGTTTCTAGTTAGAGAGAGCTGATGGAAGAAGATGCATGTACCTGGGACTTAGAAAACATGGTTGCCTGGCCTCTGCTTCTGTTGATGGATTTTCATAGCAAATATGAAACAGAAATGCTGGTTCCCATTGTTATTTCTGACAACAATGATGTGACCTCTGGTAGGTGCCTCTTGTATTGTGACAAAATTACATTATCTCTTTTTTTTTCACTATCTCTCCCCAACCCAGAAGACATTACCAGGATTATCTGAGTCTTTCAACAGCTCTCCATCTGGTATTGGGTTTACTCTCAAGAGAAGATGCAACATTAGGATTTGGGAAGACTCCTGGATCCGCCTGCATAAATAACTCTTCTATTTCACTCACTTTTCTCTTTTAAATCCATGCTTCTGACTCATTGAAAGTTTGATCCAAACGTAAACCAGTGGGGCTAAATGACTTCCCTGAAATGCATCAGTCCTTCCTTATCGATTAAAGTAGTTTAGTTAATGACTGTGACCACAAGTTAATCATGTAAAAGTGAACGTTAAATTGTTGGTTGGGGTCGAAGAAAACGGTTACCAGATAAGCATGGACACAGTTTACACAGGGCAATTCAAGTACCAATCAATATCTCTACCTATTTAATTTCATTGTCACTAAGAGCTCATATGCAGTCAAAGTAGAAATATTTCAGTGTTTCTTTTAGGAGAACATGCTCTGTGCTGAGTAATTGAAAATCCCTCAAAAGACCTAAGTCTAGAACACATCTTTCCTCTATGTGTTGTTTTGAATGGGAACGACCCTCATAGGCACATATAGTTGAATGCTTACTCACCAGTTAGTGGAACTGGTAGGGAAGGATTAGGAGGTGTGGCCTTGGTAGAAGAGGCATGCTAAGAGATTTCAGAGCCCACAGCAGGCCCAGTTTCTCTCTCTATCTGCTGAATGTAGATCAGAATGCTCTCAACTACTGTTCCAAGACTGTGCCTGCTGCCTTCCTGCCATGCTGATCATGATCTAAACCTCTAAAACTGTAAGCAAGCTCCAAATTAAATGCTTTCTTGTCTAAGAGTTGCCTTGGCCATTGCATCTCTTCACAGCAATAGAACAGTAACTAAGACACATTATCAAATGGTCTTGGCTCTCCAGAGGGCAGCTCTTTTCTGAGATTATACAATTGATGATAGTAGCTTATCAGTCAGGAGGGTTACCTGACGTGAACTTCAAAGAACCCCTAAGATTCTTGTAAAGCCAGCATTGTATAACAAGCATTCTTGTAAAGCATTGTATAACAAGCAACTGCTAAGTTCCTTTTGGGGTGCCTGTTGGAAAAGATAATCTTGGTTCAATAACTTAAATACTCTAAATTTTATCCCTGTAAGACTACTAAAGGATACTGGGTGGAAATAGACTTTGCAGACCACAGGCTTTTATGAATGTTTAAGAATGTATTTTTATTCCTGACTTAATTTCTTTTTATGGAAGCCCCCTAAAAGAATAACTAGGTCAATGTTATGCTAGTTTCATTATTCCAGATATTCTCTTATTTGGAGATGTAGTTCATTAGTAGTTTATTTTTACTCTTTTATACAACGTATAAAATATTAGTAAACTATACTAAAAAAGTATTTTCATTGACATATTATATATACCATGAACTGCCAATAACTAGTGATAGTTATCTCTATATTAGCACACAACATAATCACATATATTGATTCATTATGCTGATATTTATGATACAGTATGCTCAATACATATTACGCTTAACATGGAGTAAGTATCATACTGCATGTGGCACATTAAATAATAAGTTATATAGATAACTGCAGGTTTTTCAGAATACTCTGTCTTGCAAATGTTTTGTGGTTTAATGGTTAATTTTCCGAAATCTTACTCTAAATGTAGGTATGACAGTTAGTCTTTTCCAAGTACCCATATTTCTACTTTTTATTCATTTTTTAGCAATTATTTTATTAAGTTGTTTATTTGAGTATAATTTAAACTATTGCTCAGTAAGTGATGTAGGCACCAATATGTTTTATATCCAGATTACCATCTATGGCTATCATTGGCCATTTTGGTGGGCTAGAATTCTGGCCAAGGTTATGAACTGAACAAATCACTTTAAGGAGTTTATGAGCTCATAACAATTCAGATCTTTCCAGATAGAAGTAGATTTTTTTTTTTCAATGCAGTTTATTCAGGAACCTTGAACAATCATCGGACCCTGGGGAAAGCCAGCCCACAGCTTAAATAGCCTCTGGGTAGCCAACCCCAGCGTGCCACGTGGGCAATGCAGATAGGTCCACATACATGCAAGCAAGCCAGATCCTCAGCCTTAGCCAAATGTGGAGTTGTTTGTGACAGAGAGCACTCACTATCAGGAAGGTGGAAGGCGGAAACCAGCTCCATCTTTAAGGCATAGCATTCCGCAGCTCTCTACAGTTCCCCCTTTTTGTTTTAGACGCATCAGGCAAGAGTAGAGGTCTGATCTCTGATATTAGAAATAAGTTGGGACTTTGTACCGATGTTCATTTAGGTGTCATCCACCCAAAGAGCATCAGACCCGTCCGATACCTTTTTCTCAGAGGCGGGACCTGGGGCATCAACCCGCATGCAATCAGACATGCTCTTCTCTGGGTCGAAAGCGGCTGACCCTGAGTGCAGTGCTTAGCCTCGCATCCTGAGCATAACATTTTAGCTTTTTATGGTAGCCAACCATGCTTGGGGAGACTGTCCTGCTTCAATGGCTGTAAAGGCCTGAAGGATCATGGCTGCATTACGCTGTTGTGAGACTCTAATCTTGCATATACACCACAGGCAAACCAAGGAGACCAACACCAGAAGGCCTGCTAACGCTCCCATGCCCGCCCATTCCTTCAGATGATTCATGGCTGCATCAATCCATGGTGATAATCCTGTGGCTAGTCCTGCGTCCACTCTGGTAGAATTTACTGTGACAATGGCCACTCTCAGCTGCTCCATCATAGTATCGAATTCTCCAGTCCAATTACCTAAAATATAGCTAGACAATTGTTTAGACAGATTTGCAGCAAAGGAAAAATTCTCATGTTGTATGCTAGTGACACAAAGTCCAGCATACTTTCATTGACAGCCCGGTTGAGCCATTTGCCATAGGGTATCAATTTGCTCCTGCACGAGGTCAATCCTCTGATTGAACACCATCAAGCCTCCTTTTAGTTGAGCATTAATTCCTTTTTGTACATCTAAGGCATGAGCTACATTGGCTAAAAGATTATTCAGGGTCTGAGCAGTCTGCCTAGTATGACTCATGGCTAATGCCACGGTGGTAGCTCCAACAGCCGCCAATGAGATGGCAGTAACAGTGGCGGCTGTAGTTCCAAGATCCATTTTCTGTCTGAAGAGAGTCATAGCGTGAGGGGCATCAACGGGCACAGGCACCCAGCGAGGCATGCGAGTAACCAGGGCATACCTAAATTCACTAGCATTCCAGCATTGGGCAAAAAAGCAAGTATCATCACCACAATTACTTGGCTCTATCTGGCTAATAATGAATAAAAATGGGGGATATAAACAAACAGGTGTGGGCTTATAGGAAATATTATGAGAAGCCTTAACCCCCTTGTTGGAACATCTTGCATCAGTTCTAGATCTAGCAGTGGTGGTGTCTGAGGTCTGAGTAGGTTCAGGAGACCATTGCCCCCAGGGGCGAGACATGCTCCATGTAAATTGACTAACTACATGTTTTCCTCCACTTTTGAAAGTCATTTAAGGTTCTTAAATTATTCCCCCCCCCCTTTTTTTAATTTTTTATCAATTACACTTTATTCATTCTGAAAGTAGATTTTTTTTTTTTTTTTTTTTACCCAGCAGGATCTCTAACATTGGGAAGATATTTCCATAGATAATTCAAATTCACAATACAAATACACTCCTACATTCCTTTAACGAACATGGGTATCATTTGACAGCTACTGTCCAAAGGAGGCCACTGCCTCCACACCACTTAAATTTCAATGAACTAAAATCAAATAGAGAAGTCCAGCTACCCTGTATTTCCAGGCAAGTATCCAGTACTCAGGAGCCATGAGTGGTGAGCATGGTCCTGGACAACACAGAGCAGCATATTACCATCGCTACAAACCCAGTCACCAGGACAAGCTGTAGACTCTGTCCCCTGGTCTGCTCTCACTGTCTGGATTCTTGAATAGAAAACCACAGATATCAGGTCCAAGGGTAATTATCCACAGACACAGGCAGGGCCCCGTGGTTTATTGTTTCTAGCCGTCTGCAGGCCTGTGTCTGTGAGTGAGATGTTTCATCCAACATTGCCTGTTCATCAATAAGCTGAGGAAGACTTCAGTTTGCTGTGGAAGGCCATTTTCTCTTCCGAGCTCAGGGCATGAGCACCCAGCTGTCCGTGGGTGACCTGCTGAGAAGCCTGTTGACTTCTTACATTCTTGTTTACTTAGTCTCTTTCGCTTCGTATTGTCTTGGCTCATTTTGCAGTCAGCACAAGCCTGCAATCCCTCTGAAAATTCAAGAATGTTCCTAGCATTCTTGGAGGCATCTTATTTATTTTGACATGTGGGAGAGAAAGTGCGATATTTTGTCCAAAAACACACTTCTTAGTACCTACACACAACACGATTTATATGTGGGGCCAATATTACCCTTTCCTGAGTCTCTGTTCCACAGTAGCTTTGATATATTCTGTTGATCGGTTATACTTTAATCTGTATTTATGGTAACTTTAATGAGAAGCGACCTTCTGTACTAAGCAGAGGTCTTTAGTTTACTGAGTAACATGAACAGTTGGTAGGACTTTCTATTGATGTGTAGCTTTCATTTTGTTGGGAAATTTGTTTCAATTTTATAGATAACCTTTAAAACTAAAACACGAGGGCAAGAAGGAATGAATAAAAAAGAAGTATCTGTCATTTTGTTACTTCTAGAGACAGTACATTTCTAAGTCTGCAGCAGTATCTGCAGTATCGATTTGATTTGATTGACACAGATGGTGAGACTGGAGCAACCTTGGCCTTGGGCTATGCTCCAAGATGTCATTTGCTCAACAAATATTTATTGTGTGCCAGACTGTGTAGTCATGATTAGGATAAATGGTGAAAAGGGATTCATCATTTGGAGAATATATCTTAGTGAGAGAAAAGACCAAAACCAAAAATTATCTAGCCATAGCCGATTGATTTTTAAAAAAGTCAATAAGTTGTATTAGAATAAATGAAATAGTTTGTTTTTTTGAATAGGGCTGGGTAGAGAGATGGCTTGTTCAGTGGTTTTGAGTGCTTGCTATTCTTCCAGAGAACCAGACTTCAGTTCCCAGAATTCACATTGGGCAGCTACAAACACTTACAACTCTAGCTATAAATACCTATAACTCCAGGACAGATGATTCCTTCTTCTTACCTCCTGGAGCACTTATACGCACCCTTTTACACACACACTAAAATAAACCTTTAAAAGATGAACAGAAAAATATTATAATGTATAATGAAGAAAGATATTTTTAAGAAATATTTCATCAGAGAGTCATTAAAATTGAAGTAGTTATGTGAAATGTAGGGAAGAGCCATTATTAGTGGTTTTCATACCAGGGTTCATATGAATCAAGAGAAGGAAAAAGAAAACTCAGTATGTTTGGGGGTCAAAAGTGAATTAATTCTGGGGGAGTTTTAACCCAATAAGAATTTGTCAAACATGAACCAGCAGGTTCCACAGATCCAGATAATACCTGGTATTCTGGATCATAGCCAGAGGTGCACAAAAGGATGATGTGGAATTAATAATGGTTTAAAGAGCAATGAAATATGTAGCCAGATGTGGTAGGAAAAGCACGGTTATGAAGGAAAAACAAGTAATGTGTGATTAAATAATTCACTAACATGATCCTACTTATAAAAATGAATTAAAAAGAAAATTAGGAGATCTCTAGACTGATTTAGTGTGAATAATGGAATCAAATGCTAATCTTAATTAAGACCACAGAAATTGAGACAGAGAACAGAGGATACATTCAGAATACATTTTGAAGATATAATCGATCAACTTGTGTTTAGTTCAAATTTTATAGCAAATGTAAGAACTGACATAATCACAGAAGAGTTTTCAAAGATATCAAGAAAGATCAGAGATGGTCTGAGATCTGGGATACTTCTTGCTCCAGACCTGCAGTAAAAGGAAAGTATCAGGTACAGGAGTTGGTGAAGAAGTGAGCAGACAGGAAGTAACCTGAAAGAGCATGATATTGAAAGCAGACTGGGGCCCTCAATCTTGGTTTATTGATCTAAGTAGAGGAAATGAAGCCAGTGCCTGAGTATTACCCTCAGAAACCATGGAAAGGAGGAGGAGAAATGATATGTGAACCCAGAAAAGTTGTCTAGCCAAGATCCTTGCTAAAGGTGGAGGAGTCTAAGACAATATTTGTGGCTGCTCAGAATGGCCCTCCTGGTAGATGAATGCTACACTATACAGAAGGAAACCACTGTGTAAGTGGCATGCTTGGGAAGGGGAACACAATGGGTACAATGTCCCTGATGGGAGGACAGGATGAGCCCACCACCTCCTTTGTACTGATGGTCAGGAGGAAGCTTTGGCATATGCACAGACATTTCACAGGATTAATAGCAGGGAAGTAAGGGGTTTTCTCTCCAGTTCTTTCTATGTCTGGACATATTGGGGTACCACACGGAATTATAGTGTGCATATTATAATAAGAGTCTATGGAAGTTGGTCCTGGGAAAGCGTATTACTTGCAGCACATTGTATCTTTTCAAGGGTGATGTCACAGATTCCATGAATCTATTTGTGTTGCCTGAATCCTGCTGCTATAGATTCAAATCCATGGCAAAAAAATTAGCCAGGCCTGGTGGTGCACACCTTTAATCCCAGCACTCGGAGAGGCAAAGGCAGGTGGATCTCTGTGACTTTGAGGTAAACTTGGTCTACAGAGTGAGTCCAGGACAGCCAAGGCTACATGTGTCTCTAAAAACAATCGCCCCCCAAAAAAAAACAAAAACAAAAACAAAAACAAAAAAACTTAGGACGGTCAAACAGACAAGGAATGAGCTTTCAAAATATGTTGCCAGGAAGGCCAGATCTATGGTCACCCACAATGGAAAGCAGCCCTTGGCTCTATCTTTGTTACTGTTGCTTTCATGCTCTGGACAACTAAGCTTGGCTTAGTTAGTATGCTGAATCCCAAACTTCAAAACTCATAATCAATTTCTGTTGTCCAACTTCTCCAAGAGCCTGCCCATGCCCAGACCCAAATAGTACTCACCTGTCCTCCTTACAGTTGTTACTTGTTCTATTATCACATGACTTTACCCATCTGTGGGATTTTGCCAGCAATCTCTATATCACCCTAGGCTATGCTGGCTTTCTCTTCCGGTCATGTGACTTCATATCTGAGTTATGCTGGTTCCTTTACTCACTGTATTTTTACTTTTATTTAATTCCTTTATTCAATGTTCCTTTAGTCAGTGAACTGTATTTTTTGTGTGTGTGTGGTTAACTATCTCATCAACCAAGCATCTTTCTGAGTGCTTTATACTAGTTTTGTTTCTTTTGTGATCATAAATATATCTTTAAGACTACCTTTTCTTGCCCATTGGTATCTCCAGGAGCACCCATGCTTTTATGGAGGAATATGTGGGCAGAGACTTTTTATCACATACTCAACATCTTCCAAGATCTTAGATGTGTCAAAGACGGGCTCAGAAACAAGTGAAGGCCTCTTGCACTCTGTAACAACAAGGCCCCACAACTTATCAACAAAGGACATTGAATGTAAGCAAGAAATCTTTAAAATGTGTCTTTGTTATTGTTGCTTGAATGTGTAGGTTGTTCAGTCCCATAGTATCACTCATCTAAGTTGACAGAAATTGGTACCAAAGAAGAAAGTTTTCCAAATAGTTACTTTCAAGTAGGTGGCTTTGACTTTAGAGATGAGCTCGGAGCACTAGAAATCCGGGAACAGAGGGTTTCTGTAAGCATGAGGCTCTCTGTGAGTGTGTAGTGAAACAAAGCAAAACCACCATCCATGGTAACTCTGAAGACAAACACCATGGCTTGGGATAAATAAACGGGAAGAGAGACTTTAGTAGCAAAAGCTTGTTGCTAGTGGTTACAGCTGCTGAAGGTCTATGGGAAAAGATGAGTTCAGAAGGGAACTGTCCAATTTAAAATCAAGGATGACGGCGGCAGGCCCACAACATGCTGACTTGCAAAGGGGTTAGAAAATGTAACTGATTCCAAAACTCCAACCTTTCAGACACAGGTTGATTAAAATTCAGTCCTGTCACAAGGAACCAATCAAGGGGGTCATTACACTCTTTGTTAAGCTTCTACAGCCTCCCTGAATTATATTCATTGGGAACAATGATTCAGATAGAAAGAGAATTGGCTGGGCTGTTCCATGAAATCTACGAAGCTCAAAGTACCAGCAATTAAGTCCAGTAAAATCAAAATCGACGTCTAAAATAATTTTTATGTGTATTAAAGGCAAGTGAATTTGAGAGTTACATTTTCAGAGATCCAGCAGTCTGTACTTAAATTGAAGCTTGGAGCCTTCATTTTTACAGAGAGCATACTAAGAAATAGGCTAGGCCCTCAGACAGATATCCTCTACTGGCCTCTTCATAGGTGACCAAGATGCCTAAGCAAAAGGAAAGGAGAGCCTCCAAAGGAATGATTTGCTCCCCAGATAAAGAAGGAAAACACAATTTTCTGGTCAGTGGGAATCAGGGTGTTTACTGAAGTTTCACAGTCCATCTTCACTACTTTATTTTTAAGGAGAGAGGGCACCATCCCAAGGGCTGTCTTCCCCAACTAAGCAAATCGGAGACTGTGTGAGCTGAGCACCAGCATTCACTAATGTGACTAGTCACCTCAAGTTCCGATTACCATAGTCATAGCCACTCATGCCACCATGCCACCACCACAACGATAGGCCATATCCTCAAGCCATATGCCCAAATACACTCTTCCTTTTCATGTTTGTTGGTCAACTATTTTGCCACATCAGTGAGAAGAGTAACATTAATCCAACATGTGACCGGAAAGTCAGACTGTGGATCTCTGCCATACTTTAAAGATGTTTGCTATTGATTTTCGATGAAGAATGCTTCAATCCTTGTTGAAACAAACATGGCTGTAAAAGTGAGTGTTGCTGTGGTCCATGAAGAGGGAGCAGGAATGACAAGCATGAGCATTAACCCTTCAGCAAGCATAGGGTGGGCAAATCCTCTCTCCTGTCCTGAGGCTGATTCCCTTCGGATTGTTTCCTTTGCTGCACACAAACTTCTTTGTCTGATGTTGTCTTTTTGTCTGGTTTTGCTTTTGTTGCCTGCACTTTTGGTGTCACAGCCAGAAACTCATTGCCAAGCCTGTATTTTATGGCGCTTTCTTCCTATGTTTTCTTCTTGGAGATTTACAGCTTCCGGTCTTCAGTTTGTCTTTAAGGCATGTTGAGTGTGTTTTTGTGCTTAGTATAGGATATAGGTCCAAGTTTATTCCGTTGCATATGAATATCCAGTTTTCCCAACATCTTTCATCAAGAGGCTGTCTTTCACTCATTGTGTATTCTTGGCACTTGGGGAAACATCAATGATACATAAGAAAAACTGACAGCTTTAGGAAAAATAAAATAAATCACATAAAGTCACTCTAAATATGGACAAAGGAAGTGAGTAGGCATGGGTATTTTCCTGTAATGACAGATTGACAGGTGTCATATTAATCAAGGTCTCCAGAGGGACCAAGACAATAAGAAATACATAGATACACGTACTGACGTAGTCATATGAAAAAATTTACTAGTTCCTGGCTCATGAGACTATGGAGGAGAAGCCCCATCATGGGCTAGAGGACGAGGGCAGTTGACAGTGTGTCTCAGGCTTGGACCAGGAGCCTCTGAGCCAAGGGGAAGGAATGACTGCTTTTGCTCTAAGATGGAATTCTGGGGCTAGAGAGATGATTCTGACTAGTTGGTTAAAAGAGTTTGCTGCACAATCATGAAAACTAAGCTCCATGTCTCAGCATGCACATAACAAGTCGGAGTCTAGTGTATACCTGCTATCCTGGCTCTGAGGAGGGCAGGGATAGGATTGCTGGAGACTGCCTTCTTCCAACCTAGCCAAGGAAACATGAACCCCAGGTTCAGCGCAAGACCCTCTATAAAAAAAATAAGTTACAGAGGCTTTACATGCTTGCAAACATGTCCATGCAGTCTCTTGCACACATATGCACACACACACACACACACACACACACACACACACACACACACACACAGACTGAAAGTCTGAAAATCCAGGAGATTTCTGATTCTGTTCCCAGAGTCCAAAGTCCAGACAACCTGGAATCTTGTGTCCTGAAGAAGGACATCTCCAGAAGAGAGAACAACTTCACCTGGCCTCAGCTTTTGGATTCTCTTGGAGAAACCCTCGGCTGACTCACATGGGTGAAGATGGGTTTTCCTCCATCCTTTTAATGATTCAAATGCTAGTTCTGTCATTGGCTGGGAACTGGGAACCAAATGAAAATTATGATTCGAGGAAACCTCTCCGAGAACCAATGGAGTCTCAGCCTTTGCCTGAAGAAAGATCACAGGCACTAGGTTGCTGCTATTTGGGTACATGGGTCGGGGGCCGTAATTGGTGGGCTCCCAGAAAGAACCGTGGCTGCCTGTGCAATTCAGAGATGAAGATAGGTTCCTATTCAAAGTCGATGGAAAATCAATCCTGGTCCCCTGTCAGACCCCTAAATTTGGAAAGCATACCTCTAGAGCAATGTGCTCCATTTGAGATGTAATGGTGTGGCTAGAGGACATTGGTGGAGACAAAAGTAGAAGTAAACAATGAGCTTGAGTCAGAAAATACGTTTGCCTTCACTCTACACATCAGCTCCCCATGTTCTGTAGGACTGTGTCCAGGACCTTTTTTTGGAGAGCAGAATCTGCAGACACAACACTCTTATCTAAAATGACACACTGCAAATTTGCATAGAACCCACACATCCCACCCCATTCCTGAAATCACTATGAGTTACATACAGAGCCCAATAGAGTGTAGATACTGGTGCTCTGGACAAAGTTGTGATTGTGACAGCATATTGTTCAGAGAGCAAATGTGTGAAAAGAGATACATTTTGCAAAATGTGTTTTTCAGTTCATGGTTGAAATCTTCATGTAAGGAAACTGGAATCAGTGGGCCAGCTGGCTTTGCTCATTCTTTGGGTTCTTTTTCCTATAAAGATTTATTTTTAAAGTGTGTGTGTATATGTATGTATGTGTGTATGTATGTATGTCATATACATGTGCACGTGCATTGTAGTGCTAGGAACCAGACTCTGACCCTCCAAAAGAGTAGCAAGAGCTTTTAACCTTTGAGTCCTCTCTCCAACCTCTCTATTTCCTTTTTCTTAATTTACTCCCCATTCTTAGTCATGCCCCACTGAAGCTGGTGACAGGCTCTCTGTTGCCCAGAAGGGTAGCATCAACCTCATTTAAGTTGACATTTCGTGCTCTTCCTTGGCCTGACATCTGACTCTAACCTTGCCTTCTGCCTTATCTCCTCTCACATTCTCTGAATCATGCATGCCACTACCCGCATGTTGCAGGGTAAGCTGATTTCCTCCACACCCACACGATTTTCTTTGCAACGAGGAAAGTTTCTGTATATCATTAACACTTAACTGGGGAGTTTTCTTCTTTCTGTGTCCTCTGATTGTGTGCAAGCCCTGGTCCACACTTTTGTATACCATAATTGTATCTCTTTTCTGCCCCCATGATCATCCCTTTCCATTGGATCACAGTTCATAATGTTCTTCCCTTGTTACCTGTCCTTTATTTGAAAGAATTAGTCCAGCTGCTGCTGAATTTCCATGACTGATGTGAATTAGAAGTCTGTAAGTAAAGATATCTTCAAGGATTATCAAAGTTAACCCTACAAAACAATAATGGAGGGAGAGAAAGCCAAGGGATCAATAAATGGCCATCCATGGCTGATGTATCCTGATTACCATCAAGTTCTCTCTCTAAGCTGCCAAACACTTGAATGTATTATAAAGGAGAATAATTTCAAAAGCTATTATTTATTTTCTCTCTTCATCCAAAACAGAGACAAAAGCTAGTTAGAAAAACCCAGTCAAGGGAGACCATGAGACAGGCATGACCTTGGGCAAGCCATGAGCTATGTCTAGTGAGAGTCATTTGGAGCTGGCAGAGGTACAGCTCCAGACCACAGTGGCTGTGGGTCCCAAGCACAGAGACAGTGGTAAGTGTTGGGATACATGAAAGTCAGGGTGGACATTTTAAATGCCAGTGACACTAACAGTCTAGCAAGACAGTATATCTTTCTATGGGGTGCAAAGTAAAAGTCAGTGTATGAAGGCACAAAAGTGTATGAAGGCACAAAAGAGTCATGTGCAGCTTCACTGAGTTCGGGAGTGGGTTCCTCCTGGGCTCTCCCAGTTCATTGCTAAGGGAAATTCAGATCACTGCTCAATTCTTCTTTGAGTATGGTTTACTTGAGCACACAAAAGTGAATTTTTTAAATGGCCCCCAAAACTCTTATCTGCTCCATACTGTCACCAATGAATTTTCTGCATTAGTTCTAACCCATTAGATATGGGCCCAAAGGAGGCTTTCTATAGTCTTACTTGGAGATGTCATGGCTACTCAGTCCTCACTCAGTCTTGGTAAAATTGCCTTTAGGCTGATCAAGTCCTCACTATGCCCCAATCCTAAGACATTCACACATCCTCTTCTTTAACCATTAAACACAGATCACAGGGAACTCGTCCATAGCACAGAGAAGCAATGCTCCCACAGAAGCTGACATGCTCTAGCTTTCTAAATTTCAATCCCAAGCAAGAACGGGTTATGGTCATCTACACAACCTCCCATCTTTTCAGCGGGGGCTGAAAAGATGTCCTTTCATGCACTACTTTTCCAGAGGACCTAAGTTTGATTCCTTACACCACCATCAAACTGCTCACAAGCCATGTAACCCCAGCTGCAATGGGATCTGGTACTTTCAGCCCCTGCAGGCATCTGCACTCATGTACACACAACCCCATGCACATAATTAAAAATAAAATTAAAACAAAACAAAAACCTCTCAGTAAATTCTCAGTTCCATACAGAGTCAAATACCGGAAGGGACTGACAGAGCTCATTGACTTACCTTATTGAAGCCATGCTGTGTTTTTATTTTTCTTCTTATTTATTTATTTATCTATTTATTTATTTTGTGAATGTGATGGACTTTATTGATGGTATTCAGAAGAGTAGGGCTCCCTCAATCCCTCTTTCTTCTTCTGGTGATCTGGGATGAAAACTGTGAGAGTAGGTGTTCAGTGTTGGGGGCTGAGTTGGGACAGGGATCCTCAGTGGCTGAGAGCCTCTTTCTTCTTCTCCTAGTCGTCCTGGGGTGGTTGGTTCAGGGCTTCTTACTCCTTAGATGCTTCACCACTCTGTTGCTATAGCTGTATTTAATATCACACTAGGAAAAGAGGTTTACAAAGCTATTGAGTGCAATGTTAGCCCCAGAATCATCGTTAAAGTTTTAGGGGACAACCTGGTCCTCAGGGTGGCCCAGACTGCCCTTACTGGCTCTTTGATGGCTGCTGTACTTTTTTCTTGATGTCATTGTACTTGACAGCTTTCTCCAGGGAGCATGTAGGGTCCACAGCAGATACACTGAGGTTAGAAACATGGAAGCCCATGCCAGTGTGTATCCTGGTCAGCTTTGAGATAGCATTGCCTACAGCCTTGGCAGTGCCAATAGATTCAGGTATGCTGTTCTGGACAACCCTGCAGCCATCACTCATAGAAATCACCTCACAGCTTCCCAGAAGGGTCATCCACACAATCTTCAGGGTGGCAGTGATGGCATGGACTGAGATCATGAGTCCTTCCACAATGCCAACCTGGTCATGAATGAGTGTGGCCATGAGGGCTGAGCACGTGATGCTTCAGGACACACTGCTGACAATCTTGAGTGAGCTGTCATATTTTGCATGGTTCACACCCATCACAAACATGGTGACCTCCACAGAAGGGGCAGAGTGGATGGCCTTTTTGGATTCACTCTTAAAATAGGCCCTGGTTTTCTCCATGGTGAAGACCCCTGTAGATTTTACAACGTACTTAGCACTGGCATTATCCCATTTGATGTTGGCAGAATCTCGCTCCTGGAAGATCGTGATGGCCTTAAAATATTTCAGTCTAAGCAGACCAACTCCAGGGCAAACCAGTTTCATATGTAATGGCACTTTCTTTCCACATCAGCTTTCTGAACCAAATGATTGTGTATAGATGAGCATTTTCCTGTGAAATGCTTCAGATGATACTTACTAAAAGTCAACAAGGTGATATGTTGTTTCTATGGTATCTCTGCTTCTCTTTTCTTTAGCCAGCATTCTAGCGCTCCCTCCCTCTGAGATCCCTTAAGCCATGCTGGAGAATTTAGATCTGACAGAACTGTAGTGGGCCATGCCTTTAATCCCTGCGCTCAAAGGCAGAGGCAGGTGGATCTCTGTGAGTCTGACATGAGTCTGATCTACAGAGTGAGTTCAGGAAAGCCAGGGTTACACAGATAAACCCTGTTTCAAAAAAAAAAAAGTATAATAGGTGAAGGATCTGGTCACATTTCAGTTTTCAAAAGATCCATTGATTAGAAGGACAGAGAATACATTTGAACAAAACAAATCTGGAAGAGATCTTTTAAGAGTGTTGTATGATTTTAGAAGAAGACCATTTCATTCTGGTCAAGAGACTTTAACCCAGAAGTCTGGTATCTGGCTCCTGATGTCATCCCCTATCCTTGGAGATAATTACTGATAAAATAATTTTTGTTTGTCTTGGCTTTGGATTATGCACAGAGAACTACATAGTATGATTAGGATGGGACCTTGGCTTCTGATAACATCTGGGACCTGAGGATGGGATGGAGACTAAGATCTGAGGTACAATTCTCCATGTGGTAATTAGGGTGATTCTGTTGAGCTCCATAAACACTCAGAACACTACAGTATCTGGTGTGCATTTGTTGTCAGCACTGCTCGTTGAATAGAAACCCACATCTTGTGCTCACAACCCTGTCAGAAAGGAGACCTGGCAGTTCCACGTTCAGAATTCCTCTGGGTTCTGCCCCGTGTACCTCTCCTCTCCCCTTGACTGGCTGTTCGTGTGACCTTTATGTGTTAATACGGCCACTGTCAATATACTCTCAGAGTCCTTTTGTCAGCTATAAATACAGAGTGGGACATGGACATTTTGAGTATATGAACAATGTTAAAAAATAGGGCCATTTTAGGCAATGCCTCCTAAATGTGGTGCCAGCAACGAGGCCAAGCTAGTCCTTAAAATCTGAGAGGTGGTCCCAACAAGAATGAATGAGAGTGAATGAGAGTGGGAGTGAATGAGAGTGGACAGATTCCTAAGAATTTAGCAGGAGCTACGGGCAATGCTTGTGGGCAGGTTGGGCAGACGAAGGAGGCTGTGGGCTACAACTGTCAGGGCACAGTCAGCCAGACTGAGCTGTTAGTTATGTAGATTGTGCTCATATTGTTTTCTAGATAATTTATCCATAATGCTCACAACAGTCTTGGACATTTTAGATACAAAACAAATGATAAATGAAGGGCACTCTGAGGTCATGGGGAAACTCATGCTGAATGGCCAGAATGGGAAATGATAGTAGGCTGACAGTAGAGTAGTAGTTAACAGTTTGAATGCCTTTGGTTTCTAAATTTGTCCAGGAAGCCTTTTTTTTTTTTTCAATTTGTGAATGGCTTCTGTCACTTTTGGTTTGTTACATGCTTATAAAAAAGGGTTGAGGTACTTTCTTGATAAAGAGGCTAACTGTTTTTGAAACATCAGTGCCATCAAGCTGAGCTGGAGGTATTGCTCCATTTCAAAGTCACATGAAGTCCATATGTGTGACAGACGCCTTCTCTTAATTCTCCAACATGGAGCCCCATGGACATCCTGAGAAAACCCTCCTTGTGTAGGGGCCAGCTTGGACCACTGACTTATTTTTATTTGTTCTTTGGTGACCATAAGTGTCATGGAACTTGGCTTATTGTATTGCTCTGGTGAGCTGTATATAGATACTTGTCAGGATTCCCTTGCTTACCGATGTTTTTTTCATTCTTATATTCTTTATTCCAGCAAAATTGGAATATACAAAAGTCTCTGTGACTAAGCTTCCCCTGATCACCATTGTCACACACACAATTATTAAGCTGAAAACAACAAGAAAGGGTAAAATTTGCTTCCACCTGTTATCTGAAAGGGTTTGATGTTCACATTGTAGTTAAGAATAATAATACCGAACATACTTAATGAATACTTCTCAGGAAGGCTAAATATAGTGCCGTGTGCCAAAACATAAGGTATGGTGTAAATTCTATGCAGCTGTCAGCTACGTTCATTTCTGTTAGATGAATTCTTGGTAAGTGGCAAAAATCTACTTTTGTTACTCTGCTGAAATCCAATTTCGGGGGCTTTCCAGTTAAAAAAAATAACTTTACAGCCTTAATTCTGTTTGCACTTAACAAAAATCTTATGAAATAGTGATTGTAACAAATTCTGTAAGGATAAAGTGAAGAACAGAGAGACCACATAATTTGCATAAGGTAGGAAGAGCTAGAGCTGACAGAAGAAGAATGGAAGTCACTTATTAAAAGTAAATTCCTGTTCACTATGGGAGTGGGGCTGTGCCCTGTACAGTTCCTACAGAAACCTCCTTCGGCAGCTTGCCTGCTGTGCATAAGGAAGGCCAGCATGAAGCCAGAGGTGAGCCCACAGGCCCTTCCCAGGATTCATTGATTTGGCTTTGGGTCACATCTGTAGAACCAAGTGGCATGATCTTGGATGTGGACTCTGGTGCCTGCAGAGCTCTGGAGGGACTGAGACTGTAATCAAATTCCTCATGGACTAGTCAGGTTTACATCACTGTCTTTGCAACCAGTGAACACCCTGGATATCCGAACAAACAGGGAGAGAATGGGCTTTTGAAGCCAACTGCTGTGGATTGGAATGTTTGTCAGACAGTCCTTCACACAGTAGAGCAGCAGAAGCTGCCCTTAATGTTCCCCTGCCACCTTGTGGTGCCTGCAGCAACCTATCAGGTTCTCTCCCCCTGAGACTGGCTTCTGGAGAGCTGCTTGAGGGAGACAGCTCCTGTGTGACTTTCATGCAGCTTAGTTAGCACTTCACACAAGAATGACTTGTGGAAAAAAAACTATACCCTTTGTCTTTGGGGACATCATTCCTAGGGGTTGGGTGGAACTGAAAAAGGAAAGTTAGGAAGCAGGGCTGAGTGTTGGCATCTGAGCAGGAACAGCGCATGTGTTTCTGGATTTTGGCTTCCTTAAATGCTCCCAGAGGCCAAGGACATTGTTCAATCTAATTCAGATGCTGAAGCATCATTGAGCAAATAGCAAAGCCCATCTTGAGTGGGTTCATTACTGTTACGTCAGTTCTATTTAGTTAATGTTGCATTTTCTAAAATTGTATTTTCCATAGAGTAATTATGAGTCAAAGACAAAAGGAAGAAAATGTAAACTAATCAGTACCCACATAGTAAGTGGCACACCTAAACAAAGGCTTACGGGCTCGGCAATGGCCAAGGAAGCAGGCTTTCCAAGCATGGGTTCTGGGTTTGTATTACTTACACTGACAGTTTCTTTCTGGGTTCCCTTCAGTACTTAGGCAGAATTAAAGAAAAGAGCTGACTGCATCTGGAGGTCTGTGTTTCTTATGGGACCGTGTTTTAGTTTCCTGGACACCAACAACATGGTCTGCCTCTGGATCTTCACCAGGGGGCTCGGCTGCAAGGGCTCAGGCTTCTGGAGAGCTCGGTGGTTCCTTCACACCCTGGAGGGTCACGGGGCACACTTACAAATGAGCCTGTCAACTCTAAGGGGAGCTGGGAGTGCTCCTGCGGTGGTTTAGTTCTACACTGCAGACCCTGAGAGTTCTGCTCTGGTTCCCGAGTTTGTAGTTTCTTGAGTGTAGACCATCAGGGCTTCAGTCATTTCTCAGAATCATATACCAAGCCAGGCTAATCCACTTGGCTGAGTGGAATATTTCAGTGAAATTTTCCTGAATTCAAAAGAAATGTGCAATGGCCACCCTTTCCTGGTCACTTCAATGTGCTGGGCATCTGACTATGGGTTTCTATACACTGTCTCCAGTACCTCTTGGAGAGGACACCACCATTATTGTTGAAAGCAGCTTTATTCCTTACGGAGATAAAGAAGCGAGCCCTAGCTGGAGTCTTGGAAGCAAACTTCAACGCATCCATTTCTTCTGTGCACACCTTTGTGAAGCTGTCCACTTTCGGGAAGCCTTTGTTATCTCCTCTGTAAGATTTACCTACTTCCCAGATGGTTCTCAGGGTTGCCACCCATAACAGATTATCTGGCACCTTCAAACAGTTCAGTCCATCATCCTTGTGCCAATTAGGCTGAGTTCAGGGAGGTGAGAAGCAGTGGGTGATGTTCCTTTCCATAAAACCCTGGGCCTCTTCTAAACAAACGGTAATGTTGTGTATGTTCAGCCTTAGGAGTAAAACTTGTTAGGCACACTTTTCTGGTGACCATTCAAAAAGCTTTTGTAATCTGTCTTTATAGTGAACTTGAAGTTTCTTCTACCTGGAAAGGTTCACTGATATTTTGAAACCAACCTTAGTCTGGTTTCTGTTTATGCAGTCACTGGGAAAATCCAGTCAGAAGCAGCAAGTAAAGGTCCTGACGACACTGGACAGGGCATGCTGATTCATTTGTTATCCAGATAAGCTGAATGTTGTATGAGGATCCCAGAGGAAAACTCAGTTAGGTGCTTTTTAACACAAAAGTTTAATGAAAATACGTATAATTTTATACTCCTCTGTGGGACTGCCACTAGTGCAGATGATACCAGGATCTTCTCAGCTTCCTGGTATGCTGTGACTTCTGCATGGAAAACATTGGTGTAGCCATATTGCTTTTATTATGTTCCCAAGTGGCCTCTCATCCTAACAGGAGCTCCTCTCTTTATTTGATAGCATGATTGCCTAGCATGTATAGGCTACACCAAGGCAGCCAGCAAGGCCGGTTCCATGGGAGGCCTCTGTGAGGTTTTAGGAAGTTCATGTGTTACAGATGGCATCAGATTGACACTCATGAGAAGAAGGGCAGAAAACAGGAGGGCCAGAGGGAGAGAGCTCAGCTTCAAGAAGGCTCAAGGCATTCTTGCTTATTTTCTTGGCTGCTTAGCAAGTTCCAATAGAGGATGATTCAAGCTGGTTTGAGAGGGCCAGGCTTTCATTACTTTCTATTTCTAAACCTGAACATGGAATAATCATGAACGTACATCTTTGCAGAAGGCACATGAACCTGAGCCAACTTACTCTAGACCGGATATTCCTAAGGATTCTGTCCACCAATGTCTCAAGCCCCAAGCAGCTTGAAGATCAACCAGAGGTGGCATCAAGTCTTTGAAATCTAGTTTGTGTGTTAGGATGATCCTTTTAGGGCTGGAGGTGTAACTCAGAGAGTGTTTGCCTAGCATATACAATGTTCTGTGTTAGGTCCCCAGCACTGCAGAAACTGGGCATAGATAGTCATGTAAGTTTCCAATGTTAGCATATTGTTTGTGGAGACAGAAAGGTGAGAAGTTCAAGGTTATTGTTGCATTGACAGCCAGCCTGGGGTATATAAGAATTTTTTTCTCAGAAAAAAAAAGAGAAGAAAAAAGAAAGAAAGAAAGAAAGAAAGAAAGAAAGGAGGGAAGGAAGGAGGGAGGGAGAAAGGAAGGAAGAAAGAAAGAAAAGAAGGAAGGAGAAGATGACCCAACCACATTTCCTATTGAACTGCATGGTGAAAACCATCACAGGAAAGATGTAAAGACTTTTGGCTTACTTTGGGGTTGTGTGATTAGTGAGGAAAGGTCAGAAAGAAAAAGGTGAAAGAAGGGGGTTGATGGTGACAGGACAGACAGAGGGCATAGGTAAAGGGTGTGTGTGCTGATGTTGATGAAGCAGAAAGAAAAAGGTAAGAGGGGAATTGAAAGTAAGAACAGATCTAGGCATAGAGATGAACGTGGTGCCATCATGTGTAGTTTGTGGCCTCTGGCATTTCTGAACATCACCAGCCCTCTTAGGAAGCAGGATGTGGCAAATTACCCTGTACAGGTGAGGATTCCGGCAGTAGCTTTGCTAAATGCTTGAACTTGAATATTTGAATTTAGAGTAGACCTCTGTGCCTGCAGCTGCCACAGCCCAAGGGCAAACACATAAAAATAGCAACTAGTCGAGGCCCCTCCGTCCAGCTTCGCCAGGTCCCCTGAATGCTCCCACACTCTACACACAGGTTGAAAGCCCTCTGAGCCCGGCAAGCGCCTCACCGTTGCTCCCTGTGTCTCGTGTTTGCCTGCGAACATGCTATTCCTGTCCGGTGGAAATGTTGCCTACACACTTGTGTAACGAACCTCATTGCTGAGACCACAGATTCAGAGCTATGTCATGACCACTCAGAACAGGACCGTCCATACACCGTGCACACTCATTTCTACCAGCCATCCCATGGTACAACAGTGCCAGAAAATGCCTCTTTGTGGGATTGGAGGGCCCAGTCCAAAGGCCTTGGGGACTGCAAACAATGCATATTTACCCTAGAGTCCTTTATACATACTGCGATTACATTAAACAGACATGTATGCTTAATATGATATGTGTGTGTAACACATTTAACACCTATAGGTGGTGGCTACTGTCTCGGCCTTGTCTCAATCTACAAGAATTCCTCTAAGATGAAACTTGTACCACTTGTTTCAGAGACACAAAGAGATTAAGGAATGTGCCAAGTGGCAAGGCCAGGTTTTACATCTCCCCCCCAAGCTTTTATGTGGAGTTTTTCGATGATGCCTTGGCTGGCCTTGGCCTGCCTACCATGTAAACCAGACCTAGTCTTAGCTTTATAACAATCCCCTGCCTCAACCTTTTCAATGTTGAGATCACAGATGCACATCATCGAACAAGGCTCTCTCATCGGGTTGGTTTGGACTCTTGACCTTTGATTTAAATGGTGCAAAACCAAATTACATGACCGTGAGCGTGTGTGCACACATATGCACACATAAGCACACACACACACACACACACACACACACACAGTGCCATGTCCCATCCTGCATGTTGAGACCATTTTGTGTGAAGGAAGCCATGTGGTGGGTGGATGGCTGTTCTATTTTATTCTTTTCCCTAAATCAAATGAGAAAAATGCATTGAAATTGTTTTATAAACCATAAAATTCAGTATATCAAGTGTGTCTATAAATGCACACATATTTATATGCATGAATAAGAGCTGATCCCCCAGAATTCCAATCTCATGTGCCTCCTATTAATGACATGGCATTCTTTAACGGTCCCAGAGGGTGAGAGCACACATACGTATTCTTAAGTCATTAGTGTATTCTGTTAATGTTTCATAGAAACAAATAGGACAGTCACAAACATGCATGCACACAGGCTACGGGTTCCCTTTCGGGGGTGTTTACTCAAGCGTCTGGGCTTGGCTGGGCCCAGGCTGTGTCTCAGAGCAGCCTTACACAGGTGTGAGTGTGGGTGGGAACTGATTTTCTAACTAAGGGAGAAAATGATAAAAAACAAACAAACAAATAAAAAAAAATCACAACAGCAACTTTGTTTGGTCTTGGTTCCAAGATAATAGCTTGAGCAGAAGTGGGTGGATGTGGGGCGCTTGGCTGGTTTAAGGAATGGTGGGAGATTCAAGCAAGTCTGAAGCAGAGGAAGGGTTTTGCAATGCCCACCTCTCACCACAGCCCGGATGTGTTTGACTCACGGACCATCTCATGAGCTAGCACACGTTGGCAGGAGCGAGGTGCAGAGCTGCCCGGAGAGGTGTTAGGAACCTGCTTCTGCAGGCTACGCAGCGGAAGCGCCTTTCTCAAAGCAGACCCGCAGCCTGGCTCTTTCCCCTTTATGCTCTTGAGCCTCTAGAAGCTGCAAGAGCTGGAGCTCAGCAACCGTTATTTTCCATTTTGGTGGCTCAGCTTCTGTGAACTGCGTGGCTAAAATCCACTTCCGTTTTGTTGTCAGACTGTAATGGGCTTCTATGCTGGGCTTCCTGGGTGAGGCCGGAGAGACCTGTGAAGGCTTGTCAGGGAAGGGGGTGTGAGAGTACAGTCCTGGGCTTCCCTTGACCTCGGAAAGTCTCTTCAGCCTGCAAACTTTGAGCCCCAATCTTTAATCAATTAGCTAACTAGCTCCCCCTCTTGACAAATTCTTTTTTTTTTTTTAAAGATGTTTAATGTAACACATTTAATGAAATAGTTTTCAAATAGTCTGGAACACGTTTTGCTGTTGTTGTTTTAAAACAATAATCTGTCATCTAAGTTCTGGAACTTTTGTATGCCAAACTCAGCGTTCGGAGAAGAGCATGAGAACCTGAGAGCTTCCTAACCCAACCACCAGCACGGGACCTGGTCGCTGCTGCTCAGATTTCACGAGGCATTTTAAGCAATAAAATGAGAAAGTTGCAAAGCATGACTCACAGGAGCGTTGAAAATATTACATACAATTGCACATGTGGAAAAAGCACACACACACAACAGTACCTGCAGGTGGCATGCCGTTGGGGTTAGATACCACGCCCGGGCGCCCTCCATCCATTTGTTGTTTTTCGTTATCATCGAGAAAGGGGTGAGGATAACAGGTCTGTTCTAAAGGTTCGAGGGCTCAGGGCTAGAAACAACAAATTAGCCGGGAACTTGGTAAAGCCTGTCCGTGAAAGAACGCTTCTCCAATTGCAGGACAAGGGTGTGCTCTGCAGCACTGCGCTTCCGTTCGGGTAGAGCTTTAAAAGACCCGAGACTCCGGGTTCTAAAATTTCCACATGTCCGTCTGTCTCTGGGCATGGTATCTGTGTGCAGTTCATGTGCACGCGTGTTGGTGCGGGCATGCATATCACGTACACGTGGCAACCCCAGGAGAACTGTGGGTACATCCGTTCATCACTGAGTTCTCGTTTTTTTTTTTTTTTTTTTACTATTTGAGAATAAAAATTAGTTAAGCTGTGCCCTTTCTATATGATGCCAAAGAAATGAGGGGGGAAACATAAAAAATAAAATAAAATATGCAAAAATCGATACTGAGGTTTATAAAATTGAGTGGTTTTTTTGTTTTTTGGTCTGCATAGGAAATAATGAAGATATCACTATTACTCCTTCAGTAGCCAGACATTATACAAAAATCTGTCACAATGTGGTCATAAATCATTATATGAAAACAAGGAATATATTATGAAGAGCAACCAATAAATGAGGATAATAATTTGTAATTTTCCTACATCACAAATTACACTTGTAGATTAAATTTAATATAAAACTATGATTTTACTGTAACAAAAATTTGTGGAATTAATCTTTGGAGAAAATTACTAGTGTCCAACTCTAATTTCCCTCTTCTGAATTTCAAACACCATTTAGGTGACTAAAATAAAAATAAAATTGTATGGGGAGAGTTTACATAGACACTTATCTTTGTGGTTTGAATGACTGGATATGGGGGGGGGGTCATGATTTATGGATTTATAAGACCAAAGTAGCAAAGTCACGCTGCCAGCTCAGTGGGTCACAGCACTTTCAGTTGTAATTTTTATTACATTTATTTACTTATTTAGAAAGTGAATTTTTAATATTTGCTAATTCTGTGAGAAATTTATTTTATTTTATTTAAAGCATTTATTTATTTTCATTACTTTTATTTATTTTTCAAAAATTCACTTTACATTCTGGTTGTAGCCCCGCCCCTCCTCCCCTCCCAGTCACACTCTTCCTCCCTTCTTCTCCCCTTCCTCCTTTCATATTTTGCCCCCTCTCCTATCCACCCCAGCTCATCAAGTCACTTCTGGGTCAAGTGAGTCCTCTTCCCTGTGGCCTGGCAAGGCAGTCCCGCCCACTGGGGAAAAGTTGTCAAAATGCTGGCAAGAGGGTCCATGTCAGATGCAGTCCCTGCTTCCTTTACTTGAGGACCAACAGAACTAGTTAAAAGTCGCTTCTGACTTAAAGAATTAAAGAATTGAGAGTCAGAGGAATAGAGGAGGGGGATGGGGAAGAAGGAAGGAGGGTGGGGCTGGGAGGAGAGGAGGGAGGGAGCGACGATCTGGATGTAAAGTGAATAAATTTAAAAATAAATAAAGAAATAAAAGAATTAAAGTCAGCAAAAATGTTGGTCACAGATACAAATAAGACAGCATCCTACCCCGAGTCGTTTATTTTGCATACTGCCTTACATTATTTATTCTGAGTTTTAAAAATATATATATATATATATATATATATATACTTTGTTTTTTTCTTTTTTCTTGAACCAGAAACTGAGAACTAAACCAGAACAAGTTGTTTTTACCCATCAACAAGGAGTGATTACCCGTCACAAGCAGTCATGTTTTGTGTTGTTTGTTAAGCTAAGTTCAGAGCCAGCAGAGGCCAGGGAGTAGCTTTCACATTTTAGAGGACAAAAGGAGATGAAGTGACACATGCTGAGCTGCGGAGGTGAGGTCTCTGCCCTCTCAGTAAGGCAGCTCTTGGCTGCATATTTGAAACATAAAGAACATTTTTTATAAATTTTGGGTGTTTGGCCTCAATCTTCAGAGCTTTGTTTTGTGAGGTCTAGCCTCGTGTCAAATACAGATGACACACCGCACAGCCGCCCCTGGGGAGCTAACACGGTCTTCCGGCCGTCTTTCAGCTCCCCTCATTTGCTCTGATCCTGGGATCATCCTTGGCCTCCATAGGCTCATTTTCACATGTGGCTAGCGCTGTGCTTGGGGAGGGGCAGGGTTGGGAGGTAGGGGGCTAGCAAGCCAGAGCAAGCGAGTGATGCGTGGCTGGCTTGGGAGTAAAGCTTCAGTTCTGTTAGGAAGGGCTACAATTTGGGCAGAAACAATGAACATTGATTTTTCTCATAATTCTAGAAGCCGGAAGTCCAGTATCCAGCACGGCAGAGCTGCTTTGGGGCAGGTCTCCTTGGCTTCTAATATTGCCCACCCTGTGTCTTCCCAAGTCTTCCCCTGGGAGTCTACATCTGATTGTTGCCCTCTGATTGTCCTCTGATTGCAGCCATAATGGATTCAGCTGTATGCTACACAACTCATTTTGCTTTACCTCTGACTTCATGTGTGATGGTGTGTGTGTTTGTGTGTGTGTGTGCATGTGTGAGCAGGTGCATGTATGTAGAAAACAGAGGGCAACCTCAGGCATTGTCCCTCAGGTGTCGGTCATCTTGTTTTGAGGCAGGGTTTCTGGCTGACAGAGTAGGCTAAACTGGCTGACCATGGAGACCCCATAGATCCTCCTGGGCCTGGATTATAACTATGTTATAACTATGTACTACCATCCTAGCCTTTTTTTTTTTAACGTGGATACTGAGAACTGAACTCAAATCCTCACTCTTGCAAATCATTCTGTTTCTCTTTCCCGATAGAACCATTCCCCATCCTTTATCTCTTTCCTTAAAGGGTCTTCGGGGTCACTAACATCCTTAGGCATTATGAGTTAGCACCTGACCATGTAAACTCTGGGAGCACAGTCAGCCAGACAAAGGGATGTCTGCATTGGCAGAGTGCATGTGTCCATGGCAACACTCTTGTTTTAAAAATTTATTTATTTTTATAGATATTTTGGTGTTTGAGATATATATATATATATATATATATATATATATATATATATATATGGTGTTTATATATCTGTGTAAGGAAGTCAGATCCATTGGAATTTGAGTTAAACACCAGAGAGTTGTGAGCTGCCATGTGGATATGTGGGTGCTGGGAATTGAACCAGGGTCCTCTGGAAGAGCAGCTAATGCTATTAACCGCTGAGCTATCCATCTCTCCAGCCCCAATAGCAACTCTCTTAAACCTATAACTGGAAAACATATTGGAGAAATTGACTTGCCCAAACCATACTGGACCATCTTCTTGGCCTCTCTTTGTCAGATAATCAAAATGGACCTCTCTTCCCAGGCTACCTCCTCCTCTGTAGTTTCACCCCCAGGGATCACAAGCCTGGAGGATGTCCCCCAAAGTTTGCCTTCCATTCAGATACTCTTCACAGCATCACACTGCCTTTCTCCAGGGTCTTAGGAAGTGGACCCTCCCTCATACTTCTGGCAGGTTGAGTAAGGTCCTCTGTTTCCTCTGTAGGTGTTCTCAAGGCAATTCATCTTCAGGTTCTCAGGTCCCAAGAGGCCAAGGCTGCTGGGTGAAACTTGTGGGTCTTCTCATCACTGGGAGATTAGTGTTCTCTTTGTCTCATTCACTGCCTCTTTGGATTTTCATTTTTGCTCTTCTCCAAATCTGGTTCTCAAAAGCTTACTGGGGTTCTCTCGCTTTGAAACTTCCCACTTCATTCCCTGCACTGTTGCCTTGGATATATTCCCAGTCTTATTCCTATAGGGAAGGTTCTGGAAGAGTCAGCCTGTCAGTTTTCAAAGCTTGTCAGACTTATCCTGAACGCAATATTTCAGGCACTACTCTTGTTTAGCTAGCCAGGTTAGGTTTAGGACTTTGAGTTTGTTTTGCTTTTTTTTTGTGTGTGTGTTTTCTAGAATTTTTTATACATGCTGATTGAATCCTCCAATAAATTAGTACTTTAGAAAACATGCTTTAAGTTCTCTTTATCTTTTTAGAAATCCAAGCTTAGACTTAAGGCTCAGATGACAACAATGGGAGCAATAATAATAAAGCCTCATTTGAGCTCCCTGGGGACAGGGACCATGCTTCAGCTTCTGACAGTGAGCAGCTACAAATTCCAAGTCCCATCAATGGCACTGAAGTAACAAGGTTGATGTTCTGCTTTCCTGCCATCGTTGAAAGGGACCTGAGACCGTTTCTAGTTAGAGGTGACTCAAATGCAGAGAACAGAAATGAATAATCAGAAATAACACATGTGCTAGGGCAAAGCCAGGCTCAGCAGGAATACCTATGTGCTTCACGATTCCTAAGTCCTTCCCTGTAGTCCAGCTGCACACCCGGGCAGTATTTCATTCTTGTTCATAACGCCCCTTTTAAAAATGAGCAGTGCTGTGGGTGTTAGGATTTGTAAGCATCGGTGTTTGTAAAACACAGTCGAGACCGTGTGGTCCGCAGGCAGTGGGGAGACTGTCTCCCGTAATGAAAGAGCTGGATTGAGTTTCCTGATGGCCGGCCCCTCTCAGCTCCGAACAACCATCTGTATGTCTGCATGGAGGCCAGATTGCCTGTTATGTCCACCAAGTGAGTTGCCGTGCCCTGGAACAGCAAAGTAGAAAACAGCAACCCGAGACGCCTGTCATCTCCCTGTCATCCCTGTGGCAATCAGCGGTCTTCCAGCTTTCAGACATTGAGTTCATCTCTGTGAATTTGGAGAGTGACAGCTGTGGGGAGCACAGGGCCACGTGGAGAGGGTCGGACAGGCAGATGCATTTGGACAAGACTCGGAAGAGGTGGTGAGGGGGCAGGGTTCCAGCTGAGGAAGCCACAAGGCGCCATCTCCGGGGTTCTCTGCACACTCACTTAAGAAAACAATACCTGCTTATTGGTTGAATAATAGTTTTCTTTTCCCACTTCGCTTTGTTGAATAGAAGGTGGGAGTTTGGGGCCCTTTGTCTGCTGCTCCAATCTCTACAACTCCTTCTCCTTTGTTTCTGAAAATAAGCAAATCATGGAAAGGCTGAAAGTCTCTTTCTTTAAGAGAGGAGGAAATGCGGGCATGATTTGGCATTTAATTGGGGCTTGTTGTCTGTTCTGGATTAGAGGGTCCTCTCTCTCTCTCTCTCTCTCTCTCTCTCTCTCTCTCTCTCTCTCGGGATGTGGGTGTTGTGACTTTCAAGTTTCTTCCTAACTTGTGATCATTTGCTGTGCATTGTTCTGCAGCGCTAGCCTCTCTCTAGAGCTGAGAGCTCAGCCTCCAGCACACACATATATTTCCCCATGTAAAATGGGAGCTACTTTTGATAGCAGGTGGAGTAATCTTGTATCACAGGCTTGAATTTTATGGACTATTCATAAAATATTGTTCTCAAAAGCACACAGCAGAGAATATTTTGCACACTGTTACACAGGGGAAACATCTAGCAGATAGATCATTTCATTTGCCTGAAAAACTTATTTGTTAATTTTTTTTATTGTGATGGTATAGTACCTCTAATCACACAGAAAGGAGATAGTGTATACTCAGATAATTAAATATTACAGCAGTCAAAGGTCCCTAACTGGTCTCCGGACTTAGCTTGCAGTTGGAGTAGGATGTAGGCAAGGCCGTTTTTTTGACATAGGAATAATTTGTGGGTTTCTCAGATAAAATTCTCAAGAAGTAGAATTATTGCTCATTTTCACTTCTGGGACAATGTACACTGACAAGAGCAACTAGAGGAAGGGAGGGGTTCTTTTGGCTTGCAATTTCAAGTTATGTCCATGGTGGGAGGAGGGCGTGGTGGTCAGAGCTTGAGGTTGCTGTCTGCATAGATCTGCAGTCTGGAAGCAGGGAGAGAGGAATGCTGCTACTCCGTTTGCTTTTTTTTTTTTTTTTTCTTTTTACTGAATTTAGAAACCCACCCATGGGATGATGCTGCCTATAATCTTTGCCCTTCAGTTTGTCTAATCTCGAGGCTCTCTTATAGACACGCTCAGAGGCTGGCTTCTAAATCCTATCAAACTGACAGTCAAGTTGAACCTCACAGAAAGAGTCTGGCTTCCTTATATAATGAACACCTATGATTCTGTTTCCTCATTCAGAAGTTTCAGAGGTGTGTACATAGCATCTGCGTGGAGGAGTATTTGCTTGAAAACTTATGTGAAACCTGAAAACTTTGTGTATAAGAAGCATCATGCTAGACAGAGAATGTTAGGGAAAGTGTGGATTTTCTTTGATGAAACTCTGAGTATCAGTCACAATGCATATGTGTAAATATATGCGCACAACAGCAGGATATATGCACACAAATCCATATATAGTAAATGTATACTTATATGCTGTATAGTCACAGTGTGCAGGTCCATACTCAACATACACAGATTGATATATGCAAGGATTTAAGTAATTTACACTATATATATGTGATTGTCTGCAGTAATCTCTCCTACTTTAAAACCTAGCTCTTCACCATGTTTTGTTATTTGTTGGTTTGTTTGTTTTGAGAAGGAGAGTCATGGGTAGCTGTGCTAGCTTTGAACTCTCTGAGTAGGCGAGAATGACCTTGACTCTCTGAAGCTCTTGATTCTCTGTCCCTCCTGAGTACAGGAATGATAGGTGAGCGCCATCACACCCACTGTATGTGATACTGAGGGTAAAGTTCCAGGCTTCATGCATGTTAGGCAAGCACTCTATCAAATGAAACTACATCTCCAGTCCTCTGTTCACAGTTTTTAACCCCAATTCCTTCTCCATTTAAAAAAATTGTATGTTGGGGAGTGCAATCTTTCCAGAAAGTCCTCCAGCTGTGCTCTTCTATTTCATCTGTTAACTCCTCCTATTTGAACTCAGGCATTTTTTCCTAAAATCCTATTATGCTATATACCTGATTAAGCTAGGCTAGCAGTGGATCTGCAAGTAAACTCATCTGTTGAATGACTGGATCTTATCAGAACCTTCATCTAGTGATGAGAATGGGTTTATCTCCATCAACAGGACCACTCTAAACAGGCCCCAGAACTGCTCTAAATTATTCAAGCAGAGAAGAGTCCTCTGGCTTCTAGCTGTGACATCACTGCTGTCTGTCCTGAGTGCCACATTTGTCACTGTATGGCATTTGTCACTGAGAACTCTCAACAGGGCTGGTAAGATAATGCGTGGAACCAGGGTAGTGAGGACACTGAGTAAGAGAAAGCTGGGTAGATACGATCAGGGAATTGGCACCCGAAAGGCACATCAGAGAGCTGAGGTTTCCATCTGAATGGAAGAATGGGAGATGAGGTCTAAGAGGCTGTTTGGTGGCAAATGGGAGAGGTACTTTAAACATGAAGATGAAGGAAAATGTTCTTGAGCATAGGGCTGAAGATTGTTGCTGGATGCAGTGTAGTGAGTTATTAAGTGTAAATGCTGAAGCTACTTTGTGAGAGAGAATCACTCTTTTACTAGTTCCACTGAAGCCGGGACAGCATCCTGTAACTTTCACTCTCCTCATCTCTAAAAGGAATCCAAATTACTGCCTCCCCTCAAGGGCTGTAATATGCAAAACCTAGCAAAACATTAGGAATGATGCCTGGGATCTGAGAGTGTACTGTGAGTTTTTGTCTCTTGCTGCCTTGTAGTTACTGCCAAGTTCTTCAGTTCTTAAGATGCAGGTTTGGGGACCATGATGATACAGACTCACAGAGCATTTCCTAAGACGCCCATCAACTGGCCATTGTACTAACTTCTCTGGCCATGAAGAACATACCTAGAAGAAAGCAAGGCAACAACAAAAGCTCCTTTATTCCACTGTTTCTAGCAGAAGCATGTCATGTTAAACCCTGGATCTCTGTGCAGCAAGAGTACTTATCTTGCTATCATAACATAGGTATATAATTATAATTATACCTAATTATAATTACAATTACAATTCTTACCTAGAAAATTAAGTTGACATGCAACTAGGGGTCATTAGAAATGTTAATGTAAAATATAATAGGTTAATTGGAGTAAATAGTACTAGTGTGATATCAGAGTAGATTAATTAGGAATAACTGTTATTAATATATAGTTAAAATGCAAAATAGTTTGCTTACTATGTGGTACATCAAATATTGTAAGCTACGGATTTTGACCGATTGATGTAAAACACTAGCTTATCCATTTAACAAAAAATGATTTACTCAGCAAAGCGTAAAATATTACCACTGATAGCTAAAGGTACACAGTCGCTATTGTCTCCATGGCTAGTACCCCAAAGCATACAAGCAAAGACTAACTAGGTCGCTGCGATAATCCAGTTATGCTCAGGGTCAGCCTGTGGCTTCATTTCTGCGAACAGTACTTGGAAGTCTGAAGTAATATTCTAAATCCTTACTGGTGAATTTCCAGGCATTCAGAACAGTTTTCCTTTTATTTGAAGTGTCACGGCTCAGAAGATCTGCCTAAATAGTTAGGTTGATGAAAGGAGTTCGCTTCTGAAAGAATTTTTACAAAATCTTTCCTATTCTGTCTTAATATTGAGAAAATCTTCAAGGCAGCTTTTTTTTTTCTCCCTAAGACAACTATGCCACGAAACTACATTTTCTTTTAAATATTAGTTAAAGTGCACTGACGTGTACTTAAATACTATTGAAAAGGTAGAATAATGTGGGAGGCTATCTGTAAAGGGAAGGAAAAAAACCCACAATCTCACTATTGAACAAAATGCTGCTCATTTTGGCATATTTTCTACAGTGTTTTTTAAAACGAAGAACCAGTTTTAGGCTGTATACTTATAGCATGAATAAAGTTCTTTGGTTTTTTATGTTGAAATAAGTGTGACATAAATTTTAAATAACTGGAAATACCCAAGGAAACAGTAGGAAGATCCTTCTCTCTTCTCAGCTCCCTCACGGGAGGTGTCACAGGGCCTATGGGGCACAGTGTCACCCTGACCTCAGGCAGTCTGAAGACCTCATTCTAAATAATTAAACAATAGACACTTATAAGTCTGTGTGCATCATACACACTCTGCTGTGGCTTTGTTCTACATGATAACTCCTGTCCCTTCCAGGCTCATGCTTGAACGCTTCATCCCCAGCTGTTTTGCAAGGCTGTGGAACTTTTCGGAGGTGGGGCCTTGCAGGAGGAAGTGGGTTCCTGGGGGTGGGCTATCTGTCTTTCTATCTTGGTATCATCTCTCATTTACTCCCTGCTTCCCATCTGCTGATGCTGAGGACCAGCTGCCTCAGGACAGGACGCTGCCCACCAAAGGCACTAACATTTGAAAAAGAAAGCAGGGAGCCCACCCGTAACAGGGGGGGGGCAGTAGCTTTCTGTTGGCTGTACTTGCTGATATGGGGGAAACCTGCAACATAGCTGAGTCCTCCTTGGCTGTCTGTGATACTCTCTGGCATTGCCACACCCTCTCCTTCTCCCACACCTTTGGTACCGCTCCCCCTTTTATCTTTTACTATGCCCCCATATTTGCTTCTGATCTAGGTGGAAGCAAGGGTTAGCCTTCTTGGGGTATCCTGAGTCTAATGAAGGCAAAGTATGTGCAGAGGTGCCCAGAATGAGAATCGGGTATCAAATGGGAGGCCTAAGCATTCATTCCTAAGCTTGACCTGGCCTGGGAGATTTTGAGGAGACAGATTAATCAAGGGGCATAAAGACTCATTACTGATCTTTACATTATTCATTACATCATTATGATGGAGGATATGTGTCCATGATAGACCCACAGTGAATACGTGAGTTGTAAGAACTTATTTTATATTTTAGAAAAGGTAGATTGTCCTTGACTAAATATTTCAATCCTAATAGTCAGGAAGGAATAATTCTTTCAGCTATGAACATAAATCCCTAAATTAAGAAATGAAAAACAATTTGCTTTTGGGAAATTTAAAAAAAAATATGTTTCCCCAGGTAGTAATTAAACTTGTCTCATTGGATACTGCTTTAATTTCAATGTGCCCTGTCTTGTTCTGATTTTGACACACTGAAGTCAAGGATAAAGAGCAGGAGGATACCAGGATCAAAGCTGAGGTTGAAAAGGTAGATAAATATCCAGACTGTAGTCAGCTACTGTTTCATTTGGGGTTTCTCTTGCTGTGATGAAACACTACAAACAAAAGCAAGGTGTGGAGGACAGGATTTATTTGGCTGATACTTGCATATCATAGTCCATCACTGAAGGACATCAAGGACAGGAACTCACACAGGGCAGGAACCTGGAGGCAGGAGCTGATGCAGAGGCCATGGAGGGGTGCTGCTTACTGGCTTGCTCCCCATGGCTTGCTCAGTCTACTTCCTTATAGAACCCAGGAACACTATCCATGGTGGGCCATGCCTTCCCCATCAACCACTGATTAAGCAATGCCCAATAGGCTTATCTACAGCCTGAACTTATGAAGGCGTTTTCTCAATTGTTTGTGTCAAGTTTACCTAAAACTAGCCAGCTCAGCAACTCAATACTAAAAGCATCAATACGTCTGAGGACCTGACTGGGCCGTAGTGAAGGACCCAGGAGGGAGAATGTAACAGGAAAGGGCACGTGCTCTCTATCCAGGAAGGAGTGGGGCTCACGCCAAGCTGCACTGAGTTCTGCTTTGGTTTGTAACATACAAGATGAGTGCCCTTGACAAAGACATTTTCTTTGTCACTTAAAGATGAGGTAATAACAAGTTGCACACGAATATCCATGGCACTGATACCAGCATATAGGGAAGTACTTAGTGCAGTGCCTCACCTGGAGTGGATGCTAAATAAGTGCTAAGTGGATTTGCATATTGATTTAATAGGCAAGGACAAAGGTCCACAGTTGAAGATACCCAGGTTGGTTGTGAATTGCATGGGTATGGGTGGGCAGCCAAGGCTCGGTGGGCTGAATGACAAAAAGAATCCATTGAAAAGTCATAACCAAAAAAATCTGAGCGCAGGGGTCTTCCCTGAGACTGATACTCCAACCAAGTACCATGCATGGAGATAACCTAGAACCCCTGCACAGATGTAGCCCATGACAGTTCAGTCTCCAAGTGGGTTCCATTGTAATAGGAACAGGACTGTCTCTGACATGAACTGATTGGCTTGCTCTTTGATCAACCCCCCCCTCCGAGGGAGGAGCAGCCTTACAAGGCCACAGAGGAAGACAATGCAGCCACTCTTGATGAGACTTAACAAACTAGGATCAGAAGGAAGAAAAAGAAACTCTCCCCTATCAGTGGACTGGGGGAGGGGCATGCATGGAGAAGAGGTAGGAAAGGAGGAATTGGGAGGGGAGGAGGGAGGGAACTAGAGGGGGGATACAAAGTAAATAAAGTGTAATTAATAAAAAAAAATTTTAATAAATAAAAGAGTTGGAACAAGGAAAAAAAAAAAAAGAAAAGTCCTAGTTCTGAAATGGCAAAGGCAGGGAGAGAGGTGCTGGAGAACATTCCTGTCCTGGTGTTTATGTTGCTGTTACCACAGGGCAGAGCAGAGAGTTCTTGGAACCACATTTCTGCACAGGGGAAGAACATTACACAGAACTGGCTGTAATAAGGACAGTTAACACATGTTAGTAATGCTTCCAGAGCACTGTGTTTTCATAAGTATTCTGATGGACCTATTTTGCCATACCACACCAACTAAAAATGTGACAACTAATTAAAACTTGGAAGGAGAGTAAACATGCTGGTACCCTTCCTAGCCTTGATTCCTCTGTGAATGAACTCTGGAGTCTAAGCTGACATATCACAGCTAGGTATAAAGTCCATTCTTTATTAATGACAAGAGCTCCCAGCCAGAGGCAACTATTGGTAAGCACTTTATCTCCTACATTCTGACCAGTAGCCCAATGTAGTAGGTTCTCTCGTGTGCCCTTCATCCACAGCTCTACTTGTCAGGGGCAAACCCTTATCCCGTGATGGGTATTTAGAGACATATATTATAGCCAAAGCAATCCATTCCTATTTCAACTAAGACTAGACACCTGTGACTCTGCTGGAAATCTCATTCGACCATCCTTCTTGCTGATCTGCTTCTTAGAAGGTCCTGGAGATTTTGTTTCCATTACAGCATAATTACTAAGCTCACCATAATGCACTCTGAAAACAGGTGGCCACCTCAGAATGCTCTAAGATCCCTCGTGTCACAGTCAAGAGTAAGAATGGCATTCCCAGGTTGGGCGATTTGATCGGTAAAATGCTTGCTTTACAATCACAAGGACCTGGGCTCGATCCTGAGAACCTACCTAAAACAAACAACCAAACCAAACCAAAACAATAAGCCAGATGAGCATAGTAGCATACTCTTATAATCCCAGTGTTGGAGAGTTAGAGACATGCTGATCCCTGGTGCTCACTGGCCAACCAGGCTAGCCTTATTGTAGGATGCATGGCAATTGGAGACCCTGGCTCAAATAAATAGAGTTGAATGGCTTCCAAGAGAGATCACATGGCCTTGAGATGTCCTCTGACCTTTCCCGAATTGTATGAACACAAATGTATACATGCACGCATATAAACATGTGTCTCCCTGACACAATCACACCAAAGTACCTCTCCCTGCTCGCTGGGACTGTCTTTACTCCTTGGGTTTGTAATCACACAGTGATGTATTTCAGCTTTAAGGTTCTGCTCATGTTTACATCTTCCTGAATACTTCACAGATATCCTTTATTTTTTGTTGGTGGATAAATACCTGCAGGTTTTCACACCTGTTTTCCTTTCTGGAGAATGTGAATGTAAAAAAAAAAAAAAATTAAATAATCAGTTCTTTACTGACAGGTGGGTGTTTAGCAAAGCTTCATGGTAATTAAAACCATATTCTAAATATTTAAATAAGCAACATAAAATATGAAAGTAAGTTTATATTCAATAATTTGCTACACATTATTCAAATATATCAAATGTTTTTTTCTAAGCCTTTGTCTTATGAGGGAGTTTGTCAGACTTCAAAAGGCTGACTTAGAAATATCAGAAATACAAATATTAAGCTGGGCATGGGGGCACATGCCTTTAATCAGAAGGCAGAGGTGGTTGGATTTTTGAGTTTGAGGCCAGCCTGTTCTACAGAGTGATTCCAGGACATCTAGCAAAGGCCACACAAAGAAGCTGTCTTTAAAACACACACACACACACACACACACACACACACACACACACACACACACACACAAATCGAAACCAAAAACAAGCAGAAAAAAATAAACAAAACCAAATACTTGCATAATATCAGCCACTGGTCATGGATAAATTAATATGATCTTTAAAATGTGTACAAGTATAACAGTTCATCATTCCTGACTTTTTCTAACCAGTGTAGTACCCGTATCCACCTGATTTCAGAGCAAACTGAGATGAATATATGAGAATGTATAAAGCTAGGTTCTACCTGCTAGAATAAAATGAAGGCTTGTTAGGGAGGAAGAGTCTGCAGAAATGACTCCCCAACAGGCTGCTTCCTAAAGGAAACCGAAAAGTCTTTGCTTCACAAGTTCTGAGAGGAGACACAGCCCACTGAGGACAGAGGAACACAGACACTTAGCCACTTGCCATTTTTTTTTTCTCTTCTTCCTATTCCTCTCTGGACATTTTGAATACTTACCCGTCTGTTTCTGAGACACAAGACCTGATGATTAGAGGTCCTTTCCCTTAGCTAATCAGAATGGTAACAATGTCTCATTTTAGTTGTCCGGCACCCTTAGCCCTGTGTGCCACGTGCAAGTCACAGTTGAGTGACTTTAACACTTAAAAAAAAAAAAAAGAAACAAGTTCTTCCCCCTCTGATATAAACACAGTTTTCGCCTATCTGTTACTTAGGAAATGCTGCAGGTACTGTCCAAATGCCCAGAGTAAGAAGTCTGGGCAGCTAGGCTCTTGTAATTCTCACTGGCAGACTTGGCCATACCAATCTTGACATTGGGCAAATTAGCCAAGCCGGGAGCGAATAAAAAAGAAGAAACAGGTGTGAGAGCACCTTCCTGCCTCCCAGGATGAATGCACTAGGCGCTGGAGGGCCACGCACCTGCTCCATTGTTTCTGAGGAAAAAAATAGCTTTTAAGAGCAAATGCTCTCCAGCCTCCAGCCTCGATGGAGACAAGAGACTCCTGTGTAATTTGAGGATAAATGAGCCTTTCCCCCTTTTATGATGGGTTATATTCTGTTAACTCTTTCAGGAAATGGCTTTAAGGCTCAATTTAAACATTTAACTGCTGCTTGCTTCAAAAAAGAGTCAGGAATGGACTGCAGGGGGAGGGTATGCGATTTCTGGGATGGCGGCTGTTGTCTGGGTGCACCTGCGTCAGGAGTCCCACACGCACTGCTGGAGAACACTACCCTGTGTCAGGAGCTCTCTCCGGAAGTTCTGAGGGGAATGGAGGTGAAATGGTTCTCCTTTCACCACCGTTGCCATTCTGAGATGTTCCCATCCACATAAAACTGGGTCACTCCTCAGATGGCAAAATCCTGACAATATGACTGTGGTCACCAGGGATGTTAAAAGCATGGGCAGGAAATCTCACCCACCTCCCTTTTCTTATAATAACTGCCTCAATGCCTTGGAAAAATAATTGATTGTCACAGAAGCTTATTGGGTGACTGAGGGCTGTCCCAAATCCAGATTCTACCATTTTTCTCCAGCATCAAACAGCCAAAGTCCACCCAGCCTCCCACACTTTCCTGCCTCTGCTTCTTCCCCAACCTTCGCTCTGTCTGTTCTGCCCCCTTAGCTGGGACAAGAGCAAAGAGATGTGGCCAAGCACCTGAAGATTCATGTGCACCAAGTCAGAGTCAGTGAGCAAGACCTCCAGTGGCTGGAGATGGTTTGTAGGTTATTTTTGCTATGCCGTTGCTTTTGTTGTGTCTTAGTTTCTGCCTTTTATTTCTTCTTAGCTGTGATCTCACCTTCCTTTAGGTAAGTTCTGCTTAACTTTTACTTTTAAAACTGTTCAACATGCTGAGAGAAAATAGAGCTGCCTCTGCTGATTGCACCTTGTCAGTGTGCCCTTCGCAGCTGCTGCACTTAAAAAGTTATTCTTCTCTCCCCCTCTCCTCCTCTCTCTTTATCTCTTGTCTCCCTCTATATCTATCTCTCTGTCTCTCTGTCTTTATTTGAATCTCTCTCTCTCTCTCTCTCTCTCTCTCTCTCTCTCTCTCTCTCTCTCTCTCTCTCTGTGTGTGTGTGTGTGTGTGTTCTGGGATTAAACTCAGGAACTCAACTCAGATCATCAGGATTGGCTCAAGGCTCAAGCATCTCTTTATGCTGAGCCATCTAGCTGGCCTGGTGCTGTGTTCTTTGACAGTATCTCTGAGGCCCCACTGTCACCTCCTAGCCAAGACTTCAGTGCCTTCACCGGATTCTTTAAGCATGTGGCTGCTGTGTCCAGTGCATGTGGTCTTGGCTGGCACACTGACCCCAACCCCAGGCAGACACATAGATCCTTCTGCTCATCTTATGCAAATCTGCTAGATTAAGGTGAGAAGCTTAATGTGTGTCTCAGGACACACAAAGGAATGATAATTTTGTCCTTGAGAATCATACAAACTAAAGCCTGGATATTTTAAGAATATAAAAGTTCATAGCAAGTGAGGGTTTTCCGTAGGATCTCATGGTGGCCAAAGCTTTGAGCAATGTCATTCTCTTGAAAACATTTTCTATTTAAATAGAAGCACTGGGCTCTTGCTTTCCCAGGTCTTTTATCCATAAAAGCCCATGGCTCTACTTTCTAATATGATTTAAGTGTGCTAAGCATCTAAGGGCAGGGTTGCTTTCCAGTGTGTCTGTGGTGATGGAAACGCCGTTTGCCTGTTATACGTTTTTTGGCATTCGCTGGCCACATGCAGTCACTGAGCACTTGAAATGCAAAGTGTGACATTATGTTTCTTTTTTCATACCACTTTTAATTAGTTCACATTCAAGTATACCTATGGCCACATGAGCCGATGGATTTTACATTGCCCATCACAAATTTAGAGAAAGGGGCCATGGGTAGAGCTTAGTTCGTGGAGAGTATGTTGAGGATGCACAAAAACCCGAGTTCAATCTTAGTCTCACATAAGCAAGGCATAGTGACTCACATCTATATTCTCAACACTTGAGAGGATCAGAAGTTCAACAGCATCCTTGGCTATACACTGAATTAGAGGCCAGCCTGGTTTACAGGAGACTATCAAATAATCAGACAAACAAGTAAAAAAAAAAAAAAAAAACACAGAAAGAAAAACACTACAAGTCCTTTCTACTTTCGATGTGTTTGTAATTTGTAATTAGGTATTTGGGATCTGAAGATGTTATCAACACCATTTTATATTTAGCAGTTTAACCCTATAGCTGAACCAAAGTTGCAGGAAATCCAGGACCTCTGTCCTGGATTCTGGCAATGGCCCCAGCCTTTAATCCTACAGCTTCATGCATATTGGCTGTGCTTGCCTAGGTGTGGATCTGTGAGCTAATGGAGGGAAGGTCATGCATAGAGCAGGTCCCCTTTCTGCTCTCCTGTTACCAACCCAGGTTGGGCAGTGCCCAGGGCAGAACTCATTCCAATATCTTCTCCTTTTAGAAGTCAAAATGGTTCCCTCAGCTGCAAGCAACCATGCCACATTCCTTTTATTTTCCCCTGCTGGGGGAAGGAAAGAAAATTGAATAAAGATACACAGGGCAGTTTCCATACTTCTGTAATTTCCCCTGAATGGCTCACAAAGTGACTATTATTCTCCTCCCATTAAACACGGGGCCATCTGGGGCATAGAGATGCTGGGAGAGTTAAAATGTGACTGTATAGAACCCATTCTTTAACAGGATTCCTGCTTTTGTGTCTTGCGATGGAAAGATATTCTGAACTTCTGTGGGAGCGTCCCAGCATCTTTATCGCTTTCACATCTGCCGCTGCAGGAATTGATGGTAATGCTGGTTATTATGGTGGTGTCTTCCTCCACTTAAAACAAGGCCATCTGGGGTTTGTGTGGTATCAGATGGATTAGCATTTTTTTCAAGTACTTTTCTGCTTTAGTAAATATATTTTACAGAAATTATTTCAGAGAAAGGATCCTGATAATAATGATGGTAATCATCATAATAGGTTATTATGTGAGATGCCCTTCACAAAAAGTCCCTAGCAAGCATATTCCAGGACAGGCAAGGCCGGGAGTCCAACACCTGGGCTGGCCTCTGGGAATAGCTTAGAGCGGTTACAGTAGCTCTGTCGGCTGTCTCAGAAAACAGCATGAGGCTTGGAGGCAGATTCTGGGGCATGCAAGGTTGGAAAGACCTTTATACATGGGGTCAGTTAACCGGTCAAGCTTCTAGCCCGACCAGTGCCTGGCCAAACGATCTTTGGGAAAACTTATTAATTTCAAAGTTCTCTATTTGGACTAAAGAGCTAATAGCGCCTGCCGTGAGAGCCCAAATATGGTACTTGGTCTGCCGAGTTCATAGAAGCTTCGGGGAAGAACTCAAGAACATCAGGGCATGCATGCTCCCTTATTCAAAAATTCCAGTGGCTTTTCAGCTTCCTCAATTCCTGACAGATTTGCACAGTAGTAATTCATATTAAAGTGGATGTTAAGCCTATCTACTGACTGCATGTAATTTTAGCTTATGTCATAGTTAATTGCTAAGAATTTGAGCAAATCTGTTTAATCCTAATACGTGACTATAAAATGATGGTAAGACTGAAATTGGGAGTTGTGTGAAGCTGGCTTTGAAATACCAGCACCAAGCCACCCTGTAATGTCACCTGCATCAGGATTTATAGTATTTTCATGAGAAGGGTATGACATTTCTTCATAAAGAGCTTATTACATAAATCATCCATTGCAGATTCTGTTGTAAACTGATAAATTTCTGATTTTGTGTGTGTGTGTGTTTGTGTAAACAATATTCATTAGGACTTAAGAGTTGTTTGAGGACACTGAGCTAAATAAAGATAGATTGCTTTCTAATAACATATGCTAACATATATTTTTACTTAATGAGATTTTTTTAAGATTATAAACCCAAATCTGTCTCTTTACACAAATATTTATTTTCCTTTATTGTGTAGGCACATGCCAAGAATGCCATTTTATAGTATCATGTCAAATATCACATTTTAATCTGTTTAGCAAACTTAAGAATTAAGAGCCCAGAATCCTATATTCTTAGACTCTCTTGCAAAAATAAAGAAAATTCTCTTTCAGAAATTAGGCTGTGGATTATGAGTCTGACCAAGATGTGAGGAGAGATATATAAAATGTTAGCATGGGATGGAGAGTCCTAAGCACGACTGGACAAATACCTCCTTGCTCTTCCCTTACCACACTCTGCAGCTGCAGGCCGACTTTCCGAGGTTCCCTGGTCAAGCTGACTTTCAGCCCACTTTCAACAATGGGACGCTGTATAGAGAAAATAGAAGGTGGGAGGAAGGGAGGGGCTAGCTCCTATCAGCTACTTACTTCTCTTGTTATGACCAAAGACCCGAGAAGAAGCATTTTAAGGGAGGAGGGGCTTACTGGGGCCCATAGTTCTAGGAGGTGGATCCCATCATGGGTGGAGGGGGGGCATGGATGCAAGAACATGAGGTAGGTGGTTACATCGGGTCTGCAGTTAAGAAGCAGAGTACAGACAGAAAAGTGAGCACTATCAAAACTCAAGCTCCACCCCCGGTGACACACTTTTTCCTGACATTTCTACGATGTCCCCAAATCATATGAAGACCAAGTACTCAAAGACCTAAACATACTGAGAACATTTCCCATCCAAACTATAAGGAGGCTCTGCTCTCCTTTCCCTTTGGGTGGCGGCTCCCATAATTGTGTCACCTCCTCCTACTACGGATGGTCTTCTGGAGCTAAATTTTCATTTGGTGACGTTGACTCCTGTGGTTCTCAGCATCTCCTCTTTTATTGCCCCTAGCCTATGCAAGGTAGCAGCTTCCTGTTTGGATTGCCCTGTGACCTGATCTCCCTGAGATTCCAGTACTCCTAAGGCCTGTGTGGTCAGTTTCCTGCACCAATTTCCTCTGTATGAAACACCGAAAGTGGTTGTTTTCTTATTTTCACCTTGACTGAAACCACCATTGTATCACCAGTGGTCTGCTGGTCCTTCTAAACAGTAAAGTTACCAGCATTCCTCAAGGCATCCTGCTGGCATGGGAACAGGGTAGGAAGACAAGAGTTCAGTCATGGTATGTCCATACCAGCTTTGAAGATGCAGCAAATATTAAATAGTGGTTCCTGAATTTGAGGTACTTGTTCTTAAGGTCAAATAATATGAACATGTTTGAGTCTGTGATTTTTTGTTTGTTTGTTTGTTTGGGTAAAATGTGGTCTTTAGTCTTATCATCTAGTGTCTTTTATTACCCAAATCTGTGAGTAAACAAATGAATGGACAAATCAATCAATGAATTCAACAACCAACCAATGAGCAAACAATAATTAGCAGGCAGATGAATAAACGAACATGAGGATATGTATAAGTATGTCAGTAGCCACAGACGCTTTGCTAGTCCCAGTCATTGATTTGTAGGCTTATTTGGGGAAGTTATTTTCATCTCTTTGGTCTGCATTTCCATTTGTTAATGAAGAACTTTTCCTGGGAAGCCCGAGTTTCCTGTGACTGTGGATAGACCAGTTGAGAATGCTTCTGCTTAATCTGATGAGAAGGAACCCGGAACCCGGCAGTGTTGCTGTTATGGGCATGTGTAAGGAACAGCAACCCTGAATGTCATCCTGGGCGTGGTGCTCTGTTTCTCCATTTTATTGGGTTGGTTTATGAACAGCCTCACAGCAGCTATACTCTGCTCAGAGAAGCAATGCAAATGAGAAAATCAAGCATTTTTATAATTACTAAATTATAACATAAAGGCTCCCTCCCTTTCCATTCTGAGCCCAGACCCTCTCCATCATCCAACTAAAGTGGATGATAAGGATACTCCATAGTCACTGTTAGATCCTGTGGTGGTTGGATGAGAAATGTCTCCCATAGGCTCATATATTTACAGTTGGTCCCTGTTGGTGATGCTGTTTGGGGAGGTTAAGGACCATCAGAATAAGGAGAATTTCATTCCCATTTTCCTTTGTCATGGCAGGCTGGAGGGATCTTTCAGTCCATTATTATTAATGTAACTGTTAACAACAGAATCAAAGAAGAGACGGCTACTTCCAGGAAAAAAAATCCAAAATCTCGATTTAGTTTAAATAACTCACACAGCATGAGAAATGCCAATGAAGTTCAAGGATTGATTATTGGATGACTGAACACAAGTTCTGGGAAAATATTAATGCAGCCTTGTGATATCAAAGAACTGCTGCTTTTGGTATTAAATAATCACTGGGACTATGTTGGCCACTCTTGGACCAGCTAAGTCTATGTGAATATTTATCAAACTTAAGAAAATAAAAGAAATTCTAGTTTCAAAGGAACTTGGGTAGGCCTGTAAAATATAAAGCAATTGATGGACAAGTTTTGGAATGTTATTAATGCAAATACATTTGTTTAATTAATCTAAATTTATAACATATTGTTTCCATAATATAAGTAATTCTAAAATGAGGTTATGTGGGCATCTTTCCAATCAGGTATACAAATGGCTCCCCAGTCTTATTCTAAGTTATTTTTATTTTGTTAGGACTGTGAAAGATTAAAACGTCTTGATTCATAAAGATATGTGATTCTGAGTGACCTTCTTATGTGAATATGTGTGCATGTATGCTCCTGTGTTAACACTTGTGTGTGCAGGGTTGCATATATGTGCTTGTGTGTGTGTGTGTGTGTGTGTGTGTGTGTGCATACATGTAGAAGCCAGAGGCCAATACTGAATCTTCCTCCATCTCTTTCTCAATTGCTTATGACTGTATATTTTGAGACATCCTTTGGGTGGCCTGGAAGTCAGCAATTCAACTGGGTTGGGTGGGCTCCTTCTTGGTGTTGGTATCATGGGTGCAGACTTTTTCCATGGATGCTGGGGATTTGAACTCGGACCCTCTTACTTGTGCAGCAAGCGCTTTACCGCCTGAGCTACTCCCAGCCCAGTCTCTTTTTTTCTAAAAAAACAAAACAAAACATGTTTTGCATTCTTAAGACTTAATTTAGGAATCATTTGAAAAAGCTTAAAATGCAAATGAGAAATTTTTTTTAAAATTATGCAACTTGTCAGAAATATCTTACTTTTCTTATAGCTAACCAAACATATCTAATTATTGTTATAACTAAATCATGAATTTAAAAGCTAGACAAAGAGCAAAACCAAGTGAAAAGCAAATGGCAGCAAAGGAAACACGAATACATCACTTGAAGCCACAAAATTACCTGCAGTAAGACAGAATCACGCATATGTGCTTCATTTTTTCTCTCTATTTCACAAATGGTAACAAGCCTGAGAGGGAATGTGACCAACCAGGGGGCAGCTGATCTAGCCAACATTGACAGAGGAACAATCACATTAGGCTATAACAATGACCAGTATACACCTGATCTTCACGGAACCCACCTTGTAGAGACCCAACTCTTCTGAAGGTCATCAGAGCTAGAATCTTCATTGGCAGGGTACTTTTGATGTGAATTTGATATGTTCATGAAAAGGCACTTGAGCAAAGGTCTCATCTATTCCACAACATGTGAGCCTAATAGTTAAAAAACAAATTCGTTGGTCACTCCGGTGCACTGGGATTTGCTTCAGAATTTAACATTTTGATTCTGCAGTGTGTGTGTTAAAAATAAATTTTAAGCTACTATTTGCAGAAGCAGACCCATCCCTTGCAGTGTCTTCCTTCCCTGCTTAAAAATAATTCTGGAAACTTTTTCATCTATTGTACCTGTCTTAAATTGTCTCTTCCATTTATTTGTGTATTTATTTCTTTGTTTGGTATTTGGGATTGAACCTAGGACCTGTGCATGCTATGCAAATAGTCTACCCACTGGGGTATATCTCCAACCCTAACCTGCAATTTAAAGGAAACGCAGATTTCAATGCACAGAAAAAAACAAAAAACAAAACAAACAAACAAACAAACAAAAAAAAACAAACCATAAACAACTAGTAAGCAATAGAACTTGTGCTTAGCAATGCCCCATTATGACATTGATCAAGCTTTCATTTACCAAATAAGGTGGCTCTGAGAACCTTTCCTGATCTGTATTTAGGTGAGAGTGATGTCCTAAGAAATTCCCAAATCTTCAGGAATAACAAAGACAGCAGCCTTGTAAACAAGGTCTGTGACTTTGTGTGCTCATAGGGAGACAGTCTCTTCCTCCTGGAAGGAAGCCCGGTTATAAGACAGTATCCATAATAAACTTCAAGTTAATTTTAAGGTCATTACTGATTTGCCAAAGGAGCAAGAAGTAGTAGTTAATAAGTCAATTATCTCCTAAGGAAAAGGAAAACATTGCTGTCTCCACAGTGGCTCATAGATAACCCATGTGAACAATTTGAGTATCTCTCCTACCCACTTGTATTCTTTCATTTATGCATTTACTGCAAATCATAGTCATGTTTTTGTGTAATATTTTATTTCTCTATTTTATAGTCATGTTGTAACAAATATTTTCCTCCATGGAACTGTAAATTTTTATAACTCTGACTTCAGAGTAAACAACACACTGTCTTGCAGGCAACATGTCTGACTTTCGTCCCTACCTTTGCCCTTCTCCAACTGTCTCAGGCTGTTTACACAATTTAAGTTTTGAAATGAGGAATGGTGGATTTCTGGAAAAGAAAATCAGCTGGTAACTATACAACTGCAAAGTGAGAATCTCTGGGGAAGGAATATTAAGCCACCTCATTAACTATATGCGGTGCCCATACATCCACGTAGGATGACCATAGCTAATTGGAGAGAAAGGATGTGTAAGAGTTGGCTGAACTATGTCTCTGTAAATTCAGATTACATTTCTTCAGAGTTTGAGAGCCCAGGATAAGAATATGATTATATTTGAGGATTGAGGGTTGAGTCCTTTTCTCTGAGACAAAGTCTCTCTTAGAGCACTGGCTGGGCTTGAACTCACTATGTATTCCAAGCTAGCCTAAAATTTTTAAATCTATTGCCTCAGTCTCCCAAGTGCTGGGATTACAGACATGTGCTACCACAGACAGCTGGTCTTTAAGAGAGTAATTACGGTTGAATTAGATAACTCGTATACAATAAGTAGGTTATTGTGAGGACAGGGGGAGAAGGCAACATCTACACACTTCAGAGTGAAGTATTACCAACACTTCGGCCTTGCCCTTAAACCTCCAGCACTGGGTCTTTAACCACCCAGTTTGTAGGACTATAGCAACTGAGTAAATTCTCACTATGCTGAGCACCTAGAAGACAGACCAGCTAAGGGCCTGTAGCGCCATCTGACTAAAGTGTTGATACAGACTACATATCTTTCTACTTTAACATCTGCAGAGTGGAGATTAACCACCCACATCCACCACCTTAACGGGTTCCACAAAGACCTGGTATGGGCATCTATAGTGCGTGGAATCCTGTACGAACTACAGTTAATTGTGTTAGTTACATTACTTACTGTGACCAAATACCCTGGCCAAAGCAACTTAAGGAAGCCCATCTGGTGAAGAAGGGATTGTAGCAGAAGCATGAAGCAGCTGGTTATATTGCACCCATTGTTAGGAAGCAGAGAGAGATTGGTAATGGTGTTCAGCTCATTTTCTCCTTTTTATTTAGTCTAGTCCTTTATCCCACAGGACGGTGCTACCCATGTTGAAGATACATCTCCCTGCCATAAATGAGGACACCTACTGACTCACTTGCAGCACATCTACTGACTCACTTGCAGCTATGTCCACACATCTGTGTTCCATCAGGGGAATTCTAGATCTTGTCAAGCTGACAGTCGACACATCAGAACATGAAGGTTAGTTTTTGTTATTTGTTAATATTAAGTTGTGATAGTTAGTAATAGTTACAACTAGGCAGGCTCTAGAATCACGTAGGAGGCAAACTGCTAGGAATTATTGCATTTCTAGATTGTAATAGCTGAGATGGAAAAGTCCAACCTAAAAATGTAATGTACACTACCATCCCAGGGGGGGCCCTTGACAGAAGAAAAAGGAGAGAGCAAGCCAAGCCCCAGTATTCTTGAAATGAAGTGTGACCAGCTTCCCTCACACTCCAGCTACTGCGATATGCCACCAGGTCTGTATGTACCTTTGAACAGTGAGCCAGAATAAGCCTTTCTTTGCTTAAGTTTCCTATTTCAGGTATATTTTTTTTATCACGGCAGTGAGAATAGTAGCTAATATATAAGTCTAATGCAAAGAATGTTGCCTTAAGTAGACCAAAGACCTAACCTTAATCCTGCTACTAAACTGCCTAGAGCTCTGCAGGACATTCTGTGAGATGCTTCATATGTGAGTAGAATGATGATAATTTGCTGTTGTGGGTGTTGGAAGAGTTAAGAGAGCAAGGGATTGCAGCCCAGGATATGCAACTGTCTCCACCCAGCCCGCCATGTCATCCCAGACCTGCCAACAGGCCTCAGGAACGAGGGCAAGGCAGAAAGGAATTGTCAGTTCTCTGTTGTCTACCCAGACCTTAGTTCCTACCATCATCAATTTTCTTCCTGTCCAGTGTTTGTGCTGCAGTGTCTCTGTGCTATCCTCCTTGTTTCTTTCTTCCAAGCAACTATCTCAGCTCCTTGGGGGAGTCTGTCCCATTATTGAGATCTCCTGTGGAGGGAATGGTGGGTGTTTGCAGTTATTGCTGCCAAGTTGAGGAAGGAAGATTCTCTTGACTTCCTTCTAGCGGTGGTGGTGGGCAAAGGGGTCATTCTGTTGCTGGTGCTGATATGAGTGATAATATCTCTGACTTGAAACATTCCTCACACTCAGGATGTTGGGGTTCAGAAGAAAAGCACAAAAATGTAGCCAAAGACTGAAAGCTACCCTATTTTCCTCAGGGGAAGTGGTCCTTGGTACAGACATCTAGACCACACAGTCTCTGAGAGGTTGTCCTGAGGCCAAAGCCTCTCCTCCTGCCTCACCCAGGTAATCCACAGAAAGAAGTGGAGTATTCATAGGCCAAGCAAAGACTTCTTTTTTGGCCTCATAGCTCCATGGGAGTTCAGCTTCCTCCCAGCTCTGTGGTTAGGACAGAAGTCAATGTTGAAGGCCTTAGTTACATCATCAAGGGTACAGTAATAGCAGTCCTGGTGGTGGGCCAGGTCACAGGCTACAGAATTAGAGAATCGATGGTGGTCTGCTCCCCAATGCTTTGGAAAGTGACTCTGCGTAAAGATAATGCTGTTTCAAGATCAAACGGAGGTCATGGGAAGGATGGGAAGCAGGGCTAAATTTTGTCTTAGTGAAGAGGGAAGCACAGACCCAGGCATCACAGCACAGCCATCTCCTTGCTGGGGAGAGGCCTGCAGGAGATGTACCTTCCAGCACAGAGCAGCCTGCCAACACCTTGATCTTGGAGTTCTAGCCCAGAACTGTGAAGCAGCTCATCCTTCCTCCTCACAAGACCTCATCCATGTTGCTTTCTTACAGCAGCTCAGCAGTCAAATCCATTGGGTTAAGATCAAACAATATAAGAAAAGTCAGCTAGGACACACTTGAAAACCATCACCACAGTGTCAATGATGTCACAACTCAGGTCCAGAGGAACCTGTGTCCTGTGCTGTAATTCACCCAGAGCCCCGGATGGGCTTCTATCTGAGAGCAGGGTGTTTGCATGAGTGCACACGTGTGTGTATATGTGTATAATAAAGAAGTGTATGTTCATGTGTATAGTACATGCAAGAGTATGCTGTATGTGTGTATGTATATATGTATGCATGTATATAGGTATGTGTCTATGTATGTATGTATCCATTTGTGTACCTGTGTAACATGTACACATGTGTGCATATATATGAGTGCTTGCATTTCTAAAAGTGTGTATATGTGTTTCATATGTATGTGTGTCCATATGTAAAAGTGTGTGTACATGTGTGTGCATACATGTGTTCAAGTGTATATATGTGTATATTTATGTGCATATGTACACATGTAAGAAGGAGTTATGAACATGTGTATAACTACATGTATAGGTGTACTTGTGTAATCTGTAGGAAGAACAGTGTGCATATGTGTGTGTTCATGTATAAGAATGTGTACATGTGTATGTATATACATGTGTTTGCATGTGTATAATCTGTGTGTGCATATATATATATGAGTACGCTTGCATATGTACAGTGTATGTATGTTTGCATGTGTCTGTGTGTACATGTGATTTGGCATGTAGATTTGTATGGATACATGCCTGTATACATGTGTACAAGTATATGTTTGTGCATATACTCTTCTAGTTCCACACTTGTGCAGGTCTGTTTCAGCTCTGGCTACGTGTCTAGGATTGTATGATGATTGGGGACTTCATTGTCTTCTGCGGCAGCAGCAGAGGGCATGAGGTCTAGCGTAGAAACCCAGCATTTCAGGACTGGAGCTCTCCTCAGGAGGAAGGCTTTTCCCAGACTTTTGTAGAGATGGGGGTTGTGAAGCAGAGCCTAGGTCACGGAAGGCCTCTGAGGACATATGGAGGCGCTGATGACCTAGTGTATGTGGTACAGCGGCTCTGTCTGGGTAGCCCATCTTGCTGAACAGCGCACTGTGCCTCTCACTGAAAAAGTTTCTAATGTAGTTTAATCATCCACTGCCATACAATTAGCATTTTCAAGTGGATCGGAGTTAGCAGAAGCAGATGGTTTATCTCCTCTAGTGTTCCGATTTGGACATTCTATCATCTCTACGTCTCGCTCTGTCCTTGCAGCACTCAAGGAATCGCTCCAATGCTGCGTACCGTGTTTTGACTTATTCACGCGGACGTACTTTCCTGCAGTAAACATGATTACCAAATGCTTTAGCTGAGCTTCTGCTTCCTCTCTGGTGTAATCAGTCACACTGCACTGTCTGCGCAGTTAGGGGAAAGGGAGAGTGAGACCTCCACAGACAGCATCCGCAAGCGTGGCTTCACAACGCCCCAGCTGCTGGCTTTCCTCCTCTGACTTTTCAGAGTCGTCCCCTTCAAACAACAGAAACATGTACAGTTCTCTGAGCTGTGTCACATGATCGCTGAGTCTTCAACATGGAGACAGACACCACAGGCACAGACTGACCTGGTCAAGACAGAGGCGTTGGATCCTGAAGATCATGGAGTCTTTGGATCCTGAAGATCGTGGAGTCCAGCTCTGAATGAAGGACGAGGCTCTGTCCCCTGGTCAGAAGCTGAGGACTACCTGCGACAGGGACTCACAGAGCACCTGGCCAGCTCTCCACATGCTCTTCTGCTCTGCTTTCTCAGTAGCCTTTATAGCTGAGTGTCTCAGAAGTCCCCGTACAGACCAAGCTCACAAATGTTCATTCTAATCAATGGGGAAGCCCCAAACCCTACTTCCTAGGCCAGCAAACTACAGCTTTCTGCATGAGCCCTGGCTCCTGTGCTATGAAGATTGCTCATGTCCCCCCGGAATGTGATGTCCTTGGAGAACCTTCTATGCTCAGCTCCCCAGTGAAGTGAGCATTTCCCTTCCGTCAAGGAGGGGACTTTGTTTTTCTATATGCCACTGCCCACTCTCTAGTGCTTCCAAATGAGCGCTCATACTTCCTCAACACACTACACACACAAACACATACAGAGCACACACAAAGCGCACACACACACAAAGTGGTGCACTCACAGGTATACGAAAGTGTATATACAGTCTATCTGTACTATACATGTATATAGTACATATGCTTTTTATGTATAGTTTATACATTATGTGTGTGTGTGTGTGTGTGTGTGTGTGTGTGTCTGTGCTTGACCTTCCTATATTTGCTTTGCTGTGCACCTTTCCTTTACCTTGGGGGTTGATTTCTTAGAACATTATTTACCTTAACACCTTAGAAGTTTTAGCACCTTTTATCTGCATCTAACACAAGGGACCTGTTCTCACATCCCTCAACCTCTGCCACTTTTGCCTTCCAGTTCACATAGAACCAATGTCCTCATGAGCAAAGAGTCTGTGATATTTAAAAATTCACTGCCCTCCCCCAACCTCAGCTTTATGACTTTATAGTTTGTGAACAATAAACTACTGGAAAGCTTTGCTTATTCACTGTGTGTACTTTTTCATTTAATTCCACACCATCACGATACTCAACTAGTACCCGTACTGAGCAGCTTCAATACCTTTCTCCTTCATAACCTTAAAAGTGCATGTCAAGATTATATCCACATTTTTCTTTCCCTCTTTTCATGGCCTTTCCTTACGGAGCATCTTTTCTTTTTTTTCTGATTCTTCTTCCTTTCTGACTCCTAGACATGTGAAGGGACTGTCTCATCTCAGCAGCTGATACTGGGAGCACTTCAGTTCTTGATCCTCTCTTACGGGTGACATCATCCCATCTTTCTGCTTTAAACACATTTGCTCGCTGATGTTCCTGACTCTCTGTTCCTAGCCAGACCATTTCCTCTCCTGAACCACTCAGATATTCAACTACCCACTGACACATCCCTCTAAGAACTAAAACATCTGGATGTGGTGGGCTTCAGCCCCACTCACCCCTCCTGCCCTCCTAGACTTCTTACTGTCTGAACCATCTCAGGCAAGGGCTATTTCATCCTTCTAGTTTACAGGCTGTGCCACAGGACTTTACTACTCTTTTTCTTTCATAACTTCCTTTTAATGTGTCAGTAAAGTGAGTTGAGTCCCCCTTACAAAACATTCCACCAATTTGATCATGTGTGAGCATATTCTGTCACTCATCCTGTACAGGTCACCACCATCACTCTTATGCTTCCTGTTTAAATCCCTGGTTCTCACCATCGGTTCTACCAGCTGCTAGAGTAAGCCTTCCTAACATAACAAAGCAGCTGTGCTTAGGTCTCTCTGACAGCTTCCTACTTTATTTGGGGGTTAAAGCACCAATTGTCCACTGCCCTACATGGTTGGCCTCATTTTTTACTGGCCTTACTCCTGATCTCTTCCTTCCAGTAACCCTTAATATACCAAGCTTGTACCCAGCACACAACTTAAGGTATTTGCTCACTAGACCTTGAGGTGCCTTGTTGGATCCCTTAGATCTTGAATAAAATGTGCTTTTCTTTTGTCATCTTGTTTTAGTTAAACTTTATGTCATTTGACTTAAGACACTGGGGCCAATTTGGAGTAGCCTCATATTTTTTGATGTCTTTATTTAGCTTAATGAGTTGCATTACATGTCCTCTGATCTTCATTCAAGTCAAGTCTTAATACTAATCATTTTAATTATATTTTATTGAATTTGATGTGTGTCTTACCTGGTCTGAAAATCCAGAAGGCAGGTTTTGTTGTTGCTTGGTATTTAGTTCCTAGCATTTAAAACCATGCCTGGCTTCTAACAGACTGTCATTAAATCTTTCTGGAACAAATGAGTGAGTGAGCAAGTAAATTAATGGATGATGATGACTTAAGAATAAAAATAGGCTCATATCCTGAGTTCCAAATACATAACACAAATCTTTTAAAATAATTTAAACAGACATTTGATTAATATAGAAACATAGTAGGAAGAATTAATACCAGATAGCACTGCTTCACCTTTGTTTTCCTTCTTTCTATATCACTTGGACTTGGATCATATAACATGCCTACAAGTTAGAATATCTGATACCATAAAGGCTTAGGTGGGTAAGATGGAGGGAGAAGAGCATATAGAGATACAGGAACAGGTGACAAGTAGGAGGGATTCTCGGATCTCTAGGGCAGGTTTGCGAATCAAGGGCTTCACAAGCAGAAGCATGTGACTTTTCTTCATTTTGAATAAACTGAAGTGTAGAGACTGAAGTTTCAGATGGCAGAAATCCCTCTTCCTGCCTCCCTCAGAGGCTGCTGAGGTTATGATAATACATGGGTCATCCGTGCAATGCAGGAAGATTAAATAAGGGAAGCTGTGAAATTGTGAGTCTTTCTGTTTTATTTGAACATCACCTCTGCTAGTTATTAAACTCTGCAATAAGAAAACACTCACTATGGAGACAGACAAGATGAGACATCTTTCTTTTAAGACTATGAAGCCCAGTGATATCAGTGTATGAAGGAGTTAAGACCCTTAACCAAGGCAAGTGAGATGATAGATGGAAACAAGGGGCTTATGGATGATCAGAGCTTGGCAGTCACCGGTGTTAGCCCAGTGGAGGGGGGAGGGGCCGTAGGGAATCATGGGGAGAGTAATGAATGACAAGCCAGGAAAAATCACATTCTTTGAGTAGATTATGGCATAGAAGATGGAGCTGCTCCACTATGGGAGTAGATGTTATGGTTTGAAGATAAACTGTTCTTGAAAAAGCTCATATACTGCAGACTTGGTTTACAGTTGAAAAACCCAAAAATGGAGAGGTGATCAGATTATCAATGAATTAGTCCACTAATGTGTTTATAAATTAACAGTGTGACTGGGTGGCAATGAAGAGTAAGAGGCATGGCAGGAAGAAGGAGGTTAGTGGGAATCAATTTTGAAGTGTGTGCTTGGGTTTTTTATCTTATCTATTTCCTGTCTGCCCTAAAGTAGGAAACCCTAATACATCAAGCCCTTTCTACCATAATGGTTTTTGTTTGTTTGTTTGTTTGTTTGTTTCTCTGCCTGCCACAGCCCAAGGTGACGGGCCGGGATGACCAAGGACTAAAGTCTTTGAAACATGAGCCAAAATGCAGATTTATTGTTTGAAGTTATTTATCTCATGTGTTTTTGCCATAGTGACCAAAACCTAAGAGAATGGATGGCAGAAAATACATCCCATTCTGGAATGTCACAAGATTTCAAGCTAGGGTCAGATGGAAGTGGAGGAGGATCTCCCCTATCAGTGGACTTAGAGAGGGGCAGGGAGAAGATGAGGGAGAGAGAAAGAGATTTCTGGGGAATGAACGAGGGGACTACACCTGGGATAAAAAGTAAATAAACTGTAATTAACATAAAAAATAAAAATTTAATAGAAAAAAAAAAGACCTAAGAAATATTTGGGGATCCTGTGCGTCTTAGTTAGGGTGATGTGGTGAAACATGATGACCTAAAAGAAAGTTGGGGTAGAAAGGGTTAATTTGACTTACACCTCCATCACATTACATCTCCTTGCTGAAGGAAGTCAGGACAGGAGCTTGAACAGTGCAGGAACCTGGAGACAGGAGCTGATGCAGAGACCATGGAGGGGTGCTGCTCACTGGCTTGCTCTCCATGGCTTGCTCAGCCTGCTTTATAGACACCAGCTTAGAGATGGCACCACCTACAGTGGCACTCTTCCCCATCAATCACTAATTAAGCAAATGCCCTACAGGTTTGCCCACAGTCTGATCTTAGGGAGGCATTTTCTTAATCGGGGTTCTCTCCTCTCAGGTCATTTTTAGCTTGTGTCAAGGTGACATAAAGCTATCCAGTGCACCATGAAAAGGATGGGAATCTAACAGTACATGAAACAAGCAGGCCTGTGTGGAGGCTCTGTGGCTGGGAAACTATGATACATCCACACCACGAAAAGCAACTAACTCAAACAATACTGGGGTAGGGGAGGATTGCTCAGTAACTCGAGAGGTGTGATCCCACTGGTTCTATAGTTGGACTGCATCTTTTGGGCTGTGAGGAAGTGAGGTGCCTGGCACTGGCCACTGTGAACTTCATGCTCCTCAAATACTGTAGCACTCCTCCTTCTGTTTGCATTCGATGGTCTATGTGAAAAGGAAGTTGGTGACTTTGACAACCACCCAAGAAAGGAAAATAGAGAGTAAGAAAAGAAACATGAATTCAATTCTAGTTCCCACTGGGAGTTCTCTGTAACATCTACAGGAGCCTCCTTCTCCACTAAAAAGACAGTCCAGTATGAAGACTTCATGGGAAAATGAGTATTATGGAGGCCAGGCCTGGGCACAAGAAACTGACCTATTCTTACAGATGATGCATGCCAGCAGGGAAGATGGCACTTGGCCTTCACAACTGAAGATATACACAAATATACAGGAAAGCTCAGAAGGGCTCCGTCATCTCCAGGACCCATTGGAGGTGACGGGAGTGGGATGGGGGGCGGGGAGTCATTAGTCAGTACCAGCCAGCCATGCCCAAAGGAGAGCTGTGTCGGGGTTAACTGTCTCTAGGGACAGACATGGCCATGGCCAGGTACATCTGCAGTCAACCTGATGTTTGCTTCCCTGGAACATATTTGGAATCCAGGTGTCTTCCTACCAAATTCCTGCCACCTATGTAGGTCTGGCATTGAGGAGGTGTCTGAGTTTATATTTAAGTATGGTTTTTTACTGAAAAGTCATCATAAGATGTTCCTCTTCTTTTTTGTGACTTTTTAGGTGTATCAGACGAAGAAAACAAAAAGAAGTAGGACAACAAAAATGGAATGGGGTACTGCAAAAGAAAAGGTGAAGTTCTTAGAAGAGGAGAGGGAGAGAAAGACACACAGAGACACAAGCACACATTCATGAGAGTGAAAGAGAAAGAGAGAACAGGTAATGAGAGAGACTATGTCTCCTGAACCACTATGCTCAAGAATTAAAAACCAGAAAAACAATGCACAGAGTAAGATTGGGCTTTGGTGAGGGAATTTGCCACTTCCTGTATGAAGTTCAGAATCTGACTTGGGTAATGATTGCGTATGAGGCAATCATTCACACTAGATCCTCTGGGGCACTTGCCAACACCTCTCAGTGCAAATGTTGAAATAAAGGTCCAGTGACAGTTCTAACTGGTTCTACTGCACATGATTGGTGAGGATTTGGGTCAGACTTGAGAAACTCACCTCCTGTGATTAGAACCTTTGCTTTCCATCTGGTCTCTGATCTTTCTGTAATACTCTTCAAAGGGATACTTTTTTGTAAGTGCAAAGGTTTCCTTTCCCATAGTTCCCATCTAAGAGAAAGGCTTCTTGTAGGACTCAGGTAGAACAAAAGGAATATCTGATATACTTTAGTACCCTATATTGTCCTACCTATGTATGTATGATGTATGTATGTATGTATCATCTATCTATCTATCTATCTATCTATCTATCTATCTATCTATCTATCCATCTATCATCTAACCATCTATCTTTCTAATTCGTTTAGAAGCAAGGAGTCTTTGGAGTGTGGTGGGTAACATAGTAAGAGGAGACAAGGATGGAAAGATGAGGAGAGGGATACTGTGAGGATACTGTGCAGAATATCACATGCTACATGTGACCTGTGCTGTCAGTGCTCTGCAAATGTTGTAGAGCTTTCAGTAAGGGTGGGACAAATCCTGACTATGAGAACAATGGACTATGCCAGAGAGCCCTTATTTGCCTCTTTCTGTACTTTTACTCTCACCATAGTTGGAAGCTCTCTTTTTCTCTTATCAAATTCCTAAGCAGAAAAATGTTCTGAAAAAAAAAAAATCAAGGTCCTCAAGTTTCTTAAAGAGACTGTTGGCTCTTCCAGAGGTACATACCAGAATTGCCATTTAATATGTGGACTAAAAGGTTTCTTGTTTGCTCAGTGTGGGAGCCGACACACAGATAACCACAAGTAAAGAATTGTTTGGAAACCAGCCAAATAAAATGGAAAGTCCTCAGACATTCTGGAGATTATGGTCAGAAGTAAGGCCGTCTTTGCCCCAGGAGACCATGCATGAGTCAGGGATTTCCCTTTTTAGCCTATTCCCCTGGAAGGGTTCTGAAAATTCCAGCTCAAACTTCCCTGGGTCTGATTCTAAACATTGTCTCTAAACAGAGCAGAAGAAGAGTCAGGCAGCTTGAAGCTGAGAAGTAGGAGGGAGAACAAAGAGATAAGAGAAAAATGGGAGTGAAGTCTGTGATGAGCAACCACGGACCTAGGGGCTCAAAAGACTATCCCCAAATGGATTGCATTGTGTCCTTCCATTGTGACAGTGCTAAAAATGGCCATCAAGAAGTCAGAACCAGGGGTCAACTCCAGCTCTTGTACATCACCTGTGCATTCTATAGGTACCTGTCCCATGATCTGTATGGTTAGCTAAGTGCCCCAAGAAGGTAGATACCTTGCACTGCATAGCTCTTGAGATGCCTTCCTCAGGAAGAGCCACAGTGGCCTTGCTCTTCCAAAGTCCCCTATGGGTTTTTCAGTCAGAGCCACTGGGATTCTCATTGCCCCACGAGCAGTCTTTATAGACCCATAATCTGTGCCTTCCTGGCAGCCGATCCTTCCTTGTTTAAAATTCTCCAGTGACACTCCAGATTTGTCAGTATGACATTCAAAGTCCTTGTCTCCTCTGTTACTGTGAGAGGCCTCTCACACCTGTCCCCAGTCCTCGCACTATGTGCAATATTCTCATTCTAGCATTTTCATGGATGGATCTGTTCTCTTTCTTTTGTTCGTGTGTTTGTGAGTGTCAGAGAAAGAGATTAAGAGGGAGAGAGTTTATGTGTTTGAATGTGTGTGGTCATACATGTTTGTGTCGAGACCAGGAGACAACAACAACATGGCCTGCAAATCTCCACCCCAGATTTTTCTTTTTTTTTTTTTTTTAGACAGCCTGCCAAGTAGGCTAGGATAGCCACCCAGTGACCTCTAAGGGTCAGGCCACTCGCCTCCCCATCCCTCCTCCCTGTGTCTGGGGTTTTAAGTGCTCACTGCTCCCAGCTTTTGAATTCAGGTTCTCAGGATTGCAAGGTGAGCACTTTGTGGCTTAAACTGATCTCCCAACTTCTCTTCCTGTTACTGTTGTCATCATTATTATTTTAGACAAGATCTCACTCGGTAGCTCTGGCTGGTCTGACACTTGTATTGAACAACACCAAGCTTGCCTCAAACTCACAGAGATTCTCCTGCCTTTACCTGACAAATGCACAAATGCAGGAATTAAAAGTGTGTACCACTCTACTTTGCTCTTTGTCTTATGTTTTTCTTACTCTTTTTTTTTTTTTTTTTTTCTGAGACATGGTTGGTTTCTCTGTGTAGTCTTGGTTGTCCTGGACCTTACTCTGGAATTAAAGGTGTGTGCCACCATGCTCAGCCCTCTGTCTTATTCTTAATCCTCCTTTATTTTATATTATCTCTGTTTTAAAGATGTCTCATGCCACTGTCCCATCATTTCCTTCGCTCCATCCTGTTGTTCCTCTACAACCCTTGACATCATCGGGACACTGTTGACATTAGACGCTGCTCCTGATGAGACCACCCCTGAGAGTGAGCTGCCCTGTCCCTTTGCTCACATAAGCCTAGGCTAGCCCCTGTCACTGCTCTGAGTTCTCCTGACATTTCTTGCTTATTGGTCTTTTTTTTCTCCATCCTTCATGACTTTGACTTGCACATGTAGCCTGTGGATCTACACACAGGGCACAGCTGGTGACGTGAAGATGTCCAATGCCTGTTACAAAAAGAAGAGACAGGAAAAAGACAAAACAAATAGAGGTAAGAAAAAAAAATAAAAGGAAACCAGGCGTGCTGGTGTTTTAATAAAGAGATCTCTGCACTCTCGCCTGCAGTGTGGAAAGGCCTGAGAAAGGTACAGAATGTTTCCCTCACCTCTTACCTTCTCGGGCTGCCTAGAAACAGTGCTAACCTCAGTCTCAGCAGAGTGACAGATCTTCCTGGAATAACCAGAATCAGTGGGGCTGGGTGTCTCTTGCCCACAGCAAGTGCTGTGCTCGCTTTCTGTGTTTCCTGTCTGCCCACTCACGTTTGATTTGGTCTCGTTCTCATCAGTGAGGCTATTTTCTTTCACAACATATGCTTGTTTTTTATTTTACCCATTCTTTTGAAATGCTCATGTCTCTCTGACATTTGTCAAAATGGTTTAATGTCTTTTATTTTATTAAAGTCACTTCGTCAGAGGCCTAACTATGCAAGAGCTGCCCTTGCAATTTAGAGATACAACCACCAGGTGGCAGGATGGTGTTCAAACTACCAGGCTCAGCCTATTGGCTGAATTCTGTAGGAGGCTGTTTTCCACCCTATGCAAGAAAGGCAGGCCCCATAGGGCACTCCTAGGGAGAGAGGCTCAGGAAGGGGGAGGCATCCGACTCCATGAACCATTTAATTATGAAAATGGACTAAAAAAAAATGTTCTCTGTGCAAATACTCAGGGCAGCATTCCGGAAGAACTGATTACCATCAAGGGTGGCCCCTCTTCTCCAGTGCTCAGGGCACATAATGAATTGTTCTTCAATCAAATTGGATACTGCCTTGATCCCCTTGGTTGGGATGTGCCATCTCCCAAAGAGCCCTTTCTAAGCAGCCTTTACCACTGGCGTGTCACTGAAGTCTGCCTGGTTGGTCTTAAAGTTCCTCCTTCCTATTGGCCCCCTCCTCCAAGAAACCTGTCAGAAGAAATCAAAAGAAAATAAAAAAGGCAATGGTGGCTGTGTTCCATGCAATGTTTTGTTCAGTTTTCACCAGAAGGGAAAGACTCGAAATGTCCCACCACCTGGGTCCACTTGGTTTGCCTGAAGTTAATTCACTCACCAGCTGTCAGGGCTGCTTCTGTCCTTGGGTGAGATTTGGCTTGCTCACCCGCTCTTCTGAGCTGCAACTGGGCCTGGCCTCATTAGAAGCCATGTGGCCTCCATAGCTGGCACCATTGCGGTCCCTGGAGTCAACCCGGATTACATCAGCTTCCTCTGATGGCTCAGAGCAGATTTCACACTTTTTTCCTCTTTCAGTTTTGTGTTGTTTGGTTGCTGCCTTCGCATCCCCGGGAGCTGCTGCGTGGCCTGCAGTCGGTGTGCTGTCAAGCTTCTCAGTTCTCTGCTCTTGCTTTTGCAGCTCAGTTCCAGTTCTGCAGCCCCAGGGTGTTCCAGGGTGGGGGTGTGCTTAGAAAACACCATCTTTCTGCTTTAAGTTCTTGCATGGATGATGGGGTTTTGGCAAACTTACGCTCTTCATCCTTTCGAGCAGATGTGTGGGAGAATCCCAAGAGCGCATGCAGGAGCATGTCTCTGTTCAAAAGGCTGGGCAGCCTTCTATTGACTTGACCTGCACCAGGTGGAGAACATAAAAAGAGAGTTTCTCATAGAGTTAAGGAGCTGAACAAGAACTTATTTGAGTCTTCTATCTCATTCCAGTTAGATGGAGAGTGGGCGAGAAAAATCAGTGTGTTAAGCACAAGAAATGCTTTAGGGTGGGCCGATCCAGTCTTCACCAGACCGCTGTCAATATCTGTCCTGTTTAAGAAACACGGAAATGCATATTACAGAAGACATAGCCACCACCCTACAGTTATAGAGACTCTGAACAGTGTGGTTCTAGGTCTTTCTAGATCCAAAACTTGCTTGCTCTCTAAAGCAGTTCATGTCTTTCTCTGGGCAGATATATATATATATATATATATAAAGCAAAACTTGCTTAGGATAGGAACTCCAAAGATGTAGACAGAGGCAAGGCCTTTGAATTATCTTTGGCCCCTTAGTCAGTCTTAACCTCCACAAAAGTTTCGATGCCATCTCCTTCCTGTGATGACTGTCAGAGATGTTTCCAACAGACAGGCAAATAGATCAATAGATGGACCAAGACTCAGTTAATTATTTTTCCGGTGGTCTATTTATTTATTTATTTATTTATTTAATCACTTTACAGCCTGACACTGGTGCCCTCCCCCTTTTCCCTCCCTCCAGTTCCACTCTCACACCGCTCCCTCCATTCCCCCTTCTACTTCTTTTCAGAAAAGCAGGGCCCCTAAGGGGTACTGACCTACCTTGGCACCTCAGTTCACAGCAGGACTAAGCACATCCTCTACCACTGAGGCCAGACACTGTTCTAAATTTAAGAGTCTTTTCTCACACAAAGAAGACAGCCTCAGGGTAGAGCTTGAATTCTCACTTTGGGGACTACCACTACTCGGAATATCTCTGTGCCAATGGCCTCAGTGCTTGTTGAAATGATTTGCGCGCTGGCGACTTGAAGTCCTCATGCCTCCCTCATTGCCCTGCAAAGACGACGGGAGGAAACGTGCTGCAGCATTTGCACATTCTTAAAGAGATGTCATCTTGTTGCTGTGACTATACTTCCCACAGGACTGAACAGCTTCCTTTTTGGTCATTTGGGGACAGTTTTTTTTTTTTTTTTTTTTTTTTTTTTTTTCCATTCTCACATTTTCAATCAGTTACACATTTTATTTCCACTGTTTGGGATCTGACATTGCTATCTTCTGACCTGCCTTTTCAGGGTACATAAGTAGCTTTATATTTTATACCAATCTTGAAGTGTTTTCATCTTACAGTGAGACAGGAGAAGGTGAATTCTCCCTTCCTGGTTTCTGTGAAGAGCAGTCTCCTCCTACCCTTCACCACACATGCTCATGGAGAGGCTTTGGTCAAACAGGAAAGTCAGCCAAGTGCCAACTTACAGAAGGAAGGGAATTGTAGCAGGTTAAAGCGTCTTGACTCTCTCTGGTGTGCCTCCTCCTATTCTCTCTCTCTTTGAAACTCAAGTTCAGAAGGAAAGACCAGGTTTTCATCCACATCTACATTCTCTTCTGAAGATTTACTTATATGCTTATTATTTATGTGTATGTGTGTATACAAATAGTCTTTGCCTGTGAGTAAATTCGTGTAGAAGCCCAAGGAGGTCAGGCAAAAGCATTGGGATCTACTATGGTTATAAGCAATTGTGAGCTACCCACCGTGTGGGTCCTAGGAACTGAACTTGGGTCTTCGGTAAGACCAGAAAGTTCTCTTAACCACTGAGTCACTTCTCCAGCCCCTATCCTTTCCACTTCCTGGTGAACTATTGACCCTGATAGATTGTGGGAGAGGTGAAAACTGTTGCCTTCAGTTGTCTACACACTGCTGAGCCCTGTAGGCTTTGTTGGCTAACTCCAAACATATGGCCACACAGATGACCCAGGCTAAACTCAGCTGCTCACAAACCAACCTAGACATGGATGTGGGAAAGAGATTTGTAATGAAGAGGGGAATGGCAGAGAGAAGGGAAATGTTGGGAGTGAGGGTGATTAGTATGCATGATGCATGCCAGTGAAGAGCGTAAAAGAACAAATTTATTTAATAATACAATTTTTGAAAAATCACACTCAAAAGGAAACAAAAAGTGTCTTCTTTATATACTATATCTTTGAATATTTTATAAAATAAAAGCAAAAAATTTTTTTTTGCAGCCCCTCATCATATTTACATACTCTTACCTGTTTTCTGTCTCTTCTTCCACAATACTTCCCCAGCCTTAGAGTGGCAGTGGAAGCATCTTGTGTAGGGGTAGGATTTAGCAGACACTGATTTCTAGCACCTTTGGCAGCCTTGGATATCTGAATTCACTGCCCTTTCACTGCAATGAGAGGCTTCTGTGAGTAAGGATAAGAGTCCCTTTAGCCTATGGGTGAAAACATGGAGACATATAAAATGGCTTGAAGCTGTGACAACTTAGACAAATGAGGATTGTAAGTTTCTACAGCCTCCTCATGCATAAGTTGTTAATCAGGCCTGTAATGCCAGGCCTGAGTTTCTTCCTATGGAATGAGTCACAAATCCATTTTCAGAGTGGCTAGTTGCCACACAGCAGTCATGCCACCATTACACAGGTGACTGTCCACATCTTGTCTGGCAGGTTAGCTTCCTGGCTTGTACACAACTGTGTAACACAAGCCTTTTCTCCTCCAGGAGCCTTCATAGCACCTTACAGCATCCTAAAAGGCAACCAGCAGAGGTGAAGCTCTCAGCTCAGTTCCACCTTGCTCTCTCTACATTTTGCAGCTGAGGTAGGTGATGTCTTCAGCAATGGGGGTCTTATCCTCTAGTCTAGTAAAACTGTCAGGAACCTGTATTATTTTGGAGGCTTTTGGGGGGTACCAGACCAAGAGTGGGTGGTTTTTCAGATTTATTTTATAATGAAATAATGTAAAGCCACTAAGTAACATGGTTTTTTAAGATTTATTTGTCCCTCTCCAGTTGCTTAGAAGATTAATCTTCCTTGGCATATCTTTGCATCTTTCAAAGGTTTCATGGTATGAAATTTACTGTTTGGTGATTAGCCGTCAATCCATAAGTGTTCCTTTAACCAATAATGAAATGCCCCCTTTCCTATCCAAATACCCGCTCTGCATCTATGTAAATCTTAACCTAAGTCTAAGATCAGCTCCAGCCTCTTGCTTTGCTCTAATTAGCCTGACAACAAGAACTTTTGCTCTTCTTGTAGGTCATTTTATCCTGGTAAATCTCCCTTGGCATAAAGCAAACAACAACAACAACAACAAAAACCAGCCCAAATGACATTAAGCTGTCCTTGGGGCAGTATTGCACCTTTTCTATTAGCTTCATTCAGTATGTGTCCATCCAATTCAACTCTTCAGTGTTTTATTAAGCTCCTTGTAAGTCAGACATTGTAATTCCATGTGGTTTTGAGTATTTATAGTTACACAGCTGGGATGTGATATATACGCCTTTGGAAAGAGACGAGAAGTGAAGAATGGGAAACAATCAGGTGTAAACAGAGAGCTTGACTCATCAGCCTGCAAGAGCTCATTGTTCGATTTTCGGGATCTCGTAAGTTGGTTGTTAAACGTGGCCATTATTAAAAAGGTAAATGTGTTTTTGTTCATTTCCTTCCAACTTTGTATTCGCTGACATTTTATCCCATGGTTAGAATATTTATCCTGTGGAAATTGGCAGATGCCATAAAACAGAGCTAGTCTTATTTCACTGTTGATTTACTGGACTTCAGAGAGGATGGAGACAATATTAATAATGCAGATTAAACCTAAGCGCATATCACGTGTGTAGCCTCCACATCCGAACAGCAAGAAAAAATAGTGTTCTCATATTTAATGCTTTTATCCAAATAGGCAAATAAGTCACTAACATTACTGAACAGCAAATGACATTCTGACATGCATAGAAATGAGGTTGTGATGTATGTATAGACAAGATTGAGAAGTTTTGATATGTTGGGTATGATTTTGTATTAAAGCAGGAGACAGATTAATGGTTGAAAACAGATCATGTGGACTAAGTTTGATGAGAATAGGTTAACAGAAAGGAGTGCAATTTCACTTACAAATCAACTTTAAGTCAGCTACAGATAAAAAAAAGTTACTTAAAACCAATGAGAGCGTCCCATAAGAATCAATTGGGTGGAATCAATAATGAAGCACATGGCATATTTTATTCTCTCTAAAATTTGCACCATTCATCCTTTATATGCTCAAACTTCACCATGAACTGATCTGTACATGTGGGTAAGTACTAGTATTGTTTTTCTTTGGTAAGCTCACTCTGACACATCTACCTGCACATAGGTACTGGTAAGGCTTACAAGACGTGTTTGTGAATTTTGAGCACGGGAGTGGACCGCTCTGGCCTCACCGCTGGTTGACCTCCCCACCTTCCCTTCCTAGGACCTAGTACATAGTACCTTTTTCAGAAAGAAGGGCTACTCACAGTGACCTAATTTCTCTTCTGTTTCTAAGATACCTTGGCATGCTTCTCCTTCCCTGTGTATATGAAAGTACAGGAAAAACAGTCACTTATTAATACTGAGCTAGGAGAGGAAGACATACACTTCATAGCTTCCCCTAAGAGCCCCACATACAACTTCTCAACTTAACCTACTGTGGTATCCAGCCTGGAGTTTCTCCATGACAAAGTCTAAACTCTCCTCTAGGAGGCCCAGAACATGGAGCTTTGTCTCAAACAGAAAACACTAAAAGAAAAAAAAATGAATTTTCATTTCATAATCAAATAAATCCTTCAGCATTTCAGAAAGCTAGTGCTTAACTCTCCCCATGATGGGCCACCCCACCATTCCAGGATGCTGGTCATTGTGTCTCCCAGAAGTCAGCCTCCATTTGAGACATTCTTGCCTGTTGGGGGCAACACTGGTCCCTTGGTCATTGTCTTTGGATGAAATCACAGAGAATGGAAACTCAACTAGGCAGAGTCCTCAGCTATGACAATATTCCTTGTTGCCACATGTGCCCTTACTTCCAAACACAGCATCTCTGAGAAGACAAACGATTAAGGAAAAGTTCTCTGAAATACGCTCCATCAAATCCTTGCTGGAGGGCTCCTGTCTGCTTCCCTGCTCTTAAACTGAAGCCCCAATGCTCTCTTCTAAACTAGAAAAGATGCCCATTTTTGATGGCTAAAGACTTTTCCACAGAGAGCAAGGTGATTTGCTGTAATGAATAAAGACTGGCCCTGATGAAATTTATTTATCTTGATTTACCAGGTTTAAATATAAAGAAAGATGAAGGAATTCATACAGGTTATGTGTGTGCTAATGAGATAATCAGGCTTTAATGAAAACCAAGTTATTAGTTAATCAGTTTAGCTTGATAACTACTGGTGTGCTGGGGAAGAATAAGAATAATTAAGTGACACTTAAAGGTCCGAGAAGAGTGTTAGTCAGAAATTGATGTGCCTACAGAAGGCTCCAAATGGACGACTTTCATGGTCCTCTCTATGTTGCCATGGCAACTTACTTTGGTAACTCGTGTATCCTCGGTGTAGGAAAACAAGGGGCAGAGTGTTCTGAGGAAGGTGCAATCCCCTTTAAGCAGATCTATAAGCATCACAGATGAACAGAACTTTCAACATTCCGCCATGAATATTCATGAAGTAAGTTGTTTTTTGTTGCCTGCCTAGTCAGCAGTCAGAAAACACATGGTGTGTGTTGGCAGCATCTTTTCTAGGTAGAGGGCTATGGACTGAGGCAATGGCAGGAACCGGGACCTGTGAGGCTGACTGACATTTCCATCTGCAGAGAAGGCTGGTAATTAACAGGAAGGAGTGTGCCTGCAGCATTGCACCATCTGCTAGGGAAACGGCTCAATAAGAAAGGCGCTGGATAGCATCTCAGCAGTGGCGCGATCTGGTTCCGACATGAGGCCGGGCATCTGTTAGCGGAGGAGACAGACTATTAGGAAATTCGACTGGGAATGAACAACATGGAAAGAGTACTCTGACCTAGCCCATAAAAGCAACTCTGTAGAAACGGCGTCTTTTTATCTTACTTACACAAGTCTTCTGAAAACGGTTTGCTGAGGGGCCATTACAGATCTGTTTGAACTAACACAATGGATTCAGAAATGCTGTTTGATTCCAACATGAAATTCTGGGAATCAGGATACAGCTGTCATCTTTTGACAATAGAACTAATTTCAGAGCGAGGATATGAGGTTAAATTCCTTCTTTTGTTGTTTAGATTGGGGACCGGGGGTGGGGCTGGGGAGAGAAACAAAATGATCATTTGAATGCCGTGCTATTCAAAACTGAAGGGGCAAAAAACCAGGGATGCCCTGATGGAAAGGGAGCAGGTCAAAAATCACCCACATTCCTGTACTTCTTCCTGCTGTTTGCTTTTTCTATACTGTCTACCCAGTACAAACCTTCCTGGGGGTGGGAAGTCATACCTCTCACTATGGCATTGCCAAACTCTGCACGTACCAGAGTTAGCACTTTAGAAAGGGGGATGTTAGTGTTTGGATTCTGGATCTAAAACCAAAGGTAAGTTCACGATTGAAGTAGCAAGGTGATGCATGCTTGGCTCCCATGCCACCTTCTATATGTCCCAGAGCTGTCAAGTTTTCTTCTGTAAGGGGACTCGATTTTGTGAGGGGTCAACATAGAAAACTCACATCATCAGCTAACAGACTTGCTGTCATTTCCAGTTTCTACACGTGTTATTAAACTTTCAATGACCATGGAGAAACTTTTGACTTTCACTTTCTCAGTCAGGTGAGAGACCGAACTTGTCAGACCTTGTAAGCACCTTCCCATTGACCAGGACCTCAGAATCTTTCCCAAGTTTCAGCAGATGGTGGAGACTGGTAGATACATCTCTCTATGTGAGTGTGTCTGTTACTAAATCAGAGCCATTGGATGAGATGTGCTGAGACCTCATGGCACCATATGGGACTGAAGATCACGGAGACCTTGGAATTTAAATTCATCTGAGAAAGACGGACACATGCTTCAAATTTAGAGCATTGGTTCTTTTATGGCATCCTCTTGTGAATGCCGCTTATGTTGCTAATGCATACTGATATGTAAAAGGACTGGTGACAAACTTTTAAAATGTCATTGGTATTAGAAGAAAGGAACAGATTAGCATTAAAAGTAATAAAATGAAAATATTTTATCCAGTTATAAAGATTTAGCACCAAGCTCTCCAGAGAGATGGGGAGAGGAACTTATTGGTAGCACATGTCAAATTCCATGGTATAAACAATCTCACTGTCGCCAAGTGGAAGCAGAAGGTGGCTACAGAAGAGAGAGTTGAAAATAGATGCTTTAAAAGCAAAATGTGGTATGTAAAACACCGACATTATCTCTGTGGGCTTTAACACATCTACCTAGGTAACATCAGTGACTGTACTTGACCCCTTTTCTATGCACTGACAATATGCCAAGGCACTTACAGCATACGACAACAGCCACCCATGTGGACTAAGTCATGTAAACTCCTTTCTAACCCTGCTGGTACAGGCAGAAATGGAGATGAATTATATAATGTGACATAGGCCACACCCTTAATATGTGGGAATTTGTACTGTGTTTTCATGCTAGTAGGTCTCCATATTAGGACTTTGTTTCTTGATGCGAACCCGCTTATCCTAGGTGTGGAACCAGCCATGGAGAGCCAGGCATTTCTTTGAATTCCTGTTTGTAGTCTGAGCTGCCAACTGCACTTGTGCCTTCCATCCATGTCTACTCCATCGGAGAACTGTCTCAGCATCTTCACTCCAAACTCCCCCTGACCAGACCACAGTTCTCAGATTTCATCTCCAAACATCTCTCTTTTAAGTGAGGCCTGGAGATTGGGTTTGCCATTCATAGCATCACTACAGCACCCTGGGCTCTAGCTTGTGCTGTAGGAGAACATGAAACATCACTTAATGGTCATATGCTGTTGAACTAGAAGACTCATTTCAATGACCTAAGCAGCAGCATGTGCCCTGGCCACCTGGGAGCTAGGTGGCACTGTAGAAAGATTGAAAAGGGTTAACTCTGTTTCTAGAACCCTCATTCAGTCATCAAGTCATGTAAAACATGAGTTGTATTTGGTTTTGCTATCTAGAGGAGAAATATCACCACTCGCACTAGTATTTGTGTAGAGCAAATAATTTTGGTTGCAAATTCTGTGCTTTTTCTAAACAGCCACACCAGTGAAATTCACTTTATAAACCAATAACTGGGACCGTTGTTTCTTGGGGACAATCATTTACAGGTGGAAAATTAAAAGTCTAAAATTCACCATGGGAGAGATCTATCTACATGGTTTGGAAGCCATGTTATGGTACAGGGATGTGATGGAACCCAAGGTTATAAAAGGCTTCCTCTGAGGAGGAAGCTGAGGATTGTAGTTGTATTAATTTCTTTCCTGTTGATGTGATAAAACACTGTGATCAGAGCAATTCACAGGAAGGTTGAGTTTTTTGGGTTTATGGTTCCAGAAGGATAGGAGTCCATTGTGGTGGGAAAGCATAAAGACAAGCAACAGGAATGGAGGCTGGAACAGGAAGTTGAGAGCTAACATCTTGAACCATAAAAATCAAACAGAGAGAGTGGACTGGAGATGGCACAAGGCTTTTATCACCAAGTCCACCCCAGTGACATCCATCCGGCAGCAAGGCTGTCCCTTTAAACCTCCACAACCATTCACCACCAACTAGCGATTAAAATCAGTAGTTTATATTATTTTGATTGTTAGATTAAGAGCTTGTATTGACCACACCAACTCTCTGACTTGTGTATATTTACCATTTGGGGTCTAAAGCTAAACATCCTGGTGTTGATGAGATAAAAGGAGTGACATTCATTTTGACAATAACCGAGATGAGTCCTTTCCATCTCAACATACCAAATGCAGAGGACCCAGGTCCACAGTGAGGAGCCGGGAGCAAAGCCAGCCTTTAGCCTTTAGCTGGATTGGCCCTCACCCCCTAGATCAGCAACATGGCATGCCAAGTTGCCTATTATGTGACAAAACTGAAGTCAAAGAGAATTTATAGCCATCACGGATAGGGTTGGCTGCTTCCTGGATTTCTTCTTTCTCTGTTTTACCACAGTAGGCAAAACCTAAAAGCAACTTTGATGTTAAGATGTATGTATACCTTAGGGGTTATGGAGATGGCCCAGAGGTTAAGAGCACCAGACATTTTTGCAGAGGAGATGGGTTCAGTTGCCAGGATTGACACAATAGCTCACACCCATCTGTAACCCAGTTCTGGGGGATCCAGTGGCCACTTCTGATTCCTTGGGCATTGCATCCACATGCTGGTGCACACAAACACAGGCAAAACACTCGCCTCCCAAAAATATATATAATAGAAAAGTAAAAATGTATATCTCAATTCTCCACTTTTAATGAATCAGGACCATTCTGTAATTCACCAAAATGTACATAAATACCTAAAATATGCCTACACCATTTTGGCTATCTAAGCTAGGGCAGTAACAAATTCAAGCTTTTACATACACAGGGAGAATGCTGTGACTATGAGTTGCAGATATTTTAGACTCTGGTCAGAGAGGGATCTCTCATTATTGCTATTTGACTCGGGACCTAGGTAGGAACGAATTGGAATATTTACTCGGCTGAGTAGATGAGGAGGGACATCCTGGATGGAAGGATTCAAACATGCCCTAAGGTGGCTTTTGTGGAAGGACCTCAGCGAATGACATAGAGCTAATGACATAATGATGTGTGACACACCAACACTACCTTGGTCAGTATGTGGCAGCTGACAAATTCTTGCCTAGAAATAATCCTAGACTGTTCAGAACCAGAAGATAGGAACAAGGGCTCAGAGACAACCCTGGGATGTTTGCTGAAAGGAAACACTTTTGGGACTCTTGATTCTGCCTCTTCCCTTGCTGACTTCCAGTCTAATCTAATCTAATCTAATCTAATCTAATCTAATCTAATCTAATGCACCTCTCAGAATTCGTAGTCCTCAGACATATGGGAAAGAGCTAGTCCTCTGGCCTCCCACTCTGATGGCTTGATTCCGGCCTTGCAGGTAGTGGTTCTGATATTTCTTTTTATTATATTACATCTAACTTACATAGGCTTTTCTTGCTGCCAATTGCATGTGATACAGTTAAAGAGATGCCAATACAGTTAAAAAGAATGGGGGAGCTTCCAGAAAGGCAAAGAGGATGGACATCAGAAGAAGAAGAAAACAGGAAACAACCTAGGAACCTACCACAGAGGGCCTCTGAAAGCCTCTGCCCTTCAGACTATCAAAGCAGATGCTGAGCCTGATGGGCAACTGTTGGGCAGAGTGAATGGAATTTTAGGTAAGAACTGGGAAATAGTAAGAGCCGAAGAGGACAGGGTCTCCACAAGGAGAGCAACAGAACAAGAAAATTTGAACACAGGGAACTTCCCAGAGACTCATACTCCAACCAAGGACTATTCATGGAGATAACCCAGAACCCCTGCACAGATGTAGCCCAGGGCAGTTCAGAGTCCAATTGGGTTACATAGTAATGTGAAGAGGGACTGCCTCTGACATAATCTGATTGGCCTGCTCTTTGATCACCTCCCTATGGGGGGGAGCAGCCTTACCAGGCCATAGTAGAGGACAATGCAGCCACTTTTGATGTGAACTGACAAACTAAGATCAGAAAGGAGAGGAGAACCTCCCCTATTAGTGGACTTGGGGAGTGGCATGCAAGCAGAGGGAGGAGAGAGGGTGGAGTTGGGAGGGGAAGAGGGAGGGGCTTATGGGGGGGATGCAGAATGAATGAAGTGTAATTGATGAAAAATTTAAAAAAAAAGGGAAAAAAATAATTTAAGAACCTTAAATGACTTTCAAAAGTGGAGGAAAACATGGAGTTAGTCAATTGGCATGGAGCAAGTCTCGCCCCTGGGGGCAATGGTCTCCTGAACCTACTCAGACCTCGGACACCACCACTGCTAGTTCTAGAACTGACGCAGGATGTTCCAACGAGGGGGTTAAGGCTTCTCATAATATTTCCTATAAGCCCACACCTGTTTGTCTATATCCCCCATTTTTATTCATTATTAGCCAGATAGAGCCAAGTAATTGTGGTAATGATACTTGCTTTTTTGCCCAATGTTGGAATGCTAGTAAATTTAGGTATGCCCTGGTTACTCGCATGCCTCACTGGGTGCCTGTGCCCGTTGATGCCCCTCACGCTATGACTCTCTTCAGACAGAAAAGGGATCTTGGAACTACAGCCACCATTGTTACTACCGTCTCATTGGTGGCTGTTGGAGCTACCACTGGGGCATTAGCCATGAGTCATACTGGGCAGACTGCTCAGACCCTGAATAATCATTTAGCCAATGTAGCTCATGCCTTAGTTGTACATAAAGGAATTAATGCTCAACTAAAAGGAAGCTTGATGGTGTTCAATCAGAGGATTGACCTCGTGCAGGAGCAAATTGATACCCTATGGCAAATCGCTCAACTTGGCTGTCAATGAAAATATGCTGGACTTTGAGTCACTAGCATATAACATGAGAATTTTTCCTGTGCTGCAAATCTGTCTAAACAATTGTCGAGCTATATTTTAGGTAATTGGACTGGAGAATTCGATACTACGATGGAGCAGCTGAGAGTGGCCATTGTCACAGTAAATTCTACCAGAGTGGACGCAGGACTAGCCACAGGATTATAAACATGGATTGCTGCAGCCATGAATCATCTGAAGGAATGGGCGGGCATGGGAGCATTAGCAGGCCTTCTGGTGTTGGTCTCCTTGGTTTGCCTGTGGTATATATGCAAGATTAGAATCTCACAACAGGGTGATGCAGCCATGATCATTCAGGCCTTTACAGGCATTGAAGCAGGACATTCTCCCCAAGCATGGTTGGATACCATAAAAAGCTAAAATGTTACGCTCAGGATGCGAGGCTAAGCACTGCACTCAGGGTCAGCCACTTTGGACCCAGAGAAGAGCATGTCTGATTGCATGTGGGTTGATGCCCCAGGTCCCGCCTCTGAGAAAAAGGTATCGGATGGGTCTGATGCTCTTTGGGTGGATGACACCTAAATGAACATCGGTACAAAGTCCCAATTTATTTCTAATATCAGAGATCAGACCTCTACTCTTGCCTGATGCGTCTAAAACAAAAAGGGGGAACTGTAGAGAGCTGCGGAATGCTATGCCTTAAAGATGGAGCTGGTTTCTGCCTTCCACCTTCCCGATGGTGAGTGCTCTCTGTTACGAACAATTCCACATTTGGCTAAGGCTGAGGATCTGGCTTGCTTCCATGTATGTGGACCTATCTGCATTGCCCACGTGGCACGCCTGGGTTGGCTACCCAGAGGCTATTTAAGCTGTGGGCTGGCTTTCCCCAGGGTCCGAGGATTGTTCAAGGTTCCTGAATAAACTGCATTGAAAAAAAAAAAAAGAATGGGGGGGTTTACATAGAAAGGCATGCACAGAGAAGATCTCTTTTTGCTTTATTCAAAACCATAGTCAAGTAACTGCACTATTTCAATCACCCCTGAAGTTTGTGTGTGCACCTGTTTAGCTGTCTAGGGCCCATGGTTACAAATGTACAGTTTAAATCTCTATTTTATTTTTAACACTAGGCATTCTAAAGCTCTGTCCCTGTGTGGATAGTTGCCCTTCTCCAATATCATTTTCTAGACTGTGATAGTATTCCATTATGAAGCTCATCAGATTTTTTTAGGTCAGACCCCTGGTACTAAACTTTCTCTTATAAAAAGAGGTTTGATAAATGTAACTTTAGCTACATTTACTGGTGATTTCATGCTTCTCTCCTAAGAATAGAGTTGATGACTCTAGGCCTTTGACCTCAATAGCCCCTCCCCAGGAAGTTTTTTTATTATGAAGATATCAGCCCAACTGCTGCTTCTCAGTGGTGTGAAGGGACAGGATGCTTCTGAAGCAGGCAATGAGAGGGTCCTGTCCTAAGGACCTGTTAGTACATCTTCACGTAATGACTCCATTTCACCAACACAAAGCTGCAATCTCATGGACCTCCTACACTGTTAACAGAACCGCACATAGGAAGAACATGGGTTTACATGTATCACTTTACACACCAGCTTCTTCCCCTGCTCCCACACTGCAGGATGGAAACTGTCAGAACCCAGCTTACAGCAGTAAGAGTGCTGTCTCTGGCCCTCTTAGCCTTTGTCAACAACATGGAGAGTTGGGGACGGGGTTGTAGAATTACTTCTAAAAACCTGGTCCTTGTGGTCTTCGGTCAAGCAGGAGGTTCCTGCTCTGTCACCTCACCCCCAAAGCTGGGCTATCCTCATACTTCACTGGGCTACAGCAGACATTTAAGGTCTCTGATAGCCCCCCACACACACCATGGTGTATTTTTATTTTTATAAGAAGGTGAACTGTGGCTTGAAGCATGGCCAGATGGTCTACCATGTCTTGTAGCCATGTTCTGTGACCCAGTGGAACTGAAGTCTTGATTGGCACATAGATGGGGGAAGGTAATGTTGTCATCAGAAAGTGATAAGCTGCCTTGAGGTGAGTCTCACTTCTTTCTCTGCAGAGGGTGATCCGAAGAGCAACCACTTTAAAAGCCATTGATTCTCTGACGACCGGAAGGAAAAGTGAGCACCACTGTTTGCTGGGACGCAGCCAGATCTCCCACAAGCAGAAAGAATGAAATAGCTGTCAGCAGCTCTGAAGATAACTACTTGCATCTTTAAGCCAGCGAACTGCGAAGCCCCAAAGCTTGGGTGCATGAGTTTGTGAATGCACACCTCTCCTCTTCCAGGCCTGCCCTCTGGAGTTTGAAGCTACACTCCACAAAAATGACTGTAGTAGGAACCTATTGCAACGGCATTTTGGTGTAGACATGTGTATGGTGCCTAGTAGTAGGCAGCCATAAAGCAAATATAGTGAGCTTCCCCCGTAGACAAGCAGGACTGCATTTCCAATAGACAACACAAATTTGTACTCCCAATGCTATTCGCTGTGGATGGACAAGCAGAGAGTTCTCCACAGCTGGCTGGCTGGGCAGATGTAGCTCACCCTGCCCCCTTCCCTTTCCCCTCTCTCTTTCTCATTTCTATTTTTCTGCCAGTAGGTTCCCTTCAGCATTCAATCAAGGGCAATATGTCCTCAATCAACGTCTTTTTTTCATTTTTTTTTTATGCAACGGTGTCCTTTAAAGCTCTTTGCAGCTGGTTGGTAACTGAATTGCTGCCAACATCCTCAGAGCGCTTCCATCGTGTGCGTGCGCACCCACTGCCTTCCCAGGGCTCTGCAAGTGCCCTGGAGGTGACTTGACTGGAGCGCATCTGAGCCTATCGCCGGGTTGTGAGGGCTCAGAGTCGCCTGTTTCCCAGAGCCCTATCCATCTGTGAGGCAAACACAAGGCATCCAGCGTGGAATAAAGCCAGGGAATGGGGACCATTTCTGCAGAAAAGGAGAAAAATACAGGGTCTTATTTTGCATCTACCAAACAGATCGGAGGCTGCGAAAGAACTGGGGAGAGTCAGGAGATCTCTGTTCGTGGTGTTGTATCCACCAGTGGAGTTAGCTGGTGTGAGCTGATGTCGGGGTTCTGTGGAGAAACAGAACTGATAGACTGGATGTGTGGTGAACGGGGGCAGCAGTAGACTGCCTTTCACAACCTGGTCAGCGCAGTCCAACATTGGCTGTCTTCGTGCTGGAGAAGCTGAGGATCCAGTAGCTGCTCAGTAAGCCTGGATGCCCCAACAGTCCCAGTCAGTAGCTGAATGCTCGAGAGTTCCCTGGGTTCTGATATCAGTGAGGGAATGTTGGAGGCAGCAGTGGTGTAGATGAACCCACAGACAGGGAACTCACCCGAGAGACACGAAGGCAAGCAGGCAAAGGGGGAAACTTTCCCCTCAGCTCTCCTTTTGTCTGAGCTGCCCTGGAAGGTGACACCCACATTCAAGATGGGCCTTGCTACTCAAATAACTGAATGAGGAGAATCCCTCAGAAGTGTGTCCAGCAGCTTGCTTCTTAGTTCACTTCAGATCCCATCCTGTTGTCAATCATAATTAACCAGCACAGCTGACTCCATCTCCATCTTTTTTAGGCCAGGAGCAATTAATAACCATAGTCATTTTTTTTTAATAAATAGCAATTTGAATAGATTTCTCCATGTTTCCCACTGCACAGCCCTAATGTTTCCCTGTTTGCTTTGGAGTCACGGTTGAATTATGACATTCCACAAGGCAAGGGCTGACCATCCTAAGACATCTGTGACTCTCTATCCTGTTTTCAGGGGTAGAGTCCTGGTTAGTTAAGTTCTAGCCTGAGGTGCTTGGGAGGCCCCTGTGAGCCCTCTACGCCGAAAGCACACTGGTTTTTTTTTTTTTTTTTTTTTTTTTTCCTGTCCTGGACTCACTTTATAGACCAGGCTGTTCTCGAACTCACAGAGATCCATCTGCCTTTGCCTCCCCAAGTACTGGGATTACAGACATGTGCCACCATTCCCAGCCTGAAAGCGCTCTTGAGGCATCTTTTTTAGCTCAGATTCTGAGCATGAGGACCCTGGGAAATGAGTGCAGATCCCGTCAGCACCAGTAAAACCATGCTTTCTCTTAGACAAAAGCCATTTTCAGGAGGCTCTGTGACTCTCCCAACTCTGAGTCTTGGGTAGAAATAGCTCCCCATCCAGCACTTACGCTGGCTTAGCCTCCCCTAAGCACTGGAAGTCTGGTGCACATCTTTATACAGCCTGGTATCAGAAGGGGCCAGAGGACTTGGAGCAACCATAGGATCAGACTGCTAGAGTTCCTGCAGACCCTTGGTTGTGCCTCTCCAGGCTTCTGACTTCAGTGAAGACACAACACATGCTCCCAGCCTCACTAAGGATTATACAAACGCCAAGTCTAAAACTTTCCACCTCAAATTTTTACTGCATAGGTTTTTTTTAGATCAATTTTCAGTAGAATATTTAAAATTAGGAGAAAATCCTCACAAACAAAAACAGAGAAACAAATGATTAAAATAATTCCATTCCTACTTCATTCTTCTCCCTGCCCTGCTGTTTCTCCATTTCAATGCACACCAGAAAACAGAGACCAGTGTGTCTGAAGCTTTAGATCTGAACACCCACATGCAGATACACACACACACACACACACACACACACACACATACACACTCACATACACACTCACACAAATGTGCACATGCATGCTCACACATACATGCTCATACACTCATACACACACACACACACACACACACACCACACACTCACACACAGGAACTTTACTTTAGACACACCATCCTCACCTGTGAAATAAACTTATAGAGCCGACCGCTGCAATAGGTTGGGTAGATTGATGGTGCAGTGAGCATGCTCGGCCCTTGGTCATTGATGATGTTGACACTCTCCACTCCTTCCACCTGTTGTCAGTCTGCTCTCGTAGCTTCAGTTGCTCTGAAGAAAAGGTCCAAGTGCTTAAACAAACTGCCGATTACTGATTACTGATTGCATCAAGAGTCGCTGGGGATTTGCTGAAATGATAATGTTTAAAGGATCACCAAAGACTCTCATTGTGTTTGAGCAAGAAAATCACCAGGAAGTAGAAGACATGAAGTCCTCAGTTTAAAAGACCGTCAGTCCAAGCCTGATTACATCCAAAGAGTTTCAAAGGCTGATAATGCAAGAGGTAGAAGAGTGCCCTAGAAAACTCACAGCTCGCTGTTGGTGCTTGTGACCCTGTGTGTGTTGCTCTGTAGGATAGATTGAAATAATCAAAACTAGGTGTTGATGGAAATTACACTGAATTGAGGGCCAAAAAGTCTTTCTCACCAACTGTGAGAACCACAGAAGAATTTAACTCTCTGATCTCCAGATTTCCCATCCTCCATTGGGGCAAGAAACTCCAGACTTCAAAAATGAATTGCATAATTTTTAAGGTATTTTTTTAAAATGATGCATGAAAGATAGAAACTAATAACAATAGTGATTGGATTTAAAAACATAGAGTGGTATTCTTTTGACTTTGGTCAAAGTAGTATTTTGTGTATTTTGCAAACAGATGGAGCAAATCATAAAGGTGAGACACAGGTGAGCCAGGATGGCGTGACCCGGTGGTGCTATGAACATTATTCTTAGAAGACCACAAAAACCTTTAAGCAAATAGTAAATAAAATAAAAAAGCCACTTAATAAATATTGATTCTCTAACAATACCTCCATATATTAATTTTTTAATAATTTAATAATTTAATAATTTTAATAATTTAATTAATTTTCTCTAACAATACCTCCATTATATTAATTTTCAAGTGAAATTTTTATCTTCCTGGGGCTTTCCTTTGCGATATATTAACTATACAATATTTACAAGTACAAAATTATATTTTTTACTTGATTTTGTGAGAAGTGTATAGCTTCTTTTTCTCATTTCAAGTTTATTTCTGTTATTTTAGTGCTTCTATGATAGCCAATGGACTAGGAGGGACCCAGCTGTACCAGTCCAGGAGAGTCTTCTTGCCAAGCATGGTCTGATCCATGGGCAGCTCTCTGAGTGCACACACAGAATATTTTGGTTTGTCTGTTCTTAACCCCGTTGTGTTCTCCAACCATGCGCATGCCCGACTTGAGTTGTGAGTCTCCGTTTACTGCCTACCACTGCCTCCAGAACCGCATGTCATTCTGTCATATCTAACAATTTAGTCTCTGACAAAACAGCAGCACCACAGAGGCTGGCCCTTTCTGGGTTCTTTTGGCCTGTTCCACATTCCATTCCTAGTTCTCATATCACCTTGATTGCCCCGATAGAGGATTTATAGTATATAAATTTCTCCAAGTGTTAGCTTATTTTTTTTCCTTCTTGACTCCATGTTCTAAAAGGGTAGGAGTCATAGTTGCCTCATATACTCTCAGGCTAGTAAGTATCCTGTAGTGGTCCTAGGTAAGTAACTATTAAATTACTGTCCAAGCAGTATGTAAAAGCACGTGTCAATTGGCTCACAAACTGTTGCCAATATGACATTTCTGACCATCTGTGACCATTTGCTGCACACAAACACATAAATACAGAATAAGTTTGTAACTTGTCTGTTGCTATGATAAAAGACCATGACTAAAGCAACTCACTAAAGAAAGACTTTATTTTGGCTAATGATTCCAGAGGTTTAGAGTCCATGTGGCAGGAAAAGCATGGTGACAGACATGGCTACTGAAACAGGAAGCTGAATACCAAGTGCTATCATCTTGAACCTCAAAGCAGAATTCACATACTGGGAATATCACAAAGCTTTGAAATCTCAAAGCCTTTCCAGCGACTGACTGACTTCCTCTCACAAGGCCACACCTCTTAAACTTTTCCAAACAGTACCAGCTGAACATCATCAAAGATTCAAATACCCAAGATATCTTATTCAAGCTATGATAGCAGCTCTTCTGCATTTTACTGGTGAGAAGAATGAACCTTGAGCACATATTTCAATGAGATCAATGGACTCGAAATCTGTAAGGAAAAAAGTTTAAATCAGATCCTATATCTTTCTCTCTTCTCTCCTTTATTTTATTAGAATTCATCTGGGCACTGATCCATGAAAATATTTAGAACATAGTTCATTCGTATAGAGCTAGCAAATTCTGAAATTGAGTTAATTTTTATGTACACATAGGCACATAAAAGCTGTTGGAAATATTAAAAAGTTTTCCTGTATTAGTTAATTTACTTACTGCACATGGATGTGTGTGTGATGAGTGTATTCAGATGTGTATAGGTGCATGTTTGCATGTGTCCTTACGGATGCCAGAGGTTGGCATTAGGGATCTTCCTTGATCATTCCCCAGCTTATTTACCTAGGCTGGGCCTCTCTCTGGGCTCAGAGCTTGCAGATTCGTCTAGTCTTGCTCTGGGGTCCCCTGTCTCTACCTCTTGAGGGAGCTCTGAGGTTACAGGCAGGCTACCATGCTCACTTGGCTTTTATGTGGATTCTAGGGGTCAGAACTCCAGTGCTCAGGCTGACACAACAAGTGCCTTATCTGCTGGGCCATCTCCCCAGCTCTCTCCTGCAATGATTTTAGCAGCACAGAGAACCTTGTTGCCCTTGCCTTTGAACAGATGATGGGGTATGGGCATTCCCCCACTTATCTACCCAGTCTTCGCTGCTTTTTATAATGATACCTTTTCACCATCCACACAGCTGTGATTGACATCACACCTCTCTCCTTGTTGGGCCCCTCTGTTCTTTATCCACCTACTCCCTGCAGCAAACCTTTATCGGAACTTATCTCATTTCCCCTGTTTTATATTCGTAATCCATTCTAATTTAAGCTCTCTACTGATGTCCCAAGGTCCTGACGGATTTGCTTTGTGTAGATTTTAGGTAGGAGGTGTTCAAATCACTATTTGATTCCAAAGATGGTATTCACTCAAAAAATAAAAAAATAAAATCGCCATCTAAGGAGACAGCAAGGTGGAATGACTGCAGGCTGCAACCTCTACTGGCCCAGCACCTGGTTTATTGTAGGAAAAAATAGAACCAAGAAAGTCTTTCCTGCCCATCTATGAGAAGAAAGAAGCTCTGCTCACAGATTGGCCATCCCCCATAAAGAGGCACTTGAGAGCTCAGTTCTTCGGGAGCACAATCAGGTGTGGCTTTCAAATTTCCACTTGGGACACTGTAGCCTTGAAATGATGAAATTCCATCTGTGACCTACATTCAATGTTGTAGTTTTCTTGGCAAGTGCATGTGACTTGCTGTGGTCGCTGCTTGTTTTATTCCTTGGTAGATATCTCTGAAAGCTGTCATCTAAGGACCTGGGCACTGTTACTGAGTTTCTGCACTTAAGGTTTCAAATCTAAAAGTCACAAGCTCATTATAGACATATTTATTCCCTACGAGTGGTTTTTGGACCTAAACAGATGGTTTGGACACCACCCAGGCCAGTTTAGTCAGATCTTTTTTATATCCAAACAATATTTTATTATCATGATGAAATTGTAGAGCACAACAAATAATGTATATGCTGTTTTTTGGCACTCAGACATTTTCTATTTAAAAAAAAAAATGTTACCAGAATTAAATTCTCCAAGCATTTTCATACGAATATCTACTGCTTTTTAAACATGTCCTGGTAAATATAAAAGTCAATAACTTGCTAAGATATATTCAAGAGAATAGATTGTAGCTTTCAATTGGCTGATGGCATCATTGTACGTTGACCACCTTAATTTTAGTCTTCGAATAGATACTGAGGCCATGAATACAATTTTCATAATAGTTCCTTCCATCAGAAATTGTCAAATAGCATAGGAAGGAGATGAACTCACTTGAGGCTGTGATTCCAAGCAGAATGACATGAATACCATCAGAGGGGCACAGATGTCAAGCTGACATGGGTTTCTGTGGCACTGTCATTTTAAGAGTTCTTAGTCTCTTCCAGAATCAGAAGAGACCTTAGTTTTTCCCTTTGAATAATCCAGCAGTGATTCAAAAAAATATAATCAAAGAGATATAGACAATACAAAGCAGCCATTTACACACTTGACACGGTCTCATTTCCTAGATGTTACAGTTCAACTCATCCCAGGGCAAATTCAAAGCCATTTCCACGTGATCAACACCTAGTTTCAACCGGAGACAGCTTTCTATCAAGATTGTTCTATTTTTTTCTTCCTTAGTTGGACTTGATATAAGATTTTAATATTTGTGGGGTTTTTTTTCTTTAAGAGAAGAACGGAGCTCTAGAGATTACTCTGTTGATGTTGAGTCTCTTCCCATTAAGCTCAGGGTACATGTACATCATGGGAACACATAACACCTGGAGGATCAAGGGTCAACAGCACATGCTCCATGCCAAGCGAAGACAATCCTGTTCATTCTTTCCACTTTGTAAAATGTCATCAAGCAGTCGATCGGGTTGCTTCTGTTGCGTTGCTTTGATACGTGTCGCCATTTCTCAAGGTTTCCTGTGACCTAGCACCTTCCACGGCATTCTGCACCTCTCCCCCATGTCTGTACAACACTCTCCTGCCTCAGATGGGTGCCTCCATTGGTGGAGATGCAGCTTTAGCTTTTACCCAGTTCATGATGGAGTCACGTGTTTAAACACTCTCACAATGCTCTTCCTTTCTAGCATGCTCCTATGTCTTAGGATCTGTGCATTACTAGAAATATCGTTATTTTGAATTTTTAAAATATCTTTCTTCTTTCAAGAAAGATCTTCCTGAAAACCCTGTGAACTCACAAATCATCATTTGTGAAAGGCTGAAATTCTTCATTTAGTTGCAGACTCTCAACTTTTGGTGCTATTTTTTTTTTCACATAGGCAATATTGACTCTTGGACAAGGACAGCTTTGGGTAATGGTGAAAGGCCAATATTGAAGTTCTGTAATACTCTCTATTTATATAATTCTGGGAAAAAGACATAATAAGGAACTTGCTTTTCTTTTTTCAAAAACATCTTAAAGTTTGTCAGTGTGGCCAACTACAGCCTAATTTTCTGATATTATGCACCACATTAGTTTGAAAGATTACAGTAAAATATATTGTAAAGGGTTTGGGAGCTAACTCAATACTCAGAATCAAAACAAAATGTGTATAGTTGCACTCACTTGTAATCATAGTGTTGTGAAGGCCAGACAAGCAGATTCAGGGGGCTCTCTGTCCAGCCTACCTAACCTACTCAATGAGCTCCCAGCCAGTGAGATATCCTGCTTAAATACAAGTGGATGGAGACATAAGAAACAACACCTGAAGTTGTCCCTTGACCTCCACAGTCAAGGATACACATGTGAACAGATGTGTACAAAATATTATATACAGTCAGAAATGCCAGATTTTTAAGTGTGAACTTCAGAAACTCAGATTGGGCAATGCCATCTCAAGAAGTACACTGCTTCATAAAAAATGTGCGCTTCTGTGATATGGTTCCCTCCCCAACGCAAAGTGCAGGGTAATGGAATGTGGTCGCTAGGCTGAGAAGGCTAGATAGTGTGATGATTTCAGGATCATCCCTAAGAAGCCTATCTTAGTTCTATGGCTTTGACAGCTTTTCATGGTTATTAAGAAAAACACATATATTAAGAATATGTCAGTAGCCCAATTTATCTTTTGAGCATGCAAGCATTAATCTGCCTTTGAGTGCATGCCCTTGGTGAAATTGTATTATTTCAAGGGCATTAATGATGAATGAAAAATGAATTGACTCCTACATTTCTTTCACTTAATTTTCTTTAAGTTCTGAGCAGAGGCCGACTGTGCTGCTCACCTAAGCACCCATCTACCCACTGGCTTTGTGTGTATTTTCTTTTAGTTCTTTTTTTAAAGTTTGTGGTCCTACCCCTATAGTCATAAAATCCTTATTCAGTACTATGCAAGAAGATGTGGAGTTGTTCTTACCATATGTGAATCTTGTTTCCCCAACATGTGTGTGGCCAGAGAGTAGACAGATAGATACTCTGCTTGGGGGCCCCAAGTTCACTCTAGGGTTTAGCGATTTTCTAGGCAGAATCACAGAATTCAAAAATCTGCTACCCTGTGACTACAGTTCGTGACAGTCAAAAGGAGTAGACTGAATTTAGCAAAGGGTGTGCTACCTGTGGTGGAGTCCAGCATAGAGAGCAGAAGCTGTGTCTTTGGATGCATTGCTATTGCCTGGAAAATACCAAGTCTCTGAGCAGTAACAACATAGGGGAGTGTTTTCAGTCTGGATGTTCAACTGTGCTGACTGTTCAAGGGCCTTAGTGGGGTCGTCCTTTAAGTTGTTCAATATGCATCATTGATCTCAGTTATTCAGGCTCCACCCTTTCCAGAGCACAAATCAATTCAACATGACCCTAGTCTGAAGCCTACAAAACCAGGAAATTCACCACAAACTCAACAGTTAGCTCTAACTATCTGGCGTGACTCCAAACCTCAAGTACACAATGATGCTCTTAGGGAGCAGGGTATCCCAGGCTCTCAATTAGGAACTGGTCAAGGCCTCGTCAAGGCTAGTACTGAAGGTGACTAGTGGCATAGGGCTTTGGCTACACTGAGCTGCCTAGTTAACTACTGCTGATTAGATTTAAAACCTCCGTTCTTTTACCATTATTTCCCTGTGGGTGTGCATAGTGTGCACATGTGTGTTTAGGCATGTATGAGTATGTATATATGCTCTGAATCCTCTTCCATCATCCTTCCAGGTTGTTCAAAGAGTCTCTCAGTCAGAGCTTATCCATAGGGCTAGTGTACCTAGCCAGAACTGATGTGTGTATGGTAGCAGGAACACATAGCTGGTGGCTGCCTGCAGTGGTCTTAAACTAATTGGCTGATTTATTTTAAATTTATTTTTAATTTTTAGAACTTACATGTTTTTTGTGGAGAGTGCAAATAAATACAGTTTCCTTAGAGACCAGAGGAGAGGAGGGATTCAGATCTTATGGTGCTGAAATTACAGAAGCTTGTGAGCCACCCAGCGTGGGTGCTAGGAATTGAACTCATGTCCCTATGAGAGCAGTATGTGCTCTTAATCAGTCAGCCCTCCCTCCAGCCGCTCAACTGATTTCATAAGCATAATGACAGAGATGAATGCATAGAAAGAACAAGATCTCTCTGCACACTTGGCCCTTCAATCAATGGATTGATTGCTGTCTCTGTGCAGTGAGTTAGTAGTTGCATTCTTTGACTGGGAGCCATCACGTTCCTGTACCTCACAAGATCAAGGCTACTTCTCTCTGTCACTATAGTTAAGGAAAGTCTGCCTCTGTGGTAAATGATCTCCTGAGGCCTTCTGTGAAGGTCAAGGATTTACAACCCAACAACCATTACACCTTGCTTTTCCCTCCATGTGTATTGCTGACAGTCGGTTGCTCGCTTTTGGAACAGAGTTCCAGGTCAGTTAGAAATGTACAGGTAGAGTAACATTTGTGCAGAAGTAGCTAGTGGCTTCAAGACTAACCCATCCCTTTAACATCTCTGTCTGGATTTTGATAAACCAACGACAGAATGCAGCAGCTGCTTACAATAAAAGCAAGCCATTCTTCACAGCCTAGAGGTGACCATGACTTACTAGCTGCTCAGATCCACTGAGGGACCCAGACTCAAAGATCAGTCTCACAGGCGCAAGAACATGTGACAGACAATTGAATGATGGACAGTGTATCACCAAGTAGGTGTCTTAGTTTCTATTGCTTCCATGAAACACCACGACCAAAGCAAATTGGAGAGGAAATGGTTTATTCAACTTATACTTCCATATCACTGTTCATCATCAAAGAAAGTCAGGACAGGAACTCAAACAGGGCAGGGACCGTAATGCAAGAGTTGATGCAAAGGCCATGGAGGGGTGCTGCTTAGCTTACTAGCTTGCTCCTTGTGGCTTGCTCATCCTGTTTTCTAATAGAACCCAGGAGCACCTGCCTGGGGAGGATACCACCCACAATGGGCTGCTCCTCACCCCCATTAATCACTAATTAAGAAAATATCCTATAGCTGGATTTTTTTTTAATAAAATAAAAAACAAATTTATTTCTGACTTTTTTTGTGGCAATCAATGATGGGCAAGACATTGTCATAAACCATGAAGAAAACAGTAAAATGCATCACATTTAAACATGGTAGTGTTACTTTTAAATGATAAATGAGATGGTTAAACTGAAATTGTCATGTCTCATCAATATTAAGGTAGTTATTATTATTTTTTTAAAATGTATTACAACTTATTCCCTTTGTATACCAGCTGTAGTTCCCTCCCTCATCCTTTCCCAATCATGCCCTCCCTCCCTCTTCTCTTCTCATTCCTCTTCCCCAGTACGCTGATAGGGGAGGTCCTCCTCTCCTTCCATCCTACAGCTGGATCTTATGGAGGCGTTTTCTCATTGAGGTTAGCTCCTTTCAGATAATCCTATATTGTGTGAAGTTGACATAAATGTAGCCAGCACAGTGGCCATGCACCATATTGTCTTAGTTCCCATTGCCCAGAGGCAGTTACATGGGCCCATGCAATGGAAGAGGATAGGGAGTGGGGAGATGCTTCAAGACACATGACTATAAACTGGAATGTAAACACTTTCGCACCGGAAACAGAAGCCACCAGTCTCACATAGCAGCACTACCTGTCTAGGAAAACTATTCAGCCTTCTCAGCCCGGGTCTTTTCTAACAACACCTGCAGATCTCCCAGAAGATCTGAGTCCAGTTCCTAGAACCCACACGAGGTGGCTCACAACCATCCAGCTCAATGGGATCCACGGGCCTCCACAGGCATTTGCAGACACATGCACATACCCACATAGACACAGACACAGACACAGACACACACACACATACACACACACACACACACACACAGAGAGAGAGAGAGAGAGAGAGAGAGAGAGAGAGAATAACTTAAAAAATTAGTTCATGTGGCAACTGTAAGAAGTAAAGGATATGTATAAGATTGGCTTCAAGAATGGTGTTTGACAGAACCAAAAAATCTGAGCACAGGGGTCTTTCCTGAGATTGATACTCCAACCAAGGACTATGCATGGAGATAACCTAAGACCCCTGCACAGAGGTAGCCCATGGCAGTTCAGTTCGGTATCCAAGTGGGTTCCATTATAATAGGAAAAAGGACTGTCTCTGACATGAACTGATTGGCCTGCTCTTTAATTACCTCCCCCTGAGGGGGAAGCAGCATTACCAGGCCACAGAAGACAATGCAGCCACTCCTGAGGAGACCTAATTGACTAGGATCAGAAGGAAGGAAAAGAAGTCCTCCCCTATCAGTGGACCGGGGAGGGGCATGCATGCAGAGGGTGGAGGAAGGGAGGGATTGGGAGGGGAGGGGGGAGGACACCACAGGGGGCATACAAAGTGAATAAAGTGTAATTAATAAAGAAAAAAAAAGAATGGTGTTTGAATATGTATCCCCTTTTTCTCAAAGTAGGTTTCTGCAAAATATTTAGGCACCTGTAAGTTTTGTGATTATTATGAAGTACTCCCATTGATGGCTGGAGAGATGGCTCAGAGGTTAAGAACACTGGCTGTTCTTCCAAAAGTCCTGAGTTTGATTCCCAGCAACCACATGGTGGCTCATAACCATCTATAGTGAGATCTGGTGCCCTCTTCTGGTGTAAAGGCAATAATAAATAAATAATTCTTAAAAGAAGGAAAGAAGGAAGGAAGGAAGGAAGGAAGGAAGGAAGGAAGGAAGGAAGGAAGGACAGACCTCATTGGTAGGACAATTAACCTGCATTAGGTAAGCACTAGTTATCTAAAGGGTATGAATGGAGAGGTGATGCAGTTTGAGAGTAAGATTCCTACTTGTAGACTAGGGGAATGGGTTAAACAAATGGGCTGTTTCTTAGTAACTAAGTTAAAAGAGGGCTCCTAGGGTGTTCATCCCTCAGTGGAGTCCACGTTACCTGGGTAGGTTCCATGTTTCCCTTAGCCTGGACACACTGTTTCCATCTGCTGATCCTCAGTGCACTCTTCTCTAGAGAGGGAATGATTATGCCCACTGTAGAGAACAGGACAAAAGCAACTTGTTCTCCATTTTCCATGTCTCTAAACCCTGAGACTGTGAGTTTTTGCACAGAATTCTGTATGGAATCCTTTTGAGCTGGGTCCCAGAAGGCACTTAGAAAACCAGCTCTGAAAGATTCTAGAATCCCTATCCTTAGATCCACTCATGTTGCAGAATGACTGAGATGCACACAGGGGAAGACTTTTTTTTTTTTTTTTTTTAAACTTGGCTAATGAGGAAAGAAATTTCTAGGACAACTCTAGAACAATTCATCCTGCACAGATTACCCCATCAACTCCCAGTGGTTCCCCAAGGGTAGTTTATTCCCTGCTGCCTTGCTCTTACTAAGGTAACAGCCTATAAAAGGGGCTGAAAAATCCCTAGGGTCTTACACATCTCAAGATATGTAAGGCAGCCTCTTTCAGAGTGCACACAGCCATCACAATGAAATATATTTTCAGGGAAGGAGCCACACATTCTACTTCTGATTAGTAGATTGTACTAGGAATAAGAAAAAGTATATGCATTGGGGGCATTAAAAATGCCTCCATTGATAAAGCAAGAGAAGATGGTTGTGGTTCCTAAAGGAGGCAGCACTGAGCCCCAGCATTAGGAAAAACTGAACTTGGGATAATTTCCAATTTTGAACCAAAAAGGGCATTTCTTTTTTTTTTTTACTCTTATTGTGCATATTCATATATATATATATATATATATATATATATATATATATACATATATATGTTCACTCCTTGCCTCAGTCATAGCACTAATTATTTAGTGGTCTTTCAAACCTTTTGTAATCCGTACTGGAGAAAGCCCTGAAAGATATTAATTCTTAGCCATGTGCTTCATAAATGAAGGCCATTCTGCTATACTTAATGACAAGGCTGAGGCAGCAAGATGTCATTTGCTTTTTTCTCGGTTTTTAAATTGCTTTCTAAATGAACTACAGCTGTGAGGGCCAGGTGCTGTGATCCCTTTAGAAAGATCAGGAAATGATGAAATCCAAAATTTCAAAGTGTGATGGATGTCTGCTCCCGATTTGGTGTGTGTGAGGTCACCCCGTGCACCTGGTCCCTTCTCCACAACAGAATTACTTTTCTGTGGAAGGGGAAAAAAAAAGAAAGAAAGAAAGAAAGAAAAGAGGGAAAGAGGGAGGGGGTAAGAGAGAGGAGAGAGAGCAAGCTCTGGAGAGAGAGAGATGCACATGTCGAATGAGAGCGTGACAATAAGAGAAACCATTGATAATTATCTCTTTGTTTGCGCCACATGTAGAGGGGGGTGATGAATTGTGTCCTTCCCCCACCCCCAGCCCCCGGACCATCGTAGGTACCCACTGTGGCTATCTTAAAGACAGGACTTTGTGAATCCCAGGGTCAGTGTGGTGGCAAGCCAGAAGGCACTGGGAAACAGACGGTTATAGTGATGGGTGTGTGGATCCCGGTGTCAGGGCAGGGGTACTGGCTCAAGACTCCTTTTCTCTTAATGAATAAAATCAACACCCTCTCCTGTCCAGAGCACTACTCGCTCTGAGCCGTTTGGGCCAAATGTGGGAATCGGGTATACCCTGAATAGTTAGCAAAGGGCAGGCTCTGCTGTGGCTCTCCCAAGGGCAGTGGAGACTGTGGTTCTTGCGCTTTTAGCATCACTGGGTTTGCATTTTTTGGACCCAAAGTGAGGCACCAGGTGAAATCTCTCCCTGAGCCTCGTTCTTACAGTCACTCCACAGAGGAACCAGGGAGAATGGTGCTTACTGTCCCTGCGTGCTGTCCCTCCCCCCCACACTAACACAGCTGGGCACTTGTCACCCACAGGCTTGGTTGCTCTGGGATGTAGTGGTTTTCAGGAGGAGTGACGATTCCTCCAGTTCCCACAGCCTATCTCCTCAGCACCCCTTTCTAGGACTTTGAACTTGACTGCCTTGTGGGGCAAATGAGGAGTCAAGGCTGACAGGAAATCTCCACCCCAGAAGGTAGCCTAGAGAATGGGGTGTTCAGCCTCTTTGAAGGCTGATTCCCTTTGTCTCTAAAATGAGGATAGAGGCAGGGAGATGGCTCAGCAGATAAAAGTATTTGCCACCAAAGTGGACAACCTGAATTTAATTCCCAGAATTCACATGGTGAGCTAGAACTGACCGTCATAGTTAGGGTTTTTATTGCTGTGATGAAACACCATGAGCAAAAAGAAAGTCGGGGATAAAAGGGTTTATTTGGCTTATAATTCCACATTGTTGTTCATTATTGAAGGAAGTTAGTATAGGAACTCAAACACGGCAGGATCCTGGTGGCAGGAGCTATGCAGGAGCCATGGGGGGGTGCTACTTACTGGCTTTCTTCATGTGGCTTGCTCAGTGTGGTGGTTTGAATAGGAATGGCTCCCCCAGACTCATGTGTGTGAATGCTTGGCCCATAGAGATAAGCACTATTAGGCGGTGCAGCCTTGTTGGCGTAGGTGTGGTCTTGCTGGAGGAAGTGTGCCAGTGTGGAGGCAGGCTTTGAGGTCGTATATGCTCAATTTACACCCACTGTGGCACACAGTATCCTCCTGCAGCTTGCAGCTCAAGACAGAACTCTCAGCTCTTTCTCCATCACTGTGTCCGCCTACCTGTTGCCATGCCTCCCACCACGATGATAATGGACTGAAACTCTGAAACTGTAATCCAGCTTCCATGAAATGTTTTCCTTTATAAGAGCTCCATGGTCGTTGTGTCTCTTCACAGTAATAAAACCCCTACTAACACACTCAGCCTGCTTTCTTTTAGAACTCAGGAGCAAGCCCAGGGATGGAAGCACTCACCATAGGCTGGGCCCTCCCCCACTGATTACTGATTGAGCCAATGCCTTTTAACTGGCTCTTATGGAGACATTTCCTCAACTGAGGCTCCTTTCTTTCTGATGATTCTAGCTTGTGTCAACTTGACACACAAAGCAGCCAGTGCACTGACATTTTGAAAGTTGTTCCTGGACTTCCATTGCATATGAACTCATACAGGCATACACACCAAATAAACAAAATGCATTTTATAAAAAACAGCTGATAAGGTATGGGGGGGGGCTAGTACAGGGTTTTGTATAAACCTGGTGCTGTTGCGAGACATATCCCTTCTGGACTCCCTGCCTGCCATTCTCAATGATCAAGGCTGTAGAGTAGAGCGGAGACCACAGGGAGTTAAAGTCAAGCATCCTTGTCTAATCCCAGTCTGGCATTTTCTAAATAGTTTTCTTTTTGTAACTACCTTAACCTCTGTTGGACTTGCCTTTCTCATCTATACAATGAAGCCAATAGTCCACCTATCTTTTCTTTACAAGGACAAAGTGCTTTGCATCTTGTGAATGGAAGGGTGTGGGTTGAAGGGCATTATTAAGGATGCTAGTGTCTTTTCTCCAGGTAACGTTGGCTATTGCATAGCTGGTTTCTTGGCTCTACCTTCTCCATCAATGCTCAGGACCACCCTATGTATAATTATGAGAGTCCTAGGGACAGTCAGTGACCTTGCGAATGCTGGGAAGGATGCTGTTCTGATGTATCCTGAAGCCTTGAAAAGAATAGCTGACAACCTTAAAGAGATACCTAGGATCAATTGCATTTGTGAAGTTTCAAATAAAAGCAAAAACAGCTTATGACCACCGGGTGTACCGCCGTTGTGCTGTGAAGGTCTAAAGTGTCTTGGTTGCTGACTGTTGCTTCAGGAAGGTTTAGTGTTCAATCACTATAAATACAAAATCAACACCAAGGCTGTCACAAGGATTTCTTCATTGCATTCCACAGAGTCAGTGTAGAGACACCAGATCCCCTTCCACCCTCCCAAAGGGCAGAAGTGGCTATTACAACAATGTCCTCAGGGAAACAGGTCACCGTGAGCTAGTACTAACTTGTACTGATGCTGATGTTGGCTTGTGGCTGTCAGACTGCCCACAGCCCACTCAGGAGTCTAGAACTGTATGCCTCAAGCAACAAGAACAGAGAATCACCCATGAGATGCCAGAGCTGTCCCTGAAATCCAGGCCCAGTGGAAATTCTTATAGTTTTTATAAAGTGAGCACAAAATTACCTCCCTCCCATGGTGTCATGGGCCTTGGATGCATAAACAAACACTCCATCCTTTTGGACCAACCAAAGAGGAAAAAAAAAGATATATATATATCTATATCTATATATATATATAGATAGATAGATATAGATATAATTTTAATATTTATTGGCTTAAACTTTTAGTTGCCTAAGAGTGATTGTGTGGCCTAAAACTCAAGGATATGTCTAAGACAGGAAGTAATAAAAGTCATTTGTATTTATTATTGTTAAATTTAGATTAGTTAGCCAACTTTCGTATTTACCATCAGCACTATACCTTGGAGCTTAGGGACCCATGTACAGTCCCTGGACTTAGCCTTAACCTTACAAAGAGCTATAAGGAGTCTGTGTATCTTTACTTCCCAGTAGGCTGACACTTCTTCATTCTTTAACTATGGAAGTCTAGTGCTCAAATATGAGTTAACTACCAGCCTGGAGACTCTATCCTAACAGGCCCTGCAGTAAAAGTCTACAGACAGCTACCCTCAGGGTTTGGGATGTATATAGCATGTCTCTTTTTACGGGGCACTCAGTATTTTGTTGGCATATTTCTTTAACTTTCTTCTGGCTATGGTCAGTAGCTCTCTCTTAATGTAGCCTAGGAGGCTTGTGTTAGAGGCTGTCTGTAGACAGACATATGCTTATGTTTCCAAAGGGGACCTCTGGCATCAGAGGCATCCACTGTCTATGTCAGAAAGGATATTACAGATGCTGCTTGCTATTTGTACCAGAGGATGCTGACTTAGCAAACATTCATGTGTCCAAAATCATGCCTGGGAAGCAGGTACTGTAAAAGGTTTTCTTCCCTTTCTTCCTAGCAAGCACCTCCTCTTCCCATCAGCTCTAGGTCTTCGACAGACATCATCCTCAGTTCTGTAAACAGCCCTGATAGGCTCAGATCTTGGGGATCACAAAGTCAGATATAAGACTGGCCAAGAAGGATAAGTGGGGAAGGGTCACCATCTGTGGTGGGTAATACAGCAGCCGTTTGCAGAGCAGGAGGACTTGATTCCTGAACTCCAAACCCACTCCTATGAGGGTGAGCACAGTGCTGAGCATGCTCAGTTTAGGATCATATAGCTCTCGAAGGGAAGGATGAAAACACACATTTGAGAATGCTTTGCCCAAGGTCATGAGCACATGCTCAAAATATTAAGATGATCGGCAGCAACAGTTGTGGGCATGCTCGAAAAGACAGTGAGCGAGGAATGCCTCTGTACCTACCTCTCCAGCAGCTCACAAACGGCAGCCGATTTCTGCTTCTCTTTGATGGCCTCGAACATCAACTCAGGCACAGTCTGGAGGGGAAATCTTCAAGGCTGTGGATCTTTAAAATCACCGGTGCACACTTTCTCCTCCCCAGAGCAAGCTGTCCGTCTAACTTAGGGAGCAGAACAAGAGAGTGCCAAGCCACTGAGAAACAAGTCTGTGGAGACCCACAGCCCCTCCTCACTGTGGACAGGGAGTCAGGTGGCCTCACCATTGAAATAACCAATAGGAACGGCATTTAAGATTTGCAAGCCACTTTAAGCTCCTGAGCTGTTGAAGGGCTTCCATTTGTCTTGGATGCAGGTTTTCTCTGCTCTTAGAAAACCACCCAAAGGGCCTTTAGATATGCAAATGCAGATCGAAGACTCTCTTCCAGAATGGGTTTAAACTGCTGTGGATAACACCTTGGAAGGTCTCTGAAGAGACGGATGCGGCTACTTTTCTGTGGGTTATTTTCTACTTAAAGAAAAGCTTCTTTTCAGAGTCCAAAATAAGGTAGATCTTTGACCTACTGCTGATTTTAAAGGATGGTATGTTGGTGTGTATGTGTGTGTGTGTGTGTGTGTATGTATGTGTATGTTTGGGTATGTGTGTGTGTACTCCTGTATAAGTGGGTATATGTTTGTGTATACATGTGTGTATGTTTGTAAAGGTGTATAGGTCTGTATGTGTGTGCATACATGTGTATATATGTATGCACATGTATATCTTTATATATGTGTGTTAATGTATATGTGTGTCTGTGCATGTGTTTATATATTTGTGCATGTGTATCCATATGTATTTATGTGTATATGCACATGTGTATGTGTGTGTGTGTGTCTGTGTCTGTGTGTGTGCATACACATGCTTGCAAGCTCCTGTGTCTGTGTTGGTGATATTAAAATCCTGGTTTTCTCTCCACCCCCCACCACCCCCCTTGAGGGAGGAGCAGCCTTGCCAGGCCACAGAGGAGGACATTGCAGCCAGTCCTGAAGAGACCTGATAAGCTAGGGTCAGATGGACAGCAAGGAGGACCTCCACTATCAGTAGACTTGGAAAGGGGCAGGGAGGAAATGAAGGAGGGAGGTTAGGATTGGGAGGGAATGAGAGAATGGGCTACAGGTGGGATACAAAGTTAATAAACTGTAACTAATAATAAATAAATAAAAATTTAATTTAAAAAATCCTGGTTTGTAGAAAACCAAGACCCCTATCACCCTCCTAAAAGACAGGAGTACCTGCAGAGAATATCCTGGGAATGGATTCTTGCCCTTTGCGAACGCTGACTAACATGGATGTGGAGCTGAGGTGCTCCTGCAGACTTTACAGCTCCGAGGTTGACCTCCCCCGCCCCATGTGTCACGTGAATAAATGCTGTGCTGTACTGTGCTGAGCATGCCTCTTACCGCTCAGTTTCAAAACCACTTACAATGGAGTGAGTGCAAGAACTGCACACCCAGCCTAAGCACAACCCACTTATAATCTTTGTACTCATATCTATGTACTGTTTTTTTATACTGTTAAGTCCGGAAGAGAAAAGGTCAAACACTTGGAGAGGGGTGGAAATGGGTCACCCTTCAAGCAAAAGGTCTTTAGCAATGCAGGACTTGTAGAAGGCTCTGAAGTAGAGAACTTAGGGACAGAAGTGAGTAAGCAAAGGTATATCTTTAAGTTTTCTTAGAGGAAGGAGAAGGTATTAGACTCAAAGGAAGCAGGCTCCATTAATTTGTTACCTTTCCTATATGACCAAGATAGATGTATGTGACTTGAGCTATGTGACCTGGCTTATTCTTTCTTTGGATAAGGACCTGGGGAAGGTTTTGTGTGTGGTGGAATATGAAGGTATTCATATGACTACATATGACCCCCACCTCCAGGCAGTGGGGAGCCGAAAGGGTGAGCATTGTGGGTTAGAGAGCTATATATGAGATTTTTCTGGACAGATGTGAACAGACATCTGTTCATCCAGTGACAAACCAATGTAACAGCTTCACCAAAGTCCAGCCTGGAAAACTGATGAGATTCCTAGGATCACTTACAGGACTGTGGATACTAGGTTACTCGGAGAGCCAGGGATGACTCAAAGGCATACACACTGCTGAAAATCTCACCCTGGCATAGGGCTGCTGGTGTAAGCTGCAAACTTGCAGCTCTGTACACGACTTATAGGCACATCCTTAGGTCGGAATGTCTATGCCCCAGGCAGCTGACTGCTTCAGTAACCCTGAGGAGGGATTTCTAGTTTCACAAACCTTCTGAGACATGAGTCTCCTGAGCGTCTCTTCCCACCAGAATGGAATGCCTCAATAGTGAGGAAATTGTTACACAGCTTGGGGTGGAGATGTAGAGAGATGGCCTCTGCCGTGTTCCTAGCCATCTCTCCTTAAGGCACAAAGGGAATGGGTGCTCTAACATTATCTAATGCAGCTGATAAAGACACTGTCTTCCCTCATGGCCACATTTTGATGGCAGATTCTTAGAATCAAGCCTAGGACTGTATGTATCTCTCCCTATTGTCGACTTAATATCCATCTGTTCGGATCTTTTCATGACCCAGAGCAAGGCTTGAGGACAAAGCTCTGTCATTAACAACCTTACCAGGGTTGACATTGATCTATTTATCTGCACCTTTGAGAGCAGAATCCTTCATCCAGTGATAAATCCTTTCAAGTGTTCCCATCACCCAGAAGACTGTGTGGATACTAAACACCATTGGACATCTTCACATTCCCTTGTTAAAGTTCACATCCATCTTTGTCCTTGGGACACCTGTCTGAAACTCCAGCAAAATTAGAAGTGCTGTAACTTTCCCTGTAGATGATAGATAGATAGATAGATAGATAGATAGATAGATAGATGATAGATATACAGAATAATGGCATAATTTCTCTATTTTCTCTACTCTCTTAAGGCCTTTGTACACATGTGTCCTCATTCAGAACACAGAGTTCCTCCAAAAAGGCAAGCAAAATTTTCTTAGTTACTATTCCTCAATCACTGTGAGGCAACACCACGAGCAAGGCAGCTTATAAAAGAAAACATTTAATTGTGGTCTTGCTTATAGTTTCAGAAAGTTAGTCCATGATAATCATGGCAGGGAGCACAGTGGCAAGAAGGCCGGAATGGCAGTAGAGTAGTAGCCAAGAGCTCATATTTGATCTGCAAGTTGCAGGCAGAGAGAGAACAAGACTGGACTGGTGTGGGCTTTTGAAAACTCAGATCTCACCCACTCATGAAACACAACCTAATTCTTCTAAACCGCCCACCAACCGGGAACCAACTATTCAACTATATGAGCCTGTGGAGGCCATTCCAATTCAAACGAGCAAAAAGACATTCCCTCCCATTTTACACGAGAATCTTGGCTTTCACTGTGACTAATTTTGGGAAGAATCAAGGAAGTGGGGCTAATACACAACCCACTTTTGGTCCCAACATCAGCAAATTTTTTTTTATGTCTCTAATTCGTAATCTTTCTTTGCTTATAGCTATTACTTAAAGTCAGTTTTCATTTTGACTGGTACTAAATAATCCCATCTTGTGATCTCAGCATTGAAAAGGACCCCAATGTTCCAACTCCCTCAGCACCTACCATTTTCCAGAAATTCCCACTTCAGGTCAACACAAGGGTGACAGTCCCATAGTTCTCTGAATCCACCCCGACTTTGGAAAGGCTCATGTCTCCAAAGTGACCAGATTGCAAGCAAGGCAATTGGTGGAATCTCTGGGTAGCAGCAAACAGCATGACAGCTGCTTCCACCTCTGTCAGGTTCTAGATTTTTTCCTGGCAAGATATTCGGATTCTATCTCTTTGTTCTCCGTGGGTATAAACAGCTGCTTTTATCTTTTTCCTCCAGGCATGCCCTGATAGCATATTTCACCAGTGTACCAGCAGTCACAATTGCACATTTCAACACAGCTCTCTGTCCCTCCCTCCTGTGCTCCAGTTTTCAACATCTTAACATGTGATACCCCTCATTAAGCAGAATCCTCCAGATGTGGTTTGACTGGCACAAAATTATTTCGCCTTTTGTTCTGGACCGTGTTGTTTCCTATCTTGTTTTCTGCTTTTTCTGTACTACTCATTTTCTCCTGGAGATACTTCTGATCCCCAAAGCCTCCTAACAGAGACACAGAGACCTTTTCATTTCCCACCTGAAGTTAACCGCCCATTTACCTTTGATTTTATCTCCATGATATTGATTTCACTAAGGATGATTTCTCATTTATCTCATTTATATGTCATCTGCAATTTGCCACATAATCCACTCTATTGAATTCTTTTTACTTCAGTATATTTGTTCTTTAATATTTATTTGTGAAATGAACATGGTCTTTGTTTGTTGGTTTGTTTGTTTTTGCTATTTTGAGGCAGGATTTCTCTGGCTATCCTTGAACTCCTATTGTAGACCAGGCTGGCCTTGAATTCACAGTGATCCACCTGTCTCTGCTTTCCTGAGTGCTGGGATTAAAAGCATGCACCACAATGGCTGTCCACAACATTCTGTCTGTCTCTTGCTGGGTAAGGAATAAACATAGACCCTCACACAAGCCAGGCAATTACTGTACCTTTAAGATCTATTTCTATCCCTCTACCCCTGTCTTTGTTTTTTGTGGCACAGTCTTACTACATTGTATAGGCAAGCACTGACCAACTTCCATCTTACTGCTTCTGGGACTTAAGGTTGTGCCACCAACTCTAACTTTCAACAAAGCTGAAACCAGTAATGTTTTCCCTGTGACTTCCTAATTACCACTGACTGTTTTTTACCTGTCTTTGTACCTTTGGGGATGGGGCCTAGTGATGTTGGGCCATCCTGTTGGTTCAAGCCCCTGAGACATAGAGAAACACACTAGGTTCTTTCTTTCTAATCAATGAAGAAGTCTAGCACAATTGGAAGCCACCAATAGAGAAAAACTGGATAAGAAATGGCTTAAAACATATTCAAGATTTAGAGATATGAGGATCTTGTGTGCTTTCTTTCATTTTCTTTTTCCTCTTTGAGAAGTAAGTAAAAGTTGAGTCTGTAGTTGTGTATAATTACAAAGCAATGCATCTTGTATTGGCAAAGACTGGTATACACAACTCCAGTTACTGAAGAGCCAAGGGCATTACTGCAACTAAGAAAATAAAAGTAAAAGAGAGAAACACCAAATAAATGGCCTCTGGGAGATAGAGAATGAAGATGGAGCAGAGGAGAGTAACACTGAATATGAATTGAGCAACTTTTTACCCATACACCAGTTGAATTGTTCATTTAACCAAAACCTGTGGCCCTTCTGCTATACGTCAGGTGATTTTTGAGGAGAACAACAGATAAAAATTCTCACATCATCAGAATTTACAGGAAAATACTGAGTGTGGTAAATAAGAATGAGTGTCAATTAAGCATGAAGTTAGGTGCTTGCAGTATCTGAGGAAGAATATTGTGACAGCTGTTCTTCATTGTCAACTTGACTGGAAGAAACTATGGTCAGAAATGGAGGGCACACCTGTGTGAGATATTCTTCTTGGTTTGAAGTTAGTGAATCCACTTCTAGCCTAGACCTTTGAGGTAGGAAGGTGTACCTCTGATCCTGATTTTGAGGTGGGAAAAAAACATGCCCTTGATCTAGATAGTGAGGTGTGAAGACAACAGGATTTTTTTCCAGATCTTGTGTGTGAGAAGACACACCTTTAACCAGGGCTACACTTTCTGCTGAAAGTCTATGTATATACATGGAAGAAAAAAGGTTTTGCTCTTTGCCAGCTTGCCCCTATCTTGCTAGTACAACCATCAGCATTGAAGCCTATTTCTTTGAGGTTCCAGAATATACAAAAGACTAACCGAAGCACCAAAGCTTGGGAGACTGAGCAAGTACTAGGTTCTTAGACTCTCTGTTAACAGGAAGCCATTGTTGGATCAGCTGTACTGCAGCCTGTAGGTCATTCTAATAAATTCCATAGATAGATAGATATTCATCCCGTGAATTCTGTGACTCTAGAACTCTGACTAATACAAATGTGAAGGCCAATACGATTTGTACACAGATAATAGGCAGAGAATTAGCTGGTAATTTTAGAGGGGTACAGGTGACAAAATGTCTTTTGAGGTCGTCTTATGGGCCATTCTGAGAAGCTTGGTTTTTACTACAAAGAAATAGGGGTGCACATCAAGAGAGAACGATGATATGATTTGCGTTTTAATAAAGTTAATCTCCCCATTGTTGGGAAAGCAAGGGCTAAAGTAGACAGAGCAGTGGATATCGCTGCATAACTACCCTAAAATTCAGTGGCCCATAACATTAGACATTGGCTACTACTTTTCAAGTCAGCTACACAGTTCTGGCTTGGTGGGGCTCACTCTGTTAGCTAGAGAGGTTAAGTGGGCACCTGGGACATCTTTAGCAGGTTTCTCATGTTTTCTGATTTGATAGTGGTAAATTGGTCCAGAATGGCCTTGGTTAGAAGTACTAGGTTTTGCTCTAACAGGATTTTGTCTACCTTGTCTAACTCACATGTAATCATAGGGTTTTCAACAAAGTAAGCAATTGATTACAGATTCCGAATTAATGCTGAAGTCATTTTAAGAGCATTGCATACCTGGTTCCGTCTTGTTGCCGGGAATGGTAAATTTTACCTCTGTGAGGTATGAATGATTGTGTCACTTCCAAATTCATTTGTTTAAACATGTCTCATAATATAACAGAATTAAGAGGTGGATTCTTTGAGAAGTGAAGAGAAATTAGTTCCTAAAAGAGGGTTTGAGGGGATCAGGGTGTTCTTTCTGCTTCTTTGCCACATAGGGACACAGATCAAAGGCACCATGCAGAAGGAGTGGAGCCCTCATGACATCACATCTGTCTTCCCTTCTTTATCTTGTATATTCCAGTCCCAAGAACCTAAAAAATACACATATTATTTGTAAATCACTAAGCTTAATTAATATATCTTGTTGTAGCAGCTGAATAGAACAGGACACTTGTCTGGAGCATGTGTAAAGACACTGGAACATTTACAAATTCAACTGCAAATGTTCACTCTTCTCATCCTCACTCTAAGACCAGGTTTGTTGGAGAAGGTCTAAAGGATGTTTTGCAAAATTTTGTTTGCACAATTAAAAAAATGAGCTGCTGTCTAAAAAGACAGAGAACAACAACAAAAAAGAAGATCCATTTGCATAGCTCAGATTTGCATTTGTGGAGATTGGAGGCTGATCCAATATCCCAAAGTAGTTTTCAGTAGGATACAGATTACAAGGCTGTGGAACTGATGGAGAGAAGGTATGTGCTCTGTTTATTTAATTTATAAATGCATTTTGTATAGAGGATGTTCAATGCTGAGGTATTTCTGGAGAGCCAAAAACAAAAAACAATGGTAAAACTAAGACTTTTTCCAAGTGTGGGGTCTTGAACCATCCAAAATGCAATGAGAAAAAGAAAGGAAATTAATTAGTGACACATCTAGAGAAGATTCTAGGTAGGAAGCTAGAAGCATATGGATAGGAAACTAGAAGAATGTGCTTTATGAGGCTGAACCACAGGTTTAGAGGGAGACAGGAGATGACACATATAGAAGAGATAGAATCGCCATCCACAGAAGAATCTTAAATTCTTAGATATCTCTGTAAGGATGGATGGATTTGGTTGAAGGGAAAACTGTGTCTATCCCTGATATTCTAAGTGCAATATGTTTTTAATTCCTGGTCTCATTAACCCAAAACTGAGGAAGATCCATCTTCCAGCCACAATCCTTTCCAATAGAAACATCCTGAGCAAAATGTTCTGGAACGGAAGGTTTCACAGGCATCTTGGACTCTCATTGTGCCAACTCCAGGCATCCTATGGCATCTGGTTCTAAAAGAATCTGTGCTCATCAGCAAATAGCCAACTGCCAAGGGGCTGTGCCTGGGCCTTTATTTGCTGAAACTTGAGTTTCTGCAGATCGCGTAGTATCACCACTGAATGACACTTCTCATGGCTTCTAGGATGGGGTCACTTACAGAGGCAAGGCCATTTCAGGGGACCACTGTTTTCTTCTCTATAGAGGAACACCAGTAGCTGGGATGCTGAGCTGGAGAACTGAATAGATGAGGTTTGGAGAAACAAATTTTCTGTAAAGGACCAGCTATTTAATTTTATTCATCCTGTATCAAGTTTCTGCATCTCACAGTTTGGGCACAACAGGAGGTGACACTGTTAACTGTTGCTCTTTTCACTTCCTTTTTTTCCCCCTCACTGAACATAAACATATCATTACACAGTTACACTCCACTATATTTAGAGTTGATTTTTAACTATCTATTAAATCAAACAGAGAAGCTTGGTTGCTCTACCTGGAGCCAGTGGGACTGCTGGGAGATGGACTCATTCACTGAAGAGAGGAGGAAGAGACTGAGAGATGTTTTGCCAGCCACCATAGAGAGCCTGGTGCTCCTAGGCAGAACTCCTTCAATTGGGGAGGGCCAATGTCCTAACTAAAAACCATCCTGATCAACTCTCAGTGGCCCATAAGATGTGTCTCAGCCTCAATCTTCTGTATATATAGAGAATTTAAGATTTTTTTTTAAATCTAGAGTGTCTATCATAAGCACTCCATTCATTACAAATCTTGACTGGCAGTTTCATAAGATGCCAGGGGCCAGAGCGCTCTGCAAAAATGGCAAGTTTGCTGAATAAATAACTTTGGTCAGTGCTGCCTATCAGGCCTTCAGCTGGGGTGCTTACAGACAAGTCAGCGTGGATGAAAAGGAGGAGATGTGTAATGCAGGATCATCGGCACAGCCTTGTCCCATTTCAACCACGGGGTCTTTAATTGCTCACAATACATGCTAATGTGAATAGAATCACAAGAACAGAGCACACAATCAAAACACCCATGATTATCCCTTGCAGCAGGATAGTTTTCCACACATCAACTAGGTGCTGCTTTTGACTCTGTAGGACATTTCTTCCACCTCATGACATGAGAAAGTGAGACTTGGGGAGAGTGAGTTGTTTCAGTATTAAAGACATGAAAGAGATAGAGTGCTTGGCCAGTGAGCCAGCTTTGGAGAGTCAGGGCCACAGACCAGAGATACCATGAAGGCTTTTACCCAGGGTGGGGATCAGGGATTGGAACTAGACCAACTCCATACAGCTGGTGAGGAGCTTTAGGTAGATGAAATAATCTGGAGGGGGGTGGGACCAGTGAGGGGGCAGGAGGCCACACTCCATCTAGTCTTCAAATTCTTCATTATGCCCTTGGATGAAATTCAAATATGAGATTCATGGTGGAACTATGGCTGGGAGGCCACAGTGAACTCCCATTAGCAATGCCATGAGGACATCATTATTTGCTGAATTCTGTCCTTTCTCACTTTCCTGCCTTCTTAGTTCCTCCCCCCAACTTCTCCCTCCCTCCTTCCCTTCCATCCTCACATTTTCTCTCTGTGTAACTGACTGACCTCAAACTCACAGTCCTCCTACCTCAGATTCGAGTGCTGAGTATTTCGTCCTATTTGAAATTTAATATTCTTTCTTTCATCCCATTCTGCTGCATATTTGCCTCTTCTAGCCTTAGATTGTCAGAGACTTCAAGTTGTGGCGAAGACCTAAAAAAGGCTCGGAGCTGAACGACACTCTTATTTAGAACGATCTGTTTAAGTTTATACACCAGACTTTTTATGAAATGTTCTGGTCTAGAATGGAATCATGTCAAGTTGGTGAAATAGCCGCAGAAGAACTCCAGATCTTCTGAGCTTTCTTCCTGGAAAAAGCGTAGCATCTGCATGAGTGAAGAGAGACAGGATGGCAGCAGGGTTCGTGGAACTCAGCTCCTGGTTCTGAGTGGTAGTAAGCACGTCTATTTTAACTTGATGGGCTGTGGGCTAAAATTTGCATCCTTTCTTCAGAGTGCAGTCTTACAGTCTTCTAAAATTGCTTTATGTGTTTTTATGCCTTTTGTTAATTTTAGGGAGGTTGTACACACAGTAATTTCAATTTCGTTTTTAATATGTTTAATTGAAATGGAATTACATCATTTCCCCCTTCCTTTCTTCCATCCAGTTCCTTCCTCCTACCTTCTCTTGAGTTACTCCCATGTCCCCCAACATTTTTTTAAGCTGATAGGCTCTTTTTCTTTGATATTGTTATATATATACATGCATTTAGGTACATATGTGTATGTACAAATACACATACACAACATTAAACTTGCTGAGCTAATTTTTGTTGTTTTGAGTGCATATAGTATCAAGGCTGACCACCCTGCAATGGACAACTGTAGGCATTGCTGACAAAAGACCATTGGGGCTCATGGCTGGGGGAGACTTCTGCTGCTATGAACCAGTCGGGCAGAGGGTGCATGGCCTGACATTCGGGGGCCTGCCTGGCCAACAACAACCAATGGCAAAATCGGAGATGGTGTGGAGGAACCTGATTGGTTGCCCAAAGGTATATAACATGCTCTCTTTTCCGGGAATAAACCTGTCTGCATCTGCTCACCCTCAGATTGCATTCACCCAAATCCCAGTGTCTCTCACCCCCTCAGCTTGGATCCTCTGTCCTCACTCACAAGCTGGACCCTCGAGAGGAGGACCAAGAGACAACCAATAAGGGGCTCATTTCTGAACTGAGGCTAAGTCTCCTTTTCCTAGCAGTAATTGTCTAGGGGTGGAATCTCACAAAACTTTTTTCCCTTTACATGAACATGTCCACTGATATTATTATTGTTCATGTTTATTTATTTATTTATTTATTTATTTATTGTAGTCATTTCTAGGAAAGACTGCCTTACAGCTGACTTCTGCTATTCTGGCTCTCATAATCTTTCCACCTCTTCTTCCATGATGTTCCCTGAGCCATAGATGCAGGAGCCATTATATAGATGCCTCCATTGGGGTTGGACTCCCCATGATCTGTTGATCTCTGCATTGTGTCCAAGTTGTAGTGTTTTATGATGTCTTCATTTGCTGTAAAGAGAGGCTTCTTTGATGAGGGATGGGCATAAGAATAAGGAGGAATTATGCTGGTCTGCAAATTGGCGGCAGTAGATTCCTTAGAAAAGGACTATGACATCATGGATCCCAGGAAGTGGGCTAGGTTTTCAGCTTCAAGTATAATTTCTTTCCTATAGAGTGGACCATAAGTAGAATTAGACAGCTGGCTGTTGGTTGCCATTAGTATATGCGTGCCCCTTGTTGCATCTTTGTGAGTATCTTGTCATGCTGGTAACTGTCATGGTGTTGCAACTGAGCAGGACTATTTATTTTTTCCCTCCTTTGACACTTTACATGTTATCTCCTGGAAACATGGAACCTAGATTGCAGAAAAGAGCCTCTCAGATCAGATCCAGCTTGAATTATCTAGATTCTGTGACCCAGAAGAATGTGCAATGTACACAAAAATAGGGGCTACCATCAGCTCCTAAGAGGCAACCATGGGCTGCATCCATAATGCATTGGGAGTCACTTAGACTACTCTGACCGATCATTTTGAAGTTTCTAGTGCCTGGTCCTAGAGGCTTTGTCTGTGTTATGTTCTGGTTGAGAACACTGTTAGCCCAAGCACTTAATTTCCTTTAATATTTAGGGGATCTATCTATCTATCTATCTATCTATCTATCTATCTATCTATCTATGTATTTATATGTGTATATACATATGTTTATATGTGTTGTGTATAATGTAAAGTAGATATAAAATAATATGATTCCTTGCAGCATTGTCAAGCAACCTTGGTGTTATTTATCCTTTCTGTTTTGACATCCCTCTCTCATCTCCGTAGAAGACCCTCCCTGTTACTCCATTTCCTACTTCATATCACTTATATCTTGCTATCCGCCTTCCTATTCCCTCCCCACCACTACCACCTACAGTTCCTTTAACTTTTCCTGGTTTCTGCAGTGATACTCTGTGTTGTATACTTACATCTGAAGATTTGGAGCTGGGAACCACAGATGGAAGAGGACACGTGGCTTTTATCTTTCTGGGTTGAGGCTACGTTTCTCAATATAACCTGCAAATGTTATGATTTAATTTTTCTTTATAGCTAAATAGTATTCCACAGTGTACACATGCCATATTTTCACTACTCATTCATCAGTTGAAGAACGGTTAGTTAGTTTCCATGTCCTGGTTATTGTGAACAGGGCCACTATGAATACTGCTGAGCAAGTAGCAGTAGAGCATAATGTTAAGTCATTTGGACAAATGCCAAGGAATTAAGTATAGCAGGGTAATGTGATAGTTTTATCTTTAGTTAGTTAGTTAGTTTCTTTGATTCTCCATCTTGATTTCCAAAACGATTACACAAATTTGCATTCCCACCAACCATGAATGAATGTTTCTCTACCTCTATAACCTTACCGGCATTTGCATTCAGCTGTTTTGTTGATCTTAGTCCTTCTGACTGGAGTGAGATGAAATCTCAATGTTGTTTTAATTTGCATTTCCTTAATTAATAAGCATGAGGAGCACTTTTTAAGCTACTTCTTACCTGGTTTTATTTTTTCTATTAAGAACACTCTGTTTAGAGCCTTATTTCATTTTTCAATTGTGTCATTTTTTTCCTTGCTCCTTTGTTGTCTTAGTTCCTTGTATAGTCTGGATGGTAATCTTCTGTTGGATGTACAGCTGGAAAATATTCTCTCCTACTCTATGAGTTTCCTCTTCATCAGACTGATTGCTTCCTTGGCTATTCAGAAGTGTCTCGGTTTCATGACTTTCCACTTGTCAGTTGTTGACCTTAATTCCTTGACCAATGGAGTTCTGTTAAGAAAGTTCTTCCCTACAGCCATATCTTATAGACTCATGCCCCTATTTTCTTAAAGTAGTTTTAGTGTTTCAGATTTCAAATAGAGGTCTTTGATTCACTTGTATCTGTTTTTTAATCAGGGTGATAGGTATGTGTCTAATCTCATTCCTGCATGTGAACAACTAGGTTTCCCAGAACCATTTGTTGAAGATGTTGTCTTTTCTCCAGTATATGTTTTTTGTTGTTTTGTTTGTTTGTTTTTGCTTGTCAAATATCAGATGACTGTAGTTTACAAGTACTCGTGTCTGGGTCTTCTACTTTATTTCATTGATCTACACATATGTTTTTATGCCAGTATCATTTCATTTATAGCCCTATAATATATCATGAGTTCTGGAATAGCAGTTCCTCCAGAATTTTTTCTCCTGGATTGCTTTAGCTATCCATGATCTTTCTGGTAAAACACAAAAGCAAAACAAAAACAAAAACAGTAACCTTTCCATATATCAACAACAAACATACTGAGAAAAAGATCATGGGCATAATTGCATTTACTACAACAAAAAAGATGACAAAAATTTTAAAAATAATCCTAAGAAGGAAAAATTCCTCTACGATGAAACTTTCAAATGTCTGAAAAAAAGAGATTGATAACAATGCTAGAAAATTGAAAGACATCCCATGTTCATGAATTGGTAGAATTAAAATTGTGAAAATGACTACTGTACCAAAATTAATTTACAGATTCAGTGCTAACCTAATCAAAATACCCACAGCATTTTTTACAGAAACAATGCATTTTTAAAAGACTTGTTTTGTTATGTTTAAATTATGTGTATGCTCATGGGTGTGTGTGTGTGTACATGAATGCAGGTGCCTGTGGAGGCCCTTCTGGCTCTTCCAGTTCTCTTGGAAAAAGAATTGTGAGCCATTTGATAGGTGTGCAGGGATCTAAATTCAGATTCTTCAGAGAGCAGGACATGCTATTAATTACTGAACCATTTCTCCTGTCCCCAAAGTAATTTTAGAAACACATCACATCATATTGGTCCAAAAACATTATCTGTTTTATGCCTGGGGATTTAAACATTGCGAATTCAAACATGAGTTGTAGTTCCTAACTTCATGTTTCTTCTAGTTTATCGGGAAAGTGCAAAGATTTGGGTATTCCAAAGTTAAGATAAATGTGAGCCTTGGTCAATCACACTTAAAAATATATGATGGTCAATATCAAAGACACACACATTCTAATTTAATAGATGACAGCTAATCAATTAAATGCATCTGGTATGGAGCATGACCACACTGGAGAGTCTGCTTGAGCATGGGTTTCAGTCCCAAGATGCTTACATTTTGTTGGTAAAACCCCTATTACAGAACAATCTACCTAAATTAAATAAAATGGCAGCAGGTAGGAAAATAATAAGCAGATTTGCATTTGCTCTGTGGTCTCTCAGAAAACAAGGCTTATGCACTTGAAGAAAAAGCCATTGTTTTTTTTTTGTTTGTTTGTTTGTTTTGTTTTCTTCTTTTAGACAATGAGGTTTTATTCAAGAGGGAGAGGGCCATGAAGAAAACAACATCTTGTGAAAGAGGAGGGTGAAAAGGATGGGAAGAGAAGGCAAAGTGTTAGAGTCAAGATCTGTCAAGTCAATGGCTGAGATGGGCATGTTTCTTACCACAGCCTTCAGAGCCTTTGCTAAGGGCAGAGGAAAACAAGCTGGCTTTTTTTTTTCTTTCTCTATTTCTACTTTTTTTTCTTTCTCTATTTCTATGAAATAATCACCCACCCATCCCCCATAGATCTACTAAAATCAATGAGTTCAGAATATTGTAAGTAGCAAAGAAATTTATTTATTTACTTATATACTTTCAGACTTAGTCTTTATACTACTGTGAAAACTGAATCTAGAAAATATGTAAGGGGTGAGTCACAGATATCTCTGGACTTTACTGTTCTTATACAGTGATACTCTCTGTATGGGTAGAATTTCCAGAGATCCTGGTGTCTTCCTAGAAAGAAGAAAATCCATTGAAACAGTTGAAGGATGGTATAGCATCCCTGAAGATGAGAAATAAGGAAATGGCATCAGTATTGAGTCCAAAATGAGTATGTGCCAAAGAGCATAAACCAAACTAAGAAGGATAGACTTCATTCCTGCTCTGAGTGACCTCAGATTCCAATGTGTGGAATGTTTAACAAATTGGTGTCACAATTTGGTAATTATAATTTTACATCTACAAAATAACACACATACATACATACATACGTACATACATACAGTGGGAAATATTTGTGGTTTGTAGCACTAAGTAATAGTAATAAATATTACTTTCCATCTTCCCCTTTGTTTCCTTAAGATTTTCTCTGCTTGAGTGTCAGCTTGATAAGACTTAGTTTCAGCATGAAACACACCTCCTAATTTGTCTAATGAGAAAGTCCCACCCCGAGTGTGGGAAAGACTGTCCCCAGGATTTGGGTTCTGGACTGAATAAAAAGGAGAAAATGAGCTGAACACCAGCATCCATCTCTTTCTGTAACCCAACTGTGGCACAATGGGGCAGCTGCCTTATGCTCCTGCTTCTGTGTCTCTCATTCCATGCTGGCCTGTAACCTCAGACTGTGAGCCAAAATAAACCCTTCCTCCATTAAGGTGGTTTTTCTTAGGCATTTACTCCCAGTACAATAACACAATAACAACTAAAACACTTCCTTTGGTATAAACTGATGACATGACTACTCATGGTATGGTTGAGAAGAAGGTTTTTATTGTAGATATAAGATGGGGGCATCTGGAATAGTCCAAATGAAAAGAAGTAGACTGAACATGACCACCAAACTGGACATGACCAGGGCTATCTATGAGATAGGGGAGAACTACAAATAGAGAAAACATTGTAAGAGAAGCAGGAGCAGAGCATAAAGAGAAGATAACAAGAACAGCAGCGTTATAAAGAAAATAAGTAGCTATGGGGGAGGGAAGCTTGTTACCTGGAGGGAGGAGCTGAGAAGTAGGATGCAGGTATGAAGTGTGTAACATATGCTTGCGATGCTGAAGGACCCTGGAGGCCGGGAAAGGTCTTTGATATGCTGATAGTTGCCATAAGTAGCTATATGACCCTTATGCCAGTGGTAAGGGAAATGACTCCTTGGGTAGGTAGGAAGCAGTTTCATAAGTTCCCAAGGAATGTGGGGTTTTGTTTAGCCACCAGAAATGTTCCTGTAGTCCAGGTTGAGCTTATTTCTAGATATTTGAATTACATTTTGGAGGATTGGAGAATTAAAGCTTCCTTTGGACCTGATGCCTTTAATCTGTCTCTGAGATTTTCAATTACTCATTAATGAGGGGGGAGCACAGAAATTAGTAAAGCATTGGTTACAATTCTGTTGCTGTGATAAAACCTTCCAACCAAAGCAGTTTACAAAAGGAAGTGTTTATCTTGGCTTATGTTCCAGAGGGTTAGAATTTATTTTCATGAAGAAGACATGGCAGCAGGAACTTGAAGCTGGACCATCACATTTCATGTGCATTCAGGAAGCAAAGGAAGAGAACAGGAAGTGGGAGCTACCATCCCTCAAAGCCCACCTCAGGTGATGATTTTTATTCAACAAAAATTCAACTCCTAAGGGTTCTATTACCTTCTCAACCAATGCCACCAGCTCAGAACCAAGTGTTCAGACACACAAGGGCAATCTCATTCATACCATCACAGATGATATGATATGAGGCAGAGACTATCTCCAATAACCTTCAAAGCTAGTTGAAGGTACACTGCCATTGAATTCATAACAGCTTTTAATTTTCTTTGTTTAGTGAAAGACCCATGGTGTAGGAGTGTCACAGTTCTCCCATATTTTGCAAAATGAAGGCAGTAATATTAACATTTGAAAACAGGCTGCAAATTGCATCAAAAATGTCATGAGAAATCTCATCTGGACTTTTAGTTTGTAGAACACTATCAATATTCTTTCTGATAACTGAACATGACACTCTGGTGTAGACACTCTGGTTATTATAGAATTGTTACTATAAGAATTAGGCCATACTCACTTCTCAAGGGACAGGAAGGTAACAATAAAGGCTCTTCCAGGAGTAGCTAATGTGGAAATGGCAGCTCTTGGTCATCACTCTTGTTGTCTTAGTTATTCGGAGCTAATGACAAGGGGCAGTGCTCACCGGCCCCAAAGCTCGCTGCTCTTCTGAGATTGAGCCTTTCTTTTTCCTTTCTCTTCTATCCTTTGCATGTAAAGATATTTCCTGATTAATTCATTTCTCATAAATGTTACCAGAGGCACAAAAATATCTTGTATTCTCTGTGGGCAGTCTTGATATTAGTTCTGTATCTTGCCTTCAAGGGTCTGTAAGTCCAGATGCTGTTCAGCCCCTATGAGTGCTTCTCAAGTCAGAGGCAATGAACTCAATGACCCTGCCGATTTTCAGGGAGCTTAGTGTCTTCCTTGTCTCCTGCCTTGTGCTCTATAGAAAATACACAGCCCCAGGCTTGCATGACCCACTGAAATTGGAAGGACATAATGTGTTTGCTCATCTTCCATAACCACGGAGGAGAAATGGCCCTCACAGCACTGCTGCCATTTCTACTTCCCAGTTAGTGTTGTCTCTCTTCCAGGGCAGGCACATTTGAGCCCCATGTTGGATCTGGCTTCCACGAGAGGGTGGGCTGTGGCCAGCACACTGCTGAAGCTGCAACAGCAATTCCATGATACATGATGTGTAACACAGCAGTGGGGACATGTCTGGCTTCTATTGGTGTTCCAGGGAGTCCAAGATGAGTTTTCTTTCTCTCTTTTTAGACCTCCTCCTAATACGAAACCATAAATATTGTGAACATGGTTTTCATGCCATCGCTCTGGCCTTCCCACCAGCCATTGCTCACAGGATAATGGAACTCTGATGATATAAGGGGTGTGGCAGGGAAGTCAATGGGCTGTTTAGTGACTCAGGCAGTGCTCAGAATTTCTGGGTTGGAGCTATAATGGGATAGCACTTGCCATAAGATGAGCTGCCCAGATTTTCAGTTTTCCGCATAACTGCTGATTTGATGACTGTTTTACTTATTTGCTAAGATAATTTGGACTCTGTGCTCTCAAAGGGTCACCACTGAGTGTCCATTTCATATGGTGGAGTGCCATTTTTGGCTCTACTGTGTGGAAGAGTCTGTGTAGATATTGCATTGGAGAAGTTAAAAATTAGAATACATGATTCTCTTTCTATCTTAGATAGAGGCATTGTAATTCTTGTTGAGTACAAGACTTGGTCATGGTGGGACTTTGTTTCTCAAAGGACAACACTTTCAAGACTGGAGCATGCAGAAGAGTAAGGTTTCCAGTTCACCTATGCAGGCAGGAGCACAGCGATGCATGCCAAAGCTGTCAAAAGTGACCACCCAGCTATCAGGTCAGATCACTATATGTTGTTAAGAATCACTACAAATCACCAAACTCATTTACAAGTCTTTCAAGATCAGACATCTGATATATTACAATTTTTTTATTAATTAAATTTGTTGACAATTTTATGCATGCATATGATGCTGTCTGATTAGTCTCACCCTCCAGCTCTCTCCTATGTCCCTCTTACCTCATCAGCCCCTTCCTTGTTTCCCCTTTCAGCCAGTTTCCCCCTTGCCTACAAATTCTTTTTCCACATTCATGTCTTTGTGTGTGTGTGTGTGTGTGTGTGTGTGTGTGTGTGTGTGATCTAGCAGGACTGCTTGTGGCCATAGTTTTGAAATTATTCCCTGGAGTACCCTCTTAGTCTCAGGCAGTTGGACTCCAGCTGGTAGAGATGTTTGGGGAGGGCTAGGAAACAAGGCCTTGCTGAAGGAATTGTGTTCCTGGAGAAGACTTTGAGAGATTAAAGTTCACCCGGCCTCCAGTTCACATTCTCTGTTTCTTGCATTCAAAGATGTGAGCTCTCAGCCTCTAGCTCTTGCTGCTATGTTTGCCTCTTGGTGTCACCCATCCATGCAAGGATGAACGCCTCCCTCTGGAAGCATAAGTCTAAGTGAACTTCTCCTATAAGTTGCCTTGCTCATGACATTTTATCACCCCAACAGGAAAGTAACTAAGACACCACCATTCCAATTCAGAGGTCTTATAACCCACACAAAGAACAGTTCCCCAGAGCTGTTAATGTTGGTGATTGGGTGACCAAATAGTATTGATATTTCACTCTGGCTGTGTTGCCATCACATCTTAGTTTGGAGTGTGCCACAAAGTTCCCCGATTCAGCCATACCCATGTGGAAGTTCCTGTAGATGACTGGTTGTTAGGACTTCCCTTCTCTAGAGCACTGGCATGCTGCAGATCAAGAGCCAGTCTTGGGTTATCTTTAGTTCCCATAATAAACATTTACAGGCAGCCCTTGAACCTGACCTACCAGCCTTTGACTACCATTTAAATCTTTGGAATATATTAACTTAGCAGACTATCAACCTCTACCAAGATGGCAGCGAGGAACATCATCAGAAGATATTTGAGGTCTATACCAGAGACACCTCTGCATTTATGTAACCTGGCATTTTACATTAACGCATTTGCCAAATGCCTTGATTTGTGACTTTCTTTTGTTCTGTGAATATAAAAATTGCATGCCACTGCTTCTGTGGTGGAATATTTCATTTGGGGTGTCCTGGGCTCTAGCCACTCATATATCTCTCAGAATATGTTTTCTCTTACTCATTTTGGAGGAAGAGTTGTGTTTGTATTAACACAGGAAAGAGGTCTTGGCCACTTCTCAATTCTATATAGAACAAGTGAACTTTTTATGTTGTGATAGTTCTAAGAATCTGCTAGATCAGAGAAATGTACATGAAATTTACAAACTGACATTTGACCTTTTTCTCTTTATGGAGTTTGATCATAAAAGTAGCTTATGGTACAGAGTTAATGAACATTCCTTTTTGGAATAACTTTATTTTGTTGAGGGGAGAAAATCAGTTAAATTTAAAATTCTGTGGAGAAAAATTCACTTATTATGGAAAGAAGAAATCTGCTGAACCACCCAAAAATAACTCAGGCAGTTAGAGTCCTCCAGCTTGCCTGCGCTACTGATACGCTTAGTTTACTACCTCAGTTCCATCTGCTAGAGATACCTGCTCTCAGATGGGGTGGTATTTGCTAGCTGAATTAATGAAGAATATAGCATCTTTAGAAAAGTACATTTTTTTTGATGCATTAGTCAACTTAGGTTCTTCACCACAAACTTTGGAATTAGATACACCCAATAATAAAGAGCTGGTAAGCAAGATGAACCAACCCTACACTGCCTGATAGGACATGCTGAGGGAGAATATGAATTGTTCGAGCACTGATTCCTTTGTGAGCTAAATAAGATTCACAGGACTAGTAGTTCTAGACTTAGTGAAAACTAGATATGTTCCCAGTGTATCAGCTCAGTGAGTCTCATTATGTATCTTTTATTCAAAACCATATCTAGAGAAAATGCTAACGCGTTTGAGTGATTTTACAGTTAAGCCTTTAGATGTTGTCTAAATCCTTGAGGTAGAAGGGAGTGAACATGAAGAGGGCACCATGTTGGGTGTCCCGGTTCTCTCAGCCAGTTGTGCAATGGTCAAAGGTGGTACTCACGTGAGTGGAGTTTTGGTGTGAGCATGTGCCTCTTTTAGTTGGGGAATGACAGTACCAACCTCCTTGGCTCAGTGTAAAAAGTCTCTTTATAGTGCAGCCCACACCCAAAAATGTACACAATGTAAGCAGTTAGCAGTGGGAACCCTTCTTCAGTTGTCTATCTTTCTGCATTTGTGCAGGGATGGATGGGAAAGACAGTGTCTTTGGGAAAGACTCTGCTCAAATCCCACCTCATCCCTTCTGGATTCTGCCAGTATTCCAGCTACCCCATAACAGGAAGCTTACCATGAATGCCTTGGTTCAAGTTTAAATATCTTTAGCTCATGGCTGCTACTAAAGGGATTCTTTTTTATTTTTCTCACCATTTTAGAGTCATAAAGAGGACATGGCTTAGAAGAGATCACCTTGGTTTGTGACTTTTTTTATAGAATAAGAACAGGAGGAAAGCAGCTTCTTTTGATTGACACACAGAATAGAAGAGACAGATCACAGAGCTACATGTAAGATCGGATATGACATTGCTGCCACCCAGCCTGAACTGCAATGCTTTCTAGTTAGGAAAACCAGGCCCCTCCTCTCCTTGTCTATATGGCACAGGAATCAGCAATGAGGGGGGGATTGGAAACAAAATCTTCTTTATATCCACTTCCAACTTATGGAAACCCTCATCCTGCTGTTCCAATGTAACCTGACAGGTAGACCTGGGGAAAGGTATATGGATGAACCTAAGAGAGCCAGAGCTGAATGACTTTCCAGAGAAAGAATGGAGTGGACTGCAAAGGCATTAATGAGAAGAAGTCGGAGCCTCTCCGGGAGTATAGGATAACACAAAATGTAGCTATCTCATATCATGAGCATCCAGCATCCTGAGGAGCCATCCTTATGGACTTGCACTTGGGAGGGCTCCTGAGGAAACCCACCATGTAAAGAATCTTTTAAACAAGGGTGACAAGGGTGCCTTTATAGGACAAATTGGGGAAACAAGACTAGCACAGTCTTGGAAAGTGGAAACCATCCCCTGACCAATTTGTTTAACTTTCTTTCCTTATTCATTCCTATTTTGCTTCTGTAGGGATTTTAAGATTTTGTGCCATGCCCCTGACATAATTTTTATTGCCTGAGAAATTGCAAGGGAATCTAAAATACAGTCACTGTCTTTGCAGAACTTTCTTCTTCACAGAGGCAACAGCAAGGAGGAGGCTAACGTCTGCAGAGATTTGAAGGTCTTGCCTACAGTTCTACACTAAAAACTCAAGTAACAGGCGCTGCCTTTAAGGGCTGCAACACTAGAATGGCACCGTGGTGCCTGCCTATTGGTAGTGGCAGAAGATCCTTGTCTACATAGTAAAACTGGACATCTGAGAAAAGATCCTTAAAAAAAAAAAAAAAAAAACACAAAGCTGTGTGAAATGAATTAAGACATAATCCATCATTTGTCACCTTCTGGCATCTGGAGTTAAAGCAGCCATCCTGTGACTTTAGGGATAAAGTCTCTAGTAAGAGTGAAGCAAGAAAGCAAGAAGAACGGCAATTGTGATCAAACTGTGTTGTGCAAGTAACATTTTCTAATGAACATCAGCCACAGTGGAGGAAGACAAGGAGTCGTCAAACAGTGTTGTGAATGCCATTCTTCTGCGATGAGCATGGGAAGTCTTCCCTGTTCTAGACTTAGAGCCTCTGTAGGTTGGGCCCAGAGGATCGAACACTCTGTTATCCTTCCTAGGGCTTGGAAGATTAGCAAGTGCTCTTGGTTTTACTTTTTCTCCTGGTCTGGGATGGAATGCCTGTGCTAGAAGGGACTAGGGATTCTGTAACTTGACCTTGGAGGAAACTGAAGCTCAGGGGGAGATGCTTGAGCAGGCAAACAGGAACACAACTCAGTGGCTTAGTTGACAACTGTCCCAATCGGCCTCCCCTTTCCACAGGAAAACCAGCTGCAAAGTAAGTCAGAGAATGCAGTTTTTGACTTGGTCTCCCAGGTCTCAGGGCACCACCTTGACCAAAAGCAGCATTGGGGCCACAGTCTCTGAAGCTAGCACAGGGAGGAAAGCTGGGACTGGAACATGGGAAGGTGACAGCTGATGGTGAGGGAGAATGAGGGAGGGTGAGAGATGGTGAGGTAGGGTAGGGAGGGTGGTAAGATGAGAGAGGGTGAGGGAGTGAGGGGGGGTGAGGAAGGTGCCAAAACCATGAAGAGGCACTGGAATGCAAACACAGGCAGTCAGGGCCATCCTTGACTAGCCAATGAGAAGGCCAGCTTAAGGAAGATGCACTTCTGTTATTTGATATGAGAAACTAGAGCAGATACCGGGTATGGTTGACACTCACAACAACAATGCAGCAAGCTGGGAAAGGACTTGACATGGGTAGAGTGAATCAAAACACTGGATCGGGAGGACTATGCTCACCATGAGAGTGTACTGTGTATTGAGAGAGAGGTAGCTGCACATTGGAGTGGGGGGTAGGAGGTGGGGTATTGGAGGGCGTACAGAATCGGGACAGAAACCAAGTCAGGCTTGTAGACAGTTCCCGGATCAGAGAGAAGCTGAAAGTCAGATGTCTACCTACCTCCTAATCTTTGGGATCATCCCCATAAAGGGATAATAGCCTCTGCTCATGGCTGCATGGCCTGTCGCACCTTCCAGGAGAAAGAACAGAGGCCTGTACCCTATCAATAGAGCGCTGTGCGTATGGCTCAGCTGATGGTCCACCTCTACCAGGAGAGCAGAGCAAGCACATCAGTCAGTAGACTCCGAGGCTGACCTGGAGGATCACATAAGGAGTGAGCCTCAGATGGTGTTGTTGCAGACAGTTGGTGCTCCTGGCTTTCTAAACCACAGCACATGGAGCCTTTCAGACCCTTTTGCTCATGTTGTCCCATAACCCACTGAACTTCATGCACAGGTTGAAGAAGACATCCCATTCCCAATGGTGACTAGTGTGAATCTGCAGCCTGGTAGGAGAGACCTTAGGCTCTGCAGGCAAGAGGCCAGGCAGGCTGGTCTGTGAGCCCCATTTCTACGGATGGGAGTCTGCTCCTGGCCTTCCCTCCCAGTCGTCTCTGTTTCTCTTCCCTTTCTTTCTCTCTTGCAATCTGTCCCCACATCTAAAATGGAAGAATATCCCAAGCCAGCCATGCTGGGAAGATGAAGTCAAGAAGTTGCCTCTCAGAGCCGGAATAAATACTGGCTCTAATTATAACATTAATATAGCTGGGATCATGAAGCCAGAGACAACCAACATATGGCGAAAGTTGCAGGCCCCAGAACTGCAAATGAGAGATGATTTCTGAAAGAGAAAGCATGTTGCCCCGGAAACCAGGCTGCCCTGCCTCACCCATAGGAGAGATCTGGGCTCTGGAGCACAGCATGGCCAGGCTGGAGAGGGGAGTGAGGAGAAGTGGGCAGGGTCTGTTCCCACCCTGTGACCTTGTCATTGGCACCCCACTAACATATTCCTTAAAGCAGGATCCCATACACTGTACTCCTGAACAGGGGAAGCAGAAGGTACGCTTCAGCCTCGAGGCATTCAGAGACTTTTAAAGGGATACAGTCAGCTGGAGCTGATGTTGAATGGGGAGAAGGCCAAGCTCTAGGCACAGGCAGCAGGAAGATCACTTTCAAAGTGTTCCTGAGAGGTTACCAGCCTCAAGGGCTGTGATGTTGGCAGGAAGGTGAGCTGAGACACTGCCTGGAACTTCTCTTATCTTCTATAAGGTACTGTGGATATGGGGAACCCAGCCCCAGGACTGAGCATGAGGCCCCCACAGGCCTTTGACTTTCTCTCCAACATCCATAGCACATCACACTGCCTATGCCAGCAGCCTTGGCAGGAGAGGCCTCACAGTTCTGAGCACAAGTTAGAGGTCTCTCACAGCCCTTCAGAACTTCCAGCTGCTACAAACTCCTTCCATCCCCTCTGGGGTCTCTCCATCCCTGGATCCCCATGCCTTATCTAGGAGGAAGATCTGCCCATGAGAAAGGAAAGTTCTCACTCAAGAAGTGTCGCTAGAGATAGGGAAGTTCTTCAGGCAGGATAAAGTTACATGATTTTCTGGAAAGCAGCGGTGTGAGCATGTGTGCATGCACATATTCACAGAGCACACGCACTTAAGCCAACATAGAATTCCTCTCCTCATAGTCAGTAGCAATGAAACGGTCATTTTGTCCAAGATGTGTACAAGGCAGCAGAGATGGTCACTACCTGGAGGGAAGCCAGAGTCAACTGGAACACGCGGGTTCACCATCAGAGGAAAAGACAGACACATCAGGCTGTGCGCACAGTAGAGAGGGTCACTCGTTTTCAGGGACATGGTGGAGATTTGCTGCTACAATGCCAAGTGGGGCACAAAGCCCCGAAGTCAACTGTCTGGGCATAAATTTTTATAGCCGGGTTGAAATGGACAGGTGGTGTGTCACCTTCATTCCCTCTGTTCCTTTCTCAGAATTTAACAGTGAGCCTGCAGCATTGGTAATCAGCAGTAAACAAGTAGTGTTAAGTTGTTAGTAAGTCAGTTAATAAGACATTATGAAGAGTGTCAAAGGAGAATCTCCCCCAGGTGAGGGTAGAGAAGATGTGAGGAAAAGAATCAGTGTGGGGCAAAATGTAAGGTCATGCTTATCTCTTGGGGTCCCTCCTGGCACTGAGTAGGCTCATTATTCTTCCAGTAGATATGAACCAAGGACCTACTATATGCCAAGTAGAGAGTTACTCTCTTTAAAACGAATTTATCGAAGGCATTGGCCCTGTGTCTAAAGTGGAGCTCCATTATGGGATCATGGAGTGAGCTGTGACTTCTGATCAGTTTGGTCAGGAAGTAACTTCCTGCATTCACTCCTGCCTCAGTCTCTCCAAAACCAGAGCTGCCCACTGACTTAGGCATTTCCACCAACTTCACTAGAGGCTTGTCCACCCACCATTACTTATTTCGCTCCATCAAATACACACACCTCCTTCCCCACATACAAATGGGCGCATGTGTACATGCACACACACACATGCACTTGCAAACATGCATATGCATGCACGTGGAAGCATGCATGCACATGGCGCAAGTGTCCTGAGCTGCCAACCTCTCTGGCTAAGCTCCCTTAGCCATCAGCTGCTGTTTATGTCTTCGCCTCCTCATTTGGCTCCTGGGAGGATGTTTCAGCAGACTCTTCAGAGAGAAAGAGAAAAAAAAATACAATAGCTCATTAAGCTAATGACCCTTAGCCAGGCTGGCTGCTAGCAAAACGCAGGCAGGGACAATTGCTAGCTTTCCACTGCATCGCAATTGCCTCCATGGAGGGCTCATTTGTTCTCCTCTCCTTTTGTTTCTCAGACTGAGAAGCATGGGGAGGGCAGCTCTACCTGCATCTGTGGAGAAGTGAGTGTTAGGCTCAACTTGTCATCAGAGAGTCTCTTTCTCCTAGAGAACAGCCCCAGCAGAGATGGGGTTAGCAACTAGGGGGATGATGGTCAGGAACCTGTGTGTCCCTTTTCTGAGTTCCAGTGCTCAGGTCTTTGTCCTCAGCTTACTCAAGCTTTCATCACAACTTGAAACAGAGACTCTGGTGTTAGCATTTCCAGAGAACAGGAGCTTGGAGAAGGGGAGATCAGCTGATAGCCTGAGTTCTAGAAAGACTGAGGTTACACTGCAGCATAAGGTTGTGAGTACAAGCATTTGTCCACATGCCATCACAGTCTAGGGGTGTGGCTTCCCGGGGACATCCCAGGGTAGCTGGTTTCTGTGCGCTATCCAGAGATGTGAGCTCCCTGTATCCCTCAATCCTTCCTGGTAACTCAAATACCTGGCCTGTCTTTAGTATTTCAAATTTTCGTATGCTTTTCCTAACTAGTGATGCCGTGGGCTTGAGGGAAGACGCTCCTCTGAACCCTGGGAATCAACTTTGTTGCTTCGTGAGATCTTCAGTCCTTGCCTTTCAGATTCTTCACAGGGATTAAATGAGAAGACAGGGCTAGACTCCCCAACTAGTCCAAGACATTCTAGAACAAAGTCAGACATGCTCTGCATTTGTTTCCTTGAGGAAATGTGAGGAACCTGAAGGAAATGTTTTAAAAGATGGTAGGGTGGAGCAAAAGTTTGAAAAGACAAAGTAGAAGAGAGGACTGGCACAGAAACCTGTTAAATCTTGTTAGCCTGAAGACTTGATTACGGCTTTCTTCTCTGCCAAACCCAAGGAGGACATGCACTCTTTACACTTAGCCTTTCATGTCTAATAATCATGGCTACTTATTGACTGTAATGCTACAGCCGAGGTCCTTATAAACTTACTCACTTGCCTTGTTCTGCTTCATTTAATATTTAAAGATAGCTTGCTGTGTGGGTGGAGGGCGTGTGACTATGCCCATAAATCATATGAGGAAACTGAGGCAGTCAAGTGACTTATTCCTGAGTGACAGCTTTCCACCATGTGTTCTCAGACTCCAGAGATGAACAGTATCTTCTGAATGAAAAGTACAACAACAGTTACTACCCCTTTCTTAGAATAAATAATATATTCATAATTCTAGCATATTAATTTGGAAAAGAAGGAAAGTCATACATACGTGTGCGCAAGGAGAAAATAAGTCTCTCCACCTTGAACAACACCTTAGACAACATCTCTTTGGCAGTGTAGTACTGACCTCCTTTTCCACAAGCCCAGATGTGTCCTATTAGCTCACTGTATCTGTGGCCATGATTGGACATGGCAGGGATATTTCATAATGACAACAATACTAGTTGTGAGGGCTAAAGGAACGATTCTCTGAGAACAAACATGAACTCTGTAGGTACTTCAAAACATGATGAAGTGATCCCACTCTAACGTGGTGTTAGTGCTAACAGGCTTTGGAGGCACAAAGCTGAGGGGCTGAGGGAGGAAAAGAACACCATTTCCCACCTTCCACGGTTCCCGTGATTCTGCTGTGCAGGTAGGCATACTGCATGCCAAGCCAAGCTTGGGCCTGACCTGCCAGAGCCATAGGGTGGGATCCAGGATGTGTCACGTGAAAGAGGGTGCTGGGGACATAGAAGGTTTCAAATCATCCACGATATGCTTTAACAGAAGCCAAATCACTAGTACTCACTTCTTAGGAGGTACAGCAGAGACACAGACACCATAAATGAAAGCCGCTGAATCCAGCTTGAACCTTAAAGCATGCATGCAGCCTCCTGGTAGGTCATCTCTAATATTTTGATAGGTGCTTTCAAAAATGGATATAGGTATTTTGTGTCTCGTAGTATCTGGCAGGAAGTTGTCATGGGACTTTTAGTCTGAGAAAAAGAGAATCCACTCATGGTTGTAAGACTTGATCATTCGTGTCCTTTGTGGAGAATCTCCTGTCTTCAACTTCGGGAGCAGCTCACCTTAACCACATCATGTGACATGAATGCTAGCTGTATAGCCAGTACTGCATGCACTAGCTGGGTCTTTGGAGGACTTCATGGGTCCTTCATGGATGCATCAGTGCAAGGCTCTGTACCTCAGCACAGCTCAGCATCCTGTACCACCTGGCCTTGTCTGTTTGCCCAGTGAAACCCAACATATCTGAAATGAGACTTCCATCCATGCCTGCCACATGACAGTCCATAACCCACTTCTGCTTCTTTTTTAAAGTAATAATAATAATCTGAAAATGCTATAATGAATCCCTAGAAACTCAAGACTGAATAAGAAATGCTATCACCTCGGTCTATTTTAATTAAGAAGAGGCCTTATGGGTAAAGTTGAACGGCTTTTGTACTTCCAGAGAGTCCAAAATTCTAACTAGTTATTAATTGCCAATTGAGGAATAAATTTTAAAACATTTAAGCTAAACTTAAACTCTTTTTTTTAGTTGTTACAACTTGGATATTGTTTAGCATCTTTTATATCTGAAATAATTTTATTTGGAAATCACTGCAATTTTCTGTCCTAATAGATTTAATTTCCCTTTCTTTTCTTGTCACACTGGGTAGGACTGTTGTGAGATAGTGGTGCATCAGAGGGTGTTTTCTGACTCCAATTTAAAATGCAAATGCTTCTAAAAATTTTACCATGTAGCTTAACATTTGATTCATATTTTGAATAGTTAGCATTTTTCAGAGTAAAGTGACTTCCTTGATTACTATCAATACTTCTTTAAATAATTTTTTCTGAAATGTTTTTCCTTTTCCTACCAACTGGATCATATTTATTTTATCACTCTGTCAAAAATGTTATGAAGTGAATTGGTAGGGTTTTTTTTTCTTTCTGGTGTCAAATGGTAATTGTATTGCTGTGGATAAGAATTTATATGTCAAAATTAAAATGTACATATTTCTGGCTCATACTTGTTGGTACTCTAAGATCTATGTTGCTTTTGCTTGAGTGCAGGTTTCCATGGCTGTGACACGCTTAACATGGGTGCTGGGAACCAAACGTAAGTCCTCTGCAATAGTCCTTAACCAGTCAGTGATCTGTCCAGCTGCCTCACTAATGTTTTATAATGTTATCTTCCTGCAGTGTTGGTCCAGGGTTGTGTATCCGTCTACCAGATGACCAATAATGTGGACACAGAAGTAACTGAGGCGCTCACCTCTTACGTTCTAGTGCAGACATGGGACTATAGACAAGACAGCACACGGTGTTCGACAAAAGGAAGGCTAGATGTGTCGACTAATACACTTAAATATACACATAAATGAAACATTGTGTCTCCCTACATTCTCCTAGATGCCAAAATCCAGAACAGTTCCTGTTCCTGGTCAAATTGTTCCTGCTGTCTGTCCTACAAGTTGTGGTCCACAAAGCTTCTATGTTTTCAGAACATGGCTGCAATGGTAACTTTCCCCCTCATCCTCACAAGGGCAGCTGCCTCTTTGGTATTTTAGCTTAGGTGTCTTATAGTTATCTCAAATTACAAGTGCCCCAAGTTGAACTCAAGACCTCTTAAATGCAAGCTTCCTGTTTCCAGCAAATACCTTCACCATTCAGCTGGTCACTAAAGATAGAAAACTGAGGAAAACGTTGACTTCTAGACTTCTTCTATTTCTAAGCTATCCAATTTACCAACAAAACATATTAAATAGAAGCAATAAATGTAATAGTTTACAATTCAAGAAGTATATGTACAAAGGAAGAAAATTAAAAGAAAACTTTTAACTACTGTGAAATTTGTAAAGTAAATGGAAAATATATGCAGAAATCCAACTGGCTCTTTATCAAATCTACTAAAAATAGATGACTAAAAAAAATTAAGGTGTCTTTAAAGCACAGTCTGGCACGCTATATAGGCAAATGTGGATTTAATGACTTGGTGCTTTGTACACAGTGGACTTCAGAGATACATATTGGAATGAATTAATGAATGAGCTCATTGTTATATAGTGAATTGAATCTATATTCTGCTCCAGTAAATATTTGAAAAATCATTTCAAAATGTCTGTCCATATTATTTTAGCATGCAGAGTTGGATGTTTTGGATATTACATTTTTGTTATTACAGGCAACACCATAATAAAATATATATGCAACCAGATTTTATTAGGTATTTCATGTCTGTCTTTAGAACTAATTCCTATGACCCAAACTATTGGCTGAAGGGGTGGGGGTGGGGGGACACAAATTCCTTAAGACTGCTCGCACAGAGCAAGGGCTCCACAATCCAGGCAGAGCCCTGAGACCATTCTTTCCATGCATATTCATTTAAGATGCTATGACCAGGCTCATCTGCCCTGGAAGCAGAGATTATATGAGGTATGGGGAGTATGATTCTCTTTTCCTGACACAGGGCCACTTCATATATGAGCAATGCCTTATAACTGGTGGAAACAAGAACCATGGCAGGACGCTACAGAGCATCAACCTACAGCTCAAATAGACACTTGCGCTCACTGGCCTTCTTCAGAATGCAAGTCTCTGACTGACAGGTGCATTATGGAATATCTGTTGTTGGGAAGAATCTTTATCAGTTATTTGTGAGTAAAAAACAAACAAACAAACAAACAAACAAAACGTTGCTTTGTAGATAATTACAATCTGATTAATGAAAATATACCTATGAGTAAATTAGCCATCTAAATATCCTTCTACTCTGGGAAGCTGTTTGACCCCTTACAGAGTATGAAATAAAAATAAAAACAAAAAACAAAAAAAAAATCTTATGTTCCATCTGAGACCAATTAAATCAGAACTGCTGGAGGTAAAGGCTGAGCTTCCATTCTCTGTTCTCTTTAAAGTTTTCCAGTCAACTCCTCTGCAACCTGGATTGAGTGTTCATGCCATCTGCCCCGAAGTCCTTATTTATCAGGACTGCCAGGCCCTTAGTGGTTCAGGCTGCCAAGGAAGGCTTCACAGGGGCAGTGTGACTTGACTTGGACCTCAAAGGAGATGTAAGTTGGACCTAACACAAGGATGATGTTATACATTACAGGCAAAAAGAATGGCACTAACCAAAGTAGGTCAGAGAGAAAGAGAGAAGAGCAGATGTTGCTGTAGGCAGGAGGGCTGGAAAAGGGATGACTTCAAACCAAGTGAACTGAGGGAAAAAAATGAGGAAAGACAGTATGGGGCCCCACTCGACTTGAAATGTTGGAGTTTTCAAACGGGTGGCCCACAGCCCCCACCAGACCCATAAGCATGTTTGTGTGCCTCACACATTTTTCATTTTTCATTCCAGGGAACATTTATATCTGAATAATTTCATGTAAATAGTCAGACCTGCCAACTGTATACTCATGTCTTCACAGGGGCATGACAGGCAGGAAGCTGGGTCCTTTGGGTGACAATGCACTCCCTACTCCCACCTGGGGGTGTACTGGGCACACCGGCATGGCCACTGACTTGATCCTGAAGTCTTCTGGGTTTCTTACTCCTTTCTGGCACAGACTGTGTCATGGAGGCTGTGTAGTAAAGACAGAGGAACATCCAATTTCAGACTCACGAGGATATTTGCAGCTTCGTATACAATGACCTTGGGCAGCTTCCCTGCCCCTCCAGCTGCAGTATGGGAAAGTGGACACTGAGGAAGGAAATAATGTGCCACATGAAGGCAAATTGAACACTGAGGTTTTATAATTCTAACTGGAGATGGCTTGATCCTGCCTGCTTGCTGCGTGTCTTGCAAGCATGAAATAGGTAGGTATTCCATCTCCATAGGGACCAGGCCTAAGGAGAAGATAGAGCTTTAGAAAAGAAAAGCATTTAGGTCATTAAATTCTACTTCTTCACTGTTAAATAAATAAATAGCAAATGTATTTGTTAAATAAATAAGAAATTTACATGTTTATTAAATAAATAGCAAATATATTTGTTAAATAAATAAGAAATTTAAAATAAATAAGTAGCAAATATAGGTGTGTGTGTGTGTGTGTGTAGGTTTAGCTCAATATATAGACTCAAAAAAAATCCTTTTATATTCTCTCAGGACTGACGGGCTAACTGACCTCACCCAACTACACCCTACAAGGAAATCAACTTTGCCTGAGGAGCCTGGAGTCAATCTTCAAAGTACTTTTGCATTCCACAGATCCTGAAATGACACTGTGAGTTCCATCCACCTGGACACCTGACCTCTGACTTTTCTCCTTCCTGATACTGTAGTACTTGCAGTCTGGGCCCTTAGGAGTTCAGCAGAACAAAAATGTAATAACAGCTGGCATCGTACCTCATGCTCCCCAAGCTGCTATCTTTTGATGCTAAAATTCCCATGCAGACATGCCCAGAGACTCTGGCAAAGCCTAAGACACTGGCTAACCTACTCTCTGCTTGATAAGGAGGGACAGTAAAGATGGATGGGTTCTGCCAACCTGGGCATGGTTTCTTGACTGAAGATGCAAGTCTCACAACCCAGAAACTGGCATACCTAAGGAAGAGGACAGACAACGCTGTGTCTCATTCCTGGCATTTCTGCCCCACTTGGGAGTGATTTCATACTTTCTATATCCAAACACTTTCCAGCTTTTGCTGAACACTTTGTCCTAGATCCATGTTTTGACAACTACTGTTCCATAGTTCTTAGTCCAAACAAAACTAACTGTCCAGTGAGCCTGGTGGCCCAGGCCACAGTGGAGCTCTTATCGGGTCCTAGCTCAGATCTCAGTTGGTTCCAGCCACACATGAGGAAGAATTGCTGACTTGGCTAGCACCTTGAACTGTGGTCATCAGGGAAGAGGTTCCAGATGCAGTCAGCTTTGGCATATTGCTTCTCCTTACCTACAAGCCCCAGCCAATTTTTAGTGTCTCATACAGAAAGCCTCTTCCTCTTGGGATATTTTTCCCAGATCTCTTTTCCAACTCTCAACTCTCCCAAACCTTACAATTGGAACAGATCCTGCCCAGCATGAATAACCCCATCCAGTGCCTGCCTTTTTCGTGGGCTCTACTTGTTCTACCTTGGGTTTCCAGCATCTCAGGGCATGGCCTGTATCATCTGTGTTACCCACCTGTCACACCCTAAAAGATGATGCGTCTGCAAATCTGGGCATAAAAGTCTAAAATCTCCTTTTAGGGTAAAAGCATTTGCCCAGCATGTTTAAGACTCTGAGTTCTATCTTCAGCACCACAAAAAGAATTCCAAAGACCAACTTTAATAATATCCTCTCCCAAAGAGCATCGCAGTAAACTATGACCAAAACTTACACGTGTGTGTGCCCATGTGTACATGCGCGCACTTGCACACACACACACACACACACACATACACACACACACAGAGCCTAATATCCATCTACAATGTAGATTCTATGTAAAAATCAAGATCCACAGTCAAACAGATAATCTGAGAAAAAAAAAAGTAAAAGTTTCAGAGGCTTGAAACGTTAACCAGGTTTTGGAAGAACTTTGATTAAAAATGGAGGAAGTATTTGATAGTGTCTAGTATCATTTTTGCATTTATGTAAGACTCAAGAAAGGAGTGAGTGGTGTGAGAGAGAGAGAGGAGAGAGAGAGAGACAGAAAGGGACAGAGAGACACAGAGATAGAGAGGGACAGGGAACTGAGCACTTTTTCTCTCCTTGGCTCTGACTTCTGTTTTGCACTATGTTCTTCTGTATTAAGTCTGTCTGGTCTGATCTTGCAGATGGCACAAAGGTTCATTAGTGAAATGACATTTCTCACAGTCTCCAGTGCACCTGCATCACAGGACCAAATTTTTGCATATCATTACGTTATAAGATTAGTTATCTGACTGTTGGCGTGCAAGAACTTTTCTACATCAGGGAGCCAAACACATCACATGTTTTGAAGTATCTGGCCTCCTCTGGTTTTTAAGAAACTTCTATCAATGGTCATTGCTGATGTATTGAGAGGAACTTGAACCTTCAGGGATAGATATAAACAACAGCATATATATATATATATATATATATATATATATACGAAATCATATATATATATTATATATGTTTATGATATATATCAGCACTTTTATTTCCATTTGTATTTGCAGTTGGATAAGCTAATGCAAAGCTGCACAACCTACATAACAAATGGGAATGGATCAGGGGTCACCTGTGTAATCATTAGAGGTGATTTGCCACTTAATTCCTTTGGTAAAATTGAGACTGCTGGGCTCAGGGGTGAAAGAGAACTACATGACTATAAGGCTGAGTGACATGCTAACTGCTCAGAGGTTGGGCCATGTTGTCAGTCCACCTGTCATGGCATATTGAGAATACAGAAAACCAGTCCAGGTCTGGAATGGTCATTCCTCCTCCTGGGAAGAGTTTCTTCCCATTTACCTTGTGACCCCATCCCTCTGCACATGCGTAGAGGAGCTTACTATTTGTCCATGGCATTGATGCTAAATCTACTCAACTGTGGCTTGGGATCCCACAAAGAGTTATATTAAATAATGCTAAGGTTGTATGCTCTCATAAAATTGAAATTCCGACCTTGTTTATTTGCTTACCCCGTTAGCTGACAGCTACCCAGTTAGCTTTGTGGCTCCCCAATTCTTTTAGAAGACAATAGGCCAGACATGACTCACATTAGAGGAAAATATTATTTTCCAAACCATGACAATTCTCCTGTTATCCAGGTTCCCTAGACGGTGCTGAGTTTGCTGTATTTGGCTGGAGAGGTAGCTCAGTCTACAGACTGAAAGCTTGTCCTGCCAAGTTTGGTTCTCCAGAACCACATTCAAAAGGCAGGCTTGGTGGCACACAGATGTCATCCCAGAGCTGGGGAGGTGGAGGCAAGAGGAGCCCTAGGACTTCCTGGTACTGGGCATCGCATCTGGATCAGTGTGCTCTCTAGGTGTCTCAAAAATACAGTGGACAGTGACAGACACACACATGCCCACACATGCATGCACACAAGCAAAATTGGTTCTCAAGAAGAGTAGCAATCTCTATTAAAAATGTGTTGTCGAAGCTCAGTGGTGTTAAAGAACAAGTCCCATCCTAAAATATAGCTGACAGCATGTTTTGGGCAAATCCCTTATCGCCACCAAAGCCACTCATTTTCATTACCTAGTACTTTAAGAGTAATTACCCTTTAATATGATCCTAAAACTATCCTTAAAGCTAAAAAAAATGCTGGCCGCTTTTGCCATTTGATTCTTTTTTTTTTAATGTAGAGTCACCACCAAAATTGGTTTCAGAAACACAGAAGAGAAAGCATTGTTATAAAAACCAACTTCTTTCTTTCATTTTGGTAGGCCATTTGCAAACAGATTAGTTTATAATTATGAACTAGAGACGGGAAGACCACAAAATGCTTCACTCGGGCTTGGCTCGCCTTCCCCCTCCAACTTCAGTTGTTCCTTTGTAAACTTTTACTTTTTTACTTTTTTTTTTTTTTTTTTTTTTTTTTTGCAATTAATCCCTCAGCTGACGCTCTGTGGTGGATGCCACCGTTCAAACTGCAGCAGCTTATTGGGTAGTTAGGAGGATAAAATCAAGCGGCCATTCTACTAATCCCTTTACAAGGAAATAGCTTTCCGCATAAAGAGTGGAACTTATGTGGCCATTAGCAGATGCTCCATCAAGCGACCAAAAATATACACATTTAAATTCTTAAGCACAATCTATGAACACTATGCAGATGGTTTCCAAGAAACTGTACCTAAATTGATTACGATAAAAATGATCTGCTGCGATTGTTTCTGTCAAAAGGGAGAGGAGAATCTGTCCCAATGTGTCGCTCTGCCCACTCATGCAGAGAACCCAGCTGCTGGGACAGATGTTACTCTAAGCACTTTATTTTAGGGTCATTAAAATGGTTACAGGGGTAAGTCATTCAGTGTTTTATAAATTGTGCTTACTAGCTGAGCTCAACAGATGCGACGAAACTTGTTTGTGGTGAATCTGAGGCAGAGTTTCACAGCAGATCCATCTACCTTGGGCTTAAATGCAGAAAAAAAAAGCAAAAAAGAGGAACACATGAGAAGGAGCAATAGAACAAAGAGGAGCACAGAAATCCTGACTTGTCCAACGTGGAAAGCATCTTCACATGGATCTGTTTATAATACTGGTGCTGTCCGGGGTGCTTTCCTGATTGTCCATGTGAGAAAACTGTCTCGAAGCTGTGCCTGTCCTTGTCCAACTATGAAGTTTGGGATTTCATGCTTGTGCCTTGTATCTGCAGGGTTTAGATCAACCCAAATCTGTGCTCTTGTTCCTTGGATTTCAGTAAGTACCAAGGCAGATCTACAAAATGCTCCTGGAATCTTTTCCTTGGAAGAGAGACAGTTTCTAAGATTTTCTGAGAATATATTTTGGCTGTATGTTATGCACCAGGTCCTCCCTTAAGCTGTGTTTTCTCATGGTGATGACACCCAATACACCAATCCAAACCCAGGGATACCGCCTAGATAAGTCTGTACAGTGGTGGCTTGGGCATGAGTCTGGAAGGGTAGCTGTTATGGTAAGAAATGCTGAACCATTCTGACTACAGTTTAAACAAGCAGTCCTACTTCCCTTTAGACACTGGGGTGCAGCGCCGACAAGGGGCACACAACAGGAAAATCACATTCGAGGAAGACAGTCTGAGCAAGACCAAAGGCCAGAGACAAGATGGGAGAAGACTGGGACAGAAGATTAGACCACAAGTGACTAGGAAAGACCAGGAAAGCTGGGTTTCCAGAGGAGACTTGCCGGAGTGTCATGGAGGAAAGCAGCTTACCAATGAAAGCGAGATAGGTAAAGACACGAGCTACGACATGTACAGACTCTCCTGAGTTAAAAATCGATAAATAAAACTACAGCTGTAATGAAGGCAGATGAGCAGGGGACTGTGCAACCTAAAATTGCCACCTGTCATTTGGCATGGAAGGGAAGATCCTATAAGGAAAGGAACATGTTTGCTAAGTTCAAAGTTAGGCACAATGTCTTCACACCCTCATGCAGTTAAGGCCTGTACAGCTTAAGCTCAGAATTTTTAGTAATAAAGGTCTGGCTTTGGAGGATTCATTAGAATGATACATACTTCTTCCCTGCCAGTTAGTGTGTGGCCTCCTTTATATTTCTAGAAAACAACTTAATTATGTGGCAATACTGGGAATCCCAGTCTTCATCCTCCGGCATCTGTGTTAGGCTCTTCAGGAATCAGTCAGAAAAGCTCCTTTGTCTGTCCTTAACTGAGAGCCACCATGAGACATGCCAGGAGTGGGTTCCACACTCCACACCCCACCATGCTGTTAAGAGAAATCTATGTGCCCAGAGGACTGATAACCTACCATAAGGAATCTATTGATTCTAAGATGATTCAACTTAAGTTTCAACCTTAGAAGTCAGTTGAAACAAATAGCCAGACCTTAAGGGCATAGAAAACTGAAAACTGCTGGCTCTGGTTGAACTACTGAAATACCTGCCATGTCAATACTTTTGATGTTTGTCCACCTAGTTTTTGCTCCTGGGATGGCTAAGTTCCACCTTTCTCCTCTCCTCTTTTTGAACACTGATCATCTGTCTAGTCCAACAATGAGAGTTTGGGGATCCTGGTCTGTGCTGCTCCAGGATCACCGCCATTATACCCCAGTTTCCTCTCTCCTCATTGGCCATTTGCTATACTCCATTCCTTTATTGCCTCTTCCATAGCAGTGCATGAACTTGGCAAGGCAGAGGACAGTGGAGATCATAGAGTAAGAGGGTCCCAGGTTTCCTGGCATGATAGGTAGGCAAGCCTGCCCCAAGGCTGAGTGACAAGAACTCAGAAAGGGGCTCAGATGGACTGAAGAGGCAACCTAGATGGGGCAGATGCTGTGTATTGGATCTAGGGATACTTCAGAGCTTGAAACAGAAATGAGATTTCAACCAGGCAACCTTTCTGAAAAGATCTCTCCAACCCTTCAAGAGACTAAGAGTTAGACAGACTCCCTGGTAGATAGGGAGAGGGGCCATACCTGGCTAGGTAATAAATATGGTGAAATTCCAAGATGGCTGGCTTCTTCCTCACCCTCTTAATTTGAGACAAAATCCCAGCAGTTTAAAACAAAGGCTATGTGGGATTTTTGTCTCTTACCAGCAGGTCCCCTGATGATGGACTGGCTCAGGACATGCCACATGGCGGTTGCTGGCCAATCAGCTATCATATATGTCTTTAAACTGGCCAGCCCAACATTAGGGGAGGAAGACTCTTCAGAGACCTTAAAAGCTCTCAAGAAGAGACTGGATTTTTTTTTCAGCTTTACATGTCGGGTCTCTTTCTCTGTGGACCTGCTGCATGTGTGTGTTTCCTCATCCCCAATAAATGCCTTTCTTCAATCGCTGATTCTTTCTGTGGTGAATGGGGTTTCTCTGTTGCCACCCGTTGTGCTTCTTACCCATTGTGCCTCTTGGCTTTGAATTCTTTAATTCCACAGAGAAAATAAACATCAAGACTCCTATAATGAATCACTTTATTGCTTATTTTTCTCTTATTTCTCTTATTGTTTTCTTCTGTGGCAGAGAAAATTGTATTCTGCAAACAGGAATGCCCGAAGTCCCATGGCAGAAAGAACAACACTCTTTAGCACATGGAATGGAAAATGGAAATTTGAGGGCAAAGATTGTGCTACAAAGTATTAGGTCCAGCAGCTTCCAGCCTAGGTTTAGGAAAAGAAATGATGATGAACCACGATCCCAGAATGAACTGGGGTAGAAATGAGTGTCATGTCTGGCTACTGCAGTGGACAGTTGGAAAAAAACCATGGTTTCTGGTATCTTAGCTCGTGTCACTGTTAGGTTTGAGCCTAACAAGGATGAAATTCTCAGTCTGTCCTAGAAATAATCTGGGTAAGTGTTGGGCTCTCATTCAGAATAGAATGGTTAAACAACTAAGAGGAACATTTGTAAAGAGCTTTCCCAGCAAACTGGTCTCCAGGATTGATTGCCGCAAGGCTTGAGCAGAATCCTGATTCTGCCCCACACTTGGTGTGTGGTGGGATACAGACCATTCTCCCACATTTACTGGGTATTACGGAAACCATTTAGCATGTCTGAGTCAGTTGCCTCTGATCTAATTACCATAGAGTAGGTCATGTTTCTTCCCTGGTGTGCCAAGATTCTGTTAACTTATCTAATCAACGTGGCCTTGATGTGGGAGTTGGTTATGAGCTGGTAAAGCAAAAAGATACAATCTACTTACCACTCAATGGCATTTGTGATCAAATGAATAAGATAATTTAAAGAGTGGCTTAAAATCTGTAAAATTTCACATCATGGCTCATTTCTCATCCTTTTTATGTTTATTCTTTGGTATGATATTGATGACTTCACATATAATTGTTTCATGGGCTCACATTGCATTTCACTCCTGTGTTAGCACAATAACAGAAGCACCTTGACTTTCTAAACAATTTGGAGAAGTTGCTGTACTATGACTTGAACCATAGGCTATATGTTGATCGTGTGTGAACTTCAACTTGGGAACATCTGGGAGATACATTATGGACATCATGCTTTGGGGTAACCAGAAGTGGGGAGGCAGTGGCAGTGGAGATTGCTGCTTGCTAGAAGAGATAGGCCATTTCTGTTGATGCAGCGTCACTGGTAGGGGTTGAACTGTGGATTTATAGTTAATGATCCTATGGATGTAGAAAATGCTAATTATTGAAGGAAATTTCTTTTTGTTTTGTTTTCTTTTTTATTATTTTTTATTTTATAAATGTTTATTATTTCTTTTTTCTTTATTAATTACACTTTATTCACTTTGTAACTCCCCCGTGGTTCCCTCCCTCCTCCCGTCCCAATCCCTCCCTTCCTCCACCCTCTGCATGCATGCCCTTCCCCAAGTCCACTGATAGGGGTAGTCCTCCTTTCCTTCCTTCTGATCCTACTCAATTAGGTCTCATCAGGAGTGGCTGCATTGTCTTCCTCTGTGGCCTTGTAATGCTGCTTCCCCCTCAGGGGGAGGTAATCAAAGAGCAGGCCAATCAGTTCATGTCAGAGACAGTCCCTGCTCCTATTACTATGGAACCCACTTGGATACTGAGCTGCCATGGGCTACATCTGTGCAGGGGTCTTAGGTTTTCTCCATGCATAGTCCTTGGTTGGAGTATCAATCTCAGGAAAGACCCCTGTGCTCAGATTTTTTGGTTCGGTTGCTCTCCTTGTGGAGTTCCTGTCCTCTCCAGATCTTACTGTTTCCTTCTCAAGTCAGGAGCCTGACACAGAGGACCTCTGAAAGGCTCTGCCCTGCAGGCTATCAATGCAGATGCTGAGACTTATGGGCAACCTTTGGACAGAGTGCAGGAAATTTCTTTGATATGATTAAATTTTGCTAAAGGGAAGGATTCACGCAACAAGCTGAAGTTTGTTCCATATGGAAATCCGGTGTGTGCCTTAGTTTTTATATCCATGGCTATCATGACCGTCTATCTTCATTTATATACATCTATGAAATATAATAATGAAACTTACCACTATGAATACTTAATATGTACTACCAAAACTTTTTTAAAAACTAGAAAATCAAACTTCGGTGAGATGGCGCAGGGAGTAGAGATGCCTACCGCAAAGCCTGAAGGACCAACCTGAGTTCAATCCCTTTCAGGCAGGAGACACACGCTTGGTGAGTTTATCACCATTTGTTAAGTAACAAGGTGTGTGTGGAGACGGTGGTTTAGAGTCTGTCAAAGAGTATCGGGATTGGAGAGCTCCCCCTGTCTACTCCTAACATCCTTACACTTCCCACTCCTTCCCATGACCTCCAGTTCAACTCTGCACACCACATGCAGCATGCTCTCCTGCGTGTCCCATCTCCCCCACCAGAATCCCAGATTCCTCAAAGGCAGTGACTGAGTGTCGCTTTGCTCTCAGTCCTCTCTACATACCACAGCACAGTTTGTCTTGCCCGGTGGGTGCTCAATCACCAGCGAGTGGATGGTAATCAAAGGAGATAATTGCAGCCTTCACTTCAGAGAAAACCGTGGGCCTAAGATGAAACAGCTCCGGATAACAAATCGACACACAGAGGTGGCAGATGGCAGTGGGGCTTAGCTTTAGCGTGTGACCCGTATTCTAGAAATATGGTGGCATAAGGGCATCTGTTGAGACTGTTCACTCTGTAACTGTGTGAAACCAACATAAAAGAGCACACAGTCTGATTTATCATGGACAGTGCCACACTTCCAAGATAGAAGGTCTCAAAAAAATGCCCTGCTTGTGCAGAGATAGGCAAGCAAGACGCATTTGAGGAATAACCCGTCAAACCATTTCGCACGCAGTCTTAGAGTATCTGGCAGCCATTGTTTGTTTGTGGTTATAAGGGAAAATCCTAATTTAGATATGGTTTCAATGTGTAACACTGATTGAAAGTGGTCAGCAGGGGGCTTGGTAAGATTGCACACCAAGGCAGAGACTGTGGTGACTTGGATGGTGCGCACAGCAGTGGATGGCAGAGATTTGTAGGGAGCACATAATGGAAGGAGCTGACTCGGTCATTAAAAGAATTTGCTGTTCTTTCAGAGGACCAGAGCTCAGCACCCAACACCCACACCCAGGACTCACAACTGCTTATAGCTCCAGCTCCAGGAGATGTAATGCCTCTGGTCCATTCAGGAACTTGCACTCACATGCACAGACCCACACATACACACACAATTAAAAGCACAAAGCCAGACACACCAGCAAGTGCTCTCTTGGACAGAAGCCTGGCACTGTGAGATGCTGGGGGGTATAAAAATGATGAATATTCACCAGGTAGATTTATTCATCCCTCTTCTTTGTCCATCCAATGGCAAAACTTTTTTTCTGACATTTTCATGTATGTCAGACTGTATTTAGAGATCTGAATGCTCAGGTCATTTGCTGTGTCTGTGTTTCTATTCAGAAAGGGAGGGACAGAATCCAGGTTACTGTTACTGTATACTTTACTTTTCCCATAGTTGTGACAAAATGCCAGGTGGAAAAGCACCTGAAGGGAATATGTGATCATTCTGGCTTGCGCTTAAGGGAATAAGGTCATCATGGTGGGGACAGCATGGCAGCAGGAGCTGCCAGCTGGGCACCCTGTACCTGTACCAAAGACGCAGAGAAAGGGGCAAGGAGGGGAGCCTTCCTCCGGTAAGACTCCATATACTAAATATTACATAATCTTCCTTCCAGTGCTACCGGCTGGAGATCACACATGAGATGAGGCAATGGGGGACAGTCAGAGTCAAGGCAGAGGGGCCAGAATGTGTTTGCTCTCCTCCCTGCTCAGCCCTTCACAGCCGATCTGAGTAAAGCACAGACGAGCTTCGGGCGGGACTCAAGCCCGAAGCTGGAGGAGCACAGGTGAGACCATTATTGTGTACGTGCCTTTCCCTCACCCCACAGCTTCTGCTGGCCGTCAGCCTTCAGGTTCTGTCCACGGAGATGATAGAAAGATGGGTTCCCTGGTCCTCTCTCATGACTAGCACGGTGTTTGTTGGTGCTGAAAATATGCTACCCTGGTGTATACTGTATCATTGTTTTGTTGGCAGCAGTAAGGTGATTGTAAAGGATTGCATGCCAAGCATACTTGTCCTTTACAGAATATTGATCTAGAATACTTTTCAATGCAGTCAAAGCAATTCACATAGGTAAAAATGTTCCCCCCAGATAAAGAGATCACAGACTTTAAAAAATCGGTATGAAATTACTCAGTTTCCGACCATCTCATATTTTCTTCCAGAGCTTTTGAAATAAAATGAAAAAAGGTGTCGTAAGTTCTAATTTAATAAACAGTGTAGCAAATGAACATATGTGATGCTGAAACAATAATAAAGAGGGGAGGTTTTTTTTTTAAAGCCCTCTTCGTGGTTTAAAATATCTTTGTTATTGTTTTCTATTAGAAATGACCTTGTAGAAATCTAGAATAAACAGAAATCAGGGTCGGAAACAGCTACCAAACCTTTGCACTGGGAGCTGCTGCTTGTGGGAAATATGCTGAGCCGTCTGTGAGTCACACGGACAGTGTCAGGCAGCACATGGCACACGGTTCAGAACTGAACCAGCCCATTTCTCTGATCCCTGAAGATTTCCAGGATTGACAACCGCAGACAGATGGTCTGTTGCTACGGCTTCGGTGTGAGGCCAGAAACTCCACATAGGTGAGCCTTCTACTTGCCAGGCCTTCATCTGGGCTCCCTGCAGCATACCCCAAGAGCATCTCTGCCAAAGGAACTCTGATGACAGGAACTAGGGGTTGTGGCTGGAGGACAGCTTTGAGCCTGGCATGATGACCTTGACGTATGACCTGGGGACAGATCTGGATGGAATGGAACTCTTCTAGTAGGTTGTGTGCTGCCTCAGCCTGGTAGGCCTGGCGGTGAGGAAGGGTGGCTTCTGTTTCCTTGGCACAATGCTCTCTGCTTCAGCATTTCTTTCCCCATAAATCACATTAAAATGGTCTGAGAGGCGTAATTTGCTTAAAAAAAAAAAAGAGTTGTTAATAACATAAGGAGGGGTGATGGGGAAGGACGTTAAAATAATTAACAGTAAAGCCGGGAAGAGGGTGAGTTTCTAGGGCTTTCTTTTACCAATATAATTCCCCTGTTGAGGACATCAAATAGAAATCTATGAATTTTCAACATCTTGCTATATAATAGCATACATCTTTTAATATCTTTCAAGAAAAATGTGATAAGGGAGGTTGGGGAATTGCCATAAGTCCCCAAACTTTTTAAGTCAGATCTGCAAAACAGTCAGATTGCTACAGTGATAACCTAGAAAATCTGTGGTTTCTATGTTTAGAAGAAGTGATATTTGTGAATATTTACCACCATGCTTATCTGCACTAAGTTCTCAATAACTGACTGATGAACCATACGCCGAACTTCAGAAGCAAGAATCCACCAGGCATCATCACTCTTCTGCACACTGGACTGTAGGGCTTGCACTGCTGAGATTTCTCATCTCTTCCTCCCCCCACCCACTCCCTTTGGCTAATTCCTGAACGGACGCAGGACCTGTTTGAGGAGGCTACCCCTGACTTCTGCATGAAAGTCTTCAATTTGCACACACGCAAATCTTTCCAACTTACAAATCTCTCTGCTGTAGTGATCAAACTGCTGATTCTTTGAGTCTTTCTTAATTGCAGTCTCTTTGCACTTTATTGAATCCATTTGCTCCCTGACAACAATCTAAATAAAAGAATTCGTATACAGCTTAGAATGAAAGGTAGGCAGACTTGGTGCAGCCCTCGACAAGATTATCCAATTTAAGTGAAATTTTGTACATGGTGCAAGGTAGGGCTGAAACTTTATTTACTTATCTTTGACTATCTGGAGGTTCTAGTACCATTTGACATTAATACATTTTATATGATCCATATTTTCATTCAAGGAAAACTTAAGGAGAATGAATGATGGTGATTGTGGCTGCCCATTGTCGTGTTTGCTATTGCTTTTGAGCTTCTTTTGTGTTTATGAGTAGAGCAGTATCTGGTTTTCATGGTGTTGCCCATCTTTACTGATAACAAATCAATTTCACCCACTGCAAAACACAATGGGTGGATAGATAGATAGATAGATAGATAGATAATACGTATTGTTAAAATGGAACTCAATCTAAAATTATTTGTAAAGAGAAAAAAAAAAAACCTTCTTGAGGGCAAGATAGAAAAATGGACTGAGACTGCCCCTGCCAGGACACTGTGAACTTGGCCATGTATGAAGATTTTTTATTAATACTTTACAGCCATATTGGATGACTTATTAGCATTGAAAGTACCCCAAAATGTTTAAAATTTAACTTTAATGTGAGTAATCTCTTTGTCTAAAACATTTTTAAAAAGCATTAAGATAGTAGATGTGAGAACTTTTATGTTTAGCACTGAAGTAAAGGGAACTCCTTTTTCTACTTCCACCAAAGCAAGTAGAAAAATAAACAAAATATGTGCCATTACTTTTTTCAGATATTGGCCAATGGTTTGTAACTAATTGTGATACTTAGGATGAAAACCATAGATAAGCCGAAGCCCGGGATCAAGCTGATGTTCCTCTTAGAAGAGCCTAACCTTTTTTTTGTTTTTGTTTTACAGAGACAGCATAAGTAAAAGTGATGTAGCAAGTCCTCAGCTGAGATGCAGAGATCATACAGAGACGATTCTACACAAAAGAAATTCTAGAATAAGTGCTGTTGATCAAATAGCTATTTGGGCAAAAGTGCTGCAAATAAGTGCATGTGTATGTGTTCACATGAATTTGTAATGTGTGTGTGCATCTGTATACATGTGTGAATCTCAGTGTTTTTATGGGTGTTTACATGTGTGTGTCCGCTCACATGTGTGTGCATGCCTGTGTGTGTGTGTGCACGCACATGGGCCCCATCAAGCCTGTTGCTGAAGTCAGCTCTTCATGTATAGAGTTTGGACACAACACAACAAAAGACAACAGCTATGGACTGGTTGATTCCTAGAGCACATACACAGTTTAATGTCCAACCAACCACAGCCAAAGTGACCTGACTGAATACCTGGACCTTCAGTGGAGGCTCTAAAATAGTCACGTCTTATGGAAAGAGCTAAGCCATCCTCTGAGTAAAGTTTGGTAGATTTTTTGTTTGTTTTGGATCTTCTCTAAGGAAACTTAAAAATGAGTTCAAAACAAGAATGATATTTAAGTACACACACAAATTAAGCTAGCATATGTCCATGTGCACACATGTGTGGACACAGGCACACATTCATGCATGCAGAAGTGCACGAGCACACACAGACACAGACACACAGACACAGACACACACACACACACACACACACACCTCAACTGTCTCATTAAACAAAGTTAAACAGCCTTTAAGGAAACACATAAATAAACATCCAATGCTCAATGACACTAACAACACATTGTGCCATCCTTGAGTCCATGGCACAGACTTTTTTTTTAGCCAAGGGGAATAGAATTGGTCTAATCAACTATCATGAGACTATCTAATTAAGACTATAAAACCATTAGTATCTGTATGTTGAAATATTTAAAAGACAACATGAATCAGTTTAATAATTTTATTAATCAGTTTAATAACTAAAGCTTTATTATAAAATCTCATTAAACATCGAATCCTGAAAATTATCTAAAATGTCCTACAGGATCTTAGTTTCAAACTAAACACAATGGAAGCAAATATTAAAGATCTTAAAATCCAGGTGGTAGAAGATATACAATCTGAAATAAAAATACAAAAATAAAGCCTAAAAATAGAAAGAGAATCACAGTGTCCTGGTGAAAACAGCAAATGATAGCAGTAGGACAAAGAACAATATTTTAAGAAATAGTGAGTAAGCCCCTCCTTCCAAGTCTCAGGGATCACTACAGACGAGGAGAAAGACAGAGTATAAAAGACAGAGGCTATGGATCATTACAGGGAACAGTGTTTTCCGCACACCACAGGGCAGAAGCTGCACACAGAACTAGGAACAGTTGTGACAGCATGCACAACCATAGTCTGTGCAAACTGGAGTCAGAAAGAATTCCAGCACAGAGAGGGGAGGTGGGCAGAAATCCCACCCCTAGGTATTGGAATTGGAGTGGAGAGGCATGCCTTGTCTGCTATACAGTGATGAAGTTCCTACCACTTCTGTTCACGTTTAGCACAGAACATTGTAAAATCTAGAATGCTTCACATATGAACCCTTTGAGCACTGGAATGTTTCTGATTGCAGATTTTCAGATTACAGAAGATTAATGAAGTCTGGGCAAATATTCCAATTTCTGAAAAACTCCAAATTTTGAAACCCTTCTGGTGCCAAGCGTTTCAGATAAGGGTCACTCACCCCACATCTGCAGGAACTAAAACGGGGTTGCTATAGGGTTTTTTTTTTTAACATAAATCTGTCAACTGAACTGAGGAATCAATGTCTGTTTAATTCCAATGCATAGTCCAAGTGTCTATATAGTGCTACGTTGAGCACGAGGATACTTGGAATTTTCATAACAGAAGAACCATTCATTTAATTCTAAATACAGTTGCTCAATGGTAGGGTGCATGACCCACAGGCCTTCACTTTTGTACTTCAAAATAATAAAACGTATGGGATTAATGAATAGAGAAACAATTATGCAGGTGGATTTTTGTTCCCTTAGGAGTCTTTCCAAGCTTAGCCACATTCCAAACATGATAGTGTACCTAAAACTCTAAAAGAGAAATTTTCTATTGATGTGCTGAGGTTTTGTTTCCTGAGGATTGATGTGTAGGCATTTCATCAGAACTGAAACATCCCATTCTGGAGGATTCACAAGAAAACACAACTTACAAGGCAAGGTGAAACAAACAACTCACAAGTTTTTGGAAGTTCCTGAAACTGATGAGACTCACAAGGCCCGTCCACAAAGATATATCAGTACTAACATTGGGAAGAGGAGACTCTAACTTATCACACTGTCTGCAAGTCCTTTAGGAAACATCAAGAATGCAACCTTCACAAGTTTGCACACATGCTGGAGTGAGGTTTTTAGCTTTCAGTGGACTTGGGTAGTCTATGTTCCTGTAAATAGCTCCTCAGAAACATTCCTATAATTAACCCCAGTAAACTTACTGTTTTGCAAAGCTGAATGTTAGGGGAATCTTTACATTGATCTGACATCAGTGCCACACCGGGGTGAGTAGACATCTGTTCACATTTCCCTAGGAAGTCACATGTTAAGCATATGCATCAGGCAGTGAAATTGTATTGAAACACCAGGCTGAAGCGAGGTACCATCTAGTCTCCTCATTGTGCCTATTCCCCAGAGCACAGAAAACTGATAAACCTAGCTCATTGTAGGTGTCCTCTTATGTTGGAGCACAACAGTTACAGAAACTGGTTTTACAGGCCAGTAAGTGGTTATGGTTAAAAAGCCTATGACTAACTTAGAGAATGGATTTCCTAGGCCTCTGTAGGCAGACAATCTCTGAAAAATATTCATGTGTTGCTACATTACAATCACTATTCATTTTTGAAATTCTGAGAGAAAAATAAAGGAAGAGGAAAGAAAAGGGGTTTTCATGTGCAGCTTCAGATGGTAGCCCCTTTCTGGGCTCAGGATGCATCAGAATTGCTGAAGCCAACAGGCAACCGTCCCTCATCGCCACTGAACTATTTCAATTTCTGTTCACTCTTCCAGTTAATGGAATAGATGGTTAATATTGATTGTCAACTTGGTAGCATCTAGAACCATCCAAGAAAACCTGTGGTTGTGCTGTGGGCAGTTTTTAGATTAGGTTCAGTAAGGTAGGAAGACTCACCCTGAATTTAGTTGGAACCTAAATGTGTCCCATCCCATGGGCTTAGGCCCTGGCCTGCATAGAAAGATAAAGCCGGCAAGCATAGGCATCCTCCCTGTCTGTATACTCACTGTGGATGCAGTGTGGCCAGCTGCTCATCTTCTTGCTCTGGTGGACTGTGCCCTGGTCTTGGGCACATACCGCTGCTAGTTCACAGGTGAGTTTTTGAAACAGAGCCTCCTGCGTCGAAGATTGACTTTGAACTCATAATGTAGTCAAAAGCTACATGTTGACAGTAAATTTCTACTCTTTTTGTCTCTCCCTCCAGAGAAACTAGGATTCAAGAGCGGACCACCGTGGGTTTCTGCAGTACTGGGGATCAAACCCAGGGCTCTGATCATGCTGGGCAAAACACCTTCCAGGTGAGTTACACTCCCAGCCCTTGGTTCACTTATTTTGACTACAAGTTCCAAACCATTGTGATTTTCCTTGTAATCTCCCCCTCCCCCAAACAAACAATGTTCCTCATCGGATGAATGAAATATTGAGAACATATGCTAGTCAACAGTTTAAATTAACAAAATTGCACCACAGGAATCAAAAGCAAGAGCCTCAAACATGTCGTTTTAACAAAAATAAGAGCGGAAGAAAATACATATGCAGTGTGATGCTGTTTCTAAAACATTTTCAAACTTAAATACATTAATTTTTTTCTCATGATAAATAGCAACCATTTTAAACACTCGCCTAGGATTATAAACACCAAATGCATAACAGTGGTTAAACACATGATAGTGGTTATCTCCAGGGGGGGCTCCAGGGGAGAACAAGCCAGCCAATGCTCAAGGGCCTATGAGGGATGTGCATGTGTTCAGGCAGAGAAAACTGCAGGAACGTAGCACAGGTTTCAGATTGACAGGTGGGAAAGAGACAGGGGTGTTTGCTCGCTTCCCTCTCTATTCGTATCAAAAGGCTTATAATAATCTATAAACAAGCAAATGGATAACGTTGCTTGGAAGAACAAGAACTCAGGTTTTTACCTTGGCTGCAACAGAAATAGAAAAATCTCTTTCTGGTCCAGCCCCTTTCCTGCTGGCTGTTCTCTGCCTTGTCTAGGAAACACGACTGTGTGTTTTGATAAGCTGACCCATGGCTTCCCTCACCTCCAGAGAGAATATCACCCCAGAAGAAGCCCATTGGATGCAGTTGTTGAATACCAAGCTATTTTCACATGGTGTTTGGGGTTCTTCCTGATCTAGCTCATATATCCCTGTTAGCAATCCAGGCATGGACCATCAGCACATACTACCTGCTCTGGATCATGGATCTCATCGCTACCATCCGAAGCCCTATTTGACACTTCTGTACTGTGGTCCAAGGTTCTAAGTATTCTATTTCTTTGCCAGCTGAGTATCTGCCTATCAATGGCATCCTGAAATTACACAGTATCCCTAAAGATGAGAGGAGGCCAATAGTTCTTCCACAGTGTCCCCTTATAGAGCGTGTGCTCTGGGGAGCACTGATATAATATTCGTTAGCTATCTGGGTTTATTTGCAGTTTTTGTTGCTGTTAAAAATTATTTGTTGAGACAGTCTGTCTATGTATTCTGGGCTGGCCTTGAACCTATAACTTTCTTACCTCGGCCTTCTAGGTGCTGGGATAACATAGGTACTCCCCCTTGTCTAGGTAGATGCGTTTACTTTAACATATTTAAGAGGGACACGGGGGTATGTTCATGCCCATGTTTTCTCCCCACGAAACAGGAACACAGAATAAGAGAGAACAAAGGACTCCCTTTCTTCTGTGGTTGCAGATTTTCCCTCACTGCCTTGGATACTGTGAAGGGCCCTCCAACTGTGTGCTCCAGCCGCATGTCTCTGATGTTACCTTATTTACTTGTTCACACATCTGTCAGTGCTCCCATGGACATAGGTCTGATTGTGATGATTGTGACGGCAGTAGGCAGGACCACATCTTTCCACAGCATGTCCAACACATCCACGGGCAGCCCAGCTCCAGCAACAGCCCCCAGGAGCACACGTGTTTCCACAGAGCTGGCCACAGAATCACCTTTCCTTGTTGGAACTGTGGATGTGAGTTTGCTGCCCTAGGTATTCTGAGCACCACAGAGGGAGGAAAAGCTGTTCTTTTGCCTCATGGGTGTGAGGAGCCTAGGCAGATGGGAAACACAGCATCCATAGGTAGGGAGGAGCTCAAAGACCAGACCAGTTTTGACCAGACCGGTCCCTGGGTCCAGCATGGTGTTTACCCTCTTGTGGACTTCCTGCTGGTTCATATGATGAAATAGCATCCCCTTTCTCTTGTACTTCGGACCTGCTGTCATGGCCAATGGGTGTGAATGCAGATGTGTTTTGGTGCACACGGAATACACAGGATGACTTGCAGGAGCCAGTTTTCTCCTACAGTTAAGGTCCCCGGTTGTCAAACTCATTAGACTTTACTGAGCCATCCCACCAACTCTCTCTTAATTTGCTTTTTTTCCTGAAAATTCATTTCATTTCTACGTGTGTGTGTGTGTGTGTGTGTGTGTGTGTGTGTGTGTGTGTGTACAAATACAGGTGCAGGATGAAGGGAAGCCCAGAGACATCTGCCTTCCCCAGATTTGGAGTTGTTGGTGGTTGAGCCAGCTGACCTGGGTTCTGGGAAGTGAACCTGGGTCTTCCAGAACTGCTGCAAGTACAGCTCCATTTCTGTTTACTTTTGTAAGATGGAAACTCTCCGGGAGATAGAGGAGCTGACTCGTGTTTTTTATGGGCTTTTGTTTGTTTCATTCATTTTGATTCTCAATTATCACAAAATAATAGGTTTTAATATAGCATTTTTAAACAAAGTTTGTTACTGAAATTCTCCTCTCCCTCACTTCCTCCTGCCTCCAGCCTTATCCATCTTGGTAGTATCTCTTCACCTTTTCATATTGTATGTTACCCTCATCCCACTTTCCTCAGAACCTCTTTTTCTCCTCAGAGTCCTTTTCTGGCTTCTTATATTTTATTTCAATGGAACCTCAGATTCAGCCATCCTGGCTTGTAATGTCCCTACTCCCTGTCACTAGCCCCGAGGCAACATGGCCAATTACACTGGGACTGAAAGCAGGAGCCAGACAAACCCTTCTTCTTTAAATTGATTGCTTCCAAAGTATTACCAAAACAGTTACCAAAACAGAAAGATAATGTTTCTACAGTCGGTGTGTAAGGGACAGTGTGGCTCCACAGTATCTTCAGAGTGGCTGATGCAAAGAGACTGCAGACCCGAGTGTCAGTCTGTCCAGCTGTGATACTGTGAGGGTTATTCTGAAGAACAAGGAGTGGCTGATACCCTGAGTGTGTGGACATAAGTGTAGGGAATGATCCAGCAGCCGGGCTGACCTCTGTGTGGACAGGAGAAAGTCCTCACCAAGTGAAGACAAGTGTGTTTTTCCAGGTCCATGCTGAGCTTAGATGGAGAGGTCTGGATCCAAAGTCTAACCTTAACAAAGTCTCCACATCTTGGTAGAACAGTCAGCTTTCTGTTACTGTAACGAGATACCTAAGATTAACATGTTTTATGAGAAGGGAGAAGTTTGCTCTGGCTCCTGATTTCAGTACCATGGTTGGTGGAGCTGTTGCTTTGGGCTGCAGAGCAGGGTGGTAGTACTGACAAGGGCAGTACACCATGGCAGGAAGCTACTCATACGAGAGCTGAGATACAGAAAAAAGCCGATGAAAGACCAGAAGCCCGTCTCCTATGCCCCACCGTGAAGCTCCTACCACTTCCTGCCATCACCATATAAGGAATAAAGTTTTCAACATGGAAGTCCTCAGGGAATGCTTCACATATGAAGTATCACCTACCTAATAGAAAGGCTGTGGGGTTTAAAGTGTGTGTGTGTGTGTGTGTGTGTGCACGTGTGTGTGCAAGAACTCTCAGAAGCAGAGCAGATCCTCCAAGTACCAGCAGGATTGCAGTTGCTAGGGCAGAGGAGAGGAACGTAGGTGCAGATACTTGGTACCCATGTGTCCTGTATACAGCACTAAAGTTGGGATGCAGACACTTGATCTTCATCCACTTGGCTTTTAGTCTCGATATCAAGTGTTCAGTACTTCTGTGAACGATCTTTTAAATTATTCTTGAAGACAAATTTAAAACATAGCAAGATAAACAACATTTAAAAAATAAATGAGAGGGAGAAAACAGGTAACAGGACAGGAGCCTATTACAGAGGGCCTTTGAAAGACTCTACCCAACAAGGTATCAAAACATATGGCAAGATTCATAGCCAAACTTTGGGCAGAGTGCGGAAATCTTATGAAAGACGGGGGAGATAGAAAGACCTGGAGGGGACAGGAGCTCCACAAGGAGAGCAACAGAACTAAAACATCTGGGCACAGGGGTCTTTTCTGAAACTGATACTCCAACCAAGAACCATGCATGGAGATAACTTAGAACCCCATGGCAGTTCAGTGTCCAAGTGGGTTCCCCAATAATAGGAACAGGTATATCTCTGACATGAACTCATGGGCTGGCTCTTTGATCACTTCTACCTGAGGGAGGAGCAGCCTTACCAGTCCTCAGAGGAAGACAAAGAAGTCAGTCCTGATGAGACCTGATAGACTAGGGACAGATGGAAAGGGAGGAGGACCTCCCCTATCAGTGGACTGGGGGAGGGACACAGGAGAAGAAAAGGGAGGGTAGGATTGGTTTGGGATGGGGGAGGGGCTACAGCTGGGATACAAAGTGAATAAACTGTAATTAATAAAAATAAAATTTAAATTTAAAAAATAAGCCAGAGACCAACAGTAACAAGAGACACCACATAGCGAACTTCATTGAACGTGCATCAGCTGTGATAGTGTCAATAGATGGAGGCTAAAGAGGAACCTGAGATGTAACTGGGCATTCAGACAGACAAGAGCTGTCGGCAAGAGGGGGGCTCAATGGGACTGAGTTGTATCCTGACTGTTCCATTCATCTCCTTTTCTTGAACATGAGGCTTTCCACAAGTGAAGACGCAGTCTTCTCCCAGTTTGATGGGAATGATGAAAATGGAGGGAATTTATCTTCCTGTTGGTGAAACCACTGTGCATACTTTTTCTTCCAACCCCAACTGGTCCCTCCTGCCCCACACCAGCCTGATCCCGCCAGTCAGTACCATGAGAGTTAGGCTTGGTAAGGCGAGGGGGTAAGCATCCAGCTGATAAAATCAGCTACCTAGACTACTCAGGTTCGTAGGCTGAGTGGAGGCTAGAAAGCTCTAGATGGAAAGGAAGCTACAATTCTTAGTGGACAGAGCGGGATGAAGTGCTGTCTTTGTGTCCCTGATCTTGTATCTGAAAACTCTGGGTCTGCCTCTCACACACGCACGCACACCTGTGATTTTACGTGAAGAGAAACTGGGGCTGGTGGTCTGAGTGAGTCCCCCACCCCGACACCATGGGCTGTAGGGGGCAGAGGCAGGCAGCCTTCACCGCGCATCTCCTCCGTAGGTCGGCTGCACCTGGCACTGCAGGCAGCCTGCACCCTGCACCCTCTCCGCAGGTCGGCTGCACGTGGTAGTGCGTAGGTGTGTTTTTCTCCTCTTGTTGATTTGGTTACTAAAAAGAACTTTTGATGGAGACCACATCCTTTGACTGAGCATCAGGAAAGTTTATTAAAAGTGGTTCAGAGAACACAATAATCCCCCAGACTATCTGATTTGACTGTGTTTGCGTGACTCCTTCCTCTGTCATTAGGTTATAAACACACCTCCGCAATCAGCTGTACTTTCCCTCTTGAAAGGACATGTCAGAAAGTGTGATAAGACAGCAAACAGGCCTGACTGTGGCGAATCAGAACACGATAGTTCTTTACCATGGATAGTCTTAGTTCTTACTTGCACTATCCGAAAGCACGCCTCACCACTGGTCACACACTCTCAAGACACAGCCTGGCCTCTGACAGCTCCTAGGAATGTGTCCATCAAAGGGACCAAATAGATTTCAAATGTCCCTGTTTGGGGTTCAGACTTTCTTATATAGGCATGCCGGTGATTCATAGGGTTGCTCTCTCCCTACCTCTTCCCTGACTCCTCTCATCTTCTCCCTCAGTTATTAGTTTGAATGCAATGCTCTTGAATGGTTTTTCTCCCTTCAGGCTTCAGAGAATCTCTGTAACCTCTGACCTCTAGCTCTGCAAATGACCCTGTCACAGTCAGCCAGTTCTTGTCTTTGCTAGCCAGTGACTGGAGTCAGGTGCAGTCTGAGACTATGTCTCTGCTAATCTCTGTCTCTCTCTTTCTTGTCTCTGTGTGTGTGTGTTTGTGTGTTTGTGTGTCTGTGTGTGTGTGTGTACATGAGTATGCAGGATGTGAGAGAATCATGTGCATTCTTGTGTGAAGTGTGAGTAGACACTTGGAGATTTAAATACAATCTTGGGTGTCAGTTCTTACCATCCACTTTATTTGAGGAAAATATCTCTTTCTTCTTCACCACTGTAGATACCAGAACAAGTGATATGGGAGTTTCCAGGACTTCTCCTGTCTCCCAATATGAACAGTGGGATTAATGTGCTACTACACTTGACTTATGTGGGCATTAGGTATTTGAACTCAAGTCTTCACCATTGCACACCAAGTACTTTTACTCACTGAACCATCTCTCCAGACCCATTTGAGACCATTTGTATCTTATTTGTCCCTGTGTTGCTAACAGCAAGTAAGCCCATGGCAAATGTACCAGCGCGTGTTAAAAAAGAATCTAGAAGTGGCTCCATACAGGAAAAACTTCTGTACCCAGAAAACTTAGTCTATAGGGAAGAGAATAAAAATAACAACCCAGACAGATATAGAAACAGTGCAACAATGCAGCCAATACCATGACTATGAGCACACAGCATGGTGGGGACACAGGAGACAGGGGCTGGGGAGGAGTCCTCACCTCAGGCTCCCCTCAAGGCAAGGGGGAGGACTGGCTTGGAAGTGCTGTGCTTGGTGTAAAGATGGGGCAGGTATGCGTAGCAATGTGGTTGTAGAGCAACCGATCCCTGTGGCCAGAGGACAGTGCACCGTTTCCTCAGCTCAGCTGAGCGGTCTACTTCTTGTTGATTGAGTGAGACTAGGAAGAACATGAAGGCAAGACTATTAAAGGAGTAGTGAGGCAAAGAAAGTATATGTCTATCACCAAGGCCAGTGATTGAAGGGCAAAGTGAGAGCAGCTGCCCAAACCTGTGGCACCTACAAGCTCACCCATCAAGAGACTGATCTGCTTCCACTTTTCATCTTTGTAATGGGCACAGCAACACCTGCTTCCCAAGATTGGCCTTAAAGATGAAATTAAGGAGTATGTGGTGCCAGGCATGATGGCCCATGCCTTTAACCCCAGCACTTGAGGCTCGGGCAGACGGATCTCTGTGAGTTACAAAACAGTCAGGGGCTATGTAGAGATACCCTGTTCCCCCCAAAAAAAGTAAGAGCAATGTATGTGTTCATCTTAGCTTCATGTGGTGGGTACAACTTATTCGTTTTCTGTGTGTTCTGTTTTATTTATGCTAAGATCTCACATAGTCCAGGCTAGCTCCCTAATGCTAGGCTTACAGGGATGTACTACCACAACCAGTTTTTGCAGTACTGGGCATCAAACACAGGGCTTCATGCATCCTAGGAGAATGCAGCTTCTCAACAGAACATCTGCCTCCCTCAAAGTCTGCTTTTCCCCTCAGGGTATTCAGGCACCATATCGTACAGGGCTGGACTGGAGGAAGTGAATCTTAGCCAGGTGGGTGGGTTAGGCAGGACCTCTGTCAATATTGAACATGGGAGAAATAGCCTTCTCCAGAGACAGTTGTCAGTGACACAGCTCTTTTTAGTGGGAGAAGCAAGGTCTATATAATCCGTGGGGATTGGGTAGCGGTATTCGAGGTGAGCGTACTTCACTGGCTGGGGTCAAGGTGCCTGGGAATGCTTCATTTGCATGAAGAAGAATTTCAGGTGTTTGCTGCACATTTATTATCGAAGAGAGGAAGTTTAACTGAAACCAGGGTGTGAGGCTTCGTGACTACCTCAAGAACAGCAGAGGTGAGGGTCACAAGAATATGTGTGCTGGGACATGCAGGCCCAGGGCAGGAAGGATGTAGTCTTACTCCTGCCAGTCTTACAAAGAGATTTTCAGAGTTTGGACACATCTTGACCTTACTCTTGCCCTGGGTGGTTCCCCTGATCACATGGATTACTGGCCCCACAAACAGCCACTGATACAGACCACATGTTGGGACCCCTAAACTTGGGGAGAACACTTCACATTCAAACTACACCAGGAGCCTTATGACCAACGGTGGGAAGTAAAAGCCTGGCCACAGAGTGCCCAGCTCATCAGTAATGACGCTGTGCTGGGTAATGTCATTATTGAGCAACAGTTCTGCTTCATTATCTCTCACCAGAACCGAAGACACAAATTATGGTCACTTTGTAATGAGTGATCTCAGAGAAGTCTTCACCACTGAACTCAGTCAGGAAACGTGAGCATGAAAGGACTAATGGAGAGGTTCCTAGCATTCATTACTTTTAAGTGGGCCAGAAGATGGCCTCCTGCAGATCCACTGCCCTCAGCTCTGTGTCCATTGTGTAAGTGCTTTCTAACAAAATACTTGTCAGGAAATGATGCCCTAACTTTCCGTATCTTCAAATTGCAGCGATGGGAAGGGATTTATAATTTCAGGTGCTTGTAGAAACATTTTCAATTTTTTATTCCAACAGAAGTTTAACTTATATTAAAAAGCAGCAATAAAACCAAGCCTAGGTTAGAATTTTAGTCAAGGGTTAATAGAACAGCTCTTTCTTCATTATTTGTGTGTGTGTGTTTGGTATATGCACTCGTCTGGCTGGCCACTGAGCTCCCTGGATTCACCTATCTGATTTCCCAATGTTAGGGTTAGATACACAGGAGGGCATGCTCTGTTTTTACATGGGTTCTCTGGATTTAAACTCAGGACTACTTGAATTTACACTCTTACCCTATAATTCTCTCTTTCTTTATGATTTGCCAAAAATTTGTGAAAGAAAAACCACTGGGATCTAAGCAAGACTTTGAGCAAATGCTGACTTTTTCACTTTCGTTCTCTGAGAGGAAAGTTCTCGGTAAGAGAACCAGTAGCTACAGAGGTTAATACCTGACAAAGTGTTTAAAATCTCAGAGCTGAAGCAAGCCTGTGAAAGAAACAAAGGCCTCAATTTCAATGCTTTTCAGAGCAGCAGAAGAGCAAAGACATGCCTAAAGGGATTAGATATTATTTTGTAAAGCCAAGTGAGTGGACTAAACTCCTGTTCCAAACCCTGCCAGAGATGGGTTAATTTACTTTTGTAAAAATGTCAAGATCTTCTACAATGGACAGAGCAATCTTTACTAAAGCTAAAATGGAAATATTATTGACCTGAAAATAGACACTGTCCTCAAGAAACAAATAATTCAGAGGGCAAAATGTACAAACCAAAGTACTGTACTCTGATATAAATAGGAAAACTTAGAGAGATGGTTTTGGCTTCATGTATTTGTTTATTTGTTTATTCTTTAAGCATCCTGGGATACCCTTTAGGCTCCAGAACTGGATTCTGCACTGTGACATTGCTTGGACAAGCAAAGGCTCTGCCTTTTGTGAAAGCAGATGGGTGTGGTTGAAGACTGTAGAATATTATTACTAATTAATATTGATTCATATGATTATGAATACAAATGAAATACATATGAAAATACATATGAAAACAAATTAATTATTCTATTAATATTAATGTTGGTTATTAACATAGCATCTGTTATTCCTTAACCCACTATTTCATAAATAAAAGACACAGAAACTTGTTAGATTTATAACAGGCCTTAAAACACTAGGACTGGACAGATATCAAACCCTTAAGCTATTTTACTGTCTCCCAGCCACACATCTTATTCCATTTGCCATAATCATTCCTATCTGAGCTGCTTCTGCTCCACCAGGCCAGTCCTCAGAGTAAGCTGTTCTTGGTCAGACGCTCCTGGTTAGTCCATGTTGACTTACTCCTTTTTTTTCTTCCCCCTTCCTCTCTCCCTTTTTATGGTCTTCTGGCCACCCCAAAGCCCCTGAACCTTGGCTCTACCTACCTCTATTCTGCCCAACCCAAGCTGTAGGCAACTATTATTAGCCAATTAGGGATAATTTGAAAGGCAAGATTCACACAGCATCATTTTGGATAAATGAGAATTTGCTCATAAGACAGTAAGGATTTGGGGAGACAAGCAATTAACATTTGAATACATAGTAGCTCTAGATCAACTCCAACAGGAAACAGTTGTTAACAGTGGCGTGAATGAAACACTGGTAGAAAGTGTCTTTTTTGTTTTGATATCAACAACATATCGTTCTTTGCAGACTTTCGTAACCACTGTCCCACCTAATCTTACATCAATTTGACACACCCTAGACTCATCTGAAAAGAGAGAGTATCAATTGAGAAAATGTCTCCATAATATTCAGCTGTAGGGTGAATGATGGGGGAGGGTCCAGCCCATTGTGGGTGGCTGGTGGTCCTGAGTTCTATAAAAAAGCAGGCTGAACAAAGTCCCAATTTATTTCTAATATCAGAGATCAGACCTCTACTCTTGCCTGATGTGTCTAAAACAAAAAGGGGGAACTGTAGAGAGCTGCAGAATGCTATGCCTTAAAGATGGAGCTGGTTTCCGCCTTCCACCTTCCCGATGGTGAGTGCTCTCTGTAGCGAACAACTCCACATTTGGCTAAGGCCGAGGATCTGGCTTGCTTCCATGTATGTGGACCTATCTGCATTGCCCACGTGGCACGCTGGGGTTGGCTACCCAGAGGCTATTTAAGCTGTGGGCTGGCTTTCCCCAGGGTCAGATGATTGTTCAAGGTTCCTGAATAAACTGCATTGAAAAAAAAAAAAAAGTCCATAAAACCTCTTAGACATAGACAGGAGGTGACGCAATGGATGAGTCTCCCTTAGAGCTGTGGGAGAGGTGCTTTTGAAGAGCCAAGAATGGGAGTGTATTGCTTACCTTTCTGTGGCTGTGATAAAACACCATAACCAAAGCAACTTGTAGAAGGAGCTTCATTGCAATGAGCATTTCTAAGTAAGGATGAGTGGGCACGTGGGGGTACTGTGTGGTCTACAGTATGACACACTGTGACACGCTACAGCTTTCACGATGTTTTTATTTTTTATTTTCTTTGGGTGGGGGAGGTTGCAGGGCTGGAGGGCAGATACAAAGAGATGGGAGATGAGTGGGCTTGGGGCGCATGATGTGAAACTCACAAAGAATCAATAAAAAAAAAAAAAAAAAAAAAAAGCAGGCTGAGCAAGCCATAACAAACAAGCCAGTAAGCAACACCCCTCCATAGCCTCTGCACCAGCTCATTTCTCCAGGATCCTGCCATGCATAAGTTCCTACCCTGACTTCCTTTGATGATGAACTGTTAGTTATATGGAACTGTGGGTGACATAAACCCTTTGCTCCTGTAGCTGCTTTTCGCCATGGTGTTTCATCACAGTAATTGCAACCCTAACTAAGACAATCACCAATTTAATTTTTCTGGAAATTTTTTTTTCTTGCTAAACTTAAGACATGTTTACTTACTTCATAGATCTAGCTGATGATATCATCACGCTGAATAGGGCATAGAAAACGCTGACCCAATTTCAAGCACTCAGAGAAAGCACCGAAGACAGCAAGAGAGTAGTGGCTGTGTCTGAGTTGGAGGAGACAGCTTGCATCTCAGTGAATGCCCCTGCCAAGCCAAGGCTGACTTCTATTCCCGCTTTAGCATGTTTCCTTTTCTGGGTGAGCCTCACTTCCAGGACTACTCGGTTCATCCTTCTGGCTCTCTCCCCTAGACAAATGTTTACTGCCATATCTATGATACCCTATTACTAACCAATTGAATATCTTCCTGTTCTATTATCATAGGCCATTTTAGAGAGAAGGAACCATGCCTTCATCATCTGTCTCTTGATCTTCATTTATCTTGTCATGTTTGGATGCTTGTTAAATTAAGCAAGAAATCATCAGGATTACAGTGGGGCCGCTGGCCTGAGGAGAAAAATGGTAGGGCAGATGAAATTCTTTGAGGTTTATGAAAGGTGTGACATTGGACTCTGTAGGAACTCTGCTCCTGGTGGATGCTTCCCAAATAATGATTAATTCAATAAACTAGAGTTTATCTGGCTGCTGTTAGGATTACAAATAAAGATCTAATCAGGCCACTGTTTTTCTTGTAATTTCTTATACAGGATCAAACACAGAGCTTACCCATCTTTGATAATTTTTTCCCAAATATACCCTGAACTATTTCACCCCACTGCCTGTGGTCTCCATGGAGTCTCTGGGTCTGTGTACTCCAAGAGCTTTTTCATATCCCATTCACAGGAAAATTCCAGCATATTCCCCCATGCAGTGTTCACCCTTCCTGATTCAGACACCAGGGCTTTTTCTTGTCCTATAAAACATTGTGTCATTCAGAGAGACATGGATTCTGTCAGTTGTTCTTTAAAGGGCAAATAGTCTTGTCTGGGTTTTGATTACTTTAGAATTTAAAGAAATTCACAGCTCATATTAGATACCTTCTCCACCCATCCCCCCCCAAAAAAAAAAGACAGAGAAAGAAATATGGGAGGTAAAGGAGAGAAAGGAGGAATGGGAAATACAGAGGGAAGAAGAGAAAAGAGGAGATGCCAGACATCATGCTGGAAGTCCACCATGACGCCTTGATTTTAACAATCGCTGTAATTTTCTAGTCTAACCACTGTAAATGGAATGACTGGCACCACATTAGAGACAGTTACCTACAGCCTCCACACACACCCTTCTCTCAAAAGGCTGTGAATTGAACTTTAACTTCTGTACCCACTTTTCATAAAACTTGAGGACTATGAGGCAATGAACAGAAAAGCTACAATGATTAGAGTAAGGAGTATATTGGTCACTGTCATCGGATGGTTTTAACAGATTCTGTACACATAATTTACTTTACTTTTATTTGTGTGTATGTGTGTGTGTGCATAAGAGAGCGGTACCCAAGGAAAGCAATGGCATCACATCCCGCAGAGACGACATTACAGGCTATCTGATGTGGCTACTGAGAACTGAGCTCGGGTCCTCTGCAAGAGCGGCATGTGCTCTTTACCACTGACGCATTTCCCCAGCCTCCTGTGTTACTTACTTTTGAATTGCATAACCACGAAATAAACTTCAGCTAAATAGCTAGTGTTATGAACACCACAGCGAGTCTCTTTGTGCTGAAATACAAAAGTGGTTAGTTATTACTATGTTAGGATGTACAGGTTTTCTATCCGTAGATTAGTAATGGATTATAAGACATTACACTATCTATGAAAGTGTTGCCCATATATGTATTTCTGGTAACATATATGCATTATACATTATGTATCATATATATATATATGAGTGTATATACATATGTGTATATATACATAGATATATATAAATTTGTGTATATACATGCATGTATATTCACATATATAAATTTGCATGTATTTGCCTATTCAGCTAGATTTTAGTCTGGGGTATATTATTTTGTTTGAGTGTGCGAGCACATGCAGGCCACAACATATATGTGGAGGTCAGAGTACAACTTGCAGGAATAAGATCTCTCCTTCTGTAATGTTGGCCCCAAGGTCAGATTCAGATCATCAGGTACAGCAGCAAACACCCTCACCATCAAGCCATTTCCCCAGCTTTCTATTTTTTTGGTACATTTCTATAAATAGGATTACTATTATAGCTATATGTATTTTTAACATAGTGTTAAGGCATTTCACAAAATTTTGTTAACAGTGAGTTACTGTTCAGCATATGTACACATTCTTGGTATTTTTTTAGGTTCAAGGAAGATGCTTTATTTAAATTTAGTTAAATTATTATTTAGTGATTAAACAGATAATGAATACAACCACACTATAATTTTAGGCATGTTACATGGTCATGTTTTCACATCAATTGAATACTTCATTTCTCACTGTGAATTATCATTTGTATATGAATTGTCCATATTTATATTAATGTGTTTCTGGTTTTCATCATGTATTTTGGGTTTGGGGGATGTATAATTTTCAATTTTCATCACAGCTTGATATGTAACTTTGTATTTGGTATTTTTGACACAGAGATGGATTTTTTAAAAAAGAATCAGTTCTATCACTGCATGTGATATTGCATTTACAAATAGTAGATCAATTTAATGTTAGATGGAATGATACAAAAAGCCTGATGAGACCTGATAGACTAGGATCTAAGGAAGGGGAGGAAGACCTCCCCTATCAGTGGACTGGGGAGGGGCTTGGGTGAAGAAGGGGGAGGGAGGATGGTAGTGGGAGGGGAGGAGGAAGGGAGTTACAGGGGGGATACAAAATGAATAAATTGTAATTAATAAAAATTAAAATAAAAAAACCTGAAAGCCAAAAAAACCTGGGGGGCTGGTGGCCCACGCCTTTAATCCCAGCAGAGGTAGGTAGATCTATGAGTTCAAGGATAGCCTGGTCTACAGAGTGATTCCGAGACAGCCAACACTGCACAAACAAACCCTGTCTCAAACAAACAAACAAACAAAACCTGGAGGTTAAAAAAGGAGAAAAAAATGAAAAAGATAAAATTTAAAAAGGAAAAGAAGCCACTTTGGAGGAATTACAACATTTTATTTTGAGGCAAAATCTTTATTTTTATGTATCATATTGTTGAACTGGAAAAGTTCCTGAGAAGCCAGAAGGGCAAGGCAGAACACTGAGGACAGAGTTTGAAGACACACCCAGGTACGGCTGAACAACAGAGGCTCAGGTCACTCTGACTCTCGATAACCCTTTCTTATCCTTCCATATTTTTCCTATTGTCTTAGAAAACACCAGATTTGAGCCTGTGAAAACTTGCTTATAGATGCAGTATGTTCTGTTTGCAACATCCAGAGCAGAAGGTAAAGAAGTAGAAAATCGGAAATCCAGCTTTAATTTTGCCTAATATTGGGCTTCATAGTCTTTTATTTTTGTCTAAACAGTTAAACGTAACCATTCTGATTTTCTTTCTGTTGCTTTGATAAACATTCTGACTAAAAGCGACTTGGTAAGAAAAGGGTCAATAAGTGTGGGAAGTCAAAGCAGGAACTCGAAGATCAATAGATTGATCTGGAGATCACTGCAATAAGCAAATTAAACCAAACTCAGAAACACAAATACCATGCCTTCCTCATACACAGATTCTAAATGTAGTTTTATACATTTCTATGAACACACACATTGACGTCATCATCATCACCATCATAGTAAAAGAGGAACTAGGAGGGAGAAGAAAATATTGGAAGGGAAAGGTGGGAGGGAACACAAGAGGATGAGTGAAATATATGTGACAAGAAAGCAGAAAGGGGTAAGAAGGAGACCAAATAGGAGGTCAGAGGTCTGGAAGGGCAGGGGGTGAAGGATAATGAAGTGGGTTTGTGTACGCGCATGTGCGTGTGTATAAAAACTCCATAGGAAACTCATTGCTTTATTTTGTATGCTTACTAAAAATTAAAATTTGAAACAAGCGACATAGACTTGAGAGACAGAACAATACCGATGCACATGACTTCGCCTCTGTTCATGTCAGCTCCAGGGCTTCTCTCTCTCTCTTTTTCTTCATATACTAAGACCATACGGGTCTTGCCTGTAATCTCCGACTGTGTCCACACCTTACCGTTCAGGATCCCTATACCACCTACATCTCTAGCCAAAAGAGAGACATTGCAAAAATCTTCATCTTTTTCAAGTTTCACATCAAATCTAACCCTTTGTTTTAACCCATTAGGCTTGACCCTCACCACTCCTTGCTTTCTCCCTGTATTTTGTTCCTGGCAGCATCTCCCTGTATGTCCTCCTTGCAGGAATAGAAGCTTTGACAGAACAGAAGCACAACCGTGCCAGGCAGTTTTAATTCGTGGAACACTTTGACATTAAAAACTACCCTCCTCATGTTGAAAATTGCAGCTAAGAGACTACCTTCCCCATCTCTCTCATAACATGAATGATGCATAACAGCTACTGTGAATACAAAGAAAATGATGGTGGTGACAGTGAAGACCACTCTGGTCACATCCAACGGTTGCTTTGGACAAATAAGAAAAGTGCAATCATTCCATATTTCTGCTTTGGATATGAACTTGGAAGAGAAAGAAAGCAGAACAGGCTTCCGCTATAACGGGATACAACGGTTAATTCTGTCCGCCTTATAAGATGTACAGTCACCTAAGAGACAAATCCCTGGCCATGTCTGTGAGGAAGCTTCTAGGTCGGGTTCACTGAGGGGGAAAGATCCACCACAAAGGTGAGCAGAACCGTTCTATGGGCTGGGGTTCTGGCCTGAATAAAGACAAATCCAGCTGAGCACTAGCGCTCACCTCTCTGCTTCCTAAGCACAGATGCAGTGCAACCCGCTCCCTCAAGCACCTGCTGCCATGCCTTTCCCACATTGACAGACTGTATCACCTAGGAGACTCAGCTCAAGTAAGCCTTTCTTCCTGTGCTGTTTCTGGTCAGGAAGAATGGTTGTAGCAGGAGAGAAAATCCAAATACTTCATGCAGCTCCTATTCTGCTTAAAAACAGTTAAGCATGAAGTCTGAAATAGAGGTGAACATGCAGTCTTGATGATGAAGAAATAATAGCAGCATAGGTCAGGCCTTGCTGCCAAGTCTGACAACCTAAGTTCAAAACCTAGCATCTACACTGTGGAAGGAGGTAACCAAGTCCTGAAAGTTGTCATTTGACTGCTACATGCATGCTCTTGCATGCACAACACACACACACACACACACACACACACACACACACACACACAGTAAGTAAAGAAATGTAAAAAAAAAAAAAAACACTATAAACACTAGTAGCTTCTAAATGTGTATTCGAGGGAAGCCAATGTCATTTTTAGCCTGAGGCAGGTCTGCCTGTGGCACTGTTGTTGGAGCATCCTGTCCCAGGTCTGATGCACCTGCTGGCTACCTGATGGAGCCCAGCTGAGGTGATGATTGCCCAGGCACCCGCACATCCAAAAGAACAGCCTGAGCCTGGCGATACCATAAATCACTTCCAGGCCTTTGCAGGTGCAAGCCAGGCAATTTGCTTTTGATTACTCTTTCAGTCTAATACTCAGTAAATAAAGTCGTAAAATTAAGGGGCAGGGAGAACCCGGGGTGCTAATGCAGAATTAAGTGCTGGCATGTTCCTGTCCTTGTCCCATTCCCTTTTCACATTTTAAACACATCAACTCAATATCTTGACCAATAAAAATCTCACAACAGTTTGAGAGGAGCAGGATTCAGCATCCTTCAGAAGGAGGAGTGTGAGCTGTGAGCATGCCGCACAAGCCATTATCACCATTTCTGTCTTGCATTCATTTCTGTCAACTCTGAAATTTCCCATTTAGGCAGAAAGTTAAGATGGCTCAGTGAAACAGCAGAGCTATACAGGCTCCGAAAGAACAGGAAATATTTTAGGCAATTTAATTGCATCTCATTCAACTTTTGAAATTACATTACATCTATGGGAATGTGGTCTGGGCACCCTTGGCAGATTGTCTAGTTGCCACATGTTGTCCCACAGCATCATGGGAAATTCACCTCGTGAACTCCAGCTAATGGGCAAGGCAAGGTGTTGGGAGACAGAAAGAAACCAAAGCCCAAGTTTCAAATGGTGAAAGCTTTTGCTTTTGCTTTTGGTGCTCACCCAGAAACTCTAATGATGCTTTCACAGTGTTTGGAATCAAATCTAGGGCCTTGTCTATGTTGGCTAAACGTTGTATCACTGAGCTGCATCCCTAGTCCTGGAATCTAAGAGCTATTTTTCAACTTTTATTTTCAAACAGGGACTTTCTCAACATAACAAAGCGTATTTATTTTTATCTTATACAAATAGCATCATTCTTTAGATTCAAACAGTATGAGGGGTGAGTTTTTCTATTACTCTCCTTCATGGAACCAGAAACACTAGTTAGAACAATTAGTCTGTTCTAATGTTCTAATGACTGCAAGAGGTGTATACCAGAAAAGGTGAAGCACAGATATCTTTTGTGACGGAGCACACATTACCACATTGATAAAGTTCTAAATGTTTGCAATAAAGCAAGCAGAATAACAAGTTTATATAGAAAAATTTCAAGATACAAACTTACAATCAAAACTGCATTTTAATATGCCAGAAAAGAACAGCTGAATTACAAAAAATAAGAAATGTTTAATTTTCTATAAACTATAAAGACAGACAATAAAAAAGGTAAAAATAAATTAAACGAAGATGGCAAAAGCCTTGATTACTGAAAACTATTTTGAAACTTTGATGCTATATATTAAAGATCTAAAGAATTTTAAAGAAAACCATGTTCATGGATTGGAAGAATTCATATTGTAAAATTTAAATACTACCAAGCTAACTGAAGATGCAGCATACCTTCCATGAAATCCAAATTTCCATTGACAGAAAGATGGCTGGTAAGGTAATATTATCAGAGAATTTTTTTTTTAGTATTGCTGAATGAGAAACCTGAAACATTAAAATATATATATAAATATATTATATATATATATATATATATATATATATATCCCATTTTCTTTCTTGGCTCAAATGGTTCTATTAATTTTTGATTCATTGACCAAAATGTAAAGTAGAAATTATCAAGTTTCACTTTAAATTAAAGATCTTAAGAATCCAAAGAATGAGTGTAGAAGTACCGTTTCTCTTAAGCTATGTAAAAGTGTAAAGAGCTGTTTAAACAAACCTATGCTGAACTTACAACATGCAAATATGTGTAAAATTATGCAAGTCTATCTTAAGAATTTATCACAAACACAATCTAAGATAAATATATATTTGATACACAATATAAAGAGACTACCAAAAACCACACCACTTTGAAGAGAAGGTGGAGGAATCCATTTCTCGACCTCTAGATTTTTTGCAAAACTATAGTTATCCAGACTACGTGCTACAGTCCTAAGGACAGACACACAGAACTGAGAGTCTATAGATAACTCCTATGTTTATAACTAACTGATTTTTGACAAAGGGACTAGGTCTATTTATGGGGAAGAAACATTCTTGTTTGTTTGTTTTCTTGTTTTGTTTTATTTGCAAACAGTAGTGAAATTGAATCTCTACTTGTGGAGAATAAAGTTAGACCTTCCATCACATATATAAAATTGAGTCAAAACGATCCATGTTATCAACCGAGAGAAAAGTTCAGAGACCATGTAGGAAAAAAATTATAGGAGTCATTCTCCCTAACTTTGGATTTGTCAGTAGATTCTAGATATAACACCAAAAATGTGATGCTGAACAAAAAGAGGTGCAAACTTCATGAAAATGATAAACTTTTGTGTGCAGGAAAACATTCCTAAGACTATTATGATCCATACAAAATATCAAGGTATTTTCAATATATTTTAACACGTGAATAGGAGTCTCTCTGAAAAGACAATATACTCTACAATTCCAACTATAGTACATTCTGGAAAAGCAAAACCAGAAGCAATAAATAAAAAGAGTTGTTGGCTGCTGAGTGTTGAAGGGAAAAACGCACAGGAGGGAGATAGGACTTCTCACTGCATAGTCAGAGTATGTATGCTACTGCGTTGTCAGTAGATATATCAAGTGGAATTTGGAAAACAAAACCATACCTTATAAAAGGAGATGTTCAGTGAGAGCATGAGCATTAGCTTACAGTAAATAACAATAATGTGGTTCATCAGGCTTGAAAAGCATAGTTCACCTCTTCAGGGTGTCAATAGTACGGAAGCTCTCTTTGGTTTCCTTTTCTAATCCTGTGATAAAATATTGATATAACAAGTCAAGGGAGAAAGAGCTTCTTTGACTTACACCTCTTGGGAATGCAGTCCATCCGTAAAGGCAAAGTATAGCAGCGGGTGGGGAGCAATGGAGGTATAGGAGCAGGAAGTGCCTGGCCACATTAGAAAGTATTCAGGAAACCCAAACAGGAAGTGAGGCCAAGATACAAAGCCTCAAGTCACTCCCCCACAAACTCATTTTCTTCAGCAAGGCCCCACCTCCATAACCTTCCTAAATAGTACCACCATCCAAGGACCAAGCCCTCATTCATGAGATCACATTCAAACCACTACACTGCAAGAAGGGGAATCCTATTATACAGATTCATTTTTATTTCTATAAAGGTAAAAAGTACTCTAACAAATAATGTCTAGCAAACAAAATCCAGCCAAAATATAACACAGTTACATAACTGAGGAAATAGATCATTTTCTTTTTTGTCATGTTTTTTTGTCATGACCCTTTGAACTCTCTTACTGTCTTCATTTTTTTTAGAACATGTAACAATTTAGAGCTTAATATTTCTGAAAATGTTTGATATTGTCCATAACATGTGAGCTCACTGTAATCTTCATTGTACCTTTTTTCTCCTCGAAGTATCACACCACAATAATTGTGATGAATATCAAAATGAAACAAAACCAATTAAATACAGAGCCAATCAAATGAAAGTGGTTTTCCCCCAAACTCGACCCACATGTCAGTCTCTTGGAGTTAATCCACTACTGACTGTGAGTTTCATATGCCTTTCATAAAACTGATTTTGATCAAATACTTTGTTTTGGTTAGTTTAACATGGTGCCTTGATCTGTGGCTCTATCCCCTCATTCCATGAAAATGATCCAAACCTCTGCTTCTTATTATACTACGTCATTGTAGCCCAGAAAGTCATTTTGTCAATAGGGATTGTTACTGCAGTAAAGATTTATGTATTTTTCCAGTGCAAGTTACAGCGATGTAAAACTCAAGTTACTTTCATATGTGGATATTGATTTGCAGTCAAGGATCACATTAGGGGATTATAGTTCCCTTTTGTGAGGGGTTGCTAACAGTTGTTTAAACATTCTGTGGTATCAAAAATGTTCTGTATTTCAACTAAACCTACCTCCCTAAACAACCCCCCTTCTGTGGCCTGCTTTGGGTTATAGAATACAAATATGCAAGTATCTTCAGTAAGACTCTGTTCATATTTCTTTTAGGATTCACCCATAAAAAGGGGGGAGAGCATGTACAATCTTTGTTTTATGGTTTCCCATGATATATTTTTTAAAGAAAGTCCAGTGCTTTCCAAAGCTGTTTGCTGGATGTCCATTAAACCCTGTGAGTCATTCAAGGCACTAGAAGTAGGATAGACTTAGAAAGTCCTGATGTTCTCAGGAAATAGTGCAATAAGATAGACAGTGAGAACTAAGCTAAGTATGAGCAAATAAAAGACTACATGGAAAAGAAAAGGAACCTGAAAGTGAGGCGCTATTATCTCTAATGATTTATTCTTCGTAATTTGATGGTGTGTGTGTGTGTGTGTGTGTGTGTATGTGTACACATGTGGAGGTCAGATGTCAATTTTATTGAGTTAGTTCTTTTCTTCCACCTTTACATGCAGTCAGGGGATTGAACTCGGGGTGTCAGGCTTGCAGCATCTGAGCCCTCTGAGCCTGCTAACCCATCTCACCAGCCCCAAAGGCAACATTTGGGTAGAAACTGTGAAATGAAGAAGTGGTGAGATGATGAAGAAATGCTCATGCGTGGTAGAATAAGGCACAAGTGTCCACGATATAGATGGAAGGAAGTTTGTTTCTTACTCATACTTACAGTAGCAGCAAATGACCAACATTTCCATGCAGTTGCCCAAGGCAGAATTCTCCAGAAGATGGGAATGAGAGATGGCATCTAGATATGCTAGAGGCTGCATCACTGATTAAAAACTCCAAGTGCAGAGAATCTTTGTCTCTGGCAGGCAGGCATGGTTGATCTGGCTTTCTCAACTTTCCCCTCAAGTGTTTTCTGTATACTTGCTCCTATGATATATTCTTCAACACCCTCGTTCCCAAGATGAGTAGACACCATTCCCTAGGGAGAATTGTCCTGACATGGCCCCACCCCTCATTTCTACAATTAAACACTTGATGTGTTTACATGAGAGAGCAAAGCATCACCTAGCAGTACACCTGAGCCTCCTGAAAAGAAGGGATATTACAAAGCCCAAGTAAGATGTCAGTCTACTGGAGGGAACAGGAGTTCCACAAGGGGAGCAACAGAACCAAAAAATCTGGGCACAGGGTTCTTTTCTGAGTCCGATACTCCAAACAAGGACCATGCATGGCGATAACTTAGAACCCCTGTACAGAAGTAACCCAAGACAGCTCAGTATCCAAGAGGGTTCCCCAATAATAAGACTAGGGAACATCTCTGACATGAACTTATGGACTGGCTCTTTGATCACCTCCTCTTGAAGGAGGTGAGCAGCCTTACCTGTCCACAGAGGAAGACAAAGAAGCCAGTCCTGATGAGACCTGATAGACTATGGTCAGCTGGAAAGGGAGGAGGACCTCCCCTATCATTGAACTGGGGAGGGACATAGGAGAAGAAGAGGGAGGGTGGGATTGAGAAGAGATGGGGGGAGGGTGCTACAGCTGGAATACAAAGTGAACAAACTGTAACTAATAAAAAAAATGAAAAAAAAATCCAAGGCTCAGGACGGTGTATAGGGGTTAATGGGCATGAATACTTATCAAAACTGATAATAAATGGACTTGATAGGTTTAAAAAAAATAAAAAGATGTCAGTCTAGTCACCCAAGATGGATTCAAGAATTGGGTTTATTGATTTTCTTTGGACCAACCAAATGGTGGAAATTAGTGTAAAGGGTCTTGTTTGTCCACACTTCTAGAAAGATAAGTGCAGCATAAGTTTCCTTCCAATTGCAGAGTAGTGGCTCAAGGAATGGGATGGGGAAACTTTCATGGGTTTTCACAGATGCTCTGCCAGGGAAAAACCAGGGGAGGGTAACTATTCATTGTTTATAATTCTTTCGTCAGTCAACTTTGAGGTCATCCATCAGATGAAAAGCTACACCACCACGCTGCTCTGAGGGGAGGGTACGAATCCTTGGGGAAAGTGCCGGTAACTGATATCTTCTTACCTCCATTAATTTGGGGGTTTGAGGTATTCCTCCCTCAGATTCCTATTCTTGTACCTAAAACTTTCTTGTAAATATCAAAAGAGAACAGCACTGGTTACTTGTTGTTATTGTGGTGAGGTGTGTGTGTGTGTGTATGTATGTGTGTGTGTGTGTGTGTGGTGTTTCGTTTCCTCAACTTGACACAACGTAGAAGAAAGTTCAGTTAAAGAATTTCCTTGAGCAGATTGGCTTGTGGTCATGTCTGTGATAAACTGTCTTGATTGGTTATGAATGTGGGAGGACCCATGTACTGTGGCTGGCAGCAAACATGACTAGATGGACCTGGGCTATATACAAGAAAGCTAGCTGAGCAAGCCAGAGAGCAAGGCCACTTGCTCTTTCCTGTTTTCTACTTTCCTTCCAGCTTGAGTTTCTGCCCTGACTTTCTTCAGTGATGGATGTGTAATCTAAATTCTTTCTTCCCCTAAGCTGCTCTCGGTGGTGGCATTTAGTGCAGCAGCAGAAGGAACCCAGAACATGTCCTTTAATATTGTCACCCCACACTCTGAGCAGGAAGCACAGTTGCTACTTCCCACTGAAACATTTGGGGTCAGGCCAGCTGCATTCTTCATGAGATGGACGCCATGTGTAAAGTAAAACCTACAGGGCTTTCTTCTGTAGTCTTGCAAAAGGTTCCAGCTCTGTCGACATTCCATTTTATAACCAACGCTGTGAAGAATTCAGGATGTGAGATTTTGTCTTCTTGTAAACTAACAGGTTTAGTCTGCCACAGATTCACCGATACTATAAAAGCAATTGAACAAACGTGTGTGTGTGTGTGTGTGTGTGTGTGTGTGTGTGTGCAGACAAGATGCTTCTTCCAGGTCACAAATGAAGGCTGTACCAGAATGTTGGCATGTCAGATCAGTTGCTGACAAGCTAGCCCTCATGTAACAATGCAGAGAGAGGTGGGCAGTCCCTGACAGTACTATGCCTGCTTTTCTAGGGTGACTTCTTGCTGAGGCCATCTGAATGTTTTACAGTGGGCAGTAAGTGTATCTTTTGCTCCAGAGGCAAATACTGTCCCCATTGCCCAAGACTGTTGACTGTACAGATGTACATAATGGTCTGAAGCTCCACACCTCAGGCATAAAACATAAACAAACACAAAAGAGCTGTAGGAAGTTGCCTCCACCGAACCTCATGATAGAAGATGCAGAAGTAAACGTGTCTGGAGTTCCAACGTGGACACGCTTGACAGAGTTCAAATGACAGAGAAAAGCCAACTAGTGTGGAGCTAGAAGGGAAACAGGAGAAGACTAGGCAGAGACCACATCTCTGTCTTTAAACCTTTGCAGTAAATCACACACATACACACAGAAAAAAAAAAAAAGAAAAAGAAAATCCATATCCTGCTTTTCACTTTGTGAGGTGCAAGTACCAAAAGACTTATTCGATCAGGCAAAATGTTATTAATTTAAGCACAGGTGCCATTCATGTCTCACCGTTGCTGCTCAAATCAACTCTAGGAAATTCTACCCATTCTGTGACATAAAGAGCGATGATTTTCACTATTGTAGAGAGAGTGATCGCAATCAAAATGGAGATTCCATGATTCAGGTTCAAGCGCACGTTGATAATATCACCTGCTTTTAATTTGAGATGGATCAGTGAGGCAGGACCGCACTACCACCAAGAGCCTTGGTGCTGGCGGTAGCCCTCCACCATGGATCTGAGGACAGACCTCTAGAACTGAAGTCTGACCTTTCCCGTACTGATGAAGCCAGACCCCTCCACCTAGGAGATGACCGCTACCACAGCCCTGTGGGAAATGTTGGCTGGACTGAAGAAATTCAGTCATCTGTCCCCCTTCCTTAACTACAGACACGATTTAAATAAAGGGGTCGTCAATATTCCTTAGCACTTAAAAAAACTTACATTTGTCACAGTAAACTCTGGGGGAAAGAACTAAAGGCGCATTATAACCCTGCCTGAGTCGCGGGGTGACTGAATCGATTGCCTCCGTAGTTCGTTGTTCAACCCTAGACCCGCGTTTCCACCCTTCCTTAAAATAATGACTGCGCTTACACATATGAGATGCAAGGCACAGAGTGCTGTCTGAGTATTTCCAGAGAGAAAAACTGGTCTCATCTCCGCATGGCAGTGTGCCTGTGAGGCCTGCGCAGTCCCAGCCCCACCAAGAACTCAGAAGGGCAACCAACCTTTAGAGCAGAAGTGGGGACTATTTTTATACTGCAAAAGTCTTGGTTTTATGTTTATTTGTAAAATTCTGGCAGCTATTTTGAGATGTTTCTGAGTTGCAATAAGAAACATTATGTCCATGAATTTGAAAAAAGAGGGAAAAATTAAAAATACGAACGATTTTAGCGTATGGATTTTTTTTTGAAAATTCAAATTCATTATCAAACAGATTTTGATATTCTTGTGTGGGTTTTGTGTAGGGGGATGTGTCTCTCCTTGCTGGCTGTTTCTGGAAGATGCTTAAGGGGGAAAAATAACAATCTTTTTAAAAGATTCTGTGTTCTAGTTTTGCAAAGTACATTTTTAAACTAGTTTTTTTTTTTTTTTTTAAAGTTTGTCTGCAAAGATGATGGCTTCACACTGACTGGAGAGAAGAGAGCTGGAGGCCAGTGGGATTCTGGGTTAGAAACACGAGAGCAAAGTGTTCTCAGAGGCTTTGAAGTCAAGTAAAGGGAATGGGTGACTTGAGTTCTTCAGCACGGCCAACATTTTCCATCAGTGCTGTAGTTAGTACATGTCTAGCCCCAGCATTTTAGTAGTGGTCTATCCTTGGCATTATACTGGAGGTCTATCCTTAGCACTATAGTGGGGCCAACCCTCAGCTCCATGGTGGAGGTTTACTCTCAGTGCCAAGGTAGAGATTTATCTTCACAGGCCCTTTCTTGATGGTGCTGGAGTCCTGCTCCATCTCACTGACTAGCTGAAGTAAAAAGCAGGTGATATTATAAACGTGTTACTGATCTCCTCTGGATCTAAATCCAGAGGCCATTGTGTGGCTTTGAGGGAGTCACTTCTTTCAAGACCTGGATGAGACATTAGGTTAAGAACCCTCAATCAGTTAGTAGATGTGTATTTAAAAAGCAAAGAAAAGCAGGAGATAAACAAAAGGGGGATTGTTCAGCTCATGGAGCTGTTGCCAGGTAAGCATGGGGAGCTGTGTTCAACCAGCACGTGCAGAAAAGCCTGGCACGGTGGTGTGTACCCGCAATGCCAGCACTGGAGATATGGAGACCGGTGAGTTTGCCTGGCAGCCAGCCTTGCCTATTTATTGAACTTCAGTCCTATAGGCAGCCATGTTTCAAAAAACGATTTGTACATCTCTGAGAAATGATATTCCTGAGGTTGACTTTTGGCTTCCATATGTGTACATGTATAAACAGAGGCACACAGAGACACAGCTGTACTCAGGACCATGTACACACAGAAATCAATATCATTATCACTATTATATCCACTGGACACAATATTACTAGCTATTAATTAATAACTACTATTTAACCTGAGTACAGTCCAGGTACCAAGCCTCAAATCAACCCCGCACAAGACTCTGCTGTGGATGGGCAAGGCAGCCGTGTTGTTTCTCCATGAAGAAATAGATAAAACAAAATAAAGTATTACTTCCAAGTCATAATAGTTCTGTCTGGATTCTAAATCCACTCTTGTTTTGTTATCCTGCTGTACAGCTTCGTTGTCCTTGATTCATCCTTACCCTGAGCTCTTAAAAGGAAGAAAGAGGGAAAAAATTTAGAGTGAAGTCCTGGCTGGTGATTCTCTAGAACCTGAAGTGTTCATCAACACCTTGAGAAGCATGTTATCAGCCTGCGGAGCCGTGTGAGAAAAGAGAAGCGATGTGGCGTTTATTGCTTAAGAATGTGAATTTACTGCTAAGGGGCAGCCCACTTTGCACACTTCTGTTGACTGGTGCGTTGCAAGGTAAACACCATTTGGGATGCCATCATCAGCAAGCTGGCACCGGGCAAAGCCTTTAGCCTTTCGCTAATCGACTTGTTCCCAACATTCTCAGGACACAATGTGGAACCTATGTACGTGATTCACGCACACTCTGAGTACATGTGAGTTTCGAATGATCAGAGAGAATGCTGTGCATTGATTCATATCTGTTCAGCATTTTCCATAATCAGTTTTAAGCACTGGCAATAATGCAGTTGAACTCAACAATATACCTAATGGCAACAATTTGGAGATTCCAGAGAAATTGAGAGGGATGTAAATGTGATGGTTAGTGCCTATTTTTAACTTGACAGCATCTGAGATCACCTAGGAGACAAGTCTCAGGGCATAGCTGTGCATGATTTCATAGATTAGGCTAACGGAAGGGGGGCCCACCTTAAATACAGATAGCACTGTTCCATGGGCTGGCGTCCTTAAGTGAACAAAGAAGAGACGGCAAGCTGAACGTAAGCATCTTTTCTTCTCTCTTTGCCTCCTGACTATGGGGAAATGTGACCAGTTGCCTTCTGTTCCTGTTGCCAGGCTTTTACCACCCTGATGGACTCTGCTCCAGAACTGTAAGCCAAGATTATCCCTTCCTTCTTTCATTAACTGGCTTTTGTTAGGTGTTTTGTCACAAAATGAAAGGAATAAATAGAGGTTTTCTGTGCAATCTAAGCTTAGAAGTGCTGTGCACAGAGAAACGTGGTAAGAAAAGGCACTACAGTTTGCAAAACAGTCGTTTCTCATGGAAGTCTCATGATACTGCTTGAGGCCAGCTGATCACCCAGCTCTGTTAGCCTGGGAAAGGCATGGCAGCAACAAAGTTTTTGCAGGATCCTTTGGTCAAAGTTACAGTGTGTTGTGCTTTGAATCTAAAATGATCCTGAAGGCTCCTGTGTTAAGGGCTGAGCTGCATCTAATGGACCACAGGACATATTTCTGCTGCTGTAACCTTTTGCCTCACCACAGGCCCACAGAAATGAGGTAGCCCAGAATGGCTAAAACTTCTGGAACATTTCATCAAGATAAACCTCACCTCCTTTAAAGCTTTTTTCTCTGCCACTTTGCCATAGCAATAAACACTGGACTAACGCATAGACCCTTAGTCAACTGATGCTTTAAATTCCACTTCAAAACAGCCCAAGTACCCATTCTCATTCTAGCAGAACCTCTGACCTATAAAGCCATCAGCTAGCAAACTAGTGTTACTTTAAACAACAATTTTGCATTCAGGAAGAGAAAACAAATATTATCTCCCATGCCCTTGAACTCTAAAGAGAACCAGGATTAGCCCGTATTGAGTGAGGGCACAGATTGCCTCCATTTTATCTGGTTCTTGAGTTTTAATTCCCAGCCATCTTGTGATGTCCGCATTATCATACACAAGTGGGACTTACACACAGGGTGGGGGGGACTGAGGCCTTTACACATAAACTAGATACCAGTCTCTCACTTAAGGAACTCAGGTGTGGGCTGGAGTTTAAACCTGCCACTGGGGTCTTCATTCCCATCTTGTCATTCTATCTCTTGTTTGCAAATGGTCAAAGCCAGGGTTCTCTACACAGCCAAAAGTGGGTGCTTATGGTGTGATGATGAGAAGGTGTGCACACAGAAAAAAAAGGAACACCCCCACATATTTTTAAAGATAAAATGAATGTTAGTTTTACCAACAAGATTGTATTCTGCAGACAATTGTTCATTTCTTTCATTATAGACACACATAAATTATGTATATATACAGATAGGCAGCATACATATTATTTATAAACATGCATATACGATTTTAGAGATGTGTTCTTAGTTCTCAGGGTGGTGGTTACTGTACAGTGCAGACTGGTCTGGAACACAGAGGATCCTCCTGCCTCAGCCCCTCCTGAGCTGTTCACACTACTTAGTGCCTGACTGCCTTTCTGTTTAGTTGTTCCCCTTCTGAACAGGAATATATGGAAATTGTGTTAATCAGGATCCATTGCACAGACAAGGGGAACAGAGACTCTGGAGTTCAAGCTATGCAAAACTTGGTAATGGAATTCGTGACTCTTAGAAGGACCCATTAAGCCCTATTTGCCCACCAGATGCCATGTTCTCTGAAATGGGAAATCTGTGCTTGCATTTATCTGTTGAAGCTGACAACCTGTTTGAAGAGAGCTGCTGGGACTTTTCTCTTGGCCACACCTGTCAGGGTGACATCATGGTCAAAGACTGAAGAGGAACAGCAAGAGAAGGCAAGGTTGAGTCTGAAACGGCTGCAATGAGCGTCCATTTATAGCTAGAAATATCTCTCTCACTCTGGGGGAAGGGCAGCACTGTGTGAGGGAGAAAAGCCAAGCAGGGGTCGCTGCTGGCTGTGCGGAAGTCAGCATCCTTGATTAAATTACCATCAGGTCACTTTGCAGGGCTTTAATGAAATACTTTGCATTGCAGTATTAGCAGCCTTGTTGTGGAAAGGTGGCTGAAAGGGTTGAAAGTTGTAGGAAAATGACACGACATGTTTTTAGGACTGTGAGATGCCTTGCACTGTTCAGACATGATCCTGTAGAAATATGCCTCCCTTACTTATGGGACTTCGAACATCCTGCAAAGACTTGGTTTGTGGCCATGAAAACTCAGCTCTTTTGTTATGGTGGGGAACAGTGAATGCAGAGCACACATGCATTGTGAAGAAGGAAAGGGTTAACAAGGGTGTGGAGGCTACAGGAAGCTGCTTTGAAGCTGCAGAGGAAGCAGTGCATACTCAGGCTAAGGAGAAAGCAAAGAGAGGTTCCAGAGGGCAGTGGGAGTGGAGCTAGGAGGCCACGATTTCCAGATGGGAGTTCAGAGCCACTCTCAGGTTGGCATCTAAACTTCCTGATCTTACTCTTCTTCAGGATTCTTAGTTTCTGTGGTGAATTGATAGTGGCCTCTCCCAAAGATGCTCATGCCCAACTCCCAGCACCCCTGAAAGTAGCATGCAAATTGAAAGGGCCTTTTGCAGGTGTGATCATGGGATTTGTGTTGGGAAGATTAGTCTGGACTTTCTGGGCGTCTCGATGAGACCCCACATACTTCTGTTTGGATTGGCAGGAAGGTCAGAAAGGCCAATGTATGTTTGGAATCAGCAACTGTAATGACAAGACCAGAAACCAATGAATGCTGCCGCTGATAGAAACAGGAAGATGCAGAGGCAGTTTTCTCTGGAGCTTCCAGAAGAACATTTCTGCCCCAGCTGGAGCCTACATTCATTATTTTCCTCATTGCTGCTACAAAACACCTGTCAAAGGCAACATAAGGAAGAGTTTATGTTGGCTCCTGGTTTGAGGATACAAGTCAGGATGGCTGCAAAAGCATAGTGAGGCAGCTGGTCACACTGTACCTGCAGCTGGGACGGGAGAGCTAGATCCTGGTGTTCAGCTCACACTCTCTTTCTCATCCAGCACTTCAATTCATGCATGGTGCCATTCCCACTTAGGCAGTAATTTCCTACTCAATTAACCCAGTCTAGAAACCCATTCATTGACTTTCCCAGGTATTTGTCTCCAAGGTGATTCCAGATCCTACCAAATTGATTGTCCTACCAAATATTGACCTTCACCAAGGCCCATAAGTTTACTTTATTTTTAGTTACATAATTTAGTAACTATTTAATTAACTAATTTTAATTGATTTTAGACTTCCAACATGTCAAAAGTTCATGGATACATTTATGTTGTGTTTTGAACCATAAATCTGTGGTAATTCGATTCAGAAGGAACAGGAAGCAATGCCCCTCTCCCACCTTATCCTACAAAGACCCAACCTAACATTGTCTGTTTTGCTTTCTCAGCTGGTTTAAAACCAAAAGAAAAACCAAGGGAGGGTCTGGAGAGAGATAGCAGAGGATCAAAGTAGGAGGGAAAAAATGGGAGGAAGAGGAAAAGGAAAAAAATTAAGGAGAAAAAAAAAAGCAAAGCCCTGGTTAGAAAAAAACACCAACCAAACAGAATGCATATAAGCTTTTGTATGTGTGTGTGCATATTTGTGTGTGTGTCTGTCTGAGTGCAGTTTCCCAAAGAAGCCAAAAGACAGCACCAGTTCCCCTGGAGGTTGAGTTATAAATGGCTGTGAACTGCCCACCATGGACTCTGGGAACCACACTCATAAGAGCAGTGTGTGCTCTCAACTGCTGAGGTATCGCCCCAGTTTCAATCCATGAAAGCTGTGATCAGAGCTGTATCTGTGTGGCTTTACATCAAAGATGGTTTTCGTTTGGTGTTGATATTGTGGCAGATAGAAATGAGAAAATGCATCTCAATATGGTACCAAGGCCGACCTTGGTATCTTTCCCCAGTTAATAATAGCGTTGCTTCTGAATAACATCTCCCTGAATATTCTCACCAGTGCATGCTTCCCAGTGGTCCTCAGAGCTTCCTCCAGACACTATGGGTGCTGGAAAAGGAACTTTGCCTACCTGCTTCCTGTCCCATCTCAACACTGTTACTGTAACTGCAGTAATCAACACAAGGATTAAAGTTGTCTCAGCTCTAGTGCCCACCATGATTTCTGCATTGGCCTGCAGTTAACTTCCTGCAGATAGCAGTATGACACCTCTCTTGGCTTGTCAGTCCTTTGTAATGGTTTTGTGCCCCTATTGTATATGTAATGAGATTCCTGATGACTAAGTCCTGGCTACTCCCTCTTCCTGGGCTCTACATCCAAGCACTTCTTCCTACCCACTGGATGGTAGCCTTGATCTTGATGAGTGGGCTGCCATGTTTACCTTTTTCATTTCCTGCTCAAGTCACTGCACATGCACTAGCCCTGTCTCGTGGGCATGAGAGCATGAGCTTCCCTAGACACCCTCTTCTTCAATTTCTTTCTGCAGAGACTTGAAGGTTTTTTTCATACAAGTTTTTCATTTATTTGGTTAAAATTACATCAAGATACCTTATGGGTTTGTTTTGTGTGTGTGTGTGGGGGGGCTATTGTGAAGGGTGTTGTTTCCCTAATTTCTTTCTCAGCTCATTTGTTTTATATAGGAGGGCTACTGAATTTTTTTTTTTAAATTGTATCCAACCACTTTGCTGAAGGTGTTTATCAGCTGTAGGGAGGGGACAGGGAGGAAGACGGAGGGAGAGTGGGACTGGGAGGAGCTAAGGAAGGAGTCTTCAATTGGGATATATAATGAATAAATTGTGAAAAAAAAACATTAAAAGAGAGAGAGAGAGAGAGAGAGAGAGAGAGAGAGAGAGAGGAGAATGGAAGCTGGCTGACACCTTGTGGATTCTAACCTTTCAAGAATATTGTCCTTGGCACATCCAATTCTCTAGTGGTTCCTGTGATTAACCCAAGTTTGGGAATGGTAAGGGTGACACACACACACCTCTCCAATCTTGCTCATTACCTCAGTACCATAATGGTGCAGCTCCAGCGAGTGCTTAGTGAAGCAAGGGAGTATCGTGCCATGACAGAGACAAGACAGAGAGAGAGATAGCATTTCAAATTGTTGCCTCAAGTCATAGTGAGAGTTGTCAATCCTAATGGAAAAAAAAAGTTGACATGGGAAGCAAATTTGCTGAAGTGCATCAAGTAGGGCTGCTAGATTTAGCAAATAAAAATATGAGACACCCAATTAAATCTGGATTTCAGATATGTAAAAACATTTATTTTAGCAAAAATATGTCTCATAATATTTTGAACACAATTATACTAAAAAGATTATTCTTTATTTATCTGAAATCCGAATATAACTCCGCATCTTATTCTTCCTTTGCGACTTAAACGCCAACTTTATAAGTAGCCCCATGACATGTGGAGGGAGTGATAGAGATGGAGAGATATATAAGCGCATTTGCCTTCTGTAGGAAACACAGCAGATAGCAAGAAGGGACACATGGCGAATGGACATAATAAAATGTTCTAAAGCAAGGACATTTGAGTTCTCGTGATTGGGAACTTAACTCAGGCTGGGTACAAAGGCACATATGGGGCATGTGATTCTCTCAGTTCTCAGAGCATCCCGATAACAGCCCTGACTGCTGCTTTAGCATGGACCTCTTTATCCCCTCAAATGCAAAAATGCTCCACAATTCAAAATTTCTTGAGTGCTAACACACCACGAATAGAACACTTCACACCACGAAATTTTTCCATGGGCAAAATTTTTAAAAATTGCAGATAAAATTACCTCCAAGATATATGTATAAGATGTGTATGAAGCATAAATGAATACTGTATTCACGATGGGTCCCCTACGGAGACATATAAATATTCCAAACTCATAAATAGTTCTATGACTGAAACACTTATGGTCCCAAGCAATTTGGGTGAGGCCTGTTCAACCTGTGCAGTCAAGTACACCAGGAGTGTAACTGAGTTCCTAGGACCCCCAGGCTAGCTCAGAACTGAGGCTTGAAGGATAAATAACAACTTGCACCTGGATAGAGAAGAGTGTCTAGGTTTGAGGAGAGAAGAAACAGGAAACCAGGAAAAGCAAAGGCTTGAGGGCTTAAAGACACCATAGTTTGGTTTCTCGTGCAGAGAAAGCTAGGAGGTGAATCTCACAAGAGACGAGAGCAAGACAAAGGCATCGAACTCAACCTCTGGGTGCTGAGAAATGGGAGGAAACAAAGCCAAATCCTCACTTAATGGATTGCTCCAGCTGTCAACAAGGAAAAAGAGTAACTGCAGAAGAGTAAGTGCTGGCCAGAGTCAGAGAAAAAAAAGGAAAGGTGCTGTGAATGTGGCGGCTGTGAATGCCTAGAGAGGCTTCTCAGCAGAGAGATGGCCTGAGGACCTCCTGCCTTCGCTGTCACCAGCCACTCTTTGGTGGTAGAACCACAGAGCCCACCATCTTAAAAGACTCCTCCACACTTCTAGTCCCACTCCACAGAAGAGCAAGCTGCTTGTCCACAGCTCTTCCTATACTGGAGCTTCTGTGAGTGTGACTGACAGCTTTCCAAATCCCTATGAAGATTCCTCACTGAGCTTTTCCATCTTGATTGAACTCTAAGGAAGAAGGAAGCTAAGATGAGGGCACTGAAGACTAAATCCTAACTCCAGAGATAACTGACTCTGTTTGTGATGACTAAAAGCAAAAATATGACAACTCACATTGTCGCTGTAATAAATTACAATTTGGTGAAATGAAAACACAATGGATGGAATCCAAAGGAATATGGCTTGAATTAAAACATTCACAAAGCAGTCTCTGTCTGCTCCTCAGTGTCTTAGACCACGGGCTAACCAAACACAGCTTCTATCCTTGTTCCCTCATGCTAGACACCCACACCAAGGTCAGGAGGTAGTACCACCAACCTGGCAAACTGAGGTCTTTCCTTGGCATTGCTTCGAGATTCTTCCTCAAACTGGAGAAGTCCACATTTGCAAGCTAGCTGAGTGCTTTTTAATAACTACTACACAGAGTTAAAAATACCCAGCCGTTGCCTACTCTCCACTTCTTAGAACAGTCCTGGCATTAAAATGTTGCTTTTGCACAGTGTTTTCCTTTCTGGATATTTTTTTTCAGTCAAGAGATTTAAAATAATTTCTTCTTAATATTATGCCTGTCCTGTATCTGAGGGTAAGGATGAGCTTGACTTGAGCAGGGCTCTAAATGAAGCAGGTTGGCGGCAATCTGGGATTACTGCAGCTCGTCCCCGGAGGCTGTCAATCATGGAAGCCTTACAGAACTCAGGTCTGGACTTGCAGTGTTCAGGAGGCCTTCAGAACATCACACCTAATTTTCGCAGGTAGCTCAGATCTAACTTCCAAGAGTTCAGTTGTATGAAGGGAAGGCATTTGTCATTTGTGTGGCAGAAGCTCAAAGGCAGATTGAGAGTTTTCTAAAATATTCTAGAAGGTAAGATTTTCTATGCTTGCTGCCCCCAGACCAGGGACAAAGGAGAGCCTTTAGTCCCCCAAACTTAAGCCCACATCATGATTTTTTTTTTGAGGGCACCTTCCCTCTGCCCTGCTACTTTGAGTATTAGGACACTTCTATTTAAAGCCTGCTCCCTACTGTCATGACATGACAAAGATCAAAAATAAAATGCAGAAATTCTGTCCCCTGTGAGTGCTAGTAAACCCCTGGCATGTGTAACAGTAGTGAAACTCTTCAAACTGCTTCTCAGGCACCACAATGCTCACCGTTGTACTATGCGGAAGGTTGGCTGTAAGGAAACAGCTCTTCTTGGCCCCATGGCGGAGAAATTGTTTACATCTGCATTTAAAAATACCCAAAATGTTCAATTATAATTGAAAAATGTATCAGTGTAAGTTATGGCAAAACACTCATTAGCATTTATGTTCGATATGTTCAAAGTAAAGTTTTACAAATTTTATAGTCATTTGACCTGGAAAAGCTATATTCTTCTGAGCTCCTTCTTGTTGACTTGACTATCTTCCAAAGTTCTCAGCTCAAAGCCATCATGACTTCACTCTCCCTCCCCTTGCTCTTAGCAGGTTTTATGAAGTCAGTCTCAAAGTACTGTCTGTCATCACTAAGTACTCCCACTGAATACTTTCTCCAGTTACTTGGTACTGTCTCCAGCCATTGAGTCATCTCTCTGCTTCCTTTCCTTCCTTTCAGCCCTTTCATGCCATGTTTTTATTTCCTCTTTCAGACACATCTGTATCCAACCTACCTACTCATCTCTCTTTCCCATGATGCCCCATTATACCCAGCAACCTAACTACTGTAACACAAGCACTGGAAGGCACCCCCAAAGCCATGTCCTGTTTCATCCTGCTCCATTTCTTACAACTGCAGAACAGCGTTATCTTTCAACACACTGCCCCTGAGCACCAAGGAAGGTGTGAAGGCAGCATTCCCTGCATCTGATACTGATATCTATGTCACCCACTGAAAACTCAGCTCAAAATGCAAAGTGCAGCATGTGGGGCTGTGACACTCCATCTGAAGCTGAGGGACTGCCTGCTTGTCACGTCCCTGCCCACACTTGGCCCGGGTCTATCACGTGTGCTGCCTACCTGCCTTATTATTACCACCAGAGGCATTCATAAGCCCCCGGCTTGCTCATCACAGTTTCTCCCAACTTTCCCTCTTCCAAAGCTTTGTAGGGTGTGGGCTTTCAAAAGGCAAATGCCAGGCTGTAGAGATGGCTCAGCCGTTAAAGGCTAGGCTCACAACCATGAATATAAAAAGGCAAATGCCTCAGTCAGGTTCTAAACTATGAAAATATCATCTTTTAAAGAAATCAGAATTTGTAACTTCAAAGTTAAGCTAGAAAGCTTGACCCCCCCAATGCAAATGCCGTTTAATTTGAGGTGGTTCTCATTGTAAGCAGGGTGTTAGGACTTGAGTCATATCTTTTAATTAATTCAAATATTAATGAAAATCATACTGATAAATTGCCAAATTATTTCTTCACCACCAGCTTTCCCCCCAAGTCTCTTCTTGCATGTTCATGTGGGCATCCTGATGTATCACCATTTTCCCAAGCTTGGAAGCACTTTTCTTTGTCTAATAACTATGACATCATCCTGTCACTGTGGCTAAATCATGGTCATTTATGATTCTTATCACATTCCTATTATCCACATTAAAGCAATAACCAATGCTGACTTCTTCTTTGAAGCTTTTTACTTTTTTGAAGATTTATTTGTGTGTGTGTGTGTGTGAGAGGAGAGAGAGAGAGAGAGACAGAGAGACAGAGACAGAGACAGAGACAGAGAGGAAGGGAGAGGAAGAGGGAGGGAGCATGACAGGAACAAGGACAGGGAAAGGGAGAGAGAGCCAGAGGTGATTTCTGTTCAGGTACCTGAAGAGGAAGGTGCTGGATTCCCTGGAGCTGGAGTTATGGGTGGTTGTGAGCTGCCTGATATGGATGCCAGGAAACATACTTGGTCCTCTGGAAGAGCAGCAAGTGTTGTTCAACACTGAGTTACCTCCCCAGCTCCTGCATCTTCATTCTTGACTTGCCTTAGAATTACTTCCTCTTTCCATGCTATGTCTTCTGTTATTATTTAAGCCTAGGTAATTGTCTCTAATCTATACTTTCATAAGGATCCTCAGATAGACTTGAACATTTCTTCTTCCCACACTACTTTCAATGCGTGGTCAGTCTAGAAAACATACCTCCCAAATAAATGTCCTCTATATAACCAAGTGCACACTCTTTAGAAGGGCATGGTAGACAGAAAGATGACTTATGCTCGGCTGTCTTTCTATCTATCTCCTGTTGCAGAGTTCATAAAACATTGCTTTATCATGTTTGCTCCAGAGACCCCACCATCCCTGTGAGCTCTGCTGCATGTGTGGCTGTGGTTTATTATTCTGTTTTAAAGAGGAGAAGAGGCCCAGGCACAGTATGTAACATCCAGAGTGGGCAGCCACTGGCAGATGTCACTAAGTCAGAGGCAGGAGCAAATCTGCAGCACACAGCTACTGTTTGACCTTCTCTTCTATGGACTTCATAGCTCTCTCTAGGAAGCACTGATTGTCCAGGAGTGGTCTCTCAAAGGATTTCTTTTTTAGCGACTTATATGAACATGTATCTGTATGAGGGTATGTGTACATGAGTGCAGTACCTGTGGGAAGCCAGGAAAGGGGAATGGATCCCCTAGAGCTGGAGTTATAGGCAGTTCTGAAAGGCTCATATCAGTACTGGTAACTTAACTCTGGTCCTTGAAAGAGCAGTGTGAGCCCCTAACCCCCGAGTCATCTCTAAAGCCCTCCACAAAGGATTTCTATACACATCCTGCACATTAGGTACCATGGTTAGACAACACAAATAGTCATTTCCGAGACATCCAACAGTGATGTGTGCAGAAGATGGTGCTGAGCTGCTGTTTTGCCTGGCATTTTATCAACCAGCAACCATGAAGGCTGGTCAGCAGGGAGTGGTGAATGGGTAGCCACACTCTGCTTTTAAGAAGTTGGAGGAATGAGCTAACACCTAGTGAGTTATTCCATCTCTACACGCAGCAAGGATCAAAACCTCCAAGCAATTACGGCAGAGACAACTACCTACCAGCTAGTGCCTAGCATGCTAAACCTGAGTCCAAACTTTACTCTGACAAAGATTCTAGTAGTTGCTGTAGTTATAAAATACGGACTAAATTTCATGAAGTTAACTCAACTCTAGCATAACCTACAAGGTGTTACCCTAAAGCCATGTCTGGGTTTGAGAGAATAATTCGTGTTCTCCAAATACCTTTTATTAAGAACTTAGCTGTGATAGAGCATAAACTCTTCAACTATTTACCAGGAATTGAAACCATAAATAAAACCTCTGTGTGGTGCCATAAAATTACTAAGCTGGAATATATTAATATTGTATGAGTGACTAAGTAACATCTTGAACATGTTTGCTAGTGGACGATACATTTAACAAGAATTACAACAGGCAATCTAAAGCTTTGCCTTTTGTTCTACCTTAATGTGTTTAATTCCTCAAATATCCAGAAAAGAAAAAAGAAAGGAAATTATATTATTTTCTCTTTTTAAATAGTTTTTTTTGCTAATGTTTAAAACCATTACTGATTTTAAATTGGAGGACAACTAAAACTATTTCTGAATTAATATTCCATATTTAGTAGGTGTGGTAGTATACATATTTAATACCAGAATTTAGAAGGCAAAGTGAGTTCAAAACCAGCCTGCTCTACATAGTGAGTTTCAAGCCAGCCCGCGCTACATAGGGAAAAACCTGTCTCAAAGAAAGTTCCAGGAGGAAGCAGCAGCAGTGGCGGTAGTGGAAGTCAGGCCCCTGGGTCCACTGGCTCACCAACTCAACTACCACCCAGGCCTAGATCTAGCGCTTTAAGTTGATCTGCCCCACCATCTACTCCATCTGTGAGCTGGTGTTGTGCGAGAAGGAGCCAGTGCAGCGGAACCAGAGCTACAGCCTCACCATGGCTCTGGGCAACTGCAGGATGTCTGAGATGAGTCTTGGTAATGGCCCAGGATTGAGGATGTGTCAGAAATCAGAAATCTTGAAGCAGACCATGAATATTTGCATGTAGAGCTGTTCGAGCAAAATAATTTACTGTGTTATATAGTGCCGTTTCCAGTGACACTACAACGAATGAAATGTGATAGAGAAGTAGGAAAGATGGAGGAAGAAAGCAGTGTGTGTGGTGGAGAGAGGCAGAACTAGAGACCCAATAGTAGTGACAGGTGTGAGAGAAGGCTGAAGTTGGTGGAGGAACATGTTGTTGCCTGGTAGAGTTGGCATGGTGGTGTTCAGCAGCCTGGAGCTTGTGGACTCAGCCCTCCATCAAGATCACCAGCCACACAATCGCCCTGTCTCTGAGCAATGACAGACAGGATGTTCCTTTTCTCAACTGGACCTCCTTAAAATATCTCCATGGTCTGTACCTCCTCTGGAGGCCATGTTGGTCTTGAGGGTCATGTCTGTGCCTGTGGTCTTGATGCAGCTTTGGGTGGTGTTGATGTCCATGGCCTGTGTTACTACCTGAGGCCATGTGGATGCCCGTGGTCAATGTAGTTAACTGAGGCCATGTTGATGCCCACGAGCTGTGCTGCCACTGGGAGCCATGTTGGTGTGGATGACTTGTGCAGTCACCTGAGGCCATGTTGAAGTTGTTTCCATGCTGCCTCTGGGGGATGTGTTGATGTCCATGACTGTTTTTACCACCTAAGGCCAAGCAAATGTTTGTGATTTGTGGTCCATCTGTGGTTTGTGCTGTTGCCTGGGGCCATATTGATGTCCATTGGCCAGCCTGCCACTGAAGGCCATATTGGATCCATGGCCCCTGTTACCTTGAAGGCCATGTTGATGTCCTTGGCCTTTACTGCCATGAAGACTATGGTATCTGTGACGCATTCATCAGCAGAGGGCTGTGTTACTATCTAAGGTTTGTACTGTTTCTAAAGACCAGGGAGAGGTTTTTGCGACATGCAGATGCTGGAGACCACGCAGATGTTCGAGCTCAGTGTTGTTGCCAAAAACCATGTAGAAGCCTATGACCTAAGCTCCCACTGACTGTAAAGGGCAAGAAAGCTACTTTTGCAGTGGTACCGATAACTGTGATACACAGTTGAGAAAGAAAAACATGGAGGGCTTCTGTGACAACCTCTGCTCCCCCAGTTTCACTCCCTCCAAAGCTAATAGCCTAGAAAGGAAACCATGAAGGAGAATCTTGGGAATGATAACGAGAACGCTGGAATGTAGCTCTCCGCGGTTGATGACTTCTGGCAGGGTTGCAAGTGGAGAAGGACTCAGTTGTTTTGGGAGGCTGGCTGGCCACTGGAAGTTTGACAAGGCCCCAGTGAGTATATGGACAACACAATTTTTTCTTTGTCTTTCTTATTTTATTTTTCCATAGGGTGTGTGGAGAGATCACAAAGATGAGGGCAGACATGGGAGGGCTAGGAAATGAGTGTGATTGGGGTGCATGATGTGAAATTTCCAAACAATCAATAAAAATATTATGTTGGAAAAATTCAATAGATTAAGTTTCGGAAATCTTGCAGGGCAAGGCATGATAATAAATATTAGACATAGTTTTCTACTCGCCTTCTAAAAGTTAACTTGCTTTCTTGTACGAATTTAGTTCCAATTTGTCTTGCTACAGAATATCTGCTGTCATAGTTCTGAATCACTTTTCTAATTTTTTTTTCATTCCTGAAGCTTTCCAGCAATTATTAACTAATGTGCATTTCTGAAGGCCAAGGAAATGCTCACTAGACCTGGAAATAGAAACTAAAGATGTGTAAATTAACACTGTTCTTCCAGCTGAAGAGCTCAAGGGAAAAAGAGAAAAGGACAAATCAGAAAACAATCCTGCTGTGATTGATCTTCATCCTCAATTGGAAGGGACTTGACAATGTAAGCAAGGTTCCGCCATCAGAGATAGGAGCTCCTCCTGTTGCCATGCATTCCCTGCCAAGGTGGACTAAAATCTGGGCTGTGGTAAACTCTTCTCTCTTTTCTGCTGCGTTTTGTTGGGGATTCGGTCAGTTCAGTAAGAACAGTCAATAGCACATTCTTCCCTTCACCGATCTAGTGTGGAACCTTCCAGCAGAGATCTCAATACACAGTGAGAAACAAGGAAAGGGTAATTCCAGAAATAAGAGAACAACAGTGGGCTTCAGTGAGAATAGCAGGTGTCCAAATCTCAGAGTCAACCTGGTCTTCCCTAAAACAACTGCATTGTGAGGCAAGAAATTCCCAGCTGCCTTTGGCAATATTGGTTTTTATAGAATTCTTATTTTACATGTATTGTCTGAGCAAACTTCAGTGAGTCCCTGACTTAATTACCAAGTAATAATTCTAATGTTTGGTCGTAGGGAAAAAAAAATAGAGTTTCAATGTCATGCAGATATTTATAACAAACAATAGTGCTTGATGTAATAGACTCCAAATTATTCTCAATTGTCCTATTGTGTGAATTATTTATGAACTTTTACACATCTGTAAACTCAGAATAAACCACTTTTAACCATTCCGTACATAGGACAAGAAAGATAAATAAATAAATAAATAAAAAGACCAAGTATTTGCCCATAGGATTCACTCACAATTTATCTACCTTGTCCAGTGTAGGGTATCACATGTACAAAATGCAATATTTCAGCTAACTAAACATTTAACTGTTGGATATTCATGCTGTATTTATTTATTGGTGCCTACAAGCAAATTAAAGTACTCTGAGAATTACTAAGCAGAAGACAAATAGCAGACAGTTTTAGTTTTAGTTTTTATATTCTTTAAGCGTTATTTTCTGGAAAAAAAAATAATTCTATTCTTAGAATAGTGAAAAAGTAGAGGGAATAATTAGAGGAGAGTTGGCCTGTATGTTTGGTGTCTATGCAGTGTAAATGTCTTACGAGCATATGATGTCAATGTGAAGGATGGATATTCTTCTTGCCATCCAGGAGGACCCACAGAGATTCATCAAATAAGAACAACCGCAGGCTCTGTGGCCTCAGTAGCAACAACCTTACCATCACCAGCAGGGAAAGAACAAAGTGAGTGAAAATCCTCCATCGCTCCTTTCTTCCTCTTCGACCTCTTGTTGACCTCTTCCACTGGCTGAATCTTGAGTAGAAGGCACAGGGAAGGTAGCCTAGTTAAGACAGCCCGTGGAAGTCAGCTTTCTCAGCCCTGAAGAAGTGGGGAAATGATGGAGTGAGCACAAGCAGCCAGCAAGAATGTCAACAAATCTCCACCTTGGCAGGGCATATATTCTAGAACATGCAGTGACTTAATATTGGCCTGAAGTCTAATTGTAGGTTCAGTAGATATTAGTGGTATTGTATTGGTATCAATAACATTATAGAGTATATTTTAGGACTTTTCTTACAAATAAAGTGCAATTTTACTTTGGTTATATAAATAAAAGATTACTATCAAGTGGGTTTTTATTTGCTCCTATGAAAATGACTGAGACTCATTATCCCATCTGAGCTTTGCCCTAGGTCAGATGAAGAGCAGGACAGAAAACCTAACCCTCAACTCAACATTCAGGGAAACTACACAGTTTGTGCTGCACATGGTTTGTCCCGCTGGAGAACGATCACAGCCTCCCTCGCTGCTGGCTTGATGGAGAAGGTGGGAGCGCATTAGACACGATGTGCTAGACTCGACCTTCCAAGAGTGAGCGCACAGGTGTGGTTCAGGGCACTAACTCTGGAAACATCTATACCAGATCCCTGTGGTAACGGTGTCGGTATATGATAAAAGAAAAATATTGAAAGCATAATTCAGGTTAATAAAGCAACCAGGTATAGATTATTAAGCAATCACCAGAAGAATTATGATTGATTATGATTGCATAAAACATGGAAAATGCCCACAGTATTAATTTCTAATACACACAACCAAATTGGCTATGTAAAGAAGTATTTCTGGCAGTAAGAATGCTACCTAAAAGGAATTTTTTATAAGTATTCTGTACTATTCTTCAGTACGTACTATACTTTGTTTTTAAAAGTCCTTTTCATATCTGCCAATGCTTTTCTGCATTATTTTTTCCCTGAAAAATTGTAAACCAATGAAAAGAACTTTCTTGTGATTTTTGTACGTATGAGTCAATCAATGAACTCTGGATCTATTCAAATCATTTAGCTGTATGGGAACAAGTACTATTTTTTATCAATTATAAAACAAAATATATCTTTACAAATATCCTATTTTTTTCAGCTTATGCACACCATTTCAGGTGTTCTAAATTAAAAATTTAGAGGGATTGTGTATGTGTGCGTGTGTGTGTGTGTGTGTGTGTGTGTGTGAATGCTAAAGATACAACATAATATTGCATTTGGTGCTAGAGTCTGAATGATTCTTCATATATCATTGGAATGCTGTTTATATTGCCAGAGTACATAGTAGGGAGAATTCTTTCCTTCTTCTTCTTCTTCTTCTTCTTCTTCTTCTTATTATTATTATTATTATTATTATTATTATTTAATCACTTTATAGCCTGGTCCCAGCCCCTTCCCTCTTCTCCTCCCAATCCCACCCTCACACCCCCTCCCCTATTTCTTCCTCTCCTTCTTCTCAGAGAAGGGAGGTCCCCAAGGGGTACCAACCCATCTTGCACCTCAAATCACAGCAGAATTAAGTGCTTCCTCTCCCACTGAAGCAAGATAAGGCAGTCCACCTGGAGGAAGGGATCCAAAAGCAGGCAACAGAGCCAGATGCAGCCTCTACTCCCATTGTTAGGGGACTCACACGATCACATCTGCTACATATGTGTAGGGGTCTAGGTCCAGTCCATGCATGCTCTTTGATTAGTGGTTCTGTCTCTGTGAGCCCCCAAGCTCACCCTATTGTTTGACAAACAGTTTGGATAATTCTTTAAAGCTCATCTTGAAATCTCTTTGATGTCAGTGCTTTGACGTCCACCTAAAATCCATATTCAATTGAAAAGCCTGATCAAGAATCATAGTAGAAGATGCAAGCTTTTAGGATCCCCAAAGCTTTCATCACTCAATGAAAGAGCAATCCGTGTTATTTGTTTAAATAAAGGATGTCACACATAAACAATAGACAAGATTCCCTTTCCACCCCCCAACCATTTTTGCCGAATGGAATAATTAACCAATCACATTCTAAACTTAGTGTATGTGGGGAGTGTACATTCTATGAAAGAAAATGGAGTAGCTGGAATCCACATGTTACATTATCAGCAGCTGGTCTTGTTTCCATCTTCCTTTTCAATGGATTAACAAAGAACCAGAAAGCAGCACAGAGCTGTTGATGAGGGATTCCAGCTGGGTGTGGATTCAGGGCACAATCTATTGCTGCAGTGTTCCTGAATATACAGAGCTCCTGATGTCAGATCTCCCACCTCTTGGCCTCCCAAAATGCCAGCGCAAAACTACTTAACACCAAGTTAGTTTTAGTCATTGAATACATACATTCCCAATTTTTTTCTTTTCCAGAAAAAAATATTGTTTTCTCCAATACATGTAGATATCGGTGCTAAATGTAAATACTAGATTGAGCTCTAAGACACTGGCTGAGGAGACAGATAAGCCAGTAAAATTCTTACCATATAAGCATTTGTGACATGAGCTGGATCTCTAGAACCTACTTGTGCTTACTAGCCCGGTACTAGGAAGGCAGACACGGATCCTTGAGGTTCATAGGCCAGCTATCCAAGCATAATTTACCAGGCTTGAGTCATTGAGAAACCCTGTCTTAAAAACAAGGTGGAGTGGAGCTATCTTGTTTAGTTCTCTGTCAACTTGACACAAGCTAGAGTTATCTGAAAGGAGGGAACCTCAGTTGAGAAAATGTTCCCCAAAGATCCAGCTGTAGGGAATTTTCTTAATTAGTGGTTGATGGGGGAGGCCCAGCCTCTTGTGGATGGGGCCATCTCTGGACTGGTGGTCCTGGGTTTTATAAGAAAGCAGGCTGAGCAAGCCATGAGGCAGTAAGCAGGACCCACTCCATGTCCTCTGCCTCAGCTCCTGCCTCCAGGATCCATCCTGATTTGAGCTCCTATTCTGACTTCCTTTAGTGATGAAGAGTGACACAGAATTCTAAGCCAAATAAGCCCTTTCCTTCTCCACTTGATTTAGTTATGATGTTTTATCACAATAACGGTAACACTAATTAATAGCAGCTGAAGAACTGTAATTGACCATTGGTATCTACATGCATGCACACATGTGCATGAACACACAGTCCCACATAACACATGCCCCTGTAAATCTCAGGCATGTACACTCATATGCCCACATACATACCAAGCAAAGAGATCCTACCCATTCCCTTGTTCTTAAACATTCACTTAGCTCATGTGTGTCAAGAACTTGCAGGACTACAGGACCACAATAAGAGAAGCTCTTGTCTCTCATCCTTTAGAGTTTCTAGAGGAGACACACACTCTGATTATCACACATTAGGGTGTTAAAATCAGACCCTGTGTTTAAGAACGACCAGGATGAAATTAAGACTCAAAACTCATCACTAGAGAGATGGTTAAGCATTTAAGAGCATGCATTGCTTTTACAAAGGACCTGACTTTGGTTCCCAGCACCTTCATGAGGCAGAGCTCACAACTACCTGTAACTGCAGCGATCCAATGCACTCTTCTAGCATCCTCAGTTTATTGCACACATAGCATACATACCAGCACAGACACATACATAGAATTGTTAAAAAAAAAAATCAGAGTCAAGACTGCTCATTCCTGAAGCAAGACAGTGTCACACTAATGGAAAATTCCAGAGGTGGTTGCTCAAGGTCATTTTCTTAAGTATTTCATTAGATCTGATAAGACTTGTACAGAAATGACCATGTTTTGCCTTAAGGGAGATTTTTAAAGCACAGAAAGAATTTTACATTGAAGTCTCGGTCAGAAGAAAGATTTGTGGTCTGGCAGAATTTGCACCTAAAGACTGGGATAAGAACCCATAGAAGTGAGCTACCAGGAGGGTATCCAAAGACTATCACATACCTACCTTTAGAGTCTAATGGTCATTCAGCAGTCACTGTTTTACCAGTTCCCAGAGTACTAACTAATTTGTTACCTGTCGATCCCAAGCTTTGCTTGTCGAACACCTCAGCATCATATTGGTTTCACTACCAACATACAAGGCATCTGATGGAAGCATAGCTCATGTAGTCAGCTCTGACTGAGAGGCAGATCTCAGCACCAGCCAAGCTCAGACAGTCAGATAGATCCAGAGCCCTGGTCTACCTGGATGAAGGGTATCAAATAGCTTTCCTGGTTGTTGGAGAACTGGGGAAGGCAGGATGTCCTGAGCAGGAATGCATGTTCCCTTCATCACAAGGACTCAGTGGGAAGAGCATAAACACGCAGTTTAGTCAAATGAGTCTGAAGTGTTAATGCTTGCAGGGCAGGTGATCTTTACACACATCTTCCCCATGATGAGCTGTGAGAAAAGCCAAGGATGCATGAGGGTGAACCCTGGATAAAGTGTACCTTTTCCTGGGTGGAGAGCTCTGGGCAGACCCAGGGCTACAAAGCAGGGTGTCTGTTCTCATCTCTAGAACCAGTGTCTTAGAGGGCATGGAAGCACAAAGCTGCAAGGAATCTCTGAGTGGCTGTTTTGAGCTGCTGCTGCAGCCTCAGCCAGAGTTTTCAGCCTTCATTTTGTCTCACATGGGAGAGAGAAATAACCCTCTGTGTCATTTAACCACCAAACCTTTGTTCTGTTTATTACAGACCCTGGGCTCTGCATTTTAGAGCATCTCAATCCAAAGTGAGAGCTACATAAAGCTAAGGATCACTGAGCTCAGAGTCAGATCCAGAGCCCTGGTCAAACTGGTCACTGTAAGATGAACTGCAGCAGATTCAGAGTCACTCTAGGTTCACCCCACAGATACCCCATACACACAACAAACAAGAAACAGCTCCATAAGGAAGAATACTTTCTCATTTGAGAAAGTATTGTCACAAGGCAAGAGATGGAAGGAGTTCCTCCACCTTGTATTTTTATGGAGGCCATTTTGGATTTAACTAGGATTTAATATCTTTGATGAAGAATTCCAGGAAAAATTACCCAGCTCTATTCTAGGACCTGAGGCCAACATGCCCCAGCTTACTTATCTCAGCTTCTGTTAAACTGCCTGCTTGTGCAGAATTCCCCTTCCAGCTAACTGCTTATCTTAGCTTCTGTTAAACTGCTTGCAAACCTCCCCCTGCAGCTGCTGAGATATCACGATGTGGGTTTTGGCTTTAAAACTCGTTTGGTCTAAAAACATGGCCCTGCACTTTGGTCCTGAATACTTGAGTGTAGTCCCGGCTGGCTGGAATAAACTATAAACTGTGTCTGAGTGGTCATCTTAGCTGGGCTCCCTATAACAGTAGGATGAGAGTGCAGTGTGAGCCCACATGTTTTCTAACAGTAAGGGCCAACACAGACTGAAACTCTGCCCTTGCAAATCCCTTACACATTCATTCTGTAATGTTTGAGTGCATAGGCAAGCTTAGAAGCAACTGTAAACATTTTCAGGTTCGAGATCAAAAGTCTAGTGGGCATTGATTCTGACAGTATCTATATATGGTGTTAGATGCCATCCACGTGGCAGTTGGACTGAAACTTTAGGCCAGGTTACTTAATGACTCTAGAGGAAGTTTTTTCATAAGAATACTCTGAAATTAAGGAAAGGTAAAAAGACAATTCCAGCTTACAGAGGTAACTGACTAGACAATGATCTATCTCTACTCTGGGAGCAGATGAGAGATCCCATCAGAATGCATGACGCTGGCCAGAAACATAAATTTTAAATTCACAGTATCTGTGAGTGCTAAACAAACAAACAAACAAAACCCGGCAAGCTGGGAATCTTAATTCCAAAATATCAAGATAAGAACTGAGTTTAATACCTAGCAGTTCATAAAACCAAGTATGTAATCCCACCAAGCCGGAGATCAAGACTGGAAGATCAGGAGTTCAAGGTCCTCTTTACCTGATCAGGAAATTTAATGCCAGCCTGGAGTACATGAGACCAGCCAGAAAAACATTTAAAAAACAAAAACAAAAACACAAACAAACAAACAAAAAACATACCTATATCAACATATTAACAAATAACCCATGGTGGTCAAATGGAATCAAAGGCAATCCCTTCCTCAGGTGTGTAGCCTGGTCAGAGAGAACAATGAACACCAACCTAACTGAACTCACAAGCTAAGGCTTCAAGGGAAATAAAGTAACAAAGCCATATTGAAGTTAATCCTACAGAAAGAACACAGAACCCAGGAAGTGAAATGCAGACTGGAGAAAGGAGTTCTGATGCTTGGGTACAGAAAGGAAGCTAACTAGTGTGAAGGCAGATATGCACGAATTGTGTCAAGTTTAACAGAGTGTGACAAAAGCAGAAAACAGAGATAAAAGCACTCTTGACGGATGGCTGCATTGCCACATCTCAGAGAAGCTGATAACAGAGTTGGAGGAGGCAATGTCACAATTGATAAGGGTGAAATGTTTTTATACTCAACTTTCTCTGTATTCCTCCAAAGGCAGACGTCCAGCTCACACTGGGAAGAACTGGAAGAAAGAAAGAGCTTCTGTAAGATATATGTGCTAAGCAAATGCAAAACAGTATAGCAAAGAGATTACTCATCACTCTGAAAACAATGAGGAAATGACAATTCAGCTCCTAGGAACAGCAGTTTAGACTGATAGTTGTCTACCAGCAACAAATAAATGCTAGAAAATATGCCATTAAAATGAGATGAGATAAAAATACCTAAGTAGTGAAATCATACACACAAAAACTACCCAGAGCGGAGAAAAATGTGAAAATATGTAGAGCTATTTCAAACGAATGTTATTTCTAACAACTCAAGGACTTAATGGGATTTTCAGTTTAAAAATTGGTAATGGTTATCATTTTATTAAAGAAAGAATGCATTTCAGCAGGAGAGAACTTTTATCACCAATGTGAGGACTTCATATCAAGAATGAAAAGCAAAAAGTAATAATAATTATGTAAAGTAATAAAAAACCTATCATAACAGAAACTCTGAGAAAGTTATATTTGGGACAAAAAAAGAAGCACCCACTCAGAGACTGGAGAAGGATGGTGAAACTAAAGCATCAGAGGTGGAAAGGTTTCCTCTGTCCTCTAAGAAAGTAAAGCTGGTGAGGAGTTGGTTCTGCTAACTATGTGGTAATACTGAAGAGAGATGAAAATAAAATAAAAGGGGGTAATCCATGCACGGGGAACAAAGAAAAGGAGGAAATACAGACAACCCAGACCCTGACAAGCAAGGTTTGCATGAATAAACAAGAAGAGGTCAAAACTGCATTCCAGAAAAATGGTGGAACCTTCCAGTATAGACATAGTTGAGCTGACTCTATAGAACATAAACAAAAGTTGGCTTTTACTATTTTACAGAGATGAAAGAGTATAGAATCATAAAACAACAAGCAGCAACGTCTTCAGATTTATTGTACTCAACTACTTTGGTCATTCTTCCCTGGTACTTAGAATGAGGTAGAGCATTTGCCTATGGAAATTCTGACTACACATATATACATATGCATATTTAAATATATACACACAAAATATATGCATGCAACAAATATATACACTGCCACAAAGATTTTGCCATCACACTGAATAGTCTTCTTTTCTTTCGGGATGTCTTGAGTGAAACCAAATAGATCCATTTCTATATTTGAGCATTCCAAGGCCAAAGCAATAGCAGTGGCACAGAATTTACTCTTCATGGGCCCTAGAGTGACTCCAGCTTCCATAGCACTGTGGACCTGCTGGCTTTCTACATTTAACATTTCACCAGGCTGTGTGCTGTTACCACCACCTTTCTACATCTATCTATCTACCTGTCTGTCTGTCTGTCTATCTCTGTAGTGCTAGAGAGATGACTCAGCAGGTAAGCGTACTGGCTGCTCTTCCGGAGGACCCCATTTGGCTCACAGCACCCACAAAGTGAAGAACTCTGTAACTCCATTGCCAGTGGAGCTATGCCCTTGTCTGATCTCTGTGGACAATGTACACACGTGGTGCGCAGATATATATGCAGGTAAAATACTCACACGTACAAAATAAAAGTAAGTAAGTCTTTAAAACTGACGAGGTCCTGAATGTGCTTTTACAGCATTAAGGCAGATTAGACTCAGTTCTGTAACTTTTGAATTCCATCATAATTGTATTCCCAGTGATACAGCCAGGGAAGGGTGAGAATTATGTGAACTGGTTGGTAGAGGGAGGACTGTCACAGTGCAAGGGGCTCAGACAGAGCTCCGTGGGGACTGGGGTCCTCAGAAAATCCACCCTTTACCATTAAGGCTGATTTAAAAGAGCTGCAGTGCATGCTACCTCACGACCATCACATTTCCTAAGTGCCACCGTTCGGCTGTTGAATAAAGTAATGCTTGTTCTCTGGAGAACACAGGTTATATTTTTTAATTAAGATCAAAATTTCACAACTCCACAAATCTTGTAACTATGTTGCTCTCGAGTAAGCCATGAGATGTGTACTGCTTTATTGTGGTGGCTACTGAGGCAGTGATGTCTGCCAGTGGCGAATTTTCTGTATTAACAATGAGTCTGTCCTCTATTCCCCATGCTCATACCTTCTAGCCCCCAACAGCATAGCCACATTGTCCTAAGGTCCCTGAGTCTCTCTCTCTTTCCCTGATCCATTTGTTTTCTGTTGATTTCTTTCTTGCATGTTCTTGGTATCTCTTCCTATATTTCTTTCCTTCTCCGAGACTCCCTTCACATTCCCCCTCTCTTTCTTAGTAGAAATTCCAGCTACATATGGTGCCAAAATAAAAAACAAAAACAAAAAAAAAACCGAGAAGTCTCAAGACTATTAATGTGTTATCGGTGAGCATTCTTTGCACACATTACTGGTTTTCATAAAGATATTTTCACTCAAGTGTACAGTGTACACTGAACACATTCCTTTCTGGTGCCACCCTCTCCTCTCTCATTCATTTCCCCTCATGTTATTCTTAGTTCCCTATGACAGTTCACTTCACTTTTACTGAATAAAATTCCATTGTGCATATATACTACATTTTCTTGGCTCATTCCTCTGGTTTTGGACACGTAGGTCAGCTGTACAACATGATTACCATGAATAGTGACAAGTAAGCATCGACATTAAAGTATGCCTGTGATCAGATCTGGAGACGTTTGGATAAATGCTCATAAATAGAGCTATTTGGTAGAGCTATTTTGCAGGTTTTGTTGTTTTGGTTTTTGAGGAACTTCCATCGTGATTCCTTGGTGGTTGGAATGGTATCTACCCCCACCAGCAGTGAGTGTACAAAGGTTCCTCTTTCTTCTCACCCTCACCAGCATTTGTTTTGTTGTTTCGTTTTCTTAGTGACAGTCATTTTGACTGTCATTTTGACATAAATTCTTAATGTAGTGTTAGATTTCTCTGGTTGACTGTTAATAGTGAATATTTTTCATGTTTGGGGGCATTTATCTTTCATCTTTTGAGCAACGTACATTTCACTAGCTCAGTTAGTGACTGTTTTGTTTGATTTCATGGTGCTTAAAATTTTCAAGTTCCTTAAATATTATATATAGTGGTTCTCTATCAGATGTGCAGTTATCAAAGTGTCTCTCCCATTCTACAAGCTCTAAAGGTAATTAATTATTTTTTTAAACCCAAAGCAACTTGTTCGTGGGGCTTTATAGAGGCTCATATGATAAACATCTGGCTTCAACTTAATTATACAAAGATCAGGTATGTGTGTTCTTCATTAGAAAACCTTCAAATCTACAAAGTACATTTCTCTAAAAATTGAATCACGACTTTATTCCTTCAAGTATCCTTTCATCGAAGTGTTCTTCCATCAATTAATTTCTTCAACATTTTAGTCTATTCCCTTACACAGCCCTATCCTTTAAAGGGTCATCTCCCTGCAAGTCTTAGGAAATTCTTCTAAGGCCTTGAGTAATATATAAAAAAATATCCCCTCAATTATTCTATACTTAAAGGGCAAAGAATCATGAATGCATCAATTTGTAGGAACAGAAGATGTCCATGGAAAAAGAGGGGAGGGGCAGGTCCTCTGGAATTGGCTGACGTCACAGTGACATAAGTCTGTGATAACACTGCCTAGGATTTAATGAGCACTCTTACACAGATGCCTCAGGAAAGGCTGCCCACAAAATAGGAAGATTAGAGGGTCAGCTAGCAGGCCAGCTCCCTCCGTAAGGCTAAAGGTGTGGTGTAACAGTTCTCTGAATTACCTTAGCATCTACTTACTGCCAGCAGGCTCTTCCTGTGCAGGAGGTGGTTCTTCCTGCTAAATATATCCCTGTTCATCTGCAGCAGCCACCTTCGCAAATGAGATGCAGAATGTTTCAAAGAACATATGTCCAGCAACTTCTTTAGCACCAGCCTCAGACACTCTGTGTGCATCCTTTGCCATCCTCCCCCCTCCCTGCTTCCCAACCCCCTTCATCAAATAACACGCATCTGCTTTATGCCTACAGGACAGCATTTTCCCCCCTGGGGTCTAGAACTATAAATCTCACATCTTACTGAGCACGCTGTAAGGCCCAGCAAATTAGCAGACAATATTTGCCACTGGCGACTGGCAAGTGACCTTTATAACTAAATGATTAATGATAAGCAGTGACATGAGCAGTTCCATGCACTAATTAAATGAATTGGACAGAAACAGAGGTGATCGTACCAGTCTGTGGCTTGCTGGGAAGCCCTTGGAAGAAAAGATAAGAAAGTTTGCTTCAGGGGGACCCTTGGTTTTCTATACTGCAATGAGCAGAAAGAAAAGGGACAAATTTGGAAAGGAGATTCTGCTTAGAGAGTTGGAGATGGTAAAGGGCCTAGATTGCTTTCTCTCTAGTGTAAATGATGGCTTGAACGGAGCCCCACCCTGTCTGTGTTCATACTCTCAAACTCTTCTCTCAGGATATCAGGCCACAATCTCATTTAGGAACAGGGTGTTACAGACACAGTTACATGAGACAAGGTCAAACAAGGGCAGACCTGTTGTTTCACCCGGTCTGGCTGATATCTTTATGAAAAGAGACATCAGTGGGTCATAGGAGAACACTAAGAAGTAAAGACAGAGTTGTCCATGGCTCTTCCACTGGAAGAGAAGCCAGCACCCTGCCCACTGCATTAAGGGAAGCCAGGAGCAGTGGCCCTGGAACTACTGGGTGAAACCAACCCCACAAGAATGCCCATTATTTGTGTGGATTTCACTGTGTCACTTTATCACTCCAGCTAAGTCATGCACTAATAAACTAGATGCCCTTACTACGGTCCTTTGTTACTTTTTTAGGGAGAAGTATTTGAAGGCACTGTTCTGGAATTGTCCATAACAGAAGACTGTCTCCTTTAGTAAACTGACACTTTTTCAAAAACTGAGAAAATTAACACAATCCAAAATTCTCTTGAAATAGGTACTAAATGTTATTAGGAAGCAAATCAAGGCTTACCCAGAATTCTGTATACCTCATTAACACCTTCAAAGAGACCATTAATTAAATCCTGGACATGACAGTATTTTGAGCAGTTGGGATTCTTGTTTTAAAAATAGGCAACTTTTGTTTCCTCCCAGGTCTGAAACCTGTGATCCTGTCTGTGACACACTCATCACCCACCATGCTCTCTCTGTTGGCTCTCTAGTTCTAAGAAAGTGCAAAGGAGACACTTGTCTTCTGGAGTGGACACTGGAGAGGGCATTACTCAGGGTCCTGATAAAAGTGAAAGACACAAATGGCTCCTTGATAGTTGTTGGATCCTGCCACAGTCTATGGTAGATGAGGGTACTGCTTTTCAAAACAATTCATTGAAAATGTTTGCTAAGCGTTAATGCAGAGGAGGACACGTGTGCTTTTGTTATTTGTTTGTTTCTTTTTCTTCAATACAGATGGTGAAGAAGGGATTTGATGAGAAGAAGTGACCTGCTTCTCTTATGGACAAAAACAAGTCCTCGGTGACACTCGGTATAGAGAGCCAGCTAGGCACTATTTGGTGCCCATGTCTCTCATAACTACGACTTGTGTGGTCCTTCTCTCCCCTCATACTTCATCACTCTAGAAATTAGAGAAAATAGAGGGTTTCCCAAACTGATTCATATCTACATTAAGAAACCCAAGTGAAGCAAGATGTATCACTCATGGTATATACTGTAAGTTTAGTTATGGATAGGAAAGATCATCTCTATCATTATTATTTTTTAAAATTGAAAGCCAGGGAAATATGTGATCTTGCAACTTCCTTTAAATGCTGCACTCTACCTCTTTCTAATAATGTGTAACAAGTAAGGCTGGGGGCCTTACTGAGTCACAGGTCCTCTCTGGGGGGAAGGACCTTCTGCATCTCTGGTGGGCTCAGAACTCTGTCAAGGTACAGTGTTAATATTCTTCAGGGTTTGTATGGTAGCTTACATCAGACAAGGGAACTGTTGAATGAATAAAAAGAAGTCTACAGACTCACAGAGGACTGGGAAAAATACATCAAAAGGCAATTCACATGAGGGAGAACAGTCAGCCTGCGAGCCCAAGAGAAATAGTCAAGAGAGGGCATGGTGCTGCCACCCCCAGACAGAGGGCATTGAGCACTCTGGGCTATCTGTGACTGTGGACCATGACACCAACTTGTACACCTTCTCACCTTGTAGTGGACAGTAGTAGAGGCGGAGAGAAAGGCTATGTGGGAATCAATAGGCCCTTCATGGGCATGCTGCCTATATTTGGCTTCCTGTAGCTACACCCTTCATACCCGTAATAGCACCACCACCTGAGAACCAAGTCTTTAGCTCATGAGCTCTTGATGTGCGTTGAGGACTCAACCCAAAACACCAATATCCCCTACTCTTTGAAAGGAAGTCCCTGAAGGACATGATTTGCTGAAATGGGTTGAAATGGTTTTGAAATCCAATAAAGGGACAATGGGTAATAGATAAATTAGATCTAATAAAGAGAGAAGCTCAGAAAATTCTAAGAATCTGCCAAAGATGTATGCCCAGAATAATTAAAACAAAGGATGTTGGGAGAAGCAAAGTCCTTGAGAGGGGAAAGTGGGGAGAGAGATCAATTAAATAGAAGCAAGAAAAGTGTGTGTGTGTGTGTGTGTGTGTGTGTGTGTCTTTAGTGTTGCACTGTAGCTCTTCTAAGGAACACAGATCAGAGTACTTAGGAAAATCAAATCTATGAACTCAGCCAGGAGCACAGACAGAATCTGAAGATCTGTAGTATGTTGATAGAGTTGTTGTAATGATAGCTGATTGACTCTAGGAAATGAAGAGGAGCTGTAGGGTGTATAGAAATGAAATATTGTATCAGGGCATTGAAGTCCATGTACCAGAAAGATGGGAAGTTAGAGAAAAGAAAACTGAAAATGAGATGCTTCAGAGAGAGAATGTGTATGCATACCCTGGCATGCATGTATGCACATGTACATCCCTGTATGTGTACACTGACTTACCTGCAATATGTGCATGTGTCTGTCTGTGTGTCTGTACACTGACATGCATGAATACATGTGTATGTATACGTCAGTGTGTGTTTGTAAGTGTGTGTGTGCATGCATATATGTGTATACCTCTGTGTGTTTGGGTGTATGTGTAGGTGTGTTTGTGTGCATGTGTGTGCTTCTGTGTGCTTCACATAGCAAAACCTCCTAGGAAAAACCAGCCACAGAGTAGGCAGAGACATAGATTCTAGGATTTTTGTAGGTGGATTTTGAAGAAAATTTGCTTAAGGAGCTGCAGAAGATTCGAGTCATTATTAAAGAATAGTCTCTGTTTCAATGAGGAGCAAAAGAAGGAATGTGAAAATTTCAACACACATACCCCTCTGAGCCTGAAAACGTCAACTCCCCACACACTGAATGTTGCTGATCATTTCAACATTTGCCAGCTTCAGGGTAACTAGTCTACTGGCATGAGAGGTTTTCAGTTTGCTGCCTGTCCACCTTGGTTTCTTCTCTTACCCTTTACATTGTTGAATGTTCCCAACATTTTCCTGGTTATACTTACACTTTAAGTGATTTTCAGGAACTTATATTCATTAATGATATTTAAACTGTCAGCAGTGTGAAGATCATGTTCTCTGTGTATCCTTTAAGTTTAAGATCATATTCTTTAAGCTTCTGCGGTGTTTGACTCTTAATTGATCATGTTTGCTCAGTAGCTTTAACTTTCCTTAATCTCACATTGTCCTGAAATTTTTATTTGAGGAAATGGTGTGTTTGATGTATGTAAGGATCAGTTCCTATACATTTTTATTCTATTAATATTTATGCAAAGAAAAGCTCTTTCCTCTTGTATGCCTTCCTATTTGTAATAAAGGCTGTGCTAGGCAGCGCCTCCTGTCAGTTCTTGATGTATTTATGGCTTCTGCATTGTGTTCCCACAAGGAGCATATTCTATTACAATTGAAGCTCCCTAGAATATTTTAATATTTGATAGGATAGATCCACCTCTGTCATGCATACGTTTCACATTGTCCTTGGCAATGTTCACACATTTATTCTTCCATTTAAATTTATATTCAATTTGTACAGTTTCCAAATATGCCCTAATTTGTAAAAAGACATTTTATTAGACTTAATTATTTACTTGAGAGCATTGATATTTTAATTTGGAATAGGACTCACCATTCTTAATTGTTTTCTTTGTGTCTTTCCACGCAATATTGCTGGCTTTGTGTGAGATTTACATACTTATCATGGTATTTGACACTATCTGCTTCAAAGTTATTTCACTATGCTAATAAGCCTTATTTGTTACTCTTCTACTTAATTCTGTAACTGATTTTGGAAAGAAACTGATTCTCTGTTCTCCATATCCTGCAACTTATGGAAATTATCTTATCCGATGCAGTCATTTTTATTTAAGCATTCCTGTGCTGTGAGCTTGTAGCAGTGTCTGTAAGAAATGCTTAGAGGCTCACCTTTTGAGCTTTGATTTCACAACTGAATCTCACACAGACCTCCCAGTCTTGCGGATAATCACCGTCCTTGCCTCATTTTTGTGAGATTTTCCTAAGACTTCTTTTTCTCTGTAATATAATGTTTGCTGTGGAATTTTTTTTCTAAATATTCTTTCTTGTAATTTCCATTTAGTGAGGTGGAGTTTTCATTAAAAGTTAGCACATGCTTCTATTAGATTTTGCTTTTCCCTTTGTGTCTGCATCAGGTCAAGCTTGAAAACCTCCTGTTTGGTCTTCATTCACTGTGTTATACCGCCTTCTCCTGGGTTATCTTTCACTTCCTTCATGGCTGCTATGATCCATGTAGCCTGCCCATCCACACTGGTGCTGTACTGTGGAGCAGATGGGAAACTCCATTCCTAGAGAATCCCAGGTACATCCTGCAGATAACTGCTCTACCTTCTCACCTCAGACCTGAGGAAACTTTTCATCAGACAGGACTGTAAGAATCTCTTATTTTCTACAGAAACAGTGGATAATTTTCTCAAAGCTTGATTGAACATATTCATCTTTCAGTCAATAACACAAACCACCTGACCTTTGCCCTCCAAGATGATAGACAGCTGGTCATTGGGTGTGTCTTCTTGTCACATTGCTTTGGAGACAAATGGAGCTAGAAAGGAGAGAGCTGAGAAATGTGCAAACTACTCACTTCTCAAGATTCCTCATGCTTCCATAGTAACTTCAGTCAGATTACGAAGCATTTGGGGTCAGGTTTCTCCAGCTCTACCCAAGGACACACTAGGACTTCGTGATAGAACTGAGCTCTGCCTGGGCTGTCTGATGCTTGTCACTGGGCACCAAAGCCAAAAGAAGCAAAAATAGAAGCATGTAAAGTCTCTACATTTTGAGATCTTGTTTATTTCTATTTTATGGGTATGAGCATTTTGCCTACATGTCTATATGTATGCCATGTGCATGTCTGGTGCCCACAGAGGCCAGAGGAGGATATCAGATCCCTTGGGCCTACTATTATAGAAACTGTGTCACTGTGTAGTTCCTGGGGACTGAACCTGGGTTCCATGCAAGATCAGGAAATGATCTTACAAGCCCTGAATCCTTCCATGTTTTAAAGACTGATTAGGGGAGGCTTGCATCATATTGTAAATGTCACATAAACAATGGTTTTATCTCAGAGCTTTAAGGCTGGAAATGTTCATGTTCTCTTATGAAATGCTGTGAGTTATTCTGTTGACTGAAGGGTGTTAAGAAATTCTAGAGTTTTGATATTGGCCAGGGCTGACTATGGGACACTCAGGTTCAGTTCTTTAATGCCTTACTCAATTCCTGCTATCACTCATTTTGTGTTCTGCTTTTATGGGTTTGATTCTACCTTTACTGTCAGCTATCATCGTGGGAATATCAGTCATAATTAAATCTAGCCATGTAAAAACAAGGAACAATAGGGAAAAACAATAGGGAAGAGCTACCTCAATACCTCTAAAGCTAAGTAAGATTTTGTTTTCCTCTCCTTCTGTAATTGTGTTTTGCTGTTGTTCTAATGCCTGGTATATAGTTGGCTCCTGGCAGACTCACACTTGGAAACTGTACCCCAAGTCTATCTGTGACAAGGTCGTATGTTGATTTTAACTCTTGAACCCTGGAATGGATGATGCATCAGAGATGTTAGAAAAGAGGCTTTTGTGAGTCAGGTTTGCTATTGTGGTGTGTAAGTACTCAAGACCTCAGAATAAGCAGGTTTTGTTTTTATTGTAAACGATATATTGTGGATTTGACATGGCCCTTGAAGTGTAATGAAAAATAGTTAATGAAAAACCTTTAAATCATCTTTCTGATACCCACTGTTATATTTCTGAGGCAGCACTGGTAAGCCCTGAGGCCTATGTTTTAAGCCTTCAAGGCCTGGAACTATAGTTAGCCAAGAGATCTGATATCAAATGTGTTCTCAGAACCAGGGGTCTTCTTGTTTGAACTCTATCATGCTACTCACAGGAAAGGAAAGAGAGAAGCAATCCTCTCTGACATGAGAGCTAGGCTGTAGACTCCATCATTGTTGACCAACCTCTGGCTCCTTCATTCTAGGCCACTGCTTTACCCAGGCCAGATGTTATGAGAGATAGAACTTTTTATCCCTGCTCAGGTTGTGGAACTTGGGTCCCTTGTCTAGGAGGTGCTATGATGGAGAGCTTCCTGCCTTGGAAGTCACAGAACTAAGAGCCCTCCTTTATAATTGTGTCCCTAGTAATCCAGTGCTCTTCATCAGTCCTGAGTTAGAGCTATATAATATCCGCCCTATATACATAACACCTAATACAGATAAGACCTCGACCATTGACATATAAAGGTCAGGGTAGGGGTTGTATTCTCTAAATTTTCAGATCTTTGATTCACGCAAACAAAAAAAAAATTCTGAGAGAAATGCAGACTGTCTTCCCAGTGGCTCTATCCTCAGATGTGTTCAAAAGTCTCCCAAGCAAGTGTACCCTGAAGTCTAAGCATTTTCTGTATGCCCATCTGAGAAGACTCAAAGACAGTCGTTGCATCTCCTTAACACAGAATAGAACCTACACAAAACAAACATCATTCCTTGCCTACAGAGGGCCATATGTATACATTCAAAGTACAGTAGGCAAATTCCAAGGGGGTAGAGGTTGAGAATCTAGGTGGACTTGATAGATGGTGCTACATTAACTTTTCCTGGGAGTTAAATAAGTGTCAAGAGATACATGGATTGTGCTGATAACAAAGATAACCCCTCAGGCCCTGTGTGGGTTTAAAACTAGCAGAGGTCAAGGAATGGGGTTATTCCAACTATAAATATTGGTCCTTTTCCATATTATTGTGTGGTGTATGTTTGAGCATGAGCACCTGTGCACACATGTTACCATCTAGGAGTCTGGCTCAAGCCTCTTCCCTTGACAGTAAAAGAATTATAAGGCAGAAAGAATCTTGAGCAACAGAGAAAATGGGAATACACAGCAGCAAAACCAAAAAGTGGAATACAGTTTGTTCAAAGTAAAGAAACACACTCATGCCAAGACACACAGAAAGAAAAACCCACTACAAAGCTGGACCCAGCCTTTCCTGTAGACTTAGGGGTTCATGGGTCCTAGGGGACCCAAAAAAAATTGTTCCCTTCACCTAACTTATGACTATTGAGTTTAGACACAGAAAGGTGTCCTAGTTAGGGTTTCTGTGATGAAACATGATGGCCAAAAAGCAAGTTGGGGAGGAAAGGGTTTATTTGGCTTACATATCACAGTCCATCACTTTCCTGAAGGAAGTCGGGAAAGGAACTCAAACAGAGCAGGAACCTGGAGGGAGGAGCTAGTGCAGAGGCCATGGAGGGGTACTGCTTACTGGTTGCTTCTTGCTGCTTGCTTCATGTCTTGCTCATCCTGCTTTCTTATAGGACCCAGGGCCACCAGCCCAAGAATGGCATCACCCATAATGGGCTGGGCCCTCCCCCATTGATCCCTAATTAAGAAAATGACCTACAGCTGCATCAGCATTTTCTCAATTGAGGTTTCCTCCTTTCAGGTAAGTCCTTTGTCAAGTTGATATAAAACTCTCCACCACAGATAAACCCACAGCTTTGTGTAGAGGAATGTTAATTCAAAACAGGGCTGTTCTGGCAAAAGATCACATCCAAAGGCCTTCTACGTCTATGTGATCCAGCTGGAATATAAACATGCCTTAATCCAGGAGACAGAGACAAGCTATCTGAGTTCAAGGCCAACCAGGCATAGAGCAACTTTCAGGTAAAGAAAAGCTTAGGTCTAGGCATGGAGGTACATATTTTTAATTCCAAACAATGAAGGTAAAGTTAGTTTGTGGAAGGAAGCAACCATGTGTGAAAGTGATGTCTAATTGAGTGACGGAAACAGTGACGAATCAGAGAATGACTTGACAGTATAGGATACAACCAACTCTCATTAGAAGAGAGAAGAAAGGGAAGCTACTTAAGGGGCAATGCAGAGAGAGAGAGGAGGCAGTTTTACTGGGACAGTGATAGAGAGACAGTAATAGAGGTTGCAGAGAGAGAACTCAGGTGAAGGCCAAATGAGCCAGAGAATGAGAAGTAGCCAGAAGATTAGAAAAGATTGCTGGAGCTAGTTTGAGGCCAAGTAGAGCAATTTAGAGGCCGAGAAAAAAAGCCAGATTGAAAAAGTCAGCTGGTACAAGAGTTTGAGCCAGAACAGTTGAGTTGAACCAGCCAGCCCAGAGCACAGAAAGAATAAGAAAGGGTGAGCTTACTAAGCAGTAAGTCTCAGAGGCTGAAAACATTCTAGGCCTAGGTTAGATTGTATGGAGGCTAGACGCTTCTAGGACTAGGCCTAGGTTAGCAGAAGGAGGAAGTAAGCCTCTGAGACAACTAAAACAAGGGAATAAATGTTCATTTTACAGCTTTGGGTAAACATGTCTTTATCAGCCTTAATCTTCTCTGACTAGCCAGGGCCAGTCAGCCTGCAGGGGACTCTACTGGAGGGAGGTCAGGCCTTTGTCTCAGGTCAGGAGGAAGTGAAGGAAACTGGAAGTTTGCCACTTTCATTATCTACCTATGGCCCCATGGTGGTGTGACTAAGAAAGGCAACCCTTGAATACTTGGTCCCCTGTTAGTGGAAGTGTTTGGGAAGGATTAGGAGGAGTTGCCCTCTTGGAGGAGGTGTTTTACTGGAATCTGGCTTTGATGTTTCAAAACCTCAAGGCAGGCCCAGTGCTACTCTCTTTGAGTACTGGCTGCAAAGCAAGATGCAGGATGGCAAAGCTCTCAGGTACTGCTCCAGAACCAGGCCTGTCTGCTCCCCGCTGTGATGGTCATGGACTAACCTCTAATACTATAAAAAGCCCCCAAACAAGTCTTTTTCTTTTCTGAGTTGTTGTAATCCCAGTGTCTCTTCACAGGGACTGGACTATAACTAAATCAGGTCCCCTTCCCTGTCTCCTGTTGGGGGTCTAACTCCTAGTCCTTCACATGAGCGTGGAGAACTTTGGTCAATATCAGTGTCTTCCTCAATCAATCTTCACCTTATTCCTTGAGACAGATTCTTTCTCTGAACCCAGAGCTCACTGATTAAGTAGCTTTAGGGGTTTGTTTTCTGCATGTCCCTGCACTGGGAACCAGGTGAGTGTTGCTGCTTCTAGCTCTTTTGCAGGTTCTGGGGTATCCAACTCGGGTTCTCAAGCTTGTAAGGCAAGTGCAGATTGAAGCGTCTCCTTGGCCTCACTTCTTTTCCCTGACCTAGAATCAAATGGGCCTGTGTCTTTAAGATCATCCCTCTTTACAGTGAGTTGCACCATGAAGCTGGTTCTAAGTGTTAATTTATTTATATATTTATACTTTAACATCATACCGTTTTCTAATACCGTTCATGGACTGAAAGAGAATTCTGTTAAGAGTTAGAATTACTGGTCTTTTCAGCTTGCTGAGTCACCATTCAGAAAGGTTTCCTAGATTTAAAACAGTAAGGCTTAGGAGAAAACATTCAACATGAATTCTTATGTTTCCTCTATTCCTGATGGTGTAAAAGGCGCTTGTAGATTGCTGATAAACACTGTGCCCAGTCAGGTTTGTCCAGAGGCAAAGTCCCTAAAGATGTCACTCTCTGTGAGTCTTTCAGAAAGAGCATCTCATCAAAGTAATGGGTCCGAGGGGTGCTGTGATACCCTTAAACACTCAGGTCAGCAGCCGGCTCTTCCTGGATGTTTTCCCTTAGGTCAGCGGGATTTCTGCTGTAGGAGAAGGGCCCTGGTAATCCTCTCATTTCACTATATTAAGTGTTTTGAGCCGGCTTCTCCACTTGAGAATCGCAAAATCCTCCCTAAACCATAAGTCTTCCAAGTTCATCTTGGACAGACAGAGCGCTGCACCCATCAGCACTTTATTGGGCATTCAAAGTCCTCGTTACTGACATAAAAATAGGAGAATCAGGAAAAAAAGAAAAACGATTTGGAATTCAGAGCCTGATAAAATGCCACTCGGGGAAGCTAGAGAGAACAATGGCTGTTTTGTCCTTCCTCACCCCGTCATAAGCTCAAGAAGAAAACTGGAGCATTTAGATGAGAAATGACCCCCCGGGGCCAATCCCCTGGACAGCACTGTGAGATCTGAAAAGCAAAGTGAGTTCCAGTGGGCTAGCCTGCAATAGTTGCATGTTTCCCATTGAAGTCTTAATTGTACAAACTGTAACCAACTGTAGTTGGTTCTAAATAAATGCTGGATGAATAAAAGTGCAAATGAAAAGTGTGTAGAAGAATGTGTAAAGTCTGAAATGACACCCCTGAGGCTGACTTGGAGTGACATTGCAACTAATAATGATAAATGTAAAAGTCCATTTAAAATAATGTCCTTCTCAAATCAGTGCAGCCAAGAGCATGAAGGAAGCTGAAGCATCCCATGGATTGCATTTGTCTTTGAATCCACTTTCTCCTCTACTTGAAAGATAGCAAAAATACAGCTGCCAACATTTTTAAAAGCTTCTGCTACTGCCTGGATTATATTTTTAAACGAGCCCCTAAAGCTGCGTTCTAATGCAATGCTTTCACTTGCTAAAGTATGCATCCTGGCTCCTGGGGAAGCCATTGCTTGATCAGCCTGAGAGAAGATCTACCAGCTCCACAACACAAGAATCTCTGTTGCAGGCACAACTGGCTTGAAGGATAACCTCCCTGGCAATTCATGACCCACTTGAAGGCAAAGAAAACAGACACATTACTGAGCAGGAGATGGGAGAACAAGAGAAGATTCCCCAGGGTGATGTATGCGGCCTGTATACATCAGCTTAGGCTTTAGGCTTGAGAAAAGTTAGTGTGGTGATAGATGCAGTTCTTACCAAAGTTTAGACTGGGAGTATGAAGGTGATCTGCTATTTGTTCTTTTCGGAAATGGCAAAGATACTATGTGTGTAGCTGGCCCTTTGTGACCTTTTGTTCTGTGTCCAAGGATCCAACCAGCTTCAAAGGAAGGAGGAGGAAGAGGGGGAGGAGAAGGCAGAATATTGAATAAGTATAGTTTTTCCTTGATGTCTAAACAATGAAAGAAAACCTTTTCATCAGGATTCACACTGCATTAGGTATCAAAAGTCAAGTATGGACAGGAGGTCATATATGAGAGGATGTGACAGTTTCCATGGACATACTGAACCATCTTACTTAGGGGGTTTGAAGGGAACTTGGGTATCCACAGATTTGGGGTTCCACAGGGTCCCAGAACAAGTTTCCCACAGATACCAAGGTAACTCAACCTGGAGATGGTGAAAATCCCTTCCAAACTTATATAAAATAAAGATCAGGTATGGTCTGGCAGGATGGCACCTGCCTTCAAGGCCTATGACCTGAGTTTAATCACCCAGAACAAGCATGGGGGAGGAGAGAACTGACTCACACAGGTTGTTCTTTGATCTCCATCTATGCACCCACCCACATACACACCAAACAAGTGGACAAATATTCTAAATTTTTTTATTAATTACACTTTATTTGTTTTGTATCCCCCCATAAGCCCCTCCCTCCTCTTCTCCCGATCCCACCCTCCCTCCCCTTTCTGCATGCATACCCCTCCCCAAGGACACTGATAGGGAAGGTTCTCCTCTCCTTTCTGATCTTAGTCTATCAGTTCTCATCAAAAGTGGCTGCATTGTCCTCTACTGTGGCCTGGTAAGGCTGCTCCCCACTCAGGGGGAGGTGATCAAAGAGCAGGCCAATCAGATTATGTCAGAGGCAGTCCCTCTTCCCATTACTAGGTAACCCACTTGGACACTGAACTGCCATGGGCTACATCTGTGCAGGGGTTCTAGGTTATCTCCATGAATGGTCCTTGGTTGGAGTATGAGTCTCTGGGAAGTTCCCTGTGTTCAAATTTTCTTGTTCTGTTGCTCTCCTTGTGGAGACCCTGTCCTCTCCAGCTCTTACTATTTCCCATTTCTTACATAAAATTCCATTCACTCTGCCCGACAGTTGGTCATCAGGCTCAGCATCTGCTTTGATAGTCTGCAGGGCAGAGGCTTTCAGAGGCCCTCTGTGGCAGGTTCCTAGTTTGTTTCCTGTTTTCTTCTTCTAAAATTTTAAAATATTAGTTAATCCATGAGGGTAAATGCCAAAGTGATAATTTTACCCTCAGATGTCTGCACTGTCTACATCTTAGGCATTCATCTGTGCATCCTGGTGGCTGCTGCAGGAATCCGAGCCTGGGTACTAGAGGTTTGGAGACAAGTCCAATGGAACAATTGTTTGTTAGGTGAGAGATCGCAAACGATTGATGTTTCTCTGGGTCTCAGTTCTTCCCCATTTTGGAAATTGTGATATGGTAATTACATAGCCATACAGAGTGATTCCTGAAGAGCAGATGACTACCCTTCCCCCAGGTTTACCAAGACAGGCTTTCATTCCTTCCTTAGTGTCCACATGCTAATGGCATGGTAAAGGGGTTGGTGAGGGAGAAAAGGCTGAGGAGCCTTTCTCATTGTTTTATGGGTAAGATCTACTCACAAGCCTCTGCCAACCAGCCAGGAGTCAGGATCCCTGAGAGGAAGGTCGAATATTTGCTGAAAATCCCTCCCAGGCATGCTTGATGTCCTCGCTTCAACAACAACAAAGTAAAGGTCACCTAAATAACACACCCAGCTCCATGCAGTGACGATGACATAACGCTTATGATATCATCAGTGAATCTCTACCTACCAGGCCTTCATCCAGTAACAAATTTAAAATAAATTATGTTGCCAGATTTCAGCCCAAACGAAAGAAATACCTTCTCCTCCTTGTGAAAAAGATTGTTTTTTCAGCTATTGGGGGGCTAAGTGGATATAAAATCTGATTCCCACCAGAGTGTTGAAATATAAAAGTAAGTCGTCTATTTATTGCTCGGTGTTTTTAGGGTTGCAGAAAGATGGGGTTGAGAACCACGACCCTGACCTATAGCAATGAGCAGGATCCCATAGGCGACTTACTTAGTCTATCTGGAGTTTACCTGCATGTATGTAAAGCGACATAGCTAGGCTGTCAACTCCCTAGAGGCTTTCTACCCTCTACTATGCAACCATTTGGCAGCTGTGTTTCCTAGTGTGTTCTGGACGGGATGTAATTTTCTTTACTTAACATGGAGGATGCTCTTGCCCTTGGGACGTCCTGTTGGATCACCCCCCCCCCATTGCCCCTTATCAGTAATGAGAGAACCATTGCAAGTTCAAGAGAGCTCAGTCCCGCTGACAACCCAGGTGAACAATCTTGCCTTTCACATATCTGGGTACCTGAAGCAGTGTTTTGCCTTCTTGCTTTGGGACTCTTTTTCTTTAAATAAAACTCCACCTGTCAGATGCTTTCTGATTATCATGGGAGGAAATCACTCAATTTGCCCAAGGAAATTGGAGCGTGTATTCTGTCAACCAAAGCATCTTAAAGTTTTCCTATTTGGGGCTCCACTTGGGCATAAGGGACACGGAGGTGAATCTGCTAAATTTCCTAAGTAGAAAAACCTTTTCCTCTACTCTCAGCAAGACAGAGGGGGAAAATATGTAAGCATGACATGACAAATATAAATGTGGAGCGGGAGGAAAGGGAGCAGGTGTCTTGAAAACTGTTGGCCAGGGGTAAGGTCCGGTTGGGCATGCTGAAGAAAGGAACCAGTTTACCACCTCTGCTCCCCATTTTCTTGCATCCTGCCTTTCTGTTGCTCCCGCACTGAAGGAAGTAGGTAGGACGTTATCCAGCACCCCCCCCCATCCATAAAGCAGATAGTGGAATATTTAAAGTGAATTACAAATTAACAAGCTTGTCTTCCTATGAATATTTGAGAAGTCCTTAGGTTAACAGCTTGATGTACACACCCCCTTTTTTCTTCCTTTATTAATGTATACACCCTCCTCTTCCATATCTCATACCTCTGAAGGATCCAGAACTTTTCATGTCATTGCAGCGGCTTCCCCTACCTACTGCCATATTTCTGCTTTCTTCTCTCAAAGAATTTCTTCTTGGAAAGTCCTTGGTGACACATACTAATAAAAATACATCCAATTAAGTTCATGAAAAGAGTCCCCTCAGAGTACCTCGCCTCCAATATTGTCAGGTTGAGTTCTGCCCTGACATTTCACAGGATTGCCAGTAAGTTAGAAGGCATTTTTCTGCTGGCACTGAGCTTTCTAGAGCACAAATTCAGTTATCAGAGGCAGGAATTACTGCACCAGACATAATATGTATCCCTGGAATGTCGATCCAGGTGCCGAAAATTGCAGGCCAGTAGGAAAATGGTGTAATCTGTGATTCCATCTGGCCCATGAATTTCCAGTGGCCTTGCTTATAGATTGTCAGAACTGTTCATTAAGTTTGTTTTGAAACCAAGGGCTTAATATCTGTAATTTAGAGGGCTCAATAGGCAGTTAAATTGAGTGAAACTATTTTTGAATGGCTACTCCAGTTTCAGAGAAAGAGCGGACATTGCAGCTCAGAAGAGCCACATTTTGAGGCAGCATCAGGAATTCAAGATTATTTATAGGCCCTTTAGAAAAAGGGCTTCACTATGCTAAGTTGAGAAACTTTCCCCCTTCGTATTGAAAAAAAAAAAGAAAAGAAAAAAAAAGCTTACAAAAGCCACACACTGACAAAAGGAAGCATTTCTAATGCAGATAGGTTCTCGGCCACAACCATGGGATACCCAGTGGCTCAGATGGACAGTGTGCCCTGTGTCTGATCTGAGGCTGCCTTTATATACAGATGTCACCCTGAGAAAGTGTTTCCACGGGACAATGTGTGCAAAAGAGAGACCATTGTGTGCTGAGCCCCTGATAGAAACAGAATTCCCAGTCCGGTGTGCATGTAAGCACTCATAAGCAATCCCAGAGACACTGCATCACCCATGGAGATGGCATCATCCACTCCCAAAACCAAAAGAAAAGGTTCCTGGACCCAAAATGTGGCATCAAGCTTCAGATGTCAACTGTGACATTTGTCTTAAGGAGTGACATGGAAAGGTGATGTGTACAAAGCAGCGTAACCCTCAGGAACAAGTGAAAAATGTCAACAAGTCCATACAGGGAAAAAACCACAGAGCCTCAGAGGCCCCAGTGTCCCAAAACACAGTCCCATGCAGTCTCAGAGTGGCTCAGAAAGGCACGTTTACATCGAGGGCCAGACACTGGCAACTAGTGTTCTAAGGGCTGCAGTCATTGTCATCTGCAGATACTGCTAGTTCGTTAACTTGTGGCCAAACCCCTGACACAAGAAGCTTGAGGAAGGAAGAGCTTATTTTGACTTGGTCTGACTGTGTCATCTGGAGAGCTGTGCGTGCTGCTGCTCATCCCACTTTATTTTTGATCAGTTCAGGACCACATCTCGGAATGGTGCTTCACACTGTCAAGACGATTCTTCCACCTCAGTTAACCTAATCTAGAGAGTCCCACGCAGGTCTGCCTGAAGTCTCATTTTCTGGGTGATGCTAGATCCTGTCAAGTTGACAGTCATTATTGACCACGATAGACACCAAGCAGGTCTAACCTGGTATAGCAAGCATCATTTGGTCCTTACCCCAAATCATTCTCCTTTCCTTTGCTTAACACTGCTTCCCCCATCCCCACCCCCACCCCGTGGGTGGCCATGTGGGGAGGCAAAGAACACACAATGGCGCCTACAAAATCTGTCCTGTTAGCTTGCTGACACTATTTTGGTTGAGAAGATAAGTCATAAGTCAGTTGGGGATTTCTGTGAAAGTTTGCTTTCCTGGAATAAACATCTCTTTTTTTAAAAAAAAAATGTTTTGCTTTTTTTTCCCCTTCACTTTTATCTTCTTCCCTCCTGAAATGAGGGCAAAGGTTGAGATAGAGCCTTGCTGTTTTGCTCAAGAAATCTTTACTCAGGATGACAGGACAGAAAGCAAGAAGACACCCAGAGCTGACAGCCTGTTGGCTGGGAGGAAAACCCACAGCCAACGGTAGGGATACCTCTGAAAGGGCCCCGGTGAGAGTTCAAGTTCAAATGGCTTCTGAGGAGTTTTAAGAGCACACTGTTCTCAAGGCTAGTGAGATGGCAGGGTGTGTCACAACTCAGATCCCCAGGCTCACATGAAAGAGAATGCAAGTGGCACCTACCCGTGATTCTAACACTCTGGAGGCCGAGTCAGGAGCTCCTCAGAGCAAGCTAGCCAGCTAGATGTGCTGATTCTGGTAGCTTCAGATTCCCTGAGAGGACTTGCTCCAGTAATTAAAGACTGAGGAAGACCCAGACATCAGTCTCTTCACACATTCATGTATGCTACACATATACATACAGGCAAAGAGCAAAGAAGGCACACAGTTTTCGTGTGCTTCTCAGTTTTTGTGCCTTCTCAGCTTGTGTATTTCTGTATGCGCGGTGTGTGTGCACACACACTGTGTTCTGATGTAAGAGTCTGCGTGTGTGCATATGTGTGTGTGTGTGTGCCACAGGACGTTTGTTTTGTTTCTTGCTTTTCACAACACATAGCACATATGCTTATAGAGTGATAACAAGTGAGCTACACACATGTGGACTGCCTGTGATGTATCTGAAGAATATTAAAATGCCGAGCACAAATCCTCAGTCCCTGCATTGGTTACTTTTAGTGTTGCCGTGACCAAGTCCCTGGCAAGAAGCAGCCTGTGGAAGTAAGTGTTTATTTTCACTCCTGTGCTTCAGTGAATCATGGCCACAACATAGTAGCAAGGTGAAGAAGTTGGTCATGTGGCATCTATAATCAGGAGGCAGAGAGACACAAAGGCTGGTGCTCAGCTCGCTTTCTCCTTCATATTCGTTCTTGGTTCCTGGCCCATGGAGTGTGATGTCCACATTCAGGCTGCTTGTTACCATCTCAGGTAAGCTAAACTCAAGAACCCCTCACAGACGTGCCCAGATACCAAGTCCTATGAAGCTGACTGTCAGCATTGGCCATCACAGCCATATCTGCTGGAATTCAGTTTACCTAGTATTACTAAGATAGCAATGCTTATGCTAGTAAGGCTTCCAGGGGCCCAGGATTACAGACCATGCAGGGGTGGAGACAGGCTTAGGAAAGGTGACTCTAAAGGGGTTCCTGGTGGTGACAGGGTTCTGCATCCTACTGCTAAGGTTGATGTGTGATACAGAATGAACCACACACAGAGACTAGAGATGTGCCGTGCCTCGTGCTCAGCACTGTACAGAGTCTACTGCAACTCTTGATAAAAAACAAGTAAAACAAGTGCTGGACTAGGGGCTACTACTGGCCAGTTGATGGCTGGAGTGAGGTCTCAGCGGTTAAGAGAAGGGCACTTATTCTTGCAGAAGACCAGTCAGTTTCCAGCACTCACACCAAATGCCTCACAACCACATGGAACCCAAATACTGGGCGATTGATGCCTTTTTCTGGCACCACATGGAACCCCAACACCAGGGGATCGATGCCCTTTTCTGGCCTCTGGAGGCACCTGAATAATTATGGGGTACATACACTCAGGCCTACACACATAGGGGCAAAATATAATGATAAAATAAATCTTTTAAGAGAAGGTAGATGCATGGATACATTCTAATGCAGTGAGGACAGGGCTTGCACTGTGTTTGTGGGCGGTCTCTCGTGACTGTTTCAATGCACAGGCTGTCTGTGACTTGCCCTGGATAAGCTAAGACCTTCACGCCTGGGTGCGTTAGACCCAGGACCAGATGCACAGATGCACATCTCCAATTACAGAACCTGTCTGTCCACCCAAAGGTGCCTGTGGGAGCAGAGATGCTGTCAACAAAACACCAGATTCCTGGTTGGCCACCACCTGGACTGCTGGGATATCCATCGCCTGTTGTTTACTCTTTAGCTGGAGCTCGCTCACACGGCTCCTGCTTCTCTTCAGTTTTAATTTAGTTCACAGCCAGCAGATACCAATGACTCTGGTCCAAGCATCGGCAAGTCTTCAAGTGTCTCGTGGGCACTTGCAGAGGTGGCCAGCAGATGCATGGAGGACCCTGGATGCCTCTGGATTCTCTTCAACTTCATGTCTCCCCACTTTCCTGGAACGTGGCCAGTCACCATTTTATGACTCTTGAAGAAAAACCAAAAACCATAACAAACAAGAAAACTACTATTTTTGTGTCGCTCTCTGAGTTTTAGTTAAGGGATCAAACTATGTGCAAGCTGTCTGTAAGTCATAGCAAATATAAACTGCACATTAACTATCTTCAAAGAAACCTTTGCACAAGTTGCATGTGTGTGGATGTAGGTGTGTGTGGGTGTAGGTAAAAGGTTTTGCTGGTACATAGGCAAATGTGTGTCTGTGCATGTGGAGGCCAGAGGTCAACCTCTGGTAATTGGGAGCCACCCACCATGTTTAATGAGATAGGGTTTCTCGCTGGCCTTAGTACACTGAGCTAACTGGCCTATGAACCTCAGAGATCCATCTGTCTTTGCCTCCCCAGGGCTAGAATTATAGCAAGTAGAACAATGTCTAGTGAATATTTCTGTAGGTTCTGGGCATTAAACGCAGGTCCTCACGCTTGTGCAGCATCTCTCCAGCCCCATTGCTTATACTTTAATTCATCCTTAGTTATAGTAACTAGGCAACAATACATTAAAATGTGGGCTGAAAGAAGTGAGGAAATCAGGGTGTATACCGCAATTATACCCATATTTGTGTCTCTTCAAAAAAAATAAATAAAGACTGAGAAAATGTATGAATTCTTTACCTGGTTTCTGTCTCAATAGTGGAAGTGGGAGCCTCCCCATACCCTCACTTTTCTGACTGATATATTAGAAATTATGCAATTAATACGCTAGTAAATGCACACAATGTGATGAGGATTGTAAGCATAACAAGGTGGCATCCTTTTTGATTATACTCTTAAACTTATCCTCTTTCTTCCTAATATACAAGCCTCCTAGTTTGTATATTGTATAAGGAGTTAATTCTCCATTTTGTGCATTTATAATGTATATATACATAATTATACACAATGACGCATTGGTCTCTTTCTCCTCTCTCAATCTCTCATCATGTATGTATGTTTGTGTGTGCGTATGTAGTGTGTGTGTGCCTGAAGTTATACTCATTCTTGGGGCCATGTATGGAGGTCAGAGGCTGACATCTCCATCTTGCCCTGTGTCTTGTCATTTTATCTAGACCGGTTGACCAGTTAGCCTTCAAGATCTACCTGCATCTACTACTCACCAGCCCTAGGGTGACAGACACACTACCAGATGTGGCTTTTACACGGGTGCTGGGGATCCAAACTCGGGTCCCCATGCTTACTCATCAAGATCGTTAGCACTGAACCATCTTTCCAGCCCTGGGCTGTTTCATTTCTTCATGGCTGTTCTCAAAACTATGACAATAAGACCATTCCACATCAATATATCCTTATATTGATCTTTTTTATTATGTGTCATTTCAAACCCCATAGATTCTAACTATTTTTCTATTGATGAGCATTTAGGCATTGTAATCACTTGTTATTTCAAAGTTCTGTAATAAACATTCAAGTAGAATCATCATTGGCTTTCCAGAAAATGTCTGCAATGCAATTGTATTGATTTATATGATGGGAAACACATTTCTAAGCAAAATCATGATCATGTCAGAAAAAAAAGAAAAAGAAAACAATTGTTCATTCCACAAAACATTAGAATGAAAAATGTGTTTGGACAGAAAATTCTAATCACTGTATATTAATGTTCCTCAGCTGACTTCACTATTCTCCTGCCTTTGGTCCCACTTTGCACACCAGTTTAGCCCGGATCTGTGAGAGGCATCCTCCACGAGTTGTGTAAGCCATGGCTTTAGTACTGGTAATTTGGAGTTAGCCATGACAAGTCTGCACCAGGGAAATTGGCAACCCCTACACATAGGGTTTTGTGAGTTTACTGTTTTTGCTTTTGGTGAGTCTGCTATCAGATTGATCAGCATACAATTCTGAGGGCATTTCGTGTTTATGAATATATATGCCTATCTTCACTTTATTTGTATTATTTTCCTGTTCTAAAAATATAAGATGCAAATGACAAGCAGCTTGTATTTTCCTCATTCCATAATCAAAATAATATTTACAGAATATACTTCATCTTCCAAGATGTATTATTTGTATGGTATACTGACTTCAAAAAATCAAAATGTACAAGAAAAACAAAAATATTGTGAGAACTAAAGCAGAATCCATGCACTAAACATTTCAGCTCAGAAAAGCACTGTGACTGAGGATGATCTGTCTACACCAAGTCTCGCAGCAGCCAAAGGAGAAAGAAAAAAAAAGCGGTTTTTACATTTCACTTCATTATCTGCTACTAAATATTGACTAAAAGGATAATATCCTTTGGTGCTAACTAAATGCCTAACATGACATTATATTTCTTTGCACACTGGCTATACACACTGTTTCATGTATCATTTTTGCTCTGGTTTCATGAGAGTGGGAATTCTTGTAGTCTTTGACAATGGAATGAAGCCCAGAGAGATTAAGGGCCTGTCACTCGATATTTCCAGCCCTTTCTCAGTGCTCCATTCCACCATTTCCAGGTGTTAGGTTATATTGTTAGCCTTGGCTACAGTGGTGAGGTCTAGCTTGAGATTTTTATTACCTTTATTGATTGGTTGATGTGTGTGTGTGTGTGTGTGTGTGTGTATGTGCGCACACACACACACACACACACACACACGGGTATGTAAGTCAGAGAATGATTTGCAGGAGTTAATTCTCTTCCTCTACCATATGAATGCCAAAGATTGACCTCAGGTCATCAGGCTCACCCACAGTTAGCTTTACTCACTGAGACATCTTGCTTAAAAAGAAAAATGTTCAAAAGCAGACAAAAAGAGCATTGGTGTGGGGATTATTTACAAACCACTAAGAAAGTAAAGGCCATGATTGAGCAATAACTGAGGAATGAGAGCCCATTAAGGCTCATTAATGTGCTTTCTGATGTCCATGGTGCAACAGGATATGAGATACAGATTTTGGAGCATGTACTATGTGCACCTGAAGGCCACACCTACCACAAACTTCCTCACATTACTTAACAGTTGGGATTTCAACATACAAATGAGGGACAGGTCAAGTTCAAAACCAAACGTGCTGCTTGAAGACTGGTCCACAAAGCTGGGTTAGAGTAATGTAAGGCCCTAGTCTACAAATGGCAAGAAGTCTACAAATGGCCCTCATGATGGGACCCTTGAGGCCAAGGGTCTTATCTGGAAGTATATTATCCCAGCCCCTCATAGCCTTCCTGGGCAACATGGAGGGCTGATCACTCGAGGTCAGAGGCACTGGCTTTGTGCTTGGAGTAATTACTCAGATGACTAGCAGGTACCTCCATGCATTAGTTAAGTCTGACACAAACACTGAACAAGATTCAGTTCCATTCCTCAGACCTCAAGCCTCATCAGAGAGAGAACAACCCAGTCCGTGAGCTGTGACATAGCAGTGATTCCATGGGAGTCTGTCTAGGGTACAGCACAAGGAAAGGTTCCTGACAGGGAGCTGCTGGAGAAATGAAAGAGCCAGGGAGGTGTTATTCTAAACTCACCCCAGAAGGGTAATAAGCTAGATTGGTAGATAGGGAAAGAGAAAAAGTGTGGGAAGGGTAGAAAAGATGAGTCATTGAAATGTTCTTCTGCCCATCAGATTTAAAGGTAATAGAACTACACCCAGTTGTAGTTGTTGGCTAATTTCCCCGAGCGTGACTCTAAATCTCTTACCCCATCCTAAGTGAAGGAAGATGCCTTCATCTTCTCCCATTTTGTACATCAGGCCATTTTGCGAGCTGCTATTTCCTCTGACCGTCCTGAACCTACAGATGATGCTCAGACATCCTTGGAACTGAACAGTGTCTCGCTCATGGTGATCACCTGGGCAGCAGGGTTATAATGTCTCTTACTAGGTTTATTAAAGTTCAGAGAGACACATTATGTAAATGTATGCAAATATCAAAGAATAAATAAAAATGTTAGTCAAAAAACAAAACAAAACAAAAAACCCTTGCAGGTACAGATCACCCCAAGCCGACCTCCTTAATTTAGAGAAGGCCCAGTGTGTACTCAAACCACGTGTCTGAGTAAATAAATATAAAAGAAGTGGCACTTTGAGTGAGGAATGAGTGGCCCAATCCACTTGTTTGTGGTGCAGGCAAGCAATGCAGGGAGAAGGCTGTGTGCCCTACATGGTCTTCACTTTCCTCAGAGTAGATATGAAGACACCTAAATGATGCACCCTCAGACACATGGCGTACTCCTGTGAGGTGCTTGCCCTCAAGGCTGCAGGAGTATGCTTGGAGCAGAGTGGAGAGAGTGTTGCTCACTGCCAGACCTCAGCTACTATATTCCTCTTCCTGAGTCCAGCTCTCCCATCACCCACACCTGGACACCGACACGTGACACCACGACACCCCGTGCTTTGCATGCACTTTTTCCTGCCCTTCCGGGTCTGGAATATGTCGGGCTGTGCTGGCATTATGCCTGCCTTGAGGCATCCTGAGCGTTGCTGCTAAAGACCAAAATTAGCTGGGATGGGTCCATTTGACAGTCACCAGGGCCAAACTGGCACCTGCAAGCTGAGTCACTGACTTTTAACTGTTTATTAAGTGGTGACAGTGACAGCTAAATAGTGTAGAGGAAGGACCCCTTCTCCGCGTGTTCCGGAACGTAAGGCTTCAGAGAGAAGGCAGAGGCATTACCAGAATGGGAGGTGCTGTGGGGGAGGGGCACAGGGCGAGCACACACCAAATTGCTCTTGTCTTCCTTCCATCTGTGCAGATGGTTCCATGGGAGCATATCCAGTGGGGAGCTCTCCTCGGCAGCTCTGGCCTCGCAAGGTCCCATCACTAAAAGTTTTGATCAGCACTCACAGCTCATGCAGCAATAATAATAATAAATTAAATTGTTTTTAAAGTTTCCTTGAATGCAATAGACACTGGGTATCTGTTAAATTGTCCCAACATGAGTGGTTCTGGGGAAGAAGACAGGTCTCTGTAGGAACCTAGCAAGTTCCCAAGAGGCCCTGGAATTTCTGTGGTGTTTCCAGTTAACTTACTGGATAACAGAGGCAGGGAAACCAATATGTGTTATCTAAACTGAAGTGGGTGGAAGTGAGTATTTTTGGCCAGGGGACAGACTGGTCAGGTAGGAACTTCTTCACGGGGTCAGGATGGGGACAACATTATCTTCCACAGTGTTACCTTGCAGTGAGAATGTTGGCTCTGACTGTGTCATAAGATCATTCTTTTAGAAGTTTGTGAAGGCAAGGATAACCTGGTCACTCACATATGCACATGGACACAGATATACAAAGGCAGGCATAAGTGTGCGTGCACACAAACATACACACACACACACACACACACACACACACAGAAAGAGAGAGAGAGAGAGAGAGGGCGAGGGAGAGAGAGAGAGAGAGAGAGAGAGAGAGAGAGAAAGAGAAAGAGAACATGCTTTTGTATATCATTTGTAGCAAATTCAATCAGAACTTCTTGCAAAGGCCTAAGGCAGAGTGGATTGATTCCTCTCTAAAACCAGAATGAAGCCTACAGTCCTTCCCTCTGTACCCTGTGGTTCATCCTGGGTACCTGCTGAACTGTCTTCCATGGACAGAGTAAAGGAAGATAATGATGATTCGTATCTTGGAGGTGTTTTCAGAGATCAGTAAGCTTCAGCCATCATCAGAGCAGTTCCCTCCTGAAGCAGACGGGAACAAATACAGAAACCAATAGTCTGACAAGATCTTGGAACACACAACCCTAGCCAGGGACCAGGGGGCCCTGTAAGAGTATAGGAGTCAGAGGAGATGAAGGACACCAAGAAATCAAGGACCTCTAAATCAATGGGACCATGCCAAGGGCCTGCATGGGTCTGGACCAGATGGGATCCTAGAGATGAAAGGAGAGGTGAACACATACCCCCATCCCTAACTCAGAAGCCATCTCAAATTGATGATGCTATCTCAAATGGCAAATAAGAATTCATTTTTCTGCAAGGGAGCCTTATTGGGGGAACAAACTCCTCTTAAGGGTTACCTGCATGCCCAGCAGGACATGAACAACACAAAACAAACTCAATGGAAGTTCCTTGTCTCATAATATTGTCTTAGGGCTTTTCTTCTTTGCTTTCTATTTTTAAATTTTCACCCTATTTTTTTTTTTGCCTTTTTTTTTACCTTACAGGTTCTTTCCATAGACATATGGTTTCTGGTTTCATGTTTTTATCAGGTTCCTGAGTGTGTGAATAACTGGGTTTCTGCATCCATGTATGTTTCTTGAGGGTCTTTTTTTTCAGCCTCTTTTTCTTCTGTTTGTTTTGCCCTATTTTGATGTGTTTGTTTTATCTTATTATATTCTCTATTATTCTCTATTAGAAGCCTGTTTGTTTTCTAATGAAAAATAGAAAGTGGGTGGAACCAGGTGGGAAGTGAGGTGAGGAGAAACTAGGAGGAGCAGAGGGTGGGAAAACCATTATCTGGATATACTATATGAAAAAAATATTGTCAATAAAAGAAAAAAAAAGATCAGTGATACTGGGTCTTTCAAACTCAGCATGGGTGACATTTGAGCCAATGGATTCCCAGTCATGGAAGACTGTCTACACCACGGGGAAGCCACAGGCAATTTGCCCTCTGCAATTGTAACAGTCAAAGGCGGCTCCAGGTTTCCCCAGTTTTTCCTCAGAGCAGCTTTAATCGCTTATGGAAAAACCAGTGATTAGAAGTGTATAGAGTGATCAAAAAGGAGAAAGAACACAAGGAAGACAGCGATGGGAGGCTAACATTTCCAAACAACCCAAGAGAGCTCTCTGTAGGTTAACAAACCCACGCCTGCTTTCAGATTTATCGGGTGGGATATCCGATTAATCCTGCAAGATGTATTTTGGCTCCATGCTGCTGTGAAATGCCATATTAAATTAAACAAATTCTGTTGCTTTCTTCTGAGTCGAGGGGAGGGAAGAAAAAAAAAAAGAAAATGAATAACACGTTAAATTGCAGGATATTAATTATACAGAGCTACATATTGGATGTTATGCATCGAAGGAGCTAATTTTCTCCACAATGTTATTATTGTTGGTTGCTTGTGTAGTACCGTTGATGTAAACACACCACTTTATAAACACTCCTTTAAAGTTTATTGCTCTTGCATGAACGTGCTGTGTAATTATGTATTTACCTTCTAATAAATGATATGAAAAGCACAGCTCACTCTCAGCAAAAGCCTCGCATCCGCAATCATCCGACTTTCTAAAAATTTCTGGGTAGCAACTGAGCTGGCTGGTTCTAGAAACAGAACTGATATGATCTGAATAAACAAGAAAATCCTATTTTTGTTATTTTTTCCCCAGCTTTAAAGAAATAGGCCAGTGTTTCTCAGAAAGTTTCACACTGTGGGGTATTTTTTTTTTTTGGAGGAGGGGTATTTTTGTTGTTGTTCCTCTATGGGGTTGATCCATCCCTGTCAAGTCTGTAAAATGTGCTGTGTGTGGGTGGAAAGACAAACCACACAGAACAGTTTCACTGTCACAGTCAGGTCACCTTACACATTGCATGGCAGCTTTCTGCAGAAGGGAAAAAGTGCAACAAGAAGGAAACACACACATACACACACACACACACACACACACACACACACACACACACACACAAACACCACACACCAGAAATGTCAACATGAATACCATTATTCTGGATAGAAGGCAGCTCCAGTTTTTCAACTCTAGTCTGAGACAGCAAGAGCATTCCTTGCCCCATATGGGGGTGGAGGAAGGGTCGGGAGGATGGACGGCAGACCTGTTGTCTGTCTAGCAGATGGGCTCAAGCTGATGAAATACCCGGTGATCTACTCCATGGAACTGGCCTAGATGGCTCCTAGCTCAGACACACTAACAATAAAGTTCTTTGGGAATCTGATTCAGTCACAGTGTTGGTCAAAAATGTCAGCAGTTGTTTGTTTGTTTCCCCCTGTCTGGGAAGTTAGGCCCCTGAGTCCCTAGAACCAGTTCTTTAAAGAAGAATTGCTTTTGTGGATATACAAATTCCACATGACAAATACTTTTTTCATTTCTGTGAGCAAGGCTAGGGTCCTCAACTTACATAATTGTGTGGCTTCATCATCAAGTACCTCCAAAATGAACTGTGCAGCTATCTGAGGGCCCAGAATCCAAAGGAGCTATGAAGCAGGTGAACATTCCTGTGCTCAGTCAGCTCTTTTGCATATAGTAATAGAAGCTATTGCCTTGTGGAAAACAGCGATTTAAAATAAGAGGAAAGAGACCTGACAATGAAACCTCATCAGCTAAGTATTTTTCTAACCAATTGAATATTTTTCTTAATCTGCTCATATCAATGTTTAAGTCTAGAGAGAAATTTATTTTAAAAACTCAGTTCATGTATTTCAGACTCGATGTGGTGTCCATAAACCATTCTTTGTGTCATAATCTCCCTATCTCTCTTTTTAACAGTAGACTATCTTGCACATTTTGTGTGTCGGGGGGATCCAAGCTTCCTGTAAGATGTGATGTATTTTTAACCTGGAATGCTCAGTAATTTTCAAGCACAGAGGAAGGAGAAAGGTGGGAAGGGTGGATACCTGATGTCAGAGTGGGTGGGTCTTCTTCCCTCCCTGCCTTAGGCAGAAGGCTGCTACCTAGGAGCTCCGTGCAGTTTCTCTAAGGCAGACATCCAACTCAGCTTGGAGTTCCAGGTGGATTTCAACAGTCTGGAGTAAACACCCCAGGAACTGACCTGATAACCTCAGATCCAAGATGAACTAATTTAACAACTACAATTTCAAGAAGTGCATGTGTACGGAAAACAACGTAAAGGAAACACTTTATCTAAAGCTCAGTATGGTGGCAGTGGCCTGGAATCCCAGCACTCGGGAGGCGGAGGCAGGATGATCTCAAATTCAGTGCCTTCCTGGACCATGTAGGAAGGCGTTCTCTCAGAAAAAGTTTACCAAGCAGCACCTCCTATGAGAAACAGAAAATCAGCCTGGTGTACTAAAAACGTGACTAGAAAAGTACTACATGCTTACAGCGTGGGCATCGGTGCCTCATATGAAGAAAGCTACAATCACAGTCAAGTCATTCTACGACTGTCAGATGCTTCTTGATTTAGACTCTTACCTTGTGAAGGTGTTGTGGGCTTTGCTCTGTCCTGCCCCCACCCCATTTCTTCACCTTAAGGGCATGTTGCACACAGGCAGCTCTCTCTGGAGGCCATTTGACACCTCAGTATGAAATGCCATGATTCTTAAAACCTGCTGGTGAAATGACCCAGGCTTCTATGTTATCACAGACCTCGCTGGCTTCGTCTGTTCTCAGCAAGTTGAGACGAATGAATGGGTTGTCAGAGTTACACTTCTATTAAGTTTGGCCCCAAACTGCTGCCATATATATTTAAATGCGTTTGATGTGTGTCCACACATAGGGAACTGTAACCAAACCTGACATATAAACAGACTGCAACTGAATCTTGCTGCAAGCCAGAAGTCAAAAGGAGTCACGTATCTGAAAACTGAACAAGACAGCCTGGAGCTACAACCAACAGGGTTAAGGGCTGTCTCTGCACCCATTCCCTCCTCCTGTGGAGGGCTTTCTTATCTCTGGATAGAAATAGAATCTGTTCTTTGTAGAGAAAGTCATTCTGAACCAACTATGTGTTACAGTTTTTGATGCAAGGCCTCACTATGCAAGCACAGAATGACCATGAACTCTCCAACCCCTGCATCTATGCCTCTGAACCATTCTAGACTGACTTTCTAGGGAATGAATTGGAAATGAATCAGTTGGGAGCAATAATATCAGATTATTCAGAATTCCGCCCTTAATAACTCTTAGGATCATATAAATGGCCCTCTCCAGGGCTATCTGTCGAGGTTGTGCTGACAGTGTAGCTATGCAAGATCCTAGTGAGTGCTAAGAGATTGTCCAAATGAGGTTGAGTAGAGTGGTCACCTCACTCACAGAGTGGTTGTAACCACAAGAAAAGGTGAATGTGAACTGGGACATCAACCAGCTTCAAGTAGAGGAAATGAGGTGGCAAGTGATGGTGCCAAAGAGAGCCGAGAACACCGGAGGAGCTCAAGGAATATCACTGCAGTCCCCCTGTGGTCGAAGGAGATCCGGGTGGGAGATGGCCCAGTTAAGAGCACTGATGGTGTTAACTGAGTGTTCTTCTAGTCATAATGAGACCAGAGAATTAATTAGGAACTAGTTGGTCAGGATCTGATAGTACTTACAAACATTTGCATTTTACCCAGGTGCAGCCTTCATGTAGAGTAAAGGAGTACCCAGAAAGGAACAACAGAGCCCTGCTTCATGAACCACAGAGGTCACTGTGAGTTTGACCTGCATTGAACTCTGAGCCTTTAGCTTGCCCCAAGCCCTCCTTTCATAGACCTTGATGCCCCTTTCTGCTTAGCTGCCAATGACTTTAATGAATGCCAAGATGTTAATTAATAAGCTTAACAAGTTAAGGGACTTAAGCTTAAAGTGAAGAGAAATTACTCGGTAGTGATGACAGATCTTTTTTTTTTGTCCAGATGATATTGATATATCAGTATAATATCTTTGTTTCTTTTTAGCCTAGCATACAGTTTTCTTTTTAAGTCTATATATTCCAAATTATCAAGGAGTTGACAAGAAAGAAAAATACAATGCTGTTATCCATTCCATGGGTCTAACATCGTAAGTGCTAGCAACTATGCAGTGAATTCCCCTGTAGCCATTTCTTCTTACCCGTGGGCGTTTTACCACATTGAACTCATATGATGCTCAGAATTTGAATCCTACTTTTCTAGATAGCTTTGTACCTCACAGGCAGTTTTCTTCTTATTAGAAAGATTTGATGATCATCATTTCATGGAAGAAGGCATTATTTCTTAACAACACACATGGTATAGTGGCATGAATTTTGCTGTTATAAATCACCCATGTATTTGTGTATTCTTGCCTTGTTTCTTTTGAGATAGGGTTCCACAGACAGGCTTGAAACTCACTATGTAGATCAGGCTAACTTCAAACTCATAGAGATCCACCAGCCTCTGCCTCCCAAGTGCTGGGCTCAAAGCTGTGTGCCACCACATTTCCCATTTCCCAGTGGTCAGGATTGCTCCTTTAGGATTGAGTTTGAGATATGTAATTTCTACTGAAGAAATAACTGTGTATTTAATTTACTTTGTTCATATTATCAACATTTTTTTTCAAATGAATTGTATCAATATAGACCTACTGTTCCACAAACCGAGCCTACTGAAGAAGGGGAAGCAACTTGTCACCTACCCTCTGATCCATAATGCACATCATGGCCCCAGCCTGCAAAAGAGAGAGGAAAGCAAATGCTGCCACATTCCACCGTACTGGCATGTACATTGGAAGAACTCTGCCCCATGACAAATTTTTGCCTTTGTGTAGTGTCTGAGGCATCTCTGCATTCTGGCAGCTATTTCAGGACTGTTTCTGTAGCAGCCTTAGAAGCTAGTGCTGCTTCAGGGCAGACCATGGGTTTGTCTGCTTACCAGCATAGCCAGTACTGTGTTGTTCTTGGAGGCAAAGGCAAAGCAGCATTGCTAGATATTTCTTAGATATTAAGGTTTTGTGACACCCAGTGTTCCCACATTTTACCTGACTCTGGTCCAGCCTCACCTCTGGAGCTGCCGGGCAGTGTATTTCAACACCACCCTTCCTGGGTCTGCAGTTTGTAATTCCTGACAGATAATTCTCCATGTTCAGCACTGCTTCTTAGTGGCATAACGGTTGCTGTTTATTCATCGTTGAGCTGTGGGAGGACATGGTAGCAGGATCGCAAGGTTGCCTTATTGTGTCTCTAAGAGAGACCTGTGTACACACAGAAGATATTGTTAGAATTCAACAGGCTCCTGGAAGCTGAATAGCAAAATGGCAGGGGAAGCACAGAGGCCTCCTGAGTCCTTGCTGTAATAGTTGAATACATTTGTTTTTCATTCTGAAAATGGTTCTTTCTGTGTTTACTTGAAGACATAAGCTAAACAAAGTTGAGTCTACTCAAGATGGATTGGTTAGGGCTGAAACCAAGAGATGTGATTCAGACGATGCTTGTGTGTTCTGTGATAAAGCTACCAGAGAAATGAAATCCTGAAATGATTTCTGTTCACAACCCTTCCATTTTCCAAGTAATTACTTAATGGTTTCTGGAGCTTAAGAGCCACTTTCTGCTTGTTTTTAAAATTAACATTCTTAATGGCATATTTCACCAAGATACAAAGATATTGACATCAAAATCTGAGAATCTTTCAAGCATTGGGATATGAGTAAAATATTAAAACAAAGTTCGGAAGTTCCTTAATTTCAGAAATTCTTTGCAACCCAAGGTGACTTCAACCATATTTTGGCTTTATAAAGAGCCATGATGGTCCAGTGGTAGCGTTTCCAACCTGACCCTTAGTCATGGCATGCAATGGCCATGAGCCAATCCAGTCCCATGTTTCTAGTTACAATTTCATGGGCATACAACCTCACCCACTTGTTCATGTCTTATCTCGTGGCTGTCTTTATCACTGCAAAAGGAGAGAAGAGTAGTTGCTGTGGAGGGGAGAACCACATGGCCTATTGAGCTTACAATATTTGCTGTCTGGCTCTTCTCAAAGCTTGAGAACCCTTACAAATCAAGTATTATATTAGCCAGAGTTAGGCATTTGCAGATGTTTGGAATAGAACTTCCTCTAGTCCTTAACCATATGAATATAATCCATTCCTAGACTCTAAAAACAGTTCTTCCTCATTTCCTCTGCCTCTTAAAATACGCACTGCAAAGGGCCTGGGTGGTGCTTTACTGGTTGGAAAGCTCTTACATCAAATTCAGGATGACCTGACTTCAAGTCTCCGGTGCTCAAGTGCATGTCAGGTGGGCTCCCATGATTCCAGTCTGGCAGGCAAAGACACAGGATCCATGGAGCAAGCTATCCAGACAGAATAGCCAAACTAGATGCTCTGGGATAAACTTAAGCTGAGAGAGCCTGCCTCAAAGACTAAGATGCAAAGGTGATCCAGAGTGACTTGACAGCAACCCTGGGTCCCCATACACACTCACATACATGCACACACACACACACACACGTACAACCATACCCACACCACACACTTGCAAGCACATGTAGAGGTATGCATGCTAGTACACAGAGATATATGCATGCCACTACACAAAAAAGAAAGAATAAATTTGAAAGCTGCATTGAGAAAAAGTAGCAGTAGACTGGAAAACCTCTGTATAGAGAAATGTAGAACAGACTTGTTTATGAACCTCAGCAGATTTGTTTTTGTTTTGGGTTTGCTTTTTGATTTGTTAGTATTTTTTAAAACAAACACTGCAACACCACTTTATCAGATTCCTACCAGCATAGTGGTGAAATGTAAAATATGGCTCATTTTCTGGGCCAAGAAGGTCATATGAAAAACTCTTGGGAGAAGAGAGATACAAAAGAGAGGCCTTGCAGCCATGGTCACACTAGAAAAATGCTTGGGCGTCCAAGAAGGTCTTAATGCCAAGTTCCATAACAGAACAATTACATTAGAGTGTCCAGAGCTCCTGAAGATCTGCTGAAGTGCCCCAAATGGTCCACTGTGAAGATGAAATTGCAGCCCCCAGAACGAAGGCCTCTGCAGGGGAGAGGCAGTCATTTAACTTCTGTGGCCTTTTCCTTTCAGTCTGTCAGAGGAAGTCCCTGAGTTCCCAGGTCATTCACAGCTGTGATTCCAGGTTCAGTTCAATTGAATTAAATTAATTTCCTCAGCAGAGGACAAGTGGGACACTGTGACACCTTCTGTTTTAAAGCCACTACAGAAGGGGAAGAAAGAAAAGCAAGGAAGGGTTTATCTTTATTGGGACGTGGGGAGAGAGGCTAGCTCTGCATTGCTGCTGGGTGGCCCAGGACCTCAGACTGGTTAGATGTCCTGTTGTCCCTGCAGCCATCTTATGTGTCCCTGCCACTGGTGTCCAGCTTCCACTTAATAGACAGTACATGAGCATATGCTCTCAGTCATGCTGCTCAGAATGCAAAGGGCCAGAGGGAGGAAGAAACAGGGTCAAGACAGATTTGGGCTCTGCCAATTACTAGTTGTGAGAAACAGGTTTATTTTCATATCTAGGCACTAGCTTCCTCAGCCAAAGCAGAGAGGTGTGCAAGACTGCTTAATGAGCATGTCGAGGCTTTACTACCATTGTTTGTGAGAAAGGCTTAGCAAAGTTCAGGGCATAATGCACACTAAACAGAAGGTAAACTTTGCTAGTCATTTTTGTTATAATTATTATTTTTCTGGGTGTATGTGGATATGGGAGTCCAGCTATCACACACATATACAGTGTGCGTGTGTGTGTGTGTGTGTGTGTGTGTGTGTGTGTTGTATTTGTGTGTGGATTTGGGAGTCCAGGTATCACAGTGTGTTTGTACTTGGGTGTTGCTACTCGGCTTTCCACGTTATTTGAGATAGGGTCTCTGCTGATGCCTAAACCAGATTCACCAGCCTAAGAGCTTTTGGAGTCTCCTGTCTCTGCCTCCCAAATCCCCCAAGGGGTGGTAATGCAACGTGGTGTTTGGACATTTCCTCTCCCACTTTACCTTTCCCCACACCCCTATCAGCCCACAAATTTCCTCTGTCCCCCTCAGTGTCTCCAACATTTTAGCATGTAACTTTCTGCATCTATGGAAACGTTCATGGGGCCTTCTCATAATTAATGTTATTCCAATGCCTGGCCATCTTCAGAGCTCTGTGGTAATCACCTTGGTGTTTGAGATCTCTGTCAGGACACAGAATTCATGAATGGTGGGGCATTTCCTCCAGCTGAAAGGACGGCTGGTGACTACTCTGTGGGGCTAGCTGTGTTTCTGTCAGGGCTGCTTTACTGTCAGGTCTGATGCGGGCTTCTAGAAGCTGAACCAGGCAAGTCTATGCCTGCAGAAGCCAGAGAGGCTGAGGGTGGGGGTGAACATAGGGAAAGGCTGCAAAAGTGTCTACGGCCCTGTGGAGATCCACTTCCTGTATTCCAGATGACCTGGAATACTTCCAGCGAGACTGAAAAATCTTTATAAAATGTTAAATAGTCCTAGTAAGTGTTTTTTACTAACTCAAATCAGTTAAGGAGAGCTTAGTAGTTCTACAAATGACATCTCAGGCCAGGTTACAACTATGAGTTTGGGGTCATTGGCAGAGGAGAATAAGATGTGTTATCTGTTTTAGATATACATTTTTATTTCTTCATGTTAATTTCTGGGAGCTCTGCTGGGCTGTGTTGAAGCTATGGCACCCCCCCCCCGCCATGACCACATCATTCTAGATAAGAGAAGAAGGTGGGGTGACAAGTTGATGTGAGCCCACAGAGCCTGGAAGAGGTCAACTGTGAAGACAGACCATGACCTAGATCAGTAGAAGTAGCCTGCTAGGCAGTGGGAGTTTGGATTTATTTTACCTTCCTACTATCCACTGCAACCAAATTCTATCATATATCTCCAGGGCCAGGACGGTAAATTCAGATGCATGACTAAGAAGAGCCCACTGAGGAGTGAGGGCAGATGATCAGGACAATGGTAGCTCCCTTTTATGTCACACAGCTACAAAGATTACACCTTTAGGGGCCCCTGAGTGGAATCCCCACAGACAGGGGGTCGGGGGCAGGGCGCATCTCAGGCAGCTCTACACAATAGTGGGTGTAGTCAAAGGGGCAGGCTTCCTGGCAGCACGCATGGACTCATCAGCACCATCCACAGTGGGAAATCCCTGTGGCCTGGATCCTTGCATGAAAACAGGGATTCAACCCATCTGGTATTGAGGGGAGTAAATGAAATTAAAGCACCTGGCATTTACTGAACACTTTTTTTTTTTAAGACAGGCAGAACACCGAAGAGAAATGTCATAGTTACCCAAAGAGAAGACAACAACTGGACTGCAAGGTTGGACAGCTCAAATTAGCCCTGAGGAGATGGATAAGCTAGTCACAGGCAGGGACACTTATGATATCATGGAGTTTTCCACACATGGGGATAGGGCACAGGGGTCTCTCTGGGGATGCACTGTGTTGTCCAAGGAGATGCTGGGTTAGTTCAAATCATCTGATTGTGGATAGGATGGTGGTACCTGCCCAGTGCCAGTGCACCTCTTATCGAATCTGGCACAGTCTTCCCAGTATCTATAGGATTCCAGCTTACAGCATTATGGGCCCAGGGCCCTGTGTTGCTTACAGTGCACTCCAGGGAGCTATGAGCCAAACACAGGCAGCGCTAACAGGCTAACATAGACCCTGGGTGTCAGGATTGGAGCTGGGACCTCCAGTCCACACCTGCGTTGACATCACCAGGCCTCACCTGCCGGAGCGGAAGGCCTGAGGATCTTGGGGCGCTGGGGGCGGGGGCCATCTGCTCCAGCCCCACAAATGAGTCCTTCTCCCAGAGAATGAGAGCCCGCTGATTAAAATGCAGCCCGCTGCCAGAGGGCGAGGCGCGCAGCTGGACAGCAGCTTCTCCGGAGCATTTGCAAACGCTTCTCTCACAGCTGGAGCGACAGTTGCCCCTGCGCCACTGGCCGGCCATTGTGAACTGCAAAGAGTCCTTCTTTGGGCGGAAGCAGAAGTTCACCCAGCTGTCAAATATTTGAAATGTAAAAAGCCCAGGGCGCTGGGGGAAGGGAGAAGACACAGACCACGTCAGAGGAAATGCAAGCTGCCCAGGGGTGGAGGAAGCCGTGGGCTGAGAGTTCACTTTGAGCAATCAATAAGCCCTTCAGAGTCAGAAGAGTAAGACAGTTCCGGAGAGGGCAGAGCCGCCAGAGGCTCAGGATGGCAAGAGCCAGCCGGGGCTGGAAGCTGCTCAGATCGCCCCAGTCCCAGTGGTGACAGGCCTGATGAAGGACAGATGGCATTTCCTATACCCCACTTCGCGGCTCCCTTCCTACTGACTGGGTGGGTCCTCTGCAGGACACCTGCTCTGGCTTCACACTCTCTGCATTCCCACTCCATTGCCCTGTGGAGCTGGGACCCAAAGCATCACTTGGGGGTGTGAACACAGAGTGCAGCCTCCCCCACCTCCCTCTCGGCCTCTGGGTACCACTTCCTTCTCCCATTGGCTTCCCTTGTCCTCTGGGCAGTTCTCACAAGAAGCTTGGCATCCTTTCATGCTGTCACAGGACCACCACAGAGCACTGACCGGTCTTGCTTCCATTTACAGTTCTTAACGTTTAAAAACTACATATTAGCCACCTGGAAGCGTCCTTTATGCCCTCCGCTAGGAATGGGTAAAGCTGTTAAACCTGATGGGGTCCCCAGGTCCTGCGACGACAGGGTGATGAGCACCAAACTCAGCTTTGCTTACATCCTCGGCTCCATGTTTTGGTTCCTGAGCAGGCTCCGGGCTGAGCAGGCCATCTCTCTTGGGCAGTAGAGGGAACTTGAGGTGTGTCCTCACAAGCTCTCAAAGGCAGGTTCTCTTTTTGCCACACTTTTGACTGACTTGTCTATACTTTGCAGCCTGCTTGGTGGGTTAGTCTTCCTTCAGTCCCTAAAGAAAAAACAAAGCAGGTCTCTTTGCATTTGGGGGTTTGTGTGTGCGTGCGTGCATGCCTGTGTGTGTGAATAATCAGGTTTCATTTTATGGAAAAAACAACTTTATACAGTGTTCCTGTTTACAAAATCATCAAGCCCCACAGCATGACCAGAATAGAGACCCTGTCAATCCTCAGCCAGCCCCAGAGGGCTCTAGTTAGCGTCTGTCTCCATCCTTTTGTACCTGGAGTTTCCACCTGCCACTTCCAAGCTTTCCTTACAAATCATGGAGTTCAGAAGGAACAAAGGAAGCAGAGAGCTGTTACTCATTCCTGTGGAGCTGAAGACCACATGCTCACCAAAAGCAGGCCTGCAAAGCAGACTTCTCCTCTCCGGAAATGCACTTGGGGTCTTTGCAGTGTCTGCTCATCTCAGAGGAGCCATACCTGCAGTTCTCTTGGGAGAGCAGCTCATTTTTATCAATAAAATTCAGACAGGAAAGTAGAAGCAGACTGTTTTTTGTTTTGTTTTGTTTCGTTTTTAACAGAGAGGATGGAATTTAGAGAATTGGGGCTTTAAAGGCAGAAAGGAATTGCCATCCTACAGCAGCAGGAATGAATGCTCTGCCCTATGTGTTGGATACTCTGTACAAAGATGGGGCAAGGAACACATGGTTCTTGGAGAGCTAAGCCCAGGCCCTGAGATGGGGACCCACGTAGTATCTGGAGTAAGCCTGGAGAAACGGTACCTTGTGACAGGGCAGGGTGGTGTGGGGAAAGAATGATGCCCTTGGCTGTGGAGATGGAATTACTGTCAGTGCTGAAAGATTGGTTCCCAGAAGGTCCTTCGGGAGAGCAATGATGCCACCTACCCACGAGAGCAGATGGACTTGAACCCATCCTTTCCTCTCCCCCAGCCTTACAGCTAACCACGGACAGAACTGACCAGGGAAGAGAACTACTCAGAGGAGGAGAGGGGAGTTTCCGGTCTCCCTCCCAAGAGTCACAAGGCCAAGCACAGAGCAGTGGATTTGCAGCTGAGACTCAGTAGCCTCACTCAGACTGTTCACCTGTCTGGTGGTCTCTGTCCTCCCTCAGAGTCTTGGAGGGTGGGTGCTTCTTGTGCCCACAGGAGTACACACCATCTGAAACTCAGCATCAACAACTCCTACCCCTTTCTGAAATGTGACACATACCCGTTTACAAGAACTTTGTAATTCACCACTTTGTTAAAAACCTGGAGAGTGGAGAAGAATTCTATATTATAGAAAATGTCACTTATAGGATCCTTTCCTTACTACGTATGGAACATTCTGAAGGTAACAAAGAGAAAGATGTAACCTTTTTACTGAAATGGCTCAAGTAGAAAAAGTTAGAGCTGGGTTTTTCACAACAAATCAGGAAGCATGGTGTAAGGTGGGAGGTCCGAGGGGGAGAAGTAGTGAGTAAAGACATCCTGGTCCCCAGTGTCACTACCCATAAAGATGTGAGGCTAGAAAGTAGGAGAATGTGCAAGAGACAAACAGGATGGGCTGTAGATACTGATGCTTCTTTTCCCAGGTACTGACAAGTGGCCTGTAGATCCCTAGACAATGCGAGCACTCGTGATTCAGGATGTCATAATTGTTGTTGTTGTTTTTACACACAGAGAGGAACATTTTCACTCTAGTGTCCAGTTTAGTCAAGTGACAATCACAGAATGTGAAATTGGAAAGCCCAAACTTCTGAGGGAAGGAAGAGAGAGTAGATTCAACAGGGTTTTGTATTCAAAGAAAATAAGGAAGGAAAATTAGGGCACAATGACTTGTTGGCTATAAATGGTGGTGTGGGTAAAAATAGTCTAATATATATTATATATACATATAGTATACATATATATCACAAATTAGTTTATAGCCCCTTCCTTTCGTCCCTCCCTCCTTCTATCCTTCATTCCCTCCTTCCTTCCTTCCTTCCCTCTTTCCTTCTTTCTTCCTGAGTGGGAATTAGGAATACAGGGAGCTCTGAGAAAACACCAAGTTGCCATGGCTGACAGGCTTATGATACCTTTGTGAATCCCAGGTGGAGAGTATCATTGATGGGATGAGAGGACTGGAGGCTGGGGAGAGCTCAGGAGAGGAGCCCACCGTGTGCCCCTTTCAGCCTTTGGTCCGCCTTTCTCTCCACTCCACAGAGCAAAGCCATGCCCAAATGGGTATTTGAGTACAACCAGCCATACATAAAATATCTCTCTTCCGTATATTTGAAATAAACTCCCCTGGATGATCAACATGTCTTAGGACCCTGTCCCACAGGAATTAATACGAGGCCCCACAGAGGGGGTATTCCACAGATGACTCCCCCCCACCCGCATTCCTTATTTACAGCCACATAAAATGCACCAGTCACCTGAATTTTGTTGCAACGCAGTGACATCTAGTGTCCAGTCTGGCTAACACCAAGCGACGGTACCCCAGGGAAAGCCTTGACTCAACAAGGAATCTAAGCTTCTACGCTGGACACCAAAGACTTGTGCAAGAGAAACTTAGTCTTCTGACCTGCCTTCACTCTCAGCAAGCAGACAAACTGTGTGTACAGACAGGTGAGAGTGCTGGACCACAGACATACAGCAGCTCACAAGTTCATAGGAGCCTGAGCTCATGTGGTCCTCGAGTTCCAGTTAGACGCTGTGCTTATAAAATAGTGTGTGCCTGTTCTTCGGTGGCTGAGGAGATCCTTTCACAGATTTGCCTTTGACTAGGAGTTATTGCAGTGCAATTATAAGAACTTGGATTATCAGCTTGCTCTACTTCATCATTAAATTTTTGCAGATAATTAAAACTATTCTATAATACCATTCCAGTCTGAAATTGCCAGACCAGTTTCAGACATATTCTGAATGGTTAGATTCAGAATACATAAGACAGAAATAGGGCGCATGACCCCAGCTCCCAACACTGTCACACACATAGCAGCCTTCCTAGTCACGGAGTTAGATATTCTGAGTCATTCTCTAGAGGTTAGGTACCCCCTGATCTTGTTCTGCTGTTTTCATGTGGTGGTGATGTCCCTATAAGCAAGACACTTGAGCCCATTAGGCACACTGAAACTGAGGCATGAAGCCAGGACTCCCAGCTCCTTTTATCGAGGTACATATTGTTCTATGGATATTATCTTGTCCATCTTTTTCATTACTTTCAGATATGTGTTGCTTTCTGGATCCTATGAATGAGAAGAGTGGGACAAAGAGAAACGAAAGTGACTGTGTAAATGGTCAGCTTGTGCATGGCAGTCCTTGTACAAGGCTCCAGCCCCAGGCAGGCTCTGGGAAGACACAAAAGCTGTTACCGATGCTGAGAATACTCTACATGCCACATAAGCCAGCAAAAGCACTGTAAACTAGTGTCCTGTACCTTCAAGAAAGCATAAGGCAATACAATTTGGTTCATCTGACTCTATGTATGTTTAGCTCTATTTATAATGGTGTCTGTCATCTGCCTCTATTATCTGTCACCTACATATCTTCTGTCATCTGTCTGTCTATCTATCTATCATCTATCATATAACTACCAATCATGTCTCTGCTCCCTGACTATGTGAACTTTAAAATGTTTCTATGACAAGTTCTGTCTCAGATTAAGACAAAAGCACTTCTTCTCAACCCTTCACTACCCTACAATGGTAAAATGAAGTCACCTCTCAAAGTTCACTCTGCCTGTCTCTTCTCTCTCACTGACCTTTATTAGTGAAACTTCAATTGCTTTGATAAACACTATGACCAAAACACTATGGCCAGGGAAGGGTTTATTTGGCTTCCCAGGTCTTAGTCCATCATTGAGGGAAGTCAGGGAAGGACTCAAGATGGGGATCTGGGGGCAGAAACTGAAGCAGAAGCCATGGAGGGACACTGCGTACTGGCTTCCTCAGGCTCATATTCAGCCCCGAGATGGCACTACCCACAATAAGATAGACCCTCCTACGTCAACCACTGATCAAAGAAAAAGCTCCAGAGATTTGCCTACAGGTCAACCTGATGGAGACACTTTCTCAGTTGAAGTTTCCTTTTTTCCAATGACCCTAGTTTGGGTCAAATTAAAAAAAAAATTCTCCCCCTCCCACCCCATGCCTCTATTTCAACACATACATGTGCCATGATGTCCACATGGGGAACAAGCCTTCAAACCTTAATTCCCAGGGGAGTGAGAGGTGTTAAAGATGGTTAAGGGAGCATTTACACTTACATAAACTTAACAAGTATTTTCATTTTTACATGCTACCTTAATAACCAAATGTCTGTTTCATTCCTTCTGTCAAACACTACAGTGATGCTTCCAGAATGTAAATGCAGTCTTGGAAATGCTCCACCTGAATCCTTGAAAACAACACAATTTCTCTCCACTCAGCTTTACACTGTGCTCTGCAAAGCCGCCAGGGTCTTTGGAAGCATCCAGGGAGATGCTCTGCAGCAGGCGCACTCTACGGGGTACAGGGGTCCTCTAGACTACAGGCTTCATCTTCAGCCCTCTCTCCTGTCTGAAGAACAGTGTCCAGTGTCAAAGCTTTTCCTTCTCCCTCTCCCCATCCTCCTCCCTCTCTTCTTCTCTCTATGACTCTGCCCCTCTTTCTCCCTCTCTCTTGTTTTTTTTGTTTGTTTGTTTGTTTTTGTTTTTTGAGACAGAATCTCTTTACATAGCTCTGGTTGTCCTGGAACTCACAATGTAGGCTAGGCTGACCTGGAACTCATGGGGATCTGCTTGCCTCTTCCTCTCACATACTGGGATTAAAACTGTGTGCCACCATGCCTGGTTACTCAAACAGTTCTTAACGGGTAGTTTCTACTACTATTGCGCCTTAAAATACAGTCACTGCTGCCTTTCTTGTAATGGTCCTAAATATATTCTTTCTCCCCTCCGCACTTTACTCCCTGCCTTCTGTGCAGCCCCGGCCTACCTCCTGTTTTCACCCTGGCTCCTGACTTTAGCTCAGCCTTTGCAGTTCCTGTCACCTGTCCCTTGGTCATGTGCCTCCTGCTTATCAGACTGACCTGGACACTCTCAGGAGCAAGGAGCCTAGTGTGCTGCAGGCTAGGTTTCCAGGAAACAGTCCTCAAGAAGGGGGCATGAATGGGGCACCCTCTGAATACACGATGTGGAGGTAGAAGCGGGGAGAAGCAGAAGTGAGAAGACCTCGGAAGTGACAGACCCAAGGCCTCTTCCTCTCCATCAGGAGCTCTGCAACAGAATGACCCTGAGTTGAAAACAGTTCTCCAGGCCTTTATCCCTGCCTTCTAGGGACATGGCTGGACAGAGTCCCATTCGACGTCACACTCAGCCCAGGGACAAGTAAAGTTACCAGTAGGGAGGCCATATCCCAAACAAATTATTATAATCAGGGCTCTTGAGCAATTAGAAACACCAATTGAGAGTGCTATAAACATGATGATATATCATATTCTAAAGACAGACCTCCCCAAGTGGGTAGGCACACAAAGGAGATGCAAAAAATCTGGAAAGCACGCTGGTCTCCCCTGCCTGCACTGTGGTGCAGCATCCATTGTTCCCATGAGCGGCTATGTGGCTTGAACAGAAGCAATGTAGAATGAGGCACTCCATACCCGTTATGGAAAAAAGATGGGTACCGGTGTCCAACCCTGCTTCGGCCAGTTGAGAGATTCTGTGCTCTGCCTCAAATATTTCCATCTAATCATCTTCCAGGAGGCCATGGGAGTGCTGAGAAAGATAATGGGAACAATGGATGGTAAAGGTGGACCCTGGTGGCAGGAAGCAGCAACATCCTTAAGACAGCCAAGACCCATTCACAAACTCCATGTCTCCCCCGCCCCAGGAGGAGCCTGTGCGGGGTGTGTGTGGGGGGGAGGTGTCTGCTCAAACCCTGCTACAAAGTCAGTCCTTCTTAGCCAGATGGTTTTAGTCTCCTAAAGATTATTGGCTCCTGGGCAACGGCCCTATTTGTGAACATCTGACAGCCTAGAGGGGTTCTCATCTATAGACCACTAACAAGATTAAAGCGCTAATTTAAAAAGTGCTTATCTGGGACAGTTAGGCAGCGCCAGCCCTGTGCGCCTGGAATGGCAGTTTTGTGTTGTTGCTGAACAGGAGCTGTGCATCCTCTTCCACAGCTGTAGGTCAGATCAACCACATTAGCTGGGGTTGCAGAAGCAATCACAGGCTCCCCGGGACAGATGCTAAGTAACTGGCTGTGGCCTGGCTTTCCCTTTCTGCATTCTGTCTGCAAGCTTAATACCTATTTGCAGGTGGAGATAATGTTCCATAGGTGCTCCTGTTCCTCGTCCTCATAATGTGGGGTTCCACCCATGCCACGGAACTTAAGCATTTTGGTACAGTCAATCAGCAAGGTGGCCATAGCTAATTCAAGTGGAGCAACTTCTAATAAAAGAGGCAAAACTCGGCTGTCCTCGCAAAGGTGATGGGGTAGAAATCACACAGCAACCCTTGCTTTGTCACTGAGTTATCTCTGTGGGGCAGGCAGACCTGAAAAGAAGAATTCATTTCACACACGCCTGGGCAACATCACCAGAGAATGCAGGGTCTCCCCAGGACGAGGAAGTCCAGACTAAGGAAAAGGAGCTCATGTGCACTGAAAGTCTCCTACAAATGGTGACAAGGCCTTTCCCACAGCATCTGACAGGGTAGGTTGCTTGTCTGACTACAGCCTCGGTACCTTGTCCAGGTAATTGTGTGTGCTCTCCACCAGGCACCGCACTTCTACAGGAAACAAATTTGTGCCAGAAAGTACCATGAGCACCAGGCTATGGGATGCTGCATGGGGCTCTGCAGGGTTCAGTGCAGATCATCCCTGTGTCTCAGTCCCAAGTCCCCATTTGTTTCTGCAGACTGAGATCCAGTTTATAAATATATATGTATATATACACATATATGTGTGTGCATATGTAATATATATTATATAATTATATTGGCTATATTGTATATAACTCAATTATATATATGACATTATATATATAATGTCATATATATATCATATATACATATATATATATAAAATGAAAATACTGTTGCATTTATATTAGTTTCCTGCAGTTTATTTTCTAACAAGATCTGAAAAATGGGAAGCATAAGAAAGAAAGCAAGGAAGGAAAAGAAGGAAGCAAAGAAAGACATATTATCTAGAAAGAATTATTATCAGGGGATTTGGAAAAACTGGGGGAAATGTCTAAAGGCAACAGACTGGAGAGGAAAATGCTAGTCTATGCAGATTGTAGAGCTTTGGCAATCAATATAAAGAGCAGATACTGAAATCTGCTCATGGAAGGAAACAAAGCCGAAGAAAGGCAAACTCCGGCCACCCAGAAAGGCTGTGTGAGATGAAAAAGAATATTCACACCCATGGAGACCAAGGGCTGATGAAATGTAGCAGTGGCATCTCTGGGATCTGCTCAAATCTTTTCAATCTTTGAGAGAAAGACAGTGAGACACAGAGAGAAACAGAGACAGACAGAGAGACAGAGACAAAGATTCAGCATTAAGCAAACAACAGGTATAAGTTAGAAAGAGTAAACTAGAAATAAGGAGGGCCTATGAACCCTCAAAGCCTGCCCCTAGTGACAAGCTTCTTCAAAAGGCTGCACCTCCTAAAGGTTCCAAAACCTCCCCAAATAGCTCTACCAACTGAGGATCAAGCATTCATATGTCTGAGCCTGAGAGAGACATTGCTCATTTAAACCACCACAGCATCTTAGAAGTCTCCAGTCTCCATGGCGAGCCAGACATTCCCAGTTAACTTAACATGTCTGCTAATCACAGGGCCTCTGATGTCCCCTAGCGTGACAACTCTAGCTCCAATCATGCCCACTTGCCAATAAAAGCCACAGTTCAAACAACCGGCTATTAGGTTATAGTCCCTCCCCCCCCCACACAAATAGCTAGTACACTGGAGGTCCCATGCTGCTCAAGGCCCTGCTCAGCACCTTAAATAGTCTATGAAAACATCCTACCACCAGAAAAAATAAAATTATCATTCCACCCATAACACTGCTATTAGTTAATACCCTGCCTTGTTCCAAAACAGACTTTAGAAATCACTGTTTATATTGTAACAAATCCTGGTAAAATTTGGCAACATTTTTGTTGCTCTTTCAGAAAAGATAAGTCATCCTAGAAATCCTTTTCTGAAATTATGATTTTCTGCTTGCTTTATTCGGCTAAGTTTTCTGCAGAAAACAAAAATAATCTTAGAACATTTTAATTCCTCATTAATTTTTAGAGTTGGCCTGCAAAGTTTCACTGTGGCATTTTGAAACACACTTTGCTCTTAGCTGTCCCCTCCTTACCTCCCTCACCACTGCCTTGCTGCCCCACCCTCTTTCAAGAGCCTCCTTCCTGTGTCACTGGTATCCTATTCTTTCCTTGTTCCACACTGTCCCTGAGGCCTATTTATCCTCTCACAGTCCCCTTTGTAGATTCAGCAATGCATATACATATATACAAATACACACCCACAAATACTCACATGTATGTACACACACACACACACACATATATATATAAAACACATACACACACACACACATATATATATAACACATACACACATACACACACACACACATGTACACCCATTTAAATTCAAGGACCATGTATATAAATACAGTATTTGTCTTTCTGAATCTGACTTATTCTACTTAACATGATTTTGATCCCAGTTGTATCATCCATTTTCCCACAAATGTCATGCTATTCTTTTTCATTATGACTAAATGAAATTCCACTGCCAGACTGCAGAGACAGCTCAATCAGCAAGGTGTTTGCTATGCAAGCGTAAGACCTGAGTTCATTCCTCAGAACCTCTATGAAAAGGCAGGGTGAGGTAGTATAGACCTATAATCCCAGATCTAGAGAGGTGAAATCAGGTGGCTCCCTGGAGTTCTTTGGCCAGTCAGCCTAGCCTCATGGGAAAGCTCTAAGCCAATGGGAAATCCTGTGTACAGGTACATGAACACATACTCACCCCGCTCACACGAAATCTACATGATCACACACACACACACACACACACACAGTATTGTTTATGTCTTATGTACTACATATGTTTTAACTCAGCTCTTTTATATAGTGCAACAGTAGACATGTATTAGCTGGTATCTTTCTGGTATTGATTTTTATAGAGTCCTCAGGTACATGTCCAGGAACAGTATAGCTGAGCCATACGACAGCTCTAGTTTTAGATTTTTGAAGAATCTCCATACTGGCTGCACCATATCACACTCCCACCAGTTGTGAATTTTCTGTTTTCCATAAATAATCAGCAGCATTTGCTGTCATTTGTTTTCTTAATGACAGCCATTCTGATGGGTGAGATGGCATGTTACAGGTTTTTTTTTTTTATTATTAAACGTAACAATGAAACACAGAATGTCCTGTGTGTGATCAGAAAAGCATCCCTTCCCTCCCCTGCATCTGGAACAACCTCTAGGAGCATCCTTTGATGCCATTAAGAAAAGAACAGGGTTTGAGCTCCCGGGTCCAATAGAGCCAGCCTGCCTGGACAATACACATTCCAGATCTGTTCTGTAAACCTTGATGACAAGTGACTTGGCATCTTGTATCATCACATCATTGGCTATACATGCTGAATCATTGCTTTTATGTCCTGTTCATCCTTTCTTGGGCTTTGCATGCATTAATCATGTAAAGGGAAGCACTGGAATGGTGGTTGGCCATAGGCATGCTCTACAAGCCTTTGGTCATACGATTCACTACACAGAGAGATTCATTAAGTCTAAAATTAAGATGTTATCAGACATTGAATTCTGCTCAATGTGAAGTCCCATTCAGACCTTCCATCATCTATCTGTGGTTGAATGTTAGCCCCATCTTCAATGCTTCTCTTGAAAGAAACTTTCTTACTGGAAATGTCTGGTAAGAAGACCTCCCTGAGCATGGATGAGTTACAAAGAAAGACAGTGGATAAATAAAGGGATGGAAATGAAAGATTGCAGGAGTGAAATAAGCCACTTTGACCCTGGGTCGGGACCACGGTGTTACCCCAAAGATGTGTCCTCGGAATTATCTTCAAGCTCTGAGCTATCCTTCATCTTGGCCTTTCATCTTCCAAAGTTTAAATGAATATATGTGCCTGTGGTGAAGCCAGTGAAAATGGGTCACAATTCTTTGGAGATCATCCTACAGCTAGTGAATTGCCAGCATCACGATGCCCCTGTTTTCAGTCCTAGGCTAGGACAGCAGCCCTGGAACAGGGGACAAGGGTGACCATGGGAGCCCAGGCTCCAGGAAGTGCCTAAGGCTGTTCTCACCACGCCAGCACTGACTCAGCTGTGGGGCATCTGCTTGTGGAGAATCTTGCCCCTCCTGGGACATGTGGTAGGAACCACAGAGTAGGTGAAACTGTGAGGGCAGAATTCCACTCAGTGTCACTCTCCAGGTCAGAGGGAAGAGACACAAGAAGTTTTAGTTTGCCTTTCCCCAATGACTAAAGATGTTGAACACTTTTTCAAATATTTATTGGTCATTTGCATTCCTACTTTTGGAAACTGTCTACTTAGCTCACTAGACTATTTATTGATTGATTTTGAGATTAGTGAGGACTATTTGATTTTTTGTAGTTTTTTAAACATTCTAGCAATTATTCTTCTGTCTAGTTGTTTGTTTGTTTTTCTTCTTCCTTGTTTATTTTTTCCATTCTGTAGGTTGTCCTCTAATTTTGTTGATTACTTCCTTTATTGTGTTATTTTTTAATGCTATATGATTCAACACAGGAGGTATTCATGATTACCTGAATACAGTAATGGCAGAATGAGTATAAGAGTCTGAGACAGTGGATGACTACAAGGGAACATTACCTTCTGGACACAGCAGGCAAGCTACATAAATGAAGTCACAATGGTTGTGACAACATGCACAAAGTCTGTGCAAGGCCAAGCAGACCAAACACTAGAATTGAGAGGAAAGTCAGGCACATAAACCCACCCCTAACACTATTTAATTGTCAATCACACTATTGACAATTACCTTCTGGAGAGGGAGAGATGATTTTCTTTAAGTGTCTAGCCCCTATTTACACTTAAAGAACTATATAAGTGTCAGTCATGCTCCAATAGAGGAACACCCGCCCAAGAATATATGGGAAGCACAAATTGATCTTGAAAGATTTGAAAAAGAAAACAAGACACATAGCTAGATGGAAGGAAAAGAGGGTGGATTGAGGAATAGTTTGGGAGGACATGAATATGACCAAAGCATGCTGTATGAAATTCTCCAACAACCAATAAAGTATTTGAAAAAGAAATACGTAATAAAGAACTGCTATCTGAAACACACAAGGATCTTTGAACACAATGTATACAATAGTATACTAAGGAAATACTTAATGAAAGAACATACCAAAATATTTAAAGAACAACTTACTGAAGACATGAAAGTGGTAAATAATCATGAAAACATGTACACCATGAAAAAAATGTAAATCAGAACAAAAAGAAGATACTGTTCTCTGTGCATCAAAGCCCAGTTTGCTACCCAGATAAAAACGGGAGAGAGTACAAAGCAGCAGTAACTGGCTTTCTTGCTTGGAGGAAACCTAAATGGTGCCATTGCCTGGGGAGATGGATGGGGATTTTCTTAGAGAACTTTGTACACTCTGACTGTGGGACCTTGCAATCTCACTCTTGGCATTGGCCCAGTAAGAGTAAGTTGAATATTTTGCTCTCACAAAATCTTGCACATAATATTTGTATAAGCTTTATTTATGGTTACCCAAACTTGGAAATGACCCAGACAGACTTCCTTGGTTAAAAGATAAACAGACTAGTACCAAGAGACACTGAATATTAGTTTGGGTTAAAAATAAATGAGTTCTCAAACTGTGTCAGATACAAAAGAAAATTAAGTGCATATTACTATTTGTGACAAAGATATCTGAAGTGCCTACTTATTATAGGTTTCTGAATGTATGGTATTGTGGGAAAGGAAAATTTGCAGAAACAGTAGAAAGATGGGTGGTTTTCAGAGATGGAGAAAAAGATGAGAAGAAGCCAGGTCACAGAACATTTTCAAGGCTGTCAAATTCTGCCGTGTGGTGTTATGATGATACATACTTGGCATTATCTGTCTTAGTCACTTTTCTATTGCTATGATAACACCATAACCAAGGTAACATATAAGAAAACATTTAATTTGGAGCTTGTAATTTCAGAGAGTTAGAGTCTATGATGGCAGAGCAGCAGAGAGCTCACATCTGTATCCTCAAGTACAAGGCAGAGAGATTTAACTGGAAATGAGAGAGCTCATCTCCAGTGACAGCCTTCCCCAAAAGGTGACAGCTCCTAATCCTTCCCAGACAGTTCCACCAACTGGGACCAAATATTCAAACAGATGAACCTATGAAGGCCAGTCTCATTCAAAACACCACATTATCTACCTGTCAAAAGCAACAGAATGAATAGATGTGTGGGGGCCGTAGCTAATGATGTGTCAATATAGGCTTATCACATCTGTGGTGGGAGACTCCTTGGTTTTAGGAGATATGAGGGTTCTATATCTTTCAATTTTCTGAGACCCTAAATCTGCTCTGAAAAATCACATTTTTTCAAGTAAGAACATAGCAGGTAGAAATGGATGACCACCACAGTTTATGGACACAAGACAGTGCATGAGTAGGAGACAACAAAAGCCCTTGCATTTGATAGCAAAACTGATTTCAAGGATAGAATACAGATATTGACAGGGCCGCACCCACGGAATTGGCCCAGAGATTTCAGGAATGGAATATGGAAATGAACATGGTGCTTCCTGAGCTCCAGGACTCCTGTTTGCTTGGAATCCTGAGACCTCTTGGGCTTCATTGGCATAGAGGAATAATGTGAATTCAGGAATGTGAGCGCAGTGGATAAAGTGAGTAAGCGGCTTACCCTCAAGGCTACAGTGCACCCCATTCTGGTGAGTTTATTAACTCTGTATTACATTAATGTAGGTATTTATCAAGGGGGGGGAACATGACATATTATATACAAACATTCAATTATTAAAAGAAATGTGGTTAGAGATTTAGTAAAATTTCCAGTCTTCCTTGATTTGTTTGTTTGCATTTCTAGTTATCACTAACAGGTTTGAAGCTATCCACTGAAATTTGATATTCTTACTTACTTACATATAATTACATATGACTGAAAGAGGACAAGCCTTTTTCCTACATCAAAGTCTAGTCAAAGTGATTTTTACCAACAGAAGAAGTGAAGGGCCAATGCAAACCTGGTGTTCAAATGTGTTGTGCATCTCTTGCCTTAGTGAGATGGTGTAATAAGAGCACTTGTTCAGTAGCAACTGGGCTGCCTGATCTGAGCTACTGTTAGGGCTCCAGAATGCCTCTGCCTGCTCTCTCTGGAAAAAAAAATCTTGAAAATCAGATTGTTGTTTGCTTTGGTTGTCATCACAATCTAGAATCACCTGGGAAGGGAGCATCAGTGAGAAACTGACTGTATTGGATTGACCAAGTAAATAAATTAAAGGAGGGATTGAGAAAGAAGGGCAGAGAACAGTCATGGTTGTGAGAGCACCTGAATGACCTGGAATCCCTAGCTAAGCATGCCTTATCTCTCTGCCCTTCTGCCTCGTGGACCTGAAGTGAGGTTACCTTTCCTCTTGGACTCTTAGAGGGGCCATGTGGAGAATCTTCTGCATGTCACAGAGGCAGCACTGTTGTAGAACTGCTCTAGACTTGTATCTCTCTATCTCTTCCTGGTCACTACTGTCACAAACTACATCTTAATAATGTAAACCTTCAATGATCCTAACAGTTGAAAGTCCCTACCACCCTGTCCAGGCAGTTCCTGACTCTTTCTTGTACCTTGCACTGTTGTTGCTAAATATTATTCTGGAGGAAGACAAAACTCTCAGCTCATATAAGATTTCAATTATTATAGTGATTACATTTCATTAAAAGAAAATGACTATGTTGCTTTCTTCCTGAGAGTTCTGTGAGGAGGATCTCTCTCTCTCTCTTATTTTCTTGGAGCAAACAATCCAGTGTGCAACATCTGCTTCGATACATTGCTGGGTGGAGTCTTTTAGAGACCCTCTGTGGTAGGAGTCCTGTTTCCTGTTTTCTCCCTCTTCCGATGTCCATCCCGTTTGCCTTTCTGAATGAAGACTGAGCATCTTTCCTAGGGCCCGCCTTCCTGCTTAGCTTCCTTAGGTGCACAGAATATGTTTGTCCTATATTATATGTCTAATATCCACTTCTGAGTGAGTGTCTCTCTGCTTCTGGGATACCTCACTCAGGATGATCTTTTTGAGATCCCACCATTTGCCTGAAAATTTCATGACTCCCTTGTTTTTAATTGCTGAGTAGTATTCCATTGTGTAAATGTACCACAGCTTCTGTATCCATTCCTCAATTGAGGGACATCTGGGTTGTTGCCAGATTCTGGATATTACAAATAAAGCTGCTATGAACATGGTTGAGCAAATGTCCTTGTTGTGTACTTGAGCATATTTTGGATATATGCCTAGGAGTGATATAGCTGGATCTTGAGGTAGCACTATTCCTTATTTTCTGAGAAAAAGCTAGATTGATTTCCAATGTTGTTGTACAAGGTTACATTCCCATCAGCAATGGAGGAGGGTTCCCCTTTCTCCACATCTTCTCCAGCATGTGTTGTCACTTGAGTTTTTGATCTTAGCCATTCTGATGAGAATAAGGTGAAATCTCAGGGTCATTTTGATTTGCATTTCCCTGATGACTAAGGACACTGAACATTTTTAAAGTGTTTCTCTGCCATTCGATATTCATCTATTGAGAATTCTTTGTTTTTTTATGAAAGAAGTGGTAGATGAAAGACCTGGAGGGACAGGAGCTCCACAAGGAGAACAACAGAACCAAAATATCTGGGCACAGGAGTCTTATCTGAGACTGATACTCCAACCAAGGACTATGCATGGAGATAACCTAGAACCCTTGCTCAGATGTAACCCATGGCAGTTCAGTGTCCAAGTGGGTTCCCTAGAAAGGGGAACAGGGGCTGTCTCTGACATGAACTGTCTCTGACATGAACTCAATGGCTAGCTCTTTGATCACCTACCCCTGAGGGGGAGCAGCCTTACCAAGCCACAGAGGAAGACAGAGAAGCCAGTCTTGATGAGATCTGATAGGCTAGGATCAGAGGGAAGGGGAAAAGGACCTCTCTTATCAGTGGACTTGGGGAGGGGCATGGGAGGAGAAGAAGGAGGGGAAGTGGGATTGGGAGGGGAGGAGCGAGGGGTTATAGCTGATATACAAAGTGAATAAATTGTAATTAATAAAAAAATTAATAAATTAAAAAAGAGACACTTGCAGGTGGTTACTTATCAGGGCAAAGGAAACATTCTGAAGAGAGATTGGAGTGGGCTGCCCCAACGTAGAGAACAACCAAGAAATTTTGCACTGAGTGTTCTAAAGATGTTTTTATGGATATTTATGTAAAAAGTGAACTACTACTGGTGTAAGTTAACTCTTCACCTTTAAATTATGGCAGACCAGCTCTCCCTTTGGGGCTATTTTTCCCCATGATCCCACAAAAAGGGGAGGTGTCAAAGTCACAATGCAAGTGGTGTAATAACGTAGATGTCAGCTCTTCAGAGGATGTGGTGCACATATGTGGGTGAATGCCCTACTGCCTTAGCATCTGACATACTGGGAACAGCCTATCTATAGCCTCAAGGATGCTTTAAAAAAAAAAGACGAAGCTACAGTTCCCCTCATATCTATTTCCTTGCATACTTAAAATCAGAGGGAGCACATTCCTTTCTCTTCAAAACAAAGGAATGCAAGGAGAGCAGGAAACCCGCACATAACAAGACCTTTTTTCCATAATTAAAAACCAGTCTGCCAGCACCGAGGCTGAAATGATACTGCCAGCAACTGAAGCCTTTCCTAAAATATGGTCATGTTCTCTTCTGGGCAGCCACTGACCCCTGTGAAGTCAAAGTCAGTGAAAGAAGCACATACTGAGACTAAGTGAGCTCTAGACCACTCTCGGACTGAGGCAATTTCACATCATGTTATGGCATGAGAAATACCAGCCTAGCTTCAGTTCCCTTCTCTAGAGTGTCCTGACAGTTTATAGTCACCTGCTGGTTTGCAATGAGGATGGTATTCTACTCAGTGCTTTCTATCCTGATTTTAGAGACTATTAACATAGAGAACTAGATTGTTAATTAACATCACAGAGAAAGTCAGTCTTTGCAGATAGTCTTGCTAGAATACTCCTCCTGAAAAGTAACCCATGAAAAGAATCACAAGGCTGAAGAGTTCAGATTCTGGACTCAGGCCTGAAAATTACAAGAAGACTTGAAGAACTCTTGCAGAAATTTCAGTAGCCATCTACATACAGATGTTATGTTAGAGGGATCGCCCAACAAACAGGGGAATGAGTCAGTTATACAAATCATGCTGACAGCACTTTATGACAAACTAATGGAGTATGATTCATTTTTATTCTTAAATGTTTGCATTTACAGCCATCAAATGATGTATTTCAGGAGTATTGAGTTTGCAAAGCCGTTATTTGCATATTCTCCAATGTTAAATATTTAGGAGCTCGTTTGAGTATGTTTTATTTCTCCGCTGATCTGGGGGACCCTCTGTTGGATGTCATATCAAGAAGAAAAGGCTGCTGGTCATCGTGTTGAATGACCCCACAATGCTATACTTCATATTGCAGGATGCCTTGCTCTGACTAAGCCACAACCTCTCTCTGAGACAGTGTTCTTACTGTACCAATGAAGGAGCTAGCCCAGGCTGATAGCACTTCAGTGAGAAAGTACTCATGGTGTCTACTCTGTGATATGCCACCACTTGCTGGAGACGCAGCTCATCACTGCGGGAGTCAGAGGTACACTGAGTGTCCTCTGTTCCAGAGACCAGGTACAAAAGCACTTAATCCCCGAGACAAACCACCTCATATTATCATGACTAACCAAGTCCAGTGGACCACAGTAAGGGCATGGTTTCTCTTTGAGCTAGTCAGGCCCTTTGGCCTCCCAGGGCTTCACTTCCCACCTGACCATGGGAGATAAGAAGGCATCCCAGAGCTGCCTGTTGTGTGGAATAAGATAATGTGTATAAAGCCTGAGCACAGCAGTTAGTCCCTAGCACAAGCTCCAAAAATGGAAATTTTCCCATCCCAGGTCCTAGGGGGTGAAAAGCAAGAAAATATAACAATAAAGGAAAAGAGTTTCAGAGGTGGGGGGGGGGAGCAAAGATGTATTGCCATTCTTTAAATAAAACCAGGGAGCGAGGTGTGAGAAAACTAGAGAAATGCAGAGAGTAGGAGAGCGAGAGGAATAGCTACAGGCACTTGGAATGCTGCTGGAAGATTCTCATAAGTAAAAGCTCCTTTTAAAATATTGGAGTTCTTCCATATGGGAAGCTTGGGGAGAGAGGAGAAAAAATTAAATTAAAGCATCTGAAAGTATATTATAGTTTTATCTCTTTGGCTCTGCGATTTCAGAAATAATATAATTCTATGGAATGCACGCTGCCAGAGGATTTTGCAGAGTAGCGCCCCGACAGAACGGGACCGAATGATGTCAAGGAAGCTTCTATAACAGTTTTGTTTTATTCATTTACATAAATCACATTTACCGTAGGTGTTTTATTCAAAATAAAGTTTGGGAAAAATAAATTGAACAGATGAACCTAGGCAAACCTGGCGATTTTTTTCACGAGTAGTGTTTGATGATAAAGGCATAAAAGCATAATGTGGTATCATTTCACTGAGGCACAATATGGATCACCCATATGGAGCAGAAGCCGATAATGCTGCAGAGAGGCAAAAATAAACAGAGCAGATGCACTTGCAAAATCAAGTCTGCACCCACCCCTGAATTACCTGCTTGGTGCTGAAGAAGTTTCGACAGAACTCAGAACTGGCTTTGAGTCACCTTCTCATAGGGACTCACAGGAAGCATTATATGACCAGAGACAGGAAGCAGTACCCTAAAGGAGGTAGAAATGGAACCTGCTGGCTGCAAACCATGAGCCACATGGAAGCTTCAGCCCTCAGTTCGGGAGCATGGGTTCCAACACCAGTTCTTGTTGCCAGGCGAGGCCCATCCTGGGTCTATAAGGTTCTCAAAGGCAATGTCGCAGAGCAGTAAGGGCTTACTGGGACTAAGGAAAGGCTCAGCCAATAAAATGCCAAGCAAGAAAAATGATGTGCACAGCCAGCACCTCAGAGGAAGAAAACTAGCCAGAGTGGCTTGGAGAGTCCTTCTAGAGCACACAGAAGGGGGGTGCTGTAGGGTACTCCTCCTTTCACAAGGATATCAGGTGTTCAGGGAACCCAAGTATATTATTTAATAAAGATCTCATACAGAATCCCAATTGCCAATGTTAGGCCAGACTTAGACTTGAAAACTAAGAGCAGGCAAAAAAAAAAAAAAAAAAAAAAAATTTCCACAGTCCTTCCTCCTGTTTAATCCTTCTTTCTCAAGCTACCGATCGTGTGGAGACTGCAAGAGGAAGAAAAAGTGTCACTGAGCAGACAGTCAGTCCGTGTTGTCCATGGCTGGTGCTTGTGTCAGCAAGCACTGAACACATTGTTCAACACCGTGCAGGCAGCTACTTCCACACCATGACATCTTTCCTGTTCCGTTAGCCATGAGGCATGAAGCCTGTGTGGATATCTAGAGAACAGGTGAGACTGAGGAGCAGTGGGTAGTACAGAATAAGACATTGCCTGTCATTGAGAAGGTTTGGAGTTCCTTGCCAATTATGAAGAGCTAAGTGTGGTGTGTTGTATTTTGGTCTCATCCAGTTTCACGCCAGAGGAACATTCAGTGACCCAGGCAGGCCTAAGGACTCTGGGGGACCTCAGAGTGGTGTTTTAAGGCCCCCTTCAGAGATGAGCTCTTCTGAGGCCTCCCTGACCTGTAATCTAACCTGTTACCTTTCCATAAAAAAAAGGAAGCTGCCCCCACATCATGTGGAAAGCCCACCAACTGTTCACTTTACCGGAGTACTTCAGTGCTCCTTTGCACATCCTGCAAAAGGTGTATGCTAAATCTCTTTCCTAGAGAAAGCCATGGCTGCCTATTGCAGAAAGGAGGAAGCAGATGTCAATGCAGCAACACAACAATGGAACTCACAGGAGCTGGAGGCCAAGGGAAACCTGGAGCAGACAGGAAACACCCTGTCTTGCCCATAGTAAACCTGGTCACATGGTCAACAACTGGAGTCCACCACCCATGGCCCCTTATGTCATCAAGTAGTCACCCATCTGCTCTGCTCCCAAAGCAGCCAGGAAGAAAATAGCGTCCCACGTCCCACGCACTCCAGCTGTCCCTGACATCCAGTGCTCAGTGATTTTTTTTTTCTAAAAATAAAATGAAATAAAGTCATCACTTTTCCAATCAACATGAGCACTTGTTTCATCAAGAATGGGGTAGGACAGGAACCCAAAGTTAAGTGTAGGCTTATCCACAGTCATGACTTCTTGGGAGCTCAGTGGCATCTTTGTACAGGGAGATGCTCACCTGAAGAGGAAGGAAGAGTTGTATACTCACCTGCACGGGCTGTCTGATCACCTGGGGAGAAGTTAGCTTGACATCTGAATCCCATATGGCCACTGTGCGTGGGGACAGATCATCACTTGCCTCCTGGCTCAGTTTATCTTGAGTCACATTCTGGGTTCTGTTACTTCTAATCTGATCCTCAAGCACCCCATCTAGAATGTGGACATATGTCAGTTTTCAAGAATAGAACAGACAGCTATTTGCAGACATGCAGCCTTTGGGTATGTCGGCATCATCTTCAGCCAACTTTGAGTTTAGAGGAAACACTTCCCCTTGGACTTCAAGTTGGAGAACAGAAATGACAAAAGAGAGTCTGTCACTGAGCAGGAAGAAAGTATCCTGCTTCCTCACCCACCATGACAAGCAGAACCACCTTCCCCTTCTCAAACTTAGCTCAGCAGGTCTCTTTGTACTATGGATCCTTCCTTGGATATGACCTGCTGGGCATGGATGTCCAAAGCACATGCCAAGGGAACTGCTATTAATTAGTCAGCTCCGTCAGGCTTCTTCTAAACTCAGTCAGACTGCACAGGTACGTCTGCCAGCAGTGAACTGAGGAGGTGGTAAGCATATGACATGCAGTATCTCCTCCACCAACACATTTATGTTTATTTGTTTAAAAAAATACTTAGCACAAGTCACGTACTAACCACCATCCAAAGCAGTTTGCACAAACAAGCTATGTGAATGCTCCCAACAGTTCTGAGAATCAGTTCTCCATCCTGTAACTTTTCCACAGAAAGGACAAACTGAGACAATCAGAAACAACCCAGAGTATAGATAATGTATCCAGTACCCAAACCAAGGCACCTGTGTTCAGAGTTCTAATTATTTACAGATGCACAACAAGCATCTTTAAGGTGGGGGAGGTTCCCACATCTTGTTCACTCATCCCTGGCTTGTCCAGAGCCGATTCGGTGAGTTTCTCCTGATAAAGAGCAATGCCACCTTCGCAAGTGTGTGACAACATAAACATATGTTTGAGTAAGCGGTCACCTTGAGGCCCGTTCCAGGCAGGGCCTTCATGCCAGTGCATACCTGAACCAGAGCATGCTGTGACTTAGGGACTCTGAAGAACAGGTCAGGGAGCCATCAGGAAACTTGCTTCACAAATACACAAACCACCGATGGCCAAGGATTCAGGGCCTGATGGCAGAATGGCTGAACAAAATAGTATATCAACAATCAACAATTCTGCATGTTAATTTCCTAGCTCAATATTAGACAAGTAATCACATAACTGGTGGAGATGAACAGGTCTAAAACCGTCTGTCTAGAAATCTCCCCAAATCAGAAAGCTCAGAGCAAGCCTGGTTAAACTGATCCTCTGAAGAAAGACTCTCATGCCTGCTGCACTGCCCTATTCAGACAAGAAGCAGAGACATGGGCCAAACACTATGATCACGTGCTTGGAGCCCCAGAACCTGTGAGCAAAGGTACACATATAGTCACTACATGGCAGCGAGGAGTCACATTCTCTAATTCAAAGCTTTGCAAAGGGACAGATATGTTTGATTCTGGAGGGTCAGTGTGACAGGAAGCTGGCCACTGGGCAGATGAGCCACACAGTGCTGTCTTTTTAGGCCTCTGCTGTCACGAAGGTGGTAAAACCTGCCTTATTGGGTCATATACTCTCACTGTCTAGACAAGATCTACAGCAGAGCTCTTGAACTCACAAAGCTCTATCTAATTCTCAGTCTTCCAGAGTTTCCCTTGGGAGAGACTATGGGCAACTTAAAACTTGGATAGGAACTGTGAGTGATCATCTTACTCATTACCCAGCAAGGGAAAGTGTCATTCACCCTGGGAGAGGTACTAAAGACTTGAGGCTCACTTTTCTATTAATAAAACACTGATTTCACATTTTCCCCTAAAGATCTTAAGAGCCATTGCTCAGATTAAGCATGGTCAAGGCTTTGATGTCATCTTATAAACTACGAAGTACTATAAACCTGTGGCGGGCTACAGTAGTTTCTCTCAGGGCTTTCTGAAAATGAATGAGCTCTAGAGATGATATGGAACACTGATGAACCTGAGCATGCCTTTATCATACCAAGCTGGAAATACAGAGTGCTTTAAAGGCCTCTGCATACAGGGTTTTCTGAGGATCGAATTGAGGGAGGATCCTCGGGGCTTTTATGAGCTACCAACTATATGCAAACATGCCTCCAGAAACCTCAATAAGAAAGGGATTCACAGGACCATAACAACAAGTTCATCTGTGGGTTTAGGCTGACGGGGATGCGGTTGGCTGATCTGAACTCAGATCTTCATGCTTCAGTGAGTGAGCCGATCACCCCACACTTTTCTGATGTGCTAAAAGTCTTCAGTATTTGTAAGTGGTTCCACCGATAGAACACAGACTACAGTACGATGCTGTTACCTCCAGAAAAGATTCGCAGGTCTGTAGGTTGCCTATCACCCAGCATCCTCAGGAGGCTGGCCACGTGCACCTGACCGTGGACAGTTCTCTTCAGGAGGTCCCTGACTCCAGTTGCAATGTTGATTTTGTTCTAAGAATCCCACTCTCCTGAATTGGGCAGTTGAGGAAGGTCATGTAAGGATATGCATTTGCCATGAGGTTTCCTGGAGCAGAACACACGGTACAGAGAGAGGAAGGATTACACGTGTTCCTGGGCAGCTGGTATCCTGTGGGTCTTAGGAACACCCATATCCCCAAGGGAAGAACAGGCAACACTTGACATGGCAGACAAGAATGATGTCCAGGGACAGCATCCTTGCTACCCACACTCTTCTGCTTACTTCTTGCTCCTTCCCTCCCCATATTCCTCTCCTCTGTCTCCCTGAGAGATCCAGGATTGGCACTAGGTATCCTTGCCTGCCTCCTCTTCTCTCATATATCTTCACAAATCTTGAAAGATTTTGGTAAGGACTATTTGTTCATCTCAGACGCTCCTACAGACCTGCTATGTGATTGCTCTCTAATTTTATGGTACCTTTGAAAGTGTTTTAACAAACACAAAACTCTAAAATTACTCAAGTCTCAATTATCATAATACTACTAAAATAATCCACCAAGGACAATAAAAACAAGTTCCTTTAAGGATGCTTAAATGTAAATGAGTAGAATGCACAGTTGTTGTCAAGATGGATCTTATTTCTTGTTTTAGTTATTAATCTGGTAGAGGAGTGTGCTGAGTCCCTCCCAAGTTTGCAGACAATGCTAAAAATGTCGCGGAACAGAAGACATCAGGCTGATGGGTAGACGGCAGCAGGAAGATTACTCAAGGCAGGCTGTGGGTGGAAGTGGGAGATGAGCTTCAGTGTGGGAAAGTGCAAAGAAGTGCATTGTGGGAACATGAGGTCCAGATAGTTCTCCCTTGGATGGTGGATTACTGGCACCAGGTGGACAATATCATGTCATCAGGACCCTCAATGGGAACATGTAGACACAAAGACTACATTCATTCTATTTCATAGCGTGCACAAAACCATGTTTTAAAAAAATCACTGGGATTCTGTGTCTACATTAGACAGGAGAAGGTTAATGTTCAGTTACAGTTACGTGGATGCTAACAATGAGACAGTTTGACTTTGGGAACTGCACTGTGAAATCCAGAAGGACATGTAGCCCAGTTTGTCTTCCCTGCACTGTTTTAAACATGAGTGCTGCTCCTGTGCAGTTTGGGAAATCCTTCAGCAAGGACAGGCAGGGAACAAGGATGTTATGAAACCCGGGGCTGTGGATTCAGCATGGCATTTGCCTCTGGGGACAGCTGAGCATGCTCACTGTCCCTTCTCAGGATGCGAAACTTTATTACACGACACAGATTTGCTTCTTTTGGAGAGAAATGAGAAACCACTTTGCTTTATTTATTTTTCATGGTTTTGTGAAATTTGATGGATTTTGTAACTGTTCCCTCCCCACCTCCACTTCTGTTAATTTCAAAGAATAGGAAGTAAAGAGTCAGTTGTGGAATTCCTGTAGAAAGAGTTTAAGGGACCTTAAGGAAAAACAGTGAAGCACTGGAATAATCAACCTATTAGCCTAATATAAATGGAAGCAAACTGACAGAACCCAGCCAACAGCTAGTGCTGCAAGCTGCAGTTCTCATGGCTACATGGACCCATAGATCCACATTTGATTATCCATATGCTGTTATGGAGCAGTTATTACAGCAGTGTGGACTCCCAGACACGCACATCATCCTCCCGGTGCTTTTCTGGAACACACCAGGTGATTCAGCAAGTCCATTTTTACTCATGCCCCCTATTTCCACCCTGCTCTAGTCCAGAGATATAGTTCTCCTGCCTGTGGTCCATGACACTGAAGAAGCAGATGTGAAGTATTTTCTGCTCTGAGCTGACAGGAATGGTCTAGCCTTGTACAGAACATCTCTCTTTGCCCAGGAGGAAGGCTTCTTTGATTTTTCTCAAGCTGTCCCTGAAAACTGAATTTTGATCCTGTATACCGCAAGAAACCAGTGTAAATGTATGATTACAGATCAGATGGAACTTTTAATATAATAAAATGTTGTCATTGGGATATGGGTGTCAAACAATTCAGGGCAAATGTTGCTTTCTTTACTACAAATAACTGTACTGTTTTTGTTTGTTTGGTTTTGTTTTGTTTTCCACATTACTCATAGGACCAAGAGAATGACTTAAACCCGTGTGCATGGTTGCTGGAAAGAATGTGTCAACACTATTTAAAAAAAATTGGAGATTACAGCAGGGATAATCCTATGAATTCTTACGTGTTATGTTCATTACTAAAGTTTCTCTGAGCTGGCGCAAGGCATTCACTACCATTTCTCAAACAAACAATTTAACAGTCAATGCAAACACTGACATTTCCGTACTGGAGCATAAACAAGTTTTAACAGTATACAATTCAATCTCTGACATATGTTTTCTGTATCTCAAATATTTGTTCAAAAACTCAATTCAAATTCAGTCACCTTGAACGTGTCACTTGACCATCTCTACTTTTCTAAAAGCAGGAAAGTCTGTTGCCTGAAGCTGATGACTATATAGTAATTGAAGTATTTTATAGGTCTAAGTATGTGACTTGAGGCATATATTGTGCATTAAAATGAACAATATATAAGAAGATAGATACAGATCAAATTGATATAGATACTGCTGTATAATGCCATTCAAAGTCAACAGGAGCTCTTGGATTCTATCTAATCTAAATGTTTCCCAGTGAAAAAAACTAAAACACACACCTAGCTAATGGGGATATCAGAACTCCCATGTCAGAGTGTAACCCTGTGTGTCAGTGGCTCTGCCTCAGGACCTTTCCAGAAAATGCTTCACAGATTCTGATTCCAGTTTGCCCATCTTTCACTAGGAAGGAATACAGGACTGGAGCAATGGCTTAGTGATGAGGGGCATGTACTGCTTTTGCAGAAAACCCGAGTTCCATCCCCACTGTTGACATCTGGTGGCTCACGACTGCTGCTATCTCCAGTTCCAGGGGTAGCTGGTGCCCTCTTCCGGCCTCTCTAGGTATCTGCACTTGTACTCACACACACAGACACACATGTACACATAATTTTTAAACACTAGAAATAAATCTAAAGATAAAGAATGTAAATACTAAACTTTGTAGTATAGACTACAATGATAAATTTCCACATCAAGGAATAAACACTTGCTCTTCATGGAAACTTTTGAACTCATTTTTTCCCCCAAGGGACAAGATCTCTGCACTTTATGCACTTTCTCTGAAATCACAAAATTTGGAACAAGTGGCCTTGACTATAAACTTTGTGAAATATAAGTAAGATATTGCCTTTCTCAAGAAATATCAATAAACTTCTTTCCCAATGCTATGGCCTTTCCATCAAGGCCAACGTTGGATCCAAAAGTTAAATACTGCAAAACAATTATTTCTCAGTATCAAAAAATAAAAACAAAACAAAGCAAAAACTAACAAGCAAACAAAAAACAACTAGAATGTATCCTACCCTGTTTTGACAGTACTACCAAATTTCTTGATTTTTCTTTCCCTCTGAAAAATCACTTTTTTCTTTGGATACAACTTTTATTTATTTCTTCTCCAATACCTTCATAGATTTGACAAACTGACCCATATCTGTTCTTCAAATTGTTGCTTTGCATAATGTATTATTTGACAAGTTGGACTTCAATATATTTTGATCTGTTGTTGGTAACCTATTGGGGGAAGTAGGAACTTCTGCATGTCTTTGCAAGAAAGGTTTATACAAATGCATTTAGTAAGCTGTGGAGGGTAATTTTACATAGAAACTGTAAGATATACATTATCCAGCTTTGATATTTCTCAGTGACAACCAAACAGCCCAAGACGTTATGATATTCTACTTTATGACCACACCACTTTGCTCCCCATTATTCCAGCTTCCAAACTGACTATTGGACCTTCATTGCCTTATTTGTCATGACTGCTCCTACCTGGTAAAGTTCACCAGAGCACACAGGAGAGCCTCAAAACAACTTGTGACTATTTCTGGAGGGATTTTCATGAAGGAAGAATGCTTGGGCTGAAACATAAAACATGCAGAAGGCAAGAGAATGCAGTTGAGTTAAAGGTGTTGGCGTGAGCACAGAAAGAACACTCATGCATTAAGAAACTGAGTGCAGAGGAGTGGAGGCCAAATATATGCATGCAGAAGTTCAGCTCTGAAGAGGGAACCCGCCCTTATGCTGAGGATAGCTGGAGACCACTGATGTATTTCAGTGTGGAAAAAACATCAACTTGGTGCCGTAAAGAAATCTGAAAATCTCAAAAACCATTTGAGGTTGATGGAAATTTCCATTCCATCATTTCACTGCTAACTCAAGACCATTACTCCTGTGTTTTCACAGTTTCTTGTTTCTTGAGTGTTCTTTAAATGTCAGTGTCCCTCAGACTCTGTTCTGCCCTTCTCCATGCATAATTCTTGGGCAATCTAATACATCCCGCTGCTTAACTTCCCACTTGCACATTGGTGACTCCAAAATTTTGCTTTGCCTAAGATTCTCCTCAAAGTTTTAGACCTTCACATTTGACTATCCAGTCCACATCTCCACATGGGTCCTAGAGATGCCCATATTCCATGTTAGAACAACAAAAGAGTCTCCATTCTTGTTCTACCATGTTTATCATTTTCTGTATTAATTTAGCACAACAAGAATGTCAACAACTCACAAGATTCAAGTCAGGACGAGGGCTTCACCTTCTCCGTTAATGTCCCTTAATGTAACTTCACACACATCAAATTAACAAGGAAACCATTAGGGATTCTATTTCACAAAAATTTACCTAGTCTGCTCTCTCCATTGTTCTGGCTTTAGTTGAGCTTGGGATCTTTTACCTCATTATTGCAACTCTCTCTTTCTATCATTCACACCCTCACGTTATTTACTTCCCATGAAATTTGAAGTGAATTTTTAAAAATAATTTTATTGTTTGAGAATTGCATACATGTTTATATTATGTTCTAATCAAATGCACCCACAAGCCTCTTATCCAAACCACCCCACCAGTTTGTCTCCTAGCTTCAACTACTTTTTAAAAGCCATATTGAGTCCATTTAGTGCTGTCTATGTGTACATTGGTATTGAACCATCTACGGGGCATGGGTGACCTCTCAAGGAACCACATCATTGAAGAAAACTGACCCTTCCTCAGCAGCCACCAATTGCCAATAGCTCCTTACTTTGGGGTGGAGCTTCACCAACTCTTTCCCATTACATGCTGGTATTTTGGCTAGTTTGAGCTTGCTTAGGTCTTATGCTCATCATCACAGCTTCTATGAGTTCACACATCTAAAGGTTATGTCATGTCCAGTAAATACTGTTTCAATACAAGTATCTCCACCTCTGGATCTTGTAATCTTTCAATCACCTCGTCTACCATGATTCCTATGTATATACATGTCCCATTTAGAGATTATTCTTTTATGCTGACCAATCACAGTTTCTATTAGTTACCATCTCGTGTATTACAAAAAGATTACAACCCTCTTTGAGAGAGATTACAACCCTCTCTGATGAGGTTTGGAAGAGTCTATTATCTATTGGCTATGAGGGTGAAAACATAAGTAAGTAACAGTTTATTTCTATTTCCATTTAAGAGAATAATAACACTAGACTGTCACCTATGACTTAACCACAGATGGAATGAAGTTTTTAAATATGAAGTGAGTGAAGTTTTTAGTGAATACCTCTTGTCCTAGGGTCCCATGCCTTTTATTTATTCATAGTAGATAGGTTCTATTTCTGTCTAGTCTCTCATTCTAAGTTCTTACCTTCTTGGGTCTCCTTGTGCTAGCCATACAGAAGTGTTTGAATTTTTTCATTGCTGAGCAACTTCACTGAAATTGTTTGAGGGCTTTCACATCTTCTAGTTATACTTATTTGAAAGTCTATTCTTCATGCTTTGAATAGTCTCTGTTTCTCTTGTTGCATTTCCCCCTTCAAATCAGTCATTCTCTTCTTTCTTTGTGGGTTGGTGCCTTTCCTCTGTGCTCAGCATTCAGCTTGCCTCACTACTCTTCTTGTGACTGCAGTTCACAGCCTGGACATCAGGGCAGGTATAAGCTGCCTTAAAACCTATACAATTCCTACTCCTCTTGGGTCTCCTTACAGTCTGCTCTAACTAAGAAGTTCTGAGGGACCCAGAACTGAATGTAAAGAGAGTAAGGAAATGTATACTGGTCAGTGTTTATAATATTTCTGGGGTACTGGTTGTTTTATATGACTAATTTACAGTGACAGCATTCTGTTATTTTTTTTTCTTTTTCATGTAATCTGTGGATTTGCACTCTCTACTGATATTAGTTCTGCCACATTAAGCAATTCTATACTATTTGGATATGTTTTGTTTAAAATAGGTGCAAAGGAGTTGGGGAGATGACTCAGTGGTTAAGAATGCTTGCTGCTCTTCCAGAAGACTTCTTTGCTGGCTGTGAAGAAAGAAGTGACCAGAGCCCCACAACCACATGCGTCTGAATTCTATGCTCAGCCCAAGAAGCTAGAGCAGATCTTTGACCACTGGGCCTCTAAAAAACAAACATCTTGTCTGACAACCTGCTTCTTTGTTTGTCTATTCAGGGTCTTATGTAGCTCAGGCTGGCCTTGAGCTTGCTATGTACTGAAGAATAGCTTTGAACTAATGATCTGTCGCCATCTCCCCAGTGTTGGAACTATAGGTGAACATTGCCACACCCAGTTTATAGAGATTGGACCCAGGGCTTAGTGCATGCTAAGCAAATACTCTACTCACTGAACGGAGCTTGGTTGACATCCTGAACACAGTTTAGCAATACTACGAGCTGAGGTCTCAGGTAGCTGCATCTGCATTCTCGACCCATAGAAACCATGTATCATAAATGATGATTATCAGGTTGGTGAAAATTTATGATATAACCATAAAAACCAAATGTAACCAAGCTTATGCCACATTCCCCAATTTGCATATGAAAACATTCTCTGTGCTGTCATTCTTGTAAGTCCTGGCTTCTAGTGAGTGCAGGTGGGTTCTGAGCTGTGGAGAGACAGAAATACCTTGTGAGGAGTGAGCTGAAGATGAAGAGACTGCTGGCCTGGTGGAGAATGCCAACTTTGTAAGGGACACTCAAGTTCTTTTAATCTGTTCCTGCTTTAGACAGTGACACAGCTGATTCCCAAGGGCCTGGAAGTGGAGCCCAGGCCTTCCTACTGTCTCCCAACATAGACCAATGTTGATAATACTCTTTCTACCTCCACTGAATACAGGCCATGTTCCACCTAGTTGACACGGTCACCATAATCTTTATTTCTTAGCTTTCCAAAGTTCAAAAGAAAGGAATGGAATATTATCCAGTTTCACATGCTATGTCACACCAGTGGGGTTTTGTTTTGTTACATGATAAATTAGTAATAACTTCACAGGCACATTTGGTGAGCTGATGAAAAATGGGTTTTCCCAATGCATTGAACAAACACTGTCTTCTAGTTGACTATCTCCCATACTCCACCGGCTTCAACACAGCACGGGTTTATTGACGGATGAGCTGCAAGCTCTGTCTGAGTGATTGCTTCATCCATTATGATATGCTACATTTCATCCAACCCTGGCTGCTTCCATAGCCCAAAGACTTATTGGAATCAGTTGTTTCCGGCTCATAAAATATACATGACTTGGGGGGGGGGAGATTATTGTAACAAGAACTCCACCAGCCTTTGAAGCTGCATCCTTAGTTATTTGTTGAAATTCATTTCATATTTCCATCAGTTCCTCAGTGCATGTTGCATCCCTCCATGGAGCAGAAATATACAATCTGCTCGGCAAGGCAGTTTGTAAGAAGCTGGTGTGAAACAATGTTTTCAGTGCTATAGTTTGTTGACTGTTTCTTCTTTTTCTAAGAAACTACACCCATAAAACAGAAAGTTTGTTTGGAAGTGCAACTTCTAAAACCAGCCTTAAAAAAAGGCAATCTGATCTAAACCCTTAATTAAACCATCCTGTCTTTATCAATATACCCCTACACTTTACCACTACAGCACCCGTCTTTATCAGTACACCACCTGCATGCCACACAGTAGACATTTTAAGACAGAAGATTGATGACATGTTTGTAGCCACGCAGCTGAGAAAATGCAGAGAGCAGAAGCTGGGCTTGGAGTGCCTTCTCTTATCCTTCAACGGAGCCATCAATCCTCTGCATCAGGACTTTGTGTACTTCAGGGGTGGGCACCTTTGCTCTGTACAAGAAATCACGAAGGGGTAGAGGACTTCATAGTCCTACTTTCATTCTGTGGGAACTAACCTTGCCCTCAAAGGGATGTGGATTTTATACATGGGTCCTTTTTGCATGGCACCATCTTAAGGTTGGAATGTGCATGGGCAGTAAATCCCCCCCCCCCTTAAGTTATGCTTCATTTCCATTGTGTTGCCTGCATTAGTGTATAATCCTGTTAAAATTATCTTACGTATCTCTTGTGTGTGTGTGTGTGTGTGTGTGTGTGTGTGTGTGTGTGTGTGTGTTAGACTGTTTTGGTTTTATTTTTCAAAACAAGGCTCATGACTGTGCATTTTAGGTACCCGAATGCCATTTACTTTTTTTTCGATGTCTCCTCATTTCTCCTCTAAAAAATGACAGGGGAACTATTGCCACATGCATAACATGTGAAAACATGCAGCTCGATGCTTATAAAGAGTTCAAATTTTCATTCAAGGCTTAGTCCGTGCAAGACTCTAGAGAGTCACTATGCAGGCATGCACAAATATCTCAGGCATGGGTCTCTGCAAACTGATGACCATAATAGGATAGCTATGGAAAAAGCTGAAGCTGAGATCAACTGGGGGAGGGGTGAGGTGGCTGCAGCTCCACATGTAGGGGATGCAGAACGGTGCAAGTTTCCAGCAGAAGGTGCCATTTGAGTTGGCACTTGAAGGATGCGTGGGGCTTGATGCAGAAATGGACACACTAATCCAGGATGAGAGTCACATGCAGAGCAGGGCAAGAAGCAGCAGTAAAGCTTGGAAGCGATTCCTTTTGCAGACTCTGTGTGCTGAGGGTGCTTGCCTGCTTGATCCTTTGCTGATAGGCTGTTTCCAGACCTGCAGCTCAGCTGGCCACCCAAATGCCATCCTGATCCTGCAGCATCAACATCACTGGAAATTTGCCTACTCAGAATGCACCTCTGGGCTCTGTGGGTAGGGCCTAAGTCCATTCACAAACACTGGCGCTCCTGAGTCACACTGAAGTCAGAGTGCAACTGCTGAGGTTGAGGCAGGGCAACCTGGAACTGGGGAACAGAACAGGGATCAGTGTAGGAGCTCCAGGGTTGTAATCTTTCCTGGTTGTACTGAAGGGATGCAGATGGATGGGGAGGGATGGAGAATGACCCCCTACCCCATCTGCTTCTGTACAAGTCTATCTGTGTCTAGCTCGAGTCAACACATCTTGGGTCTCTGAAATCATCGGACATACCCATCAGGAGACATTTGGATGACTTTTTCCTTAAGAACTACACCATGTTGGACACCATTAGCCCCGATTACTTTTCCATGTACACTTGATAAAGAAACACTGAGAGGAGAATTCTGGACTCAATAACACAGCATTACTAAACGAATTCACAGGAGGCACTGGCAAACAGCTACTCAGCCTTCTAAAGAATCATGCAAACAGAAACTAAAACACTATAACAGATAGCTCCTAATACCTTAACAACAGGTCTGGCACCCAGAATGAGCATAGCATAGTGCAGAGTTCATTCATGTCAGTGTTTTTACTACTCAACACATGGTGAGCACCTTGCAAGTTCTTCTGCAACATACCCATACCCCCTGAGCTCTGTCCTGGCTTCATCTTCATGCCACCTGGGGCACCTTGCTGGCTCCAACTTCAACTCTGGCATCAGCACACCTGTTCTGCCACCTGCCCCACCACTAGTCCAGTTTCTCACATCCAAAATCCCAATGCTATCATCCTTTAGATCTTTCATTTTCATCCCCAAGTCTCTCTCCCTTTTATCCTCAACTCTCTTTTATCTTGAACTCTCTATCTCTTTTACATTCTCTTTGAATATAAAGGTGTAACTTACACACAAATATATAAGTATATTTGTGTCTACATATGTATCTTATGTGACTCATATGGTATACATTATATATATATGATATTAATAGTTAGATGATAGGTAATGTGTGATAGAAAGATAGATGATAGGTGGGAGATAGGTTGATTGACAATAGATAGATGATTTTTAGGTGAAAGATGATAAACAGATGATAGATGGAGAGATAGATGTTAGATAGACAGAAGATAGATAGACAGATAGATAGATAGATAGATAGATAGATAGATAGATAGATAGACATCCCAAATGCATTGTGTTCATACCTCCCTTTGGCTTCTGATGGTGGAAAGGCATGGCTGGGTAACACCACCCCCATGTACCTAGAGACCCCAGGCACTAAACTCTTGTGATACCAATTAGCAGTTACCTAAAGGTCTCAGGGTCATTAACTGTAACCAACTTTAGAAGGTCATATGTCTTATCTTATAGTTCCCTTTCCCAGTGCTTGGGACAATAATGTGAAAGGAGATGGCCAGAGTACTCAGTTCACTCCCCACATTCTCATATTGGGTTCTCTTGATGACCTGCCTTTAATGTGTCCCAGGGACACAGTAGCAGATCTGGAGTCTATTGTGTCAGAATGTTCTTGGTAGCATCTGCACCAGGGTGCTGGGGCAAGCAGCCTCAGTTTCACCTGAGGTCAGAAAGGTAAACTCCAGGACCACCTCCAGGCCCACTGGCTCAGATACTGACAGAACTGTGCATTGCAGATTTAGATGTTATTTCCAGATGCTTATAGTCATACTCAAGGCTGGAAGCACTTCTTCAGGAGAGGATTGGACACTATAGGTTCAATCACTTCACCAGGGTTACCCATAATCCACCACAAGGAACTAGATTCCCTCCTTGCCTTGGTCTATCCCTCCACCCTACATGCCCTGACACAGAATTCTCTTCTTCTTTCCTTTCCTATCCTCTCCTCTTTCATCCATCTACCTCTCCTTCTCTCCCCACTCTGTATACCCAGATATTTAGATCTCCAAGGAGAGTAGAATTATCATTACCATCTTTTTATTTTGAGTCTGGGTCTCATCCTGCAGCCCAGGCTGTTTTCAAACTCACAGCAATCCTTTCTTAGCCCTTCAAGTGCTGGATTAGAGGCATCAGCTACCAATGCCAGCAATAATAAGATGATAAACACTTTAGGGTATTTACTGTGAATCTTCCTTCCCTACCATAATTCAATAATATCAACCTCTTTCCCTCCTCCTCTCCATGTCTTGTCACTCCACTTCTCCTTCACTTCTGCATCTAATACTGTGTTCTAGATTAAGATGGCCACCACTTCCTATTCTTATGGTGTTGATGTAGAAATCAGGGGACAGAGCTGGATCCTTGGCCTTCATCATCTGGCTGAGAAGTCTATACAAGCAGGTCTTCTTTCCTAAGCCACTCATTTAAAAGAAAGATTCCACCTATTATGTAGCTTTAGTTTTATTTATCTCTGATATGCTGTATTTTCCTTTAAATAAAAAGACATCTGAAGGAAATATGAAGATGGGTCTAAGACCTGCAGAAACTTATATCCTCAAACTTTGAAGAGGAACCTATTGTCCAAATTTCAAATGCAGGTGTTGCCCCCATTCTGTGTCTCTTAGGGGCTTGAATTGAAGGGTCATACTTCATGGCAACTTTCAATATGGAGTTGCAAGATTGACCAGGGTGTGAGGAGAACTGACATTGATTACTGGAAACAAACAAAAAAGTAAAGTTTTGTGGAATGGAGACAGCAGAATTTCTTCTTATGCCTTTTTTTTTTTTTTTTTTTTTTGAGATAAAATTTGTGTGGGGAAGAACTGAGAACAGCCATGTTGCTGCTTTGTCTGCTGTGAACGGTCACCTTATGTCCCTAAGTTTCTTTTTCTCATAAGGTTGGGCACAGCAGATGCTGGATAAATCAAGACAGACCCCACATTTTACGTCCCTCAACTCCTACCCAACACACTAGCCCGGCAGAAATCTGTGCATTTTCTCTCAAGAGCGCCCTGAATTTGCACATATGGTTTTGACTTGACGTCCTAAAATATCTTTGCCTCTTTTATTTGACTATTTCTTACTTGGTCTTTAAGATATTGTTGAAGTGTCCTTCCCTTTATGGAACCTCCCAGCACCCCTCCCACCTCAGCCTGTCCTCGGGATCTCTGGCATCTTTTGCAGCTATTACCACGTTGTGCTGTTCCTGTATTTAAATTTATGCCCATCCAACTGGACTGTGAACTCCATGAAGCCAGTGTGGAACTCTCCCATTACCTTATCCCTGGCAAATCTTTGTTTTTTAGTTCCAATTTTACAAAATACACATAAATGAAACTTGCCATCTCAACCATTTTTTGCATGTACTGTAAGCCTATTCATGGTGTCCAAGAGCCAGTTCTCAGAATCTTCCCATCTTGCAAAGCTAACGTCCAATGTCCTTTAAAATGAGTTCTCCAGCCAGGCATGGTGGTGCACACTATTAAGCACTTAAGGAGGAGGCAGAGGCAGGTGGATCGCTGTGAGTTGGAGGACAGCCTGGTCTAGAAGGTGAGTCTAGGACAGCCAAGGCTCTACAGAGAAACCCTATGTCAACAAACAAACAAACAAATTCTCCATTCCTTATTTCTCCCAGCCTATGGAGTGATTTACCCTCTGCTAAGCATCACACATGAGGGGTGATATAACAGTACATACCTGAGATCGGGTTGTTTCACTTAGCAAAATCTGTTGTCATATACGGCAGAACATTAAAAGTAACTTCCTTCCAGAAGATAATGGCCTTCATGGACCAGACTATTTTTATCCACCTATTAATCAATACTTCAGTTACTTCTGTTCTTGGTTACTTAACCAATGCTGCTACAATGTACCTCTTCAAACTGTAATTTCAATTCCTCTCAGTTCCCTTGGATACAGGCACACCATGCACACATGCATACATATATATGCACATATTTCCTTTATATATGTATATGCATACATGTATGTATATATGTATACATACATACACACCTTTAAAATGTGTTGTATTGCAACTGTCTTTTCAAAATTTCTGAATGAATAGTTTCACTGTTTCTTCTAGTAGGTGCAATACCTTATAGTCCATTAAAAGTAGGCTGGATAAAGGGCTGAAAAAAAGTAATCCAGCAGTTAGGGGTGCTTGCTGCTTCTTTTTTTCAGTTTTTTAAAATTTTTTTATTAATTACACTTTATTCACTTTGTATCCCCCCTGTAGCTCCCTCCCTCCTCCCCCTCCCAATCTCTCCCTTCCTCCCCATTCTCCACACATGCCACTCCCTAAATCCACTGATAGGGGAGGTCTTCTTTTCCTTCTTCTGATCCTAGTCTATTAAGTCTCATCAGGAGTGGCTGCATTGTCTTCCTGGTAAGGCTGCTCCCCTCTCAGGGGGAGGTGATCAAAGAGCAGGCCAATCAGTTCGTGTCAGAGACAGTCCCTGTTCCCATTACTATGGAACCCACTTGACACTGAACTGCCATGGGCTACATCTGTGCAGGGGTTCTAGGTTATCTCCATGCATGGTACTTGGTTGGAGTGTCAGTCTCAGGAAAGACCCTGTGCTCAGATATTTTGGTTCTGTTGCTCTCCTTGTAGAGCTCCTATCCTCTCCAGATCTTATTACTTCCCACTTCTTTCATAAGGGAAATCTTTCATAAGATTCCCTGCACTCTGCCCATAGGACATGAGCTCTGTTCCCTATGCCCACATCAGGTGGCTCACAGCTGCCTGTAACTTCAGCTACAAAGGAACTGATGCCCTCTTTGACATCCCTGAGAACCTCTATATATGTTGCATGGGTGCACACACTCACATAAATAAAAATAACTAATTTTAAAATTACATATGTTCCAATTTTCCCACATATTTGACAACACTTGGTAGTTTTTGCCAGTAACTAACTGAAAGGATATGATATATTTCTGATAACATTTTAAGAATTGATGAATGAGGGTTATTAGATAGATTTCAAGTTCACATCTGCTGATGCTCGGGCATCTACTTTCCTCATAGGCAGAGGTGTTCAAAATGACTGACCAAGGGCAGCTTGTATCCTCCATGTTTTGCAAACATGGTACCTGCATTTGCCAGATCAGTATCACCACCAATTTTGAGGAACTGTATTTAACCTACGAAATTGACCTTACCCTTGACAAGACAGAGAGACACGAGTGGGGGATTTCCTAGCTGCAGACCTGCATGCTCTGCAAGGCCCTCTTCTTTATGTGAAAAATCTTTGAACACCAGACTGTTCTCACACCCATGGATGTGAGAGGACCTCACCAGTAAGTAAAAGTTAAGATCCAATCAGAGCAATTCAACCCAGGCTATCTTATTTTCTCTCAGTATTACATCTGTTTGGCAAACTGCTGCCAAGCTTCCTCCTACATCTTCCAGTTTTTTGTATGACCAATACAAGCTAATACCACCTGAGTTTGCCATGGATCACATTCCCCCTTACATGCTATACATATGTTCACTCACTGCTTCTAAAAGGCACCCAAAATAAATTATCACTATCACAATTACCACTGTGACCATGAATAGAGAACACATCAGACAGATGAGTGAGGGATATTCGTCCTCTGGGATGCACAGTTATAGAAATGCAAGCACAGGTATGCTGTAACCCACTCCCCTAGATGAATGGAATACCTGGACTCTGATTAATTCTGATTTAAAAAAAAGTTTTCATTTGCATCTGTCATAATCTCAGTGCTCATTCACTCTGTTCTGACATAATGCAATGTAGTAGAAGTTTTGGTTGTGTTGTATGGGTGTGTTTTTGTTAAAGTCCTAAGTGTGGCTTGCAGGAATGCATTGACATAGCTGATAGCAGCCTCATGAGAGGCAAGTGATCTTTGCCAGCTGATAAATAGCCTCATGAGAGGGCTTATGATCCTTATCAACTGGAAACTGCCTTATGTGAGAATGTAGTTTTGTTAGCTGAAAAACATCCTGGGGTGGACTCTGGGAAGGTATGCATAGAAGCCCACACATTTGCATCACTTTGCTTTGCTTCACTCCTAGAGAGAAAAGCTCAGGAGAACTCTTCATGCCACTTCTCCTGAGTCATGCCACTTCTGCAGAATCATACTTCTACTGCTGAACCCTACTCCTGCTGCTGCTTTTGGTCCTTGTTGCTGCCTTTGCTATTTCTGGATTACTGGATTGCTGTTTGACTGGACTACTGGTATCTGGATGATGAAGCGTGGAATCACCCCAAGGAACTAAGTCTAAAGAGTTCCACTTGCTCCATCTTTATTAACCTTTCTCTCCTACCTAAGGTCAGTGGGATGTAAGGGAGGTAGAGGCATTTGGGAACCTACTGATTCCTAACCAGCAGGAAATAGTTAAAGAGAGTGCTCCCGAACACCTCACCTTCCTCCCCAAATTCCTCTCCTTGCAAACACACCTAGATGAACACTAGAGAAAAATGGTATCCATTTGCAAGCCAGGAATAAAGTCCTCATCCAAACTTGATCACCCTGGACTTTGATCTTGGACTTCAGCTATCATTGAATTCACCCAGATTTTGGTACAATGGGTAAGAAATCCCAAACTATTAAGAAACTATTTGGAATTAGATGCCACAGTGTTTGATGCTCTATGTGGCCCTATGAAGAACCCTGTAGGATGAATGCTGAACTACTAACGGGCCCAATCTTATTAAAAATTATAACCACAGGAACTTGAGTACTTCATGTCTCCAGCTAGTCTACATGAGGACACAGAAAGGACACCTGTCACCCAGATTTTGGGCTTCTGAGAGTAGGAGTCCAGAGCAGACACACTGATAGCCAGAGAGCAATGATATCAAAGTGAGGCTTCTCCCACTGTGGCCTAGAGAGCCTTATTCATAGAGGGCCCTCTGTATTCACTTGATTCTGCAACAACCTTCAGCATCCACAGATAAAGTTAAACAGAAAAAGAAAAGACTTGAGAGTTCTAGAGTTTAGAAGAACAGAAAGACAATGTAACTCTCTATGCCTTCCTTCACAACTTCAAGATTATGGGACTTTCCCCAGGTGACCCTCCAGTTGTGGCAATTTCCTATGAGAACTCACGGAAATATTTACAGCTCACAACATTTGAAGGAATATAACACTCCCACACTACCTTATATCAGGGAAAAGATATGGACTATTTTTTCTTAGCATCTTAATTAGGTTAAAAGCCACGAGGAAGGCATGCCTTTAGGTACTGAATGCCTTTCAAGGGATTTTCTGAGAGAATGAACTGAGGGGCGAAATCTTTCTCTGAATGAAGGTTGTACTACATGGGTTCTTGGAGAGGATAGAAAGGGGAAAAGAAGAAATTCAGCTGTGTGCCAGAATTCTATTCTCTGCTTCTGGCCGTACTCAAACATTAACAATCAACCTCTTACACTACGGTGGCCACAAGTGTGAGCTGCTCCCTAACTGTGATGGCCCACACCCCAAACTATGAGCAGAAACAAACCACTCCTACATAAAGGTGCTTCTTCACAGATATTTGGTCATAGTAGTGATGAGACAGTTAACTAGAATGTCAATAGTAGGAACAAGTTCACAGGGCAGGGTCTTTCTCTCTCTCTCTCTCTCTCTCTCTCTCTCTCTCTCTCTCTCTCTCTCTTACACACACGCACACACAAATATAAGTTCACTCTCCAATGGATGGTAGTGATTCAACAGTTGTGTGTCCACATGAACAATCACAGGGGTTGGTTTTCTCAGCAAATCTTGGAGTCTCAGAAACAGGAAAGGGGCCCAGGGAAACTGTATTTTGGTTCATTCTCTTCCTCTATTTTTACACAGGAGGTCTCCCTTGCTCCCTCAAGAACAGTGATCCATTGAATCAATGGCGCTATTTCTTCAGGGTGAGGGCTGCAGCTCTAAGATGGGGACACTAACAGGACTGCTTCCCTGACACTCTCAGTTCAGTGAAAAGGTCATTTCTAGTGGTCACTTTTGTCCCTGAGTCCCAGAACCTTATGATGGATGGGGTCATCAATAAGACTGAAAACAGTTGGAGCTCTAACTCACTAAAGAGTGCCTTTCCATCATGTAAGAAGCTCTGGGTTTGATCTTTAGCACTGTACAAACAAGGCCTGGTAGCGCAGGCCTGCGTCTAGGGAAACGGAGACCAGAGATCAGAATTGAAAGTCATTTTTAGCTACACAGCAAGTTTTAGGTCAGTCTGGGCTAAGAGAGTCCATCTCAAAACAAACAAAAAAATAAACACACAAAAAAATGATGACAGGTCTTAGGGGTTTAGGATATCTTTAATTAGCTGCAAGTAGGATTAGCTGGCTTTTAAGGTTCCTACAATGAGTCATGAAAATTATTTTTATGCACACACTGATGACAGAAGTCAGGTGTATTCCACAGCCCAGACAAACACAGTACAAACCCTTCTCTGAAGTAAAGTGTCAAGCTAGACACAAAATAAAAGTGTTTTGTATGTGCAGTTTTTAAAAAAGTATACAAATATTTTAAACCTGGAAAAGAAGCCAGCACATTATAGAGCTTACTCTCCTCGTGGTGGCCACTGCAGCATTCCCTGTGTGGAAACAGGCTCACCATCTGCTGCAAGGAGGCAAAGGTACAGACTGCAATGTGCCAGACACCTGGTACCTGCAGGCTGATGCCTCAGAAACCAGATGCTCTGTCACAAGGCCTGCATTCTGCACTTCCTCTCCCCGTCTCATTACATCCACACTACATCCACTCAAGTCTTCACACCAGGATGGAAGAGTAAACTACAGTAAGGACACTGTAGCACTCAGGAGGCAGAGGCAGGAGGGACTCTGTGAGTTCAGGGCTAGCCTGGTCTACATGGTGAGGTCTAGGCCAGGGAGGGCAATATAGTGAACACTGTCTCAAAAATAAACAAATAAAAAGAAAGAAGATAATACAGTCCTCCCTCCCTGAAGACTAGTTTTCATGGTAGCAGAAGGCACCATGAAATCTTCCAAAGGAGGGAAATTAGCAACAGTCTTACTCATTTAAGATGCCTATAAACCACACCAATAACCAGCATGACACAATAATCCTAAGGGTGCAGGAGTGACACAGATATCTTTGTGGGAACCAACAACACTCTCATGGGACCCACTCAGTGGAAAATCGTGCCTGGTGCAGGAAACATAGTCAACTACCCAGGGCTAGTGAAGTCATGGATTTGGAAGAGAATCTATAACCTCTACTTTAGTAAACTAGCATACCCCCCAATTACATTCTAAAATTTGTCATCACACCCAAAGATGAGTGTAGTACTCACCCTTATCAAGGAAACTTCTCCCTACAACAGAGACCAGTACAGAATACTACAACCAGCCAAAGCGCACAGCTGCATCTATGTACAAAGACTCAGGAAACAGTGCAGAAGATGGGATGGACAGAATGTAAGAGCCAGAGGATCTGCGAGTTTCCCATGCGATTGCATGGGGATGTACAGCCAGAAAGGCTCACCAGCGTGACTGCTTCAACACGGGCTGAACAAGGACAACAATAGGCATGTCAGAGTAGACAGGGGAAAGCCCAGGAGGCTTTAGCCATACACAAAGAACTACAGGAAACAAAGCAATGCTGAGAAAAATAGGGAAGAACACATGAATTCTTCATCCAATATCAAACCGTCAATATATGTTTCTGAATATGTATATTTATATAGGAGTGTGTTTTGTATATATGTTTGTATATGTATACATACATACAACTATATATATATATATATATATATGTATATACATCTATTGATGCAAGAGCAATTAGTGAAAAGGAACCATAAATTTGAAGAGAGCAAGGAGGAGTATATGGAAAGACTTGGAAGGAGAGAAGAGAAAAGGAAAATGATGTAATATTACTATAATCTCAACTATAAAATTAATAATTTTAGGAAGAAAAAAGGAAAAAAAGATAGTATTTTAAGATGAAAGAAGAGCATATTTATAAAACTTTGACTACAGAATATTGTTTTATATTTAATTTTATTTATGTGTTTATTTATTACAATTTATTCACTTTACATCCCCATTGCAGCCCCCTTTCTTGTCTCCTCCCAGTCCCACCCAACCTCTCTCTTCTTGCCCTATGCCCTTTCCCTAGTCCCCTGATAGGGGAGGATCTCCTCTCCTTCTATCTGACCCTAGCTAATCAGATCTCATCAAGGCTAGCTGTATCATCTTCCTCTGTGGCCTGGCAAGGCTGCAACCTCCAGGGGGAGGTGATCAGATTGCTGGCCACTGAAAGACTCTACCCACCAGAGTATTGAAGGAGATAGTGAGACTCACAGCCAAACCCTAGGCTGAATCCCCATGGAAAAAGAGGGAGATAGAAAGACCTGGAGGGGACAGGAACTCTACTAGGAAAACGACAGAGCCAAAATATCTGGACCCAAGGGGCCATGCAGAGGGTCCAACTAAGAACCATGCATGGAGAGGATCTAGATCCCCTGTTCAAAGGAAGCTTACATTCCAAGTGGGCTCCCTAGTAAGGGGTACAGGGGCTGTCTTTAAAATTTGTTTTTAAGAACTGATGTCAGGAACTCCCTTGAGTGTCAAAATGGTTGAAATCCTGCATTGAGGATTCTAAATCAACATGCTATCGGAGGAGGACCTCCCCTCTCAGTGGACTGGGAAGGGGCATGAGAGGAGAAGAGGGAGGGAGGAGAAGCGGAAGAGAGGGCAGGATTGGAAGGGGATGAGGGAGGGTGCTATAGCTGGGATACAAAGTGAATAAATTGTAACAAATAAAACAATTAAAAAAACAATAATGGTGGGAAAGGTTAATGATTAGGAGCTGATTTTCCATTCCATAATAGAGGAATCCTTAAGGAAATGATAATCACACAGTATCTAGGATGTGATATTTCAATGGGTTTGTTTAACTGGGCCACCGTACACAAGGACATCTATCTTGTAGCCATTGAATAATTGCCTAAAATATTTATTTATTTATTTATTTTACCATTTTAGTTTTCTTTATTCTACAAAATCAAAATGAAATTCACATGCTTTCACAACTACACTGTATGGCAAATGATCAGTTTATTTTTATTTTATTTTTGTCTTTCTTTAAATTAAATTCTAATTTTTTATATTAATTACAGTTTATTCACTTTGTATCCCAGCTGTAGTAATCTCCTTCATTCCCTCCCAATTCCACCCTCCCTCTCTCATCTCCTCCCATTCCCCTCTCCAAGTCCACTAATAGGGGAGGTCCTCCTCCCCTTCCATCTGACCCTGGCTTATTAGGTCTCATCAGTACTGGCTGCATTATCCTCCTCTGTGACCTGGCAAGGCTGCTCCTCCCTCAGGGGGTGGGGGTGTCAAAGAGCCTGCCATTGAGTTCATGTCAGAGACAGTCTCTGTTCCTCTTACTAGGGAACCCACTTGGATACTGAGCTGCCATGGGCTATATCTGAGCAGGGGTTCTAGGTTACCTCCATGAATGGTCCTTGTTTGGAGCATCAGTCTCAGAAAAGATCCCTGTGCCCAGATATTTTGGTTCTGTTGCTCTCCCTGTGGAGCTCCTGACCGCTCCAGGTTCCACTATTTCCCCCTTCTTTCATAGGATTTCCTGCACTCTGCCCAAAGTTTGGTTAAGAGTCTCAGCATCTGCTTTGATACACTGCTGGGTAGAGTCTTTCAGAGGACCTCTGTGGTAGGCTCCTGTCCGGTTTCCTGTTTTCTCCTTCTTCCAATGTCCATCCTGTTTGTCTTTCTGAGTGAGGGTTGATCATCTTACCCAGGGTCCTCCTCATTGCTTAGTTTCTTTAGGTATACAGATTTTAATATGTTTATCTTATACTATAGGTCTAGTATCCACTTATAAGTGAGTATATACTGTGTGTGTCTTTCTGTTTCTGGATTACCTCACTCAGGATGATCTTTTTGAGATCCCACCCATTTGCCTGCAAATTTCATGATTTCCTTGTTTTTAATTGCTAAGTAGTATTCCATTATGTAAATGTACCACAATTTCTGTATCCAGTCTTTCATTGAGGGACATCTGGTTGTTTTCAGGTTCTGGCTATTACGAATAAAGCTGCTACGAACATGGTTGAACAAATGTCCTTGTTGTTTACTTGAGCATCTTTTGGATATATGCCTAGAAGTGGTATAGCTGGATCTTGAGGAAGCGCTATTCCTAACTGTCTGAGAAAGCACCAGATTGATTTTCAAAGTGGTTGTAGAAGTTTACATTCCCACCAGCAGTGGAGGAGGGTTTCCCTTTCTCCACAACCTCTCCAGCATGTGTTGTCACTTTAGTTTTTTATCTTAACCATTCTGATGGATTTAAGGTGAAATCTCAAGGTTGTTTTGATTTGCATCTCCCTGATGACTAAAGAAGTTGAGCATTTTTTAAAGTGTTTCTCTGCCATTCGGTATTCCTCTACAGATAATTCTCTGTACCTCATTTTTTAATTGGATTACTTGATTTGTTGCTTTTTAACTTCTTGAGTTCTTTATATATTCTAGATATTAGCCCTCTGTCAGATATAGGGTTGGTGAAGATCCTTTCCCAGTCTGTAGGCTGCCATTTTGCTCTGACAACAGTGTCCTTTGCTTTACAGAAGCTTTTCAGTTTCATGAGGTCCCATTTATTGATTGTTGATCAACAGCCTGTGCTGTTGGTGTTCTGTTTGAGTCAGTACCTACAGTCATGTTTCAGAATACTGATTTAATTTTATTGCGTCATGGATCCTTTATAAATAAAACTTAATTATGTAGTTTCAGGCATCCAGTGCCTGTTTCTGGGGCTGCTGAAATGAACTAAAGAGAAGAGAAAGTTATTGTGATGTTGGAGGCTAAGCATGAGCCAGGCCGGGTATAGACAAGGGTCTGCTTCCTTCTTATCCTTCAGGGAACACTGTGTGTTCTTGTCAGCTGTCTTTTTGCTCCTGGCACACCAGGCTTTCCTTGGCTTGTGAGAGCATCGCTCAGACTTAACCACAGCCTCCATCCTCACACAGCTGTTCTTCACATCACCCTCCCTCTTAGAGTATCTATGTTGGCACAGTCCTTTGTTGTACGGACTCCAGATACTTTGGTTAGGGGCATCATTACTTTGACACAATATGCCTTTACTTAAGCAAATGATGTATATATGCAATATGAGCCTATTTCCCAACAAGGTCACATTATGAGATGCTGGTGGTATGATCCTCTGACTCCCAGCCCTCTCCTCGCCTGGATGGCATGACTAGACTTTGGTTTTGGTGTTTATGTAACTTGAGGTCTTAATTCATCAACACGAGAGTGGTTTTTTTATCACTTTATTTTTATATATTTGGGGTTTTTTTTCCACTTAAAAAATGTACTGTAAATTTGAAGCTGCATTCAGAGCCTTAGGCTGTACCCAGTTCCCATGGCCTTCCTCTTCAGATGGGTAGCTCCCACAGGGGCCACACTGAGAAGCCAGGAAGCTGCAAGCACATTCCACCTGGCCGTTGCTCATGCGTGTCAGTGGCAGGAACCTCTCCAAAGCATATGGAAGGCGTGGAGATGGAAAGGTGTGCCTGGAGCCAGGATGAAGGGAAGATCTCTGGTGTGCAGGGGAGGAGCACAAATAACCAGCAAATTCCCTCTCTGTGGAGAAACACCAGTGAGGAGGCTCGACAGACAAGTGACAGGAGTAAACAGGACAGGGATCTGGGCTTGTAAACTGGACAGGTTGTGGCTCCAGATGGCCAAACGAAGAAGAAAGGGAGCCATGAACAACAGTTTTATTCGGTTTGAACATTTACAAAGTTTTCTTTAATTATTGCTCCCTTCTGGGACTCCAGCTGAACAAAGAGTTACAGGGCAGATTCCCCAGGGAGCCCTTCCTTGCCAAAAGCTGGTGGCTAAGTGTGTGCTCAGTCTGGCCAGCTCAGGAAGGATGGTTCTGTGGGACCCAGCCGACAGGCTGTCAGAACATGTGGCTTGGACTTTCCTCCCTCAAGGTACAAGTGCTTTGAGTGAGGGGAGAGAGACAGCTGGGCTGGGAGAGGCGGGTCTCAGCCTGTGGTCAGACGATGCCTTTGGAGAATAAGGATGTGGGGCAGCCTGACAGAATTGCCGACGCCACTGGCAACCAGCCAGTGAGCACAGAAGAGGCCAGGCATCCTGGCAGAGAGCGTGGGGAAGGAAAGTAGGAATAGAACTTCTAAAATATTCTTTTGGAAGATGAACTCCCAGAGCACAGCCATGTCCCAGGGCCTTTCTCTTACCCTCACTCCTTCCATGTGTGGCTTGCAGAAAGTAGGAAAGATAAGCAGTACAAGCATGGAGTGTTCGTGGTCAACCCTGAACCTCTCAGAGGACGATGGGGGTTCAGAAACATGGCTGGGGCTTTCACAGCCTTTGCATAATGCCACACACCCTCTTCTGGAGACAGAGGGCTGAGGGGTACATCTTGACAAGACAGCTTCTGTTCTACCCCAATGAAAAGCACATTTCAAACACTCATGAATAAGTTTTTCTGCTTTTCTGGGTTTATGTGCTCTGGTCAAGGCCAAAGCACATCACACTTATCCTCTCTGAGGTCAACAAACCAAGAACGAGAGTCCCAGGGCTGACAATGAAGTCCAGTCAGTAAAGTGCTTGCCTGGCTTGTCCAGAAGCACTAAGCTTGAGCCACAGGACCACATAAGCCAGATGTAGTGGTACTGTCCGTGATTCCCGCATGCAGAAAGGTAGATGAAAAACATCTGAAATTCAACATCTTCCCTGGCTCCATAGAGAAATCAAGGCCAAGGCCAGTCTTTAGTATGTGAGATACTGTCTTAGAAAGAGAGAGAGAGAGAGAGAGAGAGAGAGAGAGAGAGAGAGAGAGAGAGTCTGCTTCCCCTCCCCCTCCTAGCTACCAAAGGGAATACAACACCTGTTAATGATTCCCAAGGCATAGGGGTCCCTCATCTCTTTCTCTGCAAAGACAATTAACACTGGCCACTTGCTGAGCTCCATTCAAGCACAGTAAGAGAATAAATGGCAAACACTTCACCTCCTCCATATGATTTACTTTGAGTTCGCAGGATTACTTTAAGCAAACCATGGCAGGTTTTCTAGAGCCATTTCAGCTTAACTAACAAAATATTAGTGTTTCTCCCAAGCCTGAGGAGTGTGACAGCTATAAGGGCAGTGTGACCCTGTGAGGATGTAACTGAGCTAGATGCCAAGCGAAATAAAGCTGAGCCGTTCACTAACAGAAAGACTGTGGACCCTCACGCAGGAGCCTGCAGTATCTAGGTCTTTCTCTCCACTTCTGCATGGAGGCTGCAGTGCCAAAGTCACCGAGAGGACCAAAGGTATGTATGCACAGGTGATAAGGTCTTTGACTCAAGTGTAATGGTGCCATCACTACCTCTAGATGCACATGCTTAGGTTCATCCACAGTTGTCTTATGGGCCATGGCCTGTTCATCAGTGACATGACATAACTTTAGGTATATAGTAATCACATTCTGGCTCAATGAAGTATTTGTTTTTGGGGAGAGCAAAAAGTCCACCTCCTCAAATTAACTATTTTCTATGTTTCTGCTGAACATTCCTGTCTCCTCCAGACATATTCCATGATTGACAGATGTCACTGGCCAATCTTTGCCCACACCGTGTCTGTGTTTTCCTAATGAGAGCTTGCTAATGATCAGAACTCAGTGACTGATTGGAAACAAACACTGGGTGTTCCCTATCAGGGACATCTGGGCCCTGGACAGTGGTTAGTATGGCTGCCCTGGAGCAGGGCCTTAGTTCTTGGGACCTCAACAAGCCTGAAGCCTGGGTGATCAGCCGTGGGTGAGTGCTGGTTGAGTGACAGGGCAGACGCTTGAAGGAGAGGCAGCTTCTGTGGCCAGCCATCTTGTCCCTAAGCCATAGATTCTAGAACAGTACAAATAATATTGATTTCATGTCTTTTCATATCAAAAAGGCATTCTAGTGGGTGTGTGGGTGCGGGGGGGGGACACTTGAAGTTTCAAGAATGATCCTTCTAAGGTAAAGAGGCCAACCTGGGAGAATAGACACTCTTTGGAAAAATAGTGCAGGCTTGTAGAGGTCCCTGCTCTGCAGGCCAGGGTAGACTCCTTGATGTAAGGATAATACAGGTAGACAGAGCTCAGCACTATGTCTCAGGTACAAGCCAAGCCATCCTGAGTAAGGGCTCATTCCTTCATTCAGCTGAAAATGATGAGATTCCACAAAAAGTATTGAAAAATGACCAAATCCATTTGCATATTATCCAGTCAAAGGCTACAGCAGGCTCTGGGAATGTCAGAGTGTTCTCAAGTACCAAGCACCAACTCCCGGTGCCCTCTGACTCTATAGAAAGTGGAGATATGTTGACTCTAAGGCCAGTGCCTAGGAACCCAGCACTAGACAGGATATATGTGCTGTCTTTGCATGTCAGGCATGTCCCCACCACTTGTTTTAAGATATTGTGTCCTCAGTTACCAAGCCCGGGGGTCTCTGTTCTCCTCTACACTCTGCTCTCCGTGGGTCTTAGAATGCAGCCTCCCTTGGGATTTCCTGATGGGTAAGCAGAATTGGGGATACCCTGCTCTTATACTCGGGAACCCTCAGAGGGGATATCAAGTGAGATGAACTATTCCCAGGATCCAGTGTCCACGTGTTGAATGTGTGTGACAGGCTAGCTGCTGGGTGGCTTTGATGCTTCTCCGACTACAGCAGAGACATGGAAACTTAGAAACTACAACCTCACTCCACACAGAGGAAGCCAAAGTCTTTAGGGGTGAGCCACTCCAGGACCACACACGACTCAGAGTCCGGGCAGCTTCTCTATCCTGGCTCCCAACTACTTACCCAGTGACTCCAGATTGGCTACCACCAAGGCACTGAGCCCAGTGCCCTGATGGCGAGCCTGGTTCACTGATAGCGAAGACCCAGCCCCCAAGAAAGAGTCTCCAGCCTCTCAGCTAATTAAAGGTTCACACGAGGCTGGAGGTTTGGCATTAAGCTGCTAAAGCTTTTGACATTTGTCCAGATTAAAAATAATCCTTCTTTCGTTGTGTCAGAGATCTTCTGGCTCCGCTGCTGCCGACAGCAATTTGGTTCGGCTTTCTCTGTTGCTAGACTGGCAGGGTTTTGGCCCAAAGCAAAACTCAGCAAACAAGACAACCAGAACAGATTGGAGGCAAGAGGCAGTTTCACTTTTAGATTCCTTCTCTCCATCCCCTCCTCTCCCTGCTCCTTTTCTTCTTTCATCCTCTAGTCTGTTCTTGTCAGGGTAGCACAGGCCATGCTGAAGCTGAGTTCTGTCTTGTGGGTAGCAAGTTTGAGCACAGGCAACCTTCAGACCTGCACTAGCCCACAGTCTACAGATTAGTGAGCAAGGCGGCCAAGCTCTGATTGGGTGCAGCATCCTGCCAGACACTGGTAATACAAAGGGAGCAAGGTGTGATGATTTGAGTGAGAAACGTCCCCTATCATCTTGAGCATTTGAACACTTGGTTCCTGGATTCAGGCACTGTTTCAGGAAGTTTAGATGGTGGAATATTGTTGGAGGAGATATGTCCCTGGGGACTGTCTCTAAGGTTAAAAGCTTCATGCCACAGCCAAATTGTGAAAACTGTCTAAAAACCTGCACCTAGCCTAGGAAGAATCTTGCACCATACCATAGAAGTGGGCTAGTTACTCTCCTTGCTGTAACCAAATAACTGACCAGAAGCAGCTTAAGGAATGAAGGCTTTATTGTGGCTCAGAGTTTAGGGGTACAGTCCATCATGGTAAGGAGGTATGGCAGTGGGGGTTGATATGCTTATTTTGCATTTGTGCTCACCAAGATGAACCCATTCTAAGAACAGAATCTAGTCTCCTGGGGATTCTGGCAGCTCATACCCACCTCTGTTAGTCAGTCTGGTCCTGAGCTCCTCAGAAAATGGAGCTTCCAACTGTAAAAAACTATAGACCAGACTCCGACAGATAGAATGTCAGTGCTGGGGACTTGGTGACTCCTATGGACATCACCCCTCAGAGCAACCATGTTCACCTCTTCACAGATGTACCTACAGGCCCAGCAACAAGCAATTCCCCTGTGAAAGGCAAGGTGTATTATGCCTGCTGCGTAGTGTGGCTGTTGGGTGTAGTCTCAGATTTGAAACATGCATGTGCACATATATATGATGCACACACACATACATACACAGTGTGAGCTGTCAGAAACCGTACTATTACAAGCTAGGGATAAAGCAGAGCCACTGACTTAGGTCACACAGAAAGTCTCAGGAATGATGACCTGGAAGAAGAATCTGTGGAGTGGGAGGAAGAACTGCCTCACGAGAGAAGCCTCAGTGAGGCGGAGGCTTCTAAAACAGGAGACCTGGCATACAGGACTGTAAGGCCTGGACCGAGACAGCCCAACAGAACCCCAGGAGCCTCGTTCTCGCAAGCTAACTGGTGGCTGATGAGCTTGGGGCTTCTTTGGGAGGGCGGGCAGAGAAGACTTTTGGGTGTTTTTAGCTCAGGCGTGCTGCAGACAGTGGCATCTCTTGTCTGGCCCTACTACTGTTAAGCCTCTGTGTACTTTAAGTGGTTCCTCCCTAGACCTTTTAGAGGGTGGAGGCACTGTGTTCCATCCGTGTTAATTGGTGCACAGCTGATGAGGGTGCATCTTGATCTTTTCTGGCTCTCCCTGTTAGAAGGACTTTGGTGCTCTGGGCTGTGAGAATGAAGGCGTATCTGTACTTAAAGCACACTGTGAGCATTGACTGCTACTTCATGGGTTCTCTATACACTACATGCTCAGTGCCCCCAAACCAGAGAAAGCATTTAGACACTAGATGCATGCATGCATGCATGAATGAATGAATGAATGAATGAATGAAGCACAAACAAAGTATTTTAAAAAAGGCAGGAATATGAAAATCTCACTCTGGCCTGAACCAATGTGAATCCCTGTGGTGTGCATATGTTACCCAGTTCCACTGACTTGCTTATATAAATTCTGTGCACTTGTCAGAATCCCTGCTCCTTTTACACTTGCCTTCTCATCCTTAGTCTAGCTTGCATTCCTCTGGATTCATCTAACTAACTCTCTTCTGAGCTTGGCCACAAGCTACTCATACATGAAACACATTTGTTGTGCCCTGCTAATGGCCTGAATAGCTCACTTTTACGAAACAGCATGGAACTATTCCTCCTTGGAACCTATGATATGCATTCTTTTCACTTGCAATTGGATGCTTCATTTCATTTACACCCAAGCTGTTCATTTCATCATAAGCAATAGAGATCATTGTTGTTATAGGGTCCATAGCAAAGGGTTGGATGTTTCTATCAGTGAGTGACCCTGACAGTGAGCATGCAGACTATACGGGAGCACAGGGCAGCTCACAGAAGGACTTCCAGTGGTTAACACAACCCTTATGCCTTGGTTATTCTACCACTAAGAGACCTAAGAACTGGATTTTGGGTTTCTAGATGATTCAATGTCGTAACTAAGATTTCTGACCTTCCAACTCTACCTCAGTATTTTCTTTGAGTAGTCTCCAATCTTAGGAATGAAATTCCTTCCATGGTGGAAGTTGCAGTAGGGATTTTTTCAATAACTGGGACAGAATACCTTACAGAAACAATGTCAGGGAGGAAGAAATTATTTTGGCTCCTGGTTTAGGGAAACAGAGTCCAATGTAATGAGGAAGACATGATAATGGGACCAGCTACTCACATCTCTAGAGCCTACACAACAGAGAGTATAGGCTAGACTCAGGCCTGGACTATAAGCCTCCAGTTTACCTAACAGCAATTAATTCCTCTTTGTATCCAGCTACTTAACAAACTGCAACAAACAGCTATGCCCCACCCACTAACGGTCTCAACACCCAAACAAACAGCACTACTGCCCGGGTACTAAGTGTTCAAGTACATGAGTCTATGGGGGACATTTTACACTGAAGACTTAACAGGAAAAAAGAGAAACTGTCAAATGTGAGAAGTGATTTCTTGGTAGGCTTACATAATAATGCAATGACTGTAAAACACCAAATTCCAATAAAAGTAACAGCTCCATGAAGCCATGCTGTCAACATTCTGCCATTATTTTATTTTTCACAGGCTGTTTCCTCTTTCACCCTGAGAATAGGGGCTTCTTTGTCTAACATCAGGCCAGAACTGCTCCCTAGCCCAAGTAGGGCTTCCCGACCAGGAAGCATCTGTTGAAAGCCCCAGGCTGATATTGCCTGTGGACAGCTTCATGGACACACTACTTCACATCAATGGCCTAGAAGGCACAGGCATTTCATTCCATGGAACAAGTCAGCTCCACTGACTTGTTACTACTCTCCTGAGATAGCACACGTACATCCTCCTAATTTTTTTTAAAGGTGGGACTAAAGTTTAAATTTCCTCTGAACTCACAGTCAACAAGGATAATTACCACCTAAGTATTCTTATATCTTCTAAGAAGATAAATATGAAAAAGTAGTAATTATGGACTAGTAAGTAAAATAATGAGAATTTCATCACTTGACCACTTCACTCCATGACTCTCTTTAAGTGTGTGCTCCTTCTCTTTCTCTCCCCACTCCTCTTTCTCTTTACTGCCTGTCTCTCTTTCCTTTCTCTTTCTCCCCTCTCTCAGCTGAGGATCAAACCCAGGATCTTATACATTCTAGGCAAACACTATATATAGTGTATCTATAACTATACCTTGGGCTATATTCCTAACTTCTACATTTTTTTTAAATCTCCATTGCTTAATTTCAAAGAGTATTGTTTTTGAAAATTGCCTTTAACCTCAAAGGTTTCAAAGTAATGTTTTATATACCCTCACCTGATGGCTTAGCTTTCATAGTGATATCTTAAGACAGATGGGGTTTATTTTGTGTGTATTGTGAGGTTGGGATCTATTCAAACACTTCTATTGGTATTGGTTTTGTTTCGTTTTGTCATCACTTGTCTGTGTCTGGATGCATTTGCTTTTCTCTCTCATTTGTTAATTTGCGTTTTCCTCTGCAAGCATTGTCTTTATGATGCTGCAATCTTCAGCATGAGAATGTGCCTTCTTCCCAAGGATTCTGCTCTTTAACATTTTTTAACACACCAGCAATTTTTAATGACAAGAGTTGATTCATTGGGTTACATTTATGTCTATGTATTTCACCTTCACGTTTTTCCAAAGTTTATTATGGTTGTTGTAACGCGTTTGACTTTTATGTAATGATTTTCTTTTTAACTCACCATGTCTGATAAGATTTTATAATAATATTGGCTATTTAAATATAAATAATTTTATGCATCCACTATAAGAAATCATCAAGTGAGGACAATTCCATGATTTTACTTTCTAGTTCTTAATTGCTTTTTTCTTCTTTCTCTGTCTAGAAAACATGTATGATGTTGGGCGGCAAGTACTTTTGCTTGTTCTGAGTTCAAACAACATTTGAAAAGTTTATCCTTTTCCCCACAGTTTAATATTCCTGATATACTGGAAAGTTCCATTCCCTTTCAATTTTGTCAGTCATTTTAATAGCTTCATATGCCAAGTGTTAGGAATATTTACTACATATGTAGGTTATATTTCTTCTCACATATAAGTTGTAATGACAGAGTTTAGGTGTTGAGCTAAGCAATGCTTTCTTGAAATAAACTAACTTGTTAACTACATTATTGTCTTTATTACTAGATCTAGTCAATATTTGGTTTGGATGTTTTTCACACATATTCAAGAATAAAGTTAACTTTTAATATATTTTTCCTGTACTAATTACATATAGCTTTGATGCCAAAACTACACCATCCTTACAAAATGTGTTGGGAAGTGTTCTCTCATCTATGTTCTGGAAAAGTTCAGCAATGAGTAGAACATTCTGTTCCTAGGATGATAAAGATTACTCATGAAAGTATGTAGGCCTGGTGTTTCCCTGGTGGAAGTATTTTTAACTTCTAATTCATTTCCTTTCATGGCTATGAAACTATTCCTTCCCTTGATTCTTTTTCAGTATAAATTGGAGCGTCATTTTTTTCTGGCAAGTATTCCAATTTGTCTGAATATTGTCATAATTCATTCGTACAACTGTAATTAAAAGTCTCTTAAGTCTTCAACCTCTATAGTCTACTCAACAGTGTTCTTTTAGATTCCTAATATTTTCTTATACTTCCTTTTAAGTCCTACAGAAATTTGCTAATTTTATTATTAGCCTCAAGTAATCATAGCATCCCTGATGCAAGAGTAATTACCCCATTTCCTCTTGAAGTCCCTTCTGCGTATTTTTTCTGTTACTTTTCCTTATTTTTTATCCCATAATTTATTTCTTATATTGTACACCTACCATTTTACAAACCTTGTTTTAAAACTACAATTATCTAAGTGTGTAAAGTTTTCTTTGAAAGTGCTGTTGTGCTTTTTAACTTTAAGAAGATTGTTTAAAATGGTGTGATCCTTTATAGAGTCCTCTTAGACCTATGGATTGTCATAACTCATAAGTTGGACTAACTTCTCTCCCCAGAGATCATAACTGTCAGAGGCAATTGCAATGATAAAGGCTCTTCAGATCCGCTTGCTGTCAGGTACAGAGACGGATGACATAGTGCTCAGTGGCCCTCCAGTGCCTTGCTGCATATATGCTTTATGTCCTGAACAAACAAGAAAAGTGCTGCATGTAGTACAAAATAAGTGTTCTAACTAAAACAATTTGGAAAAAAGTCCTCAGGACTGAAATCTCTTGCTTTGTCTACATTCAAAGTCATTTGCAGACCCTGTGCCTTTCCGATGTTAAATAGCAGTTCTGGATTGAGACAGAACACAAGTCCTTGAGGTAAAAGCAATCATAAGGCCTTGGGGTGCTTCTTTTTCTGGGGAGATGGCTCGGTAGGTAAAGTGTTTGCCACATAAGCATGAGGGACTGAGTTTGGGTCTCCATCAGTTCTATAAAAAGCAAGGTTCATCAGCAGATAATAGTAGGCCTGGAGGGTAGAAACAGGGGGTTTCCTAGGGCTTTCTAGCAAGAAAATTAGTCTAATTGGCATGTCCCAGGAATAGACCCTCTATCAAAAAGCAAGGTACAGGGTAGTAGAAGGAGACACTCAAAATCAACCTTGGCCTTCACATGAATGCACACTCTCTAACACACATATACTCTCACATACATTTGCACACATACACACATACAAGCACACCAGACTTTTTGATGTCGAGCATTGCTCCCTCCCAGTGGTTGTTGCTTCCTCTTACCACCTGCCACATTACAACAGCAACCTCTGATAATAGTATGCTCCGGGTGTTGCTGTAAATGCATTAAATATTCTTAGAAAGCAATCCAAGACAGACCCATGATATGCCACCACCTAAAGGACAGCTGGTGTTTCAGGCAGACTTTGAAGTAAGACCTTACTGATAATGCACTGCGACTGCAGATGGCCACATCAATAGCTCACTCGACATACTCAGTGCTGACTCCCAGGAGACATAACGCTTCTCAAGCCATCAAAATGATGTCTTTCAACCCCACGGTGATTCCTTATTCCTGTAGTTCAAGTAATGATTTTTCAACTTTATCAGTAGTCTTAGTTAGAATGGTACCTACACATTCCATCCAATGCATACAGTCAACAGAAACCCCCGGGATGCCTGCAGACTGGGGTTTCAGGCCTTTGTCATTTCTCATAGTGAGTTTCCTTGGGAATTCAGTGCTATGCATCTAGGAATGAGCCACTGAGAGCTGGTGTAAAATTCTTACCATCCTCTGCTCAATTGATTTCCACCTATTCAGGTGGAGATCTGGATTTTCTTGTGTTATCCATTATTCTTACCAGAAGCAAGCCTTACACTTGTAAAGGCCAGGTTAATTGTAAAAGAAACAATTACGAACAGCTAACATCAAAGAACTTCAATCAATAAAAATAAAAATTTAAAATAAAAAAGAATAAAAAAAAACAGCTAACATTTAAAACTGTCTGATATTTTTACTCCTACAAATCAACTCAAATTTACTTTTAAGCTGCTAGTGAAAAAAAAATCCTTAATGATTGTTGAGAAGTAGTTACATACATAGCTGATCAGAAAGGGGAATACCAAACCCTTCTTCCAGAAGTCTCTTCGCTAAACATTCTCTGTCACCAAAGCTTGCTATTATCCTCACACATTGTGTATTGTGTATTGTGTATTGTGATCACAGTCGCTTCCACCTGCAAATCTACGCTCTGTCTTCACTGTTCCACCTTCAGCAACACTCACTTTACCAAGTAGCTACTTACTATGCTGAAGTTAGAGCCAAGAACCCAGCCTCCCAAAACACAGATCTGAATCACTGAAGGCCAAATCTGTGTGAGGAGTAGATCTCCAGTGGCTTGAATGGCCAGCTTCACAATAGACACCAAATGGGGTGCCCAGGATGAATTTCAACACACAGTGTAAGAGCTGTACGAGTGTAGACTCACTTCTCAAAATGTCTACTAGTCCCTTCCAGTTCTGAAGTCGGTGTAATTCTGGGGCTTCTCTCCAGAATTGTTTTGACGACTAAACCATAATCAATTCTGAACAGCACCTGGTACCCAATCGTGTTCAAGAAAGACTTACTGAATACTTGAAGTAGGAATACATAAAGGCTGTAACTTTATAAATGATTTTTATCTTCCCTTGACAACATTGTGATATCCCAGGAGCCCATACACTCCTGCTCCGTGGCATATTAAGTTGCCATTGGATAAGGTAACAGAATGAAATAGTAAGAAACCCGAACTTAGTCCTCACAGTCTTCAGTCCTCAGTCTTCACAGCCAGGTTGAAGTTCACACAGAGTTCTGTTCTTTAACCTTGTTGCAAAAACTCGATTGCAGAGTCTGGGGGTGGGAAATGGAAACTCAGAAAAATGTTCCCGAAATATAAGTACGTGTATTTTAGAATTACATGTAAGGACGACAAATCTTTTACTTATAATTATTTTCATAACTAAACTTCCTGCACTATGAATTCTGTGCTTTATGGGTGGGTAATTTAAAATCCAATTATCGCCCATATACATCAAAATAACACATTTGATATTTATATTTATCACAGATCTGCCATTTAACACCTCCATGTTGTGCTCTGCTTTCTTCCTAAGACTGCATTCCAAAATACAGTCTACAGTCCAACTTAAAAAAAAAAGTAGGTACGGTGTTTGTGTTGCAAAATCAGCATGCTCAATAGAATGTTGGAATTCTGTGCCATGTGTCTCATATAGCTGGTACCCAGCCTAGAATATGCAAGGTGCCTACTACAGAGCCTATTCCTATAGTTCCTACAGTTCTCTTTAAATGGTTTTTAAACTTTATTTTGTATGCACGGACCTTTTGCCCACATGTACGTCTGTACAGTGCATGTATGCCTAGTGCCTTAAAGGCCAGAAGAGGGCATAGGATCTGATGGAAGTAAAGTTACAGACAGTTGTGGGTCACAGTGTTGGTATTGGGAGTTGAATCTGAGTCCTCTAGAAGGGCAGCAAGTCCTCTTAACCACTGAGCCACTACTCCAGCCCATTGAAAATTTTTTTATTCCATTTATTTATTCTGTATGTATGCCATAGTGCATGTGTGGAGGCCAGAGGACAATTTTGTAGCAGTTCATTCTCTCCTTCCATTATGCAGTGGATTGAGCTCAGGGTGTCTAGCTTGGCAGTAAACACCTTTACCCTCTGAGCTATCTTGCCAGACCTCTTGCCACTATTCTTACATAATTATTTATGAAACTAACCATGGCTGACTGGTTGAGTGTTTCATAGTTCACTGACACTATGGAAAGCTTAGAGAGAATAAGGCTTAGAGCTCACCTCAGACTCCTGCACATCAGGTAATGAGGTCCTTGGCCCTCAGGGGAGATGACCTCCCACTAACACAGCCTCTTGGGAAGGAAGCCCATAGTGGTGGGAATAGAAGCTACAGCCATCCCCCTGAGCTTCCAAATGGTGCATTCACACTGGCCTTTTGAATGTGTTGGTTATGCTTTATGAAACTAATCCCTACCAAAAGCATTGCACATTCTCAAAACAGGAATAAAAGAGCCACAGTATATATTTTTATATATATACTGTTGTATCCTTTATAGTTACTAGATTTCAGGTCGATTTCAGATCTCCACAAATCCTGGGGCTGATACTTCAAGCTCAGATACACCAAGAAACCATAAGGCACAAGCAGCGGACAGACTCTGCTGTGATTCTCTATATATATTGCCTCACAGATATTAGCAAACTGCTTACAGTGGTTTTTCTTTTGAGCTCTAAATTCCTACTTTTTTTAAAGCTGATCTCTCTTCCTTATTTTATTGAAGATGAAGACTTATGCTATCACTGGATTCCAACCAGGACTTCATGAACAGCCAGAGACATCAACCTATCACAGATTATTTCTCCAGTTACCGGAAAAGAAAAATGATAGTAAAAATGAGGTCTATAAGGATGTCTACATCAGAATGGTTGTAAAAAGATAAATAAACATGTTATGAAAAAAAAAACCAATGTAATTAAATAAGAGTATCTTTGTGGAAAAAAACAGATGCATTTTTAATATCATTCCTAAATAGTTATTGGGCTCTTTCTGCATCTACAGGAAATCATTTCCTATGTCTCTCATAAGGCAGGTTTCTGTGACTAGACTCCTTAACCAGATGATATTTCAAATACTCTACATCTTCCAAGAGGCTGGGGCTTTTAGAATCAGGTTGGACCCCAAACGAAGGTAAGAAAGGCTTGTGGGTGATTTAACTCAAACTAAAAACATATGGAAAACTCTGATTGAAATAATTATTTAGTAAGCTAATTTCAAAATATAATGATAGGGGCCAGATAAAGGGCTTAGAGGTTGAGCGCACTTGATGTTCTTCCAAGGCTCTATATTCAACTCTCAGCATCCATAGTAGGAGGCTCACAACGATGTATAACTCCAGTGACAGGGATTCCCAAGTCCCTCTTCTGGCCTTTTAGGGATCTTGCACACACATGGTGTACTTAAACTCATGTACACATACAGATGAAAATAACAAGTAAATAAATCTTAAAATACAACTGTTGAAAATATTGAACAGGAATTATCCTGCATGGGTAGACAATATTGCTGTCAGAAGACATGGGTTGTTAAATGAAAATGGCAATACTAAGCATGGGATACCTTCCTATGAGCTACTGGTCAAGGAGCTTCCAGGATCCCCAAAGCAATGGATATCAAAATTGCCCTGGATTTCCTCCCATCATAATCAGATGGTAAGACTCTGTTGCTGAAGGCACCATACATGTTAGCTTCAGGCCACAGAAAATTCTATCTTAAACTGACCGGGAAACTTCTCCCGTGGTGGATAGATTTAATGGTGCTAGAAAGTGTGATGCAAACATTGGGAGAGGGAAGACATCCCTGTGCTTATTAGCAAAATAGTGGCATGGCTGTTATGGGTAACCAGCCACTTTGTGACTAATAGGATGTTCTAATAGGATGCATTATCATTCCTGGTATTGAAATTCTGGTAAAGATCCCTTGCCTAAAGAAGTTATAGACCCTAAAGATGGGATGTGCTGTTGTTATAATGTTATTTTGATAATGATGTCAAAGTATGTTCTACATTTATGCTTAGACCTATAGACATGATTGCTCCCAAATTTGGTCATGGAAGCTTCTTATTGCAGTAGTGAGTCAGGTGCAAAAGTGGGCAAAATGCTAAGATCAGAGATTGAGTACTCAGTTCTAAATATAACATCTATATTAACCCTCCAAAACCACCCTACACTAATAAGGCATAGAAAATATTATGAAAGAGGAAGTGGAAATAATTTAAGAGCCAAAGGGTGGGGAAGAGTGCTGTGAAATGCTGTTTTCCGGTCATGGTACGGCTGAACTCACAGCAGCTATGGTTACTTGAACAAGATCCACACAAGATCAAGCCATCCACAATCCTAGCATAAATAGGATAGTGATATCCAAGTCCCAACCCTAACCGAGAAGCCACTGGAGTTCATAACTACTAGGAAAGGAAGAATCACTCTTTTATCAAGGATGTGGTCACTGGTAGGATTCCCATGATCCAGTAGATTGACCACATAACTGTGCACATATGGGCATCACTAAATGGGTTTTAAAGACATGAGTCTTAGAAGGTGTGTGGGGTGTGTTACAGGATATGTGGGGTATGTTGGGGGGATATGGGATTAGTTGAAGGGGTAGAGTATACTTATAATCGTATTTCATTGAATAATGCACAAACTTCTCAAAAATAAAGACAATTTTAAGACATTGTTTTAAAAGACGAGAGCTTTGTCTTTGGCCCTCTTTCCACAGCTCTCATCTGGAGCTCACTATGGCAGTCCTTTTACCCAGGATCCTGCACCTGTACAGTGGAGATAACATTACCTCCCTTGGTGACTTTATGCCTGTGACATTCCCATCACATTCAGAGATCCTTTGGTTTTTATTTCTGTGGAATCTAAGAGAATGAGATTGCCAGAGTTTATGCATATAATCCTGGAAAAAAATATGCTAGATGTGATGTTTGTTCATGCATTTATTGTGCATTCAAATGTCTAGACAGACATAAGCACATTCTTCAAAATTAATTTTCTAAAATACTTTATAAAACCCTACTTTTCTATTGTCTCATCTTTCAGTTCAGATAGGAGCTTCATAACTCCACAACTGATAAAACCATCCATGTTCATCTGTCTTCCACCTCCTTCCTGCAGCTCCTTGCCTCAGCCACAATACAAGCTGGATATATGCCTATACACATGGCATCCCAAATTATAACCTCCCAGGCTCAGGATTGTTTGCAAAGGGCTAAAAATTGCCACACTCATAAAAAAACAAAACAAAACAAAAATGGCAACCTTGTTTGCCTTGCCAGTCTGTCAGAGCTTGAAAAACAAACTTCATACCAGAAAGACAAACACACGCAGCAAACAAGGAGACTGGGAGGCTGACAGAGCCGAGAGAATTTTCAGGCCAGCGAACAATGGCAGCGAGCACAGCCTGATGGGTATGGGAACAGAGTTGGCTTTGAATCCTGTGGGAACAAGAGAGGTTGACCCCAACCCTGGAAATCAACAGCTGAAATGAAAACTTTCTCCTTTGAGTGAGTTACCCTTCAAGTGCCAGGACACTCTGTGGCCAAGAGTTCACCGAGTTGAATTCCATTCCTCTCGTCCTCTTGTGTCAGAGCCAAGGGGGAGGTCTTGGTTCCCTGGGACTCCTGCTGCCTAACATGATACCCTCTGTAGTTTAATGCCAGGTGCACGCATGCACACACCCAAAAGACACTGAAATTTCAGTTTCTTGAATCATTGTTGGAATGCATCAAAGCCCTGTCAACTGCACATTTCCTGGAAGGCTCCGTTTTACAACCTCTGATGAGATACAAAATGAAAAGGCGACTTTGGCGGAGATTGATAACAACAGTTTATATTAATATTCCACACAAATCCTTTCTTCCAAGGACTCTGGAGTGCCTGCAATGAGATTGGATTCTGCCCCAGTGCTAGTTCCAGCAGGAATAAATGGCAGAGCTTGGCAGCCTCAGTGCAAACCTTATCTGTCTCCAGAGGATGAGAACACTGAGCCGCACAAACCGTAGCCTTTGTTCACGTATGATCTGCTGGGCAAAGTTTACTAGCTGCTGGACCTGAAAGCATCAGGGCAGCTCTTGGTAGCTGAAGGCTTACATGTCAATCACCACTTAAGGAAGTTTGTTTGTGGAGGGTAAACTCAGCAATGCGATATGCAATATCACACCTCTGACTGAAGATTTTTATTTTACCACTACAGGGGCTGTTCTCCTTATGTGCTAATCTGTGAGGCTGAGTGAAGTTGGTGTCATTTTGTCCATCATTTCAATCAGTTTGGCCATTAGCATAGTCAGTAAGCAGCAATCAGGGTTTGAACTCAGTCCCTTCTGATCCCATTGTCTTTGGCTTGTTTCATCCCTGCTTTGATTGATGCATGCTGACCCCATCCCTCACGGCAGACTGAGCTGGAATCTAATATTTTCTTGCATGTATGACATTCATTTCACCTCATTTTTGTCAAAAGAACAGAACCCAGAACTGTTAATCTCCCTCATTTCCTAGATTTTGGCCAATTCCATTCCTTACACTGATCCAGCCTTTCCTCCATCCTCCATGAATGGTGTCTCGCCATGCGGAACCTGTGCCAGTCTCTGCACGTATCTCAGGGTCTTGTGAACCAATATTGGAACTGGTCTGGAGGACACAGTGTCTAACTTGAGTGCACACATAGGTAAGAAACATGGCCTGTGTTGTTCTTTGTTTCTTTGCTTAATTCTTAACCGGAGAAGAGTTTATTGATCACTTACTACACATTATTCAGGGTACAGACAAACCAGCCCCATGCCTCATTTTCCTCCGGCATAGTGTTTTCTGGGGATCCCAGATGCTTGCTACAATGAATGAGAGTTAATGCAACCAGCATTAAGTAAAAGTTAAACCTGTTCCTCTCAGGCTCCAGCTTTATGCCTGGCACCAGGAAGATCGAAACCAACACAGCCCAGACTAAGGAGATGTGAGCAAAATACCACAGCTTGTTCCCCTTCTTAAAGCAGAAAACACAATCTCTACCTCAAAAGAAAGGAACTGGGAAGTTATTGGGCTCAGTTGAGTTTAACAGATTGAACTAAATTTAATTTTCCTGCTGTTGAGCTGGAACCAAATGTGGAATGAGCAGAGTCTAGGAAATGGCGAGGGTGCCGCATTTCCACCACCAACCACAGCTAAAAGCTGAGTCTTAATCACAGAAGTTCTGTGTAACATGGCGGGATGGAAGCGGGACAAACATGTTGATTTCATTTCTCTAAGCTGAACCCATGTCTGTGTAGGAAGTGTCCACCCACTGGACATCATCTGTGCCTCATAAGCTGGGGTGGGCAGGTGACAAGGCTCTTGTACACACTCAGACACGAAGCACTTGCCACACCTGCTTTGTTTCCCAGGCTTTCTGCTGGACAACAGATAGGATATTAAGTCACAGAGGGCCCATGCCCCGCAGTGTGGAACAGCCCTACAGAAAGAAAGAAGTTTGATGGAATGTGTTGACAGAGACCCAAGGCCAGTCAGCTTTGCCCTGTCCTTGAAGTCAGTCTTAATGTGTTCTAATGAATGTTATCATGCCCCATCGGGAAGGATGGGAGTCCCAACTGAGAAAACCCCACAAGGCTTGCTATCTTACTGTCAGGTCAAAAGTGTGTGGAGAGGGGTTCCATCAACGCTCCTTTTTAATGTAAGGAGGATGCTTTGGTGGAATGAGGTGGCACATCAGAATTACCTAGGAAACCAGCTGAGTACCTAGGCTTTGCCAGCAAGCTCAGTCTCTGGTCCCTGGCTTCAGGCAAATGGGAGACCAGCTGACCAAGGTAGCAAATACAGCAGCATAAACAGGAAAGTTCTGGGCTTCTCTCCCACATCCCTGCTGAAAGCAAGGAAGACCCATGCTGCCTTCCAACTCAGCCTGGATGGATCCTGGCCTCCCTGAGGTTTTTCTAGTCCTCCCTGCTCCCTGTGTAGCCTATCTCACACGTCTGGGCTTGCTTTTTCACCTGTGAAGTCCAAAGCAGAGATAGCTCTATCCTGAAAAGCCTTCTCCTCTTTTCCTATTTCCTTTACATATCCTCCTTTGTGGTATAACTTGGGTATCCTGTGAGACTACAGAGGAGAGGGGGCCCTCCTTATTGGACACCTTAGTGTCTAAATTTCTGTCCTGAATCCTTTCCATTGAAACCTCAGGTTTGACATGGAGACACCAGAAGAAAGGATTTCCCTCCCTCTGCTCCTTGATGCTAGACCTTTACTGGCAGCAGCTGACATACAGGAGACTAGCTACAGCCCAAATGTTTCTGCCAAGAAAACCTATAAGGAAATGATGAGGAAGAGTCACAAAGAACACCATCAACTTCTATCTTACAATCATATCCTGTGCTAGTGTCTTGCAACACAGGCAATTCCCATTGCAGCTTTTATCCCCATTTTATTTGTCCATGAATCATATGGACTAGATGTTCTGATCTGTTTCATAAGTGAGGAAAGAGAGTACATAGGAATCACTGAGTCCTCACACAAATATTTACAGGATACCAGGCAAATCTAATGGATGAAGGAGTCACAGAATTTATTGCTAAAGCGGATCTGAAACACTCGTGGCCATGGATTGTCTTACTTAGAATTATTTCTTTTTCCTCCACAATCTATTTTGGATTGAGCTGTCCTTCCCACATAAAAATCTATACATTGAAGCCCTAACTCAGAATGTTACAATGTGACTATATTTGGAGAGAAGGCCTTTAGGGAGGTAACTGAGTTCCAGTAGGTGGTTTCTGAAAGCATAAGAATGCCGTCTTCATAAGAGCAGTAGATAGGCACACACAGAGGAAAGACCAGGCCAGGCCAGGCCAGGAATCTCGCCACGTACAAGCCAAAGAGGTAGGCTTCAACAGATATTGACCTTGGACATCTAGGATCCAGAACTAGGAGAGAGTAAATCTCTGTTCTTTAACTGCCAGTCTGGGATGTTTTGTTTTCACAGACTAACAGACAGACATTCCAGCTCCCTCCCATGGTTAATACATGTCTGTTTGAGGAGGTCCTGGAATCCCAGAGAGGCAGACTTGCTTTATTCCTTTGAGATTTGCTGTTCAGATTTCTTCATCCCATAAGTGTCTGCCATTTGCTGGGCCTCCTGCTGACTCTGGAGAGACAGAAATGGAAATAACTTCTTGCTGTCGCCAAGAAGATGCTGTCTAGGACAAATTGGGTGGATTGGAAAGGATGCTTTCCTATGGAAGGATAATTAGAGGGATTGTTCTCTGTGTGGTCAGCCCAAAGAAGAGACATTCATTGTGGAGCTGAGTTTTTTGGGGAAAGACTTACAGGAAATAAATAATGAATGTGTCCTTAACAAAAGAAAAGAAAGAGTAAGAGAAAGCAGAAACTCTCCAGTCCTTAACCCGGCTTCTAGAGCTCTCAGGGAACTGCCTCTCCCTGTGGGCCTACTCTCTGGTTTATCTGCTCAGCCTCACACTTGGACATACCATCCTAGGCCTTGTTGAAAGGCTTGTAGATACCTTGGCATCCCTTGGGACACATCTCCTGCTGATGTAGATGCCTCCTTCCCATCTGCTCTCTAACATAGTCTCTCCTCCATTTCCATTTCACTCAATAGTCACTTCCTAGTGGGCCTCTTCCAGATAGCTCTATATGGAAGTAACCATTGCTTCTTTGACCCCACCACAGTCTTTGCAGACAGCTGTTTGTGGCCCATATGAAACGATGTCCCTTTGGTTTATTTCTATATATGATCCCTTTTATTAGCCTCTAGCAGCAACCATTGCTTATATTGCTTTAACTTTCATGAAATTGGAATTTAACTGAGTATTCCATTTTCTACTGAGTTGACATGCAGGTGCCCTGCTAGAAATTGAGAATGGCCGACTTACACAGTAGACTTATTTAGCCCTGTCCTTTGGCTGTAGGTAGGTTTGTACCTAGGGTCATTCCTATTTTGTGAAAGCTTGGGCTGAAGCATGGCTGTCTCCCTCTTCATGTTCTTAATCCTGTGGTCAGGCTGAGAGGCAGATAAGATACAGAAATCTCAAAAACTAAGCAAGATTTTGCACAATGGAATCCTAAGTGCTCTAAAGCATGGAGAAAAGAGGGGGGGAAAAGACTTAACAAAAAAAAAAAAAAAAAAAAGAAAAAAGAAAAAGAAAAGAGCCAATATGGACTTGGCCTTCACCAGAGATCCACACAGCTTTGGGGACAGATTTCCTAAGCTGAAACTTGAAGGGAAATTGCTTGGATATCATGCCACCCTTCCCAGAATTGTAAGCAGGGGCAAGTGAATGTTTCCCCAGAATCCCCTACCGATTGCAGCGACTGACATTCACGTCGGTCCCGCGGCACCTGCTTCCACCAAATGCTAGTGTTTAACATTTCCCACAGTGTTTCTAAACTCGAATTTGCTCACTGCTACCAGCTAGTAACAGATGCAGCAGAGAAAACCTATTTGAAAGTGGGTGGCTTATTATGAACAACTGAGGGTCTATAAAAAAATCTCAACAAGAGCTGGAAGAAAAAAAATTAAAAACTGCCAGAAGCTCAAAAAAAAAAAAATCTCTTCATAAGAAAACAGAAGAGTTCTCTGGAAACCCTACAAGTGTGGAAGGGGCTTGGCTTCAGCAGAATTCCACACCTTGGGATCAGTTCCTCAAACTTTACTCTAACTTGAATGCAAAATTGGGTTATGGCCTGTATAAGTTGGGGTTTCTATTGCCGTGGTAAAAACACAGCACTCACAATAGCAACGCAGGGAGGAAAGAGTTCATTGCGGTTTACAAATGTCAGGCCACACTCCATCATGAAGGGAACTCAAGGCAGGAACCTGGAGTCACGAGCTGATGCAGAGACCATGGAGGGGCGCTGCTTACTGACTTGTTCCCCATGATAGCTCAATCTGCTTTCTTATAGAACCTAGGACAACCTGACCAGGGGTGACACCACCTAGAGAGGGCTTGTCCCTCCTATGACAGTCACTAATCAAGAAAATGCTTGACAGACTTTCCTATGAGCCATTTTTATGAAGACATTTTCTCAACTGAGAATCCCTCTTTCTCAGTGACACTGCTTTGTGACATAAATCTAACACAACTGACTCCTTCTCCGCTTGACTCATAAACACATCCCCATTAAACCACAAACTTTCCCTATTTGTGGTCACCAGGATGTCATGTTAATATTAACATAACAACATAAACTAATCTAAAGTTTTAAAAGTCCTGTAATCTCAACATTTAAAAGTTCCAAGTCTCTTTCAAAGTTCAAACCTCTCAAAAATATCAGAGGTTTCTCTAAAATAATTCCAAAGTTTCTCTAAAATTCCTAAGTCTCTTAATGGTGTGCCCCTGTAAAACAAAGAATAAATCACACACTTTTCTGGGTTTGTGTCAAGTTAATAAAAACGAGCACTTCTTGAGGCTCATAAAGTGACCTCCCAGAAACAGCTTTTAGAGAGCTCTGTCAGATTCAATGAAGCAAATATGTCCTTTCCTTGCTCCAAACTTCTTAAATCCAAGGTAACAGGGAATTGATGTGGGGCCATAAGTGTAAAATTATGCCCCACATCAATTCCCTGTGATAGAGCTCTAAGCCTTTATTGTACAACCCAAAAGTTATGAGGCATATAGAGTATTGAACATTTATGTAGCTAATAGATATGTTGGGGAGATTTTGCTGGAGTGTATGTGTGTATGAGTGTGAGTGAGAGTATGTGGGAATGTATGTGTTTGGGTAATATAGCACAGGCTGACCTTTTACTACCTAATTAGTCCAAGATGACCTAGAACTTCTGATTCTCCTCTCTCAATTTCCAGAGTAGTTGGGTTACAAGCCTGGGCCATCATACCCAGGTAATGCAGTGCTAGGGATCAAAGCCAGGGCTTCGCGCACACTAGGCAAGCACTCTGCCAACTGAGCTACATCACTAGTCCTAAACATGGTAAATTCGAATTTTGAAAGGCTGTGTATATAAAGTACAAATAAATTTGTGAAAACTTCATTGGAAAAAAAAATTGAGATCATTGTAATTTGTATATTGGGGGCATAGTGAAATTTTAGCCACATTTTATTAGGTAAAATACATCGCTGCAACTAATTTCATGTGTTTAATTAATTAACTCCATAGTGATTACAAAAAATTGTATGTATAGCTGACCCCTGTGGCTCCTATAAAAATCAAAAGTATATTTTAATATGAGATATTTTATCTTATTGCAAACACTGCATGAGACCTAGAATACTCTGCCACCGACAGAAGCCCCGGAAGGAACGTAACACCCAGAGTCATGATGGAGGGAGCATCCAGGGACACAGACAGCTCCTTCAGTCATACACTGGGCCTGGCTTTGGACTTGGTTGGATTGACTTTTTCTCAGCACAAGTTCTTAACATGTTCTCATAAAATCCGCTTAGCCACCCAATCTCTTTAGGCAGACATTGTCAGCGAAGCCATGGTTTCGCATAGGCTATGGAAAAGTTTTGAAAGTCTCTGGTCACTCATTGATCCACTGAAGCCTTTTCTCCATGGGAGGAGGTATGACACCTGCACTGCAGCTCAGGGTGAACAGAGAGGACCAATGTGGGTGATGGTGGAGAGGACTTCTCTGAAGACCTGGTGGGAAGTGTCACCTACCATGTAATGTTCTTCAGGTTCCAGTGATAAGTCACTATCAGGGGCTATAGTAGATTGACATGTCAAGAGCAAGCTGCCTGTGGGCCAGAGGCATGGTGCCTCACTGAGTCCAGGGCCAGAAGCCCTGATGTGTGAGGATGAAGAGGAAAGAGTCCATGAGAGCAATATTTCACAATGTTAAGATGTGAATCATTCTCTGGACTCTTTGGTAAGTGATATTTCTGGATCTACCAGGGTCTTTTCCCACTCTCCTCAGTGTTTAGTGGAAGGTAGCTCTGGAGGCATGGGTGCAGCTGACTAGCTCAGCTACCACCCAGGCCCAGATCCAAGGTTCTGAATTGGCCCATCCCAAAATCGATATCATCTGTAAATGTTTTGGACACATGAAAGGGCCAGTTCTGCTTTCCAAACCTGCAGGATCTCCATGACACAGGGCAACAAGATAACCAGGAGTCCAATGAGGATCTAATATCGATGGTGTCAAAGAAGCCAAAGATTTTGAACCATATGAATGGCTCATGGCAATGAACATTGGCAAATGAAGATGTGTGAACAGAGAGACATACTGTGGGACAAACTGTGACACTACAGCTTCCGCAATGAGATTTTTTTTCTATGTTTTGTTGTTGTTTGTGTGTTTATTTGTGTGTGTTTTATATTGTGGGGGGAAGGTTGCAAGGGTGAAAGGTGTTTATGAAGGGACAGAGAAATGAATGGGACTGGGATGTATGATGTAAAACTCACAAAGAATCAATGAAACATTTTTAAGAAATGGAAAGTACTGAAGTTCAATGTTTTGCCTAGACAGAATGAATGGGTCAGCATGTCTAAATGAAGTTGTCTCTATTCCTACTGAATCCAGCTCAGTCAGTTTTTAGATTCAGTTAACATTGGTTATCTTCAGGGTCAGATGTATGTAGCACTGCTTTCCAATCTCCTAAAAACCTCTGCAGAATGAATCTGGAGGCAGTTGATTTCAAAGAAGGGAATGAGTCCACAGCCAGAACTATGCTTCTGTGCAGCCAACATTGTGTACCCAGCACCGTGCTCCTGTGTACCCAGCATTGTGTAAAAGCTGCAGAACCAGCAAGTCACATACATCTGTGGTGTCTGAGAAAAGAGATAAAACAGGTCCCTTGTTGGAGGCCAGTATGAGCGTTTATGCTGCTGGCTCCCATTGGCCACAAGTTCTTTTTTAGTGTATGAACAAGCTCCTCTGTGTTACTGTTCAAGTTCTGCATATGGGGAGTACAAACAGATGAGATTGGGTTGTGTTTATTCTTCACACTAAGGTCAAGGAGAGTTCAACACACTAGATGGAAGCTAGCACAGAAATCCATAACTGTTCAAAATGTGAAGAATAGATGATTGTGTTGTCCCAGAACCAATTAGTACACCTACAACACAACCCCTGCACCTAAGGCTCAGGAGAACATATTAGAAGAAGTAGCAGAATGATTACAAGAGCCAGGACACTTGCTGTGAGATAATATCTTCTAGACATGAAAGAAAAGCTATGTATGTGAAATCTCAACAATAAGGGTGTCTAAACAGGACCTGCATAATGGTGATCACACCAATCAACATTCTAATTTCCATGGAGGAAATCTCACAAGGCCCCATTTCAAGATGAAGAGCTACAATCGGTGATGACTGAGAGAGGGAGAATCCATTTTCCTCAGGGATGAGCCCTCTGAGAGGTTATCTAAACCCAAGTGGTCAGCCCTAAATACACATGCATACAAGCAGTGACAATCAGTCAATAGATTAGGGATAAACATCTATATGTATGTTATGACTATGTATATACATATATGTACAGATATGTATATGTATATAATGTACATAAAAACAATTGAAGAAATAAACCTTGAATTTAGGACAAGGAGACATTGGAGAGGTTGGAAGGGCAGACGCTGAGCCTCATCTGCTAGCTTTCACTTGCACAGATAAACCACTCACACTACTGTCAATTCAGTTCACAGCTCTAGGGAACATGATTTCCCAAGGGTAGAGAAGAAAGTTGCCAGGCCTGGGAGAGCTCTTTCAGAAAATTTGCTTCTAGGTTTTGTAGGTGAGGACAATATCAATGTAGGATACAGTCTAGTCAATGGTCATGCAAGGCTCCAGACCCAGGGACACTGGATCTACAAACACCAAATAGCCTTCCTTGTTGGTCAGTCCAAATTCTGGGCAAAATCTGAGGAAATAACAACAACCAAAGGAAGCCAGGGGAGTTGTTGGCCTTAGAAGGGTGTCTGCTGATGCATGGAAGGCTGGCAAGAGAAAAATCTGAATGGCTCACTAGAAACACACTGCGAGGAGAGGTATGATGGACACCAGCTACTGCATTTGAAGTCCACTAGCTGGCCTAGGAACACAAATCAAGGTGATGCTCAGCTTGAATTCAGACCCATATCTCTAAGATGAAGACCCCCATCTCTTCCCCCAAAGGCACAGTAAGAACAGAATGGAATTGTGCAAGGCCACCATTGCACATGGCTTGTATAGCTACTACTGCTAAAGGAGGCTGATGCCAGGGAAGATAATGGCCTCTCCCCACCTCTGGATACTCTTGCATTGGGTAAAGTTTAGTCACGGTTTCATTTCATCTAGCCTTCATGTCCAGCACATGAGGAATAATAGAGGGATGTCAGTCTGCAAGGAGGAAGAAGCTGACTCAACAAGGAAAGATATTCTTCAAAGAAAGAGGTCTGGTAGGTTTGGAGGTGAGGACCATTGCCTCCACTCTTTCTGGAGCTCATAGATGAGGCCTTATTTCTATGGCCAGACTCCTGCCTAGGAAGCAAGCCAAGTGCATTTCCAGGGTCACATTTACATGAAATGTATGCTGGAGGCTTTTATATGCTTTTCAGCCAACAAGTTGGGCTGAAAGCCTTTCCTTGAATAGTAACATAAATTGCATTGCATTAACTTTTTTAGAAAAATAAAAGAAGAGATAGAGCAAGAACAAAACATGCTTTGGCTTCATCCTAACTTAGCTCCTGGATCCTTCTTTGTATCACTCACTAGGTGTAATCAGCTTTAGAAAATGCAATTGCCAAATTGAGACTCTCTAGGAAAATCTTTCTCATATTTTTCCTAATGTGCTGTACTCACTGTCCCTAGGGATATCCAAGGGAAAATGATCTGTATTCTAAAGAGGCTAAGAGATTGTGTGGACTTTCCCTTACTTAGTACAAGCTTCATCTTTAAGCGAGAAGGTGTGAGTTATGAGGCTTATCATACCAATAGAAAATGGGGATGACACCAAGTTACAGAGGAGCACAAGGAAAGATTAATCTAGGATGCTGTAGACATGACCAGATGTACATACCTCCGTGTACATACCTCACAGACCACCAAGATTAGCCATAGACCCCAGGGGAAAAAGCTGACAGACACAGAGGTTGTCTGACCATGCACAAGTCCTGACCCCATACTAACCAGCTGTCAACTTGTAACTTCTTCACACTTGTGATAGAGTTATTTCATCACTCTATCTCCTAGGACAGCTGCAGAAATTCTGGTTGTGAAGCATCCAGATGGAAATGGTACCATATCTCTATGGGGCATCTTATTCCTTCTTGTTTTCCTTTAACAGAATCCTTCCATCTACTCATCCATCCCTTATCTACCCAAGTGCTTGGGATAGAGGTAGGAGAGCCAATATAGCATAGCATCTTATCTCCACTCCACCACATCTAATTCTCTCAAGTCTGATATTTTCTTCACAGCCATGTCCAAAATCGTAATGCACAACCCAGTTCCCTTCCAGAGGACACTTGTCTCCAATTGCATTAGTGAAGTCTGAAGTTTTAAAAATAAAAACCAAGTAATTTGTCTGTAGCTCAGTTCATAGAGTTTTTATTTTCTAGTTTGCTTTCTAGTGCTGTAATAAAATGTCATGACCAAAAGCAACATGGGAAGGGAAGGGTTTATTTGGCCTAAATATTTCAACCACAGTTCACCATGAAGGGAAATCAGGGCAAGAACTCAAAGCAAGAACTTTAAGGCAGGAACTGAAGTGGACCACAGAGGAACACTGCCTACTCTCTTGCTCCTCTGGATTTGCTCAGCCTGTTTTCTTGTATATTCCAGGACCATCTGCCCAGAGATGTCACTATTTATAGTGGGCTGGACCCTTCTGCACCAATCATCAATCAAAAACTGCCCCACAGACTTGCATAAAGGCAATACTATGACGGCAATCTCTTAATTAGGACTCCCTCTTCTAGCTTGTGTCTGGTTGACACAAACCTAACCAGGAGAATGGGTGTGACAGCCTGCCTGTAATTCCAGAGCTTGGAAGGCAGGGAGTGGGGGAGTTCAGGACAAATTCACTACCTAGGCTAGCTAAATCAGCAAGCATGGGTTCAAGGGAAGATGGTCAGTGTAATGGAGAATAGTCCAGGAAGATACCAGGAATCAATTTTTGATCTCTATATACATGCACACTTGTACATTCTCTGTCTGTCCATCCATTCATCCATCTGTCCATCTTTGTTTTTTTTTTTTTTCACACACATCCACAATCAGATAATGACAATGATCACTGTAAGCCATCCTCTTTTTATTTCCATGGCCTCATTTTGTGTCATTACATTTGACACTTCTGGCCTGGAACACAACCTCCTCTTTCTGCTTCCCCAGTGTACAAATTTCTCCAGTATCAGAAGCTTCACAGACAGCACTTTCTCTGCAATGCTCCCCTCATAGCCTGGCTCTCACTCTGAGGCAGAGCAATTCCTAATGCTCAATCTGAAAGGGGTTTCTTGAAAATGCATCCTGCCCTTTATGGCACACATCCCAGTATTAGGGTGCACATTCCGCATTCATTTGTATGCACAGGTGGTATTTAGATCTGTACTCAACGCAATGTCTTCTAGACATGTTTGGCTGCTGGTTATTTGATATGTAGTCTGGATAAGATCTGGGATCTACACTGGAGCTGAATGACTAAGTGAAAAGCAAGGGGAAAGAAATCCCATATTGGTTTCTTATTCTTACCTATTACTTGTGCAACTGAATGTTTCATAAATTTTCTAGTAGTCAGGTCAATTTTCTCATGTGTTTTATCTAAACATACCTGGAACACAGTCAACAGGTGATATCCATTAGGATTTTATCAATTTAACAGATACCTAGGAAGAGGAAGGAACTGCCTCCATGAGATTGTCCTTTGTGTGTGTTTGTGGGGAAATCTCATTATTAATGATTGATGTAGGAGAATCTGCCCTCATGTGGGTAATGCCACCCTTGTGCAGTGATCCTGAGGAAGCAGGTTAAGCATGCCATGGAGAGTAAGGCAGTAAGCAGTGCTTCTCTATAGTCTTTGCTTCAGTTCCTGTCTCTAGATTCTTGCTTTGAGTTCCTGCCATGGCATCCCTCAATGGCTGATTGCAAGCTGTAAGTTAAAATAAATCTTTTCTTTCACAACTTGCTTTTGGTCAGTTTTATCACATGGGGGAAAAAAGCAAAACAGGACAGGTAAAACTATATGCTCTACTTATATCTTAGCATTTGTTCCATGCTTTGGGGAACCACAAAAGTGAAAGACAGAAACCCTCCTTGTCTGCACAATTTGACATTCCATTTATTTACTTGTTTGTTTGTTTGTTATTTGTTTGCTTATCGTTTATTATTCTTTGACACATCCATGTACATACTGAATTTGGATAATTTTCATTCTCCATTACTCTCTTTCATCTATTCATCTCTGTCCAACAAAAGGCCTTCTTCTTCTGAGGAGAGCTCAGTGGAAGTTTTTTTCAAACACCAAGACTCTGGACTAGTGCAATTTGTAGCATTTTCAAGTCTCCCCCAGTGTTGTCCCTTCCACGATAAAAGCTCTCTGCACTGAGAACTTTCAGTATAAACTAAAAAATGATGACTTTCCTTCACTGAGACATCTGAAAATTGAAAATGTTCACATAAACAGCTCACAAAATTAGACATGAACCATTATAAGAAAAAATGATGCGATTAATTTCTATCCATTCATCAAAGTCATAGAAACCCAGAGTATAAATACTGAATGATAAAAAGTGCAGACGTAGGATTAGGGAGAAGTCACAGTGGGTAGCGTTTGTTACACTAGCATGAGGACCCTAGTTAAGGGGTCCAGAATCCACATAAAGACTAATGCAGTGGTATGCATTATGCCTATGATCCCGGCCCTCCTACTATGAAATAGGAGCAGGAGACAGGAGAATCTCTAAAAGCCAGTGGTCCAGCTATCCTGGTGTCCATCGCAGCAAACAAGAGTCTCTGTCTCAAACAAGGTGGAGGAACACGCACACCGGAGCTCGTCCTCTGACTTGCATACATGCACCATAGCATGTGTGCCCAAATTAATGCACACTGACAAGCAAAAACATACGGTATACATAGGCATACTCACACAAAGACCAAAAAGTTTTTTAATGCAAATGTACAATTATCAGAAGAAATTGTCTTATCTCTTGTCCATGAATGCGATTTCGATAGTGTTAAAATTAAGATTCACTGATATAATTTTAAAATATTTTTATATTGTAAATAATCTAGACATTTTTGCACATATGTAAATAGAATCTAAAAATCCATACATCTATATGTACGGCTAGATACATATATGAGTGTGTATGTGATATATATATAATTCTATATATAACATATATATATATAATTCTGAGCGCTTCCAAAAGAAATTTAAACTCCTGATTCTTATGATAGAGGAGCTTGTGGTTAACAGAGGCTCCAGAGTATCATAGAGGAAGGAACAAGCAACCAGTGAAACAGAACTGGGCAAATATCAGCCGTGAGGGTCATTAGGAACCATCAGACCTCCCTACTTCCCCACCTCATAAATCCTGATTCTGCAGTGCAGACAATCTTCCTCTGTCTTTTTGGTTTACAGTTCTATCCTGCGTCTTCTTATCTCCTAGCTCTTGGTTTGTCATTGCAAGCACACACCATGCTGTGCATTCTGGTCCGACACACCAGCAGCACCACATGGACTCCTTGCCTTCTGTCACTCTTCTAGGGTCCACTACAATTAGTCCCCACTCTTCATCTTTCCCCAGTGAGCTGGCCTCATGTTTCATAGAAAGCAACAGCAAAACCAACCACAGAGTATGGACTTTCTCGTGCCTCCAGCGTGGGCAAATGTAAGGTTACCTGCACTTTAGGCCCGCATTCTTGTTCTTGCTGCTTTGTTAGTTGTGGCTTTCTTCCTCCTCCCTCCAGCTTTTTCCATCTGCCTGACTTGATGTTTACACCATCATTAGTTTCTTTTTCTCTTCATCTTCTTCTTCAGCTGGGTACATGTAGACCCAGGTAGACTCTGAGCTCTTAAATTTGTGACCAACTAGGGAAACATGGGATGTAGATACTCTGATTCAAACAAAAACAAACCAATTCTATTCTTTCTGTTGACTTCTTCTCTTGACTTTTATACACATATAAATTTTCTCCCTTAAGAAAAGATCAGCTTCTATTTATGACAGGGAGGTACAAACATGACATCCAAACATTAAGTTCTTCTAAATAAGATTGACACAGTGCCAGCATGAGTGGACATGCCAACATGGATGAGGAAAATCTCACAGGGCCACACCCTTAGATGAAGAGCTAGGTACCAATGTCTGCTGAGAGAGGGAGAATCAGCTCATTCTCCAGGAATGAGCCCACAGAAGGACTACCAAATCCTAAATGGTCTCATACTTATACATACATATGGACTTAAACACATGTACTAATAATGTTAAATGAATTCAGAAGGTTATATACATATGTAATAATAATTTAAAAGAAAAGGTCATAAATTTGAGAGATTGTGATTTGATAAAAGAGGATATAGAAAGGGGAGAGAGATGGAGTGGTAATAATGTAAATAATGTAATTCCTATTCATGAAATTATTTTTAAATTGTTAATAAAAATACCATATGTCCCCAGATCTATCTGGCATTTTCATGAGATATAACCATCCAGTTTAGACAGACTGTGAGTTCATGCAGTTAGTAGGACTAACTGCATTATCTGAGAGAAGTTGAAGAGGAACAATAATCTCTAGTTACCATCTTCTGTGTAGTGATGATTAGACATGTATATAATTAAAGTTAGATGCATCATGGAAAGTGAAAGGGACAGAAGAGATAAGGCTAGATAACCCAAGCATGTCAATCAAAGAAGAGAACCATCCTTGCTCTAGCCTCTAGCAGCCAGCTCCTCTTCCTCTTCAGCACCATTAAAGGAAGCCCCAAACAATAACAGGGGAAGCGAGACACTCTCTAACTCATGTGGCCCTTCTGTTCCTCTTGGCAGCATATCTGACCTGCATTATCATTTTGCCTTGAATAAAATTTCCGTGCTGCATTGCAATCTGTGTTTTAGTTTTTTGAATAAGACACCAAGAATCTGCATCTGTCCAGCACCCAGTCCAGACAACAGCCCCAATAAATAATGTCACTTCATGCTCCAGTTTAGATGAATGGCAAGTATTCCAACAGAAGTAGATTACTCTCTCTTTTGTAGTTTCTGTCCATTGGTATCTGCTTGACAGATATTCAGAACATGTAACCTTCTGATCTGGATGTTCTTGGGTAATTTGCTCTGATATTTTCATAGCGTGAGCTCAGTTATCATACTCTGTTTCCTCTTCAGTGATCACTTCACCAGGAGGCACAGTGATGAGGGCTTGGAGATGATTTATTACATGGGACACAGGTTTCTGTTTACACACTCATAAAGGCCATGCCTGCAAGATCCACAGAGCCAGCTTGCATCAGTGCACTGAGCTGAGATGAATAAATGAATAATTGCCTTGATCACATTAAGCGAGCATGTGTCGTGTTGCTTTCCTACATCTATTATTAACAACATAAACAAAAGGAGTCTTCACCAATTGCAAGCTACTTTGCGTTCAGGAACAATGCAAGGCACCAAGATGGCTGGCTTCTGCAGATACCACGTAGACGTGGCCTTCTTCTAAACACCCCAGCATCAAATACAATAAATACTGATGTGTTTAAAATCAGATGACTGAGTGAAAATCAGTTAAATATTTTATGTAAAATATCCACTGTTTTTTTTCCCTCTAAGATTTTAATGCAATATGAATCCAGGATAAGTTAGGGAAGGTATCTGTTTTGACAAAATTAAGATGTAACTATGATATGCAGCCAAGTCCAGGTCCCTCCTCTCACTGTGCCAATTTCCCATGCAGATCTTGGAATCCTCTTCTCACTAATACCAGTGGTGAGACGACTTTGGTCAGTTTTAACGTTTAGAGCTACTTCCTCACACAGCTTTGGTCTCTGGTGATTGCACAGCTCTTTCTGATAAGTGTTATCTAGGGATGTAAAGTTGACGAGGGATTTTTAGGATCTCTTATCTTTGTACAAGGACTTGGGCTGCAACTTGGGTCACTTGGAGGAGAGTAGACACAGAGTAGTGTCTCCTGAGAATCACACAGAAGATGGAGATGGGAGCATTAGAGCTGAAAAGTATGTCACCAGAATATGGCACTAACCCACCACATACTCAGTCCTGTAAGCGGGAGAGCACAGCCATACCTGTAGTGATACTTCTGCAGCAAAGCTATGGAGTTGTTGAAAAGCTCCAGGTACCATTCTGGATCCTCATGCATACGGTATCCCACAACCCTCTTAAGAAACAGAGTGTGTCATTTGCTCCAGTCAACAAGAAAAGACTTTCAGCATTTTAGGACTTCCCAGGGTGAGTCAGAGAAATTATGGCCTTTAAAAAGCTCTTGTCCATCCTCATTGTCCCTTGATTTTTACATCACATGGAAGACATTCCTTCCTGCTTTTGTTACGAGATCACAAGAGAGCACTAAGTGTAGCATCACAGGCGAGCCCAGTAAATCCTTTTACATTCTCCAGACAGCTGGTACTCAACTGTCAGGAAAGGCTCTTTCCATAGGCTGGACACTGACCTCAGCATCCAGACAGCTCCAAATGGGCCAGTGGGAGTAGGCCAGAGGGACGTGAGATTCCATGGTGCTGTGATTTGAATGTGAAGTGCCCTCCACAGCTCGTGAGTCTGTGTATTGGTTGCTCCACGGTTGCTGCTGTTTAGCTGGTGGTAGAATCTTTATGGGGTGGGACTTGGGAGGGATAGTTGCTGCCTAGTCCTGCCTTTGCCCCGTTTTCACTCTCTGCATAGCTGGGGCTGGAGAGTCTGTGCTGCTCTGCACTCTCAGGGTTGTTAAGCACCCTCCCTGTCTCCCTACATTTAGCTAACCCAGGTTGTTTGTGACAGTCACAAATGTCTGTGTGAACTGCCGTGTCCCAGGATGTTGAGAGTTGTCGTTCCTCTGAAACACAATCACTTTCCTTCATCTAGCTCTTGCCTCTGCTCTGGGGCAATGACAGAGGAAAGGCATCAACAGAAGCCTGACCCACAGCACCTTCCACATTTACTCTGAACTTTGCAGCTACTTCTCACTAACCCCAGCTTTAACACACAGATGGATATCAGTGGTGAATGCACAAGAAGGGGAGGAGACAATGGAAGAGTAGGCTGGTCGGGCAACTACTTCCTCACTTTTCTGATGTAAATTTCAATGTCCCCATATCAAGAGGGCCCCTGGCCTTGTCCTAACTCACAGTAAGTACTCATTTATTTCTGCGATCAACCTCTTTTAATGAGACTCCAGGAACCCAGGACCATAGACATCACATTAACTGGAAAGAAATGGGAGAAAGGAACACTTAAGACCTGTAAGCAATGCTGGACCTCAGTGAGTATAAAAGCCTTAACTGGTCTTATGACAACAGACTACAGATCTTCTTGTCAGATCTGTGGACAAAAAAGGAGCTGTTAACCCAACATTTATAGACCCCTCAGGCACATCATACACTCAGAGACACTGTCTGCTTACATTCCAGAGAGTTCTTAGAATCATCACCAGTTCCTTTTGCTCATTTGTTGCTGTAGTTGGGATTTTTGTTTGTGTTTCTTTGGGACAGAGTCTCATTCTGTAGTCTAGGCAAGCCCAGAAATCCTGTTATCTGGACTTGCCTCTACCTTGAGGTATTCCTTCTGCCTCTGTCTGCTGAGGGATAAGCCATCATTCCCAGGAGTTATTTGTTCTTGACCTAGGAGGAGGATCCTATATACGCAGGAGTGGTATAAACATTATGGAGTCGGGAGCTGAGCTTGTCCAACAGAAGCTTCCTTATGTGTATCCGTCTCACTGTGGGGAAAATAGAACCTATTCAAGTCAGCCATATCCACATAGGTAGCAGATCTGTCTCTAGGGCAGACTGACATCACTTCTAGTAGTTCGGGGCCTGAATTTGAGGCAATTAATTGGGTTCATGGATCCTTTCGTATCCATGCCAGAGACCTACAGAACAGCCTGCACCTGCTCCCAGGAACAGGCCTGACATGCAGGGTGAGGCTGTCTGAGACTTTGCTAAAGTGTATGTCTGTGTGGTGTGCTGAGTAACACTGGAAAAGCGCTTTCGGTAAGTAGCTCAGAAAGGAAGAAGTCATGTGTGCAGAGGCAGGCAATATAAAGAGAGATTCATCACTTGTTCTGATAACTTGACAGTGAAATTAAAAAGCTTAATTATTTCAGCATGAATTTTGAGAGGCTTCTTTTCCCACTGAACATATGAAATAGTTTCAAAGCATTCTGCAGCAATAAAACATCTGTGACCCAATTTACATAAAACAGAACAAAACCAGGAGCCATTAGGATAGCAAAGAGCACCGAGACAGTTGTGAACCGTTGCTTCATTTTCGAACCGTAAATAAACCCTGTGCATATTGCAGGTGAAGGAAAGGTCTGTATGCATCTTGAATATGTGGATAAATGGGAATGGATGGTCCTTGGATCCAAGATACCACTGAGAAGAATGTATAAAGGTCCTAGCAGATCAAAGGCCAAAGGAAGAAGCCACAAATAAAAAGGTAACAGCTCTCTGGAGGCTGGTGGAAAACACAAAAGGAGATGGATGAATGTGAAAGACAAAAGCACACTTGATACATGAATCACAAACACTTCACTGGAAATACTGAATTCAAAACACTTAGAAATGTCTTCCATCTGATTTCTTGTGCTGCTAATAAAAAAATAAAAATGAGCACATGGGCTGAGAGGTTTGATGGAATTTTGGGTTGGTCTTCACTCTCTTCTCGGCATAACCACAATAGATCTTACAGAGCACTGAACAAAAAGCCCAGTAAGGAGAGCCGAGCTCTGATCCACACCCTAGTTACATATCCACAGTTCTTGAGTGATCTGATCTGAAGGAAATTATTTGAAACTGATATAAAACCAGAAATAGGGATATACCAATGATGTCATTCTGAGGACAGTGAGCCTGGGAGCTTGCCAAAATTAAAAAAAATAATACCATCTATAGCCAAAGCAACCTGAATGGGCCTGATATTGTCTAAGCGAATAACCATCCTATGAGGGTGAGTCTGAACAATCTCAGTTCAGTTCATATGACCTGAGTCTGGGTTAATCCTCCAGTGAGAAATCATTTTAGTACCTACTACATGAGTAAACTCTCATTGATTGATAAGGAAAGCCATTGCTGAAGCACTCATAATAATGGTTTTTACATTGGCATTAAAACCATTTATTTAGGTTTTATTTACGGGTCAGTTTTAGTTTTGAAGAAAATGTTATAAAAATAAGGGAGTCTTCTAATCTCCACCAATACAGTCAAATAGTTGAATAACAGGAAAACACAAAAGGATTCTGTTGAATTTTGGAGAGAGAAGGATAGCATAACAAAGACTGAGGGTGCATTTGGTTGGAGAGAGACACAGAGACAGAGACAAAGAAAGGAGATAGATATAACTGGTAGATAGATGGATGATAGACAGATATTACCTACTTACCTACCTACCTACCTACATACATACATACTTACTTACATAGTGGTTTTTTTTGTTGTTGTTGTTGGAATCAATGACCTATTCAACTGCCATTTTCACCTCCCCTTTGACTGGTCAACAAAGCTACCTCCTTCCCATGACCAGTTCAGAGCAATAACAACCTGTCCCCTTTCTTAGCCTTCCCTGCAATCATCTGAGGTATATTACCCAACACCATCCATAGGCACTCTATGGCCTTCCCCTCAGTACCTGTGAATAACTGCTTCTTCACTGATAAAGATGTTACAAAAGAGATTAAACTTCCTCCAGGCTCCAAAGCATGATCAGATAAGCTCGATCCATTTCTGAACCTATCACTAGACAAATTTGTAAGCAGGAGTCAACATGCCAAGGACAGAAGAAATTTGAAGCATTCCTGTGCACCTACCTACCTCAGACTCCCTGCCATGCTGATGACTGTATTCCCTTGTTCTATATGATGTTAGTAAAGTTTGGATTCAGTTGCAGTCAAAAATCAGCCCAATTTTGCAGTTATAAACATTCTGTTTCTTTTCCTCCTTTCACTGGTATGTAACTAAAAGCTGAGCTCACTTGTGCATGAAAGTAGAGGTGAATGCACCTAACTCTTAAAGAAAAATAAGCTGTAAAGTAATTTGTCTCCAAAGCACAGAAAGTTGGAAGTGTGAGGAGGTGTGTGAGGCTCCAGAGAGAAAGGTACAGATTCTGCTCTGCTCCAGCGCATGCGCTCTTAGGCATCATCCACAGCATGGGCATTTGAAAAGCAGAAAGCCTGTGTTTTGATACATCCAGAAAATAGGACCCATGCTTGCAAACATTCTGATGTGCACTTTCATTTGGACCATGTAATCAGACTTCTACATCAACCTCACACAGTTGGAAATACCCTCATTTTAATAATGAAAACCTGGAAAGATGTTAATTAGACAGGAACTTGCCAGAATAGTGATATCCACAGCAGGAACAGCAGCAACGCCAGTCGTGTCTTGAGCCTGTAACTTTCTGGTTTTTAGATATGGAAACCCGAATACAATCTTAACCAATATGCATAGCTTCAGAGACTGAGCAGAGATCATGTGTTATGCTGTGCTATCCTGTAATATTTACATGAGTTCACATACTCTATCTTGGTCTAGCGAAAAGGTTAAGTGAAAAACAGTGTCTGGGTACCAGGCTGACCCCAGGGTCAGGTAGTCAGTTTTGGATGCTTTCTATGAGCTTGTTTGGGGTCTCTTTCACTTATATTTGATCTTCTTTTTTAAAAAATACTGTGGAGGTGTGTTCCCGCAGTAGTGGAGTGCTACATGTTGAACCCAGAATAGGCGAGTGGACGCTTCCCTAAAGAAGGTGGCAGTGTTGGGAGGCATGGTGAGACTGTGAGACCTCCACTAGAGATCTTTCCCAGTAGCAAATGAGAATGATATACTGAGCTATCGCTGTGTGCCTATTAGACTGGCCAAAATCCAGAGCAAACTATGACAGAAACAAATGCTAGGTGGCTCGAGGCAGTTGCTACTGCCGCAGAGTTTTGAGGCTTTGGAGAAAGAATCACTTTTTGCTTTAAGTGAAGCAAAGGAAATTTGCGTTCTCTTTTCAAGCTTACTATCTGCAGATAAGAGAGCAACCAACCCAGCATTTTTGCTTGGTGACATGACAGAGACTTGGAGGATTGGAGACTTTTCCAGGATCCATGGTAAATCAAGTCAGAGGGGAGCTCTCTGTTTACCTAGGAACCTGGTATCTCCTCTCATAACAAAACGCTCTCTCTTCTTGCACAGGAATGCCATCAGCATCAGGATGCCTGCAGAATGGCGTGTTCTCAGGGGGTAATTGCAAATTTACTTCCCAAGCTGAAACTCAGAAATAACCAAGCAGGCCTTGAAATCAAAAGCACCAGTTGGTTCCCGTCCCTTAGCAATTTTTTTCTCCAGAAGTAAATAATTGTTACTGGCTGAAATGACATTCAGCCGAGACAAAATGGTCCTTGTGAGGCCCAGTGGGGTGCTAATGGTCAGATGGTATGTCCTTAGCTTGCAGGGATGCGAAGCACTGAATCTTGCCCATTCGATCTGAAACACTTAGCTTTTCAATAGGGAGTACTCAGAAGGAGATGAAAATTGCGCTGGCACCGGAATGAGCACAAAGAGGGAAAACGGAAGCACAATTGGTGAACATCGAGCTCAGGGCTGGGTTTATTTTCTTCCTCATTGTTACATTTGTGGGAATTTATTTTTGAAAATGTCTATACTAAAAGGCCAGGCTCAATCAAGAACAATAGCGTGTTTGGTAGCTAATAATCAACAACCATGCTGATAAGCCATGTGTTTCCAAATGGGGAGAAAACAGGAAAGAAAGAAAGAAAAGGGGACAGAAAGAAAGGAAAAAAGAAAAGTCCATTCAAAACACAAAAGCAGTCACACTCTTCCATTCATTAAAATTGGCTAAGATGGGGATTTTATTAATCTCATAGATTTGAGGTTGACACACCACAGTATCTTTAGATTTTGTATCTGGAAATATTTAGCCTAGAGGCCTCTACAGGAGCTGTGATTTGCTTTCTGAACTAAGAAGGGTGACTGAGAGAAGGGTCCCTTAACTTAAAAAGTGAACCCTATTTTACTCATGTGGTTCTCTGCTCTGCTGTTGTTTCCAGCATCCCTTGACTTTCTAACAAGGCCTCCTGTCCATCATGGGCCCATGAGTGTGGATCTTTTCCAACTTTGTTTTCTGTGGAGTCCACAAGGACTGCATCACTTCCCTGTGGACACCGCCGTGCAGGAAAACGGGTACCTGAGTTGCCCTTCAGAATCAGAGTAACCTAACATTCCACAGGCCTGGCTGGAACCACCAGAGTCCTTCTGGCATGCAGGAGCTTTGGGTAGAGGTGATGAGATTTGGTAAGTACCTCTAAGGTACTCCAAGTTGAATCAGACCTGATCATTTATTCTTTTAAAAATTGAGAGAAGGGAATTCACACAGATTTTATTAATTAAAAAGATGCTTGACAGATTACGTTTACTAAGCCTAATTATTTTTATACTTTTCTTAAAAAAAAAAAAAACAAAGACGAGAGATAGCAATAGAGTAAAGAGGAGAGACTTAGAGGAAGTGAAGGCAGAAAAGGATTATGAGGGTAAAAACCACCAAAATAAAATATTTCTTCTTATTTCTGTATTGATCTTTTCATATTATTTGTACAATTAAATAAAATTTTATACTACAATCTTTAATCCAGAGACTCCAAGCATTGGAGTAAATCAGGAAAATAGAATATATGTATGTATGTATGTATGTATGCAAGAATGTATGTAAATGTTGTAATGAAATCCGCTATTGTGTACAATTAATAGGTGATAATAAAAAGTGAAATGAAAATGTTAATAAACTTGTCTAGAAAATGAAAAAAAAAAAGATACTGAACCTTGTCCCTGACCTCACAGTTAGCTGAATACAGGTCTTGGCTTTTCTGCACCATGAAGAGTGATGCAGTCAGTAACGTTGCTATATCTTCTGTGAGTTACTGGCATCCTTGGATTCCAACACTCACCTGTCACCATCCATTCTCTCTCTGTCATCATTCTATCTATTATTTGCATTAACTTGGATTCTTGAGTAAATTCTTTTTTTATTTCAAAAGCCTGTTGCTAAAGTAGACTCCTCTTCAGGGGTATCGACCATTTTCACCTGAGAACTCCTGGTGTAAAATGCTAGGGAATCACTAAGGACAAGAACAGTGGTCAGAGAGTTTCAGAAGACTTCCTGTCAGAAAGCCAGAGTCGACAGGGACAGGAAGATAGATCAGGAGATAGGAAGACAGGATCAGGAGATAGAACTCCAACTTAGACAGACAACAAGGCAGGCAAGAACACTGACCCAGCTTTAGAACCCTCATGACTTCATCTCTGGATTTGCTGATGTCCTCTTCATTGAGCTTTCCTGATAAGGGGTTGAGTGACAGCTAAGCTCGGCTCTCTGTGACTTTGAATGTGTCTCTAAGGAGTCTTTCACCTTCCACCTCAGCTTAGAAATAAGTGAGGTCATGTGGAGCTGAAGAACCATGGTGAGAATTTCCTGCACGTGTATCTGCCGAGATTGTTAAAGTATCCACAGATCTTTAAAGATTAACTTTTATAACTTGAACACTTTTCAGCTTGTTTTCAGTGATGTTGGTGGGTAATCAGTACGTGTGTGGAGGGTGGTACATGGAAAGAACAGGTAGAAAGCTGTTGTTATTTAGAGAAAGCCATGGGCCATAATACATGCATTATACATATATGAAAATGCCATAATGAAACATACTATTTTGCATAATTAATATATGCTAATTAAAAGCACATTCGTTAGTCTTTCAAGATGTGCATCCTGGTGTATTCAGCAGTTCCTATCAGTTTTATAGACAGAAGGCTTTTAAGCAAGATGTGTTTCTGAAGAACACAGACACAGAGTGTCTGGGTGTCTACCAGGACACAATTCATGTGGAGTGACATCCTTTACTAAATCTTCATTTTAAAAGGAGTGCAACTTTAAGTTATTTTTTTTCTTGGCCAAACCAACTCTGTTAAATTTCATGTATTATTCTAGAGAGAAGAAGAGGTAAATGAAACATTTGTATAATCAGGAAATTATTTGGGGTATTTGTACCCAATAATAATCATTCTTCCTTCTGAGTGTGTCTTTCTACTGATGGGTTAGGATGTTGGGCCCTCAGTTTGAAGTATAAAAGCTTGCTGGGGAAAGTCTACAAAATGCCACCAGAAAGACTGGTGGCAAACACTCCCAAATGTTTTCACCCAGCTGTATTCATTCATCTTACAGCTATGCTCTTATCTTTGTCTGACTCCAGGAGTTCATCACATGGAGACACTGTGTACTTCTAGGCTGCTCCTGTTTCTTCGGGAACACATATACTCACCCCAGGCTTAACAACACATTAGTGGACCCAAGAACCTGGGAAAGATGTTTCAATAAGAAACACAAAGCTTCATGAAACAGAGTAAAGTTGGATGGGCTGAGTTCCTCAGGGTCACATCACATCAGAATATTTAGAGTGAGGCAATTAAGGTGCTTACACAAATAATATTACAGGAAAGAATATATGGATCTTCTGTGTCCCATAAGCACAACTCAGAGGATTTCAATTCAGATAGTTACTGTCTGAATGAATCTTTTGTCCCCAATATTGTAGTTCTTAATATGAGACAGAGTTATTAGGGTTCTCCAGACAAGCAGAATTGGATATAGAAATATATGATAAATAGGTGACTGATTGATACATAGATAGATATATGATAGACAGATTATAAAGAGAGAGGTAGATAAATAATAGATACACATAAATGATAGATACTATGTACTTACATAGATATATAGATAGATGACAGATAGGTAGGAATATAGACAGACAGACAAACAGACAGATAATAGACAGACATTCATGGAATTGGTTCAGACAATAAAGGAGTCTGAAAAGTCCCATGGGATGTCATCTCCAAGCTAGAGACCCAGAAATGCAGATAGTGTGCCTCTAGAACCTGGTATAAATTCAAGTTCAAAAGTTCAGCAATATGACACTTTGATGTCAGAACGTTAAGTATGATAGTTAATTGTCAAATTGACAAGATCTGTAATAGAATCACCTAGGAGATGAGCCTTCAAGCACACCTGTGAGAGATTATTAGCTTAGATTAGCCTCTGGGCATGAGATTATCTGTGAGAGATTATCTCAGTCAGGTTAATTGAGATGGAAATACCCTAAAGGAAGGTAGTACCATCCCATGGGCTTGAGTCCTGGATGGCATAAAAAAGGAGGAAGCTAGCTGAGCATGAGTGTTCATCTCTCTCTGCTTGCTGGCTGTGGATGTGATATGACTAGTGCTGGATGCTGTAATTTCATTACTGTGATGGACTGTGTCTGCCCTTAGAGACAGAATGAACCCATTCTTCCTTGCATTGCTTTTGTTCAGGTTGTTTTATCTCAGCAACAGTAAAAATAGCTAAGGCAACACAAGAGAAGGATGCACCTGCTGCAGCAGAGGGCAAGAACTCTCCCCCCCCCTTGCTCTTGTTAGGACCACAGAAGATTGGGTGGCATGCACGCACACTGGAGAGAACAGGCCTTCTGTACTCAGCTCGGAGTTCAAATGCTGGCTGCTTTAGGAAACATCCCCACAGATCTACCCAAAGGGATGCTCTTTGGCTATCCAGACAGCCCTCAATCCAGTGATATTTAAATGGTGACACCTAAAATTAACCATCACAGATGCTTAAACATGAAACATAACTCTGCCCTCACAAGGAATGCAACAAACAGGTGTGTGTGTGTGTGTGTGTGTGTGTGTGTGTGTGTGTGTGTGTTGTTCAAAAGAACATTTAATGTCAGTAAGAAAGAGTTAATGAACTGTGGGGTACAAACTACTCTCTAATGCACTTTAAAGATGTGTAGAGATCATAATCACATGAAAGATAATTATAGTTCCTCTTATGTATTCTTTTACACATCAAACACTTGATTACCAGGTAAAGTATACCATTCAACCAAGATTTCTCCTACTTACTACATTTATGTATTTCTTCAGATCTTTGTTGAAAATCTGAAATCGATGGCATCAGGAATGTTTCAACTCAGACATTTGAATGCGTACAATGCCTCTAGTGATTCTAATATAAACAAGTGAACTAGGTAGTCTCAGGAGAAGGTGCCACATGGAGTGGAGCCTCTGTTCACTTCATAAATGTCACCTCATAAGTAGACACCGGAGGACAAAACTCGAAATACAATGCAATGTGAAAGTGTCATGTGTGTGGTGGGGGAGCACACAGAACCACTGGAACATGGAGGAGAAACAACCACACCGGTGTCCACCCAGACAATCCCAGGCTTGCTACTAGTCAGAACTACTAGGTTCCTCCCTTTGCCAACTGTTTGTTTCACCCCAAGTTCCATCTAATTCATGGGTTGGCAATAAAGAAGACAAAGAAGAAGGAAAAAAAAAAAACACATGGACACAAAATTCAATCCCATTCTACCATTGCTGGTATCTCCAGTGACTTTCTGGTGTCTAGACGAAGGAACACCAAACTTTGAGATTGCAGAAGCATTTTTCAACATGGTTCCCATCTGCCTGACCCTCTGAAACTCACATCACCTATTCTACCAGTGTCCTTGGTTTTTATTACATTCATGTGAATGAGCTGGAATTAAATGAACAGCAAGGTCAGTAATGAGTCTCCTTTAATTGCCAGAGCCAGACTGCATACTTTTACAGGAGACAGGCAGCAGAGGCTGGGGAAGGAAGGACAGATGGAAGGAAAACATTTAGGTTGTAGAATGGGCAGAGCGCACATAACCCATGGTTGTGTTTTGAGAATTTCCCAAAGACACTTCCCAGTTTAATCCTCTGATTGCCAGTTTCACACATGCCAGTTGACATGCATATCATTATCTTATCATGACTCTCCTGAGAGTAGAGTAAAGTGTGGGGTGAGTGTCATCAGCTCAGTTCCCTGGGCCACGGAGGTTAAGAAGGTGGAACTGATTTATAGTGATCTTGACACTCACTGAAGCTGAGCTTGCTTTTTGCTCATTACTTCTGATAAAGACCTATGGGCTGTCCCAGAAAACATGAAGAATCTAATGAGGCCCTTGAGGGCAACCCCCTGGGCCTTCCCTAGACAGCCAAATGGCTCTGCCTTAGACATTTTTCTCCACTTGAATTCAGCTAGGGCCACACACAATCTGCTCACAGGTTTTAAGCTGACTCCCAGTGTTCAGATAGCTCTCAACCCTTACTCTACTTGGATTCCTCCTTGCAGGATTTGTTAGGACATCACCACAGCTTGTCTGAACTGTGGTTAGAGCTTATGTGGGGCATCATGTGATGGGGCTCTGAAGCCCTGGCCTCACTTCTGGTTTGCAGAGACTTGTTCTATGCCTTTTTCCTGTCTGGCTTGATGTCACCCCTTTGCTCTTCTCACTTCAAGTACTCAGGCCCCCACCTTACCCACTGGTTTATTTGGTGCCCCACAGAATTCTTTCTTCTGGCAACTTAGAGCATCCTTTAATAACCACGCTGCCTGAAAAGGACCCTTCAGTCTCTGCTTTATGATCTGTAGTCATTGCATTTTTTTCTCTTATTGGTCTGGGTAGATGTTCATTTGTATGTATGTACAGATGTTCTGACATAAAACAAGAAGTTGCTGGAGCAGAGGAAATAGATGCAAACATCCCTGTGGCACTGGAAGAGGGGCCACATTTGCTTGTGTCTGAAGCAGGATTGCACCCCAGGAGAGCACGCTCCAAGTCATGGAAGCCCAGGGTTACACAGGCTATCCAGCACATATGGTCCTTTCCTTTGATTCAGGGGGACAGATTCTGCCGTGTAATGGGAACGTATGTTCTCCTGGAAGAGGTGGTGACACACACACCTGGAAGAGGTGTGTGTGTGTGTGTTGTTCTTCCAGGTGTTCCACAAGTGATCAGAGCCTAAGTCTTTCTAATCCTTTAACAAAGAGTGCTGTCCAGTCATCCTGAATCCTACACTGACTTCTTGGCTCAGGAAGCCTCAGTATGTGAACCCAGGGAAATATCCGAACAGCCCGGGTTATCAATGACGGGAGCAACAGGGAAAGCCTTAAGGGAAGCTGCAAGAATCTGGCTGGCTCATTGCTGATTTTAAGTGAGCAAAACTCTGTCCTTAACAGAAAGTTTTGTCTTCAAGGCCATTTCTATTTGGTTTTGTTTGGGGATCATTTGTGGATTGGTGTAATATATCTGTGGATGGTCCTTCCACTCTGGGTGCCTTGTTCTGCAATAGGAATATAATGTGCAAGCAAACTGCTGGCTTCTTCTTGTAATTAGCTGACAAGGAAGAGCATAGGTTAGTACCATATAGTTTCAACAGCACCATGTTGAAACAAACAGCTAGTGGCATGAGCCTACCATTCCCACCATACCTCCCCAGACCACTCTAGGAAAATGAATTCCCAGGTTAGTAATATTTACGACTGAGTACTGAGTAGGTGAATATCAACATATTAAGGAATGAAAAAAGAATCCCATGCCAGAGACAGATGTAATGATGCAGAGATCAAGACACCAGATCTTTAAATTGTTGCAAACTAAGGGTTCGGTTGGGTGATAGGAGAGACAAAGATAGACTGAAGGCAAAAGTCTGAGGTTAGTGCTGAAATAAAATAAACATATAAAGCTGAGGTCTAATAGGATAGAAGCTTTGGAGGAGATGGGCTAAAGATCCCAGGAGTGTGGGATCAGCTGAGGAAGGATGGATGCTGGAGAAAAGAGCCAGATAAAAGGATCTCTGCCTGAGAAGGTGGAGCAGAGGGAGCAGAGGCAGCCTAGACAAAGGCTTCATGTGAAGTCAGGAATGACTCTCCCAGGTTAATAAGCAAGACGGGGTAGGCTTTAGCTAGGACACTTGTGCGGTTGTGGGATTTGTGTGTGAATCTGAACAACTTTCCTGTGGCTGACTTTCCTCTGTGACAGAGAAGAGGGCATTAGCTGTTGATATGAAAGGGAAAGAGGGAGAGGGTGTTTTTCCAGGAATGTGAATCAGGATGTAGAACCCAGTATAGGTCATATTAATGGAAAAATCTCTAGAAGTAAGTAAAATTTTGGGCTGAGCATAAAAAGACTATCAGGAAAGTGGTGGCAGGACTGGAGTTTGGGATAAAGTTTAACTCTGTATCAGGTAGCGTTAAATAGCAACAAGCAGGGTGGGATGCAGGGCTCTGTCCACTCCTGGGAATTCACCATCTAGTTATCCCTTACTCTCTCTTTTGCTGCCAGTTAGATTTTTTTTTTGCCATCTACATTACCACTGATTATTGACATTCTTATTTCAGGTAATCCATGTTTCCTCTTTTGTTCCTCTCCTTAGAGATTCAGTTCTTTGTCAGATTTCTCTTTTCTCTACAGTTATCAATCATAGTTTAGTTACTTATCCGTATCCTACCTCTAACCTCAGGATAATCCGTAGTTGGTTTTCTCTTGTCTACTTTTCCTCATAATTTTCTTACCTAGCTTTGCCTTCTAACTTGCCTCATATGTAGCTGCCTATTAGACGATTTATATGGCACTTCATCTTCCAACATAAAGACTGGCAAAGTGGAGAATGGCGACTTTCATTGAATCAATTCACGACAGACACCAAACATGGGTAGAAGATATGGAAGATTCAGTTTACCTAAAGTGTGCTCCAGGCCTCTCCTAACCCTTGTAGGCTCTCACCTCAGGGACTCCAGGTTTCCTCAGAGTGCCCACATGAGCCTCAAACTCTAATCTCTGTGGTGTCAGTAAAGACAAAGCACAAACAAGCCCCAGTCTCCTTTTCCAAGACTTCCTGCCCTGTGCTTCTTCCATATTAGGTAAAACAGTTCTGGCACGCAAGCCTCTGGTTTTATTTCCAGCTCCTCAGGCTTGCCAAACTCTCTCCCGCTTTTCTTGTCCCACAGCGTCAGTCCTCTGCCTGGGCAAATTCAAGATGCTCAGATTGAAACTCTACAAAAAGATTTGGCACATGTCACCAAGGAGAAAATCTCTATGGAGCCTCCACCTTGTCCCTGAAGATCCTTGCTTTCCTGCAATGGTAGCCTTTTAGATGCCATAACCTAAGGGGCTCTTTCATCCCTCCAATACATAAATATGATTTGGGGTGCCTTATGAGTTCCAGCAGAGTGACAGACGCAGCTTACACCATTACACCTTGCCCAGACATGGTCCCTGGATTGTGCTGTACTCTGTAGAAATCGACAAATCTTTGTGAGGTGAGGGTCATCCCTTTGGCCATAACGAGATCATTGCATCATTCATTGCATCATCCTGTAACCAGATACAGTAACTCTTGAAACTTGACTTGCCAGCATAGGAAACACATCGTGTGTCTGCCCCAGCCATAACTTTCCGTATAGAACCTGGCATCTGTTTTTGTTTTTTGTTTTTTTAACATTTAGTTCTCATTCTTGAAGCCTCAACATTATAAGGCACACAAAAGACCCAAAGTGCTTTTAAGTTTCAGTAAAGAACTGGTTTGTGCTAGATGACCACAGACTTAAGGCAGTCCTTCTTGTCACTGCTACCTCGTCACTTCAGCCAGCCTAAACATCCAGTAGGCAATGCTGCAATGGGGACCTCAAAGATTCAACACAAAGAAAGGAAAGTAACCCCATCATTGTATAATCCCAGGCTAGATGGCCTGTAACTTTAAAAATTTTTCCAGCATTACTTATTTTATCTTACATTTAATCTTATTCCTTCTTCCCAAACTATACATATAAGACAAATCCTAAAGCTAAGAGTTCCACCCACAGTCACATAATGGTTTCCAAGGAAGCTGCCTTCCCAGACATTCCTGATCAAGTGTGGACACCAAGTCAGCTGTCCAGGCTCTACATTCCTGATCAAGTGTGGACACCAAGTCAGCTGTCCAGGCTCTATCTTGGTGACAGTGAATTTACTTTGTGTTCAGGTGGCTTGTTCTCAACACTTAGGAAAGTTTTTGGAATCAGATTTATTCTGAATCAGCTGACTAATATCTTTCTTTCTTTACTTATTTTTATAGTAAACTACACACAGTAAGAACAGTTATGAAACAGTCAGGAAAGCCATATATAAAGCTTACATTCAAAATATTTAGCTCATTTGTATTTGGCAACCTTGAAAAAAAAATACTATCTATCCTATCTAGGTGAATCTAAAGATTTAATAAAAGCAGACAACATGGCAAAATTTGAAAACTAAAGCATCCAGGAGACATACATGGTGGTTTTGGTACTCTTTGCTGACTGTACATAATATCATTCCTCTCACTAAAAGGATTCCTCCTCTCTCTATCCTTCCTTCTCTCTCACCCCTTTTTCTCTCCCTCCCTTCCCTTCCCTTCCCTCTTTTCACTACCAGTAAGGAACAGGCTTGGTGTACTCATCTGTACATATGGAAATACACTAGACAAAAATGTAGAAGCAAACAAAATATGAATGCATAAAGACATAGTGGCCCTCACTACAAAAAGATTGTTCCTTAATACGTAGTGCTTAAAAAAATTCATAAAAAGAGATTAGAGATCTTTAAGCACGTCTTAACTTTTACTTTTTATTTTACTTATGGATCTGTGTAGGTGGATATGGGCACCTGAGTGAAGGTGTTTGGAAGCTGGGAGAGGGCATCGCAGCTTCTGGAGTTGGAGTCATGTATGGTCCTGAGCTGACCAACACGTTGCTGGGAATGAAACTTGAGATAATTCAAGAGCAGTATGCACTCTTAGCCACAGAGCCATCTCTACAGCCCCAAGCATGTATTTCTAAGTGAAAGAAGCCTATTAGGAAAGATTACATACAGTACAATTTCTATGTTAGGGCATTTCAAAGAAACAGGCAAAATTGTGCAGATCATGAAAAAAAAATCAGAGGTTGACAAGAGCTGGAGAGAAATGGGGATAAGCAGACAGAGCAGAAGAATTTCTGGACAGTGGTACTAAATCTTCATGATACTGCAATGGAAATCAGATATCACTGTGAGTTTGTTAAATCCCAGATGAGATACTCCACCAAAGTAAACTGAGAGAAACCATGGCACTCAGTAGATAATAGTCTATCAATGCTGCTGGATCAACATTTGTAACAAATACACCACACAATTACAATTCATTTGTAACAGAAGTTCTGGAATTCACTGTTGAATGTTTAAATATGTCTAAAATTACTCTAAGAAATAGCCTACTTATTTAAGAACAAACATAAAGCATAGTATGGCTTCAGAAAATGTACAGCCTACTTGAAAAAGTTCCCGTTTGCTACATCTACCAAACAAGTCATTGTTAGAGTTTGCTTTGTGTTTCTGTAAATACCATGTCCAATGTCAGCATGGGGAAGAAAAGGATTATCTCCTCTCACTGCAGACAGTCCATCATCAAGGCAGAAGCTGGAAGCAAAAACTATGAGGGAACACTGCTTACTGGCTTGTATCTCGTGGCCTGCTCATCCCATTTCCTTATACAACCCAAGAACACCTGCCAGATATAACACTGCTCACAGTGGGCTGGCTCTTCTTCCATCAATAAACAATCAGGACAATGCCCTATAGACATGCCCATGTGCCAGTCTCATTAAGGCTGATCCCCAGTGGAGACTCCCTGCTCCCAAGTGACTCTAGGTTGAGGTCAACCTGCGGTAAAACTAACCAGGACAGTAGTTTTCAAGGGCAAGCTATACTAACTCAAGCTGTTTGATATCTGGGGTCATAGGTCATAACAGAAAGAGACACATTCCTTTAAATGGTGTCTATTTTTGTTCCTTAAAATATTATGTGTTTGGGAAACCTGACTTCTCATGGATGTTTTGTAAGAAAAGCTTTGGGTATTTTTTAGGTGAACACCGTTTTTTGTTGTATGCTGTGGCACAGAACTTCTAGTACTTGATTGTCTGGTTATGTGAACACCAGTGAGAAGCCTCCAGAAAGCTTTGCTTAGAGGCTTGGACAGACAGTTCTCTCTGGGTATGCCAGTTCTGTTTCTCAGCGTGTTGACTGTCAAAGTCTATATATGTCCTGAATACAAGCCCTATGAAGTCCTAACTGAGAATCCAAGCTCTACCTCTGAAGTATAAATCAGATTATGTCCACTTTGGAGAAATAAAATCCATACATAATTGCTGTCCAAAATTTCTCTAAATTTTTTCACTTTTGCATTTTCAAACCAAGGGAAATTAAGTCGACTCCTTGCAGAACGCTTCTGTCCATATTGTTCTTAAGCGTTGGATCATTGACTCTAGCAGGAATGAATTCAAATTTCTTTTTCTCTTATAAACCATAGTGGTTTGGAATGAGGCTAGTCCACATAGGATCATACACTCGACTGCTTGATTTTCAGCTTCCCAGTCAATGGACTATTCAAGAAGGATTAGGTGGGTGTCACAGGGTGGACTTGGGCTTTTCAAAAGCTCACACCAGGCCCGGTTCCCACCCCCACCTCTACCTCTGTCTTGACAAACAGATGTGAGCTCTCAGCTGTTGTCCCAGTGCCCAGCCTGCTCGGCTGCCGCTACTCTCCTCATCATGAGGATATGGGCCGCCGTCTGAAACTGCAAACAAGCCCCCAATTTAAACACTTTCTGTAAAAAATTGCCTCAGTTATGGTGTCTTCTCATAGTTGTAACAGAATAATGACTAAAACATAAACCTATGGTTTTTATAGTGAGAGAGTTGTCTAAATGGGGAGTTGTGTTCAGATTAATGCTTCATCAAAGAACTAGTTATTAAGTTTTAACTCAGCATAATTCTTGTGATTGATGCATTTTATCAGATTTCTCACAGTCTTGGTAATATTTCCCTTTCTTTATGTATTTTGTAGGTAAAAATAAAATTTCTAGGATGTTTTTATCAATCTCATATATCCTACACAAATCCTGAACTATGGGTCCATTTTCAGTCATTTATTTCTACTCCTTTATTAAAAGCCTAGTTAGCCAAACAATTTTATTTCTTGTTTTACAAATAACAGAATTTCATAATTCTCTGTATGGTATGGTCAAATAGTTGAATTCTTCATACCTGTTTTAAAAAGAGTGAATTGGACTAATGAAATGATGAGATGTCTATGAGTCTGTCTGAGTCACAGAAATAACTAAGACTCCATCAGGAGGCTCAGTCACAGTTGCTGTCTCTTCATGCGGCCCATCGATATCTCTTCTTGCTCTGAAAGTAAGCCTGCACTTTAGTGTCTATATTTAAACTTTCTACAATAAGCAAAGAAATGTAAACTCCTTAACCACTTTACATGCTAATTTCTTGGCTTCCTAATATGTACAATTTAGACTCGAATTCACTTTAATTTTCTGATAATATGTAGTAACCAAAAGGGAGACACGAGGAGCTTAATCCACTGTCAACAACTGGCAGTTCTATGAATAGAGGACACTGTCGCCATTATTAAAATGACTATTAAAATCCAAAACAATTGTCCTAGCAATCAATAAACATATTTTTCTGAATATATACATAATGAATGCAGACTCATTATAGCCATATGGGCTCCACAGGTCAGAATCAATAGAGTTCTCTGTTCTCTGGAGATAGACATTTATTGATGACAGAATAAATGCTTAGAAATCCTGCATTCTTGCTCTGTTGCCAAAATATGCTATCATTACTCATATTCATCAGATCTTAGCTCATTGTAATAATATTAGTCAGCGTCCGAGCACACTGTCATAATAAACACAATGCTCTGTAAATCTTCAGAGATGTATTCCCAGCTTCAGAACAATTCAGGGCGGGAAGGCTCGACGGAACGCCTGGAGAAGCACAGCCCCCACACGGTGTTCTAATCCTCTCATGTGCCTGGGCTCCGAGTTTACTTAGCCACTGCTTGCCTTGTCCCAGAAAAAAAAAAAAACAAAAAAAAACAGAATACATTATTTCCCAGAACAGCTTACTGTATAACTGAACAATCAGAATGAAAAGCCTCTTGCCATCTTCTGCCCTTCAGTGTCCACGATAAGGACTAAGCAAGAAGGCACAGAAAATGCTCTGAAATTCGTGGGCAGAATAAAGCATGGATCATCACCATTCATTGTTTTTATTTTCTTTTTAGCCGCCCTAGGGTTTTGCTTCAGAGTTACTTCCTCCTGGAAGCCCTTTCAGACTCAAACCTGAATCGGTTTTTCTCCCACCCTCAAGGTCCTTAGCACCTGTGGACCTCGCCCTCCATCCACACCACTGTACCTCTGTTTGTGGTCAGCTCCCTGAAGGTGGGATGTTGTCTTGTTTTTCTGTAGCCTTTCCAGTCAGTACCGGGTTGATTGACTGGCACACAGTAGATGATTAGTTTAAGTGCTAGACTGAAGGAATGAATAATTACACAGGGGCCACGCAGAGCACTGACTGCTACGTGGGGTGATGAAGTGAACGTGGTCATGGCATGAGGATGACATGAGCATTGACAAGTCTGTTAGGCCTGCATGTCAGTAGGCCAGCAGGAAAAAGAACAATCAGTTTTTTCTTTCAGGTTTGAAGCAGACTAGTTTAAGGTTGTGGAAAAGTGCCTTGGCTGGGACGGATGGGTCTGAAGGTCTTAACTGGTCCCTGCTGCTCCTCGGATATGATACATGAATGGCCTTTCCCACAAATTTTGTTTCTCTGTGGGGCAGTTGGTTAGTTCTATCATCATTTGGGGTATTGTTTTGGGAGGTGTTGATTATTTTCTAAGATTTATTTTTGATATGTTAATTGTAGATATTTTAGTATGTACATATGTGTGCCTGTATGTGCTCTACGCATTTAGCACAGGTGCCCACAGAGTCCAGAGTTGTCAGATCTCCTGGACCTTCGAGTACTCTTAACCAAGTACTCTGAACCCCTGGGAATTAAAAGAAGAGAGATTTATTTTGATTTCATGTGTATAAATGTTTGTGTGCATGTATGTTTATGCGTAACATGTGTGCCTAATACCCACAAAGTACAGAAAAGGGTCACGGATCCCCTTTGTCTGAAGTCATGAATGGTTGTAAGCTGCCATGCAGGTGATGGGAACCAACCTTGGGTCCTGTGTAAGAGCAGTGAGCACTCTTAACCACAGAGCCGTCACTCTAGCTCTCATCATTCATTGGTTGTTGTTCGGTTTAGTTGTTCTGGATTAACGAATACATTTCTCCAGGTTTTCCTTCAGAAGGCCAGGGTGCACTGAGCTGGCCTGGGGGCTATAGTAGCAGCATTCGATATTGACATCATACCCAGTCCTTTTGGTGACAATTTTGGTGTGCATCTGGACAAAAAGGTGTGTGTTGGGGGTGGGGGGATGAACTGAGGCTGAGCTCTGGTCCTGCCGCTAACATCTCCCTGCTGTATTTGTATCTGATGCCATATCTGAACTCGGTGTAATGCGCTCATGGTTCCTAGCCTTCATAGAATCCCACCCATTCTCTGTATAATGCCACCCCTCTCTGGGTAACATTGTGCTTTTCTGAGCAGGCTGCTCTCTGTGTGCTGCCATCTTGCCTCTTTCGCGAGTCCTATCTCCCGTCTCAATCTGTGACCCTACCTTGTTCTACTTCTGTCTCCCAGCATCTCACTCATCTCCTCTGCCTCAGTTTCCACCGTGAGAGTCCACTTGTGTCTGGGTTGCCACGGCACTTCCACTCTAGCCTACATGGCCATACTCAGGGTCGGACGCCACATTGTTACTCAGCTTCACAAATGTTATTCAGTGCATGGCATAATCCGTGTTAAGAACATAAAGATCCCTGACCTAGATACGCATGGCTAAGTCCTTGTCCTCTTAGGGGTCACCACCCACGTAGTACTGCCCCAATGCCTGGCACACCTTGATCTCTCTTTGAAGAACTTCGTGTGAGGTCACTTTCTCCGTAAGTGAGAGCATTAGAAATACCTTAGCTATTCACTCCATGGAAATCTTTGAGCGTCCACAGCAAAGGGGACACTTGATTCATCAGATCTATCACTCCGTAAAAAGGCTTTTAACTATTTTAAATAATTTTTGAAAGCTATACAGAGTCCATTGACCTGTAAAGTAAGAAGTTTATATGTGCATGAATCAACTTCTCTGTCATTTATCCTTGCTCATTCCCAGTGATATTAGGCATTGGATTGTCCATATTATTTTCAGGCACGAAACATTGGACAGCTACATTAGCATAAATGGTTAAGCCGCAATGTAGTTCTGGTGCACAGTAATATAACTGACGCTGGGCCTCAGAGTCTCATTTAAAACACATGCATCTCCACTCCGATGCAGACAGTCCAGACTACTATTTCTTATTTTTTTCAGACTACTATTCATTATCGGCACACAAGCATGCTGATCATGCATATTTATCTACAGAAACTGAATTATCAGCTACGCTTTATTGCATTACATCCACTGTTGAGGCAGCTTTTGTTTCTTGTCTTACAGAAGCTGTATGCTGCAATAAATCAATTAGGCGCCTGGGAACAGAAGCATGCATTTAAAAATCCACCAATTGCACTTAGGAGGAGCTAGTTCCTATACTGCTGAGGAAGTTACTTTTTTGCATGGTTTTGGGCCTCTGTCCCCACTTATGTTCCAAGACACTGGCTCTGCCTATCCATCCTTGTCTGCCTCCCACCGTTAACTATGAAGTCTCTGACTGGGGCTACCTCACTTGGGGATTCTATGTCTCCCTCTTCTTTCTTTAGGACAGGATATTTTAGAATCCCATTGCTTTCAAGTTGAAAACTAGAAAATTGACTCTTTTTTCTTTTTTTCTAATCATCTGAATTAAATTTACACTCACCATGCTCTTCAGAATGGAGAAAGGAAACACATGGCAGGACAGTGCTGTGTTCCCTGTCTCTCCAGTTTGCAGCAGGATTCAGCCAGGCAGACTGATTAGAGATGTGCTGGAGAGTGTCAGTATCCACTACTCTTAAACTCCTTAAACTTCCCATAACACCCTTCTCACGGTTTTCACTACAGTTCAGTTTTCCCCTTCCATTGAGCTTTGGTGTGGGATAGAAGAGCAGCCATGTTCTTCTGTGCTGCCCGTGACGCTGGGCTTGCAGGCAGCTCACTTCAGATGCTGTTACATGTTGGGGTGAAAGGTTAAAATATGACAAAAGGAACCTCTCTGGGGGACATGGGAAGTTTTTGCCCCAGGTCCTCTTCTCTATGTATTCACAAACTGAAGTCCATAAAGACCCTTTCCAAGGAAAGTTCCACAAGGGAGGATATTTTCAGAAACCATCCATCAACACAGCTTCCTCTTCCTAACTTTCCTGCCATGGTTTTTGCACAGAACAAATAAAATTAACAAAAGCCAAGATTGGGCAAGATTCAGCACCCTGGGTGAAACTGTAACAGTTCTGCTTAAGAACTAGATATGAGTCAGTATGGATACATTGAACAGACTGTATCAGTGTTAGGGAGCCTTTGTCAAGAGCTAGCCTGTGTGAGGGGAGGATAAAACACAGGAAACAGTGACAGGACTACAGAGGAATCAGGATAGACAGACAGCTGCCAGCATCAGATCAGAGCCCTCTAACCTCTCCTAGTCAATAGGGACCACTGGAGAATAGGTAAAACCTGTGTGCAATCACAACTTTCATACACGTGTGTAGACAGTGTCTTAGGAATTTTGCAAGTATTAACTCAGCCTTTAGGGCAACCTCCTCAGGCAGGTACCTTAATGGTCTCCATTCTTTCAAAGACAAACTTGGCACACAAGCTGTCTTCTAGCTGTTATTTACACTTTTCTGATCAAAAAGATTCTGTCTTTCTCTTAGCAAATTGTCTGTAATTTGTTCCATATAGAAGACTCAATCTGTTGTTGGTGCTGTTCTAAAATAACAGGCACCAAGACTCCAAGGGTCAAGACTCACAGCCATATTTCAGAATATTCTATTCTCCCCTAAGTACCTCACAAGCAAGTGGTATGTTGAGATCCATATGTAATGTTTAATTATTTACACACAAAATAAAGTTAAGGTGATATGGAGGTATGTTTATAAAACTATTAATTCAATTAATAAAAACTGTAAGCAACCCCATGTCTAATAGTTGGGTGAATCTTAAAAATTATTTTATAGAGCTGATGAAATGGCTCAGTGGGTAAAGTCACTTGCTCCAAAACCTGACAGCGTGAGTTTGATCCCAGGCCCCATATATTGGAAAAAGAGAACAGACATCATAAAATTGTCCTCTGACCTCCATTTGTACATCATGGCGTGGATACACACACACACACACACACACACACACACACACGCACACACACTGCACACAATAAATACAATCACACACACACACACACTGCACACAACAAATACAATAAATTAAAAGATATATTTTATGAATAGAAGTGTGAAGCTATAGAATTCACATCAGTGTGAATATGATCCGTGCTGTGTGCGTGCATGTGAATGTCTATATACGTGTGTCTTAGTATACATATACATCATTGTCTGTGTACATGTATGTGTATGTGTCTTTATTTAGTTTGTTTGTATTCATGATGTTAATATTGATTGCCAACTTGACAAGATCTTCCTGAGAGACAGACACCTGGGCATGTCTGTGAAGGATTATCTAGGCTAAATTAGCCCCTGAGATAATCTAACTTAAATTCACTAAGGTGGGGAGATCCTACTTAAATGTGAAGATCACTCTATTTTATGGGCTAGGATGTTGGCGTGAATAAAATGGGCAGAGGAAGGTCTCTGTCTCCTGAGGATGGATGGATGTGATAAGGCTCCACATTTTCTTGCTGCCACAACATCCCACCATGACACACTGTACCCTCAAACTGTGAGCCAGACTAAACGATTCCTACATTACATTGTTTGTGTCAGACATTTTGTCACAGCAACAAGAAACTAAACTAAACATACCTGGTTGGTCTTCTAGGTGCTTTTTTTTTTTTAAGTCTTCAATTCTGGGAAGAAAAATGTTCTCAGATTCCAATTTTGACATTATTATTATTTTACATATCCTTTGGTGTTTCTACAGAAAGCTTGGCTGGTTTGTTCTTTCTTCATTTTTTTTCTCCTTCCATATTTAAGTTCTATTGACCTGCTTCCTACTCCTTTAGATCCTTCCCTTGCTGTGTCCACCTACCCGGGATTCCACAGGTTTGTCCATGAGCTCAGTCCTGATTTGCTGAAATGGAAATCATCGGGCCCCTTCTAGGTCACCACATCCATAAGCCAAATGTCTCACTAATAAAGTTACCTACAGTACATACACTTATAAATATGAAAAGTATATTCATGCTGGAACATTAAGAAAAATCATTAGATAGTTAGCTATAAAAGTGAAATAAAGAGGTAAGTAATACACGATAACACACAGCAGGCAAACCCAGTTTCACTTAAAGAAACTTCAAGTTTACAGAAATTCTAGAACGTGAAACTGAAACTGACCAGCTGTGGATACTCCTCTACTTCTCACTTTCCACAGTGAGTCAATCTCACCTACTTCTTTACAGACTCTTTCAGATTACTTACAAGATTGTACAATCATCTGCTTCCGCTACACACGCCATCATCTTGGGACTTACAGAAACCTCATCACAATGCCTGAACACTAAGTGACTCTGTTTACCTGTGGATGGTCTAACAAAAACAGCGATGAAAAGGCAGAGAGAAAGTGGGTGTTGAAGCAGGGTTAAGGTCAAGGTCAGAGTCACCCCTGCAAAGAAGCAGGACAGCAGTGGTGCAGGCTCAACTGCAGTTCATCCCATTCAATTTTCTTCCCTTGTCACATAGACAAAAAGAACCAGTTAGGTACTTGCAAAGAAACTCTTCCAAGTTAACAGTTCTCAAAATCAACAAAGAATAAGTTTCATTTACTCATGTTTTCATTCAGCACGCATTAGCTCATGGAAGTACACTGAGCTAGAACTGTGGGAGAAAGACATTTTGTGAAGTCAAAAGTTCACAGACTGCTAGATCTAAGAGAAGTCAGAAATCACCTGTACTTAGTAGATAATGGCTAGAAAAAAGCAGTCCTTATCTGCCATGAAGAACAGGAGGGCTCAAAGGCTCGTTCCCAGGAGATGAAGAGTAGGGGCTCTAGGCATTCTGGGAAGGAAGATGTATGCTCAGACAACATGAGATGGGAATCAGAAAAAAATGTCAAAACAGCACATGGATCCCAAGTGCCAGTGTGTGATGATTTCAACAAATAAGATGAAAGTCAGGTATGACAAAAGTAGTTTGTGTTTTGACATTTATTCTAGTCTTAATGATAGAATAAAATATGTGCCCTTTCTTTGCACAAGGATTCACCGCAGGTAATAGGAATGAGATGAGATCTGTAGGACAGTCCTAATCTGGATGCATTTTTGCCCTTATTTAAAAGAGAGAGAGAGAGAGAGAGAGAGAGAGAGAGAGAGAGAGAGAGAGAAGATAAGGAAGAAATTGAAAACAGATGTATAAAAAATGGATTTCAGTGGGACATGAAAGTAACCATACAGTCCAGGAGATAAGAAAAGAGGACAACAGATGAGTCTGCCTCAAAGTTCTCAGTGGGTACCAACCTTGTCAGTCATGACCTCAGACTTGCAGCCATCAGAACTGTAAGATGATAGATCCCCATTGTGCAAGATGCCCAATCTGTAGTACTTTGTTCTGGCTGTAAAGAAAACAAAAACATCAGGTGACAACAGCACTGGTGAGTTAGCAAAGCGGTCCCTCATGAATTTGTGTTTCAGCAAAATACTAGAATGTGCTCAGTGTCACAGTTCAGCTCCATGGTCCTTTGATGTTGGATTTTATCTTAGATATATGTGCTGTATTGTAAGACATAATTTCCTTCAAAAGAAAAATCTCATAAGAGTGTGCCAACAAAAACATCAGCAATTAATGAAAGACAGTGAATGCTGGAATTGGGATGAATAGGAAGAGGTACTGGAGCAGAACCTGAAGACATTAACCAAGATGCTTAGGAAGGATGGGACATGCATTTCCTCTTTTGCCTGAGGAAATCGTATACTGTGCAAATTATTATCACTACCGTCATTTGAATTATTAAGACATAGGAATATGAACACTGCCACAAAATAATTAAATATGAAATATTCAATGTTAAATTTCACCCAGAAAAGATTTACTTACTCCTCTCAAAAGAAAATGAATGATTCCTACTCTTGGTGATTCAGAAACACCTTAGAGTGTAGCTCAGCAGATAACAAGTATTTTTAATCAAGAGAGACAATGACGATGCAGCAGAAAAACCTTGGTTGGGGGCCCAACTGCCCTGATGCTTTTCTACAAATCCCAGGAAGAGCCCCAGGATGCTGAAGCAATCCCACAGCTCTTCTCATTCCTGGGGGCACATGTGAAGGATGGAGTCTCTCTGCTGCCTCTCTCCAGACTCGATGATCTTCAGCAGCCATGGGCTCCTAGTGGCTCTGTCCCCAGTGTGTTGTCCAATGCACTTAGTTTCAACTAGGAAAGTTTATCAGCAGCTAAAATTATAAAGGGCATGACATTTTCAAGGCTTATTTTCATCTAGTGTTAATGCCTAGCGGCCTGTAGGGCTGACAGAGAGGTGACTGCTAACTGTCAGGTTAGATCCTGTTTATGGTGTCAACACACAGATGATAGGATGTGTCGTGAGGAAGTGAAAGCGTTACACACAGTCCTTAAACATCTGACACTTTCTGTGTAGTGACAAAATATATCCCTTTTAAAAACTGTTATTTAGGGAAGAGTTAAGAGGTTTCTACCCTTTGAGGAAAACACATTGTGACATCTCTAAGAGCCTGCTGAAAGAATGCGTTGCCCATACTCTCCTGAGAAAAAGTTACAGTGAACAATGGGAAGAGTGAAAATGCCGGAAAAATACAGGAAAAACATTGAGAGTCACTGGCGTTGGCACATCATATTATTTTTCGCCTCTCTGACATTGTTGCATGTGAAATCGAGGTCCTTACTTTTCAAAAAAAAATAATTACTATTATCTCCCCAACTTCAAGTCTTAAATTCTTTCTGCTCCCTCTTCTACAGTGTTCTTTGAGTCCAGGAGGGGCTGATATATGTGTTCCATTTAGGACAGTGCATTCATTCCACCAGCATTCTGACCAGCTATGGCTTTCTTCACAACCCACTGCATACTGTCGTAAAAAGCAACTCATTAATATTATTAAATATGAATATTTAGGTTAGATTAATCAACAAACACTAATATTTATTCTTAAAAAATTGATTTGACAACATGACTAGTTAGTAGCTTAAGAGTGGTACATTTTCCCATAATGCCCATGAGCACTAAATAACCTCCCATCTATGCTCCCATAAGTAACTTCTGTTCTCAGTAAGCTGCACACAGAAACAGGGCATGGAATTAAGATGGTACTTTCAAGGTGAAGGCTTCTGGGTGGGGGAAGGTTGGAAGGAAATGGGGGTGTGAAATGACTAAGAACCTGCTATATAAATGTATGAAACTGTCAAACAATAAAAAAAATTAAAAACAACAAAACTAATTACTCATGATAAGCCTTGAGGCAGAGCACCTGTGTATAATTTCTTGGCTGAACACTGGCTGGCTCAGTGGCTCTGTCTACTTGTGAGACTCAATCAGGAGAGCTTTTAAGCTCCTCAACTGTGAATGCCCCATCCCCAACCCAAGTAGATCACCACATACAGAATTGAGATCCTTTGTGAAGTATTTTTTAAGCATTCTTTAAGTAAGCATATACTCACGTTTGAAACCAGCATCTACTCTCTGTCCTGAAAAGCCGCTTCCTGTATTCTCACTCAGGTTTTTCTAGCTAAAAAGAAATGGACAGTTGGGCGGTTCCATTCTCTTCCAGCTCAAGGTAGCACTGCATCTGAGGAGCAGAGCCTGGAGTATTTGGTGAAAGAGATTCCCTTCCTCAGGTATAAATAGTCTATGCTCATTAGCCCCCAGGAGGATGCAGACAAAGAAAGAGCCCTCTGTAGCGACTCTGATCACTGGGGCATCTCCAGCTGTCTCACCACTTCAGATCTTCAGACAGACAGAGCACCACAGTCTCAACAGGCAATGTGGTCCTTGGGCTCGTGTGGTAAACACTTCATCTCCGTCCGATAGCACTATTTAGGAAGGTTCCAGAAAGTTTAGATGAAACCTAACTGAAGGTAGTAGATCCCTAAGAGGGATCACTGCCAAGTATCCTTCCCCTGCCCCTTGCCTCTATCTCTTTCTCTCTCAGCTTCCAGGCAGTGATGGTTAATTTTAACTGTCAGCTTGACAGAACCTGGAGTCACTTGGGAAGAGAGCCTCAGTGAGGAATCTTCTGTACCATGCTGGCTCATGGGCAAGTCTGAAGAGGGTTATCTTGAACCTTATTTGAAGCGAGAAGGCTCACCTTGAATATGGCTGTTTCCGTTTCAAGAGCGGGACCCTGACCTGTACAAGAGTATGAAAATTAGCTAAGCAAGGACAAGCAACCAAGAAAACAATAGCTATTCTGTGTTCTTTGCTCTTAGCTGGATAGCTACATACAGCACTTCAAATGCCCTTCCTGCTTTCCCCACAATGGACAAACATTTTCAGCCAAACAGGTTCTTCCCCCTAAGTTCCTTTCTTTCGAGGCATTTGTCACAGAAACAGAGACAAAACTAGACTGTATAGTTACAGTTGAAAAGCCTCTGGCACACTCTCCTGCACTTATGACATTTTACCTAAGCACAGAGCTCCATTAAGCAACCAGGTACTGAGCCCTCTGAGATAATGAGCTGAACTAAGTTTGTCCTTCTTTATTCAGTTACTTTTCTGTTGCTGTGCTTAAAACACCATGATGTGACCTGAAGGAATTTATGAAAGCGTTTATTCTGGCTTGTAATCCCAGAGAGTTTAAAAAAGACTTTTAAAAAATCCACTGATTACAGCTCCATGTGTCACCAATCAGTGTATCGTGGTCCTTGTAGAAAAGTGAACTATGAAAAATGATGTAATACAATCATAAGACAGGAAAACAGTAAGCAACAACTCAGTTCAAAGTAATCACTATATAGGACCAGCCCTTGATGTACTGTGCTTGGCTAGGCACATGACCCTTTCCACTAAATGTATCTTGAAAGTTTGATCAAACTGTCAACATTGCTGAAGAATTCAAAACATTCTTTCAACAAATGTTTTCTGTGTAAAAGCAGGTAATAAATGTTGTGTCTTTGCACATAATAGTATGAGTAACATGAAATCAGCTGGTCAGCATGTAACAGAAGGGAGACAGATGGGTCCTAACAGAGCATCAGCATGCGTACTCACGCATAGTGATAGAATCAGACTCTTGACTGTGCCTTACCAGTGCTTCCTTTGTGCCTTTATACACTGTAAAATATACAGCTAAGATAACTTGGAGAATAGAGAACACTGATTGTAGAACGCTTGATCATGCTATTCAGAATTGCCTAACCATAAGCTCTAGGGCTGTTGGAAGGCATCAACGTATGTCGTACAACCGTCTTGTTTTGACTAGTACTGAGAGCAGCTGCAAGAAAACAGATAGCACTGTCTTTGTGGGAGATAAATTCAGCATTGGTCAACAGAGGCATTGACAGAAGCCCTTAGGTGTCCCTTAAAAGTACTTACCTACTTTGCACTCTGGACTGCTCATCATTGACAAAGTGCTTCTAGGAACTTTGCTGACTGAATGACGACTGTCTAGAACCATGCTGGTTCCTTGGCAGCAAGAAAAGAGAGTGTGACAATTATACTCTAGATCCTAAAGTTCCCCTCAGAGTGATGTGGATTTTTTAGCTTACATTTCACTGACATCTTGTAACAAAGCCCTGGTTAGTGTTGGCAGCCTAGAGCATGTAGATACATTCCCAGACCACAGAAAGGACAAAAGCAGAAGTCTCTCTGAACAGCACAAGGCAGACACCTTGTGAGGCTGCTACAGGAGTCCAAAGAAGAACAAACAGTGAACAGTAATACAGGAGAAGCAAGGAGGAAATCCTGGATATTATTAAGAATTTCCTACTCTCAGTAAGAAAGATAGCTTCCTGTGACAGGGAGACATTGTCAAGGACTTCTGATCACTACAGCATGGCCATTAAAGAAGAGAGTTCTCACAAATTTCCATCTGGGCAAGACCTATGTCATCCACCTCTGCTCACTCTTGTCACGCACAAGGGATCACTACTAGAGTATTTCAGATGGCTAAGCAAATAACAGGGAACATGTCACCTCTCTTTACAAGGGGTCGGGGGTGGTTCTGGAGTTCTGGATCATAATTAAAGCACTTGCTGCAAAAACAAATGGAGCTGAGTAAGGGACATGTGTCCAAAGATCCATCATCTACAGATTCTGCCTGGGTGTGGTGACCCACCTGTCATTCTAACCTTAGAAGGTAAAGACAGGGAATCCATGGAGCAAGCCAGCTAGAAAACCCAAACATGTCAGCGAGGTCAGAGTTTGACAGAAACACTAACTCTAAAGAACAATACGGAAGATCCATCAGGGAAGATTCTCAGTATCAAGCTTGAGCTTCCATTGGTGCATGGACATGTGCAGGTGTATTCTCACACATACATGTGTGAACATATGTGTAAACATGCATATACATGCATGCATACCACACATACATATGCACATGAAAAGAAAAAGGAGAAAAAATAACCAAAGTGTCCCCTGAATGCTTTCAAAAGGAAAGCTTCAGTGTTAACCACACACTTGCTTCCCAGGAAGGCTTTCACTTCCTTACATTGTTCTGAAAATACAACCCCATTGCCAGAATTTTCTGTGCTTATTAAGGAAGAGGCCCCAGCAGTGGCCAGGCCAGGCCCTGTGACCTTCTTTCTGATGGGCAGGTGGTCTTGCTAACATTGCATTGGCCAGCTGGCTCCAAATTGATCTGCACAGACTGGGTACCCCAGGCTTCTCTGGCTGCCTCACACTTTGCTAACTCCTCCAGAGTCAGCACCGCTGTTCCAAACACCAGTTGTTAAAGAAGAAACAGAGACTGGAGCAGGTGGACTGTGTGGGCTGAGATGTCACACCTACAAAATCTGAGAGAGAAAGAACTTCAGTGTGCAGTTCACTGCACTTTAAAACACACACAGAGAGAGAGACGGGCATCGCTTGGGAGCCAAAAACAAAGGCTGCGTGAGCCAGAAGGGAAAGCATCGCCAGCACTATGGCAGAACAGTCTCTGCTCTGCCCATAAAAATGCCAAGATGCAAGAAAAAAATACCCTAAAATCTGAGATATGTATTTTGGGTTTTCTTGCTCCTTCTGTGTAAGCTTCTGGGGTGGGGGTGAGCAGAGACCTTGACTTTCCATCTTCTCCTCCTGAGCCTAAAACATTGTCTTTGGATATACAAAAAGTATGTTGAATAAAGAAAGGAGATAGAAAGATGAAAACAAAAACAATAACAATGAAAACAAGAGGAAAGGAGGGAAATTTCTTTCTTCCTTCCACAAAAAATTCTCAGTGAGGTCCCCATAAATAGTGTGCTTATGCATCTCCTCCCTCCCCCCTGGTGGCTGTTGTAAGGCTATTAATTACCCAACATGTGGTCAAGAACCAGGAAAAAAAATGTTGAGATAGCTTTTGTTTGTAGAACACTTTCAGCCTGCCTTATCACTAGCTTCTCTGCTTCCAGCTGGAACATAAGCAGATCTATTTAGTTTACTTTGTCTTCTTAGCTGACACTGATACTTCAGAAAGAATAGACAAAACAGTGTGTCATAGTGTATCCTGATACTCACTGGAGGGTGTAAATCAGTTTACAAACCATCAGTTCTTTGGGTTCCTCCCTTCATTTGGGTACTGACAAGTGCCCATCACATGCTCAACTTGTGTGAAGAGCCCTTCTTAGCTTATAATTTGCAGCATGTAAGATAAAACTTGGACCTTTACAGCGGTAAACACTTAAGTTGAAGTGATGGCTGCATTTCTCATCTTTCCAATCACACGGCAATCACCTCTGTCATTAGCTTAGCTTAATTGTCGGTGGATGTGGTAGACAATAATACAACATTAACCTGAAGGAAAGGGAAGAACACACCCAGACCACCGGGAACTCGGCAGGCAGTAAAGAAAGCTGTGTGCTCTGTCCCTTTTGCAATTCCTGATATGCCAGTTTTCCTGCCTGAAGGGCCTCTCTCCCCTTCCTCCAACCGAAGCGGCATTCTGAAGAAGCAGGTTATCCATCCCACTTCATGCCCTGCACCCAGCTCCATAGTCAAGAGGCTTCCCTCCCCTCACACATCCTTACATTAGAGCAAGGACATCTCCTAGTAATCTACTCTGTCCCCAAATAGGAAATGGAAGACACCCACTCTTCTCCTGAAAATGAGTTCGGGCAGAAAATGAGTGTGGGTTCTTTAAATACAAAGCAGTTTGATAAAGGCATCTCTCTGTCGGCCACCACATAAACTCCAGACCACTGGGATATATGTTCTGTAACATATTTTTTACACATACCAGACTGGCCACATTAGGCTAAAAACAATTTGTAATTCCTTTTCTATGATTCCACCATTTCAGGCCTGTTTCACATTTCAAGATTTTCTTTCTTCATACTGTATTGATTGGGATTTTCCCACTGGAGCTCTCCAGAAAAACAAGGATAATAGGGTAGATGATTGATGGGTGGATAGAGAAATAGGATAGAGTGCTTGTGAAAATTGGCTCACGAGATATGGAGAATGTTCACAAGCAGCCATCGGTAAGCTGCAGAACTGTGAAAGCCAATAGTGTCCAGTCCGAGCCTGAGGGCCAGCACGTGGAAGCCAAAGCCAGGTAAGAACAGATTTTTCAGCTCTCACGCGTGCACAGACACCAAATTTAACCCTTTCCTGCCTTTCCAGATTCTACACAGGAGATGCACAGCTTGGATGATGATAGTGGGATACTGTCCTCCAGGCATGACCTAACCGGTGTCATTTTGAAACCACGATTATGAGACTCTCAAAGGATTAAGCCTATTGATATGCCCTTGTGAAGGGGAGAGGATCAATACAACGTGATGCAGGAGAGACTCATCCCCTGAAGAAGTGCAACAGTAGCTCATGAGGTGGACCAAGATGTCTCAAGAGGTGAACATGGAATGGCATATTAAAGCTCACCACTCAGAGATATATAACAGTTTCATGATTTGAAGGGAGCTTTTTCTTTCATTGTGTTGATGTCTATAATTTGACATGTTCCTATAAGTAACTCCTTAACCACGCTTCTGTAAGTGACCCCAATTAAACTCATTGGTTCACCAAGAAAGACTTGGGTATTGGTCTGGCGGTGGGGCTTATCTGTGGTAAATGGGGATTTGTGTATGTCCCTGGGCTAGCAGCAATGCCATCCACTTCACCTGCTCTGTCCCAGACACATCCAAAACTAATGTTCCACTAGGTAATTGAGCTTCACTCAGAAATAAATATCACTCCAGGGTCTAGATAGAAAGCTCAGCGGGTAAAGATGCTTGCTTCCAAGCTCATGTTTGGTCCCTGAAATCAACATGGAGAGTGAAAGGTCAGAACCAATTCTCACAAGTTGTCCTCTGGCCTTCACAGAGGCACCACAGTGTTTGTGTCATCTCACCACACAAACAAAAAACACAAAATAAATAAATATAGTATAATAAGTATCATTCCATGATTTAACTAACCATTTTTCAGCATTAGCAATTACTCAGCCCAAATTCTGAGTTAGCGGCAAAATAGATCTGTTTGTTTTTGGATGTGTAACTTACATAAGTCAGTTCCTAAAGGTTTCACATGAGATGCCTGAAGATAACCAAAAATATGAGGACTAAATGAAGTAAGGAAGTTTAACACATAGCCAAGAGTCAACACCGTCGACAGACTAGTCTTAGACAGAATGTAGACATTGAAACTGTCACTCTGAGTTGTTAAAGCAGTTGTCATTAATTTCTTAGAGGTTCTAATAAAAACAAGTACAAAATTCAAGAACATTTTGCTAACTGCAGTGGGATGATGAAACCCACACAGCTGTACACAGTGGAAATGCCTGTCTTGACAAATACAGACACAGACAAAGCATACCTTGCTATTTGTCAGCTATAGTTTGAAGAGTGCTGTACTCTATTACGTCTACTTGGTGCCGAGGATGTGATCTTATTTGTAAGTTGAGTCTTTACAGGTAAAACTAGTTGAAATTGGATCATGCTGGATGGGGGCTTGTACTACACCCTCATATACACAGAGAGGAAACACGTGTGTGCAAAATACAGGCAAAGACTGGAATTCACTGTGCCATAAATCCTGAACTTTGGTCACTGTGGCTAAGGCAATGACAAGAGAATAAATTAAAAAGTGACTTCATTAAAGCCTTCAGAGAGAACAGAGTCATCCTAGAACTTTGATTTCAGTCTTTTAAGTACTGAAATTATAAAAGAATAGTTTCTAATATTATAAATACACTCATTCTTTGGCCAAGGCAATGGTTCCATGGTAAGGGCAGTTCTCTCCAAGTTTGATGACTTGAGTTTGATCCCCATGACTCATGTGATAGAAGGAGAGAACCAACTCCCTCATGTTGTCCTCTGACCTCCACGGGGGTGTGGTGTTATACATATAAAAAAAACTATCACAGTAAATAAGCTCAATTTTGAGGCATCTTGTCGTAGTATCCCTACAGACTCATTCAAAAAATATTACTATTCCCACACAGACAAGGAAGGACTCTATAACAAACAGATTGAGAGAAATTGCCAGAATTGATACACCAAAAATCAAGTTAAACAAATTTTACAAGGACTGGATCTCCAGGGATCTATCAAACAGGGTAATTCACATGTAGTTAAAATCTCCAGGGAAGCAGAGAGAGACAAGAAGAATTGAGAAATTTTCCAAAACAAATGATGGGCACCAATCCACAGACTGTACACAGTAAATAACCATTAGCCACCAAGTTAAAAACTATTAGCAAATGGTTATCAAAACACAAACACAAACATACAAACCATAGCTATGGATGCCTAGGGAAAATAGCAGAAAGTCAGGTGCAAACAGATGACATTTAAGGAAGGTAATAAAGAAAGATCTGGCCCATATCAAGAAATGGATTCACAGCAAATTCTCGTTAGAATCCTTGTGTGTTGGGTTAAATAAGAAATGTCTCCCACAGGCTCTTGTATTTGAATTCTTTTTCTCTAGTTGGTAATGCTGTTAGGGTAGGCTATGAAACCCTTAGAAAGTGGAGCCTCGTAGGAGGAAGTACATCACCGGGGTCAGGCTTTGAGGGGTTATAGTTGCATCCCACTTCCCGTTCTAGCTGGCAACTTTCTGTGTGCAGATAAAATGTGATCACTGCTTCCTGAATCCCATACATTTACCAGCAGAATAGGCTCTATCCCTTCTCTAACTGTAATCCAAAAAACGAAAACAAACAAACAAAACCAAAACCAAAACATAAACCTTACTTCCCTGATTTGCTTGTTGCCAGGGCATTGTCATAGCAACAGAAAACTAACAAATTAACCATGACTTTCAGAAAATAATGGAATGGTATGTAAAGTGACCAGAGAAAAACAACTATGAACTCAAGATGCTACTCATGTTGAACCTGCTTAGCTAAAGTGATGACTATCCCCCTCAGAGTGGAATACGGGGAGTACACTATCAGCAAAGCTAGATGTCCATTGAAGGTAAGGCATTCGACAGAAGCTGGGACATAAGTGGGAAGGAAACAATTGAAGTTAGCTGTTTCTTCCATTTTCTTTACCTAAATACCTGGAAGAAGTAAGACAACAACATTTGAAGAGGTTCAAGATCATGGGTCAATGCAGAACTGTCAATGAAATCCATAAAAAGCAGTAGGATGATGTAGAGCGGTGGCTTCTTCAGGAAAGAGTCTTTTATGCAAGTGTTAAGACTTGAGATCAGTGGTCCAGCACCCTTGTGAAATAGTCAGATTGGCTCATTACTTCTATAACTCTAATTTGGGGGAGCTAGGCTCAGGAAGGTCACAGGAGGTTGTTGGCCAGCTAATATAGCCCCCAGGAGAGAGGTCCTGTTTCAAAATATCAGATGAAAAGTGGTACAGGAAGATATTGGATGTCTACTGCTGGCTTCTGGGTGAGTGTGATGTGCATACACACAGACACCAAATGCATACACACATACATACATCCATATATATAGAGAACTCACCATCCCAATAAATGAATGAGATCATCTCCTATTTTTCAGATTGTCCTCACTGGAGGGTTTATGGGTAGATCCAGCATGTGAAAATTCCAAATGCCACAAAAATCTTGTTTCTTCTTAATATTAAGTGGAAAGATTCAATGGGACAGTATTGTGAAAGGAAACACACCATAAAAGTTGGTGTCAATTGCTCTTGCCCTAAACTGTCCACTGCTTATAACCTTGGGCTACTTCCTTGAGTTCTCTGAGCCTTTATTTCCTTATCCATTAAATGAGATGATACCAAACCCCAAATCAGAGGCTCAAGAAGTGGAGGATTCGAATGGTACATGAAGATGATCAGAAAACGTGTTTCTAGAATCTTTCCTTCCCAGTTCTCAATGAGTTAACTGCATGCATCCTTGATAAACACCCACTGACACATACTAACATAGACTCCAGAAGTCAAAGATGCTGGTAGAACACAGTGGCACCCAGGGGTTTCGATCACTGACAAGATGGCCCTGCGGATGTTCCTTCAGACGTCTGATAATTTGGATTTCTTCATTTAAGAATTGTGGGAATTTTCACTCCCCCTTTAAGGTTTTATTGTGAACTGACAAACAGGCTTCTGTGTGGGTGTTTCCGCAGGGACTTTTCTCCAGCTAACAAAGGCTCTGTGGCAGCCCATGGCACCCTTCTGACCTGGCAGCACCCCAAGTCTGCACCTGCATGTTACTGATTATTTCCCCTGCTCTCACTCATTGCTTCCCTAGCTGTGTGAAATAAAAGGGAGAGGGGAGGGATTGCACGTGTTTATGACCTTCACCTCTTAACACACTTGAAGGTGTCACTTCCCAGCATTGTTTCAGAGATCCCATTGGTGCTAACAGGATCTGCCCCACCCCCCACCCACAGCACAAGATGCATAGGAGGAGCCCTACGAAGAGACAGGGCCAAATGGGATAGTGTAGCAACGCTCCTGCTCACCGTCACCTCCTTGTGCAGGCTCAATGCCAGGCAGAGATCTCACTATTAATACCTGCTCTCCTGAGGTCAGTCTAAGCCAGGAACAGTAGGAATCAAACTCCACACAGAATGGACATTGGCTGCCATCTCTTCCCCACTCACATGCATACACAGAGAGACAGGAAGTGTGTCCATACTCCCTACACACTCCCACATGAGTATAAAACTCCACACTTGCATCCACACACGTAATAAACATGTACACACACACACACACACACACACACACACCACCCCTGCAGCTTCTCCTATTTCACCTCCCTCACACCCAGTCATCACTCAGGCCCCTCTTTCTTCTTTCCTGGCCAGCACTGGGTTCATCCCCAGTTACTATTTTTATACAAGCCATTTTTCCCCAAAAGTACTAAGGATGTGTGAAAGCTAGAAAATGCACCCAGCTCGTTTCTGCCCCCTTGACAACATTCTTTTGGGCAAGAAGCTCGGGGAAAGGAAAGGAGGAGTTAAAATATGCACATAATATACAAATCTTCACAAACTGTTCCTGAACTGTCATCTCTCCCCAGCAGATAGAATGGCTTTCTGAATGCCAAGTGAACATCCTTAACCTGATAGCAGTGCTCACAGTCTGGCCCTGAGCAGCCCTGGCCAGCTCCTGTTTCTCCCGTTTCTCTACTTGGTTGATGGAGTCCTACATCTACCCTGTACAACACTATTTACTGGAGATGCAAGATGTCTGGCTGAACTCATAAACATGTCTCAAAGCCCAGTTCATATGCACTCTGTTCATTATGCCTCCCTCCTCCATCTGCTTTCTGCCCATCACACTTTTCTCCTCACAATGGCATAGAAAGTTGTATTACCATTGTCACTTAGATTTGAGGAAAATGAGCCTGGGAATTGCTGGTTGCATTGTCCAAAGCCAGCTCACTTCTAGGCACACAAGTTGAACACATTTGACTTCAAAATTTAGTTGTCTTCCCAGGAAACTACATGTCATGCTGAGGATATCACAGCTAATGTGCGCCTTGTGGCGTCACATGAAGCATGCCTCTGTAGTCAGTTGAGCATGACTTCAGGTTGTGTTCCCACACATGTGCTCAACCTCGGACTTGCTGACTCTCTTTCTTACTGTCTCAAGCCAAGAAGTTCCGACACCTCGATCTTCCACCCAGAAGTAATGGCTCCAGTTGCACTGCCTTCAGGATGTCTCACTCGGCTTAGGATGGCATGAAAACAAACATAAACATTTCCCCATAGCCTTGAAATGAAAGCAGCAAAAAGAGTCATTCCACTCTAATCTCTCCTCTCACTGACATATGGACACAGAGTTTCCTGTCCCTAAGCCACAGGGAGTAAGTCCTTTGAAATACTCTAAGTAAAGGTTTGGGTTTGGTTATAATAAACTTTGGTTTGGAAGATGCCAGAATCTTGCCTCCTACTACAGCCAGGCCCAGGCCTCACAGATTCAGAAAGTGGTCTCAAAGCTGAGATGAGCTGCTATATTGAGGGAAAATGAAAGCCTTGGGTTTTCTTACATTCAAACAGACCATGAGGAAAATAAGACTATGAGGAAAATCAGACTAGGGACCTATATAAAAGGCTTACCACATTCTGTCAGGAAGCAGTGAGCAATGCTATCATATTGGGCCTGTGATCCCAGATGAAAAGGACAGTTTCATTGCCATAAAACCACAGCCATTGGCTAACAGACCACAAGCAGCTACCTACCACCATGCTATGATAGCAGAGCTGATTGTTGTGACAGTGCGATGTCTGAGGAAGTAGACATACTGACCTGAGCCCTTTGCAAAGAACCTGAGCCACCCTCTTTAGTTAGCCATCCAGGGCTGAGTCAGTGACTGGGGTCTGTAGTGATTCCCTGAACAGTAAGTTAATGTAGGGACTGCCTGTTGCAGAGAGCGTTGCTTTTTTAAAAACTTTTTAAAAATGTATTACAATTTATTCACTTTGTATCCCAGTTGTGGCCCCCCTCCCTTTCCCCCCCAATCCTGCCCTCCCTCCCTCTTCTCCTTCCATGCCCCTTCCCCTGTCCACTGATAGAGGTGATCCTCCTCTCCTTCCATCTGACCCTAGCCTATCAGGTCTCATCAGGACTGTCTGCATTGTCTTCCTCTGTGGCCTGGTAAGGCTGCCCCTGCCTCAGGGGGAGGTGATCAAAGAGCCAGATGCTGAGTTCATGTCAGAGACAGCTCCCACTTGGACACTGAGCTGCCATGGGCTACATCTGTGCAGGGGTTCTAGGTTATATCCATGCATGGTCCTTGGTTGGAGAATCAGTCTCAGAAAAGATTCCTAGGCCTAGATATTTTTGGTTCTGTTGCTCTCCTTGTGGAGCTCCTGCCTCTTCCAGGTCTTTCTATCTTTCCCTTCTTCCATAAGATTCCCTGCACTCTGCCCAAAGTCTGACTATGAGTCTCAGCATCTGCTTTAACACACTGCTGGGTAGAGTCTTTCAGAGGTTCTCTGTGGTAGGCTCTGTCCTGTTCCCCGTTTTCTCCCTCTTCTGATGTTTATCCCATTTGCCTTTCTGAATGAGGATTGAGCATCTTACCTAGGGTCCTCCTTCTTGCTTAGCTTCTTTAGGTACACAGATTTTAGTATGATTATAATATATTAGACACATATTATATGTCTAATATCCACTTATAAGTGAGTATATACCATGTGTATCTTTCTGCTTCTAGTTACCTCACACAGGACAATCTTTTCTAGTTCCATCCATTTGCCTGCAAATTTCATGATTTCCTTGTTTTTAATTGCTGAGTAGTATTCCATTATGTAAATGTGCCACAATTTCTGTTTCCATTCCTCAACTGAGGGACACCTGGGTTGTTTCCAGATTCTGGTTATTATGAATAAAGCTGTTAAGAACATGGCTGTGCAAATCTCCTTGTTGTATATTTGAGCATATTTTGAATATATGCCTAAGAGTAGTATAGCTGGATCTTGTTTCTTGGCAGACATCAATCAAGAACACTAAATCCAGGATGCAGAAGCTCCAACGGATAGAAAGACCTGGAGGGGACAGGAGTTCCACAAGGAGAACAACAGAACCAAAAAATCTAGACCCAGGAGTCTTTTCTAAGACTTATACTCCAACCAAGAACCATGCATGGATATAACCTACAAAAGGTTTAAGGTCCTTGATTTTCAACCATGCTTGTGTGTGTGTGTGTGTGTGTGTGTGTGTGTGTGTTTGAGTTTGAGCACATGCAGGTGCATGTATGTACATATGGAAGCCTGAGGTCAACCTCGGCTGTCATTCCTTAGGCTCCATCATCTTGCTTTTTGAGGCAGGATCTCCCAATGGCCTGCAGCTCTTACAAGTAGGCTCACATGGATCTGCCTGTCTCCAGCTCCCCAGAACTGGGATTACAAGAATACACCACAATGCCAGTCTCTTTCCGTGGATTCTGGGCATGGGCTCAGGTCCCAGACTTGTGTAGCGTAGTTTATCAGCTGAGCTGCCTCACCAGCAGTGCAGCTCTGCGGCACATTCGCCGTTGTCCACAGAAGGCTCATGGAGGTTTAAGCTCTGAAGCCCTGAAGAAAATGGTCACCCCATAAATTATACACATAAAATAAAATCATGTCATCTAGAAGATAGCTAATCCACCAGACTTGACATATATAATTTCTTTTATATTCTAAGCACTTTGCTCTTAAGATGTCTGAATTTAGAAGAAGCTAACATTTGCTGAGTTAGGAACCAAGTTTCAGGAAAGGCAATGTAATGCCTTCCATCATCTGGCATACAAAACACTATCCTTTTTACTGGGGGAAAAGCTGAGGATCAAAGATTTGGTATTCTACATCACCCAGAAGAGAAAAGCAGAAAGGACGTAGGGAGCCATGTCTGTGGTTTCTGGAGCCACTGGCACTTCCTGGCGTTCCAGTCTGCTGGCCTGTGGCACTGGCCAGAGCTGACTCTGCTAATTACAGCCTGGAATCCACCTCATCTTCCCCTGCAATGCCTCAATGCTTCTTAGACATAAAGACAGAGCACTTGAAGGACTTTCACATTAATCAAGAGCTTCACTCTCCCCTCCCCCACCAGAGTGGAGTGCAAGAGCCCAGTGGCTGAGAGCCAGCCTGAGTGGCTCCATAGAACACCCACACCTCAGGCCATCGGGCTCTGCCAAGCAAAGCCACCAGTCCTGCTCTGATGAAAGTGGTGGTTTTTCAAAGGCCCTTGTTTGAAGAGAAACAAAGAGCACTTAGCAGCCTGCTTTCTGATCCCAGTCTGTGTAAAGAAGGCACATTATAAAAACATTAGCGCTCAACCGGGGCTCCAGCAATCCCTGAGTGGATGGTGGGTGCAACAAGGGTGATTTGTCACAACTCAGCACCGCAGCTGGGCACCAGTGACTCTGTGCTCCTGAGGGCTACAGCCTGGCACCTCTGTACCCATGAATCACCTTATGTTAGGGTGAGTCACAGCCCTGAGTTGGGCATAGGAGATGGGCTCAAGAGTAGACGCTTCCAAAGTGAGCAGATGGCTTAACCGTGTTCCATGTGTGAGAGAGATCACGCCCAGCTAACATGAGCATTTTGACAGAGCACCAGATAACGAATTTATCAATCCTGCCTCGCTGACAGGAGCTGCCTGCTGGCCTCCACCCTTCACAGCATGGTGAAACCTTCCATTATTGAGGTCACAGATGTCAAAGCCTTCCCAGCACATATTCTAAAATGTCAAAAAGCACCCTCTGCATCTTTTTTCCCCTCAGAATAAATCCTCACTCTTTCAACACATATGGAGGGCAGCACAAGGAGGCTGGATTTTCCTTGAAAAAAGAAAATGAGTGGCATGGCCCTGCTATAAGAGCAGCCTGGGGAAAAGCCCTGGTTCTAGGAGACAGTGTCCTTCTAGGTGAATGAACTCCATTTGCTGAGAGAAGGAGAGAAAGAGAAAACGCTATGACCTGAGAATTAGAACCTGAGACTGGGTCACTGTGTTATGGGCTTTATTACAGTGGGGTTTTGGTTTTAAATGAAAGCCACCGGCTGGAGACCATGGCCAGAGATAGGCCAGTTGTCCAACACACCCTGGGTGCTATTGTCTGTACTTCAACAACAATAAATAACCTGTGCAGTGAAACCTGCCTCTACCACCTACAGGAAACATCACAAATACTGTATAAAGTGTGATAGAGAAATTACCAGGAGAAAATCTAACTGATTGTAAATAAGTGCATATGTATGGCTCGTTCTTCGTAGCCACATGAAATAGATGCCCATCTCTCTCCCTGAACTGTCCTGACCACAGTTCATTTAACCATGGAGAATTTAAAATTGGGGCTGGCCTCATCCAGAAGCATCTAATGTGGAGAGCCTGGTGACTGTGTTCAGGAAATCAGAGGATAAAAAGGAGGAAAGGAGGGAAGCCAGGAGACAGCCAGGAGGAAGACAGGTCAAGCAGAAGGGCAAATGACAGGAGCACAGCCTAAGAAGAAATTCATATTAGTTATGTTTATTTCCCTGTGATCAAAGCTACCAGAGGCAGCTTAAAGGAGGAAGGATTTCCTTGGGCACATAGTGCGGGTGAAGGTAGCCCATTGTAATGGGGAAGGCGAACACTAAATCCAGGATTTAGTGTTCTGGATTATATAGTAATGGCATGAACAGCTTAACCCATGGCTCATGACACCAACTAGGAAGTAGAGAAAAGGGAACACCAATGATCACAGCTTTGTTCTTTTCCTCTTTTGAATTCAGTTTGTGACTCTAGCCTGTGGGGTGGGTTTATCCACATCTTGGATGGTTCGCCCCTCCTCAGACATATCCAAAGAAGTGGTTCATTAGTGAGCCAGGCGTTCCTTAGTCTAATCAAAACCATCATCAAACTTAAGCATCATACAGTGTCTCTACAGGAAGGTGCAGAGAGAACAGGGGGAGAGGTGTATCTTCAGAGAGAAGACCCAAGAACTCTGGGTCCCAGGCAGGATGTGTTCGCATGTGACACCACCCTGTATGGAAGGGCAAAGTTACACACTAGGCGAGGTGCCAGAGTCTGTCCCCTGCCACTGTGTAACTCACAGCATTTGGAATCCAAACCATAGCACAAAGTATGGAACTTGTTGACTGAAGGATCCTGAGGTGACTTCACATTTCTATAAATCAGTTGTTTTTCCAAGAAAAATCCTGAGTGAGTTGGAATAGAGGAAAGACAAATAAAAAGGACAAATGTGATCTGTGTGTTTGTTCTTCTCTAAATCAAATCTCAGTTTTGCTTCTGATAAAATACCTATTAAATATCCACTCACCTTGAAAGACAGACGCTCAACTAAAACAAAGAGCAATGTTCTGCATTGCTCAAAATGACTTCCCGGGAAGCCGTGCCCCCGTGGATTCTACTAATTCCCATAGCATTACAACTGGATCTTGAGCTAGCACTATTCCTAACTTTCTGAGAAAGCTCCAGATTGATTTCCAAAGTGGTTGTACAAGTTTACTTTCCCACCGGGAATGGAGGAGTGTTCCCCCTTTCTCCACATCCTCTCCAGCTCAACTATAAAACAAGGACATTTGCTCAATCATGTTTGTAGCAGCTTTATTTGTAATAGCCAGAACCTGGAAACAACCTTGATGTCCCTCAACTGAAGAATGGATACAGAAATTATGGTATATTTACACAATGGAATACTACTCAGCAATTAAAAACAAGGAAATCATGAAATTTGCAGGCAAATGGATGGAATTAGAAAAGATCATCATCCTGAGTGAGGTAACCCAGAAGCAGAAAGACACACATGGTATATACTCACTTATAAGTAGATATTAGACATATGGAATAATTATACTAAAATCTGTATACCTAAAGAAGCTAAGCAAGAAGGAGGACCCTAGGTAAGATGCTCAATCCTCATTTAGAAATGGGATAGACATCAGAAAAGGGATAAAACAGGGAACAGGACAGGAGCCTACCACAGAGGACCTCTGAAAGACTCTATCCAGCAGGGTATTAAAGCCCCATAGCCAGACTTTGGGCAGAGTACAGGGAATATTTTGGAAGAAGGGGGAGATAGAAAGACCTGGAAGGGACAGGAGCTCCACAAGGGGGGCAACAGAAGCAAAAAAAAAAAAATTCTAGGCCCAGAGGTCTTTTCTGAGACTGATACTCCAACCAAGGACCATGAATGGATATAACCTAGAACCCCTGCACAGATTACAGATGTAGCCCATGGCATCTCAGTGTCCAAGTGGGTTCCCTAGTAAGGGGAAAAGGGGCTGTCTCTGACATGAACTCAGCAACTGGCTCTTTGATCACCTCCCCCTGAGGTAGGGGAAGCCTTACCATGCCACAGAGGAAGACAATGCAGACAGTCCTGATGAGACCTAATAGGCTAGGCTCAGATGGAAGGGGAGGAGGACCTCCTCTATCAGTGAACAGGGGAAGGTGCATGGGAGGAGAAGAGAGAGGGAGGGAATTACAGGTGGGATACAAAGTGAATACATTGCAATAAATAATAAATAAAAATTTAAAAAGTACTCTAAAAATAAAATAACATTACAAATAATAATAAAGTAAATGACATTACAGCACTGACTGACATCAAAGGACTGGACACAGAAGCCCAAGAATAAGAACGGGGCAAGATTAAGAACATTTTAATATTGACAACTGACTTTAAGTCAGTTGATATTAAAAAGTTAGAATGGAAGGGTAGAAATATTATCTCCATTCTGTCAAGATAAATTTGAAGGCATTAAATTTTTCTAAGCCTCAGTTTCTCAATAATACAACAAGGATAGTGGTCCTCTTTTCCTCTGTCCAGGACCTAACATGGTTCTTAGCAAGAAAAAGACATTCAGGTTCATCTTTCCTGGATCGTGGCAGGGCATTTGTGATGCCTTACCAGATTCTCAGCATACAGTTCTTTGTGTCACCTTCATAACAAGCTGGCAAGGATGATAACTGATTTACCCAAAGAATATGTAAAGGTGAGAGAGGTTTCATAGCTGGTTGAGTCATTGGGTGGGGAGGAGACATTTAGATGAAAGTTGTAAAGTGTCACAACCAACAATTTCTAGTCACTGTGTGCAGAATGATCTATCTTTGCACCTCCTGGTAGAGTTCTGGTGGGCCCTACCCAGGGGTACATCTGTAGAGAATTTGGGGGGAACATAGTAACTAGCCAGTCTGTAAGAGTTGGGATAAGGCATGTGAGAACAGAGATCGCAAAACACAGATGCTTGAGAACCAGTGAAGTGGAGACCTTCTAGACAAACCACAGGAAGACTGTGCAGATGCAGCCTGGATGGTGCCTTCTGCTGGCCTGTCAGATCTGTGGCATTATTTATTACACTACACGTGTGTTGTTTACCACAAGTCTGAAAGATCTTGATGGAATTGTCTATCAATGCTATCACCTTGGGGAGTAATTCTGAATAAAAGTGGCTATTTTTCTTTATTAGTGAGGTTGAGGAAACTCTCTGAGAGCCAACAGATGCGAATCTGAAATTTATTTTGTAGACAAACAAACTCATCGCCTTGGAATTGCACTCTCTTCTTTGTACACATGAATTTTCACTTAGTTATTTACTCTCACTATATTATTGCTAAAACACAATTCAGTTTTGTTTTATTCATGCTAACTGGACTATGTGCTTATTCATAAAATGAGAAATTTCACATTTTGGATTGAAAAATAATTTCCAAATTATTTATTCTAACACCTCTTTTGGTAATAAAACCAGAGCATATTATGCTATTAATAACTTTTGATATTAAATACCTTTTACTTATTTAAAATATGATTTTTTAAGCAGGGCATGGTGGCACATGATTTTAATCCTAGTACCCAGGACGCGGAGGCAGGTAGATCTCAGTGAGTTTAAGCCTACTTTGGTCTAATAGTGAGTTCAAAGCCAGTGAGGGATACATAGTGAGACAGTCTCAGAAAAACAAAACAATTTATTTATTACTATAATTTTAAATGATTGTATAGCAGGCTACAAGCTGTGTTTTTAATAAGTCCCTATCCTCTATAACAATTCATAATTTAGGATAAAATAAAAAATAAGCCCATCCATTATTAGTCATTTATGTAATTAATTTACATAATCCCAATAATATAAGAGGTTAAGGGTAAGGCCAAAAGATCTCAAGATTAATGTCAGTTGGGAAAGCTATAAAGTTCAGTGCTAGTCAGAACAACTCACTGAGACCCTGTGTCAACACTTTATATAAGACTAATTTGTATTCTATGTATACATGTGGCTAAAGATGCAGCTTGGTAGAATACTTTCACCTATCACACACATTATACTATATTCAATAACATTACCACAAAAATAAAGGCATGAACTGTTGGCGGGGTATAGAGGTGCAGGGAGTGTAAGCCAGGAGCATGGAAGCTGGAGGTAGACAGCATCCCTCACAGAAAACCTTTACCAAGTCCAGACCCAAGCTTTTGTTGTTCTCTGTGACCAAGCTCCAGATGCCATAAGCATAAGTTTGATGCTTATGGCTATTAGACTGCACCTACTAGGTCTCATCAAGTCTTCTCTTTCTTCCAAATCTCCTGGGAACATTAAAGGAAAGAACCAAACTGTTCTCAGCATCTCCATCATAGCATCATAGATGCTAATTGATTCAAACTAGCCTTCCCTTGTAGAACTACAACCAGGGAAAAGGAAGTCCAGCCACTCATTTCCCTCAGCCTTCCAGGTTTCACACGCTTATAAATTCTCTTTGTCAAGGACCATGGGGTTGACAGAAATGAAAATGCCTTGTCAATAATAGCAGTGAATTATAATAAGAAATGCCTTTGTATGGAATTCAAAAAGAAGGTTGAGGTAAGGAGTAAAGGTATTACAATGGGGAATTATTACCCCATTGATTGCTTTGAAAACCACATTGTTTTAAATTCTTATTTGCACAAGAAACAGCATAGTCTCAGGGCTGGACTTTGATTTCTTCTGTCTAATAATCCCAGATATAATTGCAAAACACATACACACAGAGACAGACACACACAGACACAAATACCCCACAGCATGTGACTGTCAACTGCCAAGTCGGCCATCTTTGCTTTCCCAAAGGAAACACGCATTCTTGGCAACACTTAATCATTAGAGACCTTCCCCAAATACTGGTTTCCCATGGAAAATTTAGACAGATTGGACACACAAAGTGCCACTGCGTCTCAGTTTGTGTTGAACATTTTGCTGGGTTGGAACAGACCTGGATGCCTAGGAGGCAGCTTTTTCAGTGGCTGCTCTAATAAACAGTGGTAACCAAGACCCCACAATGTGTTCCCTGCCGATAAAAATGATATGACTCTTTCCCATCCTTTCCACGGAAAGCAGGTACAAATGAACCACTAGATCCTAGCAAATAGCAAGTTCTCTACATTGTATTGCTTCTTTCTAACACCCACTCTGCCCATAGAAACCGGCAGAAACCTGTTCCGTTTGAGTTCTGAAGAGGGAAATTTACAAGCACGTCACACAATAGGCAGTCTGGGGGAGAAAGTGTGTGAGAGGGCATAACACCTCTTGCAGCCTGACCCAGTGTGGAAAGTCTGCTGTGTGCTCTTGCTTCTTGCAAGACTATTGGCTCATGTCTGTTTGTTTGTTTTTCTCTCTTCTTCCACTGAATTGACAGGGTCAAATGGTGTTTTTCTCAATTGTAATCCATACTGAAGATTTGGTTTGAAATGAATGCTTCATATCCCAGCAATCAATGCAAAAAAAAAAAGAAAAGAAAAGAAAAAAGAAAATTTCCCACTCCTGCCTCTAGTCTACCTGATGTCATTTCACAGGGCTAGCCAGGTGTGGTGATAGTCTCCTGTAGTCACAACACTCCTGTTGGGAGTTTGAGCCCAACCTGGGCTACATAATAAGACTTCTGAGTTAAAACAAACCAAAAACAAAACAAACAAACAAAAAAGTTGGGAGGGCCTAAGTAAAAGCACTTGAAGTTGTCCTTCTGTTTCCACATGAATGTGCATACATGTGTGCATGGCATACACACACACATGTACTTTCACAAAGAACATACACATACACACCAGCTTCAGTCCATCTAAAGATAATGCAAGTTTGAAAGGAAGAAGTGTGTGGTTTCAGTCCCACAACACCAATAAAAAAAATCAGATTTGTTTTTTCTTTATAATGGATTTAGAAGTTGGTGGTGAACAAACTTAAAAATCAGTAACAACAACAACAAGCAGTAAAATGTCTTGGTAACAGGCATAGTTTTCATGTGCATTTGAGTTCATTCTAAATGCAAATACCAGGAGCAGCAAGTCTTGATAATTCTTGCATGGCCCCTGTGGGGATTTGAATGAAAAACAAAAAATTCCTCATAGCTTATGTACTTGAGCACTTGATCTCCAGTTGGTTGTGCTATTTGAGGAGACTGTGGACCCTTTGGGAGGTACAGTTTTGCTGGGGGAAGTATGTCAATGGCCACTAGGCATGGGCTTTGAAGATTCATAGTTTTGCCTCACTTCCTATGCTCTTAAATATGCTACCTATCTATCTATCTATCTATCTATCTATCTATCTATCTGTCTGTCTGTCTGTCTGTCTGTCTGTCTGTCTATCTATCTATCTCTATCATAAATGTGATCAACCAAGGTGATTCACAACTTGAGTTCCAGTACTTGGAAGACAGAAACAGAATCAATGAATTTCTGTGAGTTCAAGCTGATCTACAAAGCAAGTTTCAGACCAGCCAGGGCTATACAGTAAGACCCTATCAAAAAGCGAGGTGAGAGGAAGAGTGAAATGAGATCAGCCAGCTTTCTGCTTCCGCTACTATACCTGCATCTTCCCATGCCTTTCCCACAATTACAGATCTATCTCTCTGAAACTGAAAACCAGAAATAAATGCAGGAATGTCCTCATTAATATCGATGCAACGAGGCCTCTGCAGGTCCCTCAAAATCTGTAGTTTCATAACAACCATTAGTTTCCAAGATAGCCCTTCTGCCTTCCCTGCCAAGCTGCAAAGAACCCTATGCAGCAGTCTTAGAGTGCAGGCGAATGTCAGTACAAGAAGAATTGGGTCTTAAATATCCCAGCCAAAGTCCACTGCCCTGGCTATTCTCTTCACTGTTAGGGAGAAAAGCCCAAGATGCTGATGGACACTCCATGGCAGAGGCATTAAAGTTCCTTCACCTCTCTCTTTCAACAAAAGTTCAGTTTAACTGCCACTTAAAAATAGGCCTGACTGTTATATTCCTTTTACTAGTTGAAGTGAATGTCACTGAGTATCACAGACTCCTTAGCTACAGGTTGCAGGTTTATTGCAGATAGAAACCAGGTCACAGTGGAGCAGAGAGAGGAATAGAACATCTGGTATACCTCTGATGACATCACCCAGACTTCTGCTAACTGAGAATCTGTTGACCTTCCTCACCATTATCTTCTTTCTCATTAGTCTCTCCCATAACTATTTAAGATTGCCATCCACTTTCTTGAAAATCCAACTTCAGCACCATTTTCTGATCCTCACCCCCACTTGAATATAAGCCACGTGTGGGAAGTGTGGGCCAAGTGCCAGGTATGTAAAATGAGGTTAAAAAAAAAACATTATACAGATCAATTGTCAGTCTGGGAGGCCACTCCTCTCTTCCACATATTGAGCTAGCAGCTGTTTATGGAGCTTCAGCTACTGCCAGGTTTTGTGCTGATCATAGGGATGTGGCCATTGTACTTGTGTAGCTGTTATCAAGAAGTTTAAGATAAAAGTCAGTCATTTGTGTTCTGTATCTAACCTATGCTGCTCTTCCTGGCCTCTACCTAGAAAACTCTTGTACTGAGCTATAACTCAGTGCTTCATCTGATTTCCAAAGTGAATTTGAACACTCCCCTTTCATCCCTCACATCATTCACCTGTCATACCTCACTGGAATTTGCAAACACAACCGCTTGCCACATGGCCAACCTCTGAAGGACGAGCTCTTCCCCTTCCTCATACTGACAAGGGTAGTGCCTATGGAGTCACTCCTCTTCATTGTTTGAGTTAGGTGTCATTGTGTTTTAGAGATACGTCACAAGAAGATATGAAAAACATATTCGGATGCCCCTACTCAACAATGTACTATATATTCCATAGAATAGTCTTTCTATAGGTACATGTATGTGTGTGTACATATGCATGAGTGTGAAGGAGTACATGTGTGCAGATGTCTATGCATACATGTACACATGTATGGAGATAAGAGTGGAAAAGTCAAAGATTGTTCCTCAGGATCCATCCACCTAAGGTGACTCATTCATTGGCCTGAAGCCTACTGAGGAGGTTAGTCTGACTGGTCAGAGAACCCCAGGGGTCCTTCCCTCTCTCTCTCTTCATCCCTGGTGTTGGGATTATATGTAAACACCATCATTTCTGGTTCTGTTTTGCTGGTTCTGGAAAGTGAGCTCAGTTTACGTTTGCAAGACAAGTTATTTTCCAACCGAGCTATCACTGTAGCTCTCATGGCAACATCTATACTGATCATCAGGTAACTAGATAAACCACTCCACTTGAAAATTTACTGAAGGTCTACAACTTCAAGCACCATGCCAGTCAAGAGTGTGTGTGACTACATGTAGTGTGTAGGACACAGGGCACTGGGAAGCTATGCAAACAAGGATGCCTGCATGCGGGAAAGTCACAATCTAGAGAGAAATTTAAGTAATAGATATTATTCAAGTTTCTATTTTCATCCCCTACAGAAAAATCTCAAATCACTGGAGATAGTTATAAATATAAAAAGAAATGTCTGTCTTGTTTCAAGGTTCATTTTTAGTACTCTGTCCTCGAATTCTTTATGTTAGCTTGTTAATGTTGCTTCTGCTATGAAGATAATATTTGACACATGGTTATGCTGAGATCTTTGGTCCCATCTGTGCCTCTGGGTATAAGGAGCTGAGATTGCTTTTGTTATGGTATTTGAAATCAGTCTCTGAAATACTGATTTATTTATTTATTTTTGCATTTTACTGTTTCCCTGTGTTGGGATCTATTCTATCCTCAGACTCTTTCTATTGCATAGTTCTTTACCTAAAGGGAAACAAAGTCACAAAGTAGGGAAGGAAAATCAAAGCATACTCTTTCCAGGAGTTTGCCCATCATTGCACTGGATAAAGTAGTAAGTCTGTTTTACTGAGAACTTCCTAAGCATCAGTTTTCTGTGTATGACATTGCCTTTGTTGGAAGGGATGACAAGAAAAACAGAAGAATGTCTCCAGGGGAAAACCTTTTCTATCCCTGGGATGAAATGCCATGACTAAGGAAACTTACAAAAGGAATGGTTTATCGTGGGCTTGCAGTTCCAAGCAGAGAAGAATCCATCACTATCAAGGCAGTTTAGCATGGTAGCAAGCACTGGGAAAGGCAGAAAAAACAGCTAAGAGCTTATACCTCAAACTTCAAGCATGGGTAATGTAAATATATATTTTTAAAGACAGGGTCTCTCAGTGAAACTGGAGTCATTAACTCATATATGCTAGCTGTCCAGCAGTGAACTCCTGGGATCTGCCTGGCTCTGCTTTCCCTAGTGCCGGGATTACAGGTACCTCTACCTTATCTGGCCTTTCCAAACTCTCTAGGTTTGAACTCAACTCCCTGCTCATGCAGCTGTGCCTTGTGCCCACTCTCCAAACTTTCCTTGTACTCCCCAGTTCAAAATTATCATCTGGGGCCCATTAGCTACTGCTGCTATTCTGAGAGCTGAAAGAAGGGACCTTCTGTATCCTTGAAGAGGACACACAGTGTTGTACACAAATGCTGTTACTATCAGGGCAACTGTGTGAGCAAATCCTAAATGGCAGGCCCCAGCCAGAAACTTCTCTCCCCACTTCTTCCACTGTAGCATCCCCTTTGCATGGCTGTCTGCAGAACTTTGATAACAGTGCTGCTCAGCCCATCCTTTCTTTACAGGAGAGCCTGCGTGGCATCATCCTCTTTTCCAAAACACCAGTATCTTAGTCATTTACAGTGTGTCAAAGCCAATTATGCTTTAGCCACCGAAGAGCTTCCAGTGAAAATCAAAAGCTGGGCCCTCAGGGACATTCTTTTAGGCAAAGGGTATCAGGAAATTCCTTCTCCTGTAACAATAACTCACTGTGAGTTTGAAATATTAACTAGGTTAAATAGCAGGCAATATGTATGCAAAAATATGTATTTTTTGGTGTGAGATGGGAAAATGCAAGTTTCTTGGGAGTGGGCTATACAAAACACCTCAGTATTACAGTGGAATGAAGTACACCTGGCAAGAATACAATGCCTGTTTCTAGGTAAGGAAGACCAATGACGCAAACAATGCCACTGGGGGCCACATGAGAAGGGCACACACGCAGAAGATACAGATATCTAAGGACTCAAATGATAGACACCTCCTAACTTGCATCTACACAGATTACAGGACATGAAGGTGAGACAGGAAACACACTCGTTGTACTGCCCAAAGGAGCAAACAAACCAAGTTCACAGATATGTACAGGGTGAAGAATTTGAAACCTCTGCATCTTTCTGTGTGGAGTAGACAAAACCACTAAGAGACGATAATGATATCCACGGAGTTGCTTTACTGTATGAATATCCTAATGCTCAGTCAGGCGTGATCTCTCAGGCAAATGACCCTGGGATGTTACAGATGTTTCCAGTCAGCTTCAGTGTGCTTGGAGGAAAAAGGAGTCTGACCACAGAGGCACATTCACTGTTACCTGGAAGCTGAAGACTGTCATCTGTCGCAGAGCAGTACGGCACGTAGAACCCTCCATGCCAGGCTGACTGGTGTTAGCTCTTTAGAAGGCTTCATCTCACATGTCCTTAGTGTTCCCGCTTCATTATAAAACTCTTCGCAGAGCTATGAAAATGTGTCCTTATATTTAACCAATTCCTACTCAATCCAAGTAAAACTGCAGGAATGACATTGAACACTCTTTACCATGACATAAATATCACATTTATACAGATGTCTTTGGGTTTGTTTTTTTTTTTTTTTTTAATTTTTTAAAGTAGGGAATACCCTAGAACTCACTGGTACAGGAGACAACTTCCTGAACAGAACACCAACAGCACAGGCTCTAAGATCAACAATCAATAAATGGGACCTCATGAAACTGAAATGCTTCTGTAAAGCAAAGGACACCGTCATCAAAACAAAATGACTGCCTACAGACTGGGAAAGAATCTTCACCAACCCTTTATCTGACAGAGGACTAATATCCAGTATATGTAAAGAACTAAAGAAGCTGAAAAGCAATGAACCAAGTAATCCAATTAAAAAATGGGGAACAGAGCTAAACAGAGAATTCTCGATAGAGGAATATTGAATGGCAGAGAAATAAAGAAATGTTCAACGTCATTAGCCATCAGGGAAACCCTGAGATTTCACCTTACACCCATCAGAATGGCCAAGATGAAAAACTCAAGTGATAACACGTGCTGGAGAGGTTGTGGAGAAAGAAGAACCCTCCTCCACTACTGGTGGGAATGTAAACTTGTACAACCACTCTGAAAATCAATCTGGCACATTCTCAGACAACTAGGAATAGTGCTTCCTCAAGATCCAGCTATACCACTCCTAGGCATATATCCAAAAGAGGCTCAAGTATATAATAAGGACATTTGCTCAACCATGTTTGTAGCATGGTTGCTTTATTTGCAATATCCAGAAGCTGTAAACAACCCAGATGCCCCTCAACTGAAGAATGGATACAGAAATTGTGGTACATCTACAAAATGAAATATTACTCAGCAATGAAAAACAAGGAAATTTGCAGGTAAATGGTGGGACCTGGAAAGGATCATCTTGAGTGAGCTATCCCTGAAGCAGAAAGACACACATGGTATATACTCAGTCATATAGACATGTAACATAGGATAAACCTAGTAAAATCTGTACATCTAAGGAAACTAATCAAGAGAGGACCCTGACTAAAGTCCTCAATCCCCATCCTAAAAGGCAAAGAGCAAGGACATCAGAAGAAGAAGAAAACAGGAAACAACCTAGAAACCTGCCACAGAGGGCCTCTGAAAAGCTCTTCCCTGCAGACAATCAAAGCAGATGCTGAGACTTATGGCCAACTGTTGGGCAGTGTGCATGGAATCTTATGTAAGAAATGGGAAATAGTAAGATCTGGAGAGGACAGGAACTCCACAAGGAGAGCAACAGAACCAGAAATTTGAACACAGGGGTCTTCCCAGAGACTCATACTCCAACCAAGTACCAGGCATGGATATAACCTAGAACCCCTGCACAGATGTAGCCCATGGCAGTTTAGTGTCCAAGTGGTTACATAGTAATGGGAAGAGGGACTGCCTCTGACATAATCTGATTGGCTTGCTCTTTGATCACCTTCAATATATAAACAGCAAGTGGATTCATAGAATTTGAAAATAAAACTCTTTTACATACTTTGATAATCTATGAAAATTAATGATGAGTTATTTGATCCCCTTTTATCCTCCACAAATATGCATACGTTACAGTTATTATTATTATTATTATTATTTTGCATTGTAAGATTAAGTCCCAAGTATTATTTTAAAAAGAAAGAACTAGCCAATTGTATACTGAAATTGTGATCAAGATCTCTGGACAGCTAACTATAAAGCTGACCCCAGGATCACGTGATTTTCAAATCTTTTTACTGTGTTGACTTATTTATTGGGAGAGTGGTGCACATGTCAGAGTACACACTCAGGGTCAGAAGACGTAGTCGGCATTTGCTACTTTGTGGATTCCTTGCTCTCTTCCACCCTTCTCAACCGTTATCCAACCATTCCCACCACCAAATGCTTGGTAGGTGAGAAAGCAGGATAGAGGGAAAAGCGAGCAATGTTATCGTTGGACTACTTGGGGGTTTCAAGTTCCTTAGGGCAAGTTTGATCCTCACTGTCAGGATATTCAATTTCCTCTTCTTGTGTCTTTGTGTATGACTACTTGAGAAACCCCGACAAACTGCAACAACAGTAAACCAGCAACCACGAGCCGCAGCAGGAGGAGGAGGATCAGCAGCAGCTGCCACCTCAGACCCTCTCAGGACCTCTCAAGGGTCTCCAGAGTTCCAAATGTCATACACTTGCAGAAACTATCTCCAGCTGGCAAAACCACTCTTCTGCTAGAGCATGAGGCAAATCAGAGCTGCTGTGAACAATCCGAAGCAGTCCCGTATCCCTCACCTAGGATTAAAATAAAAACATACTCCCATCACATTTCTGTGTTTTTAAAGAAACCCAGGGCTCTTACTACAAGAGGGCGAGGTCCAGGAGCTGGGTCCCTCCATTAACTAGGTGAATCCCAGGGATGGTACTCAGTCTTTATCTGCTAAGCCACTTGCCTTCTCAACACATGACTTTAAAAATTAATTGATTCAGATATGTACATGGAATGGTAGACTAGGAAAGTGAGAAAACCCAAAAGAATAGAGGGCCAAAGCTGAATCTTTGTCAGCAGTGTGCAGTGGGAGAGGAAAAAGAAGGCAAGGTCAGCCCCAAATTAAAAATCTCTGTAACAATGTGTCTGTGTCCCCACAATTCATGTGCTCAAATCTTAAATCCCATATGCAGTAGTAGAAGGTGTCTTGGGGTGATGTGATCACAGGATATTATTATCAGTATTTTTGTTGTTATTGTTTTAATGTTATTGTGATTGTTCTCGTTCTCACGATAAAGTTCCCAAGAGAAGCTTCTCACTTTTCTACCACGTAAGGGCATGGCAAGAAGTCAGCAATGGCAGATCAAAGTGAGACTTCTCCATATGACCATCTGCTGGTATGTTGAACTTGGACATGTAACCTCCAGAACTGTGAGGCACCTCTGTGGTTTACAGGCACCCAGTTCACAGTCTTCCCTTGTGTCAGTAAGAATGGATCGGCACACTACCTTTTGTTGAATTCTTTATGACTGATTGCAAATATTAAACTCCAAGATAACATTGTTAGTTCTTCAAGGGCTACAGAGCATATTTGCTGTATCTTGGCTCAACTGATGAAGTTCAAAGTAATCCAAGTGCAGTTGCATCTAAGGCAGATAATCACTACTTCCATATTTAAAAATGAAGGAAAGAACAAAATTCCTAAGTTACAACTGGGGAGATTAGACAACAGACCAAAGCACAGAGACTACATTCTGAGGCCCCGGGCATGTTACTTTCCATCTACACTGTTTCAGAACCCTTTCCTGATTTAGCAGGGCAGAGAGCAAGCAAAGATTGGTACATTTTTATCTCACTCTCTCTCTCTCTGGATTCTGCCTGGGCATGACATTTGCAGTTCAGGATGGATTCTTGGTCTCCAACTGGTCCTGGAAGTGCAGAGCATCGTGGGAGCCAAGAACACCTTCTGCCCTCTGATTTGGGCACAGCAGTGGCCACTTCACTCAGATGCGTGCCTCCCAGCAGTCATTCCTGCCTGAGGGCCCTCAGACTGGCATGCGGCAATATGCTCTACCTGGGGCTACACCTGAGACCATATGGACTTTTAGCTGCTGCACCATCCAGGGCTTGCCTTCAGAATGCAGAGGACCAGATGGAGCAGACAATACCTGTGTGAGCCCGTCTGATCAGCTACTGCACCATCCAGGGCCCGCCTGCACAACGCCAAGCACCAGATGGAGCAGACAATACCTGCGTGAGCCTAGCTGACTTACGCTGCTGGGGCCTTGGTGTGAAGAAAATGGCAGACTATAAACATTTAAATAATAATCCCACAACACATGCTGATTCCTTTCCGCCAGGGATGGTTATGGGAAACATAAACTTGCTTTGGAGTAGGACTAAACTTTTTTTTTTTTCCTTTCGGAAAACATAAGTCAGAGGATTAAAATTGGACAGATCTGAAACTTGTCAAAGTAACTTCTAGATTTCAGGCCCAGGCAACTAAAAGAAAAGAATAACCACAAGTCAAAATGAGAGATGAGGGTGGGTAGAAAAAGTTTGGAAGAAAGAATGGGAATTTGGGTTTGCATTAAATTAGGTTAGAGGAAGGAATGATGATACTGGACCTTGACACTTCTATTTTCCTTCAAAGCGTGTGCTCATTCTCATGGCTGAACCTCTCTCTGTTGGTTGGGTTATTGCAATAACTTCACAGCTGTGCTCCCTGATTCGCATTTTTCCTAATACCATGGATGATTGATCAACTTAGAGCATGACTCAGAACATGCCATCTGTCCGCTGCATCTCCTAGTGGCTTCTTAGTCCAGTCAGCATAGAGCCAAAGTTCACAGGCCTTGAACCTACATATCCCTGTTACCTTAGCTGCTGTTAAGATCTCTTTACCATTCCTCCCTTAGCTACCCTAGGTTCCTTCACATGCAGGGGTTCCTCTAGGTTCTGGAATTCATCCTTAGTGTAATTTGTATATTATAAATATTTTCCCCATGTACAGATTATCTGTCTTTAAGATGACTCTGATTCACATAATGAATGTCAATACTGCAGCAGAAGGAAGACTGTCACCTGAAGTAAGGAAGTAGGTGGAGGCCACGGGATGAAGGTGAAAAGCTTTGGCTGCTGTAGTCTAGAATGCTTGTGAGACCAGCAATATTTGATGACTGAATTTTGAAGACTACATACAAAAAGGAGTCAAACTCACAAGGCAAACAGAGTCTGGGGTGGGAAGTGAGGGGCACTCCTCCAGGAATCCCGATCTCCCAAGTGCTACCAATTTTGAGAAATGGAAATTAAGAATCTGTCCAAAAGAGGGAAACAAAGAGTGGGTCTATTTCTCTCAAAGGAACACAATTCTGTTAGGCATCACTGCCCAGAAACCAAACTGTGGGTCTATAGGGTCTGGACTTAAAAACCCAGTTCCCTTGTGGGGATACCCTTGACGATCAAATAGACAACCAGCCAGCTAGCCCTACCTCATGGGATTCCCACACAAGAGAAAAGGCAGGGGCTAAGACTTTGGAGAGATGAGTTTATGAGCAAAATCACAAAACTGAGAAGTTACCATCTGCAGTCAGTTAAGGAGCACTGGAGGGCATTATATTAAGTGAAATGAGCAGAAAAGGAAAAGCAGACAATGTTTTCCCTTTTGCATGGATGTTAAGAAAGAAAAGCATGGAATTGACAATAGAACAGTGAGAACCAAAGGCTAGAAAATGGAGGCGGAAAAGGCTTGGAAAAGGATGCTGGAGGACATGATCAAAGGCATGCTGGGTACATGTCAGGCACCAGGCCATGTGAACATGTTCAACTCAGATTAGCTCGGACACATTAACTCAGATTGAGTGATATGACACATAGTTCTGGGTGATGGATCCGTCAATAAGAGCATTTGGTCTCTAAACATAAAGATCCATGTTTGCAATTCTAGAAACAACATAAAAAGTTGGGTATAGCTGTAAGTGCCTGTGTTGGGGGGCAGGATATAGGTAGATACCTCGAGTTCACTGACCATTCAGGTTAATGAAAGACAGTGAGCATACAGATCAGTGAGAGATGCTGTCTCAAGGAAGTAAGATAGGGAGCCAAAGAGGAAGACACCAGAAATTGTTCTCCAGTTTTCACATGCACTCACACAGGCATGCACACACACACACACACACACACACACACACACACACACACATACACACGGGAAGGGTGGGGTTATAAATGTTTATGACAGAAAATACCAAAAGAAGGGCTAAAGAGCCTCATGTACTGAAAATAATGAAACATAAATCTAAAGGTCATAAGCCAAGAAGATACTTTAAAAATAAGTTTTCCAAAAACCTCTATTAAAAAAAAAAAAACACTGTGTAAAAACACTAAGCCAACTTAAAAACATCAAACAGAACATTTTCCCAATCAAGAGCATAGAAATTAAGCCTATGCTATACTGAATAAAATGTAGTGGTGGAAACATGGTTAAACAGAGTATTAGTAAATTGGTAGGTGAAGCTGCAGAAATCACAAAAGAAACAGTGAAGTTCTTACAGAAAATGAAACAGATTAAACAGGATACTCAAGAGGCCGTGGCTACTAAGAGAAAAAGCCACAAGAGGACAAAAGAAGGGGGGATAATGGAAACAGCTAAGAATATCCCAGGATTCATGAGAAAAACAAGTTCTAAATTGAGTAAGTAAAGTGGTACTTCCCCCTAGTTGATCTGCCCACTTTTGTAGGATTCATATTTTAAAAATGTGACACAGTATTCACAGTGCATGAATGAGTAATCAAGAAAAATTATACGTTTCTCCTGTCTTAGTAGAAAACCATTTCACCAGTTTCTTATGTACTCTCCCAGAAGCACCGTATTCATGTACAAGTAAGTATGTGTACATTAATCCAGTAATCCACAAATGAGCACCTCCCCTCTGTGTGTGTGTGTGGTGTGTGTGTGTGTGTATGGTCATGCTTGCCAAGGCAAGTGTGTGGAGATAAGAGGTTAGCTTGTGGGAGGTGCCTCTCTCCTCTCACCTTATGGGTTCCAGCAATTAAACTCAAGGCATCAAGCCTCCATGGCAACCACTTTAGCTTACTAAGGCATCTCAGTGGCTCACACTTACAATTTTAGTTAACAATATAGACTACTATACTAACTTACTGCTTAAATATTTTTAACAACATTAAAACTGCTCAAAGAGGAAATATAAAATTTACTCACCATTTTAATGGATACAAAGATTTCGGTTGTGTTGATGGGTAAGAATGCTCTTTGTGGTGACAGGGTACACTGGAGACTGAAATCAGGACCTCCCAAGGCTAAGCACAGGCTCTGCTACTCACATGCAGTACAGCCTTAATGTACTTTTCTGTTGGTGAGATAAAATACTACAACTAAAAATGACTTAGGAGAAAGGGTTTATTGTGGCTTAGGGTTCTAGAGAGAAGAAGGCAGCCAGAGCAAAAGACTGAGTGATCAGCTCTTCAACTACAGACACAAAGCAGAACAGGAAAACTGGAAGTGGGGGGAGGCTATGAACATTCAAAGCCATCCCCATCAATACACTTCCTCAAAGGCTGCACCGCCCTATACACTCCCAAACTGCATTACCAACTGGGCACCAAGTGTTCAAACACCAGAGCTTATGGAGACATGTCTCATTCAAACCGGCACACCTAATCTATCTTTAATTATTACTTTCTACTAATGGACAGACAAATGGTTTTCAACCATTTTATGGTAAAGAATGCTTTAATAAGTAATCGTGTACAGATGTCTTTTCAGATAAATTTTGTCTGTAGATGAATTTATGAGGATGGATTGGTGGGTAAGAGCAGTGTGCATGAAAATAATGATACTGAGGAGTGGCAAGATGGTCTAGTCAGTAAAGTGCCTTCTGTACAATCATGGGGATCTGAATTTAGATCCCCCCAAACCGTACAAAAATCCATGGGTGGCAGTACACACCTGTAACTCCAACTCCAAGATGCAGAGACAAAATGATTGAGTCCCCTAGCCAACCAATCTGACCATATCTGCAAGCTCTAGTTTCAGTGAGAGACCATCTCCCATTGACTACTGGCTTTTACACATACATGTGCAGTTGTGCAAACCCACCCACACCCACCTACACATAGAGAGAAGAAAAAGGCACTGAGTGTCTCTCTTTTTGCTTTCTTTGTATGAAGGGCAACCTTTTGGAAATACAGCCATGCATTCTTAGATTTCCAGTGCTGAATTCTGGCTTTTCTTTTTTTCTGCAACGTATGTGAAAAAATTATCTAACTCTGCATCTGGTTTGCTTATACCATGACAATGATAGTATCCTATACAAGCAAATACTCAAAACTTCTTGTATTGCTCACAAAAGAAAAGCCAAAGATACTATGGCAACCACTATTATCTGCCATCCACTATTATCACCCACCTCATGTCACCACATCCTTGGCTTAGAATTGGTCAAGATTTCTTTCTGTTCCCCCATTCTCCACCCTAAGTAACAACACTATTCTTGTGCAATCTGCTCTTCCTTGTGCGCTCCGTGAAGGTTGACACTCACTTGCCTTGTGCCAGCACCCGCCTCAGCACATAGAGGATGTTATGAGCAGCACAACATGATATATTTAAAAGAGAATATAAGTGTGTTGCCGGTCCATGTGTAAACCACAGAATCCCAAATTCATACCAAACAAGGAAGTGATAGGCAAAGTAAGACTGGGAGGAAAAAGAAATATACTTGTTTCAAATCGTGAAGTTTCTAGGGTTCGAGCTGCTTTCAAACATGCTCAGATGAGAGAGACAGAGAAGGGGGTGATCAGAGGAGATCACCAGACTCGCCACAAAAAGTTCCAACACGGTCAAGCTGCTCTACCTGTAAAGTTGTCCAAATGAGGGGGGTTTTGAGGCTCAGAAGACCCCAGGTATCCTTGACCTTGGAACCTGGTGGCTCTGAGAGGCCTCTTTCACTTCCTTGGATTAGAACAGAAAAATCCACAGAGCCAAGAGCATCACAGAGTTACCTAGCACACCTGGAAAAGTTGCATATTGCATCAAGAAAAGGTGGGGGAGGGAGAAGAGAAGAGGTTAAAGTTAACAGTGTCCTGATGATCTTGTGGACTTTGATTTTAAAGTACTTTATCCATTAACACAAGCCGGCTTCACCCAGCTCCTGTTCTTCCAGCGTGGTGGATGAGTAGCTGACTGCATTTGCACAGCAAAGGATCATGTATTCATCAAGGGCTCTGTCTCCTTTGCTCTTTCTCAGTCCTGGGGCCTTATGAAGTCTTGCTGTAGTCATAGCAACAGTGGGACATCATACTCCTAGCTAATTACAAATCTTTCTGGGTTAGGAAAGAAAATGAATTTCCTTGGACATTCAAGATCCCTCCAATCATCCAACTCGGTTAGCCTTTAATCTTTGGACATACAGAGATTCCTCTTCTTTTCTCCTGAGAGAGAGGCTCTTTTTGCTGAAGTGAGTCTCCAAACCATCAGTATTTCTTCTATTGTATTTCAAAAGACAAAGATGTGGCTATACTTTGCTAATTCGATCAGTAATTAATTAGAAGCACAATTCACATTCAACGAAGAATTGTTTTTATTCTTCAGGAAGATACAATTTCCAGGGAAAACTACTAGATCAGAAAGAGGAAGACACTCCTGTTAGCAAAGGCATCTATGTTTTATTTAAAGTTGTCACGTGGAACCTACATTTTCTTTCCGATATCTCAAGCCTTGTGGCAGCTCCCCAAATGGCTCGTTCCAGAAACAGCTTCGGATCGTACATTTGTGGCTCATCTGTTGACAAGCATTTCAGTTTCTATGAATTCCCTCTAGTCCTCTCCTTACCAAACACAACTGTGGGAGCAGGGTCTCCACATGGTGGATTGAGACAGCCCCTCCCACCAATCCTGTGTTCCCAAGTAGGATCAATCACTGTGCATTTGGCTTCAACAAAGAGAAAATGATTTTTAAAGGTGCTGACTCAGAACTTGAAGGGATTTACTGAAATGCTTCATATTTTTATTTAAAATATATTGATGTGTCTCACTTCTGTGAGAGAAGCTATATGGAAATCAATCCATAGTTTGAATGTGTGCCTTTTCCCATGGCATCCTAGTCTTTCTTCTTTCTCTAATCAGTAATCAGGACTTTGGGGAAGGGGGCTCCCGTGTGTTGCATGTGATTTGATTTTCTTCTCTGGTGGGCTCTTGCAGAGGCTGGATAACAGAGATTAAAGGTGTGTATATTTAGCAGCAGAAAAGCATGACGTGTGTTTTTTCACCTCCCCTATACAGTAATCAAGGCAGCTGGCTTCCAGAGCACAGCAGCCCCTTCATCAGTATTTCACTGTTGTCACCTGGGGAATCATGGAGAGTCAGGAGCTGCTGGGCTCTTTCCCAGAGGGCTTTCATCCGATAAAACCAATCCTTTCCCCTTCCCAACCCTGAAGCCTCAGGTCCACGGCTGGCTGGCGCACTGCACATTGAATGTCAGGATATTGCATTCTTGCTCTCTTAACTGATTGGTCCTATAAGGAGACTGCTTTTGTTGTTTTTCTTTTCTGATCCCCCCCCCCCCTTAACGGAACTGTAGCTTTAAATGAAGACTCTAAAACTCAATCTTGAAAATAACAAACAAATAAACACCTGTTGGGCCGATGCCTAGCTTCGCAGCCCGGGCATTGTCTGTGTCCTCTCTGATGGAATCGCCATGACTGCACCTGGGTTACTATGACATTACAAATACACTGCGAGGGAGATTAGACACCAGGGCTGGCTTCCCCAGCTTTATAGAATTTAATAATGAAACTAGGTAAACCCAGTAGTTTCTGGTCTCCAATTTCCCCGATTTAGGCATGGGAAAGAGCAGCCCAGGAAGTGAAGACAATGGGTGCAGCCTACCCATAGCATAAAGGAACAAAGCAGCAAACCCCACATCAAACTTCCCCAGGTCGCTGAAACTGAGTTAACAGTGAAAATGAGCTCATTGCATCTTTGGATGCCTTGGGAGAGTTTCTTTTACCCCTGAAAATATAAAATCTGATATTGAATTCAAGAGGACAGCCTGATTTGTGATTTTTTTTTTCATTTTGTTTTAGATATTTTTTTTATCTTTTTTATTAATTACACTTTATTCACTTTGTATCCCCCATAAACCCCTCCCTCCAGCTCTCCTAATCTCACCTTCCCTCCCCCTTCTTCACACCCCTCCCCAAGTCCACTGATAGGGGAGGTTCTCCTCTCCTTCCTTCTGATCTTAGTCTATCAGGTCTCATCAGAAGTGGCTGCACTGTCATCCTCTGTGGCCTGGCAAGACTTCTCCCCCCTCAGGGGAAGGTGATCAAAGAGCAGGCCAATCAGTTTATGTCAGAGGCAGCCCCTCTCCCCATTACTATAGAACCCACTTGGACATTGAACTGCCATGGGCTACATCTGTGCAGGGGTTCTAGGTTATCTCCATGCATGGTACTTGGTTGGAGTATGAGTCTCTGGAAAGACCCCTGTGTTCAAATTTTCTGGTTCTGTTGCTCTCTTTGTGGAGTTCCTGTCCTCTCCAGATCTTACTATTTCCCTCTTCTTTCATAAGATTCTTTTTTAAAGAGGTATGTTTTGTTGCTGCTGCTGCTGCTGTTGTTTGTTTTTTAAAGAAATCAGGGGAGATGTTTGGTTTCTTTTCCTCATCACAGCAGAAGGGCTATTTGTGCATCCTGCTGCTTTCTGTGTGTCAGGTTAATTACTCTAAGCCAGACATCCTGTGGCAGGAGCCATCCTTCCATCCAGTAGTGAATTCAGAAACTGGATCTGCAAAAGGAAATGACGCCTTTAACTTCTGGGAAGAACATCCCTGGAGACTAAAGCAGAAGACCTTTGCCTATGAGAATGCTGCTTTCTAGCTTGCAGAATGGATTTAATTCAGCATGCCTTCCATGCTTTCATTAGTGAAGACTGGGTGTTGTTGGCTATGCCGTCTTGATGACTTAGCGTTGTCAGTGATTCTTGCTTTGTAGTGCAGTTTGCACCAAATTCTGCAACCCTCCTACTACACCAGATACAAAAACTCTCACATCATTCACGTCTTTGCTCTTAGGTGTAAGGCTGCTCCGTGACACCTTTAATCTTAACATTTCCTCAAGTGAAAGCTCTCCGAGGAATGGTCTGATGAAAATTTCAGAATCTCCATCCTCTGCCAGTCTCCTCTGTGGATTTTGCATGGCTATGATGTCCAGCCAATGAGAACACTGCAGGCAGGCATTTGCTGGGCTTGTTTCTTCATCCAAGGATCTGATTGAATGACAGATTCTTTTTAAAATTTTTTTTATTTTATTTGAGTTTATTTACTTTACATCCCAAGGGTGCCCCTTCCTCCTCTTCTCCCGTTCACCCCTCCTCTTCTTTCCCTCTTCTCCTCTCCCTTTCTTCCCCAGAAAAGGGGAGTCACCTCCCCTCCTGCCCTCATCAACCCTCCCTAGCAAATCAAGTCACATCATGACTGAGCATATCCTCATTCACTGAGACCAGGCAGCCCTGCCAGGGGCAAATAATCCAAAAGTAGGCAATGGGGTCCATGTTAAAAAACACCCCCTGCCTCCAGGTGACCCTTAAAAAGACCACATTTGCCACATATGTGCAGGAAGCCTAGGTCTAGGCCATGCTTGCTCTTTAGTTGATGTCTCATTCTCTGGAGCTCCCATAGGTCTGGGTTAGTCGTCTCTGTTGGTCTTCTTGTGGGGTTCTTGTCACCTCCAGGTCCTTCCATATTTCCCCCAACACTTCCACAAGACCCTTGGGACTCTGCCCCATGCTTGGATGCAAGTCCCAGCATCTGTCTTTATCTGCTTCTGGGTGGAGCTTCCCAGAGGACAGTCATGTTAGGTTCCTGTCTGCAAACATAGCAGAGCATCATTAATAGTGTCAGGGGCTGGCTCTCTACCATGAGGTGGGTCTCAGATTGGGCCAATCAATCATTGGTTGGACATTCATTCCCTCAATCTTTGTTCCCTCTTTATTCCTGTACTTCTTGTAGGCAAGGTAATTTTTGGATCAAAGGTTTTGTTGGTAGGTTATGATTTCCCTCCCTCACTAGTCAGGCATGTCCATGTCACCACTAGTTAGAAGTCTTAGCTAGAGTCACACCCGTTTCCTCCCAGGAGCCTACCCTGTCTCAGGCCTCAAGCTTGTCAAAGAGATGTCCCTCCTCAGTTTCCCTTCTTGTTCCCAGCCCTCTCACTTCCCACCCCCATTCTCCCCACATCTGATCTCCACTCTTGTTTTCCTCCCCATTCTATCTTCTGCCTAGTTCCCTCTCTTCATTTACTTCTACTGTCTAGTCTATTTCCCCATCTAAGTGACATTCTGGCACCCTTCGTAGGGCCTTCCTTGTTACTTAGCTTCTTTGGGTCTGTGGATGGTAGTATGGTTATCCTGAACTGTAGGTCTAATATCCACTTATAAGTAAAACATATATTATGTCTTTATCTTGCTTTCTCCGGGCAAATACATCTGGCCTCCACTTGGGTGTTTGAATGGTAGGTTTCTAGGTTTTGTCCTACCTGTCTGGCTTTGGATGATTTATACAAACTCTCACTGCAGTGACACAGTACATCTAGACACAGGTGCATATGAGAATATCAAGGACTCTAAAGGACTATTCTCATGAGACAGTGTCATGAATAGATCCCTGAAGCATCATTAGCCACCTATATCATATTTTTCATTATTCACAATACATGTATGCACTGGGTGCCCAGAGACATAAACCTTCAATCTTCTAGGACATATAAGAACTAGAGAGCTACACCAGGCTTTATGGACTCCATTATCTTTACAGGAAACCCTCCCAGGTCAGCTAAAACATAATGACATTGACTTTGAAAACCTATTCATCGCCTGAGCATCATCAAATATGGTGTCTCTTGAATAAAACACTACACAAATATGTAGTCATGCAACCCGTTTTCTGCTTCACACAATATAGTCTTTTGTTTTCTGACCCACATGATTTCCAGTCAATCAAATCTCAGTGCTAGGGATACTTTCATCGTGTAACTGATGAAAGAGAATGTGGCTGGCATGCAGCTCCACAAACATTTAGGAAGAGAACAAGATAGGTGCCCATTTTGGTGGGCTTCCGGTTTAATTTATGGGCATGCCAATGTAATCTGCAACTTTTCAGTACAGCTAATTGTACAATTAATTCTTATCTGTCGTGGTGTACTATCAATTCCCCTACCCTCTAACATGTATTTCTGACCCCCAAAAGACAACCTGCTGTGCCCTTTGATCATTTGCTGGTGCACGCAGAGTGGTGAAATAGCTGGGTCACTGACACCCAAGTTCCTGGCTCATGTTAAACAAAGCCACACTTTGCTCTCATGTTCCAGATTTCCTGTCATAAACAGATCTGTGTGATGCCACTCTTTAAACTGAACTCTAGTGTAATAGGGAAGGTGTTCTAGTTTCCTTATCTTGCTGTGACAAGCACCATGACCAAAAGCAGCTTAGTTAGAGATGGGTTTTCTTGGTGTATGTTTTCCTGTCATGGTTCATCACTGAGGGAAGCCAGGGAAACAACTATAAAGTGGAAACTTGAAACAGAGCCACAGAGGAAGGTGAAATGCTTCTTGCTTGCTCACTCACAGTATTATATTCAGCTGGCTATCTAGTATAGCTCAGGGAATGATTCCACCTATAGTGGGCCTGGTCCCTACTACATAAATTAATAACCAAGAGAACCTCACAAAGGCATTCCCAAACCCAATGTGATTTGAACAAATCTTCACTTGAGATTCCCTTCTCAGATGACTCTTGGCTGTATCGCTGGCCACTAAACCTGACTGGTACAGGAGCTTATCTACCAACCATTTCCAAATGCAAGAAGACTGGTGTACTCCAAGGTGAAAATACACGTGCTGAGTACAGAACTGACAGCTATGATCCAGCATCAACTAATAACATGTAAAATAACCCCAAAGATGCCAATAAGCATAACCATACATACAAGATGACACACTGACCAAGGTATGAAGAAGTGACTAGAGGCTTGGGGAACAAAATCCTGTTTCCCCTATGCTTGATGAATCTAGTCAATGCTTCCCAGCCCCCAGTGACTTTGTAGGACACACCTAGAGTGAATGGCAAGAATTAACTCTACCAAAGGAAAGAAAAAAACTGCAATGGTCTTTTTCAGTGGTTTAGGACTTATTGTAAGAGGTGCTTATATATCAAACATTAAAGAAAGAATTATTGTCTAACACTACAGCATGAATATCTTGCTGCTAACATAAAGTCTTAATATCTCTGTTCAATTCTTCAATCCTTCTGTACATATTTTGACTCCTTATACATCAACAAAGTGAGAAATGTTATCTTTATCATCCCATATTTTTATTTACATAAAATTTCACAGCTCTCTGTGTTAGGCAACTGTGTATCTAGTATTATTTGTGCTAAAATGGACAATAACCTATTACCAGCTTGCAAGTTATAACTCCACAGATAGAGCAAATTTTTTCAACTTTCCATCTGATTTCTTTTTTTTAATTAAATTTTTATTTTTTATATTAATTACAGTTTATTCACTTTGTATCCCAGCTCTTACCCCTCCCAATCCCACGCCCTCCCTCATCTCATGTACTCATTCTTAGACTGGTTTACATCAGGCAAACCTGAACTTGATGAATTTATTTTTTATTATGATTTTTTTAATATGCAATCATAGTCACGATAATTGTGGATAGTGAACCAATTATTCTTTTACTCTTTTTCGTGTTTAATACAATGATTAGAATTCTTAATTATCATTAATTCTAGGTTGCTACTATCTTCTTCGTAGGGTTTCTCTCTTAACTTGGGAACAGAACTTTCTTCTTCCCAGACTTTTCTCGGTACTCCAACATTTTCCTTGGGAGGATGGATTGGATAATTGACCCCAGTTGCTTTCAAAGGGGCAGAGAATAGAGTGCCTGAAGTAAATAAGCTGATTTAAAAGAAATTCCTTGGCAAGGTGACAGAATTGTCAAAAGGATGCTGTGATGTCATGTTATTCACATTATCTGAAACATAACAAAATATCATAGCAAGAATAGTCAGTCATATGGTACAAAAATAATTACATGTTACTCACTGAATGTTACATATTAAAGTTTAATCTCCAGTGGATGGGTTATTTTGTGGTTTCCTGAGAAACTGAGGATCTGCATTAGGGGAGAACTGCATCCTGGGAACATGGGGGCACATTACCTTTTTTTCTGCTTCCTGGTCATCATGGGCCCTGTCCATTTACTTCCTGCTTCCACACAAAACGTATCATGGAAGCATTGCCTCTGGTCTCCTTGGACCATCAAAGACTGGAGGATGAGGTGCCATTAAACCTTTAAGTATCCTGTTGAGATGATCCAACAAAGAATGACAGAGAAAATACTGGCTGCTGAGTCACTCAGAGCAACATCCCTTGGGTAGCCAGTGAAAGCATCAGCAACAGGAGAGGAAGTTTCAGGGAAGGAAATGAGTAGCTTGTTCTAGGAAGGCAGCTATGAACAAAGCTGGCAATCAGCATGGGACTGTAAGAAAGGGTGTGCAGAAACTGTAGTGTGAGCTTAGGGCTGAAAGAGCACTACCTAGCTCCTAGCTGGGAAGATTGGGCAGGTCCCAGTGACCTTTCCCATCAGCCATGCTCACAATCCTTGTTCTCATGCCTCAAGTTGCTGCAAGGAACGTACTAGGAAAATGTACAAGTAATTAGGTCATGTTCATGCCCTAACACCCACCAAAGTTCCCTGTGGTTTCCACAATGAACTTTCAAGGCATCAAGAGGGCTCACAGGACTGTGGTTATTCAGCTAGGAGCCTGGATGGTCATCGGGTTCATGGAAACCTATCTCTAATCTTAACTCTCTTCCTTTACCCATGCCTCTTTCTAGAACACGAACACACATATGCCCACATGCAGCAGCTGGCCTGGCCTGCAGCTTTCTCTTCTCCCTCTCTCTGTAGCTCTCATTTCAGGTTCTTCACATGGTGGATCCTCTCCAAAGAAGCATTTCTGTCCTCCTTATACCAAGATAGATTTCTCTGTCCTTCAGGACTCCATTCCTCATACAGGCCATCCCACTGGGTCTGCCCCTCAATGCCAGATCTCGCTAGACCCTTTTCAATGTTTTTATGAATTCTTTCATGCAAATACCCATTTTCCTCATCAGATTAAAATGCTACAAGTAAAATGTGCAACTGCTGGCAGAGAAGTAGCAGGAGAGAAAGAAAGAAGACAATGCAGAAAGGGAAAAGAAAGCAGGACTTCAAAAGGACAACTCTCCTGAGGTGCTGTGATCTACTAAGAAAAGCCAGGAGACAGTCAGCTTAATTTTACTTAAAAAACAGACATTATGTAGGTGTGATGGCACACATCCTTTAATCCAGCACTTAGGGGACAGAGACAGGCAGATGTATGTTAGTTCAAGGGCAGCCTGGTCTACAAAGTGAGTTCAGAGTTATGCTGTGAGACCCGGTGTGAAAAGAGGAGAAAGAAGAGAAAACAGAGGAGATGGAGGAAAGAGATATTTCTGATCTTGGAAAGCATAACTTTGAAATGCTAGTGACATAATAGTTAAGATCATGTGCTTCCATGTAGCAGAAAACAATGGTTTGAGCTTAACTATTTAATTTTCACATGAAAAGGAAGAGTGCAGAGTTAGCAATGTGAGTCTTGGGCATCTCAGGACCAGGTGTCCCCATACCACTGCTCTGCCATACCTCAGGCACAAGTAGTATATTCATAAGGGGATAGGATGTAGGTTGAGGATGGGAAGAAAGACCTATGTCCTCCACTGAAATTATAACCACAAAAGTTTCAAGAGCTTGGCCTCTCCTAGGTTGGAAGAAAGACTTGGAAAGAGAACATTCAAGCAACCATGTAATACTATCATTTCTGTAGCCAAGGACTAGGAGACTGTAGACACTGGGTTTCCTACACATGAACACAGTCTCTCACCAACCACTCCATGACTCTTTCTTGGAAATTTGTGATACAAACAGAATCCTAGAGGCTTAAAATTGACACAAGCCTCGGTTGCAATGCTACAAGGGGTGAAACAAAGCAATAAAAATAAATAAATAAATAAATAAATAAATAACAAAACCAACAACAATAGAATGAGGTCTAACAAATGTGACATACAGAATTATACAAAAATAGGACATGTTTTCCTGCAGAGCCTCCAATAAGCCACAAACACACCTCCTTCTTATTTGGTATCATGAAATAAAAACAAGATTATGCTTTGCTGGCACTTTAAAGTCAACACAGTAGCATACCTGCCAGGATTCCAAAAGAAACAGGGATTTGATGAATGGCATCCCAGGGTCCATTCAAACACCATCCGTAACTATGAATGCTGGGGAGAGACACTTGCTGAAGTATCGTTTGGGAAGGGACAAAACCAGGTCATTGAGGTGACCAAGTGTTCTCTATGTGCCCCAACAGGGCGGGCAGCTGGACTGATTGAGTCCTGTCATACATTAATGTGAATAGATGACAGAGTGTCCGAAATGTTGATGTCACATGTGGGGTGCTTCTGGAGCCAGAGGTCTGTGAGATGAAGTATTACGGGGCCCATCTGTCACCCAAAGCAAAGATGTTCTCCAACCTGAGGCTGTGCAAGGCACCTAGGTCTCCACCTGATGTCAAACAGCCTGTTTCTTTATTTCAAAGAAAAATAACCGAGGCTGGATGCCAGGAAGGAAGCCTGCCCCCTCCCCCAGCAGCAGCAGGAGAGATCATTAGCTTAATCTTCCAGCACACACAACCCAGAGCAAAGCAGCTCCAGAGAGGAAAGCAAAGGAAGGCCAAAGCTAGCCTCCCTCCATGACCGAGATACAGAAAAGCAGAGGGAAGGTGCATGGGCCCAGGCAGGAGCTGATCTTCCTTGTGCCAATCCCTGTCCTTCCACAAGGATCCATCCACAAGCTCTTCTTCTCCCCTAGGGTGAAAAGTCCAAAGACAATACCTTTCCTCTGACATCTGGGAGCAACGGTTTGAGCCAGGCAATTAATATTAAAATTCCCTGTTTCACACTGCTTTAACGACCTTAGGAGCACATCACAACCATGTTATTCAAACTTAAGCTTATTTATTGTGCTTTGAAAACCTCAAACAAGCAGGTATTTGTCACTGAAATGGCTGTTTACTTCAGAAAGTTACATGGAAGCCCAAACGAACCGGATTTCTTTACTCCGTGTCTAGAGTAGCCCTTCTCTCCAACTCTAGGCAATGCAGTGGCTCTGTTCACCTGCCAGTGCACCACAGTGTTGGAGTTGCATGCTCCCACCCTGGCACAGCCTCCAGCTTGAGACCAGCCCAGCGAAGGACCTGTCACCTGCATTAATGTACTCTTGAACCTTTGTAAAACATAGTACTACGCTCTCAAACTTTCTTTAGCACCATGGCAAGGAATGATCCTGGGTTCACTGAATGGGTCAAGCACAAACAACACAGACACTGCCCAATGGCAATAAGAAAGTCAACAGTTTTCCTGCTCAGCAACTGTGCATATCAGCTGAATCAGCTGAGGCTGTCTGGCCTCAAACCCTGTGTTCTCAGTGAAATGGAAGATCACTGTCAAAGTCACAATTCCCAGCAGCCTTAGCTGCCACACTATCTATGAGGTCCCATTGTTGTAAGGCCAAACTGCAGGAGGCTGGGGGTGGGGTGGCTACGAGCACAGTGCCCTGGAACATATTGGCATGAAAACTTATGAGACGGGTGTCAATGAATTTCTTGGGAAATTTTCTTTTAGCTTTGCTGTGTATACCTTACTCTCTCAAGTTTGTGCTGAGATCCAGAAGGACAGGTAGAAACTAAGACACACAGAGACAAGAGCTCCCTTCTGACTGTACCCACTCTGTGGACTAAAGAGACTCAGAGCAGCTGTGGCTGCATACATGAGATAGTCAACAACTCAGCATGGAATGTGGAATGGAAGGGCTCATGACCCCTCCACCCAAAGCTCAGGAGCAGTAGACAACTGTTGAGCGTTGGGGAGAAATTCAGCTTCACTTAGGGTTATAAACCTTGCTTCAGTGGACAGCCCAACAGCCCTGAGCATATGGGTGGCACAGATTAGACCCGGTGGGCTTATTAAAATAAAAGATGAGAATTGGGAAGGAGAGAGCATGGACACTAGAGAATTAAGGAGAGGATTGAGGGGTGAATCTGATCAAAATCTGTATGCATGTAGAAAATTCTTAATTAATTAAAAATATTGTTTTTAATTAGAAACAAAAAGATCTCCCCCTCTCTTCACAGCTCATAGATGTAATGTCCACTTTCCCTGCCCCTGAAGCTCAAAGAAATGCCATGGCTGTGTCTATATAGAGATGCCCAGGCTCCTCTGGTGGCCATCCTGTGTCTAGTTTTTCACATCATGCTTCTCTGAAGACAGCCCTGTGGAAGGGTTTTCATGACAGTTGCATGACAGTGGGCTTCTGAGATCTCCAGAGCCTCTGTGGGTGTCCCTTGGCTCCTAGAGCCAATTTGAGCAAATACGTGACAGAGGCAGAAGATGTTCTGGAGATGTACCACATTAAGCTGGACACGGGCATCCTACCCGAAGAGAGGGCAGAGGCTTGGAGCTACGTGTCTTTCCTTCTCACATGAACATGGATGTTTTGAGAGAAAGGTTAGAGAGAGCTGGGCTTGGGAGACATGGAAACACATCTGCCCTGTGCAGAATCAACATGGGGACCCAGGGTATATCTGTCTTTCTGTACTGACACTGTAGCCTCTATCTACATGGGGCTAGAAGCACGAGTGTCACCTGCTTGCGTCTGTGCACCTCCGGGCTAGATTCTGCAGGCCCAGAGTCCCTTCGTTTTTTGAACGTTCTTCTGTGCAACTGACTCCCTCCCACCTCCTGTTCCTAAGATCAAACAGGTATCTGCCACTCTGTCCAATACTGTACCCTCAGCAAGCGTCATGGTAAATCTACCACAACAAGGGCAGCCTGCTGCCTTCAGTGAGCAAGCACGGAAGCCAAGGAAGATACCACCACAGCCATTCACCTGGATTTTTCATGGATGTTGCCTCACCAGATTTCCTAATGGCCTGAGGAGTTAAGTGACAAATGTCATCTCAGTTGTGACTGAGGTAATAAAATCCTAGAGTGTTACAGTACAAGTTGTTTAATTCATTGAAACCATGAGAATTTCTTTCCCGTTGGTGGAGAAAGGCCTATCTACTGGACAGGGCCTATCTCCAACATTGTCATGCTTGGTACCATCATACTAGATAGTCAAAACCCAGGCTTCCTTGACTGCCTTCCAACTGTATCTGAGATTCTTAGCTGTCACACTACCACACTGCCTGTCACCCCCAGTTTGGCCACATGTCAGCCTGTACCACATATTCCACAACCCCCTCAGCTGGCTGCTGCACCCCCTGGTGCCTCGTTGCTTTCCTTGCTAGCCAACTGCAGGTACAGTGACTTTTTCATCTTCCATGCTCCTTTCATGACAAAGAACCATGCTAGTCCTTGGGTTATGGTCAGGTGTGTTCCTAGCAAAATGCCCAGTATTGTGTTTATATCCTGATGCTGTCTCTGACTTGTAGCTTTGTAGTGGAAGGGAGAGGTCAGAGAGATCTCTATCATCTAGAGATCTGTCTTAAAGCAAGAGCTTGCCCTTACAGGCAGAGTTCATGGTCCCTCAGAAGTGACAGCAGCTGTCATGTCTGGCCACCATGAACAGGGACTCTGGTGAGAAGGGGGCCAGCCAAGGTAGAGCCTGGCATGCTGTGCAAATTAACATGGGATATGAGCAGGTAGTAAAATGTGGTTTAAAACAAATGAACAAACAAAAACCTTAAACCTAAACTGAAAGAAAAAAACACATAAGAAAAAAAATGAGTTCTCACTTCCCTTATGCAAAATGGAGCTCACATTGGGGTACCTCATGGGTTTCTGGGATGACTGAGTTGTTTGGGAAAGTTTTAAAGAGCAGAGGGGTGTTGTCCATACACAGGGTGAACCCCAATCCAGTGAAATTCTATGGAGACCCACCAAGTGTCTAATTGTCTGAACGCTGGCCTTACACAATCCTTCCTCCTTGGTAAAGAATTGCTTTTGCTTCTCTTTTGTAAATGAAGAAATGGATGATTGCAAAAGCAAGGGCTAGATCTCACCATCATCTCTTTAGCTCCATCTGCCTCTGTAATAAAAGTTTGGACTCCATAAGAAAAGACTACATTTTCCTTTCACACCAGCTTGTGGTCAGCATCTGGAAGGTACATCAGTGAAAACCTGGTTAAGAAAAATAAGAAATTGCCAGAGACCCCTCGATATATATCTCAGGCTCGATGGAAAATGTAACATTCTGCGTAGATCCAAATCAAGAGGTTTCCATTGGCAGTCCTTGCTTTGAGACTCAGATTTAAGCACACTTCTACTTTATGCAAATTGTATGTATACACATGTGCATGTATCTCTATGTTAGACATGACCTGATTTTATATGTATATGTGTGTGTATACATGTATGTGCTTGTGTGCATGAAGAACCACTGGCTGACATGAAGCAGTGCACACAGTGATATTTAAGTTTTGGCCTCCATTTGAATTGTGCACATGAGGTAATGAGAGGACAAATCACAACAAGCTGCAACAGTCAGATTCCTGCTCATGTAGTCAGGATATTCTGTTTGCAGGAGGCTATTTCTTCAACATTGAAACATGCGAGAGCGGGCTCATTTTGCCTGTTCATTTTGGGTCTGCACAGCTGAGTGTACCATTAGAGTAAGTATTCACAGTAATATGTGTGTGTGTGTGTATGTGTTCAGAGGTGTGTGTGGTATGCCTCTGTGTGTTCAGTGTGTATCAGTGTGGCTCTGCGCACACGCTCGTGTATACGCGTATGTTTATGTTTATGCATGGTCACGTGTTCCATGCACGGGGAAGGCAGAGGACAGTCTTGGGTATGATTTCTCAGTGGTCATTCACCTGGCTTTTGGAGGCAGGATCTCACAAAGGCCTGGAGTTCATCCAATGTGGTTCTGCCTGTCTCTGCCTCCTCAGCGCTGGGCTTACAAGCCGGTCCCACTGAGCCCATCTGTTTACATGGTTGCTGCAGCTCAAATTCAAGTCCTTTTGTTTGCGGACCAAACACTTCATCTGTTGAGCCATATCCTTAGCACCTGCACCATTTTTTTCTCTTTCAAAGATTCATTTATTTTTTACTATGTGCATATGTGTGAGCCTATGTAAGTCTGCATGTACTATGTAAATACCTGGTGCTCCCAGAGGCCAGAAAAGGGCATCAAATGCCCTGGAGCTGAAGACGTAGGTGGTTGTGCGCTACCCACGTGCATGCTGGGAAATGAACCCGAGTCTTGTACAAGAAGTGCAAGTGCTCTAAATCCTTAACCATTGCAGCTTATTCCCAGCACTCCATGTGCTGCTTTCAGTTAAAGATGAATGAAAACCAGTCTTTCTGCGCTACCTAACTGTCTCACATAACCACGAAACATGTCAAGGAAGTCATGCGACACTCCCTTCTCGGAAGCGCCCATCACTCAGGAGGTGTCTCAGTCCAAGGGACTGAGCAGCATGAGCTTTAGCCTTAGCCCTCTTCTCTGTGACCTGACTCCACTTATCCGGAAGACCACTCTCAAGTAAGCATCTCCCCTGTCAAGAGTCGGTCATTACAGCTGCAACAGACATGCCTGTGGCCTCTGGCTTGCAGTCGGCCACGTTAGAGGCCAATCGAGACATTTAAGAATTCAAGGCTTATGCTTTGCTTAGGTGCTAATATCTTGGAGACTTCGTTGCGGTTACAGTCAGGAGCTGGTAGGTCCGGCTTCCTCAGAAACTGCTCCTTCAGGCAATACCTTGTTAAGTGTTGCAGCTGATCCACAACTGGCAACGGTTTGAGCACGCGGTTCGTACTGTAGAACAAAGACGAAAAAAACCACACTTACAAATTCATGCATTTTCCACATAAAGGAACTTATTTTCATATTATTTATTCATCGGGTACCAGATTATTCTAAAAATCACTCTTTCCCTTTCAACTGGAGGTTAACAAAATAAAGCGCCATCAAATGCACACCAACCGGCGGCAGACTGTTCTTTGAGCATTGCAATCACCAAACTGTCTTTCCTCCCCACCCCCAAGGCAGAGCACCAAAGCTTATATTATCTTATTTTTATGCTCCTATCTTAACTTTTGGGGGAAGGTTAAATTATTCTGAAAGTTCTGAGCCATCTACATATTTATTCTTTTTAAAGGTTCTGTGGTGTGTTAGCATCTGTATTGCCAGAAAACAAAATTTTCTTCAAAGTTATTCTTGGACAGGCCTGGGACGCAACCCATATGTCCCACAGTTAGTGCAGCTCAAGGTTTTAATTTATGCTACTTTTTCCAAACTTGACTGCAGTGTGCCTTCGTTCAGTGAATGTGTGGCGCCACCTATGGGTCAGATCTCAGAAGTTCACGTTTCTTTATCTGAAAATCATTTTTCAAGTTATGTCATTAAAACGATGGCTTCGAGGGTCTAAAATATTTCAGGCTGGGTGAAAATAAATAGCATGTATTAACATCAATTTATTTTCCATGCGGTCACAGAGGATGAAACATTCTCCCACCAAGGTCCCAAATCTGGATGAGTTAAGAACAAAGAAGCGTTTTTCATTTCTTCTAACATCTTGAAACATTTTCCCAGCTCTTCTCTCAGTCTTGCCTCTTTGGGAGATCATATGTTCATTATCCATGGGCTAATGGGAAGAGCCCTGTGGCTGTTGGGGCAGTTTGCATTGTGTAGGAACTCAACAGAAAGCAGAGAGGGCCTGCCATTCCAGTTTCTGCCTCCCTTGTGGTCTAGATACTTGTGGTGTGGAGATTAAAATTCCCCAGGGACAGAAGCCAGGGGAGAACTTCACCACACAGCATTCTCACTAATAAACATCTCTCTGAAAATACCCACAGCCCTTATAGCTGGGATCACTGTTCTCCCTTCTCTGTCCTTGTGTGTGGTCACCCTCGCTCTCTATGTAATTAGAACCATAAAACTGTGGAAAAACCAGCAGCATTAACCTTTCTGAATACAAGGGGGAATCCAACAGAACTAAGACAGTTTTAAAGTGTGGATTCATACCTTTCTTTGCATCTTAACAAGCAACCAACACCATGGGCGTGTGTCTGTGCCAAACTCTTCAACACACCTCTGCACATTAAAAAGATGCAATTTGCTGTATGTGAATTATGTACCGATAAAGCTTTAAAAAGCCAAGCCTTGGGTGGAAAAGGAAAATTAATTTTTAATATTTCTTTTAAGCCATTTGCCCAAATGATGTTCCCTCCCCCCCTTTTTTTTCTTTCCTTATTTTAATCTTCAGTGTAACAAAGAGCAGTTGGGCAGCTATGGATGGAAAAAGCTCAGCAGTCAACTGCCTTGTAAATTAGAAGCTGTAGTTGTAAAGATGGATTCGTGCAACAGTGGGAGTGGAGAGTGTGTCTGCCTTGTAAATTTAATTAAACAGCAGGTGCAAAAATCAGGTCATATGGCTTTGATGTGCCCCGTGCGAGGATGACAACCAGACAATGATTCTAATATGAAGAAATTTGCATACATTTGCATCGGACCGCAGAGAGTGCTGGGCCCTTGCCACATTCTGCATTTTATATCTAGGAAGTTGAATAAGATTTGAATGAACGATTTCTATTTCGACTCAGCGGAAAAATACAACGAGATTTCGACACTCACACAGAAGGACATGTGGCCAGCAGGGAAGGCCTGTGAGGGACACTCTGAAAAGCAACCGCCCTCCTGAACAGTGGCGATGCCTCAAAATGGAAGAAAGCAGACAGTGAGGAGGGGAAGGGGGGGAAATGTACTGTACTTTGATTTTCTTTTTAAAGACTCTCACAGAAGGTGCCACATTGATTAAGCCCTTCCTTTGTGGGCTCATCCTGGGCGTAGCACACATCATTCTTTTTGCTCCATCGTCGTCCCTGCTGTAAATCCTTAAATATAAAAGTTAGAAAGACTTTCTGATGAAGCAATTAGCATCTTATGTAATCAGCTTCTGCCTTTAGAGGACCGTCTTTCTTGCCTCCTTGTGCAGTCCTTCATCTTTCACACCAGGGTGTTTAGTGTAAACGATGTCCTTTGTGTTCTGTTTCCTTGCACAGATATGAAAACATTGCGAGTACACAATCTCACAGCTGGCCACCAGCATCCTTTCTGGAGTGATCAGGAGAAAGCAGCAAAGAGTATAGAGGCTGAAGAGCTCCAGGTGAGCTGATGGGTGCAGAAATCAAAGGGCTGCAGAGAAATTCCACTAGATGTCTTGCCAATCACTGGCCCCTCTGGGAGAAACCATTTGGCAGTCTACAGCTCATCAGAAATTGTTCTGACCCCATGGCCACATATATTTCTAGCCAGTCCTGGAGCTCATGGTTCTGAGACTGGCTGAAGAGATCCTCACCTTTGCATCTTCCCCTTCCTAAGAGGGGTCTCTGCTAGCCAGACAGAGAATGCTGTAGGCCACCCTTGACATTTATGAACACTGTGATATGATATCAGAAGGAAAGATGTAATTGGGTTTCCTGTAGCTTACTTTGACTGTTAGTTATTGAAACCAAATTTCCTTATAACATATATTTGGGATATTGCAGGGAAGTCAGCTTTTAAATGGAGGCTCAATCATGATACAATGTCAATTTATTATCTGCCAAATTAACTTGCTGACCATAAATGTGGCAAAATCCCTTAAAATATTAATTCAGAAATCAGAGTTTTTATCTCTGAGTCCAGTTTTCAAATGTTCAGCCCACTGTCTTCTAATTTTACACAGGATTGCTTCTCCTCCCCATCATGTTGCAAATTCCAGAAGGGCTAGAATTATTTCCATTTGTCACAACTGAGTCAGCATTTTCACCAGGGACTGGTCTGGGGCTGGTGTTCATAAATGTATTTAACTAACTGAATAGTTGATTTTGTTTAAGAACCCAAGATAAGGCTAGGTGTAGATAGCTAGTCTGTTAATAAATAGCACATACCTGGGGTTAATAGGAAAGGAAAAGGCAAACACATTCAATCTGGAAGTGGGCCCCCTGTTAGTTCACACAGACACAGAAGGTATAGAGCCATGGTCCAGGGCTCTAGAGTCTTGATCTCAGTGGGGAGAAAGCCAGCATCACTAAGAGACTTGAGAAAATATCCATGAGTGCACAATATAGCCTTCCTCTAAAAGATAACCACCCCCCCACACACACACACAAACACACACACACACACACACACACAGTATGCAGCATGGACCATGAGCACACTAGGCACTCTGAGTGGGTGGGTGAGTGAGTGAGTGAGTGAGTGGTACCTCTGACTCTACACACACACACACACACACACACACACACACACACACACACACACAGTGAGTTTCTTGTTGCTTCCCCTCTGAGGCTCCCACTCCCAACTCTCCATTCATACAGTGAAGTTGAATCCGCACTAAGCTGAGCACCTGCCATGCTCATCGCAATCCCGTCTTTGAGTCCAGTCTGTTATGACAGCAAGCCACCCGATGCTTCTGAGGCTCTCCAGAGGCTGGGGCAACATCTGGAAAGTACTTACAAGTGCCACATTCAGGTCTCTTCATGGTGACAGTGGAGGAAATACATGCTATGAACGGCTCTTGTTGATGAGAGCTGAGGAATTTCTCAGTGGAGGTTAGACAATTAAGAGCATCTTTAGTGGTATGAATCAGAGTGCGTTGAGAAGCAGGAGCATTTGTAGGGTGGAGACAGCTTCAGAAGAGGGGCTCGATGCTCTTTTGCTGGGATGCTGCTTAAGCTTCCTTGCAGAATACTTGCTTTGACAGCTGCTTTTCTCAAGACAAGCCATCTCCTCCAGCGATGTTCACATTCAAACTGGGTTTGACTGTCCCCTAAGAAGGCACAGTCATTATGCAGCTTTGTTTCACCGTTTCAAGGTGACTGCTTCCATCACTTTTCCCCATTTGGGTTTTGGGATTTATGTTTTCCTCTTCATCCCATCGTGAGGTCAACAAGTCTCTTCTATCGAGCAGCAAGGCACCGTTGGGGCTATCTACCCATCCCTACTTGTCACTGTCATGGATGCGCCACATCCATGACAAAAAGCCCCCTTGCTATTTCACACCTAGTGAATGGAAATTATACTGCTGTGCACTTGCCTTCCGTACTTCTGTTCATAAGCACGGCTCCAAGATGGTGTGTGTAGAGAAACATATTCTTCAAATCACAGGCTTAATCCATGCTCGTCATGGCAGGCGAATGTGGTAAAGAGGATCACGGATTAGAAAGACAGGTGTGGGTGTGGGTGTGGGTGGGGGTGGGGGTGGGGAGACAGGTGTTCAAGACCTTGTCAGTTAGGAGCAAAGTGCAACAGAGACACAAAGTCACCAGACTAGGAAATGAAAGCACCTGTGCTATCCACTTTCAGACCCAACCACCTTCCTGATTTCTGGCTTGAGTCTTTTAAGAAGGTCACTGTAGAGTTAGTGTACATTTCCCACCATGACTTGAGTCTGATCACAAAATGAGACTTGTTTTCTGTACAAATGGGTAATCTGTAACACTAGTTATAAATGTTCCTCACTCATAAGGCAACAGCCTTATCTCTGATCATCAGAGAAATGCAAATTAAGCCCACAGTGGGATTGTTCCTCCTTCCTGTCAGACTGGCCACAAAAATTATAAAGACAAAAGATAACAAATCCCAGCAAAGTTGGGGGTGAGGGGACGGCCTTTCTGCTGTTGTTGGAAATGTTAGTTAAGGTGGTCGAGGTGGGCAGTAAGATGGTGGTTGCTGAAGACACCCACGTTCCGTGGTATTGCAGTGTGATGAAGATGTAGAATTCACTTAAGTACCCCTCAAGAGATGTGTGGAAAAAAAAATCACACTGACATCACCTTGCATTTCTAGTCATTAAAGAAGGAGGCCATCCATCATCAGTGTCCTGGAGTCCGAGTTAAATGAAAGACGTTAGACATGGAAGACAAATGCTGGCCCAGGAGCACTTGCTGACAGAGCCACTGTGGCAGAGGCAATATGCATAGTTGGTCTCTGTCTATGTCATGCTACATCTCTGGCTCCCGAGGCTGTCATTTGATATGCTATAATACCCTCCCCCCAAAAAAAAGGCCTATGTGTATTATAGGGGCTTTGATTCCAGTTTTGAGAGCTGAGATATCCTGGGAAGTATCCAGGGCACTGGAGATGTTCTTGCTCTTGAGGGGCACAGTGGGACCCCAGCCCTCTTCCTTGTTCTCTTTGGTGTCTGACTAGTAGGTGAGTGAGTCTCTGTACTGAGCTCCTAACCCTTATACATTGCCTGGCTATGGACCAGAATTAAGAGGGACAGTTGGTTGTGGACTGAATCCTCTGAAAGTGTGATCATCACCTATCATAATTTGTTATGGAGTTGCCGTCTTTGAAGGATATATAAATGGTCTCCACCGGCCAGAAGGCTTCAGGTAATTATACTTGCTGATATGTTCATGTTGGCACCTGCTTTTGTCTGAGTTTCTTATTTGTTTTTGTATCCCAGGCTGGCTTCAAACCCTCTCTGTAGCAGAGCGGCATCTTAAACTTCTGACCCTCTGATGTCCACCTCCCCATTGCTGGAATTATAGTCATGCACTACTGTCTTGAGTGTGTGTGTGTGTGTGGTATTGGGGATGGAGCCAGAGCTTTACGTGAGCTGAGAAAGCACTCCACAAACCAAGTAACATCCTTAGCCTCCAGATGTTGATCCCTTTGGGCTTCTTCCCCTTGCTGAGAGGATATCAATGGACACTGTTTTTATGGGCTAGAAACTGAGAAATTCCCCCTGAAGTAGGATTTGTGTTCAATCGACAATCACAGTTTCACTTCACCAAGTGGAACACGCATGGTATTTGAATCAACTGTTGGCGGAGCCTAGGCAGACATTGTCTACATTCATGTTCACTTCTTGTCATGCCTGACATCTGAGGAAGTTTCTGAATGGCGGAGGGAAGTGAGCGTCTCAAAATAGTATTCATGCAAATTTCATTTGAGCATGGATCCAAATTTAATGACAATATAAAGAAAGCCCAAAAAATCTGTCCCAGCAGAAAATAGACTACACCAGGCCAAGGATGTTTTCTCTCCCATTCAGTATTACAGCCACGGTGCTGAGACTAAGGCCAGGCTTGCGTAAGAGACCAGAAAATAAAACACCTTTTTATTAAAAATTCTAGATTAACTAACATTAACTGTATAAAAATAATTCTGATATAGTACAAGGAATTTCCATATGCTTTCATCTCTTGTCACTAACATCTTACATTAGGATATTACCTATGCTTAACAATAACAAACTACACTGAGCTCAGTTTGACTTACCATTATTATTGCTATCAACTAAGGCTTGTCCTGTGTTCACATATTGTCCTGTATTCACATAGCCTTGCCTACATTAAAACTGTGTGTTTGTAGGAGCTCCACAAGAAGACCAACAGAGCAAAATAACCAGAGCCCAGGAAGGCTTGTGAAGCCTGAAGAACCAACCAAGGACCATGCATGGACTGGACTTAGGCCCCCTACACAGATGTAGCCAACGAGGTGAGCAGCTCAGTACTCATGTGGTTTCCCTAGTAAGGGAAGCAGCGAATGTCTCTGACATGGACCCTGTTGCTTGCTTTTCGATCACTTCCCCTTGGCGGGGCTACCTTGCCAGACCACTGAGGAAGAGGATGTGCTCAGTCTTGATGTGACTTGATATGCCAGAGTGGGTTGGGGGGTGCTCCCCTTTTCTGAAGGGGAAAAAAAAGGGAGAGGGAAAAGAGGGAGGAGGATGGGACCAGGAAGAGAGGAAGGATGGGGCTATGATTGGGATTTATAGTGAATAAATAAATGTTTAAAAACCGTGCGTTGTTTGTTTGTGTTTAGGTGTTTCAGTACACATGTGTGAGGGAGGTGTGCCATTGTGAACGTGCATGGAGATGCAGATCAGAGGTCAACTTTGGCTTGCTTCTCCCTCAGTGTCTCTCCACCTTGATTTTTGAGATGGGGTCTCTCACCAGGACCTAAAAATTACCAAATATGTGAGGCTGACTGGTCCACCAACCTCTAGGGATCTGCTGTCTCTGTCTCTCCAGCTCTGAGATTAAAAGGCTTACCGGCACATTGATGTTTTGATTGACTTGTGTTTTGTGGGGATCTTGGAGAGTGTACTAGGTCCTTTTGTTTGCATGTCAAGCTCTTTAATAACCAAACTCTGTTCCCAGCCAAATCTTAGCTGTTGGTAAAAATCTTTTCTGGTTTCTGGATCCAATGAAGAGATATCCCATGATACTGAATTGCATCTTCTTGGGATCTTGCTATCCTTGACTTCCCTCTGTTTTTCTATCGCCTTTATGGTTTTGAGTAACACCTCAGGGTAAGGTGAACCACAGAGGGTGCTCTGCACTGGAAATTCAGAGCAGCCTCTATTCAAAACTGGCATGGACTTTGGCTTTTTCCAGGGCTAGGGCACACAAGGCCATGATGTCACTACTCAACTGCTCTCCATTTTATCTTTAAGGCAAGGTCTCTTACTGAACCTAGAGTTAGTTCACCAGTTCCATCTAGTCTAGAATCAAGAATCCCTTCTCTGTCTCCTAAGTGCTGGGATACAAGCAGCCTCACAAAGTGTCTTCCTTTGTATTGTGCTCAAGGTGCAGTGGTCCAAACTCTGGTCTTTGAATTTGCAGAACTAGCACTTTATCCTTGGAGCCTTGTCCCCAGCCACACTCATCTTTGATATTACAGGTCTGTAACTGCATCCCTTAGCATGCTTGGGACTAGCAATCCCACCTGAGAACTACTTCTGGTTAAAGGCACTAGCAGCAGTACCTCCCCCTCCCAGATAAGCTGTAAGATGCTAGATTACACCCAAGACACTGGGATAAAAGGGAAAGATCAAGTCGGGAGACAGTGAGCTTTTGGAACATTTCATTCCACTGTTCCTCTGCACTATCAAGGTCCTCCATGAATTGTCAGTTTCAACATTAGCTCCATCAAGTCAGCTTTGTGAAGCTCCCATGTGCAAACACATTCAGATGCAAGTCCTCTTCAATCTTCAATCTGTCTTTTATTTTTTAATACTCCCTCCTAAGACCTAACATGCTCAGAAGTGAGAAGAAATCCTGAAGCTTGCAGTCACTGCCTCCCAAATGAGCTGCAAGGACACGTATAATTATTGCAATAGCAGGCGCCCCCGGCTGGATGTCTGATCACAGTGGTGTGCCTGGAACAAACACTATATGAAATCACAACACTTCATTTTGCATGGCCTCTCACTGGGAGTCCTTTTCCATTTAGAGATAGCCAGGGGGAAACTGGCTCAGGCCTCACTGTCTCCTTAGGGGCAGGGGAAGAATGTGTTCGCTGCTCGCTAGCTGACTCTCACTGGGGGTGAACATGCTGGTTTCCTGGTCTCAATAACACCCTGTGAGGTAGCCATCATTACAAATGGCACCGCAGATATCCCAGGTCAATCTCACACTGAGAATCTGTACTTTCGAGTTGCATGAAGTATCTGGGATGGGGACTTCTCACATTGGGGGTGATGTTTGAGCAATATCAGACTGATAAGCTCTCCAACTCCTTCCCCCACTGCAGACAGTCCCCATACCTTCCCCTTCAAGTATGCTCAATAACCCCTTACTGTCATATGGGTATAAACTGTCCTATAAGAGATTCATGTATTGAAGTCTTGGTCTGCAGCTGGTAGCATTATTGAAAAGTAACTGGGTCACGAGACCCCTACTCTTAATGCTGAACAAGTCTGTGATGGCTCCATCAGTATGTGGGGGATTAGGAGCATGCCTTTAAAGGGTGTCTCTGTTCCTCATTCATCTGCTTCCTAATTGCCACCAAACAAGCAGCTTTTCTTTCTCATACCCTTCTGCCATGATGTTATGCCTTGTGACAGATTCAAGAACAATGGGTCAGCCAATAAAGGATGAAAACCTCCAAACTCATGAGGTAAAATCAATCTTCCATCTTTCTTGGTTTCAATTTCAGCAGGAAGCCATGTTCTATTTGTATATGTGCAGACCTCTGCAAATAGAGACTGACTAGAATGTTTTGGGCGTGTCAGGTAACATTCATGGAAGACTGCGGGTATAGACTGGCCACCTGCACTGGGCCAAGGAACAAACCAGTGCAGAGTTGAATCAGCAGTAGAGCTTTGGCTGGTGAAGAGACCCCAAAGCCAACTAAAGAGGTCAATTGTAATCAACTGACTGGCAGAGTCATTGAACTCTAGCCAATTAAATTAATATCCACAAGGCTGGGAAGAAAGCCGAGTAAATGTTGTTTTCCTTGCAAGCATGAGGACCTGAGTTCAAGACTCAGAACCCACATAAAATAAGGCAGATGTGATGGTGTGCATGTACAATCTCAGTGCTAGGGAGGTGGAGACAGATTGATCCCTGGGGCTTCCATACCCCTGCCTCCTGCCTGCCATCACATGACCAATAAGAACCTCAAAGTTCAACATGGTTAGCTTCTCTTGCCACCATTTTAATGAACTGAAACTCTTCTGATACCATGAGCCTCAGCAAAAGCTATTCCTTCCTTAAGCTGTTTCTGCCAGGTATCTGTTCATAGTGGTGAGAAAGAACCAATAGACCTTCTAAGGCCCAATTGGTAGAAACATGAAATGTTTCCCCCATAGTTCCCATTTATGATTCTTCCTCATAGAGGATTAGGCTGACAGAAGCAGAGATCCTGATGTTGGTTGGAGCAGCTAACTATCATCCAGTGTCTGGCTGAACAGAGGGAGACAGAACACGCGTGTTCATGTTACTTGAGCTTCTAGATTCAGGATCCCAGGATATTGGTGAGGTTTGAGGTTATCTGCTTAGAAGACAAGGAAGGCAATGAATAAAGAGTGCCTGGGAAGAAAGGGTAAGAAAATGCCAACAACGGGCCACAGCCACTGCCTAGCTCTCTTTGCCAGACAGTATGCTTTTCAGATACGCTGCTTAATGCTGCTAGGGAGATTGCTCAGCAAATAAAGTGTCAAGCAAGTGTAAGCACCAGGGTTTGAATCCCCAGCATCCATGCAAATGCTGGACAGAAGTGGTGGCCTGCTTGAGATGGCAGTCCTCGGGAATCAGAAGGAGAGGACCCCATGAGAAAGTTGGCTAGGTAGGCTGGTCTAATCAGTGATCTGTGGGTTCTAGTGAGAGACCTTGCCTCACTGTATGATGTTAAAAGCAATTGAGAAAGACACCTGACTTCACTATTTGGCTTTCACATGCATTTTCATACATGTGAGCATGCACATACATGCGTGACCTCATATATTCATTCACATGTGCCTATACCCATACAGGAAACAAGTAACTTAAGAAGGTTAAAAGAAACACCACCTGTGCCCTTGGATTCCCATATGCTTCTGCGTACAGGATGAAGAGATACTGAGGCAAAGGTAAGGTTAAAGTGCTGTTGAAGGTCAAAGAGGGTTATGGAGACAGCCAGAGACGCACAGAAGATTTCCAGGATCACAGTCCAATAGAGAAAATTCAAACACAGCAGAAAGTGTCTACCAGTCCATCTTTGAGGGAAATGCAAGCAGATGCTTGATGTGGTGTGTGTGTGTGTGTGTGTGTGTGTGTGTGTGTGTGTGTGTGCGCGCGCGCATATGTGTACGTGCACGCGTGCGTGTGCGTGCGTGTGCGTGCGTGTGCGTGCATGTGTGCATGCATGGGAGCTAGCATATGTTTTAACCCAGTTGAAACATTTTACAGCCCTTCCTCCGAGCTGAAGTTTCTACCTGGAATCCCCAGCTTTCTTTGCATTTCCACCCTGTGCTGAGACACTTCTATCAGATGAAAGAATCCATTTCTGAAAGGCTCCAGAAGGCGGGGGGGGTTGGGGAGAAGAAGCAGAAGAGATGGATGCCAAATGTGGTGCAACTTGCATTAGCTAGGACCCTTTGGCTTTTGTTTCCAGATTCTTCCTTCTAAGATTTCAAGAGAATATATTCAAAATTCTCAGGTGCATGTTCAAAAACATTCAGCATCAGCAGGATGAATAGGAGATGTCCAATTCATTATGCACAGAATATTCTGTGCCATTTCTTTTGCACTCTACTCTTGAGTGCAGAGCTCTTGGATTCCAACAACATGCTCCAGTAAGAACATTCACTGCAGCCCCAGTGAATGCAGCCAAAGAATGGGAGCATATTTATTTCTGCATTTAAAGCCCTCTTCTCTAATTTAACAAGAGGTTGAGTAAAATTAGCCCCAAATGAAGACACCAATTATATAGAAAGAGTCTTACATTCTCTAATTCTTAAAACTGCATGGCCCTGGATTGTGTCCAAGTAATAGTGCCCTGAAGATGTTCATGGTATACAATCTACACAGGTGAGTGTGAGAAGCAGGGAAGCAGCGACATTCCGCTTCAGTCATTACTTAGCTATGATGAAGATGATTTTCCATTCTCCACATAGATGCCGAAAGGCGATCTGATACAATAAAAGGAAAATAAGCCGAGTGGCCAGATCAGGTTCAAACCCAGGCAGAATACTCTTAGATAAGTGAAGTTGGCTCTCTGAGCAATTGAACCAAAGAGAAATAATCAGTGCTTAGTAACACATTCTTCATTCACTCGGAGTGTATAATCTGGTGTATATTCCATTGGTGCTGTAAACAATACACGCTGCACCCTCTTTTCATTTTACTCGTTTACTTATTTCTCTGAAGTTTGTGAGGAGAGAGGTAGATTCTGTCTCGATCCAACTCACAGACTTCCTTTTGCGACAGGTCTGGTTTCCAAGACTGTTGTGACTCAGTTTCTAGTTGGGCGGTCCTGAGGAAGGTTGGCAGTGGGGGCCACGTAGTTCACCTTCTCGCTATGTCAATCCCTGGGGCTTGACACGTGGCTGGGGCTATGGTACGGAGATCCAGAGAACTCCTATAGAATTGCTTAACACCTTGCTCCTTGTGCACAGCGGTTGAGTAACCATCATGTGCGCAGACAGATCATGGCTATTGGTCATGGTTGGATTGTGGCCTCTAGGTCAGTGCTCTGTTTTCTAACGCATCCTTCTCAGATGTAGCCAGCTTTAGAGATGGGTGGAAAGGTTCACAAATAGATCAACTACCATAACAGCTGCCCAAGCAAGTGGGCATGTGAACCTCACCACCGTGTGCACATTTCAGTTCTTGTTTCTCTAAAATTCAGCTTCAGGAACTGAATTTCTCTTCTTATTGGCCACTACCAATTTGATTTGATTTCTCTTCTTATTGGCCACCACCAAATTGGTTTTCTTGATGGTGATTTACTTCTGTAACTGACACAATGATGCAGTAGCTACTAAGGAATGATGAGATGTTGGCATTGCCTGCGAATCTGACTGTGCTTTACAGAGCAATATCACCTTACACACTGAGGTATTCCTAGCTCTCATTTTCTCTGGCTGGATGTCAGGCATGACCAAGGAAGGAATGGCAACACGAAAAAGATGGGTGTGGGGGGGAACCCTAGAACCCATTGGATGAGCATTGACTTTTAATGTGTGCAGATGTCTCAAGATAGAAGCTATGATAGAGACCAACAAAGGACTAAAAAACAGCTAACACAATACCCGAGATAATCAATATGAAAGAGGAAAGAATTATTTTCAACTTGTGGTTTTAGTACATGGTCACTGTTTCTGGCCCTGTGGTGACATCAAAATGGGATGTAACAGAGAAGAGAAAGGTTCACCTCTATTGATGATCAGGGAAAAGATGGAGACTAAGTTAGGAAATAAAGGAGAAGATAAGAACCAAGGAGTAAAGATATTGATCAAAGGAATATCCACTAATGACTATCTCTCCATAATATAGTTCACCATATTATGAATCTACCAATGTGTTAATCCACTGTGAGATTGGAGTGCCTCTGCATTAAAGACAATGCCTTCAACACAGGAGCCTTTTGACTATATACCAGATTCAAATGCTACCAGAAGACAAGATGGTACCACAAGTAAAAGAATGTAGGTGCCTTTTCTTCAAATATCAAATGACTCTATCTGTGAGTAGACAAAATTAAGATGATTTCATGCCACAGAGACTTGACTTCCCATCCTATCTCAGCCCCTGAATGCTTGGAAAACTTCAGTGAGCTATTTAGTCTTTGGAGTTCTTAATCTCCACTAGATCACTCACTAGACTGGGAGCAACACATGAGGCCACACAGCACCACCAGCCTCAAAAACAAGGCCAGTTCTCACCAAGGTTGGTCCTGTTCACTTCATTCCCTCACTTGAATCTGGAATAAGCCAGGGAAGCTTCTGGTCAGAGTCAAAATAACAAGTGATGACTCAAGTGTCAACTTTTTGTTCTCCTTGTTACTTGAGGACACAACTTAATGCTGACAGAAATAGTGTGTAACAACCAGGTACTTGCTGAGAGCACCAATTACAATTTACCACATAAGACATAAGATGAAAATTTAGTCTTAATCCAACCTTCAGAACCTCATTGTTGAAGAAATCAATCACACGACTACGTCCAGGCAGAAGGCAAAATAGTCCTAAAAAATCACTTGAATGCTGGGTGAAAGGCATAAAGGTTGGAAAAACGAAATTTGAATTGAGCCTGAAAAATTCTAAAATCTAAACATTTATTGACACAAATAGTCAAGGAGAAAGTTTCAGGATTTATTCAATTCAGTACCTTTCTCTCAGGGCCGTTTGCAATAAAAAAAATATTCGGCCTCCCAAAAAGCTGTGGTGCTTTATCCAAGCTAGACATTCAGTGAGAAGGGGAGACCAGACAACCATGGAGCTCCTGTGGGTTAAATGCTCTACCGCTGCTGTACCTGTCTCTCCTCAGTTAGAGACACAGAGTACCCACAGCCTTGTTTCCAGCCAGGCTTTCATAGTGACCATCCTCCTCCAGGCTAGACTGCTCTGCACAAGCAGTGGTTATGGCAGAGAGGAGAACAACCCAACTAGCAGGCATTATGAATCTACGCAGGAACCATTAAACTGAGCACCAAGATCACAGCCAAGAAAAAGAACAAAGGGTTTACCTTTGTAGAGCTTATAGCATTGCAGAAAGACAACAAAAAGACAGGTGGGAATAAAAAAAGACAAGAAGAAGGATAAGTTCATTGGAGGAGGGAAGAGTAGATATTAGCGCCTTGTGCTAAAGTATGGACATAATAAAAAAACATGAGCAGCGTGAGGAGGCAGGGCATGCGGTACCTGTAGCTAGAACAATCTGTGCTGACTAGTTGAGGACAGCAAGAAGACAAAGCAAGAGTTCCTGTAACCAGCACTGGGAGATGGCTCAGCAGGTGAAGTACCTGCCCTGCAAGAAAGAGGATGGAGTTGATACCCATACATATAACATAGCCAGTCATGGTGTTGTATACTTGTAATCCCAGCACCGGGGAGGCCAAGACAGGCTTCCTGAGGCTTCCCACCAGCTAGTCTAAACAAATCAACAAGAGCCATAAACCATCAAGAGACCTTGCCTTGAAAACAGAAAAAGTAGAGAGCAATTAGAAAGGAAACGCAACATGAAACTCTGGCCTCCCCACATATATGTACACACATGAAGAGGTAAATATAAAAACAGGAACACACACACACACACAGAGAGAGAGAGAGAGAGAGAGAGAGAGAGAGAGAGAGAGAGAGAGAGAGATCCATGATAACTCAAATGAACAAAACCTTAACATCAGACTTTTGACCAGAGAAACAAGAACAATATGCAGTCATTGTCACTCCTACAATGAAAAAATGAAAGTTATACAAAGAGCGGAGTTAGGGTTAAAGAATCAGAATTCAGCCAGGTGTACTGGCTTGTAACCCCAGCACCTGGATGACTGAAACTAGAGGATCAGTTGGGTCTCAAGCCAGCCTAGGTTATAGCACGAAATCATATGTCAAGAAAACAAACAACAACAACAAAAAATCAGGATTTGGATTGTGGACATTCTTGGCTTCTTGGGTTACTATAACAGAGTGTCTGGGATGTCTCTGAACTTCAAAACATGATCAGCTCCTGGTTTTGGAGGCCGGAAGTCTGAAATCCAGATGTTCTCCTTAAAGGCTCCAGATGAGAATTCTTCTGGGTTTGTCCAGTTGCTGGTGGTGTCCAACACTCTTTATCTCCCTTGGCTTACCAATGCGTTGCTCTGGTTTTTGCATCTGATGTAGCATGCTGTTCTTCCTGTGTCTATCTTGTGAGTCTCTTTCTTTCTCATGAGGTCACCAGTCATTGAAATAGGTATTACATCTTGTGTGGCCTCGTCTTAATTTGACTACACGTGCAAAGACCCTACTTCCCGATAAGGCCATACTCATGGGATTCCAACATATGTTGTTGGAGATTGTAATAAGCATAACAGTGAGCATGGTGCAGAAATAGGCAATTAAATACAGAAACATGGAGATTAGACAGAAACCCAAGTAGGAAATGTTAATTGGAGGTCATTGCTAACTAGCTAGTAATTAAAGCCGTGGGTGGGTAAGATCATGAAGACAGCAACAGAAGTCAGGGGGAAAGAAAAAAAAAACGGGCCAAAGCTGAGCTCTTTCTAGCTTTCTATAGTCAGGGAAGATGAGGAGGATCTGGCCAAGAAGACCAGACCAAAAAGAGAGAGTGAAACAAAGGGACAGAGGACTAGAGTGACTGCTCAGTGCTTAAACACATGTACTGCTTTGGCGAAGGACCCACGTTCTATTTCTAGCATTCACATGGTGGCTCACAGCCACCTGTAACTCCATTCCCAGAGGATTCTATGCCTTCTTCTGACATCTGCAGGTTCCTACACATCTGCAGGTTTTCTGCAAAGGCAGAAATCATAGTCAATGGTGTTCTGGGGAGCCAGTTGAAGACGGTGTACAGAGGATGGAAAGTGATGTGCAGAAAGGAGCAAGGCACAGCCAGAACTCAAAACAAGGAGAAGGACTTACATCCACTAAAGCCATGGTTCGGTGACTTGTAGGAAGTGAGGGAGGTCTAGGCAAGGCAGAGGAGCTTTACATTCCTCAGAACAGACTCTTAATTCAACCACACGGAAGATCTTCAATGCATGCCTTATCACCAACCACAACTAAGGTATGGTCTATAAAAGAGCAAAGAAAGGTAACAGTGTAGCCGGGAGCAAGTCACAGATCACCATGTGTTGCCTGGAACACATGTATAAATGTGAAGTTATCAAAAAAGCAGCTGCAACTGAATTGGGCAAAGGCAGAAGACATCTGACGTGAGGGACTCATTGGAGCATCATTGTGTTCTACAGTGAATGGTGATGAAGGGCCTAGAAGTCTCCCATTTGGTGTGTCCCAACAGCAATGTCAAACATGTGTAGCCATGGGGAGTCTAAGGGTCAGCATTCTGATCACACAATTTTAGCCAGTCATAGTAAATAAGAGCAAAGCAAACCAGAATTCCCTGGTACTCATCATTTGCCTATTTTCAGGATAGAACTGGCAAAGATTAAATAATAAGTGAAGTTAACGATATATTAACAATCAAAATACAGACATTCTCATGTTATAAAAAGTATTTCATTTAGTTGTCAGTCAAAGCAATCTTTATTTTTAAGACGAGAAGCGACCCATCTAAGCACTGTCTGTGGGAACAGCCTGTTTGTTGTGAAACAGTGAGGGTCTCATATTCCTGGTAAATTCTGGCCCTCTAATATGTGCGACAATAAAGTGAAGTGCACGTATCCACGCCTGTGTCCTGTGTCAGACAATGAACCTTGACTTCCATGATGCAGCGATGTGTACAGAACCCCGAGCTTTCTTTCGGCGCAAAATGGATCGGCCCTTAAAAGCCACTCCTCCAGTTGATGTTGGAGTGGTTTAAAAGCCTTCCATCAAAGATGGTGGAGGTGGCAGGGCGTCATGGGTCAAACTAACTCTCCGCAAAGATTCTCCTGAGCCAAGGTGCTTGCTGATTTCTGGGCTAAGCATCCGGATTAAGCTGTCAGGGGCAATCAGAGATTTCCAAAAATCTTCAACTCCTTCCCCATGTGGCCTTCAGAGTGCTGCTTCCCACCCATGTCCAAAAGCAACTAGCTGCATGTCCATCACCACCAGTACCCTGACTGAGGCAGCCTCTGTGCTTTCTGTTAATGAGGAATGAGCTGGAGCTGAGATGAAAATAGTCATTTCCTCTTTTCCTTATGTGACATGCGGAAAACATTAGTCTCATGTTGCCTAGACACTTTCCCTCGTCTCAGTCCTCCCTCCCAGACTTTTCTCCTGCCTTCTCTCACCCAGGGTCTTGGCATGATATTACTACAAGGCGGTACATGTTCTTCACATTCTATTCTGCTCTGGAGCCCTTCACAGTTTAAAAATGCTCTCTCTCTCTCTCTCTCTCTCTCTCTCTCTCTCTCTCTCTCTCCCCTTCTTCCTCCACCCCTCTCCCTGCAGACTCTTTCTCATGTTGGTAAGAAACGCACAGTATCACCGTACTGCCTCAAAGAAACTCTGATTGAGAGCTGTAGCTCAGGGATGGAATGCTTAACTATATATGAGACCCTAGGTTTCATCCCAAGAAGGAGATGAGGATGGAAGAGGAAGGGAGGAGACACATAGAAAGGAAGAAAAAAGGGATGGTAGAAAGGAGGGAGGGAAGCAAGGAGTGAGGGAAGGAATGAAAGTAGGAAAGAAGGAAGGAAAGAAGGGAGGAAAGATGGAAGGAAAGAGAGTGAAAGAAAGAAACTCTCAACCCATCAATAGCAAAGATAGAAAACAATAGGAAATAAAGAATCTTGAAGTGTCACAGTCATTTGAGATTTTCTCCCAACAAGAAATGTCACACTTCGACCCCAAACCTCCCTTCAGGATGTAAGAATAGCAAATAGAATGGCTCCCTGCTCCCTGCTCTCCCTTAGCATCTTTGTCCTTGGTCTTGTTGCATCTCAGCTCCTCCTGGAGGTCCTCCCTGATATCTTTGCCTCCTGCTCTTCCCTCTCCACCACCAGATACACAGTATCCCAAGAAGTTGAAACTCAAAAGAAAGGCTCCACACTCACACCCTAGGAGCAGAAAGAGACACACGGTGTCTAAATGCCCTGAAAACCACACAGGCTGAGACACACGAAAATGCATAGTGAATATTAATCCAAACTATACGAAGGTGGCATGATTAAACAAACAAAAAGACTAAAATAGGCGTGCTGCAGGTCTCCTAGATATCAGTGAACTCATACTTGCCTGAACTCACACTTCGTCCTCAAGTGCGCAGTCTTCACCTTGAGATTTCAGTCTCAGCATCAGTCTTGGGTAGCACCGTCTGCCTTCTTTTTTCATTTCTTGTGTGTGTTTGTGCATATGTTTGCATGTTCATGTATGTGAAGGCACACTTGTGCCTGTGGCTGCATGTGGAAAAGTGTTCATGCACATGTACAGAAGACTACTAGGTATTTTCCCTGGCATGTTGTTCACCTGTTTTCTTCAGACGAGGTCTCTCACTGACAAGGGAGGCTATGGCGACTGACCAGGGAGCGCCAAGAATCCACTTGTCCCTTCCTCTCCACACCCACCCAGCCTTTTTCAAGTGGGTCCTTGGGATAAAACTCAGCATTGCATGCTTGCAGGGCGAGAACTTTACCACATGAGCTATCTTGCTGGCTCCGTGCTTTCCTTTTGTGTCATCCTTGCACAGCAGTGTCAGATGGTACACACATGTCCATCCCTGCATGGGAAGCTAGTCCTGAGTACCCTGCTGTAACTGGACACTCTCCCTCTTCTATTGACCTACACCGGGGAAGTCGCAAATGTAAGATTGGAAAAGGAAAATGGACACCATACACTAGTGAACGAGAGTCACATCAGTCTTGCTACGCAGCAGCAGCAGCGGCGAACGCCCTGCCTGGAGGCCACCAACACCTCGGCCTTGCTGGTTCTCTGGTATTTAGTGATGCTGCAGTGACAGTCACCACCGTGTTTCCATCTCAGGCACAGCAAACATGTGTAAATACTTTATTAAAATTAAAAAGAGAGTGAGAGAGAAGCCCAACACATGAAGTGAAAGCTGTTCTCCTCTGATTGACTTTTCAAAAGCTCCCTAGACTGTTTCTGTGCAGATGTTTCCAAGATGATTGGATGCAGAGGGCTTAATTCATAAAAGCAATAAAATGTCGCTTATTGACTGAACAGATGAACTAGCTGAGGGGGGATAATTTGGAGTGCTCTTACTGAAAATGCTGCGAAGGAACGTAATGATAGTGGAGAGATGGAGTCTTATTAGCTGTGGTAAATATATTTTCCCACAGAATGCTTAAGAAATTTCGAAATAACTAGAAAAACAGAGTTTCGGTTCTGCTGACTTTGGGACTAAACATGTGTAACTCTCCAGCTCATAAACACATGTAATCCTTGATCTGCAAAATGGAAATTCCAAGGGTGAATTCTTAGTGAGATAGGCAAAGTCTAGGACCAGGAGCCTGACCGTAACCAGTCAAGAACAGGAATCCAAGGCTGAGCCTATCTCCTACCTGTGGAAGCAGGGGAGTAACTGTCCTGTCTCTAAGCCAGAGCTGAAAGGATAAAGACAGGTCATCGCTTTCAGTGCTGATCTCTGGTATATGTTGGGGGAGCTGAATTGGTCAAAGTTATCAGCTTTCCCAGAGTGAGAAATACACAGAGCAGGAGTGAAGCAAGAACCCTCCCAGTGGGACAAAGGCTGCCTTCCTGGGTCTTACAACTACACAGGAAGTTTTTTTTTTTAACTTTTATTAGTTACACTTTATTTACTTTGTATCCCCCCATAAACCCCTCTCTCCACTCCTCCTAATCCCACCTTCCCTCCCCCTTCTTCACGCATTCCCCTCAGCAAGTCCACTGATAGGGGAGGTCCCCCTTTTCTTCCTTCTGATCTTAGTCTATCAAATCTCATCAGGAGTGGCTGCATTGTCATCTTCTGTGGCCTGGTAAGGCTGCTCCTCCCTCAAGGGGAGGTGATCAAAGAGCAGGCCAATCAGTTTATGTCAGAGGCAGACCCTCTTTCCATTACTATATAACCCACTTGGACACTGAACTATGCAGGGGTTCTAGGTTATCTCCATGTTTGGAGTATGAGTCTCTGGAAAGACCCCTGTGTTCAAATTTTCTGGTTCTGTTGCTCTCCTTGTGGAGTTCCTGTTCTCTCCAGATCTTACTGTTTCCTACTTCTTTCATAAGATTCCATGCACTCTGCCCAACAGTTGGCCATAAGTCTCAGCATCTGCATTGATAGTCTGCAGGGCAGAGCCTTTCAGAGGCCCTCTGTGGCAGGTTCCTAACTTGTTTCCTGCTTTCTTCTTCTGATGCCCATCCTCTTTGCCTTTCGGGATGGGGATTGAGCATTTTAGTCAGAGTCCTCCCTCTTGATTAGTTTCCTTAGGTGTACAGATTTTAGTAGGTTTATCCTATATTATATGTCTATATGAGTGAGTATATACCGTGTGTGGCAACCTCATTAGCCATCAGGGAAATGCAAATCAAAATGACCCTGAGATTTCACCTTACACCTATCAGAATGGCCAAGATCACAAACAAGAGACAACACATGCTGGAGAGGTTGTGGAGAAAGGGGAACCCTCCTCCACTGCTGGTGGGAATGTAAACTTATACAACCACTCTGGAAATCAACCTGGCACATTTTTAGACAACTAGGAATAGCACTTCCTCAAGATCCAGCCATACCACTCCTAGGCATATATCCAAAAGAGGCTCAAGTACACAATAAGGACATTTGCTCAACCATGTTTGTAGCAGCTCTATTTGTAATAGCCAGAAGCTGGAAACAGCCCAGATGCCCCTCAACTGAAGAATGGATACAGAAATTGTGGTACATCTACACAATGGAATATTACTCAGCAATAAAAAGTAAGGAAATCATGAAATTTGCAGGTAAATGGTGGGATCTGGAAAAGATCATCCTGAGTGCGCTGTCACAGGAAGATTTTAAAGAAGGGTTCACTTTCAAAAACTCTGGGATTCTGTGCTCGCATAGCAAATTGACCAGCCCTACCTGGCAAAATGGACCTTAAATAAATGAATCCAGTGGCAGGCTCCTCCATCACATCAATGCTAGAGGAGCTGCTGTTATTTCCACTGCTGTCCTCTTTGCTCCAGTGTTACTATGTCCTTGAGTTCAATCAGTACTTCAATCATTTTTAACTCTTAGCATGTCTTAATTCCAAGTTCCCAGATAATTTTATTCAGCCAAAGAATGCAATTATCGTCAACAAAACGATGGTTAGGTAAGCATGGGGGTCACACTGGAGGATGTGTTCTAACAGAAATAGTGTAAGGCTGTAACTTCAGGTACTTGACCCAGGAAAAGCCCATCCACGGGACCCACATCTGTCTACTTTGTAGTGGGAGATGTAAGACATGGAAAAGACTCCGACAATGTTGATACCTGTTTTAAATTATATCGTCAGTAGAGAACAATCTTCTTCAAGGGAGACATCCTCACCCCTGGCTTGCCTTGTCATTGGCTGTCACTGCTTTTGGTCCCTGATGCCTAAGATTTACCATGCCAGGGAAATGAGCCAAGAGTCAGCCTACACTTCTTCCAGTGTCAGGATTCCCTGTTGCTTGAGTGGTTGCAGTCAATTTGGGCACTGAATGGAAATAATGTAATCATGGGAATACATGATTAATTGTCTCAGGTTATTTTCCTGTTGCTGTCACAAGACACACTAAATACAGCAACTTAAGGGAGAAAGGCTTTATTTGGCTCACTGCTGCAGCATATCATAGAAAGGCAAACCATGTTACACCCACTGGGAAGACTATGAAGTGGGCGGCAAGTGGAAAGAGGCATCTTCCACTCTATATCTCTGCTGGGTGAAGAAACAAAGGCATGATCAGCTATAGATGGGTTCACAGTGAAAGACCTGTTCTCAGAACCAGACACCTCAGCTATTCTCTTCCCTCTTCTGCAACTAAACAAGACATATCCTACCTATAAGAAGTTCCCAGGAAAGCGTAGGCTTTTGCTTTATAGTTCCTATCATGATATTTTAATAAATGTTAACCCGTGCCCTTACATTACAGCCTCCACAGAACTGCACAATTTCCAATGTTAAAAACATATTTCTGCAGATATGATGTGCTATCTTTTCTTGGAGAGAGGTGAACAAATACATGTTCACCTCAGACACCAATGAAGATCAAAGAACTGAGGCTGCCCACATCTAGACAGGAGAACCAATAAATTACTAGGCCTACTCATAGAAGCATGGGAAATTTGGGGGTAATTGTACCACCAAAAATGGGTCCCAGGAATGGACAGAACCTCATGTGGCTCCTGAGCCCTTCATATAGCACATGTAAGCCTCATAGATCATTCTTTCCATGCAAATGGTCTGGTATCTTGTTACACATTAGTGTAGATAATTATGCTGATATTGTTTCAAGACAGGAACAAGCATACAATGCTTGAAAGGTGGAATCCCATATGCTGGAAAATGACAGTGTGTACTTGAGACAGCAAGCATTGGTTAGGTTGCTCAAGGTCTTGTACACAGAAACATGGAAAGCTACCTTCCTTGCTCCTCCTTCTTCAGGAATCTCTCACAGAATACTCTACATCCACATCTGTTCTCCACAGAGCCAAATAACATCACTTGATAACTAAAAGGAAAGAGTGGTGTTAGCAGTAAGCCTGTCTGTGTGGTATTAGAAGAGTCCATAAGAAAAGCAAATACTGAAAGAAGGCAACTATCAATATGAGTGAATAGAGATTGGCAGCAATTAAAATGGAAAACATATTGGGGAAATCCCATCATTTTCCTTTTTCTTGGAATTACCATATTGAACTTTCAGGGATATTAGTCCTACAGTAATGCTCAAAAAGCGACAAAGCATGGTTCTCTATGGTCTAGCTGAGGAGGTAGATAAGTCAAATATGCCTGGACATTTTCCTAAGACTTCTGTGGAACATACAGGCAGATTAGAGTGGATGAGGAAGCTCCATCACACAGGGTCTGATTGATGGAGTGTCTGCCATTTGTGGCTTATGAGAAAGTGCACATTTCTGCAGGCAGTGTTTTATCATTAATTCCAAGTCCTATGGTGTGCTTGCCATACAGCAAACCCTTCTGCCAGACTGAGAGTGGAAATAGTACTGCACTGACTTGAATAATTTAATCCCAGCTCCATCTCAGCCACAAAGCACAACTGTTACAAAGCACCATGCCTCAGTTTACCCATACTAAGTGGAAGGTTCATATGACCCTGTCCCAGAACTTCATGGCAGATAAGATCATAACAGTGGAATTCACATTGATTCCCTACCAATGTCACCAAATGTCCATGAGCTGAGGAGTGATGAACCTAAAGGAACTCAAGCAAGAGGGTAACTGTTACTGGCTTATAATGCCTTTAAAGCTGAACAAAGACAGGAAGGAAGTGTCAGTCATAGCCACAAAGCACGGTCTTTCCATCCTCTTTCCTAATTTTAAGCAAGCAAAAGGAAAAGCACTGAGGATATTTAAATTCTTTTGAAAATATTTTTCTGCATTTTGCCTTGTACAGAAATCTCCCTTGGGTCAAGCACCCTTCTGCTAAATTCCACCTGGTTGCGCTGCTACACTATGAATATTCATCTGATTAATATTTCTGGAACCATGGCTTATTTTTTTAAAATCCATTCAAGCACAATAGGGCAGTTGCTTTATGAGATGATAGCATCTTGGGGCCCTGAGTGGTCTACCGGCAGGGCTCCGCTCTTGCCTGCTCTATTAAAAGCGACAAGAAAGAAAGAAAATCATAGGTCAGCCTTTCAGAAATGTAGCACTTCAAACATGATAACCAACAGGGGAACAAAGGAAAGAGAATAATACACCTTCCTTGAATGAAGAGATGGTCGCTGAATCTTAAAAACACCCTTGACTCTGAAAGAGTCAGTTGTTTTCCAAAGTGGGGGATGAGACAACTCGTCTCCATTGTAATCACTAGTAAAATGCAGCAAGCATCATACAACCTTTCAGGAGCTGTTAGAATAGGTACAGAGAAAACGCAGGCAGGGAGGGTCGTGATGATAGAGGGAGGGCTGGGTAGAGAACACATCACTAAGAGAAGTCTATGTCCTTCGTTGTAGCTTTAGTGTATACGTATGACCAAGTCATATGAAGGTACATTCGCATAATTGCTATATATATATGATTTTGTATATGGGCATGAGCATATATATGTGTGTGTGTATTTATAATACAAATTTTTTCAGTATCATTGTACTTAATGCACGTTCACATCTAATGAATAATGATCTTCTGTATTATGCTGAGAGAAAAACTTGTTGAACTTGTAGGACTGTTGGTAATTCGGTGCGCACTGCCCAGAGAGCTAAAAACTCCCAGTGTGTCTACACTACAAAAAGAAAGCCAGGCACAAGAGTTTTACCCCAATCCCACTACCTTAACCCAGGACAAACTATCAGAAATTGAAAAGCAACTATCTCATGTTTAGTCAGAGGAGGGGAAAGACGGTGTTCAAAGCCACCCAGAGAGTCGTTGACTAAGGATCGATTCAAAAGGAACTAGCCTGACACCTATGGCTTTGGTCTTAGTTTAACTCATGTGGAAAACACACACACACATACACACACACATACACACACACACACACTGGCATATGTAGGTTCAGGGCCTTCTATCTGAACTTCCTAAATAGACTAAGATGATGGAAAGGGTAAAACATATTTGCAAAAGTCACAGCCCAGAGCCATAGTCTTCCTAAGAGACTGAGACCTGGTCACAGGAACAAAGTAAGAAAGGCCTTCCTCCCTTCATGAACCTGACCACCATCAGACACCTGGAAAATGACAAGAGCTGGCATGGCAAAGCTGAGACATAATTTTATAGAGTCTCTACAGAAATCCAGACAGCCAGAAACAAGAACACTAAAGAAAATGCCGTAGTTACAGGTATCAAAGTTTCACAAACAGAAGCGTAGCCTGACTTCTGGCCAGACAAACATGGAACTCCATTCACAAGGCCTAACTCTCTCTGATTACTTTATACATTGTATCATATTGCACTTTCAATAAAAGCATAAGGCGTGTGCAATGACAGAAAAACACAACTCAAAGCACAAAAGCAAAACTTGGAGCCAGACTCAAGTGTGGCAGGCCATTAAGCCATCAGGCTAAGAAGGAAAAATGACAGAAAGTGGCAGTCAAAACCCTCAAATGAAAACGAGAAAGACATTAGTAATTGGGGAGTTGGGAGCGGGCTGGAGAGATGCTCAGTAGTTAAAGAGGACCTGGTTCCCTGCACCCACATGGTGGCTCACATCCTCTGTAAGTCTAATCCTCAGGTATCCTGGCCTTCTTCTGACCTCTGCTGCTACCAGGTACACATGTTTTCTACATACAAACATGCAGGTAAAATACTTATAGACATATAATAAAATAAATTATTATATGTCTAAGACAACTGGGAAAATACTCAGTAATGACTGAGAAATAGCCACAACTCTTGTCAGGCATCAAACCATAAGTCCAACAAGCTTAGGGAACATAAATGAAAACCTATTCCCAAATTCCAAAAAAAATCAATATCCAGGTATCATATTCAAACTGAAAGGAGTTATTGGGAAAGAGGGAATCATGGAAGACATCAGGTACTCTCTATGGACAGAAAACCAAGGGTAAAAACTTCATTGAAATTACTTTCAGAAAACATGAAACCAAGGAGAGAGATGAGCAATATATCCTGTCAAAGGAAGGAAAAGAAGTAGGTTGGGAAAAAGGGAAGGAGGGAAAAAGAGGGGAAAAGAGAAAGAGAAAGGGAGAGGGGGAAGAGGAAGGAAGGCAGGAAGGAAGGAAGTCAGGAAGGCAGGAAAGAAGGAAGGAAGGAAGGAAGGAAGGAAGGAAGGAAGGAAGGAAGGAAGGAAGGAAGGAAGCCAGCCAGCCTGGAGAGAGGGCTCAGTGGTTAAGAGCATGTACTGTTCTTGCAGAGAAACCAAGTTCCATTCTCAGAACCCTTGTCAGATACCTCACAACCATCTGTAACTCCAGGCGAATGTGACACTCCCTTCTGGCCTCTGTGTGCACTTGTGTACACACACACAGCTACAAAATAAAATAATTTTAAATAAAAAGAAGAGAAACATTCATGACGACTTTTTATATATATAGTTAAATTATCCATCAAGATTACAATGGAAATAAGTCTTTTTATAAACCAATAAAAGTTGTAGAAATTTGTCACCGGCGAACTTGCCTTGAAAGAAATATTTATAGGATTTCTTCAAGGAGAAAGAAAATGAGAGAGGTAAGAAACTCATGTCTCCCTATGAAGGGAAAAAGACTTGAGGGGAGAAAATGAAGGCAAATTGTATCATTTGTTATCCTTCAATGGATGTGGAAGATAACTGTTCAACATAGTGAGACCAGTATATTTTACCATCCTGGGTGTGGATAACTGAGGTTAATGACAGACAACACAGGACACGAGGGAGGAGCTGGTAACATTCCACTACCTAGATCTCAGACTTCCCATGAAGCACTGCAATGTTGAGAGCAGAGTTAACTGTGCTATAAACACGTGTGGCAAACAAAATATTTTAAAAGAGCTGACTCCGAAAGTCTGTAAGTGACCTTTTCTTGGCATCTATGTGTAGCACAGGTGTAATAAACGTATGAATCTATGAGTTTGTCAAAACCTGCAGATTGCACAATGAAAGAATAAGCTTGAATGTGTGCAATTGAAGAAACAAAATCTAAACTAAATGACCTAAAGGTGTAATTTTAAATCCTAAATTAATCTGTCTGTATTACATGTTCATCTCATGACCTCCTCGAGATTTAGAGGAGGAGCTCGCCCAAGTTACCTGGATATGAAGATTGGCTTGTTTTAATCTGGAAATGATAAAGATAGAGTGAACTCCATCAACCTGTGTGTGTGATGGTGTGTGTGTGTGTGAGTGCTCGTGCACACACCCATGTGTGTGCATAGACCAATGAAAAGACTATAAAACCCATGAGCCAATGTGTGTGAATGTGTGAGAGACTGCCTGTGTACCCACAGAAATGAACAACGGACGTCTGCGGAGATGGTACGTTTGGATATAAACACACATATGGAAAATGTACCTTCAGTCTACTGAGAGGACTTCAAACCCCTGGGGAAGAGTGAGCACAGCTGACCTTTAGATTTTGGTTTGTAAGAATTTGTCTTCTATGAAAGGAACAAAGACTCCTCTAAGAAATTACTGATTCCAGGACAAGCACAGGGAACACAGAAGAGATTCCTGGAACACATCATAGTTGTAAGACACATGTGTCTAGGAAATGATAGGCTAAGAGGTGGGAAAAAAAAAAAAAAGAGGTGGAAGGGACACATAAGCTGCCATCATTGAGGCTGGAATCTTTTGCGCAACATGAATAAAACATGTTGAATTGTCATCCACAGCAATAAAAATAGTCGATTAAGGCAAAGAGCAAGAGGACACAAATCCTCAAGCAGCACATGCAGGGCCTCTTACCTACGTGCTGTGTCCATTTACTAGACCTCAGAAGCAATGTTAGCACTGTGACTTGTTCCCAGAGTCAGTGTATAGAGGGGATTTGTAGCTTCACTGAAGAAGATCCTGTGGGACTCCTGAGTGTTATTTGCAGATCAAATGATAAGACCAAGTCCTACCATGAGAACTACAGAAGATATACCTGACCAGCACCTCTCCAGTTATCAGGTTTGTCAAAACCACAGCACACGTGAAGTTAATGGGAAAGAAGATTCAGCCTAAACTCCAATCTCCTGCCACATCTGAAACCTTAATGCATAAAAAGGTCAAGAAGGATGGACAGACTCCTTGACCATGTTTCTTCTCTCTCCCGCTCTCTGCTGTAGATGGTGACTCTGAGAACAACCTGCCAGAGTATAAGATAATCTTGTTTCTTAGCTGCAGTACAATTTCACAGAATGCGAAAATGAGAGACAAAAAAAGAGCTAGTCAATCATTGTGTCTGCTCCCTGCTGGCACAACACTGCTCCCCACAGTCCGTTTTCCCCCTGCTTTGCTGATTTTGAAATGGCTCAAGCAAGGAGTTTCCATCACTTCCCTCGGGGGGCTTTTGGTGGTTTAATAGTCCTCAGTGCTAAGATGGCTTTCATTTCCCTTTGCTCAATTTTCCTTTGCTTCATTTTATTCCTGGTTCCCCTGTCACGCTCCTTTGGCTGTGTTCCCCCCGACACACACCCTGATATTTACAGTGTCATCAGCTAAGTCCTCGCAGCGAAGACTTCTGTCTTTTGAATCTGGACCCAGAACTCAAAGGCACCTTTGGTTGTTCTCCCAGACTGTCTTTCAAAATTATGAATTTGCTGTCAGCTAACACCAGGGAAGTTTGAACAAAACAGAACTATGTTATCCATTTGAACTCTTTGCTCTATACGTCTTCTATTGTTGACTGAAACTGGGCTCTTTGGTGATTATTTTCAACACTTACTTTGTTCCAGGAATGCACTAAAAAATTTATTCAAAGGAGAATCCTATATTGTTCTTAACCCCCCAAACCAGTATGCCCTAGTGTAACCATGTGACAGGGAAGGAGTCACAACCTGAAGACAGCAAGCTGGCCTCATGAGAGATAGACCAACATTTTAGTTAGGCTTCCAGAATTCCCCTGGAGGAATTATACACCCATGGTAAAGTCCATTGGGCTAATTTTAAATAAAGTACTAGGTGTCAAAAGTTAAAACTTGAAGATACATCTGATGATTTTAAGGTCGTTATTTGACATTAGATATGTAGCTGTGCTGTTTGTATTCATTTGGTTCCATTGTTGATGGCTAGTTTCATGTCAACCTGACAAGTTATCTGAGACTAGGAAACCACAATGAGAAAATGTCTCCATAAGACTGTCCTACAGGCAGTGGAGTACTATTGTGTTTAGGGATGGATGTGACACCACTCAGCTCATTGTGGGTGGTGCCATCCTTGGGCAGGTAGTCCTTTGTAGATTTTGAAATCACTTGAATAAGGAAGCAAAGCGAGCAAGCCTTGGGGAGCAAGACAGTAAGCAGCCCTCCTCCATTAGTTCTTCATCAGCCTTGCCTTGAGATCCTACACTAACTTTCTTTGATTAATGGTCTCTGTGGTATGGAAGCAGAAGTGAACAAACCAAACCAAACCAACCAAATAAAAATAAATAAATAAAAATAAACATTTCCTACCCAGGTTACTTTTGGTCATGGTGTTTTGTCACAGCAATAGAAAGCTTAACCATGACACATAGGAATTAGTTTGTGGGCCCTTGGGAAGGATTGTGAGGTCTGAGGAATCAGCCAGAAACATGTGCCTGACATAGTTGAATCTTGAATGTCCACAGACTTCCTTCCTTTTATGCACTGATACCAAGAGCTGCTGGGAATTTTTCCAGGTTTGGTGGGGAGGTGCAAATTTTTTATGAGGAATAGTTTATATGTAGCATATCTGGCCAGTTGCTAGAACACAGCCTAGAGAAGCCTGAGACTAAACTTCCTAATGTTTAAGACCTTTATAATTATTTATGTTTTCATTCCAAACAAATATTCCATTTTACATCTTATTTGATATAAAAGGAGCTTTTATTTTCCTGGTTCAATTGTTGTCTTGGAGGCTTATTGCCTCCTTCTGCTAACCTAGGCCTAGTCTTGGAACCTTCTAGCTCCCATACAATCTAACCTAGGCCTAGAATGTTTTCAGATTCTGAGACTTACTGCTGAATAAGCTCATCCTTTCTTGTTTTTATAGAGCTCTTAGCTGGCTGGTTCAACTCAGCTGTTCTGGCTCAAACTTCTCTCCCAGCTGACTGATTCAATCCAGCTTCACTCTCAGCCTCTGAATTGTTCTGCTTGGCCTCAAACTAACTCCAGCAAACTTTTCTAATCTTCTGGCTCATTCAGTCTTCACCTGAGTTCTCTCTCTCTCTCTCTTTCTCTCTCTCTCTCTCTCTGCAACTTGTCTCTCTATTACTGTCCTGGTAAAACTACTTCTTTTCCTCTCTGCTTTGCCCCTTAAGTAGCTTCCCTTTCCTCTCTCTTCTTGATAGAGTTTGGTGTATCCTATTCTGTCAAGTCTTTCTCTAATTCCTTACTATTTCTGCCACTCAATTAGAAATCACTTTCAAACATGGGTGCTTCCTTTTACAAACTAACTTTACCTTCCTTGCTTGGGATTAAGGGTGTGTACCACCATGCCTTTATCTAAGCTTCTCTTTACCTGAAACTTGCTCTGTAGCAGGGGGACCTTGAATTCTGATCTGCTTGCCTCTGCCTCCTGGATTAAAGGCGTGTTTGCATTCCAGCTAGATCACACAGACCTAGAAGGTCTTGGATGTGATCTCGTGCCAGAGCAGTCATATTCTGAATTAAAATTCTTCTACAATTTGGGGTTTTGTTCTCATTTGGGGGATAGGGATTTTTTTTAGTTGTTGTTGTTATGAATGTTACTGATGTATGTACCTGTGTGCTCCCATGTGTGTGGGTGTATGTGTGTGCTTGTGTGCTGAGGTCTGAACAACAGGTATCTGGCAACAGGTACTTCATCAGTCATCTTTGAACTCTCTCAGCCTTATTTACTGAGGCAGGGGCTATAGGTTGAATCAATGGCTAGATTGGGTTAAGTCTAGGTAGCTAACTTGCTCCAGGGATCCCTTGTCACCTTTGCCAAAACCTTCCAAGTGCTGGCAGCCATGACCCTCCCCCCCCAGAATTTAAATCAGTCTGAGAACCCAAACTTTGTCCTCATGTGTCTGTGACAGACACTTTAACCACCAAGGTATCCCAGACTTGGGATAGGGGTTGATACTGTGTCTTGTTATATAACCCTGGCTGACCTGGGATTCACTGTGTATTTCAGGCTAACCTCTAACTCATGGTGATCCTCTTGCCTCTGCTTCCTGAGTGCTGGGATGACAGGAGTATACCACCATGCTTGGTTCTTTATTAATCAATCATTTGTGACACAAACCTCCTTTTAGTTTATTTCAACACATTATTCCATAATTACTAAATGAATTGGTGTTTCTGAGCTTGACCTAGGCCCCCTACAAAGATGTATCAAATGGGCATCTTAGGCCTCATGTGGGTCTTCTAATAAGAGAAGTGGGGACTGCATCTGACATGGACTCACTCGACAGCTTTTTGATCACTTTCCCCAGGTGGACTGCCTTGCTAGGACAGAGGGGAAGAGGACATCCTCAGTCCTGATGCTACTTGATAAGCTGGTCTGGATGGGAAAAAGGGGCTCTCCTTTTTTAAGGAAAAGGGGAGGGGGACGGAGGGAGGGTGGGACTGGGAGGGGAGGAGAGATGGGGTTACAACAAGGATGTAAAGTGAATTTTAAAAAATTAAAATAAAATAAAATTAAAAGAATTGTTTCATGGATCAGATTCTAGGAAAGATCTCAACCCATAAAATTAAACTAATTTTCCTTCCATAGTCTAATCTAAATCACATGTTTGTTTTTATTATTGTTATATAAGGAGATTAAATAAATCATCTAGGAAAGCCACATGGAACTTGAATAATGAGAGTTCTCTTTCCTCCATTACCAAAATGACAGAGATAAGAGGGGTTGGAGTTGAGGGCTGGATCATTCCTGAGTGATTTCTTGGGTTGCCATCTGTCTGGCCAAGAGTCTCCCGTCCTTGGGTGTACTTTTCCACCTGGAGTGTACTGGGCTAAGCCTCCCATGTCCCACCTGAGCAATGAATCATACAGAATTACTGTCGGCCTTCAGCTTCACCAGAGGTTTTGTGAAATGCCATCTGGGCTGCTGTGACTTCTCCAGCTGTATTTCTTAAATCTTTAATTAGCAACAGGTTTTATGTGAGGACAGAATGCAACCCCTGGGCTGTTTCACATACCAGTGAACCCTGCACACTCCTGGGAAGGCTTGGATCCAAATGTGTTCTCCTTGTTTTCTCACTCCTTAATTGTTCTTTGTTGGAATCAATCAAGGAAACAAATTTTTCGGGTGCACTTCAAGCTCCTGAAAACAGAGCTGGTGAATCTATGTGATATCACATGATTTCTCTCACAAAGTCACAGGTTTAGGAAGATAGTGACATTTTTACTTCTGTCAAAGTTTGAAGGGAAAATTGAAATTCAGTAGCTCAATCTGTGTCCCTGAAGGGTCTCTGTGCTTTGGAAGCTTTCTTCATAGGTAGATTAATTAACCTAGACTAATCCATTCTCATTAATTTTGGTACCTACATTGTTATGAAAAGAGCTTCTTTCTTCCTCATCATTTTTACTCCTCTGGACTATGACATGAATTATAAGACAATCCCTCTACTCCTATTTTATAACTGTTTCCAACTGTGTCACTCTGATTTATTTATCTGCACTGAAACACTATCAATCCTACAAGATATATTTGGATCTTGATTTCACTCCAATCTGACAGTCTTTGTCTTTTAATTGGGTGTTTAGACCGTTTACACTTAGTGGGATGTTTGCTACCCTTTAGTTAAGTATTTAGAATCTCTGTTTTTATCAACTTTTCTGCTCCTTGTTCCTCTTCCTTCATCTTTGCTTAGGTGAGTTATATTTTTACATGATTTCTTTCAATCTGCTTCAATAACATACAATTTCTCTCAATCTTTCTTATTAGGATAGCTTTATTTACAATTATTTGGTGGTGCCTATCAATTTAATTTTTATGTTCACATATAAAAGTCTAACTTTAAGTGATGTGTACTGAATCAAGAGACAGCAAATAAACCTTAGGATTCTTCTAGGTGTTCTGAATTCCGTTTTTGTGGAAAGGGGTGTCTATGTGTACAAACGGATGCACATGAGTCTTTGTGGAAACTGGAGAAAAATCTTTGGTATTGTTCCCCTTCAGTCACTTTCCATCCTGCTTTTGCAACATTTCTCTCTAGGACTGAGGGCTTCCAGATTAGATATAACTGGCTAGCCAGGAAGCCCAAGGGAATCTGCTGTCTTCACTTTCCCAGCAGAAGGAACTTCCCTAACACAGGACACATACTAGCATGCCTGGCTGTTTACATGGGTCCTGGGAAGTGAACCTAGGTCCTTGTGCTTCTGTAGCAAGCATTTTATTTATGAAACTATCTCCTCAGCACACTACCTTGTTTTTGTTGTAAAACATTTTATTAATGTGTGTTGTAAAACCCAAGACACATTATCTTATTTTAAACAGCTACAATATTTCAGAAACATTTCAAAAATAACAAAATATCTTCATATTTTCACCAGAGTAGTTCCATACCCAGTGATCTTCCCTTTTTTGGGTTGATTCAGTTTTGCAAGCTGAACCATTTATCCAGTTTCTCAGTGAAGACTTCTTGAAGGCCTACTATGGAGATCTCCAGATCCAGCGCAGAAACCCATCTACACACATTATTTTCATCTCCTACTCTTCTACAAAGGCTGAAACACAGTGGATGAAGCTATTTTCTTCCCAACTATTTCCCTCTCTGTATTTCAGGCTGGCAATTACAAGACTCTGTAGCCAGCATCTCCTCGTTTATTGCTGATGGCACCCTTTCTAGGTCCCCATGGAGTGACTGTGAGAGAATTAAATGTTTCCATGCTGGGTACAATCTTTCAAAGAAAGTTCTTGCCTGAGACAAATTTTCTCCTAAGGTTGTAGCTAGCAATTTTCTTCCTGTTAATAATTCCATACACATCGATCTCACAGCAGCTGAAATTGTTTGGCATGAAACCTTGCAGATTTATTTTAAATTGAGGGAAAAATTTTTGCTTCCATACCTGTTTCATGCTTGGGCATTTCTTTGGAAGACAAGCATATTCTGAATAGCTCAAGGAAAATTAACAGTGTTGTCAACAACAAGGACACAAACTTTTCATCCAGCTTTTCAGAGAAACAAGAGGAGAGAAAAATCTGTTGAATTGAATTCCTTCAAGCAATTGTAAGAAGAAAGCCATTTATAGCTCCATCCAGGCTCACTCAGGCATAAACTGCTCAAATGAGGTGATTGTTTTCCAAGATGAGCTTTTCTGTTCTGCCCTTCCCAGCACACTTCCCAACATCGAAAATAATGGCATCTAGCCACAAAGTATCCAATATCTATGTAGGGAGCACACTGGATTCTGGGATATGGCCTCCCTATTAAAGTGGCTCTAGATGGGTTATTGTAACACTTTTGGCAGCTAGAATTCTGGGAGTGTATAATCAATGTTCTGGGTTCTTTTCTCCTGCTGTGATAACATACCTTGGCAATAAAAACTACGATGTGAGATAGGGAATTATTTCAGCTTACAGTTCAAAGTTACACTCCATCATCACAGGGAAGTCAAGCAGGCACTTAAGACAGATGTTCAGATCACACCCACAGCGAAGAGCAGACAGAAGTGAATGCACACACGGGAATGCTGTGTTCGGGTTCACTTTCTCCACTCTCGTGCAGTTCGAAGACCCTGCCTAAGGAATGCTGCCACCTGTAGTAGCTGGATCTTCTCACATCGATTCATCTAATTAAGACAACCCACCACAGACTTCTGGGCTGTACAACCAATGTAACCAATCCCCCAGCGAGACCTTCTTTGAAGGTGAGTCTAAGCTGTGTGAAATTGACAATTAGAGCTAACTGTCGGTCACCACTCAGGTGTCACACATTACCAGGCAGGCTAAAACACAAAGGGAATTCAGATTTCTCTGGGTATAATATAAATGCTCCTCTGGCATATAATTTTAATACCAGTGTGGCTTAGGAAGACATTCGAGACATCTGGAATGTGTCCACAGTTTCTATCTACCTGTCTTGTCTCTGGTGATCTTTGACAATTTGTCCCAGTTAAAAATCATCTCCAGTTTGGAATCCCTTGGTAGACAACACGCACCATTGTGTCCTCTTGCTCTAATCTAAATGCCACCAACACTTACCTGTTCTCAACATCCAGGAGAAGTAAAGAGAGCCCAGTCAATGAAGTGCTTGCTGCAGAAGCACAAGAGGCTGGTTTGGGATTCACAGCACCCACAGAAAAATCCATGCACACAGCATGCTCTTATAATCCCAGCACCAAGGAAGTGGTGACAGTATCCTTAAGGCTTACTGTCCGGGCAGACCAGCCAAATCAATGAGCCTTAGATTCTAGTGAGATATCCTGACTCAGAAAATTAATAGGATGGCTCCTGAAGAATGATGCTTAATGTTAAATGTTGCCTCATTCGTGTATACACACATGTATTTCCCCCTACACACACACACACACACACACACACACACACACACACACACACACACGTTTTAAAGTTAATTTATAGTCTAACAAGCAAGTGGCATGTTTTAAACTCATCCACAGTCAGAAAATGTGACATCTTTCCTCCCTTTTTAAATAAATATTTTTATTTATTCTTTGAAAATTTCATACAAGTATGCAATACACTTTGATCATGTTCACTCCATTCTCCCTTAGCTCCTCTTGAATCTCCTTCTCCTTTGCCCCTTCCAACCTCCTATCCTCTATATAGACTGCTGTCACTTTTGCCTCATGGGTCAACTACATTTCATTCTTCCAGGGCATCTTGGGTCAGGTACTACCTGTGAAGCCTGAATAGTAGCGACAGCAGGTGCTGTCCCCTCAGAACCCCGAATGAAAATCTCTTTCTTCACTCACATTAGTCAAAGCCAGATAGAGTTGGAGAATGAGAAAAGCACAAATCAGGAATAGGAAGGTCAAAACCCAGTCCCTTAAAGAGACCATAGAACAATAACTGTGGCACTTTGAAAGAGCCTCCTAGTGTATCTTTCAGTGCTCTTGTTCGTGCAGAGGTGAAAGTCATGAGACCACATCTTGTGAGGATCCGGGGCAATGCTGCTTGTGGGTGTGCAAGTGCTATGAAGCATTTTATTTATTTGGTACCAGCCATGTGTCTACCTATATGAGGACATTCTACCTTATCAATGTAAATGTTCCTTAACTATAAGGTAGTGTCCCTTCATCTTCCATAGCACTCAGTCCTTCAAAGAGTCCTTCATTTGTGTTGAGTGAAACATAAGCATTTAAAGAGCACCTGACACATCTGGTCTTACACACCCAGCTGTAATGATTGGAGTTCTCATACCCCAGTGGGCAGGGCAAGTGAGCAAATGGACAGGATAAGAATACTTTAGAGGTCGTGGTTTGACAATGGAGATGAGTGAGAGGAGGGATCATTGCTTCATCTGTGGAATCCCCTTCAAACTCCAGTCTTCAGGGTATCTAGCATGGAAGGAACACGCATACACAAGAGGTGAAACTAGCAGTGGCCTTTACTGAGACCAAGGAAGCTTTCACAGGATCCATGAAAAAGTGGTGAGGTGCTCGGTGAAGACAGAGAAGACACTGGCTCACAAGCATCTTGTCCATATGGGAAAGAAAACACCATGATACCCTCATAGGAACTACCCTGGTTAGTTCTTATCTTAACTGAATAATTGGCTTGCTCAGATTGCTTGTGACCGTGTCTGTAAGAGCTTTTCTTGGGCAAGATGTGGCACATCCTTCAGCTTGTGAGCCTAGGATGTGTAAGCAAGTAGCTCACCTTGAACCTGTGAGTGAGCAAGCCAGTGAGCAGCATTCCTCCACAGTTTCTTTCTCCAAGGCTCTGCCTTGAGCTTCTGCTCTGATTTCCCTCAGTGAGGGACTGTGACCTAGAAGTATCAATTAAAATAAATCCTTTCTAAAGCTGTTTCTGGTCAGAGCATTCTGTCTCAGCAACTGAGGGGAAACTGAGACAGCCATTACACCCTCCTGATCTACTTTTCTTAGCCACCCATCTGACCCTGCTCCATCTCCCATCCCTACCCAGTGGCTTGTTTTCCCGCCCTTGCACTTGACATCACCTTCTAGTCCCCACAGCTTGCCCTTTGTTAGCATTAACCTCTGAAAACCTCTTTTCTTTCAGACATTATTTGAGCTGCAGCTGTCTTACAGAGAACCATGTTGCCAGAAGCCAAATCAGCATCCAGAAAAAGATGGCACTGAAGCCTACCAGCCTGAGGTAGGAGTCTATAAAGACCTTAGGACTAAATGGTGCTGTATTAGCCTTACAAGCTTGCTCTTTACCTCACTGCTATTCAGATATATGAGAGTCAATTATTTATCTAACAAATTTCTGGGTTTTCTTATCATGTGTGTTATGAAAGAAAACAGGAAGTAATGAAGAACTTTATTTATAGCAAAAACTAAATAAATAAAAACTGGGTGGCTTGCTTATTTTTAAAAGGGGAGGAGGCTTAAGAGTCTTGTCAATGCTCTCCAAATGTAAAGTCTCCAGGTGGTTCCCTAGTCCATGAAGACAACACAGTGTTTATCTACAGTTGCAGGTTATTCTGTAGTCTGTGAGGAAACACTGCATTTTTTTTTTATCAGCCCACTTGGGCCATGGTAATCTCTTACTCATTCCAGTGTCTTGTTTGAACTTAGCATTTGGATAAAAGGTAACTGTACCTTTAGAAGCTAAGCAAATCCTTTCCAAATTCAACTACAACGTTTTCAAAGTCAGATACATACACCTGTGTGAGAGCCGCGCACAAAGCCTGTTAGTCCCTGCTAGCTTCAAAACCTGTGTGTCCGTTTCTGCTGTGTTTGCCAGCATGTACTGGCTGTTATTTCATTGTCTGAGGCTGCGGCAGGGCTGGTAAGCTATGCTCTCTGCTGCACAAACAGATTTCTTCATTTTCAATAGTGCATCACAATACCATTTCAGAGCCATACTTCACGGAACACAAGTCTAGATGAAGTCAGCGGCATGTCCCAGTTGTGATGCGTGTAATTCACTGGAGATGAATGACAGTCCAAGGTTCAGATACTGTTTACACATGGCTGAGCATGCTTGTTTGAAGGCAATCTCAATTATACAACAAGCAATTTCTTTGCAAGGCAGATGACAATGACAACATTAGCTCTGCGTGTCGGTTTAGGACATAGCTCGGTTTCATCTGTCCCTGAACAATACAGACAGAGGAAGCCTAGCTTTATCCATCAATGGACAGACAAAAAAGAGATTCAAACACAGCCTGGGGTTCCTGTTTCCCTGCACTTTAACCATCCTGCCTGGCTTTATTTCAGATGTGTTTCTTGCAAACAGAACACATTTCTCCATGTAAAAGCAATCCTAGGGCCAATGAGATGGCTCAGGTGGTAAAGAAGGTACTTTGTTAGCTAACAAGCCAGGAGACCCAAGTCGCATCCTGGGACAAACATGGTGGAAAGAGAGAACTGAATTCCCAAAGTTGTCCTCTGAACCCTGCACATGTGCTATGGCATGGGGACACACACAAACATACAACAAAATATTTAAAAAAAAAGAAAACAGAAAGCAAATTTGATCAACTCTAACACGTTAGCCTTAACTGAACATTTTAGTTCACTTAAAGCTACATTAATACAAACCAAACACTAACACATACCCACGTGTGCACATGTTCTGTGTAGGCTTATGTATACTGGTGACTCTGGGATTTTTCTTGGCTCACTTTACCTTACATCTGATGGTTACTGTGGAGATTTGAAAGAAAAATGTCCCCTATGGGCTCAGGCCTTTGCACACCTGGTCCCCAGTTAGTGGTGCTGCTCAGGAGGTTATGGAGGGCACAGCACTGCTGAGGTACATCACCGGGAGCACGCTGGAGCTTTCATTGCCTCACCCCACTCCTAGTGTGTTCTCTCTGCTTCCTGTCTGCTGCTGAAGATGTGAGATCTTGGCTTCCTGCATTTACTGCTACGATTTCCGGCCATGGTGGACTCTTATCCTCTGGAACTGTAAATTAAAATAAAGGCCATCATTTTAGACTGTAAGTCTCTGTGAGTTCTTATGTACATCAAAACTGCTGTGTTTAGAAGGCCTTGTTTCCTTGGTCTCCTCTACCCGCTTGGCTCTTACAATTGTTCTGCTTCCTTTCCTGCAGAATCCCTGAGCCCTGAGGAAAAAGATTTGATGGAGACATCAAATCCCATCTGGCGTTGCATGTTCCAAGGTGCACATTGTCTACCGATGGGTCTCTATTGTTCCTTTCTGACGCAGGAGAAAACTTCTCTGATGATAGCTGAGCAAGGCACTGATATATGAATATGGTAGAATGCCATCAGAAATCATTTTATTGCTGGTCCTTTAGCAGAACGGTAGTGTTTGGTTTTCCCCTAGGTCCCTGGCCTATCCTGTCTCAGCTTCTTGGCCACTAAGCAGTGTCAGAAATGGGTTTTATCTCCTTGAATATTCCTTAAATCCAACCACGTATTTGTTGGCTGGTCCCAGGAGCTTGGTGCTAGTGAATATTGCAGGCAGGACACTGCTATAGATCACAGGGTTTGTGCCTGGTGCTTAACTTTCTCCTTTGATAGCACGCAGAATGTGTTCCAGTACCATAGAACAATAGTACTCAAGGGTGAAGGCTCTAGACAGGCACCAGCTCTGTTTTTCCGCATTCACTGAATTGTGTGGGTGTTGCCTTCAGCAATCGGACCTTGCTGTCTGTTTATGGAAAACAACCAATAACCCTGGCAACAGCCTCTGTTGTTTGAAACTCTTTATTTTTCCAGCTTCAGTAAAGTGCAAGGATTTATTTTTATTGTTTTTAGAATTCCTGCTTGGGGTCTCTTGGGTTCCTAGATGTAAAGACTAATTTATTTTCAGAAATGTGGAACAATCAAGTTAATGTGTCCTTGAATATTGTTTCTTCTCCCATTCTGTCCATTACATCCCTCATGAACTCTGAAAAAGTTAACAGTATTCATTTTTTTCTGCCAGCGACACCATCCTCCATGTTGCTCTCCTGTATGACCCCGTCCTTTCTCGACATACCACTTCTAGCTCTCCTCTCACTGTGTCTAACCCGCCAACAATATTTTAATCTCAATTACCGTATTGTTTTGTTTTCTCTTACTTACATCTCCAATAAACCTATTTTTAAATTTTATTAGTTTTTTTTAGATATTAGACAATCTGAGTTCCCTTAACAATGTGTGGCAGAAGAGTATGCCCCAAGATAAACTATCCATACACTAGAATCTGCAAATATCTTACAGAAGATGCAAAGGGGTGCTGCAGGTGAAGTTAGGACAATAGCTAACACAGTTCTTTACGTGGATACAGTCTACTCACATAAGGCAGAGAGGAGGAAAGAAGAGAAGAGAGAAGGGGAGAGGAAGAGAGAGAAGAAGAGAGACATTTCTTCTGCAGGAAATGGGAGAGAAATGCCAGATGGGGAGACATGAAGAGTATGGATGGATGGGAGCTCAAACAATCACATAATCCCCTGCCGTCTTGGAGATGCTGAAGTGCCCAAACAGCAATTGCAAACAGGCAACTTGAAATTATCAGTGGGCATTCAGATACCATCCAGCAAGGAAATGTAACCTTATCTGTAAGAAATCAGATTTCACTAGCAATTTCAGTGGACATAGAAATAGACTCTTGTGTAGCCTTCTCATAAAACCTCAGCCACTGACCACCACACTCAGATTTTGTGAACCAGGAGAGAAGAACTCTTCGGAGCCAACCTGTACTCCCAACCGACAGAGCTATCAGCTGACACACCTGTTTCTGTAAGACTTAAACTGTGAACAGCAGGAAACATGCAACACAGACTATCAAAATTCACTGCAAACCACTTGGCCCTCAGACTGCCACAGTGGCAGCACCTCAGAGATTGTTAAGGAGTGTGTGGTCCTCCAGAGTTATGATTTCACTGTGAAAAGAATAAAAATACCACTTGGTGATTCACAATTGACATCTGAGTATTTCAAGTTCCGCCATCTTTGTGGGGTTGTTATGGTATGTCTTAATTTGGCTCACACTTACTCAGCACTTGTGCACTTGGTGAGTTCCTCTGCTTTAGAGCCTCGTCTTTGCGATTCCCGAATGTGAATATGCTTGCATATCTTCTTTAAGTAGGTCTGAGGTGAGTCCTAACAAGGTGGATCCTTGCAGCATGGAAGTGCACTTGGTGCTTTTCCCAGTGGCTGGGGACACCCAGGTCTGACTTGACATATTCCACACACAAGAAACACAAACCGGAAGCCCAAGCCTGTATGAGGCTCTACTTATGGCTTTGAAATCGCAAGAAGATTACTTTTTACTTTCATCTTTAAACATTCAAGTAGATGATTTTTATTAGTCACTTTTCTGTCCTGGTGATGAAATACCTGAACCAAAAGCAATTTATGGAAGAAAGAATTGATTTTGCCCAATGATTCCAAAAGGGTCAGAATTTGTCATGGTAGGAACGAGTCACAGCAGCACGTGGAAGACATGTCGACAGAAGTGGGAAGCTGAGAGGTTGCATCTTTGAGAGCAAACAGGAAGAAGAGCAAGAAATCTGGAAGAGGCTGAGACTCTGAACTCTCATATACCATCCCCACTAACACACTTCTTCCACCAAGGCTGCACTTCCCATGACGTCCCTAAGCAGTGCCACCAACGTGAGACCAAATATTCAAATACTGAGCCTCTGGCGAATTCTCGATCAAACCACCATGGTGGCTTTCTTTGTCATCGCCCAAAGAGTTGAACATTGTCTGACTTTTCCTTACAATGAAGGGTTAGCTAAAATGACAGGCTTAAGTGGGTGGTTTTACAGGCTGTCTCAACAGGGCAGGGACTGCCAAATTTATCCTGAGTTCAGTGTGACCTTGCAACTTGAAAACTGAATCACCTCTACTCTGTTATCCAGTGTGTCCTCTCCACGGCCTATTGTATTTCTCTGATGGTATTTGGTCTCTGACTGGTCGCAATTCCCCGGGAGCATGTCTGCTGTAGCTTCACACACAGCTTCTATGCATTTATATCCTTTAAAGATGAAAAACTATTGCATTTACTGTGGCTAATGAGGAAATGGACCAGCATGAGGCCAGAAGCAACGAGGTCACTGGTAAGTTGGAGACAGGAAAGAGGAGAGGCCACCAGCTCCACCTGGCCATATCAGATGCCAGAGGGCATGGATGCTTATGTTTATTACAGAAAAACTAAACTATGTCTAATGTGCTTGCATGTTGCATTTGGGGGTTAATTTGTATCTGGTTTTGATGTTGTTTTCCAGGTTAAATGGTTGTTAGGCCAAATAAGCTGTTCTGGATGGATACAGGTGCCGCTCATTGAGAAAAGGCAGCTTCACATTTAACATGGCTCCCTTTGAGATGCCCAGGTGTAAAGGTCAACCCAGAATAGAAATCTGGGCCAGAAAGATAAATGTGGAATGAATTCAGAAAGTGATAGGAAGGACAATTCATCACATTGTCTGCAGGGAATGGCTTGAGCTCGTAGTACAAATAAATGTTCACTGAATTTCACAGGGAAGGCTGCTGGAAGGGATGGGCTGCGAGATCCATTGAGATCCCTCAGCAATGCTTGTAAGTAAAAAATGTATTCCAATGCAAGGTGGTTGGAGCAGAAGAACACTGACAGCAGGCACACCTGAGAGGTGGGCAGAAGGCAAGGGCGTTTGTTTACTTCATTATCTCCTCGCAAAAGAAAAATCTCCAGATTCATTCTATTGTCGGGTGGGATGATGTTGTGCGAGGCTATTTAATCGTCCCTTAAACAAACAAACAAAAGGAAAAGAACAGGAGGTGCATCCCATAAACAGAAGCTGGAGAAGATTCCAGAAAGGTAATCCGCTTTGTAGCAGTGTTACCTGCCTGCCTGCCTGCCTGCCTCAGCATAGCTGGGCTGCAGGTGCTGCCTGGCACATTTGCAGATCTTTAGCCCCAAGGGAACAAAATGGGGAAACCAATTCCACCTTTCCATTGGGGAGGCCTAGAGCAAGAGGTTAGACTGTGATTGTGGAACCCCCTCCCCAAGGCTTCGTGGGCACAGCCAGTTGTGGACTAAACTCTGCATCCCTGAGCTCTGGCTATTCCAGGGCTTGACCCCAAGTGCCACCTAGCTCTTCTCCTTTTCTAGACCAAAGGCATATGCTTCCTTCTGCTCTGTTTCTGTAGCCCCTCAACAAATGTTACCTCCTACATTTAAACATTCAAGTCAGCTTGAATGTTGACTTAGATGGGGATCAATAAAATCATTCCACCATCCATCCCTAGTAACTAGAGCCCTCTTGGGTAAGGGTAGCTATTACACAGACTTCTGGCTCTTAAGATCTGGAACCGGCTCAGCAGTCAAGTCTCACCTGCTCTGAACATCCCTTCCTTGGCTATTAGCTTTATTATACCTATGACCCAGTTCTACACACAGGTGGCCTGGACTGTTTACAGACATTGTGTCCTTCATGAATAGAAGTTTCTAAGACAGAAACTCAGTCTGTTCAACACATGTTTTTGTCCAACAAGTCTGATTGCTATAGTTTGGGAATAACAACAAAAGCACAGACCCTGCCTTATCCTCACAGTGTGCTTGTAGGGGTTGAAGGAAGGCGCACACACGCAGTGAGAGAACCAAATGATGGGGCATGCCCAGTGATCATTAACAGTCAGAAAGAACAAAAGAGTGCACCTCTTGGTGGGGTCCTAGGACCAGCCCACACATGCTTTTTGGTTGGTGGTTTAGTCTCGGTGAGCCCCTATGTGCCCTAAGTTGCCCTGGTTGTGGTGTTTCTTCACAGCACTACAAAAGTAACCAGGACATATTCTGAAGGCAGATTTGGTTGGATTCTCCCATGAGCTGTGTCAAAGAGAATTGCTATTTTGTGTTTAACCGGATAGAGGTACTGGGTGGCTTGTCACTGAAATACAGAAGGCTTTGTGACATAAGGAGGAGTAGGTGCAGTGGGGGTGGGGATGACTTAAATATCCATCAAAAGCAGTCAAGTGGACAGATATGAAAATCCAGGTGTTCACAGGGCTGGGTGTGTAGCTCAGTTGGCACAGTGCTTGCCTCGCATGCATGGAGCCCTGTGTTCAATCCCCAGGGAGATATCGTGGCACACGTTGAACCTTCTCACTGGGGTGGTGGAGGCAGGAGGAACAGAAGTTCAAGATTATCCAGGGCTACATGGCCAAGAGCTACATGCATGATATCCTGTCTCAGAAATGAAAAAATAAAATAAAATAAAAAGTGGGTCGGGATGAGCTGGGGAAATGGTGAAGTAGGTAATGCATTACCTGCATAGGGCTTGCAGGTAGGGCTGCTTGTGCCTGTCACCCAGCTCACTGGCCAGCCAGCTAGCTGAAATGGCAAACTCTGGATTCAGATGAAGAGCCATGGCAGAAGACTTCTGTCCTCCATGCATGCATGTGCAGGCAAGCACACCCATATGCCCACTGCACACAGAAACAGGAAGAGAACAGAGGAGGGAGGGATGGTGAGAGGGAAGGAGGAAAGGAGAGAGGCTGGAGTCCAGTGTTATGGTGTTTGTGAGAGATACATCAAGGACTTACAGTGTTATTTAAAGTGATGAGATCTAGAAAAGCCCCCAAATGAGTGAGAACCATAGATAGAGAAGGGGAGGAGGCTGGAGTAAGCAGAGAAGTTGGAGTTCTTGGCTCTCAGGCCAGTTTTAATCCTTTATGGAAAGACACTGTGGTGTCTCTGCACTCATTAGACCCTGACCATTTTGTTGAATTGCATCCCCTACTATTGACAAGCTCTATGACCTTAGAAAAGCTATTGGATCTCCAGCCACTGTGGTTCTTTTATCTACACTGGGGAGAATAACCATACATTCTTAAGGCTGTGGGCTTTTCTTGAGGATTAAATACATTAAAATAAGGTTGGGGTCAAAATACGCATAAGGTGAATCTTTGACCTAATGGTAGTTTTATGCCTTGGAGCTATAAATAGCATGCTGCTGGGATGAAAGAATTAATGGCTATGAAAAAATTTTGGGAAGGACAACTATCTCTTATAACCATAAGTTTACAGAGAGATAAGCAATTTGCTGAGCATAAAAATGAACTAATTGTAATAAGGACATTAAGAGTTATCTTCTGAATTTTGGTTATGACCAAAGAACACAAAGTGTCAGAGAATATAAATGTCTCAATTAAAATTTTTTATACTCTTTCTAAAAATGGAATAAATGTAAATTATCTGTAAGTATACACAACTAAGGACTAGCCCACTGGCAAACTCAGAGTGTCTGTAAACTCTAATCAGCATGTAAATGAGCCCAGCTAGAAAACCCAGGCTCTATTAGTGCTAACACATTGTGCACTGTAGATTCTAAAGCTATTGGCTCTTTGTCATATCTCTGATGGACCTGTGAGTCATCTTGGGTGCAAAGGCTTGGGCAGGATAAGGGCCCCACAGAGGAAGGACTTGCAGAAAGGCTACTTCCACAGAGAGGGGTATGCCTTGCCCACAACAGAACCCAGGCTGTGCCAAGGGTCCAGCCTCCCCTTGTTATGCTGATTAACAGTATGTATTGCTGCTGCCTTTGCTCAGTCCCTGCATACTGCCTGATACATGGATTCTGCATATAGAGAATGGGATTTCCCTGTTACCGAAGAAGTGACTTGAAGGGGTGAGAGGCCAACTAGACATCCAGGGGTTTGGTTATGGATAGACACATGGACACAGAGAGGCCAAATATGGAATACAATGCCATTTGGAACCACAGTCAGTATCTGGAGCTGTAGCTCAGTTGCCAGAGTGTTTTCCTAGTTTTGTCCTCCAGAGCCGCTGCATAAACCAGGCATGGTGCTACACACCTGTAATTCCAACAGGTAGAAGCAAGAGTATCAGAAGTTCAAGGTCAATCTCAGCTCCATGAGAACTAACTTGGCTACAGGAGTCAGTACCTCAAGAAATATAAGTAAACAAATACATAAAGAAATAAACAAACAAGCAAACAAACAAAACCCAAATCAATAAAATTCAATTGTTAGGATCTGGCTATCACAGCCCTTCCTTGCATGTACTGAAAAAGCTTCCCCAAAATACTAAATTCTCAGCGATTTTTACTGTTTGAGTTGATCATGGTCGCTTAGTCATGGGTATTTTTCTGTAGCACAGGCTGGTCTAGAACTTGGGACATTCCTGCCTGAACATCCAAATAAGGAATGACAGGCATGCACCACCATCCATAACTTTCAACTGTCTGGGCACACACCTTCTAAAGTGGGCCATGCAGTGGACCCCTCTCCAATCAGGATCACTTTACTCAACTGCTCTGTTTTCATGTAGAATAACAGAGAATATTATACATGCCTCCTGATGAGGCGTGCCATGGTTTACTTTAAAGATTGGCCCACCTGGGAAAATCTATTCAGCTGAAGAAGACTGAAGGGGAAATTGAGGTTTGGTCAACCATCTATCTACGCTCAAGTTCGCAACAACCAAATGTTGCCATTGGTTTTTCCAGGAGGGTCCATTGTAAAAGATGGATGTCCACCTGTATGCAGACTCTGACTGCAGAGGGCCAACACAGACTCCACAGCAAAGCTCACCAAAGGAGCATGCTTCACACAACTACAGAGCTTGATTTAGTCAGTGAGAATTTTTCTTTCACACGGATTTTTGTCATCTCTCTCAGCTCCAGGAGCCCCTTGATTTAGACAAATTAGACAAAAGGTGTGACTATCTTGAAACCAGGAGACACGTTAGCGCATTGGCATCCAGCATTGTGAACTGCTGCTCGACAGACTGCTAATTAATCTTTGCACTGGCTTTGTAGATGTTCTCAAGTTCCCAGACTGCCTCCCAGAGAGGCAGCTTCTATCTACTGAAAGACCATAACTTTGTTTTTACTAATACCCAAAAAAGATTTCTACAAGGTGTCAATTTTTGCTCTACCAACAGGAATCGTGCTTATTTCTCTTGTCTCAAGGGTGCTACAATTTAGCAGGGTAGATAGTATTGCCCTTACTCTGTTGTTCTGACGATGGAATCTTAAAAGATGAATTCTTTTGAAAGATGAGTGATTCAGTTTTACAGTCACAATCTAAGTGTGTTCTTAAGGTGGCCAGGTAATTCCATTTCCAGGTTAGCCAGTCCATTGAAAGGATAAAAAGGGGATCAGTTCAAAATTAAGATTGATAGAGAAAGGTGGGTGGGGAACATCTGTGATTTTAACCCTTCAGAGACAAAGGCATAAGAATCAAGAGATGCAGGCCAGCCTGGGACATGTAGGAAGATATTACCCCAGGAAACGAAGCACCCTGGCAGTGAATCACTTCTATGAGCTAGGTGTTTGTATATCCCATGATTCCTCAGAGCGATGGTGTAGGGAGGGGGAGACTTTGGGATAACAGTGTCATAAAGGCAGTTCCCAGTGACTAGGGTGAGTGCTCTCATAAGAAGTGAAAGACAGACTGGGGAAGGGGAAAGGGCCTAGTGCGGCAGCTGAGGCACCTGCTGCCGAGCAAGGAAAGGGCCTAGCTCCCAAGTTGGGCCACTCACAACTGTATGTCACCCCATCTCCAAGCATCTGAAGCTCTCTAAAGTTCTCCTCAGGCACTCAGATTAGTGTACACACACACACACACACACACTTACTTATAAATAAAATAAACCTTAAAAAAAAGTGAAGAGACAAAGAGACAGTTTGCTTTGCTTTCTCCCTCCTTCTTTTCCTGTTTATTTTCCTCCTCCCTGTCTGCATCCCCTTCTTGGGTCTTTCTCCTTTATAGACATATGCAAGCCAGGAAGATGCCTTCACTAGACACCAGGTCTCCAGAGCCTTGACCTTGACCTCTACTTCTAGGACTGGGAGAGCCAAAGCCTTGGTGCTCAGTGCCCTTTCAATAATAGTCTGTTATGTTGGCCTGAACAACTTTCCCTTATTACAGTTTTCCTGCTCATAAACTAACAAACAAAAACAAAGAAATGAATGAATGAATGAATGAATGAATGAATGAATGAATGAAACAAAACATTCTTTAAAGCCAATTGGTTTGAGGCTGGAGAGATGGCTCAGAGGTTAAGAGTACTTCCTGTTCTTCCAAAGGATCCAATTTCAGTTCCCAGCACACACACATCAGTTGTCTCACAACCACCTATAACTTTAGCTCTGGGACCCAACGTCCTCTTCTGGCCTCTGTAGAGACTGCACACACTTTAGCATACACGTACAAGGGGACACACACATACAGATACATAAATAAAAATAAATGTCTATTTCTTATTTTACAGAAAGTATGTTCCAATTCAGGTTGGCATTATACTTTTATTATTATTATCAGTTTTCATGACTTTTAGCATACAATTATTGCATGCTTATTTGGAAATATAGAAAAAAATGAGAAAAAGCAATTATACTTATTTCCCTTCAGTATAACAGGGTGTTCAAATATGCTCACTTTGATATATCAATCCATTCGGGAAGAATTTATTTTATATTTCTTTTTACTTTTTAATTTGAGAATTTCATGCATGAATACAATACTTATATAATGTCCACTTCTGTCTCCCCCGCCAACCATCTCCTTCCATGTATCTTTTACTTTTTTGTAAATAAATAGCCTCTTATTCCTTAATTATTATTGTACACACACACACACACACACACACAAGCCCTGCCAAGCCCATGTTGTGTAAAGCCTATTTATATGTGTTTAGGGCTTACCTTCTGAATTTAGATAACCTATCAGGAGCTCATTCCTGGAGAAGACTAAGTCTCCCCTCTCTGTAGTTCTTCATCCTCATTGGCGTGTCAACTGGTTTTGTCACTGTGCAGGTCTTGCTTAGGCAAGCACCATGGATGCAGCTTCTCTGCCATATATAGAAGAGATTATCTCGTGGACTCTAGGTAACAACTGGCATTCTCCTAAAGCAGTAAAATTCTTAACTGCATTCTAAATACTTATCGTTATACCCACAGATGGTGTAGCTCTTAGCTCTCATCAAAGAAACTTCTTTCTGCATCAGATGGAAACTATTACAGAAAGCCACAACTGGCCAGAGTGCAAGGAACAGCTGACCGAAGGAAGTGCCGGCCCCATCCAATTCACCTACGACACAATCCCTGCAGCTCAGGCTCAGGGACCGTCACAAAACAGGGGGAGAAAGAGTGTGTATTTTTAATTGCTTTTGATTCTTCGAGAATTTCACACATGTTCCAGCTTCCTGGATGAAAGCAGCCACACTGACCTAGGGGTGGCATAGGCATATGACTCTGAGGAGAAACACTTTCCTGCCATGCCCTTGGCAGGCACTAATTTCCCATTCGTTCCCGGCTAAGTCTGATTGATCTCTAAGATGCTGCAGCAAACAGCCTCCACGCCATCTATAATGTGAACGAAGGTGCCTCAGAAGATGGCTCAACCTTTTCGCTTGACGATAAGGACCACAACCAGGCAGCTCTGTGATCGTGGGAGTACGGCCAGAGTGTATCCTGCTGCTCTGTTATTAGGAAGGGCCTACTTGCCAGATAGCCAGCATCTGCTGGGCTTCAGCCACATCCATTCATTCTCTTCCTCAGCCCCCATCAAGTAAGAGGCGTAAGTTCAATCCCACAGCAGAGAAGTTATCACCTGGAGGAACAGGTGAGCAACCTGAGGTGGCATATTAACTCAGGTCTAGGTGAAGGGACTCACCTCAGTCTCTGGGATTCTGGACTCTTCGTCTTAATAGTATTGCTTTCATTTCCTAGGAAAACTGTAACTGTTCCCATTGAGAAAGCCTTAGTACCCAGCCCCTAAAATGTTTTATTAATTCTTGGAAAACTTCACACATGTATTTTGCACATGCTTATTCCCCTCCAGTTCCTCTAAGATCCACCCTGCCTTCCTTGCCCACTCAGCTTTGTGTAGTTTTTTTTTTTTTAACACCTATCAAGTCCAATTTTTGTTGTACATATATTCTTGGTGGAGTGGCCTTACAGGAGTGTGGGTGTCCTAGCAGGGACCACACCCTTAAAGAGAATTGACTCTCTTAGCAGATTTCAGTTGCAATAGCTTCTGCTATGGGTGGGACTTCATGCCCCCCCATCCATGATGGGATTCTGTTGGCTTGAACTTATGCTGGTTTTGTACCTGTTGTTCAGCCATTATGAGCTCATATGTGCAATTCCCCTGCTGTGTCCAGAACCCATTTTTCATTGAACAAATACTGTAATTTCTTGTCCCTAGATAAAAATGGTCCTACTGTTTAAGCATAGTGCATGGGGCTTTCTAAGGCAGTGTGGTATGTGTGTTAAATCTACTTGTATTTGTTCCTTTTCTCTGGCTGGGGCAAAATACTTAACTAGACTACTTAAGGAATGAAGGGTTTACTTTGCCTCATTAGCCCTCAGGACAGTCCATCATGGTGAAGAAAACATGATAGCAGGATCTTGAGGTAGCTAGTCACATTGAAGCCATAGCCAGGAAGACATAAATGCTGATATTCAAGCTACTTGGCCCTTTGGAATTACTCTAGGGCACTAGCCCATGGACGGAGCCACCCACATTGAGAGTGGGTCTTCCACCTCAATTAACCCAGTGTAGACACTCCCTCATAGACATGCCCATGAGTTTGTTTCCACCGTGATTCTAAATCTGAAGTTGTCAAGATCACTCCGTTCTATCAAATAGTGCTTGAGATCTTTACCCCCACCTCATCACTAGCCGAGTCAGGGATTGAAGACATTGAAGGCTAGCCAATAAAAGATCACACTCTCTGCCTCATTCTCTATTCGGTTTCCTTTCTGTTGTTGTGGGAAAGCACTCTGGACAAAAGCAATGTGGGGAAGAAAGGGTTTATTTCATCTTACAACTCCAGATCACAGCCCATGATTGAGGGAAGTCAAGAAGGAGACTTGGGGCAGGAACCTGAATGCAGATCTGCTTGCGCTACCTCTGACCAAGGAACTCACTCCATGGCCAAGGAAGTATAAGGGAGCTAGAGAGAATGCTGCCTGCTAGCTCACACACAGGCTGGCCTATACTCAGCTAGCTTTCTTGATGAGTTCAGGATTACTTACCCAAGACGGTACTGCCCAGTCCACAGTGGACTGCATCCTCCTACAGCAACTCACAATAAGACAACCCCTACAGACACCCACAGGCCAGTCTGATTGAGGTAATTCTTTAATGGAAGCTTTCCTCTCAGGTGACTGCAGATGGTGTCAAGTTGACAATTAAAGCTAACCAGGATAGCCTCTCTCAACTTATTTTTCTTTCTCTTTTTATGATGTATATATAATGTACTTAAATTTGATGACCATGTGCTAATTTGCATGAGCTGTTTACTGGCATATGCAGCCTTCCTGTTCACCCCAAACTCTGACTCTTTGTTTATGTATTTTCCGGTGTGTGAACTTTCCTTTAGAAAGAACATGTCTGCAAAAAAAAAAGCCAAGGCACATTTCAGAGTAAGGTAGCAAAGGTGACCTACAGAACTACCACATGGGTGTGGCCAGACATGGTGGGGCGTGCTTCACATCCCAGCGGTAGGGAGGAGACAGGCAGACCCCAAGAGCTTAGTGGGTAGGCAACATAGCCTACTTGAAGAACTCTAGGCCAGGGAAATGGCCTGTCTTTAAAAACAAAAAGAAGGTGAAGCAAGTGGATGCCTTGAAGACCTGCACTTGAAGCTGACCTCTGGCCTCCATGGGGATACACCTGAATCTGCACACACACACACACACACACACACACACACACACACACACACTTGGGTGGCGGGGATTCAGTGCTGTGAAAGAGACCTGGGAGGAACCTCAGATACTGTGGCTATGGATCCCATGTATCAATCTATACATGACTGGGCTTTGCAATCCACAGGTGGACCTGACAAAAACTAGCTCTTTCTCCTGGCCCCACTGCTCACGCCTGGACCCAGCTGGTAACTCTGTGAGATTTAACACAGGGGCTTCTTGCTGAAGTGAGCCTCAGGAGAAAGGAGCAGGAGCCAGACAAAAACCTCATCAACGGCAAACTCTCCCCCCCCCCCCCACTCCCTTGCCCCCCCACCCCCGCCTGAGGCCTATAGCTGGGAGATTAGAGGGCATTTGGTCTCAGGTGTCTTTCACATCCTTCTGGGTGGGAACAACATTCCAGGCCTGGTGGGAAGGGGCAGAATTGTGTTGCCAGGGTGGAGGGGTCATTAGCAGCTGTGGATTGCCAGATGATTGCCTCTTCCAAAGGCCTGGGGTAGGGTGGGATTTGGGGGGCTGGGGAAGCTGGGGCTCAGTGTGTAAGGACTTGCTGGTAATTTACAGTCTTTCAGGAGCTTTGCATTCTTCTCAGAATCTCTTCTGCCAAGTTTTTGTTTCATATTGGGCCTTTTCTCTTTTGGGTAAAAATATCTCAGGGCTGGTTGGCCCAGGAGCTGAAAACCATGGGGTTTCCTATAGCAACAGTGCCACCTGCTGCTGAGAACAAAGCTGGTGATTTCTCCAAGGAAATTCTCTGCAGGGTCCAGAGGCTTTCAGACTTCCTACATCTTTAAGGGGAAGCAGAGTATTTTGGAGGGGATAAGTAGTGCTGTACTGAACAAGCAAAGCTAAGGGAGAGGCCAGGGGAAGTTGGAAGAGGGGATTCATGGGAAGTGTTTCCGGGTTGATAAACAAAGCACTCCAAAGGGTGCCATGACCCAACGCAGCCAGCCTTGGATTTGCTCTGCCACAAAAAGCGAAACAGAGAGGAGCCTTCCTAGTGAGAGCCATGAGCAGTGAGGGGCTGAGGGACCCCACTGTGTGTCCACCTTTGGAGGCCAAGGCCAAGCTGTTTGAGGGAGTGCTGCTCCATAGAGAAGCCACCCCAACAGGCACAGCTTCCCGGAAGAGAACTCCTGAGCTCTGCTTCTCTAACAGAGCTACAAGGAGCTAACGAGCTTTAACCTTTCTTCTGTCCTCATGGAGCTTGCAGGGCCACCATTGTTACCATTGCCATAGTCCCCCGATTTCCTCAAAACACAAAAATCATAACATTCTTAAACATTCAGCCTCAATGCCTGGGTTCAGTTTGTTTTCTGTTCTGAGGAAAGAAGTCTATCACCATCCTGTAATTCACCTTAATTATTTTTTTTTCATTTTTATTTTTTGTTTCTTGAGACAGGGTTTTTCTATGTAGCCTTGGCTGTCCTGGACTTGCTTTGTAGGCCAGGTTGTCCTGGAACTCACAGAGATCCTCCTGCCTCTGCCTCCAGCACTGGGATCAGAGGCATGTGCTACTGTGCCCAGCTTGCCTTAAATTTTAACGAAGGCTGGATTTGAAATTTAAGATTGGGGAAGTTCCTACCTTAGGGTTTAGAAAAATAAGAAGAGCAGTAAAATGGCCGACTCTCCAGGCAGTTATAGAAATACCTTCAAAATGATCATTTCTGCATTCTACTTTTTCCTTCTGTTATCAACTTGGCAAGATCTGGGATCATCTTTGGGACAGGAGCACCTGTGAGGGATTCTTTAGCTTTTGGGTATGCCTGTGGTGACTGGGGTAGGTGGGGTGGGAGGACCCACACTAAAGGGAGATGTCAGCATTCTCTGTGCTGAGATCGTAGGACTGTATAAAAGGGGAAAGATGAGCTGAGCCCAGCATTCAGTGCTCCCAACTTCCTGACAGATTTCATATGTCTGGTTGTCTCACACACACACTGCATTGACTTCTCTGAATATCAAGCTGAAATAATACCCACCACTCACCCTTGAGTAGCTTTTTTCAGAGTACTTTAATAACAGGAATATCGTAAGAAATGAAGCCCAGCTTTTATTTATAACCTGACCAAGGCTCCATCCAATAAGCATCACTAATCTCTAAAGATGCAAGTTTTAGGACTGAGGTGGTCTGGGGTCTATGAGAGCTAGCAGTCATTGTGTGTGTGTGTGTGTGTGTGTGTGCGCGCGCGCGCGCGCGCGCGCGCGCATATTAAGATTTCAGAGTAGAATTAAAGTATACGTTTTTGATGCCATGAGAGAACACCATGACCAAAGGCAACATAAGGAGAAATGTGTAACCATGGGGAGGAATGGCAGCAGGAAGCCGAGAGGTCCCATCTCAACCACACACACAGGAAGTAGAGAGAATGAACTGGAAGTGATGTGAGGCTGTGAACTATCAAAGTTGGATCCAAACGACACGCTTCTTCCAGCAAGGCTGCACCCCCTCAGGGTTCTACAACCTTCACAAACAGTACCACAAGCTGAAGATCGAGTGAACAGTCACATAAGCCAAAGGGGAATATTTTCTCACTTAAACCACCACACCAAGAGTGCCAAATACTCTCTTATTAGGGTTTCTACTCTTTTAGAGAGACATCATGACCATGGCAACTTGTATAAAATAACATAGTCCGTTGGGGGTGGCTTACAAATTCAGAGGTTTAGATCATTAAAATCATGGCTTGAAGTGTGGCAGCAGGCAGGCAGACAGTGCTAGAGAAGGAGCTGAGAGTTCTACAACCAAATCTGCAGGCAGCAGGAAGACCGAGTGAGCCATGGGGCCTGGCTTGAACTTCTGAAACCTCACAGTCACTCCTAGTGTCATACTTCCTCCAATTTGGCCACACCTACTCCAACAAGGCCACATATCCTAATCCTTTCAAATAATGCTACTCACTCTAAGTCTATGTGGGGAGAGGGGCATTTTCATTCAAACTAACACAATACTAATTTATATAATCTTCCCACCCCCCAATCCTACAAGGGAGTCTAATTTCCAAGTGTGGGGGGTGGGGGCAGAGGAATCTCCAATTTCTCATGAAGAGACATCTGAGCCACCAAAGAATCCCATGAGCAGTTTGCAGTGCTGGGCAAACACCCATCTGCAGGAACCTGCTCTCGTCAGAAGCCCACCTAAACCTGTGCAACTTCCAACATTCCTCGTTCTCTGTTGGATGCCAGAGCCCTGCCCTGTTGCTTCCTGAGACATGAAGACCAAGAGACAGCAGCAAATGCAAAGAGCTAAAGAAAAACCACCTCAAAAGAAAAAGAATGATGGGTTTCCTTTCTCAGGTCTGGCCTTCCTCTACTCTAAGAGCTTTCTACCAGCTTATAGTTGGAATCTGGAACATAGACAAAGAGTTGGTGGCACTGTTCCATTGTGAAGGCTGTAGAAACCTAAGCACCTGGATCCCGAATGGTGGAAATAGGTCACCAAGTGCTAGACTATGGGGCTACAAGCTCCTGGTTCTAGTGCTTTCTGCCCAGTTCTACCTTAGGAGGACTCACTGCCTCACACTCCTGTCCCTAGGGCAGTTTGCCCTATACTTTCTGTAAGTATACTATACAACAGTACACTTTCAGTGTTAGACTAAATCTCTCTGAAAATATGAATTAAATTACTCCCTTTTCCCCCTGTTGTTTCTGTGGGGAATTTTGTCACACTGTCAAGAGCTATGAGAGTAATCGTGGCTCTAACCTTTGCATAACTGGTCAAACCTGGTAGCACCCTTGCTCATCATATAAGCCTTTGGAGGCCCACACCTGGCTCCACTTTGCAGATGAAGAAGCAATAGAAAAGATTCTGGACATCAGTAAGTAACAGGAACCTAGGTGGTCCTCACCATGCTCTTGTGATTTCTAACAAATACTCATCCCATCACTCCCTGATTCCCTATCCCTGATGGCTTCAGGCTCTGTAATCCTATTATCCTCTTTCCTGTACAGGAGAGACATAGCTTTTTTGTTGAAGGGTGAGGTCCCAGAGGTCTGCAGGCTCCAGTATACTGTGTGTTACAGTTGATCTCCCTTCTCAGGCTAGCATACATAAAAGATGAGCACTGAAATGAACAGCAGTGGTGCAGTGGGAGCGGCTGCATTTTCAACAGTCTCTTCAAGGTGTTTCTGCCTCTTCCCTTGCTCTGTTATTGACCCTTCACACCAAGACTTGGATCCAGACTTCAAAGCCTGTTGAAGTCTTTCAGGCTCATGTGTGCTTTCCCTGAGTCACCTGGACTGGGTGTCACATAGAGACTTCATTTGCCCCTTCCCATTTTCCTCCCATGGTCCTATTCACTCATTTCCCAATACTGCTTAATAAATTTTCTCATAATTGGCTGAAGGCTGTAACGCAAACACCAAAAGACCAAATCAAGATTAAAAAAAGAGAGAGAAAGAGAAAGAGCAAAATATTCCCATTTCAGATGGAGGAGCAGATGGGGTTCTTGGCACATCTGAGGATTTAAACTGACCCTGGGCATCAAACTAGTGAAGACAGACTGTCACCAGTGATGAGAGGCACTAAAGAGACTTGCTTTCCCTCTCAGCTTGCACTGGGGTTCTGGAGTTCTCGTCTTGGAGCTGTGCGCACTGAGAGGGAAACAGCAGGTCTGCAGATGCTTTGGAAGGCAGCGGTGGGGTACAGACAAGCCTGGATTCACTCTGCTCCATTCGCCTGGGGTCCTTCCAGCTTGCGGAGTTCCACTCCTCTGCCTCACCAATGGAGTCTGGGAATGCAGCCACCTGCCCCTCATCACTACTGCATGAAAAAAAATTTAAAAAAAGAAAGAAAGAAATACATGGGAAGTGCTTTGTGCAGGGGGCTTGCACGTAATAGATACTCAATAAACCTGGCTTCCTTTTGTTGTCTAGGTGCTCAGCCAAAGATGTGAATCTCTTAGAAGCTCTCTGTTCACAATTTTCTCTTTTCACAGCTGGTGAAGATGAGGACCAGGTGGGCAGCTCTGACCTGCTCTTGGATGACATTTAGAAAATAAACTCTGTCTCTACATAGGACAAGTGCAGCCAGCACTTGAGACAGGACTGTCTTATTTTAAACAGGGTTTGTTTTTTTTGTTTGTTTGTTTGTTTTGTTTTGTTTTTTTGAGCTCTGCAAATCTTTCAAATGTGGCCATCTTGAGCAACCTTTCCACCGAGATCTTGAAGCTGTTTTATTATCAGAACATGCTCCAATCTCCATGTCTATCCATTTTCAGCGATTCTACATGCTGACTTCTTTCGACTATTGTGAAATGTTCATTTTAATAATTTAGGTGGGGAATGCTTCAAATGGACCAACTCTGTGTGATTGTCACTAAAAATGGCAAAAGCCAAGAGTCACTCAATTAGTTATAAATGCTGAAATGTGGGAGGCCAGAAATGCATTGTCGGATTTATTATTAAAATCATTTATTATCAGGAAGGTTGTGACAGAAGGGATGTGAAAGAAGGAATATACAGAAAACCTGACAGCAGTAGAAGGTGCAGGATTAGCTGTGCCCACTGGGCATTTTCCTGGCCACTCTTTCTTCCTGTGTAAGGTTCTCATTACTCACAATGAGCCTCCCCTCCTGCTGGCACAGAATGTGGACACTTCTCTGGGTAGTTTTGTCTTGACTTTGCTCCGTTTATTCCTTGCAAATCCTTCGGGGCTGGCCCTCTCACTCTCTGACTCATGGGCCGACACATGGGATGTTTGGCACACAGGATGGGCTGCAAATCTGTTTTTATCATATTAGATACTTTGCCAGTTGCCTGACAGAGGTGACTTAAGGAAGGATGTTTATTCTGGCTCACAGCCTGAGGGATCATCACAGTAAGGAAGTCACGGGTGCAGGAATGGCTCTAGCTGTGGCAGCTAGAGCACGAGGTTGCTGGTCACATGGTGTCCCCAGTTCAGAAGCAGAGAGACATGAATATGGATGTTCAGCTCATTTTCTCCTTTATGTAGCCCAAGAATCCAGCCCACAGAATGCTGCTGCCAGCTTCCGGGTAAGTCTTCTCTCTTCAGTCAAACTTTGTGATCAATGCAATTATCAAGCAAAAGACTGTATTTAATCTTCGTATTTAAAAGTCTATCATTTGTTCAGGCTCCTTGCTTCTAGAAGGAGGGGTTAAAGAGACCCAGATAGACATAAAAGGGCTAACTAGTCATTCATAACTAGTCAATCATGCAGAGAACACTAAAGCAGAGTCACCTTGAATTGAAAGGCTACAACCTTCCATGGGGGGAGGTCACATGTTGAAAATGAACCCAACTCTAGATTTAGATATCACTGGTGAAGAGGAGAAAGTTTAGCTCAAGACAAATGAATAAATGAAGGTGCCTCACAGTAGAAGAAAAGTTCCCTAACTATGTGTTCTCATCACACCCCAGGAAAGCCCAAGAGAGAGGGCATGGCCTAGGCCCACACACTATAAAGCTCAGGTGGCAGTTAACAAAACAGGCTCACTCAGACACTCTGAGAGCTGGTAACCCTCAGGTTTTTAATCAGAAATTCCAGAAGAAAGTCTTTAGTGTGGAAGATGGATCCAAGAACAAGAGCACAGAGAAAGAAACTGCCCCAGTTTTCCATGAAGTATCCACAAAGGCTCATGCCTCCAGGTTGGCCCCCAGCAGGGAAATTTAATCCAGAAGGCTCTGACTGGTCAATGGACTAATCTCTTGGTGATTTTATAATTGGGCTACATGCATGATAGGAGATGGTGGGAACCAGGCTGGAGGCATGGCCTGGAAGGATGTACTCTGTTCTCAGCTTCATTCTTTCTTCCTCCCTGCTTCCTGGCTGCCAAGAAGTGAGTAGCCATGCTCCTCCACACCTTCCTGTGGAGATGCTATCCTCATCATGACCCAGAAGCACAGAAGCCAGCCAACCATGAACTGAGACAGAAAGCTATAACAAACCAACCTTTTACACTGTTTCTCTCAGATATTTGTAATGGGTGGGGGGAGCGTTTATTTGTAATGGGGGTGGCACTTACTCACGGAGGCAAGAGAACACACAGAAGGAAACTTTTAAGAGTTGATTTTATTCAGGGCTGGGGAGGTAACTTAGCATTGGAGTCATGACCTTAGCTTCAATTTCTAGTACCTCAATACACATTTATGCAAATGTGCTTGTATGTATGTATGTATGTATGTATATATATATATATATATATGACAAAGGTCTTTAGATTTTACTAAGACTTTCACTGGTGTCTTTCAAATTATTTATTTATTGTGCATGTGTGCTCATGTAAAGGTCAGAGGATAACTTTCAAGGGATTGGTTCTCTCCGTCTATCATGTGGGTTCCAGGAAATAAACTCAGTTTTTCAAGTTTGGCTGTAAACATCTGTATCTACTGAGCCATTCCACTCATTTGTCTTTGACTTTTTTAAAATTTAATTTAATTTACACATTTATTTATTACAATTAATTCATTTTGTATCCCCACTGCAGCCCCCTCCCTCCTTGTCTCCTCCCAGGCCCACCCATTCTCCCGATTCTCCCTTTATGCCCTTTCTCTAGTCCCCTGATAGGGGAGGTCCTTCTCCCCTTTTATCTGACCCTAGCTTATCAGGTCTCATTAAGGCTGGCTGCATCATCTTCTTCTGTGACATGGCAAGGCTGTACCCCAGCCCCCTAGGAGGAGGTGATCAGGGAGCCTGCCACTGAGTTCATGTCAGAGACAGCCCTGGTACCCCTTACTAGGGAACTCATTTGGGAACTGAGCAGCCAATGGGCTTTGTCTTTGACTTTTTAAATGAACACTTGAGCTTATGGTTGAAAACAAATAATTGGTCTCTTTTAATACACCTCTTTCCAGGAGTTCTGATCCACCATTCCTTATTCCATTCTTCAACTAGGTATCTTCATGGGTATGTCTTTGTGAGGGGCTTTCTACATTGCTAAAGAGCAAATAAAAATGCAACTAGAAATTAAGACTTCAAGGCCTTAGAGCAATGATTCTCAACCTTTCTAATGCTGTTACTCTTTAATACAGTTCCTCATGTTGTGGTGATTCCAACCATAAAATTCTTTTCATTGCTACTTCATAACTAATTTTTATGCTGTTATGAAGCATAATGTAAACATCTATGTTTTCCTATGGTCTTAGGCAACCCCCGTGTAAGGGTCATTCGGTCATGACCTGAGGGTTGATAACTGTTGCCTTTAAAGTAACCTCCCATCCAAGGGAGATGTATTCCAAGACCCTCAGGGGATACCATGAACAGAATCAACCTGAAGTTTATATCCAACATTTTCTCTTACACATACAAACCTTTGACAAAGTTTACATTATAAACAAGGTGCAATATGAGATTATCAAGAATAACAAAATAAAATAAGTATAAAATCGCGTTCCTAGGGCTCATCGTTTAGTGAAACAAACAAAGGGCATCTGTGCTTAGTGCTGGTGATGTCTAACAGCCAACCTGATCTCTAGGATGCTGGCCCTGTGACTATCAAGCAGGCACTGGATACAGTAGGCTCAGGAGTGAGTCGATAACTGCCATTTACAGGGCCAGCATTTGTTTTCTGGGTTCCCATTAGCCCAGCCCCTCCTCTTAGTTTGCTCCTTCCTTCTTCGCTGGGCTCTGGACTGTGTCGGGAGGAAGGGCCTGTGCAGTTGCAGATAGCATAGAAGGGTCGGCATCCGGTAGACCCCAGCTGTCACTTCAGTCTGTTAGACTACCCCTCCGTTGACCAGGCCAGGGGAGTGGTCAAAGCATCCTGCGCTCGTCTGGAGCCCAGAACTGTTTACTCAGGCAAAGACGGAAAGAGTACATGTAACAGCCCTGCCATGCATACAGGAGATGCAACACATTAAGACATGTAAAGGATGTATTTTAAATCCACTTGAAACAACAAATGGAAATAAATTAAAATACTGGTGCCTAGGGGAAGAAGGTATCACTTTCAGCTAAGCAGTTAGAAAAGGCTTCATGGAGAGAGACTGTTTCTCGATATCAGCCCCAATGAATAAGCATGTGTTACTGTAGGATGTTTAGGTCTCTCTAGCTCACATTCCATGACTCCCAGCACTGGCCGCCTCTGCTGTGTTCCCTGTACGTAATTGCCCTAATGCTGGGAGCACCATTTTGCACAGCTCCATTGTCCTCATTGGAAGTTCTAACCTGCTTTTGAGCCTGTAGGTATCTCCACACCACAAACTCCTGGCATTGATTGATACCTACTGGAAAGACTTGCAAGAGAAGCTAAGTGTATACCCACCCTCCTGGGCTGTGCAGCACGCCACCTCTCAGGATGCTGCTGGAGACAGAGGCATGGGACTCCTTGCATGTCTACTGAGGCATCTCAGGCTGTTCCGTGGCCTGCTGTCTGTAAGCCTGAGTAAGGACTAGCTAGATGGTAAACAGGCTCTCTGTCCCTTCAAACACAGCCTTGCTGCCTCACTGGTCCCATAAAGTACAGAGCTTTCAGTAGCTAAGAAACAGCTTTTGCCATTTGTCAATTCAAAGAGAGGTTCTCAAACTGACATCCAGACTCAGTGGAAGTGACGATTCTTCTCCTAACTCAAGGTCAGCCCTCTCTATGGACTCTCCCACACCTCTTCAGGCCACGAATGCTAATCCAGCCTAAACTGCAAGCCAGGCACTCACAGGATAATCTCATCCTTCAACAGCAGAGGCAAGGTGAGTGCTTGTTTATTTGTGTTAGGAAGCATTTCTCCTAATGCTGGGGAAGAGCAGGGTTTATTTTTCCACTCCCATTCACACCAGCTGCTGCGAAGCCGCAATAAAGGCTCTGGGCGCAGCGCTCTGGCCGTAGATCACGGAGAGGCCCAGCTGCAGATGGATGCGGCAGCTGGTCCAGAGAGGTACTGTGGCCGCCTCCCCCACAAAACAGCCAGGCTTGGGACACAGGGAGCAGCTCGCTGACTCTCACATCCCTCTCCAGATTTATGAAGCAGGAAGCAGCCAGCCAAAAACACAAAGCAGGAATGGTCCAACTGTTTGCCTCATTTTTTTTTTTCCTTAAAGCCAACACACACCTAGTTAATCCTTAGCCATCAGCCAAGAGCAAGGATCTTTCTGCTACAGCTGTCTGCAGACCGGATGTTTGGATCCAAAGGCCACTGTTGTGAAATGTCCGTAGGGATGTCCAGTGCTCAGTCTCCCTCTGCTGTGGACTGTGAAGAGTGGAAGACATAAACGACTTTGGGATATCCACAGGCAATCAGGCATATCACACACTGATTTAGGCTTCTTTACTCTTTGAGACCCAGAGTCAGTAGATATGGGTATTCTTCTCTGGTTATGTCCCTCACCATCAAGGGACAGACCTATGTGGAGATGGCTGTGACCTTGAGACCTTCCTGAGGTATTGTTTGACCACAGTATTCCTATACTTCTTAACAGAGGCTCTATGGGCTTTATTCATTTGCTCCCTGTTACAGCCTGTGTGTAGAACTTGAAATCTCCAGCGAGGTTAGGGATCATTATACCCTTTTACCTGACTCCCTTGCTTCCCACCTCTACCTCTTGTTTTATATGGGAGAAAACGAAGTCTCCAGTGTTCAAATAGCTCTGGCATGCAGCAGCCATGAGGGAGGGCTGGAGGCATAGCACGCCCTCCATTAGGTCCTCACACTTGATGTCAATGTTGCCCTTGCTGCTGTGGACTAGTGAGAGGGAGATGTCTCACACAGGCAGCTTAGTTCTCACACTCCCTGCTTGTTCCTATGGACAAAAGGCCATAAGGCCTACCTTGGTCAACCAGTCACTCACTGGCTGAAAGAAAGAAGAGATTTGGGTAGTGGATCAACTCTAACTCTTTAAGGCTAAAGAAAGAGTTGGGCTAAGGCTTAGTCAGTAGAGTTCTGGAGTGGCAAGCACAGGGACCTGATTTCAACTATCCAAACCCCGTGAAAAAGCCTGGCATGGTAGCAAGTGGCTTTAATATCAGCACTGAGAAGGGGGAGACAGGAGGTTGCCTGGGCCTCCCTGCCCAGCTAGGTCAGCACACTTGGCAATTTCCAGCCTAGTGAGACAGACCCATAAAGAGGTATAGACGGTGCCCGGGGAAATACCCAAGATTGTTCTCCAGCCATTCATTCTCTCTCTCTCTCTCTCTCTCTTTCTCTCTCTCTCTCTCTCTCACACACACACACACACACACACACAAACACAGGAGCATATCCCCATACATAAAATAAAATATAAATTGTTACATGAACTTGTAAATCTGGAGGAGCAAAAGTGGAATATCTAAGAGGGATTAAGTGCTATTGGCTCACAGTCTGCCCTCAGTACCCATGAGACTCACCAAATCTCCAGTGGAAAATACTCACAAAATACGCATCTGTGCTGAGCAGTATGACTTTCATGTCATCATTATTCTTGGCCTCATACAGACCACAGCTATAATATTTCAGTCTTCTAAGAGAGGGTTTCAGGTATCCATGGACATGGATTTAGGTGTAAATGCTACCTGGTTTTATCAAGGGATTCAGACATCATTACATTTTAATATCACAGAAGATCCTGGAAGCAATGCCCTCCAGCTGTCAAGTTCTGGTGAACTTTAGTGAAAGGGTCTCAGTGTCTGGTACTTCCTCATTGCCTGGTGTTCCAGTCTAGAGTCTCCCTTAGGCATGGGTGGTGCAGTTAGCTGTGCACTTGGTGCTCTGCATGTGGGATAGAAGATAGGTGCTCTTTAGAGCTTGGTCTTCATTTATCACCTTACACGAATCTCTGTCTTCAAACAGGAAGGCTGCCGTCGGGTGTAGATGCTCACAGAAATAGTATCAGGGACAAATGAGGAGGTCCCCTTGCTTTGCCCAAAGCAGAGCTATGACATCCTGGAAGGCAAAACTAACAAACCAACAGGCTCTTGTGCAGAGAATGAATACATGATAACACCTCCATAGCAAGTTGTAGACTATTCTGCGAACACCAAGTTCACAGCACTGAGCCAAGTATCCGAGTGTTGACACAGAATGTGCCTAGAAAGCACACAGCCAGCTGTTGGGCATTCTCATGGGACAGCAGGGCAATCCCAGGAGTGGTTACTTTGTTGCCTGCCTCATGAACTGTGATCTGAAGCTGGGGTTTTTCATGTACCTGCCAGGTTTCGATGAACACCAACTGTGATGGAGGCCATTGTTAAGCAATCAGCTTCTCTTCATCATCCTGGATTAGAAGCCGTCATTCACCTATTTCAACAAATCAAGGACTTCTTTTCGCAGAGGTCAACTCTCCAACACCCTCCCTAGCATGGAGCCAGCCTTGCTAATATGATTGAATAAATGATACATGAGTACATTTTTAAAATTGCACATGTGCTCTCTCCGACCTTCAAGTTCAAGGATTTTTATGTTACTGAATGTTAGAGATCTAAACACACCATTCTATAGACAACCCAAGCAATTGAATGATAAGTAACTTGGCCACTTCAGAATGGAGTCAAATTGGTTTCTCTAATATGACACAGTTAATGTGTTGTTTTCTCTCAACACTACAGCAATGGTCCTCAGTGATGGCTGCATATTTACATCATTAGGAGCCAAGAAGTGAATGCATTTCAGTCCAAGTCTTTGACTCACTCTCTGGGGTAATGCTTTGATCTTGCTTACAGAAGGCTCCATGGGGGCTGGAGAGATGGATCCATAGTTAAGAACATTTATGGCTCTTCCAAAGGAAGTGAGTTTGGATCTGACCACTCATGCTGGGTTGCTTACACTGCCTGTATCTCCAGCTCTAGGAGATCTGGTACCTCTGGACTCTGGGTACCTGAACTCATGTGTATATTCACACATGTAGAAACATACACATAAGTAAAAATAAAAATAAAAAATAAAAGTGACTTCCTATGAAAAACAAAAAGAAAGAAAACTCCTTGGGTTCTAATGCATAGCCGAAATAGAAGACTACTGAACAAGAGGTTATATGCCCTTTATTTGCAGAAGCAACTTCTGTCATCCATGTTTGTTCCAGATAGACACACTGAAGGCCCCATTTATGATCCACATTTATGACTCTACTAAGGTAGAACATGTAAGATGGCTAAATCCATACAAGTAGAAAATCAGGTTTTTATAAGCTCAAAAGTTTTTGAAAGTTGCTAAAATTCTTAAAATGTTTAAGCATGAATTCCCATCATGCGCTGCTCATGGTGTTGGGGTCTTAGGAGAAACTCATTCAACATTTCCACAGTTGGAAAAAAAATCAAGATCAAAGAATGTTACCATCTGATGTTTTCATTGTTGGCCCTGAGGGGACTGGGCATTGGCCCCAGGGCCTTTTACACACTTGGCACTAGTCCTGCTACCAAGCCGTGCACTCAGCCCATGAATTCTGAAATTTTCATCTTAGACTTGTAGTAAAATTGTCATATACTCAAACATGGAAGCCCTCACAGCTTTAACATACTTGGAAAAGCACTGCACAGCCCATTGAAGGGAATCCCCAGTCTCCAAACAGGGGCTTGCTGCCATGGGCATCCCTTGGCTTCTGGCTCATACCAGACCATGCTCTCTTTGCTGGGATTTGCAGCTCCTGTAAAATCAGGCAGTAGCCACCAAAGTCCACACCGTCCCAGCAAACAAGGGTAAGGACTAGGATCTACTGGACTAGGAACCGCCTACCTTCACTAGGCCCACTGCAGAGTGCACGGGCTTTAGTGTGTCCAAACAGGACATCACACAGCGCTGGAGATAATTACAAACTCTCAGCTTTCATTCATGGGCAACAGTGGTCTAGAGTAGAAGGGCGAGGATAAAAGATAGGTCAAAGAGAGGACCCTGCACTGGATACTCTACTGCTTAGCCCCTCTGGGCATTCTTTGCCAACACCCACATTTTGTGTAGTGATCCATTTATACTCTCATTGGCTCCAAACACCAGCTTCAAGCACAGAGAAGAGCACCTGCTTTTCAAGGCAAATGGCTCTGTGATCATTAACGAATACCTACTAAAGTGTAGCCTTTAAATGGCCTGTGAGAACAGATGTTTCCAGGTCTTAATGGAAAAGAAGTATGCCCCATTGTGCCTCAGAGGCAGACATCCTCCATCACATGGATTAGAACCCAGCCAGGTACCCTCTCTGGGTGTTAGGATCTGATCAATGAGAATGGCTTCTGGTTGTCTTAAGTCAAATCTGGTGTTTGCACAGGTAAACATCACCCTCACAAATGCACACCTGTGTCAAGCACACGCTCACACGCCTCTGAGCCACCTGCTGGCAATGTTTGAACAGACCCAACTACCATGGGTTACCTTCAAAAGGAAACTAACCCCTTCCTGACCTTGGGGAGACTGAATAAAATTAGGACATCCGAACCAGGGGATTAGGAGAATAAAGAGCACAGTTCATGAAGTCACCCACATCTGTGCTCCACCCATGAGCTGCCCACACCCTGGAAAGCCATTTAGATTGAAAATCCATTTCTTATTCTATAACAGCAAAGGAGCAGAGCTTGATGCTTAAGTGGAGATTTTAAGCGTTGTGTTGCTGTGTAGCTAAAAAGTACCCTTTCTTCTTTGTCTCTGTGTGTGTGTGTGTGTGTGTGTGTATACATATGTACCCGTGTGTACCTGTATGTTCATGTGTACCCACACACAGGGCCAGAGGAAGACAGGACATCAGGTCTCCTACACTGTCCCTCTCCTCTCTGTCACCTTGTGACACGATATTTACGGAATACCATGAACTCTGACTAGCCTTGCTGGCTAGCGGGCCTGGGGGATCCACCTGTTTCTACTTCTTGTCCCCCCCCCCCAGTCCTGGGTTTACAGGCATATTGTGGGTGCTGAAGATCTGGACTCAGGTGTTCATGCCTGTGCATCAAGCAGTTTTATCCATCAGCTCATCTTCCCAGGTCCCCCAAACACCGTTTTCGAAGTAGGGAAAGCCAGAGACTTTAAAAGAGCAAGAATTGTGTCCTCCACTGTGAAACAATCTGATCTGCCCCCATTGCATAAGACCTTGCCTCCCTGGGGTCACCAGCCACTTCATGACCGCTACCCAGATATAGCCTTCTCCATGCCCAGCTGCTCCTGTTCTAGGACAAAACATGGAGCTGCTGAGCCACGCAGGAGCCTCTCCCTCCTCCTCACTGAGCAGCTTCGGTGGCACAGCTGCCACCAGCTGAGCCAGGCTTTAAGCAGACAACTTTCAGACACAGCGGGAAGGCAGATCTTCTGGGGATTTCAACCTCTTCCTTACCCCATCCAGCAGCCCCTGATCAGCAACAGCATGCCGGGATTCCTCACTGACCAGGGTTTGAGAACACACCTTGAAGTCTAACAGAGCCTCAAGCCCGTGCCTCCCTCCTGCTGTTTCACTCTGACTACTTGGCGTCTGCTCCTGCTGCTTCCAACTGCATGCAACTTGGATGACTTAGAGCAAGCCACCTGGCCAGCTAAGGTGGTGCATGACTTCCTTCTCTCACCGCCTTGACCAGTATTGTCACGAGATGGAGGTTTTATTTTGGCTCCTGCTTTCAGGCCATATAGTTCATTATGGTGAGAGAGGCTTGATGACAGATGACTCCAAATGGCTGGTGCGTTTGGCAGCTAGTTAAATTGAGGAAGGAGGGAATACTGGTTAGGCTACCATCCCCAAAGGCTGTCCTCTGGTGAGCTACTTCCTCCAGCTAGACCCCACCTCCCTAAGGTTCCACTGCCTCCCAAACAGCGCACCAGCTGGGGACCAGGGGCTGGATCACATGAGCCTGTGAAGGATATCTCCACCTTGAAGTACCAATATTTCTCTAAAATATGCTCCCACTTGCATCCTTTGATCAGACCCACCATGGCAGCTGAGCACATGGTACCCTACCTGGCCCCAGCACACCAGTCAGCCAAGGTAGGACCCCCTATATCTTACAAGGTAGCTCCATTCTTGGCCTTAGGATCACATTTAGTGATGCCTGGGGTGGTCATTCAGGATCTACATAGTAGTTTTTGCCCATAAATATAAAAAGCCCTAACTTGGCTCCTAATTACCCCTTAAAGCTTCTGCTGACCTGATTGATTCACCTCCTACACGGACATGCAATTCTGGACTCCATCCATCAGGATGAAGCATGGATAGAGAAGGGCGATATTTCTGAAGCATCCTGGTTATGGCAAGGGCATGACCTGAACTGCTAATAACATCCAACACGGAAGGACCAGGTACATTCAATTTTAAACGTTTTTGTATTAATGATCATATTTAAAACATATTATCAGCAATGAAAATGCAGAGAGGGCACATATAGACCAAAGCATGTTGGCCAGCCTCCACCTGGTCTCAGCGGATGTAGAAGCACATTTGTCCTGTGTTTGGAAAGGCTAAGGAGACTCTCTAACTGCACAATTCCTTGGGAAATAAGTTTGTCTGTGCCTCCTAAAGCCCCGGAGCTAACAGAGACCCTCATAATTCCTCCCACAGAGAAAGCCTGGCATTGGCCTACAGTCCCACCCTGTGGCATGCTCATACAGTGTTGCAGCTTAGACTAGGTAGGATGGACTTCTAGAACCTGATCTAGATGACTGTGTCTGCAGATGCAGATCATTAGCTCAGAGATAGCAATGCAAATGTGAGAAGTGGATAGGTGTAGGTGAACACCCGCTCCTGGCCTCTGGGTCTCCACCTTCCCCTCTAGGATGTGAGAAAGAAGATGTTAACATCCTCCATGTATCCTGCTCCCATTTGGGGACAAAAACAAACAAATAAACAAACCGGCATTTTCCAATGTGAAGTTCTGGCTGGTCTTTAAAGGGTACACTAAACCTGAAGATAGAAGAATGGTTTCTAGTACCTTCAAACGCCTGTGGGGGAGGGCTGCTGCATGCATGCTACACTGTCCTGCCAACTAGGAGGCAGCATCAGTGCAACGATGCTCTCCCCTTCAGGTAACCAGAGAAGCCAGGACTAAAGCCTGGCCTGCCAGCCCTGCGGCATATTGTACTCACAGGGGATGTTGGTCACAGTACCAGTATCAACTCAGCAACTAAGCAGGAAAGCCCAATGGGTGTATCTTTGGGCAGTGGCCAGAGTAGAAAATGCTTCTAGCATGGTAGAAGCAAAAGAAATAACAGAACGATGACCCCCAGGCTACAGCTACAGATGGAGGGGCAATGGAGCTGTGGGAACACTGTTGGTGTGGCAGCAGCATTCACACAGGTAACTTCCAAGGAAATAGAGAAGCGAACAGGAAGCTGTCTTTGTGGACATCACATGACCATTTGAGAGCCCAGTATACTTACAAAAATGGTAAGTACATTGGTACTGACATCAGCCCTCAGATATTGTATACCATCTGTGTATCTTTTAGGGATCCTGACATTTTGCAAACCAAATTCCTAATCTGCACTACCAGTTCACTTTCCAGGTGAGAACACGGAAGCTCAGTTCAGACTCACTGGGGGTGAACTCAGGAAAGAACCAAGTTTCCAGCACAGACCAGATCACACCTAAGCTTTGGACTCCACATCCCCAACATGTATAAACGGGAAGTAAAGATCCTGCATCAATAAACAGAAACATTCCAGTGGCAGAATGTTAGTTCACCTCTCCTTTTACAAGCAACAAAAGCAAACAAAATACAATCACAATACAGAAAATGTAAGCACCATAATTACTGCTAGGACCATAGCTAGCTGAAGCAGGTCTCACTCTGTGCCACGAAAACAGAAACCACACCAAAGCACAGTACTGAAACCCAAATTTAGGTTAAACCACAGAGAAAAAAAATTTATTGAGTACTCAGAATATAGTTATGGCATAGAGAACTAGGAGACTAAAATATAACACAAAGAAATCTTAAATATCTCTCACAAGGAAATTTAAGAATCCTCCACTGAACAATTCTTTGGCTAGAGAGAGAGAATATAAAAATCTCCATTTTGAGACTGCACGCACAGTATCTAGACAAAACTAAAAACAAAAACATAAATCTATAGATTATAAGTGCAGGAACTGCAGGGTGGGGAGGTGTCTCTCTTCCATATTACTTTGGTGAGGAAGTGTAAATAGAAACACCTGATGCCATTGTACTTTTCTGTTACTGTGATAAAATGCTACAACCAGAAAGAACTTAAAGATAAAAGACTTATCCTGACTTACAGTTCCAGGGGGCAGGTAGCCAGATCAGGAAACCTGCTAACAACATTGTGAAGGCATGCTAGGGAACCTAGGGAGTGAACCGGGAGTGGGTGGAGCTGTAAACTCTCAAAGCCTGCCCCTAGTAATATACTATCTTCTGCAAGGTTTTAGGTCCTAAAAGTTCCATGACCTCCCTAAATGGTGCCACCAGCTAGAGACAAAGGGTTAAAATACATGTGCCAGTGGGTGTATTTTACACTGAAATACCCACAGCCTTTATAATCATAGGCATTAGTTAGGGTCCTCAAGAGTAACAGACCGTATAGAATGTACGCATATATGTATATGTATATGTATATGTATATGTATATGTATATGTATATGTATATGTATATGTATATGTATATGTATATGTATATGTATATGTATATGTATATGTATAAAGGGGATTTATTAGAATGCCTTACAGTCTGGGTTCCAGCTAATCCAACCATGGCTGCCTATGATTCCTGCGCATCTAAGAACCCAGTCCATGAGTTGTATGTTTCAGCTAGTCTTCAGTATATGCCAGAATTCCAAAATAGTAGGGTCTACTGCCAGTGAGGGAATGGATGTGCTAGCATGATTGAGAATAAGCAGACAAAAAAGGCAAGCTTCCTCTTTCATGTCCTTTATACAGGCTATCAGCAGAAGGTGTGGCCTAAATTGGACATGGTCTTTCCCAGCTCTAATGATCTGAGTTAATCATGGGTCTTCCAACCTCAAAGATCTGGATCAGAAGTGGCTCTCCTCACTTCAACTGATCTAACCATACAAAAATCCATCAAGGGTGTGCCCAGCCACCTTTATTTAATTTCAGATGCAGGGAAGTTGACAGTCAAGAATATATAGCCACCACACTGTTCAACTCAAGAAATTAAAAAGATAAAATACAATTAACCAAATAATAATAATAATAATAATAATGAACGAGTGAGCTAAGAAAGGCCATGTTTGTTTATTTCAACAGGTAGTGGTGGGACAAGAGAATGGACCCAACAGCTGGTTTTAAATTTTAGATGGTGATTACAAAAAGCTGTGAACTGATCTAATTACAATGACTAGAGACCTATAGGGAGAGAAAAAGGTTAAGGGCAGGCTGGGCTGAAGGTCAGAAGTGAATATCAAGACAGGGAAGAGATGGGCTCACGAATTATCTACTGACTCTAGCAGGGTGAAAGTATTCAAAGTAGATCTGGCACAAATGAACCCCTCAAGAATGAACCCCAGTCTTGTCCAGTAGTCACCACCACCAATCAATCCTGGTTTCAGACATGTACAGGGAAAACATCACGTACCAGTTGAGTAGAGCAAAAGGTTTCCAGGCAGAAGTAGAAGTCAGAGGATGAGTGGGGGACCCTGTGGCCCACTGACAGTGCTGCAAGACAATAAACCCAAATCCACAAAGAGGGGAAGCAGAGAACGCTGTGTGTCACTGGCAATGTGTATTACCAGACATTATCCAGGAGCTCAGTCAAGAAGGTTCTTACTCAATTGTCCAGAACAGCCTTGAACTTTTATTTCTCCTGCCAAGGCCTCTGGAGTACAAAGGATTAAAAGCCCCATCCCCAGTCCCACTCTTTTATTTCAGGTGAAACCATCTTCCTGTGTTGTGGAGCTAGATCTAGGAAATACAAGCTCAGTTAGAATGAGCTTGAACTTCATCCAATCGAGGGCTCTCCAATTAGTGAGTTGAGAAAATGAAGGCCTACCCTGCTCCCTCCCATCCACCACCCCATCATCACCCTCCTCCAACCCCACTTTCAACCTGGGCCTCACCTTGGATCAGGACAGAGCAAATATTCTCCAAGAAGCTAGAAAGAAACTCAGTGGGTTTGAGATGAAATGGAAAAGGACAGACACAAAAACCCATGTCTCGTACCATAAAAAAAAAAGGAAGAAAGGACAGAAAGAGAGAGAAAGAAAGAAAGAAAGAAAGAAAGAAAGAAAGAAAGAAAGAAAAAAGGAAGGAAGGAAGGAAGGAAGGAAAGAAGGAAAGAAAGAAAGAAAGAAAGAAAGAAAGAAAGAAAGAAAGAAAGAAAGAAAGAAAGAAAAGGGTGGGGGACTACAAACAGAAACAAAACACTATCAAAGCGCCCAGAAACTATTGAAACACAGTATTTGTATGCCACCTGCTGACTGCCATCAATAATTGCATGCTAGCTGCCCTCATTTAATTTTTATTTATTTATTTTAAATAATCTCTCACACCATGGATCTTCCTCTTCCCTTTGCTTCCATGAAGTTGAAGTCTTTGGCTTTCTTTTGGCTGTCTCATACTTTGTCAACTCCCATCTCCTTGGGCTTTCTACCCCTCTGGTCATGGTGGAAGATTCCCCTCCTCCTAAACCCTCTCACCGAAGGACCTCCTGTAAACCCTCGCCCCTGGGACTTAGCATTATATGTGTCCTATTTCATTTTACTTTCTTTTTGTGAAAAAGCAGGTTTCTTTCTGGCATCCATCTACTTCTTTCATTCTTCTTTCAACCATTTGAATACATAATGTGTGTCCTTAGCTGTCCCGTCCGAACCACCCCTTGTATACCAGTCTAAGACTTCAAGTCACTTCCAGGAGGATGAAATTTGACAAGATCATCAACTGTTTCCTCGACCTAAAAGAAATGGGTGCCCAAGATCCCACAAAGGTATCCTCTGCGGTATTAGAGGACAGGCCAGAGCTTCCTTCTCCATGTTTTATTTTCCATTCACCTCACCTCCCTGAATCACTGGGATTCCTGGGAATTCTGCTTATCCATCAGTGTTGTTCTTCTGCCTTGAGCCTGTTCCTTGTTGGAAAAAAAGAAAAGCCCCCCAAGCACACCTTCTGCTGCCCTCATGCACACCTTTTCTCCTTCTGCTCTTTCATGCTAAAGTGGTTCCAAAAGTAAAGCCTTGCCTCCATTACTTTGCTGGGCTTTCTTCTAGGTCCAGCTGCCTCTTGGGACTTCCACTGGGCTCCTTGTGTATGCAAATTAACTCTGCTGCCCATAACCAAACTCACATTCTCCCCTCTTTATTCTGTGTCTTCTCTGCATTCACCACCCCCCCCAAGACCCTGCACAGCAGGAGCCAAAAAGGAAGCCCCCGAGGCTGACACATGTTGGTATCCAACAGCTACACTGCAAGCATCTTTTAAGTGTGGCCTCTGCTCCAAACTAGCTGTCCAGGTCTGATGCACTCTCTCTGACCTGGACTGCCGCTTTTGTGTATGGCACATTCTCTAACTGGAACTGTCCTCTCCAAACTGGAATGCTAAGCCCAGGAAGGAGGGAGAGGTCCAAGAACTCCAGGATATAAACAAAAGGTCATATCTACAGGAAGAATAGATGCCTAAAGTTTCTTTAGGGACCCTACCACATGTATAAAAACAAGCAAACAGTTGTCGTGTGGTGAAAACTCTGAGCAACCTAACTGCAGGAACATGATTGGACCATGTTGGGATGAACTTTCTGGTGATGCACTTGTCTTTCTGTTATCCCTGCTCATTGCTATGCTCCTGTTGGTAGTCCCCCATAGAAACTCATTGGTTCACCCATTTGAACACTGGTGTAACTGTTGGTTTGGTCTAGCCTGGGCTCCCTTTCTGGGGTGAGTAGGTGTGTGTGTTGTATTGTCTTGCATCTCCCCAAGGACCCAAGAAAAGTCTGTCTCACAACAACTGTCAATCCTAATTTCTTGCTCTGATCCAGGATTAGTGTCCACACTAGGGCCTCCCGTGCAGAAAGACTGATCCTGCCTCAGTGGTCTAGACAAGGCCTGTCCTCTTTACTTTTCTATCTCTGCCCAATACTCAGCTCACTCATACTTCCGAATGAAGTGCTAGGATGATCCATGGGGTCTCACTGGTGACCCACACACAGTGCATGGGAAATGGACAGATCTCTAACAGCCCTCAGTCTACAGCAGGATGAGAACTGGGGAGATGACATGGATTCTGCGCCTGAAACAGAGTTGTGCCTTCTTCTGGAGCAGAGATTTCTGGAGCTCAGGCATCAGGCCCTTCCTCTTCCTTCTGACCCCTCCCTCCCACATTCTACCCTCTTGATGACTGTGTGCACAGGCCTGATGTAGTTCAGTCTTCCTCTCTGTATTCATGTTTTCACTGAGGGCTACCATGCCCTTCCTCTCACTGAGGGAGCAACTTTGTTGAGACTAAAAACATCTTCTCTCTTTCTTTTTTTCCGGGTACCCAGAAGTCATCTGTGTGATTGAATTTTCAGATACATCTGGGATTGATTTATGGCCCTCCTTCCACCCACAATCTTTGCAACAGGACTTCACAGCAGCTCCCATCAGGAGGCAAAACATACACTCCCCACTACCACCACCATACTGCTGCTTAACTCTGGACCAGTTATGAGATTCATTTGGGCAAAAAGACAAAATTAAAGTGCCTCCATCGATAACAACAACAGGAAGCAGAAGAATTAAAGTATGAAATTCAAGCCCAACACTAGAGTTACTTGCTCTCTACAGGCCTTTGTCCAGGCTGCCCCAAGGTAGGAGAAACAGAGAGCTCAGGTCACAGGGAGGCTCAGGTCCAGAAGAGTCCTGGGTTCCTTGAGTTGAATCAAACCTGCTTTCCCCATCCCCCCAGCTCAACACCCATCACCTGCGCCTAGGTCACCTGTTTCATGTGTGGAACTCCCCAAGTTACTGTTAGGTTCTAAGTGGGCCCCTGAGTGGCAGTGCCACTGACAGTGTTTTAAATGACAGTCTGGACTCAACCTCGGCTGGACTCTAAACCAGACTACCAGCTAATGGATGAACAAGAGCCCCAAATTAGCCTTCCTCAGAAACTTGTAAGGTAGGATTCTGTTTGTCAGAAAGAGTCCTTTTCCTTATCACCCACAATAGCCAGCTATAGCTGGCTCTGCCATGGGGTATCTAGTTCTCTGTCAACACAGATCTATGTCCCCAAACCAGCTCCCAGGCTGCTCCACCTCCCACAACCTGTTTTCTTAAAACTTACAAGGTTTTCCCTGGCTTTTCCTATTATCTACGTTCCCTGAGATGTAGCCATGCAGCTTCAGATTTATTTCCCCACATAAACCTTTATTCCCATCCATGGAATGGTCCAGTTCAGAGGTTTCACTGTGCCCCTGTTTACAGGTACCACTAGATAAGCAATTCTCAACCTATGGGTCATGGCCATTGGAAGACACATATATTGGATGGTCTCAGGAACTGAGACAAGTTCAGTAGCAAAATTACACTTATAAAGTAGCAGCAAAAATACGTTTATGGTTGAGAGTTTCTAAGACCATGTGAAATATATGACTCAATGGTTGAGAACCGCTACTCTACACTGTGGGTGCTTAAATGCTTTTTCAGCTGAAGCCACTGAATTTTGGAGTGATATCTTAATAGTAGCTATCTCTGGCATATTTATTCTACCTCTTTCTTTCTATATCAGAGTAAGCTAGGAAACAATGGCTATCGTATGTGCACTATTAAAATATGTGCAATATTTGATGATGCCGGAGAGATGGCTCAATGGTTAAGACCACTTTTTGCTCTTGTAGACCCAGTTTCAGTTCCCAGTACCCACATTACCTCACAAACCTCTGTAAGTTCCAGGAGATCCAATGCTTTCTTCTTGCCTCCAAAGACACCAGGAATGCTTGTGGTACATATACATACATGCAGGGAAATACTCGTATGCATGAAATGCATAAACGTTTTAAACACAAGTGATACTGGTTAAGCACTCTCTTTCAGATAAAAAGATCAAGTATATGCAGAGGCCCCTCCACTAAGTGTTAAACACAAACCATTGAAATTCTAGCAATGTTCATTCATGGATACTCTGGGGAGCGATGCTGCCTTTAGCAAAGGAAATGCAAGATGACACTTTAAGAGTCAGCACTGGGCCTGAAGCATGAGCTTCACAGAGCAGATGTGCCAAGGGTCCACAGATCCTGGTAGCAGGGGTGCTAGCCTTCAGTTGCATCCATAAGCTGTCCCTTTGGTAATAGAATTTCACCTTGGCATAGAAATGTTGCCAGTCAATGCAGGAGATAAGCCTGTCTTTAGGAAAGCCTTGGCTGGGGTTATTGCTTTGTTCATCTTGGAAGAAAAAGCCATTTTCAACCTCACCATGGGCTTGGCTCCCCGGGCTGCCTCAGAAAAATGATTAATTGCTCTCTAAATAATACAAGTTTTCCAGGAACAGCATAAGCAGCTACTATGGGCTATTCTTACACATTCGACTGAAGCGTGCTGGGAAGCTAAGCTCCATGCTGAAACTGTCAGCATGAACCAGCCTAGAGGCATAAAACCGGGGCAAAAGATATTGGTGTGAACAAGCTTGGAAAAAGTGGTCAAAGCACTATGTGTTGCAGTGTTGAGCATAAATTTGGACTAAGAGTGAGATCTGAAAAGATAGTAACTTCATTCCACCTGTAACCCCTGTTCGGAGAGGCTCAAAGGTAACTACAGTAGGATTACTGATGTCATCAGAACAGATCTGTTTCCCAGTAGAGTCACAGGTTGCATTTACCTTGTCAGAAACCATTTGTGAGATGCCCTGAAAGCCAAAGGGGTCAGTTTGGGCACCTTCTGCTCACAAGGGAACAAGGTTTGAGAAAGAACATGGACGCATGTGGAAGTCCACCCATGTGCCATCACGGGGCTACTGTGGCACAAGGAGGAGGGACCTACAGATGCTGGTTAGGCCTGGGGAGGTGTGATGGAGTAACAGCTAGAAAAAGTGTTATATGGCAGAGAGCAAAGCTACTAGGTCTCTTGGAGAAAGCCAGGGTTTCCTCCAGGTGAAAAGAGAATGAGAAGTTTTCCATAGCTCTTCACGGTTTGGGCAACAGTGAAGGATGCTGCTTTGGGCAGTGAAGAAGAGAAACACTAGAGCCAAACTGGAAACAGTAATTTGGGGCTCCAGAAAAATGCATTGACTTTTCCCTCCATTTTGGTTTGGGTTTATTCTGGATGTATTTTGTAAGAGGAAATGAATGCAGAGGACACAGGGATGATAGTCTGTCTCCATCAGTCTAGATTTAGGGGACAAAGGATATTTCCAGCTTGTGGGCCACCCATGGCAACACATGGCTGCATGGGAGAGTCTTATGCATGAGGGACAGCTGTCTCTAGCGTATTTATTTCTAGACATTTTTCTGGGAAAACAGAAAACCAACATCATCCAACTACAATCCTTAGAGATAGTAATTTTATTTGGACTTTCAAAAGTTTAAAGGAAATTGAGAGGTCAAATAGTAGAGAAGAAACACAAGACAAAGCAGGGAAAAGGAAGGGTACGTTGTGGGGAATCCAGTCATGACATTATAATTGGCAGAGGCGTCCAGATAATCTATAATTCTTCAAGACACCTGTGTCATGGAAAACAGTACTTTTTTCTTGACATGAATTTAATACTTTAAACATAGCAATAAGCAATAGTGCTTATGGGGTGTTCAGAGCACTAAACAGTAAATTAAAACAAGTTAATCTCATTCAAAAGCAGGAACAGGGGTTGGAGAGATGGCTCAGTGGTGAGGTGCACTGGCTGCTCTTCTAGAGGACCAGGTTTTTATTCTCAGCACCCACATGGCAGCTCACAACTCTGTAACTCCAGCTCCAGGGGATCCAACACTCTCAGACAGACAGACACGAAGGCAAGACATTAATGCATATAAAAATACAAATAATAAATCATTTAAAAATATTTTAAAGCTGGAAATAGGCTTTAAATACTTTGGTTACACAGTCAATCCAGTTTCTTTTCTTTCTTCCTTTCTTGCCTCCTAACTTCCTTCTTTCCATTTCTTTCTTTTCTCTTTTGGAGACAAAGTTTTACTCTGGAGCTTGGAGCTCACCATATAGCCCAGGCTGACCTCAACCATTTTCCATTACGATTTAAATGTGAAATGAAGCCTACAGGCTGTGTGCTTGAACAGTTGCTCACAGGGGCTGGTGCTAGGGCTGTTTTGGGAAGTCCTGGATTCTTTAGGGGGTGGAATTAGGCTGGAGGAAGTGGGTTATAGTTGGCTCTGATTCTTGGTCTACCCAAGGAGTCTTAGCTGTAAACTCCCACTACTATAAACCTGGCCACACTAGTGGCCACGCCTCTTTGTTATAACCAAACCTAAAACAAGACCCCTATTTTTGTGCAAATTATACAAGCTTTTCTTTCTTACATGCATGAGGACAGTATGAAGCAAGAGGACTTGGGCTCTATAGGACTTTTCCAGGCCCCGAGTAGAATTTCTATGGGGGAAGATAGAAAACAGCACAGAAGCCAGACCACATGCTAGTGTAGGCCAGAGATGTGGCCTCGCCCCTGCACACCTGTTCCTCCCTCTTCTAGGGGACCCACTGCTTCCCACTTCATGAGTTCTGTCATGGGCTGCAGGTCATACTGAACAGTAAGTGGATAAATAGGACTATTTGGAAGGATGTTGTAGGTGAAGGCCATGACTAACTCATTCAAGTTCATGGGATACTTCAAGAGCCTTTGGCTGAAGCATCAGAGAGAGAGAGCTCTGAGAAGATTGTAGGAACAGAGGTGGGGAAGCATCAAGGCAAGGCAAGAGGCCTAAGGTGAATACGCAAGAAACGGAAGAGGTACTAAACAGTTAAAGTCTTGCCTAGCTCCTGAGGTGCACCCAAATGAGGCGGCTTCAGTGTATTGCCTATTCAGTGAAGAACACAGTGACATCTCATATTTGACATTATCAATTGTTCTGTTCATTCGTGCCTGTCATGAAAACGCTGTGTCTGGGGACTGTCTCCTTTTAAACACTCTGGGCTTTCCCCACTGTATGCATCTTCTGCAGGTGCATTTGTGGTTATTTTGCAAAACGGAAACTTGCTTTGTTGTAACTTTCCCTTTGTGGGGGTGGGGTCTCTTCATTGTCTCCGTCTCCTAATTGGTATTTGTTATAACTCCCAGTTTAGTCTCATCTGCAAGTTTCATTGTGGCTCTGATTACTCCTTTGTCGTTAATAAAAACATTCCGTGGTTATTTACAATCCATTGTGCACTAACAATGCCTTAGGAGTTCTGCAGAGGAACTCATTCTGCTCTGGGTAACCTCATTCTCCCAGTCCTGAAAGGTTTTCCTCAAAGAGCTGAGCACAATCGGGCTTTTGTCCTTTTGTGGGTCCCAAATGAGTGATGATTGAGGATCTGTGTGCTGGGTGGACTTTGTAAGCCCAGTCCTCATAGATCCTCATGGAAGGGAGTCTACCTGCCTGATGTCCCTCACTGACTGTGTAACAGCAGTCAAGAAGTTGTACCTGGAGGCTGGCGGCATGGCTCAGTCCATAAGTGCCCACTGTACAAGCCTGAGGACCTGAGTTCAGATCCCCCATGCCCACACAAAGGCCAGGCACAGCAGCCCGTGTAGGTAGCCTAGTGTGATGGGACAGAGATAGATGGATTCTAGGAGCTCATTGGTTCACCAGCCTAGTAGAAGCAATGAGCTCCTAACATGATTTGCTGGGACCATGTTCTGTGCACCATGCTGCCAGTTAAAGGCAGAATTATACTCCCGTAAGATGTGCCAAAAGGTGAACCCCAGGAACTCGTCAGCAAGTAGGATCTCTCTGATGATCAAGTTGGGTTTCTCAGTGTGGCCATAAATGTCAGCCTCAGGCACACAGTGGGGAAAACCACAGGAAGATGGAGGCAGAAGAGGGTGATGTCCATGCCAATGGCTGCCAGATACCACTATCAAGAGGAAAGGGAGATATCTGAGTGAGCACTTAAAGTTCCAACCCGGAGACACTTTCATCTGGGACTTCCCACCCACTAATCTGTGAGACGGTGACCACAGTGTGATCTAACAACAAAGTTTGGTCCTTTCTTACAGCACCCAGGAAGCTACACATCCCCTGAAAGTCTTGACAATGAAGGCTAAAGTTTTGTGTCACCATGAGGTCAACGCTTAAGTCACTTTATTACCAACATATAGGTGAGATCAAGCCACCTGCCCATGTTTGTTGGACTGGGACAATTCGACAGTCGTTTCCTTCCTGAACACCTAATTCATCGTCTGTAAGCCTGTGTTCATGCAAGGCATCCTCTGGATAGCTCTCATAACCCCCAGGGCTGTGTGTCTGTACCCAAAGCCAGCTGTGCACGTGTCACTCCTTATCCCAATAAACTGACTTCTGCTTCCTTCTTCAGGTAAAGTCCTTTGAGAGGCACTATAATAAGTTGATGGTTAATCTGCAGTGTCAACTGGATGGAATTTGATGAACTTCTAGGCAAGTCTGCGAGTACCTCTAGACTGTGTTAACTGGGTGGGGAGAGTGGAATGAAAATGCCCTGGGCACTAGCACTCATTTCTTTCTTTCTGACTGCAGATGCAGAGCGATTGGTTGCCTCAGGGTCTTAGGACCCCGAGTCCCTCACTATAGCAGACTGTACCCTTGAACTGTGGAACAAGATAAGTCCTTTCCTCTATATATTTCTGTCATAGCAATAAGACACGTAGTGAATGCACTGAGTCCTTGGTGCCTGCATGAAGTTATCAGAGTACTCATCCTCAACCCATAAGACTATGGGCACATTTTAAACTTAAATACGGAAAATGTAACTAATTATCTATTCCTAGATTCACCTTAGTGGATGAGGTACATATTATCCTATGGAGTTTAGATGAGGCCGATGAAAAACTCAAGGCAACATGTGCTAAGTTTTGGCTTTCTGTTCAGTTGATCATGTTTAAATGTAGGCTTGATATCAGCAGATTCAACCAGCCACGGAGGGGAGGATATTCAGGGAAAATTAAAGGCAAGTTGCACTGGACGTGTAGGCTTTCTTCCTTGTGGTTATTCCCCTATACAACTATTGGTAGAGAATTTGAACAAAGACAGGTTCCCTATCAGCTCATGTATTTAAATACTCAGCTCCCACTTGGTGGTGCTGTTTGGGGAGGATTTGGAACCCTTAGGAGGTGCAGTGTTACAGGAGGAAGTGCTTTACTGGGGGTGGGCTTTGAGAGTCTATAGCCTCTTTCCACTTCCTGTTCTATCTCTCTCTCAATCTGTTTCTAATGTGTAGATGAAATGTGATCATCCAGCTTCCTGTTCCTGCCTCCAAGGCATGCATTCCCTGCCATGACAGACTCTCTCTCCGTATAAATAAAAACAAATTCTTTCTGCTTTAAATTTGCTTTTGCTTGTGGTATTTTATTATAGCAACAGGAAAGTAACTAAAACAGCATTTGAATTGTATTAAACCTTCACAGTAGGATGTGTGCAAATGGATTGCAAGCACTTCACTGTTGTATGTGAGGGATCTTGGCATCTGCCTATTTCAGTACCAGGGGGGACCCTGGAACCAATGCCCCGTCAATTTGGAAAGATGGCTTCCTTTATTATTAGAAGTATCTGTATTATATTATGTAATTTTTCCAGCTTCAAAATTAATGTCACTGGTATTTATAGTGTCCTCACTAAAGCATGGCAACATGTTAAGTGCACACGGATGGAGCAATGCCATTGCAGGAAGCTTCCTAAAGAGATGTCATACTGGTTCAGCAGCACAAGAAATAAAGGGATGGTTCAATAGTTGGCTCACCCCATGATCTAGATGATTTGGCATCTGAGGGTTGAGACTACTCTTAAGAGTCAGTAATGGTCCATCTTCACTGTCAATTTGTGGAGCAAGAAACACCTCGGTCATTTACACCTTTGAGTGTGTCTATGAAGACATTTCTACGGACTAAGGGGAAAAGGCCCATCCAGAATGTGGAAGATATCATCTCATGGGCTAGTGTAATGGTCAGTCATCATTGAATCACCATGGAAATAGACCTCTGGGTGTTTCAGTGAGGGTGCCTCTATCAAGATTTAATTGTGGGCATCTTGAGTGTGGGCAATACCATCGCACAGGTGGGTGGTGAACCAAATGTTTGGAAAAAGTAAGCTGAGTATCAGCATCCTTCAATACCTCACTTCCCACCCTATTGCTTGCTGACCATGGATGCCATCTGAAGAGCTGCCATACTCCTATTGTCATGCCCTCAAACCATGAGCTAAAAGAAATCCTTCCCCACCTTACATTGCTCTTGTCAGAAGTTTTGTCACAGCAGTGAGAAAACTCAGGGATGTTGAGATCCAAGATGAATAAAAAGAGAGAAAAAAAAAACTGAGTGCCCACAGTTCCCTCTCTTGCTTGAGATGTAAAGAGTCTCAGCTACACACGCATGCTGTCATGGACTCTGCCCTCTGTTCTCCACTGCAATGGGACTGGCATCCTCTCCAACCATGAGCCAAACAACCCCTTAAGTTGCTTCTGTCAGACGTTTTGTCACAGCGATGAACACAGCCTCAGAGTACAGATGCTGGTCTATTTGCCAACCGTGAAGAGTTCCCCTCTTTCCTTCCTCCCTCCCACCTCCAGCCATATTCATTATCCAATCCTGAGGCTAGTCAACGATGCAGCTAAAAAAGAAAGAGCCAGGCAGGATTAAAAAAAAAATCACCTGTATACTCCAGCCAAAACATCTTTAAAAAGAAATCCCTTTAAAACGAGAGACAAGACTACGTCAGACACAATACATTTAAAATATGTATTGAAATTATAAATCAAATGTTTCTATAAGATTCTAAAGTACAAATCACAACATGAAAAGGCATTCAAACAGCTCTTATACATCACAGTGTTAGTGGTACAAAGTGTACTCACATTTCAAAACCACAAATGCAATTTTCTTAGTTTTTGTTTGTTTTTGGTCTCACCACCATTTGTCAAATACAGAAAGTATACGTGTGCACGTGCACATGACTGACACATGCATGTTTTTATACAAGATTAAAACACACCAAGGCAAAATAGAAAAGAAAAGTCAGGCACGTGGCACATAGCTACACTTAACTGAAGGGCCCTGGGATCTTGGAAGACAGGATTATACAAGTCAGGGAGGCTGGAGACCATGGGGTTTTAACTACCAAGAAGGTGGGCTCTCCTAGTCACGGGGCATCAGGAATTGTTTGATCATAAGCCCGTTCCTCCTGGTTGAGGTTTTGGCAACAGCCAGTGATAATTTCTTCACCTCTTGTAACTTCATAAGGGTTTGGGTTCCTTGTGAGGGAGAAACAAGCTTTGGTATTTTTCTTTAAGGAAACCTTCCTAAAATTGTATACATGCAAAATGGTTTCCCTTGACCATTTCATCGTGATTTACATATATATATATTCACAGGTATATTTATCATTCAGTGGGAATCTGGGAAGTATACAAAATAAGTCCTCCCTGGCTTTTTACAATCCCCTAACTTTTAAAGACTGCCAAGGGAAACACTTCTCTTCTAATTCATAAAACAACATTTCCCTTTCCTAACTCCAGTGGAAAAAGATAAATTCATCTTGAAGTCAGTCTATCCTTCCTCCTGGGCACATTGTGTTCAGTGGGGGAACTGGCCAGGGTCTCACATTTGTTTTATGGAATAATACCCCATAGAGAGAATTTGTTCTCCTCAAGATAGGTACCAAAGTGGGAGGGGCAAATGTTGGTTCCACTGTCTGAGCTAATCCAGGGTAATGAGGTGGGAATCCGAATTTCTGTCTTTGCAAGGAGCTGACGCCCTGTCCTCCATGAACACCTATCATGACATAGCCTCTGCAGACATCACCCAAGGAGAGAATGGGAAGCCTCAACAGCTGGTCCACAGAGTGTAGGACTGAGTTTTGCAGAGATAAGTACACCCACTAAGACTCGATGGCATAGTCAGCTGCCTGATGGCTTCAGATAACTGGAAAGCCACACACTGTTCTGTGTGCATTTCACGTCACACATAGCTCAAGCTGAATGTCTGTAATAAACAGGTGTGGCAGCCTCCAATAAAAGGCCGGCCACAGGGAACAATGCAGGTGTATATACTTCAGTGTGATCTTGCTGGTGTCTCTATCGGGAATGGATGAGTTAAGGTTTTATTACTAAATCCAACTGAGTAAGTGTGCTTGATACAAAGACTCAGGGCAGAGGGGGATACTCTGATCACACCTGTTTGGCCCCTGCATTCTTATGGTTCCCGACTGCATCCAGCCATGTTCTTCGGACGCCCACTGTAGGTTGAGGTGTGAGAGTGGGTGGGGTTACAGAGGTGTGTGAACATCCAGGGAAGTCTCACAGAAATAAGGTGACCCCATCTTTGATTAGGTAGACTGAGCTGCAGTCACTCTCGGGAGGACAGAATGCTACTGAACAATGAATGCTATTGAACAGACAGCAGTAGTTGAGGCAAGGTGGGGAGGAACCAGGGCTCAGGACTGATGCCACTACTGACAGGCCTTTAGGGGTGGTGGCCGGAGAGTTTCATGTATAAACTGCAGACTTCAGGCCTCAAATCCCATCTACTGACTCACATGGAGTGGTCAGCCCTTTCCAGAAAAGCCAGGCCACATTTCCCCATGTTTTCAACCACAGAGGCTCAAGGCCTAGGCTTCACTCAGAAGGAAGGTCTCAGCTGAGGTCAGGCCTGATTTGTGAACCTGCAAATTGCAGCTACGGAGGACTCTGAGTTTTGATGTGGACTGAGCTTGTAAATGGCTTGAGCTTAATAAAGAAAATCAATACCAGAGGGTGAGAGAACAGTGGTTCTGCTTTTCCTCAGTTACTCATTAGCAATTAAAAAATAGACAAAGTGAAGTCATTATGGGCAAGGAGTGTCTGCTAAGAGTTGACATTGACCCATAAATGCAGTCACACAAGGATGCGCTTGCAGTAGACAGATGGCTGAAATGATAGCACTCCATGTTTGCTTTGCTCCTTTGTAGGATGCTTAATAAGCCTTCAGACCGCCACCACCCCTCAACCCCGTGTAAACCTCTGCAGCTCTAGCCTGCTCCTGAGAAGCACACTGGGCTTTGAAAGTCAATTCTGAAAGAAAACCCTCTCTCCTGTCTCCAAGGTCACTTGATGGAGTATCTGTGTTTTATTATCTCACACTTTGTTGACATGGAAACTGTCACACAGCCCAGTGAAAGAGCAATTCACAAACTCCCCACATCAGGAAAATTAAGTAAAAGAGAGAGGTTCCTTCCTTCCTTCCTTCCTTCCTTCCTTCCTTCCTTCCTTCCTTCCTTCCTTTCCCTATTTTTCTTTTCCTAGCAAAAACAAATTGGTTAACTAGTTAACTACAGGGTTGAGACCATGTGAGTCACATGATTTTTCAAATTACTTAAAGCATTTGAACAATGCAAAGACTTCAGAAAGCTCCTACCAAACCTCCGAGGGTTAAGAGGGCCAGATGACACTGTCTCCTTGCTAACCACCTACAAACCGGGGCAATAAGTCCAGACAGAGTCAGTGGGAGTAAAACTAGTTCAGAGGAAAACATCTGGTTTAAAGATATTCAAAGGCATTTGCTGCCACCTGGGAGAAAGAGGGATGGGCCCTGTGAGCTGAACTGGGTGACAGGGGTAAGGGAAAGGGGGCAGCGGTCTAAAGCCAGAGATGATCAGTTAAATGTGTCAGTATCTTCAAAAAAATGCAACAACAGGGGCCCATGTGGATAACAGTACACAGCTTACAGCATTCAAAAAGTGATTACAGAAGGTTGAAAAAAAAAAAACCCACAAAGTGTGCATAAGGCTTTCTATAGCTCCTGAAAAAAAATGGTCAGGCCAGAAAAGTCATTTATCTATAACTTCATAAAATACACATTTCAAAAAAAGGCATAGGATGGTTTATACGCACCTTGTTGATTTTCACTACTCAGTTGACAGGGGGAAAAGCCTTCTAAAAAGGATTTTACTAAATGCCTTTCAGAATAAAAACAGTTGTCACAAACAGGGCGTTTTTTTTTTTTTTTTTTCTCAAGTCCGATAATCAGGTGCTGGCTGAAGAGAGTTCTAATCCTTGTAGACTTCTACTGACAACATGGTGCCATCTCGAAGCCAAGGTGTCCCTGTGTCCGAGTGGATCTGTAAACTCCCACTGGACATTTCCAGTCTACGGCCATGGAGAGAAAACTGCCTTGATGTGCAGCTAATGCCACTTCCAGCCAGGTCTGAAGACACAGGATGGCTCTGTGGGGTGCGTCCCACCCACCTGTACCACCCTTGCCTCCCCCACAGCCAGGAGACCCCCTGGGGCCTCTGCCCACTTGCTGATGTCATCCCTGAAATCTCTGCAGCAAGCCAGACACTGAAGCTCAATGGGGCACATAAGGCAAGAAACATGTTTAGTGAGGGGGTTGGTGGGGGATAGGGGGGCCACACGTCCCGAGGCAGGGGTCTGTTCCAGCATCACGCCGTCCTCTAGGTGGGCAGTGGGTCATCGTCACCTTTACTGCACTTACATTTGCAGCAAAGTACAAAGGGTGTGGCTAGGAGCAAGAAAGGGGAGGCCACTAAGAGCAGGAGCCCAAATCCAGCAAAAATTCCCACCACCTAAAAGGGAAACAAAGAAGAGAAGTGAGGAGGGATGGTTTGCTGGTTCTATAGCTGAAGTTTAAACCACACCCACCACCACCAACTACCATTATACATCCTTTCACATATCTATCTATCCATCTACTGTGCCAACATATAGTTTGTCTACCCATTTAACTATCCATCCCATGTATACATCTACTCAAATAGCCCCCTTTGCATTCATGCACCCATTCACCGATCCAACCAGCCCCTGAGCTATGCATGTATCCATCCACCATCTACCCACTCATTCATCTCTTTAACTATCATCCATGTACCCATGCCTCCTTCCATCTATCCAACCAGCATTGGTTTATTAGCTTGTATTCCCTTTTCTCCCTCCTTTCTTTATCTTCTTCTCCCAATCCATTCTTGTATGTATTCAACGAATTAGTGATTTCTCCCTGAGCAACCATTAGCCAGACAATGGCTAGCTACTACGAAAATCATAGGGCCTGAGATCTGGACACTCCAGGAGAACACCATCTAATGCAAAGACCAAGTTTTTAATGCAAAGGAAGTGGGTCCAATTCCAGGTAAGGTTCACCCAAGTAACAGAAGGCTACCTTTGCTAGAGGACGGGAAACTGCTGACAAAGATTCTCAGATGGTTAATGGATAAGAGGGCAAGAACAAGACCCTTCAAACTGAGGAACTAGAATGGCAGGGCCATGGGGCATCTGACATTACACTGAGCTAGCCTTGCCTTTCTGTAATTTAAAACCCAATATGGACTGTTTTGTATTTTGATTTTTTATAAACTCGTTTTCCCCCCTCTAGGTATAAGGCCCAAATGCAGACCTGCTGCCAGCTACACCACACACTGAGGCTGTTTCAAATCAACGTGGTCCTCTTTTCCCTAGCCTTACCTAGATCAGCCATACTCTTGCTAATAAAAGCTGAATATGGAGTTAGACTGCCACCTAGTGCTCAAGATTGTAAGTACATGTCTTCCCCAAGGTTACTTCTCAATTTTGGATAACAAAGGATCTTCTAAGGTCCACAATACTGGTGAGGACTCAAACACATGTAAAGCAAAGAATTCAGTGGAATTCTTCCTGGAAACAAATCACACTCAAGTACGTACAACCACCACACATGAACACACCCACATCTACAAATTAGATCACATTTGACAAAATATGTCATACCAAATTGATAAATGAGGCTGTGCTGATATTAAGCCTCAGCCAGAGATGCTCATTTGATTAAAAAAAAAAAAAATACAGGTGGTGGGATCTCAGAAAAGACCAAGTCCGAATTAAAGATATGGAAAGGGAAACAAAGCATTTTAAACTTCACTCATTACAGAAGAAAACTAGGCTTACGATGATGCAATCTCACCGAGTCCTTGGATTAAAATCCAGCCCAATGTTTTCATTTTTAAAAATTTGTGCTCACTTTACAGATGCAAAATCCAGGGACCAATATGCTTTTCCAAAGGTCCTAATATCAATCCAGCCTCAGATGGCCATCCTAGTGTCTGTCAAGCAGCTTTGCAGGAACCCCAGTCCTTCAGCCTCGGGGTGGAGAGTGGGACAGACCTCATGCACATCCTCACACACACAAAAAAATGCATAGTCAAAAACTAGCCGGCCTAATTGAATGTTCACAAGAAGCTGGATGTTGGGCACAGCTCTCATTAACTGAGACTCAGCTAACAGCACATGGATGTCTTTCTGTGCACAGCTAGGACCACAGCCTGGGTAGACACCACCGCGTGTTTTTCATTCCTGTTCATCTTCCCAGAGACTGTGTCACCCTGAAGAGGTATGTGTGCATGCTCACAAGCTCAGGACAAGGTAAGCTGTACAAAACCTTGACAAGATAAGGAAATATTTTCATTCCTAGTATGCAGTTGTGTTGGAATGGAGCATTTGACAAAGGGGTTGAGTAAAATGCATTTAATGTGCTTAGAAAGAAGCACATAAGAAGCTAGGTGCAATGTCTCTAAGGAACAAAGGCCCCCAAATCTGTTAGAACAATGTAACTACACTTTATAACAAAGAAGAATAAGGAAGCAAAAACTTGCAAAATCAGCATTTCACACCGAGGACAATCCCCCAAACACTTCGGTCTCAACATGCTGGACCTGAAGTCTATCATCAATGCCATGGAGGTCTGAGTTGAGCAAGGCCCTGAGCTGGAGACAGAAGCTTTCCTGGAATCCCAACTCTTAAGAAGTTCTCAGCAGTGGCCCCATCTATGACAAGGGGAAGCACACCTGACCTGTTTGCAGGGTTGGTGGCTTGATATCAGAACTCTAGCTGATGTACATGCAGACGGCAGCACCCGGGTGCCTGTCAGCTTGTTCCATATGCCTACCTATGGGTGTCAATTCAAAGCCCAAAGCCCCAGATTAAGCTATGCTATGTGCTGAGTGCTCTAGAGATTCTGGGTACAAGAGACAAGACTGGAGCAGATTTTCAAAATGCATGGAAGGGATATTAGTGGGAAAGAGAAGAGGACAGCAGGCTGCTGTGGGGCTTCCGGCCTGGCACTTCCTGCTTTGTAGGGTTGGGGATGGTGCTGAATGTAATATGGGGGATATCTAAGTTAGACCAAAGTTAGTTCAAAGCATTTTGTTCTGGGGCACTAAATCCTTCTGTGGGTTCCCACTGTCAGCCTTAGCCTACACCCTAGCACCTACTCTCTCCCTTCTCAGTTCATCTGATCCCAGCTACCATCAGGAGCAAGCCAACTGCATCACGATGTTGACCTATCATCATCTCTGCTCATCCTTTCTCCTCCTTTAAGGGGTTTTCTTTCAACCTGCAGCCTTCAGAACACATGATCTTATATTGTAATACCCCTACACCTTCCCCCTCCCCCTGGTTCACACTGTTCTACTTCACAGTCTTCCAGCCTGGACTGACACGGTTATGTCCTTGCTTCACCTTCTCACACTGCCTGGCAACAGGAATGACCTCCTGCATTCCTGCCTGTGAATGGGCTAAATTAGAATTTTCAGGGTTGCTGGGTTTTGTTCAAAGCATCGCCTGTGGGACGGTATGGCCAGCAATGCAGGAGCGAGCTAGAAGGACCAGTAACAGGAAAGACTTAAGAAGCAGTAAAAATGGTCAGAGGAGGTAGAAACTGTCTCTGATGGGCCCATTTCCAGCAGGTGGACCTCGTAGTGTGTGGGCCTCTTGAGAGCACAGGTGTCCTTGCCAGCCACTGGGTGTGTGTCACACTTCACACCACAGCTGTTACTGTGCTCTGCTTCCCCTGTCACAGCTGCTCCACACCCAGGTGTTCAGTCCTTTGGGTGGGGACCCACAAGCTCACTATTTCCACCTCCGTCACTTCACCAGGAACAGACCCTGAAGAGACAGAACAAGGATCAGGACTACCCTATGTCAAACCTGCTACATATCCAGGAGGCAGCCAAAGCGAGAAGGATGAGAACCCTGATGAAGCAATGCCACAGTCCTAGCCGAAGCCTCATTTCATCTGACAACCATTTCTGAAGCGCCTCTCTCAGGGATAGGACCAGGGCTTTGATGTTACAAGGAGGACAATCCCTTACAAAGAGGACAGGCCAATGTATCTCAAGATGCAAGACAGATGCAGAGTCCAGAGGGAGAGTCAGATGGGAGAGCAACAGGTGTGATGGGGCACGCCCTCTTCCTTGGAGGCGGGAGGCAGTGTCACAGACTCAGAGCAGACGTAAGGCTTGAATGGGTTGCAGGGAGTACAAGTGACATCACAGAGCTGGGCATGGGCATGAAGCAGAGATGTGGGAATGATGAACATCAAGCCTATGCAGGCTCATGACAGCCCAGGAGGTTTATGTCTAGTTCACAAACACAAGAAGAAGCGATGAGGCCCCAGACCCCTGCTTAGTCTACACTAGGCTCCTAAATTTGCCTCTTACAATACTGGGTGCTCTATAAACACTCAATAAAAATGTCCTGAAGATATTGATGACAGTTAAAACAAACAAACAAACAAACAAACAACAACAAACCCTCTGTCACTATGTATTATTAACAAGTGTGTGGCGAGCAGAGTTAAGGCAGGAAGCCTGTCCAAAGAGGAAATGGGGGAGGTGCACCTGGATCCAGAACCAGGAGGCCAGCAGGGGAACAGGGCCTCTCTAGGCAAGCCAGTAAGGCAGACAGACCACAAGAATGAAGGGGTCTTTGGGGGTCACGGCCATGCTGTGGTGTGTTGGGTTTGGACAATACTGAAAGCTGCAGGACCCTGACACAGGGCCTAGACTTGCCTGCAAATGCACAGGGGAGGGGAGAAGACCTTCCATAGATAGTCTCCCTCATGTACGGCCACATGTATGCCCTTCACTTCTGCTATTCCACATACTCAGATCATTGCTGACAACCTTCCCTATCCGTAAGCAGTGGCTTGCTCATTGCTTTTGACCTTTCTCAATCCAAGTGTAATCTTGGATGTCCTGTGCTCCTTTACCTATAGCCTATGTGTCTCTGAAAGGCTGTATACACTATAGAAGCTAGCAAATGAGGTCAGCCCTACAAATTGTGAGTGATATTCTTCCACACAGATGCATATAGAAGATTATACCTGAAAAACACAGAACTCCAAAGCAATGACCCTTACTACTGTGAGCGAATAAGTAGGGGCCATCAGGCCTGATCAGCCGCTGGGAGCACTGCCTGCTACTATGTAACACTGCAGGCAATCCCCTCATCCCTGCCGCAGACACTCACACTCATGGGCTTCCATCCCCATCCACCTGTAGCTAGGAGTGCCAAGGAATTGCAGTTACACTTAGACCTGCTCCCAGCTCTGGGCTACTGTCCTGAGAGTGGGTCTCTGTCTTTGGGTGGACTGGCACAGTGTCCTCAGAGGACTCGTGGCAAAGTCTATGAAAGAAGCCCCTTCCACATCAATTAGGGAACATGACGGACTCCACTGTCCCAACTCCTTCACGGTTACCGACTTGGGCATGAATAAAAGCTGTGTCTGCTAGGTCTTACAAAGCCCTCTGAGACATGGCCTTGCCACGAAACTTCAGACTCACCCCATACTCCCTGTCCCACTGTCCACATGAGTCTATCCTTCCATGAACCTAGTACCTCACCTGCCCCTGTCCTCTCTCCCCTGTCCAGCTTACACACAGGTGTGCTCCTTGACACTCAGAAGCAGCACTAAGACATAAGGAGCCTTGCCACCCATGCACCTAAGACCCACCCACCCCGAACTCCGGAGCTGATTTATGCTGTGGTTGAGCTGATTTATGCTGTGGTTGAGTCTGCTGGGTCATCATCCCTGTCCCTTTCACCCTAACAGAAGGCAGGCTCCATGGAAGAACTTATTACATATGTGACTCCAACTCTCAAAGGGGCCTGGCACATGGGTGATAAATGCCACTCAACGTAGAATTCAACAGTGCTGAATCAGCTGCCATAAGAGCCGTTTATAGGCTCCACAGGCAGCAGAAATGTCTCATTACTTCCCCGTCGCCCTTTCCCGTTAGCAACTTGCTGGCCTCTCTCAGGACAGCTCTAGACAGCTCTTCATCAAGCACAAGGAGTTTTGAACACTGGGCCAGAGCCATCAGCATCACTTTCTACCCAAAAGTCTTCTAGCACACACACACGCACGCACGCACGCACGCACGCACGCACGCACGCACGCACGCGTGCGCACTTTCTTTGAGATCGGAGTTCCAGGTGGGCAGCCTCTCACCTGTGTCCGATGCCAGATGACCGATGCTCGGGAGTGACCCAACTTGTTGCGGCAAGGCCCCTTGTCATAATGGATCAGAAGGAAGTCGTCCTGGCAAGGGTAGAGAAGAATCCACAGTGAGAGTCGGAGTCAGGCTCTCAGTCTTTTGAACAGCCCAGTCTGTTTCACCTCTCCAGGTATACAGTCTGTGGGCACAGGCAAGAGTGACAGCAGGGGGGACGCATGTGCTGCAAGCCTGCAGGCTGTCACTCTGGCCACCACTCCTCTCCAGACAGCATCCAGAGGGAACTGCTAGCCTCATTCAACAGAGGGAGTCTTGGGTCAGATTTCAGTACTGAGCCAGAGGAGGGTCTCCTGGGTGTAGAAGCCACCCCTGGATATTGTACCAACACAGGCGACTGAAGAGCAAGATCGGGTTCAGGCTCTCTGGAGTTCCCCTGGGCCTGCCTGTGTCAAATCCCATGAGACCAGACCAGCTTCTCACCAGGCTATTTCCCCCTCAGCTCAGAACTCTGCAGTGTTTCTCTTTACTCAAGACCCAGTCCAGCAGCCACCCTCTACCCACAAGGTCTCCACCTATCTAGAGTAGGCAGGGATGTACCCTGCTGTACCAAGAGCTGTCTGTCTGGTCATGTCTCCCTCCAGGAGGCCCCACCTCACATTCTCAGGACAGTCACCTCCAGACTGCCAGGCTCCCGGGATGAAGGCACATTATGTTGGTCCCTCTGAGGATGTCTACCACTCAGTGCACATCAGTCTGTATCAGCACCACTGAGTATCAGTCAGAGATGGGTGTTCTTCTCACCTCCACACATGGGAGGCCCTGCCTGTGCATCACCAACACAGGAAACAGGTAGGAAACAGCACCCAGCAGGCCAATACCCTTTGCTCATTTAACCAAGACCACCAATGGGAAGCTTCTGTTAAAGAATAATCATGGGGTCTAACACGACTGAAAGGACAAGAAAACCAGAGAAATCACCCAGGATACCACCTACCAACTTCTGGCCCCTCAGATCAACACGATAGAGCTAGAACCTAGTCCCATGCTGAAAGGGGAACCCTGTTTTCTGACATAAGTCAAGCATCCCACGGTCTGAATTTAATGGCAGCGTGGCAGTAAACCCTGGCTTTGACGATGCAGTTCCAGGCAATGACCACTAGAGGCAGAAGCTCAGCAGCTGTCCCACCTTCCCTAGGCAGGTGAGTTCACAGCCTCCTCCAGCTCCAGGTGTCTTTGTTGAAATTCCATCTGGCCACTTCTGGCTGCTGAGAGCTCTCCTCTTCGAGTCTTAATTGCCATTCCCTTCACACTGACGTTAATGTACGTTACCCCAGAGAACAGCTTAAGTGCACTTGCCTCATTTTCGCAACCCGCCCATCACAGCATCTTATTCTGCGGGCTCTCTAAAAAGCTTTGAAGTCCTTTAGAGGAAGCACATACCAAGCCACAGCATCAGCTACCTTAAAGTCTTTACTGATCTCCAACGCTTGAAAGTGTTTACTGGTTGTCCAAACCTCCTACGCAGCCTGTGGCAAAGGAAGACTTCCAGGCCAGGCCACACCGCAGATACTGTGGCCGCCATGGCAGAGGCAGAAATATTCTAAACAGAGAAGATAGAGCCACCCCTGCCCTTTGGCTATAAGAGGACTGAAAAATAATGAACTCCAAGGACTTGGAATTTTCTCAGAAGTCTCGTATGGGAGAAGAAATAGGCTGCAGCCTGTTATGGGGCAGTGGGGGAGGGGGTTATCTCTCTCAGGAAGAGTTAACAACTGTCTGACAATTTGCCAGGCTACCTTGCAGCAGGGACTAGAGCTGAGGCAATGATGGCCAATGATGGGTGGGGCCACAGCTTGGCCAGGGCTGCTAAGTTTTGTTTTCTCTCTTGCCTCCTGTTTAAAGCTGAGCCTCATGCTAGTACCTGGAAGATGGAGTCCATGGGGGTGAGGGTGGAGTCACTGGACTCCTTCATCTGCTCCTCTTCCCAGTGCAGCCATAATGAATAAACTTCTCTGCTTCTTTACCTGGGGGAATGAGGCTGGGTAGCTAAGCCTAGCTGTGAGAACTACTCAAGTCCAGGCTTCGGTCCTAACAATTCTGGTAATAATACTGGCCCACAGGCAAAGGGAATGCTCATGTTCCAGACTCCCCAAGTGGTTCTGATCCAATCTGTCCTTGCATGGCTGCTTTGCCCTGCTGGAGGTCAAAGCCTTTAACCCCACATAGAGAAAGTCATGGCTCCATTCTGGCTTCAGCTTCATCAGAATTTCTGGCCATGTCAGAGTTCTTCTATGCCCGCTCCCCACCCTTTTCTTTTGTAACCGCAGGATTCAACATCTCCTGTTCTCTGTGGCGGGTGAGTAAACTCTTGCTCAACTTCCAGTCTCTAGCCACCTCCATCCTCTAGTCTCTGGTCCCATGCTGCTCTGTGTAGTGGACTCCACACCCATTAAAAATTGCCCTCTCCATGGGATGGGCCCTTGTAGCATGCATGGCACAGGATTTCCAACTGGCATTGTGTTGGCTATTTTCTTTGTTATTATGGCTTGACTTAAGGAGGGGATCATTTTGGCTCCACAGTTTGGAGGTATACAGTAAATCATGGTGGGGAAGGCATGGCTTCCTCACAGGAGGTTGAGGCATCGGGTCACACGGCAGCCACAGTCAGTTAGCTTCCTCCATTTTGTTCATCCCAAGACTCTAGCACACATTTAACCTCAATTAACCTCACCTAGAAACTTCTTCACAGGGTTCCCAGAAGCACATTTCCATGGAAAGTACAAATCCTATCAAGCTGAGAGTCAAGATGACCTATCACAGAGAGGCTGAACTCTGAAGACCATGACCTTCGTTCCCACAACTGCATATGGCCACTTCTACCTGCTGCAAACTCTGTCCTCTTGGAATGCCTAAGTGATGTTTCCTCCACACTGATGCTATATACAGTTACCTTTCATCCACCAGAGGGTAACAGCCCAGGTGCAAGAACAGGCCTACTGGCCATGATGAACACATATTGAAGGTGGCTTTTCTTATGCACCCAAGGACTTTCATAAGGTCTGCACTGTTACTTCACTATGCTTTGGTCAAACACCTGACAAGAAGCTTTACGGAAGGAAGGGTTTATTTGGGCTTGTGGTTTGAGGCTGCAGTCCACTGAGGTTAGGAGGCATGATGAAGGCAGTTTGAGGTTGCTTGTTCACATACTGGCACATCTCAAAGCACAGAGAAACAAATGCTGGTGCTTGGTTGGCATTTTCCTTTTCCATTTTCATTCTATCTCTGACCAAAGCCCAGGAGATGGAGCCACCCATCCACCCATATTCAGGGTGGAACTTCCTTTCTTATTCAATCTTCACCCTTCACCACACACACACACACACACACACACAGTTGTGCCTCTAATGCCCCAAGAGGGTTTTGGTTTTTTTGGGGTGGTGGTGGTTTGGTTTGGGTGTTTTGAGATAGGATTTCTCTATGTAGCTTTGATTGTCCTGGACTTGATCTGCAGACCATGCTGGCCTCGAACTCACAGAGATCCACCTGCCTCAGCCTTCCCAAGTGCTGGGATTACAGGTGTACACTACCACACCCAGCTGCCCCAGGAGTTTTCTTTTAGTTCAATCAAACTAAAAATGATGCTAGAAAATGGTGGTCACTACGTCTTAAAGACATGATTTCATTGTGATTTTAAGTTTGCGAATGAAACTTTCAGGCATCTCATAGCTTTCTACTAAAATTAAGGAACTGGACATGTTCATCTCTGCAGTCCAGAACAGATATAAATAGACTCCTCTCAGTTCAGTTCACCTGGACTATTGCTTACTACAATGCTTCACAAGTGATTTTTACACCCACACAACTACTTTTCAAGGATATTCATTTACAGTGCACATGATAAAACTCCTCCAAAAATAAAGTTATAATATCATCATTTTGGGAAGATGCCTTCCTTCTCAGCTTCAACTGTCAACTTGATACAATCTAGCATCACCTGAAGAAAGAGTTCTAATTGAGGATTTTCCCAGATCCAAGTGGTCTATGGGCTTGTCTGTTTGGCATTGCCTAGTTAGTTGATACGGGAGGGCGAAGCCCACTGTGGGCAGCACCACTCCCTAGATTGTATCAGCAAGCAAGGATGGGGGTGAGGCAGCAAGTAGCAGTTTTCCACTGATACTTCAAGTACCTACCCTGACGTCACTGTAAAACTTACAAAAAAAAGTAAACAAAAGAAAACCTTTCCTAAATTGCCTCTGATCAAAGCATTTTTATCATAGCAACAGAGAAGAAACATGAACACTACCCAGCTGGCAATATAGCTGAGGAAAGAGAATAAGAAGCAGATATATTTTGCTTTCATCAGGCTAGATGATTCCAGAGAAACCAAATCTCTGGTGTGACCATGTCCCTGCTATAGTGGGTGACAAAAATACCTCTGATTTACATTGTTAGTACATTTTTCTGAAATCTGGACCTCACTTTTCTGCACAGACAGGTGTGTAGATGGGAGAGAGGGCTTGAAGCCATAAGGAACCCTTACAGCAGGAACAGCATAAGGGGCTTGACAGAGAACACATGAGAGAAGGCTGCTATGTTAGGCTAGAAACTTCTATTTTGGCCAATGGCAAAGGAAATAAATATTTCCCTTCAGTGTAGATGAAGCATAAAAATTTCCCGATGCCCAGCATGCTTTGCTGTGTGTACTTTCATTTTCCCCATTGTTCTGCTATCTAAATGTGCTTCCTACAACTCAAATTCTGGAATTCAATGAAGTTCCACGTCCCACTATGGTGGTGTCAGGAGGTGGGCCTCTTGGGGTGGTTAGGTTTAGATGAGGTCATGAGGATGGAGTCTCTGACATGATTAGTGTCTTTGGAAAGACCAGAGCTTGCTCATCTCAGCATGTCGAGGAAGAAGACAATTATGAAAGGACCAGGAAAGGAGCCCTCATCAGGACCCATTCTGCCAGCACCTATATTCCAGCTTTCCAGCACAGGAACTGTGAAAAATGGATACCTATTGTTTATGTCTGTAGTGCCGTATCACAACAGCCAGGCTCATTAGGATTGGACCTAAAGAGCCAGACCCTGAGATAATCAGCACCTCTTCTTTTGTTGGGAGCACAAGGGTCCTGGGCTCACAGAAAAGCACTAAGGAAGCATTGGCATGATACACACGCAGGGTTGTCTATCCAAAGAAATATAGGTATAACCTGTTTTCCACCCAGAAGGCTGGGAAATGGAGCCGGTCAATAGTCTGGGTGACCTATGTATTGCCATGGACTCCCCCAAGCTCTCACAACCAGGACCAGTGGTAGCAAATAGCCCAGATGAACTCGGTGCTACCTGTATCTCCAAGACCACATCAAATCCTCCCGTAGGCCCTAAGATAACACATGTAGCCTATCTCTGGAAGCCACCTTCATAAAAGAAGTGAGATTTATTTTCAGAATGGTTTCAATGTGATTGTGTCTCTTTGTGTACACAGGATTGTGTTACATCAGGAAACAATTGTCCAAATTATGCTGTACTTAAAAACACCTAAAGTAAACTGCCTATCACCAGACTTAAGAAGTTTGAACCAGCACTGGCTACTGAGTCATGTTGAACCAGGCTCCCTTCTTGCCTCACGCAGTTTGTTTTCCTGGTGTTTGCAGAGACCCCAACACTCTTCAAGATAAAGCCGAACCCCCAGCCTGACCCAAGATTCCATACCCAGCACTAGTGAACAAGCGTCACCCCAGGAAACCAAAATAGCCACAAACACAGCAGACTCCTCCCCTAGTGCTACTTCTCTGTCACCAGCAAAGTGTCCAGCTTCCCTGGGCAAGGATGGGTCCACCTCCCACCTCTCCCACAGCCACCCTGTGAGGCTGCGGGGCACTCACGTCCAGAGATTCCAGGCAGTACCAGCAGAAGGCGTGCTTGCAGCTCTTACACATCATCTGCGCACATCCCTCATCCCGCTCGATGTACACCCTGCACTTGGGGCAGCGCTTGATGGGTGCGTCGCCCTCTTCCATCTTGAAAGCGGAGCTGCGGGAGACATACTATGAGGGTCACATAGTTGGGGTCAAGGGAAACCCAGCGGTGGGGCTGCTCCGGAAGCACTTCTCAGAGGGACCTCAGACCCTCTGAGAAACACAAACCCAAAGAAACAAAAATTCCAGGAAACAAATAGCCAAGAGACAGCCAATCTGCTAGGTTAAGACAAAACAAAACAAAAAGCTATATCAGCATGTGACTAATCTTAGATTTCTATAGAAAAACTAATCCACAGCTCAAAGCTTATAATGGGGGAACCCAAGGGATGGTGCTAGGGTTTCACAAATGTGTGCATTTTCTAAAGAGTGGATAATAAACTTTATGTACTTTGGTCTTGTCAGGAAAAAAAAAGTCATAAACATAAACACATGAAGATGCACATATGCTTCAGAAGGTTTATCTGGCTTGCCGGACACTACTGTTTTCCTGGGGGCTAGGGACGGAACGGATATGCAGTGGTCATTACCCTTAAGTCTGGCGGCTGATGCTGGCTTCTCCACAAACCAGCTATCAGACACCTCAACTAGCCTCAATCTTTGGCGTGAGCCTAATAAAGTACCTTGCTTGTGCAAAGTAGCCATGGTAGTTTGAATAAGAATGCTCACCGCAGGTGCCTATATTTAAATGCCTAGTCACAAGAGAATGTGGGATACAATATATACAAGAGTTAAATGTCGGGTCCTTTAGCCCAAATTTCCTGATGATTGGCAGTGAACATTCCTCGTGATCGTGTCCACCAGTTTCCCAAGTGTAGTAAGGCATGTGGTCCTGAGTGAATAGGGTTGTTTTGTCCACTTAATGGAAGATGATAGGTTAAGAGATTCTGGAAAAGGCTGCGAGGAGTGCTTACGGGGAAGGGTGTTTGCCATGCATTGGGATGAGTATTTGCCATGCAAGCACAAGGATTCAAGTTTGAACCTCCAGAATCCATATAGAAGCTGGGTTGATGTGGTATCTATCTACAATGTTAATACTATATATAAGTAGGTAAGGACAGGCTATCCCCAAGGCAAGCTGGGTAGCTAGTCTAGCTGACTGATAAGCTCTGAGTTCATGTGAGAGACCCTGACTCAATATATAAAATGGAGAGTAATTCCGGAAGTCATTCAATATCAACTGTCTTCTGAATGTTAGAATTACAAGCATGTGCCACCATGTTTGGTTTATGCAGTGGTGAGGCTCGAATGTGGGGCTTCTTGCATTGGAGGCAGGCAGTCTACTGACTGAGCTCCTCCCCACCCCTGATGGTAAGAAAAATACATGGGCTGGGAACCTCCTTCATCCCACTAGGAAGGGTCCTCCACTCTCTTCATCCTGAAAGAGGCAAGACTCCCTCACTCACTAGGGATTAGACAACAAACTGGGCAGCTTCCCCGGTTAGACTCTTCATCTGCTTCTAGCTCTCCCCTCCCTGGAAATCAGTCTCTGCCAATCACTTTTAATCAAGCAGCACAGCAGGTATGTTTCTTGCTGTGAAGAGTCTGGAAGCTTCTATAACCCTACATAGGAATTCAGTGATCTTTGCTAGTAGCAAATGCCTAGTGTATACCAGGTCAAATGTCAAGCATGCATAGCCCTTGGCAGCAGAAGCTTCAGCCATGGGAACATGTGAGCTACAATACATTAAGTCTGGGATGGTAGTCAACGCGTCCCATCTGACAGTAGGAAAGGAAAGGATGCAGTCACCAACACCACCATGGGGACAGAGGTGACAGACGAGATGGGCACCCCGTGCAAAGGGTAGCAAAGAAGCTCAGGAAAAGGAACATGGTGGAAGAGAGATCTGTTACCTAGGGGCCGTGTACAAAGTGATAGAGTGATGAGCTGGGAGACCAACAGAGGATCTGTGGCTGGCGTAGAGCTGGGGTACCTCCCTGAGTATGGGAAAACCAAGAAAACCAGGGACCAGGTGGGGAGGACTCCTTTGGGTAGTAGTGGGCAGTCAAGATAGTGTCTTCATCAGACACACAGCCAGTTTGCCTGGTTGAGGTACAAGACAGTATGCATTTTGTTGGGGGAAGGGAATGCCCCCAATATAGCCATTTTCTTACTACTCACTCTATTAAATTGATCTACAAAGTCTACCTGGGCAAACAGCTGGGTTATCTGACTAGGAGGAGTAAAGAGAAAGAAATACAATAGTGTTTTGCCATATTCTAATAGATTCAGAAATTTAGAGAGACATGGGCTCTTGGCTTCAGGTCCCTGTAGACCTACTAAGTGATCTTGCTTGCAATCAGCACCCACTATGCTTGGTGTCCTTACTACTACACTCTCATTTCAGATCAGCCCCAACACAGGGTCAGTGTGGAAAAAAAAAACGTAGGTACCAAAGGAGTTAATCTGGGTGTGTAGCCCAACGTGCTTCCATCATTTCATTCAGGGAGTAGAGAGTGGTTCTTACGCATCTTTACATTTCCAGGGTCTTGTGTTGTGCCTGGCAAATGTCCTCCCAAGTAAACCACAGGTCTGAAAGAGGCTTGGGAAGTGGAGTGTGTTCCAAGGCCGATGCACTTATAGCCACATGTTCCCGGGTGGCACTTTGAGGAAGGAAGCCCACCTCTTCTGCCAGCCCCACTCTTTCAGCCCACTCCTTGCACCACAGTTCCTACAGAGTAGTACCTGGTCTCCCCGGGAAGGAAGTTGATTGGCATGGTCTCTGGGCAGCCTTGGCCAGGGTGCCAGCGGGCTTTGCAAGCGGAGCAGAATTCCATGTCGCAGGCTTTGCACTGCACAAGCTGGGGGGTCTGTAGCCCTATGTCCTGGAGTTGGCACACAGCCTGGCAGGTGGATGCTGGGCACCACGTCCGGCAAGGGTCAAAGAGCACCTCTAGCACGAGGAGAAAGAAGGCAAAAATTAGATGGAGGACACCACGGGCACTGGAGAGGGTGTGCATGGAGGAGACACTCTGGGGCTCTGCCCAAGGCAGACAGAATGGAAGACATCTGGGTGAGCCCCCCAGACACCCCCCAGCCAAATTCATCCTTTACTGCCCCTGTGTTCATCCAACTCCATACACACCCCTCCTGGCTTTTTACCATTGAGCCTGGTGTGCCTAGGGCTCCCTCAGCTGCCATCTTATCCTCCAGTTCCATTACATTCTGCAGAAGTTCTCACCCAGCCCAGTTTCTCTGAGTGCCAGTATCACAGATCCCTGTCTGGAGCCCCCCCCCCCCCCCGGTGCTCCCACCAGGATACATTTCCTGGAGTCAGGTGAGAGCCTTTTCTTAAAACCTTACTACTAGTGCCAGGTTCACACTTGCAAAGATTTGTTGAAAGGTGAAAATGAAAGAAGGAAAGAAGGAAGGAAGGAAGGAAGGAAGGAAGGAAGGAAGGAAGGAAGGAAGGAAGGAAGGAAACTGTTGCATCAGTCGCATTGCCTTACTTTTTAAAGGAAGCATAAAAAAAAAAAAACATGGCTTTTGCTATGGCATTTCCAGACATAGGTGTCTTACTTTGTTCTCAATTATTCTTCTAATAGGGCAGTTCAGGTGCCCAAGACAGATTTTCTTGACAAGCCTGAGCCCCTAACTTCTGGGTAAAACTAGTAGCTTGTCTTCCCTACAGATGAAGTCTGATGGGATTGGTCAGGAAGTTTGGTTTAAAAACAGGATATGGTGGCATTCCTCTTCTTTCACATCCTGATCCAAATCCTGCATTTATAATTCGTCCTGAGCTGCCCTCTACAATGAACCCCTGGGCAGCTCACGTTCCCTCCTCTCTAGTGGACTTCGAACTTTTCACCAGGTGTGGCAGGAGACAAAAACAGGAGGTTAACCTTCTGACAGGGACCAGGGCAGGTCCACAGATTACAGGGTCATCTCCAAAAACTTGCACAGGCTGCTAGCTCTCAGCTTTGCAGTCGAGCTGTTCTTGAGAAGAAATCCAGAGAGCAGTGGATTTTGCTGGGAAAAGGTACAAATGGTGCTTGCTTGCAAAGCTGCTGGCCCTATGCCAGGTAGCTGGCATGGTTGTAGCTCACCTGATTCAAAGACAGACAATCCCCTCAATGGGACACCCAGCAGACTGCCGGTGCAGAGGGCTGTGATGACTGGCATTGACTGCTAACTCGACAGGAGTCTTGATCACCTAAGATGCAAGCCTCTGGATATGTCTATGAGGGGGCTTTTAAATTAGGACACTTGAAGTGGAAAGACTCATTCTAAATGTAGGCAGTACAGTTCCACAGACTGGGGTCCTGGACTGAGTAAAGAGGAGCAATCAAGCAATGAACAGATATTTATAACTTTCAGCTTCTTGACTATGGGTGTGAGCGGCTACCTCACTTTCCTGCCACCACGCCTTCCCTTACTCACATAACTTATGGACTTATGTAACTTCCAACTGTGAGCCAAATAAACCCTCAGTTACAAGGTCTAATGCTGCAGAGTCCTAACGTCATACACATGTGTGTCTTTCCATGTTCCTTCATTAATAGGGGACACGACACATTGGTCAGTGTTGAAGAAGCAAGCCTGTCAGGTATAAGCTCAAAGATGATCTTATCCACTGGTGCAAAGGCCAGCCAACCTCTGTAAAGGGCAGGGTGGGAATTATCCACATCGTTATGGACCATGTGATTTTTGGGTTTCTATAACATCTACTTGGTTTGCTGTTGGGGTTAAGAGCAGACTAACCAACCCATAAATGAAGGTTCTGAGGAAACCTTAATTATAGCAGCTGGGGGGTTGGAGACGGGTTGGCTACTAACCATGACTGGCTGACTCTTGAACCAAAATAAATACTTGCTTTATTTACTAAGTTGTGTTCATCAAAAGCCATAAAAGGGATCTTGCTGATATGAGGGCAAGGGCCTGAGACAGTGTGTGTGACAACAGCAGAACTCCAGAACTGAGAACCTGCATTCCACACTGACTGGACTCCATTACAATACTGTAAAGCCTCTGAGATGCCCCTGACACTGAACAAATGAACAGCAGCTAATGTCCAACTTGGGTGTCAATGTTTGCTATCTGAAGAAAGTTTTTGGCCACATGTAGATATATGTAGAGACAGAGCTGGAACACATGGAGAAGGGTTGCCCTGCAGGCTTGGGTTGTCAAGAGCTCCCTAAATCCTCACAGTTCTCAGGTATGTGCTGGAGGAAATCCCCAGGGAGCTCCCACAGCTCTCTCTGCAAGCACCCATTACCCATCTACACATGCCAGCTTCAACTTCACCTACCAGTTTTCTGCCTGTCTTTGTGCATTTGTTGAGGGAGTTAGGCTGGCCCTAGACCAGCCTATCTGCATAGTGTCAGCCTATCTGACACACTCCATCTGCATAGCTGCTGAATGAAGTTCTGGGGAGAGGGAGACACGGGGACCCAACATGCTGAATATTAACACAGGCTTTCTGTTTAATCATGCTGTGGTTGAACATTGCTGGGAGCAGTCTTCCTGTTTCAGACCCTTGGAGGCCCTACATCCTGCCTGATGACCCTCCCTGTGCTCTGGAAGCCCCACACATCAGTGTGTGTGTGGGGGGGGGGTTGGGGTAGGTTTCCCTTCATATACTTCCTGACATGTGCTACCATCCCCGGGCAACAGTAAGAGAGGCTACCTTGCTCCTTCATCATAGAAGGCTCCATTCTCCTGTGGTATGAAGAGACCTGGGGAAGGTTTCCAGGGTAACAACTCCAAGTCTAAGACTGGTTTATTCAGGGCCATGATACAGCCCTGCCTATCACCACAGAAAGATTCCCTGTGGGCAGAGGAAGTAATTTGTCTCTGAAAAGAACATAAGCATCGTCCTGGCCCTGAGGCCCATCACACCCAGCCATGTAGCAGCGCCAACATCTAGCAGACATCTATGAATATGCTCATTGTCCTTCCCACTGCTCAATTCTTCCAGCTGTGCACAAGGCAGGGAATCAATCAATAATGAGGCGCACAGCAGATAGGACTCATGCGTTTCGCTTAGAAAGTACAGATGTGTCTCTTAGCTTTCCTGTCACCAGCATCTATTAATAACCCACTGTCCAGGCTAAATCTTATATATTATGTCTACTATATTATTTACACCCAGGTATATACATGGGGTATGTTTATATGAAGCAAACTATAGTATCTGGGGAAACAAAAGAATCCAGTCATAACTCCAGTCTGCCAGAGGCATCCTAGTCATACAGAATTTCTCTTTAGGAGACTGGGGTTAACACAGATTTCTTCAGTATCCTTGGTGGAGCAGAGTCCCAAGAACATGATTAGAAAAATGTCTGACCACTTTTTACAAAGGTGGTTTACTTTTTAAAGACAGATGGTATGCTAAAGTATTCTATGGGACCAGCACCCAACCCACTCCCATTGCTTCCTGCTGTTGTGTTGACTGATTTGCCTAGTCCCCTGTCCTCATCTGTGGTGGTGGGTAAATCCCTGATGGAAACTGAGGACTCTTGATAGGGCTGCAAACATACCTGGCCATGTTATTAATCACTCAGAGATTTTTTTCTTTTAATAAACCAAAGGGTCAAGTTGAGATACCATGTCCTTCCAGAAAGGCATGGAAAGGAACCAGTGTAGCCCTCCATGGCACATACTCAGAGACTGCAAGGCAGGCACACACAAGAGTATGTCCGTGTACATCTCTCCCAAGACTCAGACGGGAGAGAAGGTACCAGAAAGCAAAAGCAGTAGCTAAAAATCTGCTGCGGTGGTCTCCAGATGGCCAAAGACTTTAGGGGGAGAGGTCAAGAATCTAAGCTGAAAATCCAGGCTGCCAGGTCAGTTGAGATATACGGGGGTCAAGAAAAGAGCCTTTTGAAGCTTAAACTTCCTGTAAGACTTCTCTGTAATTGTTAGAAAATCGTTTGAATGAGTTTCCTCCTAAGGCGCCTCCACAGACTAAATTTTGAAGGAATGAAGCAACATCTCTAGGTTCGTCCAAGGTGCTGGCTAGAGTTCGCAGCTGTGTCTCAGGTCCCACTTCTAGCATTCCATCTGGCCAGTGCTTCTACAATATTAAGTCCAAACCCTTTTAAAACATCACTCAGTGTGAGGCCGCTAAGATGTTTTCTAGTGATATTTTTCAGTATTTTTCTAACCTAAGTTAAGGTGATTCACTTCTTAGTCAAGAGCCCGAAACACTTAGACGAAGCCAAAGTACTGGGAGGAAAAAGAAAGCTTAAAATTATTTGGTAGGAAAAAATCTACCCAGCTGCACTTTTGAACTAAATTTGATGCCACAGAATGTTCATATCCCTGTGATCTAAACAAGCCCCAGTTTCTCTTAAGATCCCCTGAAGATGAGTTTAAATGAGTTTGGGATTTTCAGAGATGCAAATTAACTGATTTTATAACTCCTCATTCTGTCCTTAATGCTGCATGATATCATATTTAAGGTCAACTGCCCTGTGTGGATGATGTATGCCACCTAAAAGAAGCTGACTCTGGAAAACAAATTTTGAAGCCATCTCTCCACTCCCTTGGTTATTTTTTTAAGTCGTCCATACATACACATGTACATATATAAATACATGTATACATAAAAAGTATACATATAGTATATTTTGAGTAATTTCAAAATTATCTTCAACATTTCTCCTAATTTTCTGGAGCATCCACAGCCCCCAGCCACTGTGAGCCCTGCCCTGCATTTTGCATTTCCATGGAAGCACATTACCTTGGCATCTGGCTTGGCAGCAGACTTCTGATACAGGTTCACGGTGTCTGGGGAGAGGGCATGTGGTCACAGCAGTTTCTACTGCACTGTCAATCACAGCACTCACTGGGTGCCCTCACAGGAGCTCTATAGCCAGGAGCCACCTGCAACGCCCTGTCTCTCTGATCTGCTCTTTGCGGGTGACCCTGAGTCTCTGGCAACAGAGCAAATGGGGTCTGCAGGTTCTTTCAGACACTATTTTATGATGGCAGAGCACTTCAGAAAGCAGAGATGAAGGCCTCACCAGGCATCCGGGATGTCTCAGTGTTTGGCAACCATCAAACGAAGTTAATCCTCCTCTGAATCCATTCTACACACTTACCTCTTTGTCTTCACCAGGACTGAATCTAATAGGAAGGTCATGAAGGGCCCAGAAGAAGAGGAGGAGTTGGACATCAGAGCTGGAGATATGGCCAGACTCCTACTAGAGTTACAAGCTAGGGAAGTCACCCAGTGGCTGTGGGTATGAGCACAGTGGACCATGATGTATCAGGCCTGGTCTACTCACTGAGGTGCGAGACTTAGTTTACTCAGGAGCACAGCTATCTAAGCCTGTAAGGGTCATCACTCCTCTACAATGGTACCTGCAGCAGTACCGAGCTTCGGGACTTCCTCCCGTGCCTTTGGGTCTTTTAAAGGTAGAAGGAGTCTAAGAGTTTCCAAAGCCATTAGACCCCACCTGGCTGAAGCATAATGAGGACTAGGGATCTCCTAAAAGCAGCAAGAATCCCCAATCTCTGTATATAAATAGTGTCTCCCGAGTCCTCCTGCTGCCAAATTGGTCACAAGCCCAGGCCGCCAGGCTGTGAGCAGCTCAGAGGATTCTACGCCATTATTTCAGAGGTGCAATTTACACTGATGCTCTCATCCTGGTTGCACCGTTTTCTCACCCCCATCAGTGGATGCACACTCATGTCTCCCAAAAGAAAGCTCCATAAATGTTATCCACCTTCTGCTATAGGATCCAAAGCTGGCTAACACAGGAGACCACCTACCTCTTTCAAACTGTAGCTTTTTATATCTTTGCATAATTTCAGCTGCAACCATACACTCAATCTGAAAGGAAAAAAAAAAAAAAGGATCATGCATAAGGATTGTAAAATGCAGGGGGCTACAACATAATATGGCATGAGGCCACGCAGAAAAACCACAGCATCCTGATAAGCCAGACACAGCCCACTGTTCACAGACAAGAAAGCCATTCGTCCCCTCTCTGAACGTGCCTCATTCTCCTGAAGGTGGCCCTGTTTAGGGCAGGCAGCATCCGGGCAGCTAATTGCAGTTTCTAGTCCTTCTTTGATCAAGAGCTCAACATACTGTTTCAGGCACTGAAAGAAAGACAGAAAAGTATATAAATACCTGTACTTCCCAAACACCAAAGACGAAGTGATTTGTTGAGCAAACAGCTAACTGAGAGCTACATTAACTATGTTAACTACTGGCCTGGCAAGATAGGCCAACTGGGGCAATAGTGGTATGAATGTTCCATCTTCTGGCTGGATTTAAAGTCTGGTCATTAAGATGGAACTCATACTTGACACTGTTAACTGCATATATAACATGTGGCTGTCTAGGTTATAGGCCCTAAAGGTAGCCTACTGCTACTATTCTGATAAATGGACACCACATTGAACTGCTCCCTAAGTTCTTATCATCACGCCCATAGGGTACTGTGTCTCAGCCATCACCAGAAAAGTTTCTTTCTTCAGTAAAGCGTGATTAATACGAGTCCTTCAACTAGCCAGTGTGCACAGAGGAAGGGAGTGTAGAGTGCTCAGCTCTAAATGGGAGAGCAATACCATATCCCTTACTTACAAAGCTCAGGAATCATTGGAGAAGAAGAGGTGGAAAGACCGTAAGGGCCAGAGGGAATGAATGTCTTCAGCAAAACAGTTTTTGTCAGATAGGACAGGGCAAGGAAAGTGGGAGGAAAGGAAAGAAAATGGTAAGATAAAGGAAAAGGGAGGCATGAAGAGAATAAGGCCAAGGCCAACTTCTCAAAGAGCCTTAGACTTGACTTCATGTACAAAGCATTGCCCTAGGCTCTAAGACAGTGTTTCTCAACCTGTGGGTCATGACCCCTTTTTTTGGGGGGGGGGTGGGGGTTGTATATCAGGTATTCCGGCATATTAGATACTCAGATTACAATTCATAACAGTAGCAAAGTTACAGCTATGAAGTAGGAACAAAAATAGTTTTATGGTTGGGGATTCACCACAACACCAGGAACTTTATTAAATGGTCACAGCACTGGGAAGGTTGAGAACTACTGCTCTAAGCAGGTGCCTTTGTCCATCAGCCTCAGCTTTCTGCATCTTCCAGGGCTCTGAGAATGACTCTTGCTCTGAGCATCACTCACCTACATCTCCCTGTGGATGAGAGAGCTCTGTGTGAGGGGCAAGATGGTGGTGTTATCAGAAACAAACTCACTGTCACCCACGGGAGTGATCCACTGGAGGCCTACCCAACACAAGAGAGGGCAGGTAACCAGAAAAAGATAGAACTATCGCCAGTTCCTGTCAGGAATACAGCCCTACCCCAACCTTGCCACTATTGCTGGCCTGCTATGAGGTGACACTCAGCTTGTGTGTGGCTGGCATGGAAGTGGCATGCCTTGCCCACATGTGGAGAGAACATGACCCCTGTGATCTTTGGAGTCAAACAGGCTCCAGTAATCTTGGTCCCTCCACTGTGGCCATGGGTGCACATTCTTGATGAATTTGGACCCTAGTTCCTTAGGTAATAAAATTAGAATGCCTGCCTTGCTGGGTTTTTATTTAACAGAAAGAAATGAAGACTATCCTACCACCCAGCACAAATCTTGATGTAGCAGCTAAGTAAGCAGGGGCTATTGTTTCATTTGTCTGCCTGTGTGATATGCCTTTTACAGTCCCAGGCATAAAAAAGCTCCAGCCCTTAGCAACGAGATCATTGCTTTACTGCCTATAATTAAATCTGTCTAATTGGGTCTCTGGAGGATCCTGGAATGTCTTAAACCAACTGAACTCAGAAGACTCAGACAACACTGGCCAGAATCCAATATAATGACACAGCCTCATTCTCTCTAAAAGGGAAACACAACAGTTAAACCAGGTGTGAGATGTATACCTGGAGGAAGTCAGGTGTGAGATGTATACCCGGAGGAAGTCTCAGAGCAACCCAGTTCAAAGGCTTGCTTACGGCCACAAGCAGTGAGTCACGTCTGGGTGACCGCTCCCTAAAAGCAAGCTCAGCAGACCGGTGGATGCATCTCTGAGCAGCATACACCATGTGCTTATGTCATGAGAATATTGATTTGTTTACTACAGGGTGGCTGCTCCTGTATCCATCAAAACCAGCCATGGCCCTCTTCCAGACGTAAAGTGGGTCATGACTCACAAGCCTTGTTTTCCAATCTAATAGCAAAAAGATGTCTTAAAATGAGCACACACATAAATCAGACAATCAGAAAAAAATTTTTATAACAACAAATACACACCCACCGAACAGGAACTGACAAAGTTTCTGATATATCTACCATCTTTCTTTAATTAAATCCCTTCCAAGTACCAGACTGTTGTGAGTCACTTTGCCTCTGTTAGACCAACAAATAGTCTTGGGAACCAGAACTGTGGCGAGTGTTATCACGAGAGTTAAAGACCATCTAAGGCCATTTTCTACAAATATAGCCCCCAGAGCATGTGCGCCTAACTCCAACTCCAAGGTTAGTTCTTTTTTTTTTTTTTTTCTTCTTCTTCTTTTGGTCTAACCCCTTTCTCTTCCTTCCTCGATAAGGAACTCCTTAATCTGGGTCTGATGACTCAGGCCTATAATCCAAGAACTTTGTGGTTGAGGCAAAAAGATAATGAGTTCAAGGTCACTGTGGCTACACAGCGAGTTCCTGTCACTATATAGCTGATCATCCTTAACTAGAGAATGAAACCCTATTTCCAAAAGCCAACACACACACATACACACAATATATATATATACAAAGACACACATATTAAGCATATACATATATACACACTACACACATGCTCAGACATATACACTGCACACACAAAGATACACACCACATATACACACTACACACATACACTGCACACACAAAGACCCCCCCCACACACACACACACATACAGGCTCTCAGCATAAACAATCATTTTTGAAGCATCTCTGTTACCTCAAAAACTTTCCACAGAGCATGGAGTACATGTACTAAACTGACAACATATGAGTCAACAGAGAGGCATGCCATAGCTTTTATTGTCAGCTTGACACAAACCTAGGAGTCATCTGGGAAAAGCTAACCTCAGCTGGAAAATTGCTTCAGTCAAAGTGCCATGGCCATGGCTAGGGGGATTTTCTTGATTGCTAAATGACATAGGAAGAAGGCCCAGCCCCCTGTAGGTGTTGACATCCCTAGGCAGGCGGGCCTAAGCTGTGTGAGAAAGGTAGCAGGAGCCAGGGAGCAAGCCATTCTGCAGCCTCTCTCCAACGTTTCTGCTTCAAGTTCTTACCCTGCCAGGGTTCCCTCAAAGATGGAGTGTGACCTGCAAAATGAAATAAATAAATCCCTTTCTCTTTCGGTCATGGCGTTTACCACATTGACAAAGAACACACCAGGACGCTAGGGGTCAGTGTCACCTAGTTGTCAGGGAAGGCTTGGGAGAGAAAAAATTGGGCCCGGGGGACAAAGGAACTTCAAGACAGAAGCAAGGACTATGGAGAGCAGTAGAGAGCAGAGAGGAGCCACAGAATGTTCCAGGCATTACACTTTCCCTTTGTGGCTTCCAACTCTTTCAGAGAGTTGAGGAGACAATCTGCCAATTGGCCGGGGTGCTTCCACTCCACTGGGAGCTTCCTGCCAAGGAATAGTGGGCTGCAGAAACTGGCCTGAATCTCCTGTGAGTCTACTGTGGATGTTTTGTCTTCAAAGGCCTGCTTGGTTGCTGATCACCCCAGACACTATGGCTGACATGCACCCAGGTGGCTTAGGCTAATCACAAACCATGGTTTACAAAGACCACTCAGGGACATTTGGAGACAAAGGAAGTAGGCCCTGAGAATACCACATAGGGAGCAAGAACCCGGAATCACAGCTGAGTTTAGAGCCTGGTTCACCCATGAACTAGTCTTGTCACAATGGCTACAACCTTCTTCTGGGACCCTTTTGCCCAGTGTTGTGGGGTAAGCTTGGCAGACATGGGAAACGTCAGTCTTCAGAGAGCTCCAGAGACAATGCTGCTGCTGCTGCTGCTGGTGACAAGCAGGAGCCGGCATTCTCCTAGCATTCCTGGAGCCCTCTTTATTTCTCCTCCACCAGAATGGCAGTGTCGCAAAGTCAGAACATCACAGCGTTCTTCTTTCTGTGACCCACACCTAACAGTGCCAGTCAGTGGGGAATCGGTGTTGCACGGATCAACAGACAGTGGAGCCAGAGTCTAGCCACCAACACGCTGTGTCTCAGCAGAAGACTTGGTGACCCGAGACATCAGCGAGCAGACCACACAGGCCTGCAGAGCTGTGCTGCAGAGCCCCAGACTGGAACTCCGTACAGCGCAGCCCTCTGAAGACAGTTTCATGAGAACCTTGCATGGCCCTGGAAACCCAGCAGAGGCTGCCCACACACTTCTCCTAGCAAAGAACACCATCCCCAAGATCACAGGCCTTGATGACCCTCACAAGCATCCAGAAATAGAAAAGCCTCTGAAAATTGATGAAATGAAAATAACAGCCAGACTTTACATGTTTAAAAAGAAGAAGGAAACTACTGCTCCTCTTTATTAGTCTGTTCTCCTGGCGAAGCTGATATTTTGTGTCTCCAAGGTAAATATGGCTTGTATTCTCTGGTGTCCAGCTCTGCCACTGGTCAAGTGCACCTCACCACCAGATGCACCTGGCTAGTACTCTGCTACACCTTCCTAAGGCTTCTAAGAAGACTTCCTTCACTGTGCCAGGGAGCCTAATAAGTATGTCTGCTGCCAGTGTCTGGTTATTCTGTGTATATTCCACTCATCACATGATAAGTGCTGATAATCTCCTTGAGGGAAGGGCTGGTATTGCCTCCCACCAAGGGGAAAATTTATAAATAGTGGCTTATTTGCCTTCTACGGTTCCTTCACTTTACTCTTTTAAATGATCTGGTTATTGAAAAAAAAAATACTAAAAAACTCTACCTCCCAACCTTACTAGCACACTAGTCCAAAAGAGAGTGGCCATTCTCACAAGGAAACAAGCCACATGGTGGGTGTCTGAGGAGCGCCCAGTGCCAGGTGTCCCTGTCCAGTGTCATAGCGCATCTCACTCTCACACCAGGTAACATGAGAGCCAATACCTTCTGCATTCCTCAGTTGACCTTCCAGGTTCAACAAAGAAGCCATGACCTCTCTGCTGTCTAGTGAAGAGTGGGTGGATATCTGGGGTCTGTCACTGCAGGTAACCAGTGAAGCGTGAACTAAGACACCATTCCAGGTTGCACACAGGGGCTCCTGATGGTGGGTGCTCAATGAGATGACCTTTCAGGATACACAAAGAGCCTGTTACCATGAAGATATGGACTGAGGCTTGGCTGGGGCAGGTGTAGGCCTTTCTCCTGTCTGTGGTTCAAGGTCAAATCAACATAGACAGTTTCTTCACAGGGAAGAATGCGAAAACCTGAAGAGGGGGGCTGAGGTCAGAGGAAGCCTCTGGGCCTGTGGGAGTGGGGAGGGCACAGGCTAAAGCGTGTGGTGAGACTGGGAGTCTGAGACTATCACAATATAAAATTTGATCATATGCAGTTTCTCAGACTAGCAACACTTGAGGCCTGAACTCTCACAGGGATACTCTGGGAGACCTGAATTTTCTAAGTAATCGAAGATTGTTCCATCAAATAGTGAAATCATTAATTTTATGTTGGTTACATCATGATGATAATGGGCTAGGAGCCTGGAGAGCACACTTAATGGGGAGTCTTCTCAACACCAGGTTCAGGGTGGACCTATTTGCAACATGCCATAAACACACCAGTTTGGGCATGGGCTATTCAAAGCAGAAGGAAGAAAAGTAATCTGGGCATCCTCCTTAGGTGAGAAGACACCGGGCTTGTGGGCAGCAGGAAGAAACTGTGACTTTGACCCAGGGTAGGTGAGAAAATGCCTGCAGACAACCTCTAGTTCCTTGATATGCTTTTTGGGAAAGTGATACGAGGGTAACACATTCTTAAAGACCACCGTGAGATATGTAGAGAGATTACTCTCTTTCCTGGGACATACCACCCAGCCTTACTTAACAAGACAATTGTCTATCACAGAGGATGTCATTAGACAGGTTGGGAGCAAGGATGAGAAGAGGTAATGAGAAGTTCCAGGGCAGTGGAGAAGTCACTGAGTGATGGCTAGGTCCCAGAAGCACACATGAGGCCTGCGAGGCAGAGGCAAAGCCTAGACAGTCAGGAACAGACAAGCAAGGACTAGAAGGTAGGTTTACCTCAGAGGAACCCAGCTCTCCTTGTGGGATGTGATGGACACCAGACATGAGAGCTTCAGGGACTGTCCCTCCTTGTCTTCTGATATATGGGAAGAAGACACACTGATGTTCAGGTCCTTGTGACAAATAGCTGTCACTATACAGTGCTAATTCAATAGCATGGGCTGTGAGGCTCTGCTCTCAGGACCTGAACTGTCACTTCTTATTGCACAAAGAACCCCATCTTCAAGCTTGTGGCATCTGTCATATTATATATACATGCCAGCCTGGAAGATTGTGCCTAAAGCACTCAAATTCTATGAGTGAGGAATGAAGGCCAGAACTGGGAGCATCGAGGACACTCAATAAACTGTCATACTTCAGCCAGAATTATGGGCTGTGCTCTGCATAACAGAGTTTGTCAAGACAAAGCACAGATTTCAGTGGGACTCAGCACAGTGTGGCTGCTGGGACATCACTAACAGAAGTGTATGTGTGTGTGTGTGTGTGTGAATTCACTTTTGCCATTACAGCTTATCAGTGTCCCATGTAAAAATAAAATTGGTAATGATGATAGAAGGCATTGACTCAGAAACCAAGGCATAGTCAGCAACAACCTGACAGCCCGTTATAACTTTGCCATTTGTCGGTCCTTCATACCAGGTGAGGAAATCTGTCCGTGCCACAGGCTTTTAGAAGCAGAACACAGAAAGATACAGTAAACCTTTAGCATACCCTGTCTTAGGATTCTATTGCTGTGAGAAAATACCATGATCAAAAACAGCTTTTGGGAGGAGAGGGCTTATTTCATCTTACAGTTCTCATGTCACACACCATCACTGATGGAAGTCAGGGCAAGAACTCAAGGAGGAAACATGGGGGCAGGAACTAGAGCAGAGGCCATGGAGAACTATTGCTTACTGGCTTTCTTCCTGAGGCTTTCTAAGTCTGTTTCTTAGATCATCCAACAGGCCCAAGGGATAGTTCCACTCCTAGTGGGCTGCACCCTTCCACATCAATCATTTAGACAGTACCCCATGAACCTGCCTGTAGGCCAGTCTCAGAAAGAAATTCTGTATATCAAGTTTTTTTGTTGCTTCAAGGTTCCTTCTTCCCAGATATGTCTAGGTTTGTGTCAAGGTGACAAAAACCACCCAGCACAATTGACTCTTTGCCAACTTGACACACAAACACATTATTTTCCATTCTTGTTCATCCCCAAGAACACACATTAAAATCAATAACATGATATAAAAAAAAAAAAACACTGCAATTTTTGGAAGTTCCAGTCTTTAGAAATTCAACATTTTAAAAGTTCAGTATCTTTAAAATATCCAAAGTCTTTTATAGTCCAAGCCTCTCTAAAATAAAGTATGTCCTTACACCAACAGGGAAAAATAAGGGCACAGTCAACAATCAATTCAAAGCAAAACCACTGTCCAGCAATGTACAGAGCTCAGTGTTTAACCTGGGAGACCCACTCGTGATCTTCTGGGCTCCAAAGGGCGTGGGCAGCTCCACCTCTCTGGCTGTGCACACACATTGTTTCCTGTGCTCCGGTTCTATCTGACAGCTGTGGCTGCTACTGCTGCTGCGGTTGCTGCCACTGCCCTCCGTCATCATCCCACAGCACTGGCAGTGCCAAAATGCTCGGGTCTCCAAAATTGGGCTGTACCTTTGCCAAGAGCATCTCTCATAGTCTCTCTGTGAGGACCCTGAACCCTGCCACATGATGTCAGGCCTCAATTTTTCTCCATGATGCCTTCAATCCCCGGGCTCCTACAGCAACTGAGGCTGCACCCCAGTGGGCTCTCCTGGCCTCTCACAGTGTCAAGCCTCAGCAGCTCTCAGTGACCCCCTCATGCTTTCAAAACCAGTACCATCTGGGAAGAATCATGCACGTTACCACGTTTGGTTTCCAGAACAAGGTAAAGCCTTGGCTGCCTCTAGACCACAACTTCTGTGTGTTGACCCTGAGGAAACACTTCCCAGAAGATTCTACCTAAAGGGTTTTGGACTCTTCAGCCTCAGATGACTGGCAACGCAGAGGTTTCATTTTAGTCATTCTTAATTCAAAATATCACACCAATACCCTTATAGTCTTTCAGGGACTTTCAAAACTTCCCTCTGAAACTTCACAAACAAGGCTTCCTATTGTCTGCATCTCTCTCCCTGTTATGGGAACTCCAAATTCCCACAATGCTTGCCAAGCTTTGAACTCTTGATGGCTTTTCTTTCCTTAAGTCCTTAAGTCCTTCTACAGTCCTTCCCAAACTACAGGGCTAGGTCTGTCATAGCAATACCTCATGCTCGGTGCCATTTCTGTCTTGCTCAGTTCTTGTTGCTATGATAACATAGCATGTCTAAAATCAACTTGGGGAGGAAAAGGGTTATTTCAGTTTACAGCTCTCACATGTCATACACCATTTCTGAAGGAAGTTAAAGCAGGTACTCAAGGCAAGAACCTGGAGGCATGAACTGAAACAGAAGCTACAGAAGAGTGTTGCTTACTGGCTTGCTCCTCATGGACTGATGAGCCTCTTTCTTACACCATCCAGGACCAAGGACCTAGGGCTAGCATACTACCTTTAGTAGGCTGGGCCCTCGCACATCAGTTATTAATCAAGACCACACCCCATAGACCTGCCTACAGGCTAATCTTATGTACGCATTTTCTCAGCTAAGGTTCCCTCTTCCCAGATGTTTAGGTTTATGTCAAGTTGAAAACAACAACAACAAAAATCAGCAGCAACAACAAAAAACATCCAGCACACACCCCAAACCGTCAATGCATGTTATCCCCAACCCCTTCTATCAAGTATTAACAAGGTAGTTTTACAGGGACTCTGAAGTCGGAGGTGGGTGTGAAAATGCTCTGTTGGTGGCATGTCAGTTGTGTTAGAGAATTAGAGACGCCCATTCAGGTCAGGAAGGTATTCTGAGCACAGAACACAGACTTTCAGGCCTCTGGGCAGTTAAAACCAACTCTCTGCAGCCTCTTAACATAGAAGCTCACTCCCTGAACCTGATATCACCCACCTAGCCATTCCTCACAGGGTGGACCGGTATCAGCATGCTCACCTAGTCTGCTTATTGGTTCCCTCATCTGTGTCCCTCTCTGATCCAAGAGGCCTGACCCCTGAACAGGAAGATGCAGGGTGAGGGTAACCAGCTGGCTCCTGAAGCTTAACTCCACTTGACAGAATAGTCTGAAGCCCGCTGTTCCCACCACTTTTCCCTGTGATGTGCATCTATATGAAGGTACCTAATCTCAAGAACAGCTTGAAAACTGTTTGCTAGAATCTTTTCTGACCAGGGCAGGCTGATCCCACATGGCAAGGCAGACTTTGTTTCTTCAAACCCTGACAAAGCAAGTAATTGGGTACCCAACTCTGCTGTAGCCACAGACTCTCCATGGCAGCACAGCTAGATCAGTAAACAGAATCACAGTGCCAGGTGAAGGCAAAAAATAAGTCTAAACACCAGATGATGGGGGAATCAAGAAGATTTGGAATAAGAGGGATAAGAGGGAAATCAAGGCAGTGGGAAGAGCCTAGCAACGGAAGTGCTTTGTGGCTGCAGAGAGAGGAGGTGGGTACTAAGGCTGAGTCTTTAGTGTGGAGGGTATTTATTCTCCACATTCTCAGGAATGTTCTGGCTCTCCCTCTGAACAGCTTCCTGTGTTTTCAGAACCATTCCTTGCCTGCTTGGTCTTGAGGTCCAGAGAGACTAGCCCACAGTTCCCAGACAGTTTCCCGGCCCCTGGCTGAAACCAGTCAATGGGCCCCCCATTAGTTCAGAGACCCTATTGGTATGAACGAAAAAGAGCCCAGTCCTGGTATAAGCTATAGATGTGAGCAGTTGACATGTACTACAAAGAGACTCAGATGAGAACAGAAAGGAGCTGGCAGTGACAGAAAAGGGACAAAGCCCATGAAGCTTGGTGATCAGAGAACCCATGTTCCTAGATGTGGAGACCACAGAAGACAGAGAGTCTGAACCCCACCAGGTTCCTGGTCATCAACAAAGAGCCCAATTGGTGGCGGAGGTCAATCAGTGCACAGCTGGGCACTCCTTCTGCAGCGACTCTCGGTCCCCACACAATGGCAAGCCATGGATGCCGGTGTGACCCAAGCAATTGAGAGTCTTGTAGGAAAACATCTTCCTCCTCTGGATCCAGTATTCCCTGTGCTGCTCTGCCTTGAAGCAGGACACCTTCCTTCAGTATGACATGGTTGTATGGCTTTCCTGTCTGCCTGATCAGGAGCCCTAGTTGCTCTATGCCTTGTCCATGCTGGTGTGACCCCGGTGGCCGCAGCAAAGGAGATAACGTGTAACTGGCATGGCATGTTGACACTGCCTACCCTTCTGAGCCAAGATACGGGTGCCCCTATTGCTTCACACTCCAGAGCTGCGGACCAGATGCCTAACTTCAACATACTCAATTTCAGAAAACAGCCGTGGGGAGAAACATGTCACAACTTCCCCAAAATTACATTGCTCCTTGGTACTTCCGGCCCGGCTTCTTTCGAGAAAATGGCAGCCATTTCTTATATTCCTTGACTTAAATGAAGCCCTCGACATGCATTACAACTGTTTTGTTTTCTTTACAAGAATTCTCTAGACACGGAAACAAAAACAACAATGAAATGAAAGACTTGGCAGGAAGGCAGGCAGCTGAGTATTTCAAGAGGAGAGAGTGTGCTGTGGCTCTGACAGCTGCAGGTGACTGGGGAGAAGCAGGTGTGCCCAAAGGCACTCACAGTAGATGGTGGAGGACTGGTGGGAACTGCAGAAATATCCCTTCGGGCAATAGAGAGGCACTGTGCAGAAAGCTAATTTTCTAGCACAACTGGACAAGCTCCAGTCCCAGCTAGCCGATGCGCCAGTTGAGATCTGAGGACTTCTCAGTGCATCAATCAGCAGAGAGAGTCACTTCATCTTCTTCTAGTCTCCACCCACCCCGACACCTCATCCTCCCGAAAACATCAAAAGCAATTTCATTTCTAGCAGGTTGATGCTAGTTTTTCCCGGGGCTTTAATGAGGCACATGCCTTTGAATGTGAGCTCCTGGAGCGAGATCAAATCACTTTGGTTCATGTCCTGAGCCTGTATTGATTAGCTATTATGAGTCCTGCACAAGCTAGGTGTTGAGGGGATTCACAATGAACCAGAAAAGTCTCCTCACTTCAGGGAGTCAGCCTAGGACCAGCTAGGAATGAGACAACGTGGGCTTAAGGCTCAGGCTCCTAGATCTGAAGGCATAGATGAAACAGAGGGCGTAGGCCATGAGCACAAGAGGGAAGACACTCAGGGCAGGGAGGTAGGAAAGACTTCTAGCCACATTCTCGTCTAAACTCCACAGGCAACTGTCCTCACTCGGTGGTTAGAATGGCTTTCAATGATGGGGTTCTTCAAAGAACCCTCTTCATCTAAAGAGAGTTCTCTCCCACCTTCTATACCTGTAAACCTAACTGTAAATATTTTATTTTGCCATTCAGCCTTGCTGATAAGTAAATGACTAACACAAGCAGCATATTTAAGGTGCCTGAGTTGCAGTTCCCAGGCATGTGTGTATTTGTGTATGAACATGGGCGTGAGCACAGGACGACCTCAGACGGAGGTCCTCACCTCCCACCTGGCTTCAGACGGGTTGTCTTCATTGTTTTTCCTCTGTGTAAGCCGGGCTAGGTGGCCCACGAGTTTCTAGGCACCCTCCTGTTTCTACCCCCCACCTTCCGGCGGGGACAGTTAGATTGCATATGCTCGTGCTATGCCTTTGGTTTTACTCAGGTGTTCACACTTGCAAGGCAAGGACCTTTCCATACGAATCCAGCTCCCCAGCTGGGCCTGTAAGTATTCTGAAGTGATCAATTAAGCTTGTATCATAGCCTTTTGACTCTGGGTTTATTGCTGTAGCTGCTCTTATGTTATTTTGTTTTCATTCTGGAGAGAATACTTAAGCGAAGCAGCACACCTACACGCTCAGCACAGCGCTCTGACACACTCATCATATTATACCTCATAGTCAAGTCACGCAATTGCAACCTGCACCTTCTGATCAGCCCTCGTCCTACCTGCTCCATCTATGTTTCCTCACTCCTATTTTTTGAGTGCCAGGGGAAAAAAAAAAAAAACAACTCAGAAAAACTGACTCAATAATATTTTTTTTTTTCAGTTTTTAAACCACTCCTTTTTTTTTCTGCTATTCTTTTTGTTTTTGTTTTGCTTTTTTTTATGATAGATAAAATTATAAGTTTGGGACAAGAGTGATGACTCAGCAGTTAAGAGTACTTTTTACTCTTCTAGAGGACCCACGTTTGATTTCTAGAACCTATATCAAGTGGCTTAAACTGCCCATGAACTCCAGCTCCAGGTGGTCTCATGCCTTCTTTTGGCCTACATTGACGCACATACACACACACAGAAGGGGGGGGGGGGAAGCACAGATACATACACATGTACGGAAACAAAACATAAAAGAGAAAATACCCATGTCTGAATTAGACCCAAACCCACAACTTCATGAGTTAGGAATCTCTATATTCATATTCTGGCTTCAGTGTAAGAAAACTTGGCCTCAAGCTATGAATAGCGTCACACAGCTTTCAGCTGGAGAAGAGAACAGTAATGGCTATGTATCCTGGCTACACTCGCGAGTTAGCTCTGCCACAATATCAGGTGTGTACTCATCAGTAAACTGAAGATGAGGCACAGGAACGCCTCCTGTCTAGCTAGGACAGACAGGCATTCTCATTGTCCTGTCAGGCATTTCCATTGTGCTTGTACAATTCTTGTCCTGTGATGGCTTGTGTCACAAGCAAGTGTCACCCAAAGCTTCTCCTCGGGCTACCTGCCTGACTTCCTGGCTTCTAGAATTCCTCTCACATTTGTGTGAGCCTGAAAATGCACTTAGGTTCCCACAAAGCCTAGTCTAGAAGGGACAGCAACCGGTGTACATGAGCCGGGAGACCAACCAGAGTACAGAAGATACACTGGCACTGAGCAATGGTGGTCATCTGCTCCGCTGGGTACTCCCCGAGGCACAGCTTGCAGGACACCAGCGGGTCGAGGGCGAGGTCCCACGTGGGCCGGTACCTCGCTGTGGTCATCGCAGAACAGTCTGAAATGAGAAACATACACACTCAGACCTCCCTCCTGTGTCTTCCACAGAATTAAAGCGAGAATCCCATCTCCTGGTTAGAGTGGGGTGCAGTCGGGGAGGGGACAGCAAGTGACTGTGGATGGACACAAGGTCCTCTGTGGAGGGTTATCTCGGGTTCTTGCCTCAGGTTTGTGGGCAGTGATTTCACATTCTGGTGTGAAAATTGGAAAGGCCACCCACACCTATCCTCCCCTTCAACCCTCTGAAGCGCATCTGATCAAAGTGCCTTGGTGAAGCTAAGCAACCGTGGAAGGTTGGTTAAAATAGTTTCTTCTTGGATTTGACTCTTCTCCTGTTTGTAGTGGAGAAACATCTAAGGGGAAGGACCCAAGGAAGCCCATCTCTAAGGCTCTTCTTGTTCTCACACAGCATGCAGCCTCCCCAGTGAGATGCCGGCAATACCTTCAGCCCTATGTGCTTCTTAAGCAATCTCACTTTCTAGAATGTTCCCTTCTGGATAGTGAGGATCTCTGGCAGTCTGATTCACTTAAGAAAGTCATAACAAAACTTTGGGTAGAGTGCAGGGAATCTTATGAAAGAAGGGGGAGATAGTAAGACCTGGAAGGTTCTGGAGCTCCACAAGAAAAACAACATAACCAAAAAATCTTGGCCCAGGGGTCTTTTCTGAGACTGATATATCAACCAAGGACCGTTCATGGAGATAACCTAGAACCCCTGCACAGATGTAGCCCATAACAGCTCATTCTCCAAATGGGTTCCCTAGTAAGGGGACCAGGGGCTGTCTCTGACATGAACTCTTTAATCACCTCCCCCTGATGGGGAGCCAGCTTTACCAAGCCACAGAGTAATACAATGCATCAGTCTGACAATGCACCATCAAGACAGTCCTGATGAGACCTGATAGGTTAGGGTCAGATGGAAAGGGAAGAGGACCTCCGCTATCAGTGGACTGGGGAAGGGGCTTGGGAGCAGATGAGGGAAGGAGGGAAGGAGGGAGGACAGGATTGGGAGGGGACAAGAGTGGGGGCTACAACTGTGATACCAAGTGAATAAATTGTAATAAATAAGAAAATTATATTTAAAAAAAGAAAGTCAAATGTATACAGTAAACCTTCAGTGATGCTCACTCCGCACATTCCAGGACTTTCTCAGTCACATCACAAGCCACCTATGGCTGGCATCCCCTGACCATCCCTGTTTGCCTGTTGCACACCCGCTATGCTGTACTACCCATGCTGGCTGTTTGATCATCCATAGTGAGCTAGGCAGCCAAGAGGATGGTTGGAAGGGGGAAAAGGTGGACCTTGAAGCCCTCAGGTCAACACCTGTCTAAAGATCCTCCCAGAGATTGCCTTCTGTTTGCGTAAACAAATCCTTGCATCTGGAGATCTTAATTCTCACTTCAAGCCCTTGCTATTTGATTTTAAGCTTCATATACTTGCCTGGTACCTGAGACATTTAAATATGTGCTTTGTGAGTCTAGTAGCCTGCTTTCCAAACTCATGCTTGCCAAACTTGAAACTAAACAGCTTTCCACTAAAATCCCAGATGAACTTTCTCTCCATGTCTCTCTCTTCTCATGCTAAGATGAACCCTGATACAGAGGTGTGGCACACATTCTGCTTCATCTAAATCCCATTCTGAATGAAGCAGTCAGACAAGAATACCCACATCCCCCAAGTGAGAGCAGATAGAAAAGGTTTGTATCTTCTAACCTCTCCCTTATAGCAGATGGTTGTACTCATAATGACAAAGACATACACAGGACATAAATGAAAAGAAATATGACACCACTATCTGCAGCCACCAGCTCCAGCATCCACAAAGACTCAAAGATGTCTAAGGGATTTAAGAATGTGGTCTCAGTAAACAAAAGCTCTCTGGAAACACTGTCAAAGCTACACCCGGAAGTGTATCTTCTGGGTGACTCCATCCCACAGTGATGAGCATCACAACAGTCCAATCAGGAGGAAGAACACACTTAGTGTTTCTCATTAGAAACATGATACGAAGCAACCAGTCAGGAGCACAACCCTGTGTGTTTTGTGTTAGGACAGAACTAGTGTTCCCAAAACAAAACCCATAAATGGCACCATGTAGCTCCTTAACCTCTGTGGGCTTCAGTCTGCACATGTGTGCGAAGGGGTTGACTATCCCAGTCCATGGAAGAATGGGACAAGGGGGGAATCCTACAGAAGGCTTCCTCCTTCCTCTGTGATGTCTCATGCCAACATGACTTTATCACTCTAAGACAGTAGTTTTCAACATTCCTAACTGGTGTGACCCTTTGATATAGTTCCTCATGTTGTGGTGACCCTTCCCAAAACCACAAAATTATTTTGTTGCTATATTATAACTAAATTTTGTAATGTTATGAATCATAATGTGAACATCTGATATGCAGGACATTTGCTATGCATCCCCAAACGGTTATGACGTATAGGTTGAAAGCTGCTGATCTAAGAGAAGAATCTCATGACGCCACTATATTCTGCTGTTAATGTTAGATCCACTGTCTGAACAGTTTCCTCATGTTCTGTCAGCCAAGGCTCACTGTGTGCCTGTGTTACAAGCATTCAGTTAGGACAAACTGCCAGTTAGATTCCATGCCAGCTTCCTTTTGAGAAAGAAGGTATCTGGGACTCAAAGAAGGCAGCTCAAACGGCATACATACAAGACCAGTAAGATGCAATGACCTGTGGTGTGGGAACATGGCAGACACACGGAGAGCTCTGATCCCACAAGCAGACTTAAGGAGACAAGGGTGTGACCACAGTACTCTGGAATCAGGAATAAGGGCTACCAACTTGCATTCAGGGCAGGGAGTGGGTAGCAGCAAGGATGGACCAGGAGCTCCCACGGCAGCTAATGGCTGCAATTCACTTACTCTGCACTAAGTATATTTTCTATTGTTAAAAAAGGACTTACTGACACAGTTAAAATGAGTTTTAGATAGATGAAGTGGAGCCTTGAAGATAGTTTAGACATGTGCCCTAATGTAGCCAACAAGGACAGGCTCCTGAGCACAAGAGGATCTTGGGGTTTCTCAGTCTTGTAGGTGCAGAAGGACACTAGGATTATGGACTTCTCCTACCCTGATGGTGTGTTCATATAGAGCATGCCCATATACTGTAAATTTATTATTATTATTTAAATGCCAATGTACCCAAATTTAATATTATTATTTAAATGTCAACATGTTTTTTTAGGGATCCTGAGATCAGAGACCATGGTTTGCTGTTGCTTGGTTGTTTATGGTTCTCTGAATCTTTCCACGTTTAAATCTCTTAGGTGTTTTTCAAGGTTATACTTTACACTGTACAAAGTGACTGTGTTTAGATTAAGATGGTTACTAGTGCTAAAGGGTTCACAAACCTTATAAACAGTCCAGCTGAGGGCTGATAGGCCTCATACTCAAGATCAGAAATGTCCCCAGGGGGCAGCCTCTGCTAACTGATTTCGTGGTCCTGGAGGGTGGAAGGCAGGCAATAATTGCTGCTGAAAATGTCACATAGGCACAAGGTTCAGAATTTGCAGGGCACTGTGCCAGGGCATTCAGGAGAAAGGAATCAAATGGGCCTGGTTTCAATACCTGCCACACAGGTAGGCGATGTTGGAAGCTGAGGGAACCTCCTATTTTTTTCTCTCTGTAAAACCACTGCACATATGGAATTGCAGAGGAAGAAGACAGATAATACTAGCATGCTAAGCAAGAATCATTAACGTGTAACAGGTGAAGGAATTTGAAAAATACCCTATTGAGACTGCAAGGGGAAGAAAAGACAACAGCAGAGAAGGGACAGGACAAAAGTAATCTTCCAGGACAGTCAGCCCAACTGCTGGGACCTTCACAAGATGCAAACACCAAAACCTTGTTCGGTCATGTGCTGTACGATATGGTCGAAGACAGGCCATCTGCCTAGAATGGGTTATAGAATGCAGACAAGTAGAGTCTAACTGAATCCACAGAGTCCTGGGTCCTCAATCAACCAAACACCTCCCATAGGCTCTGGCCTGGGCAAGAGCAATTTCCTGCTTCCTCCACAGCCTCTGTCTCAGGCAGCTGCCCTATCCCATCTTACTTGTTCCCAAGACTTGTCCCCATCCCCCCAGCTTCAGCACCCCACTCCTCTTCCTGTTTACAGTCTCCCCTGGAGCAGCTGGGAGGGCTTGACCTGTATGATTTCCTTTCTTCCCTGTCCGTGCTTTCCGCTTGCCGCTTGCCCCCAGACAATAAGGCTTTCCATCGAAGTAGGCAAGGGACGGGTCAGCCTCTGCCCTTACCTCTGTCCCTGCCCTGCACCTTAAGCATAAGCAACTTCAAAAGCAGAACAGAATCCCACTTCAGGTGCCACGTTTGCATTCTGTTTCCTATGAAGTAGTCTTTGAACTATGCACAAAACCATACTTCCGATACAGAACATATAATAAAAATGTCTATGTTGTGTGAGTCCATCAGGGCCCTTGCACATACACAGGATGGCATGAATATGATTCTGTAAGGACTGCACAGCTGCAGACTTACAATAGGGATTTGCTCAGGGAATCACAAAGCATAGTAAAAAAAAAAAAAAAAAGTCTTTGTTTTCCTAATATGAACTCCAAGTCCTGGGAAGCAACAAACTATTTCAAGGGCATCTGGTCAATTACAAGCATGATTCAAGCAATTCAAAATGTTTGCAGGGCAAGATATTTATTAAGGTCAGCTGAAGTTACACAGAGAGCTGTGCTCTGGCAGAAGAGGAACGGACTTGAGGGCAAGAAAGAGTTGAAAGTGACTGAATGCCCACCATGGAAGACATCTAGCATGCTAATAGAAGGTAGACGGGGTTATCTGCCAAGAGTCATCTCATTTCCAGGCCCTTCCACCCAAACGTCTTCAAAACAAAGCAGGGGCAGAGAAGGACACCAAGCCCCTGCTCTCCACAGTCCTGCCCACGTTTCTTCTCAATCAAGCTTCCTTGCCACCCTCAGTACTTCTCTAAGCCCCAGCTTCTTTCTGTGCTCAGCTTCTGTGCCCAGGGCTCTATGGAGTCCTCGTGACAGCTCTGAATCTTTGGCTGACTCCTCTTTTCTCTCTCGGATGGCCCCTGGCATCCTCTGATGCTCGAGAATTGCAGCAGCAACAGCAGCAGCAGCAGCAGCAGCCACCCCTGAGAACCTGTGAGATCAATTTGGCAGGATCTACAGTCCCTAGCAGACAACCTCTGGGCAGCTTGTGAGTGACTGTCTAGATTATGTTAATGGTGGTAGGAGGAGCCTAACTGTGGTGGGCAATGCCACTCCATGAACTCCAGTTCTAGGCTGGATACAAAAGGAGAAAGTGAGGTCAGTGTCAGCGTTCATCCTCTGCTTCCTGATAGGGTTTACACCTCAGGCCTCTGTTGCCCTGCCTCTGCCACCAGCAGAGGCTGCACCCTCATACTGTGTGCCAAACGATACTCTTTCTTCCCCAAGTTGCTTAAAACAAGACGGGTAACTAATTTAACCTTTCATTTTGCAATTTCCCACCCAGACCCACTAAATCAGAACCTCAAAAGAGTGCAGCCACAGTAGGCAGCTGTGTTGTCAGGGGCTTTTGGGGAGTTAGGGATTCATCACAGCCCGCTCGCCACTGGTCAGCCTCATTTCATGTTAGAGTCCCCACTCACATCCACATGACTCTAGGTCCATGTAGGCTCATGATTCCAGGCACTGAGCTGAAGTTTGCAGAGTAATTTTCAACCATTCTTTACTGCAACTCTTTCCTGTTAAGTGTAGCCCTTGAAGTCCATGATACCACTCAGGTTCTGTCCTTACCTTCAAGTGCGAATATGTAATGGTCAGTGTTGTGATCCATCCTTCTAGACATGGCTCTCCATGGGCAGGTAGTGCCTAATTATAATAATCAAAGATAGAAGAGACAATGGGATCTGGGGCGATGGCTCAGTGGGTAAGAGCACTTGCTGTACAGGCATGAGGACCAAAATGGAGCCCTCGAACCTAAATAAAAGCCTGGGTCCACCTGTAACCCTAGCAATAGGGGTGGAGGTAGGGTATCCCTGGGGCTTGCTGGACATCCAGCCTGTGAAAGAAATGCAGCTACAGCAATTCAACCTGTGAAAGAGGCAGGATAGAAGCCCCTTTCTCCCAGAGGCATCATCTAATAAAGAGCCTGACACACGCCTACGACCTACAAAGGGCAGGAGGCTATAAAAGACAATAGACTGCCACCCAGCTGGACACTTTTGGGGTTCTTTTCTCAGGAAAACCCATTCTTGGGTTTTCTTTTCTTTTTTTCCTTTTCTTTTTTGTTTTGCTTTGCTTTGTTTCTAGATGGAATTTCTCTGTATAGCCCTGACTGTTCTGGCACTAGCTCTTTAGACCAGGCTGGTATGGAACTCAGAGATCTGCCTGCTTCTGCCTTCCAAGGGCTGAGATTAAAGGTGGGTGCCACCCCTTAATGATAAGCTTCTCCTCTTCCATGCTTAACATAAATGGCACAACTTTCTCTCAGTCTCTTTTCTCAGAGGCTTCTCTTAAACTCTAATCAAAGTGTCCCTTTGCTTTCTATTTAGTCCATTTCCAAATTATCTTATTAATGAGACTGAGGACCTCAGCTTCCTTGGTAACAACCCTAGTCATAAGATGAGGAACTTTGGGTTCAGAGGTCGGGTCTAAAGGGAATGGGGTGGGAAATGACAGGTCAGGATACCCTATGGTTCCCTGTGGCCTCTGTATGTGAGCACATGAGCATGTGTCTACCTAAGACATAGTACTAATCTTTCTTGTTCAGCACTTGTTTTCTCCACTGGCTTCAAGGCACCCCTGTCAGTAGGAGGCTAAAGATACACAAGGCAAAGACACTAGAAATCCTGGAATAACAGAATAGAACTGGAAGTTTAAGTAGGAACTCATGCTCAGCTTACTATAGAAGCAAACGGAAAAGATTTCTAGGCAGCATGCTGGTACAAACACTGGTTAACGTGTGTGTGTGCGTGCCTCCTTGCACATCAGCTGAGAGGACACAGTAGGAATGAGACTCTGCACAAAATGCATGCCATGTCCAGATCCTTAGTCCAATAAAGTGGTCCAATTTAAGGAACCAGAATAAACATGGTAAATGGCTGGTTCTAGCAGAGTCAAAAGGGTTCTTGAGAAGCAAGCCACAAAGCGAGGGCATGCTCAAAACAGCACACACTGGTGACGAACAAAGCCACCCAAAAGCTGAGAGACTACCAACTTCTAAGCGCTCTGAGCAGGGCTATAAACTGTGACCCCAAATACAAAAGTAATGTCCTTGCAACCACCACCAACAAAACCCAAAGATAACCAAACAGATAAACAGCTGAGGGGAATCTGACCAAAACAAAACAAAACAAAACAACAAAAACAAAAACAAAAAAACCAACAATAACAAAAAACAGACAAACAAACAAAAAACCCTCAAGCTAGGCATGATAGTTCATGCCAGCAACACCAGCGCTCAGGAAGCAGGGTGAGAAGGATGGTGACTTCCACACCAGGCTGGGCTACACAGGGAGACCCTGTCTCAAAATAAAAAAAATTAAAAAATTAAAAAAGAGAAGAGAGAGAAAAAAAACACATATCTTGTGCGAGAAAGTTCTGTTGGCCTCTGTAGCTACTTCCCCCGGGGAGATGAAGCAGAACTCAGACTCTAGGGTGGGCTGCACACAGGGACTGCCTGTCCAGGAGCACAGGAAGGAGGGTAGCAGGGTGATGTCACACTGTCTCTGCTTCAGACACACTGTGGGTGTCACAGTGGTCAGGCCAGGTGACAGTGGGCACCCCTGACTGATGCTTTGCCCTGTGGTCTCCTCCTTTAACCTACAAGCCTATTCTTACAGTGGGAAGAACACTGTACAAATAGTGATTTAGGAATATTTTAGAGAAGCCTTGACAATGTTCCATGAAATTGTCAGGGTCTTCCTTGAAATCACGTAAGTGTGCGTGACACTGACCCTGGAAGGTAAGGTGGGATTCTGGATAAAAATGAAGGAAGTCTGATAAAGGTTTTAGTGAGGAATGCATAAGCATGTTGACCATGATAATGATCCAACATGTCACCAGAGGAGCCGTGTCTGTGCGTGTATGTGTGTGCATGTGTGTTGGGAAACACTCTGGTCTACCTGTGACCTTCTTTTACCTCTAAATTCAAGCCTACCAATATCAACCAAAAATTGCACCAAATGACACATATTTTTAAAGCCTCCCCCTCCCCAGAAATGTAGGCTCAAAAGGAACAAATGACATTCCAAGCTAAGTTTTCCCAAGATACCACTAAAATCTAAAAAAAAAAAAAAAAATGTCTGGAATAAGCAAAGTTTACTCTTAATGGATTCAGAATTATCTCACACATTAAGGTTTTGATAAGCTAATTAATAATGTATGATAAATCCAGGAGGGCCCTGTGTTGGGGATCCAAAGGATCATGAAGTACCTTCTGTAAGAAGACAGCGCACTGATATGGCTTTGCACCATAAAGCCCATCTCTACATTAAAGTGTTGCAGTGGAAGAGCCAGGCAGACACATGAGCAAAGGACCAAAGAGGCAGCCTGCTGCCTGCCTAGCATGGACATCACTCAGGGCTGGACAGAGACCATTCACTAAGAGGACAGCCAGTGCCATGGAGTTACAGAGAAGTTCTAAGGGTCTGTATCCTTAACACACACCTGTCCAGGTGAGCTCACAGGCCAGTCCTTAGGAACTCAAGGACAAGAGCAGCAGCCACGACTGGACACTGAGATGGGTTGGAGGCTGCATGGGATGCACACTGACAGGCAACCACAGGCAGTGTGCTTTCCGCAGCTGTTCACAGCCCACACTTCCCCTCCTGAGTGCTCAGGGATTCACACTTGCATCATCAGCACAAGAGAAACAAAGGTTCACGTGGCTGTCCACATGGTTTCCAGAGCTCCTGTTGCCCACAAGTGGTGATAAAAACAAAGTTACAGCCGCACACAGGAAGAAATTCCTGCTAGGACCGCCTTCAGAAGACAGAAACACCAAAGACGACTCAGGCTGAAATGAAGATGTAACTGAAAAACCCAGTAACTCAACCAGGAAACCCAAAGGAAAGCCTTATGAGTAGAATGAATCAAGCAGAAGACAGGATTTAAAGATAAAATAGATTATCTAGACCAAATAAGCAAGGAATATGAATTAAAAAGGGGGGAAGGAACATAGAGGAAATGTGGGACCCCTTGAAAAACCAACTCTGGATTGTAGGCATGGAGGAGGGAAAGAACCCCAAGTCAATGGCATAGACCAGATCTTCAACAGCATCACAAGAGAAAATGTCCCTAAGCTAAGGGAAGACATGGCCATACAAGAAGGACACAAAACACCAGATAAAACCAGGAAAGAAAATCCCCGTGATACTCCTAAGTTAAAACACTTTATATACAGAATGAAAGAAAGTGTATTTGTCCTAGTTAGGATTGCTATTGCTATGATGAAACACCATGACCAAAAACAACTTGGGAAGGAAATGATATATCTGGCTCACATTTCCATAGCACTGTTCATCATCAAAGAAAGTCAGGACAGGAACTCACACAGGACAAAAACTTGGAGGCTGGAGCTGAAGCAGAGGCCATGAGAGTTGCTGCTTACTAGCTTGCTCATCACAGTCTGCTCAGCCTGCTTTCTGATAGAATCAGGACCATCAGCCCAGGTATGGCACCATCCACAGTGGGCTGGGCCCTCCCCCATCAATCACTAATTAAGAAAATGCTGTACAGGTTTTCCTATAGCCTGGTATTATGAAAGTGTGTTCTTAATTGAGGCTCACTCTTCACTGATGACTCTAGCCTGAGTCAAATTGATATAAAACTAGGCACTACTGTACTGAAAGCAGCAAGAGAAAAAAAAATGCAAGTACCACATAAAGGAAAAACCATTAGGGTAACAACTGATTTCTCGACAAAACCTGTGAAAGCCAAAAGATGGCTTCCAAGTCCTAAAATACTATGACAGCCAGCCCAGAAAATCTATCTCCTAAGTAACTGAAGTAAAAAGAAAAACTTACCATCATTTAAACAACCTAAAAAACTTATACCCAACAAGCCAAACCTAAAGAAAGTACAGGAAGCAATAATTAGAGAGGGGAGAGGAAGAGAAAATACAGAAGAAGGGAGGAATGTATAATACCAGTAAGGATGTCTGAAAAAGTCATAAAGAATGATGAAATGCTCCCTCCAAGAGCCCAAGCCATTAAACAAAACAACCAATACCAAGCAAGAGATGCCATCTTGAATTGTTGGTAAGCGTTATCCAAAGCATTAGACTATTGCTGTTGCCCTTGGTTGACCCCTAAAAGTACAAGATAAGTTTCTATTGCTAAAGTCACTATGCACTTCAGACACAGGGGCCAGTGGACTAGATTTCGTGGTACCAGGAGATGCTGTGTAAGTTTCCAAAGAAACAAAACAACCAATTGTCCTCCTCAGCCATGACATCTGTGAATCACAACAACCAGAATGGATGGCACAATAACCGTAAGGGTCCAGTAGTGGCACACATACCTGGGCAGTAACCAACAACTCTCTAATCAGATATAAGACCCACTCAACATGAGAGACATCATGTCTGATACAGGAAACCAACTACCCAGGACTACTGAAGTAATGATCTAGGAGGAGAACCTACAACCACTACTTTGCTAAACCAACGCAATCCCCAATGTATACTCTAAATATGTGTCCTTGTAATGACAGATAAGTGCAGTCCTCATGACTTATCAAGGAATCTTCTCTTTGTAACAAATGGAGACCATAATAAAAAACAAACAAAAAACAAAGCCAATCAATATTCAGAGCCATACAGCTCATTCCCAACAGTTATATCTATAAACCAATCTTGACTTAAGACTCAAAGAACACTGCAGAAGAGTAGAAAGATTGTAAATTCCAGAGATTAGAGATCAGGGAGTTTGCTGTGAGACTGTGTCTCCTAGTGACATTAGAACCTAGAACCATAAATTATCACCAACATGACTTCTTAAATATGAGCTGAACAAGGACAACACTAGTTTTTTTCAAAGTGGATAGGCGAAAACCCACCAGGCCTCAACCCTACACAAAGAACTATGGGCAACTAAGAAATTCTGAAAGCAAAAGCAATTGTCTTTCCCAGGGAAGAACATACTAACTAATTGGTGGCCCCATACCAAATGTTCAACCCTAAAAACATACATAGTAACATTATACAGACTGGGTAGATTATATTTAGGAAAATGTATATACATATAACATATTTGCATGTAACAACACTAATGAATAAAGAGGCCATGAACTTGAGGAGAACAAGAAGAGGTATATGGGAGAAGTAGGAGGAAGAAACGGGAAAGGAGGAATGGTATAATTATGTTATAATATCAAAAATTGAAACAAAAACTTAATGTTCAGTGTCTTTATCATTATGGCTTGCTTCCCACAGAAGGCCAAAGACAGCTGAGCTCTCTGAACCCTGCCCAGGAGCGAAATGCAAAGGAAGACATAAAGGGCCTATTATTTCAACAGCAGTTTATGGTAATCAGACAAACATTGTATTTGGCTACCAGAGAACAACACTCTAAACAGCAAGCATTGCGTCATTACATTTTTAATGTTGAGGGGGCTCTCCGGAGTACCCCTGCTTCCAGAAAGAATCTTCCAACTTCAAATGCTTGCAGACTCCCTAAGAAGTCACACTATGCTACCTCAGCATCAATTCCATGTGTTTTGGAATAAACTGCCCTTGGTGTATTATTTCAGACCTGGCGAGGGACACTGTCACCTTCATCTATCTTTGTTCTGTTTTATTTTCAGATAATGGCATACAGAGAAACTGGCAGGAGGATGCAGGCACAGCTATGCAAAGCCTGGAATGATGGGACTTGGAGCGCACTTGGCTGCACAAAGAGCCATTTGTGGGGCACAAGGGGTGTTTTCTCTTGTCATCTGCAGCTTTTGTGGTTCCCTTAATTTGGTGTTTGTGAGCATGGTCTAGAACAGGCCTGTGGCCAGCTCAGCATGGAGTACAATAGCTGTTTCCTTCAGGGTACAAACAGAAGCCTGCTGCCAGGGCAACAAGCCTGGGAAACTTCTGGATTTAGAGCTTGTCATTCCTTTGAGTGAAGAGAACAGAACTGAATGGAGGCAGCCAAGTGGAGAACAGCTAGTCAGGGTGAAAGCAGACTCCAAGAAGACACAGAAAAACTTGGGTTTAGCCTCAGCTTTGGGAACAGGTGACCATGAGGCACTGGAGCTGTGCCTGTACCTTAATGAACTAGTGACCTCATATGTAACCAGGCAGGCTGGCTGGGGATAGCTCAGGATTTCTCCAAGCCATAACCTTCTCAAAGCTGTGAATTACTCAGCCTCTGGCCTATCTGGAATCATGTGACTGAGCTCCTCATAGAAAGCAGAACAGATCTCAAAGGGAGAGGTGATGAATACAGGATATACTTTGCAAAATTCAAACAGCTAACACAGACCAGAGTCAAATGAATACAACCCTGTGTTCTGAGATGTGTTCTTTTTAGACATGCAACCCCCCATTCCACGTGGTGTGCCTTCCAAGCCTCCTGAAATTACAAGCTCACAGCCCTCCAACTCTCTGTGTGTGTGCGTGTGCGTGTGCGTGTGTGTGTGTGTGCTTGAGACAGGGTCTCATGCAGCCCAGGTTGGCTTGGGATTGTACAGCTAAGGGTGACTGAGAATCCTGATGTTCTTGTCTTGTCTTCATCTCTCATGTCTCTGGGACAAGAGGTATGTTCCACTATGTCCAATAATCTGTCTTTTCACTCCTACTTCTACATGTGCATGCAATTCTTCCACTTATGCAATATCAGGTTTTAAGCAAAGAGCATCAGGCATCTAGAAAACTCAAAGCAATATTTTAGATGAAGAATTTCAAAAGCCAGCAAGGCCAGGAGCCACCCTCGGAGCAGAGAAGCGAACTCTACTTCTAGTAAAACTTCTGTCTTCTCTAGTCAAAGAACCAGCCTTAGCAAATCTCCTTAAGAAGCCAAGGGCAGGAAGGAAAACATGAAAAGGCAGGGCCCTAAGTTCACTTTTATTTAGTTAAAGAGCACTGTCTGACTACCTGATACAACTCTGCCAGAAAGTTTAAAATTTATTCTGAGACCCTCCTGTGTCTTCTGCAGTAACTTACTCGCCAGTGCTGCAACCTTTTAATACGATTCCTCATGCTGTGGTGACTCCGGCCATAAAATTATTTTTGTTGTCAGTTCATAACTGTAATTTTGCTACTGCTATGAATCATAACGTGAACATCTGTTAGGCTACCTGTGAAAGGGTCTTCCGACTTCCAGGGTCACAACCCACAGCTTGAGAACCACTGGATTATACCATCACAACGTGAATCAAAATAAGCCCTTGCTTCCTTTAGTTGTCTCTATTAGGTAGGTGTTTTGTCACAGCATGAGAAATTACCTAATGTGGGGTGCAGAGCTTGGGGGAATGCTTTCTGGGTCCCAGGAGATGGCTGTTCTAGCTCAGCATGTGCAGTCTAACCAGAGCAATGTCTTCGAGGCCTGCTGTTCCTGGAAGGTGGAGACAGTCACTGAAGCCTTTTAGGCATGACTCCAAGGGTCTGGAACAGGATGTTGTAAATAAAAGCTGGCAGCTGCAACCTGTTGGAAAAACATCAATTTTCCTAATCTTTGTATCTTCAGCCTTGGGAGAAGATCGTCAGCTTTAGGAGGGCACTGACAGTGACTGGCAGCCTTCTGTAGCATTGAGCAAGAATATGACCCAAGGTTTAGGGCAAAGGAGACAGAGAGAAAATGAAGGCACAGAAGCCAAACTTTGTCTTGGCATTGGTGATCCGTTGGCTATTTGCAAGCCCAAAAGAAGAGTTGGTGCTTTTTTTTTAAAGTCTCTGTTATAATGCTACCTTACTTTCTAGTGTCACCTATATGTTCAGGGATATGCAGAGGCCCAGAAGTGGGAATATTCAAGATGAACACAGCCACAAACAATTGTGTGCTTTTATCCCAAGCATGTAGCAAGCACTTTACCACAGGAAACGGTGTTGGAGGGATGGACATTCTTCCCCTGACACGAACATCACAGGCATTGAGTGTTGGGTTGGCATCCTGTCAGTTTGTACAGCTTTTGTGCCAAGTTAATACATAAAAGATAAAACTAGAACAGAACTAAAGATTGAACTGTGCTTACACACGCTACCGCAAAATATGGGTCTTCTACTAACTATTCTAAAGCACAACCCTACTGGCAGGAGCAGATACACTAAAGAGACACAGCCTGCTAGGCTACCGAAAAATGTTCCTCAAAAAATCGAAATCCACCCCAGGAGGAGAAAACACATGGAAACAACCAGAGGAGGAACTTGTCTTCTAGAAAGAGTTTGCACACAGTTCTGACAAGTCAGACCACCTTTCGGGAAAGCCCAGATGATGAGGAGTCGGCCAGGGACGGGACCATGCCTCGTCCAGGACTGCTTAAGAGTTACGCATGTCTTTTTAACCTAAAGCTCACGCCAAATACCTGAAGATAGAACTGGGGGTCCCTGAACCCCTTTATTTGTTCCTGTTCATTATTTGGCCACAGGGAACACACTTTTTCCTGACCTCCCTGGTTCCTAGTCTCCTTAATTGGCCCAATGAGGATGAATAGCAGAGCCCAGCCTGTTACTGCTGCCACGACCCAGGCTGTGACCCTGACAACTCTATCAGTAAAGTGTTCTCTCAGCCCCGACCCCGAATCAGTTTCTAGAAATGCTGACAGGCAACAGAACAGACCTATTTCCCCCTCGGGGAACTTATACTCTATGGTAGAGAACAATAATACAAATTTAGAAATTGTGCGACTCATCTGCTGGTAAAGCAGAAAGGGATAAAGTACTGGGTACCAAGTACACACAGGGTATAGACTGGGGAGGGAGGGAGGGAGGCGGGACATGGCTAGGGAAGGTTGTCTCTGAAGGTGACGGTGTAACCAGAGCAGTAAGGCTGCCTCTTGATGAGTGAAAAAGTACAAGCAGAGCCAAGCCTCAGAAAAACGCAGAAAGATTTATCGCCCACAGTGGGGCAAGGGAGAAGGAAATCATTTCTAAAGCAATATCCTCTGGAACAAAGGAAGCATTGCAATTTTATCTGTGGGGCCTGTACACAGTCATATATGGCTGAGCCAATTCCTGAGCATGCTCAGTGTAGTACATTCCTAGGCATGCCTAGACAAGATCAGATACATGCTTAAAAGACAAGGGATAGACAGGAACGCCTCTGGGCATGCTCAGCTTGCACTTTAATGCTGAAGATAAACACATGTGTTGATGGTATATTGATACAGGAATCTGTCCCTGAAGATGTCCATCTTGCCTAGTGGCTGACTGGGGACAGTCCAGGTAAAACATGGGAAATGGGGAGAATACTCCACAGGTACAATGATACTCAGAGCCCATGGGAAGTAGATTTGTTAAACAAATAGCTGACAGTGGAGGACAGTGCGTGAGAAAAGCTAGATCCCAATGTAACACAGAAGCCTGGGGAAGAACTCCGCTGCCGTATTCAGGAGGCTGGGATGGAATCTGATGCATCACTGCTACTTACATGGAGTTGGGAACATCTATGTCCCCTTCTGGAGGTTGCTCCTCTCTTACAAGAGACTCGGGGTGATGCAGCCCAGGTGGACACTAGGCTAGACAGGCTGGTAATGCTATGGCTCAGCAGCTAAGAGTACTGGCTGCTCTTCCAGAGGAACCAGATTCCAAACCCAGCACCTACATGGCCTTTCTGGTGTCAACACGGTCTAATACCTTCTTCTGGACTTTGAGGAATTACAGACACATGGTGCAGGTAAAACAATAGAGGCAAAATAAGTAATAAAATGAAAGAGGGCTGGGATGGCAAGAGGACTCAGCACATAAGAGCACTTGCAGTACAAGACTGACAATTGAATTTGGTCCCCGAATCCATGATGGAAAGAGAGAAGTCCTTTGACTTCCATGGGTATACTAAGGCATGTGCATATGCATGCACACAAAGATAATGATGATCATGATGATGATGATCATGATGAAAATAAGATGGAGGGCAATACAGAAAGACACCCATTATCAACTGTTCTGCACACACACACACACACACACACAAACGGACACACATACCTATCTCACATACACATACAACACATGCACACACACATAGAGAAGAACAAGTATACACACAGTATTGTTAAAGATTACAAAGTAAACATCAAATACAAGACAAAACAAAAATCAAGGCCATCAAAGCTCAAAATGGTTAACCCTCTGGTCGTGAACAAAACAATCTGCTACCCCCCGCTTCAGCGATCTGCCCTGCTTATTTTTGGTGCAGGGATGCTGAGGAGGAACTGAGGAGGTTTCCTGAATGAGACTTACATATGTCAGGAAATTCCAGCCTCAAATCCTCCAGGGCAGAGGGTGAGAGGTCAGAGGCAAAGAAAGGAAGTAAGCCACCAGCACCAGGCTGGTTGTTCCCTAAGCTCCCACAGACCATGAATTCTGTGCATAGGAGTTACAGACACACATTTCCACGTCTGGCTGTACTTGGTTCTAGAGATCCCAATCCAAGTCTTCATACAAGCACAATGAATGTTTTCACCATCTGAGCTCTGCTGGGAATTTTTTTCCCATGGGGTCTCAACTCATTAGGTCTTTATATTTTTATATTAAAAAAAATCATGCGTGCACACACACACACACCATCGTCACCACCACCATCAACAGAGAAAAAAATAAGTGCCGCAAACTCAAAGAACCTTACTCACTTCAGCAGCACAATGTCTGTGATGTCAGAAACCCTCACATTTCCAAACCACCCATTTCTTTAAGTGCCTGCTTCTTTGCTGAAAACAGTCAGCAGCACCCATCAGTCTCTGCACCCCCTTGCCTCACCCAGAGACATTCTTTGACACTCCAGACACCTATTTAGTGGTTTATGTTTGCTTCCCTTTTGAAGAAGAAACAGCCCCAGAGAGCTGGTGTTGATATTGCCTATTTTCCAACAACATATTTTTATTTTATGTGCATGGGTGTTTTGTCTCTATGTATGTTTGTGTGAGGATGTCAGACATTGAATTTACAGGCAGTTGTAAACTGCCATGTAGATGTTTGGTATTGAACCTAGGTCCTCTAGAGGAACTATCGGTGCTATTAAATACTAAGCAATCTCTCAAGCCCTGACATTGTCCATTTACGAAAGAGAGGGTGGGATTGGGAGGGGAGGGGGGGAGCTACAGGGGGGATACAAAGTGAATAAACTGTAATTAATAAAAATAGAAATAAATAATAATAATAATAAAGAGAGAGAGAGAAACTACTCAAAGGGAAAAAAATGCCCTTCCTCATTTTGTTCTTTTCCTCTGTTAACGAGATCTAGAACAGGACTAGGCTCCCTTGGGCAATGCCTGCTTCTTAGGTAAGCAGGATGGATCTGCCTGCAAGCAGATGTTCCCTGCCATTGATAAATAAAGCAGAAGGTACCCACTGTGCAGAGCCACTGAATTCAACATAACCCAGAGCTTATCCCATCCATTGTGTCCAGAACAGCTTGCCGGGAGCTACTCCATTTGTAAAATGACTGTCAAGGTGGGATGTGCTACCATTTATCTATACAAGCAGACTAAGTCAGCAGGTGCTGGGCACAGCAGATTGTCAAACTGCAACAATGAGGCAGATAACACATAAGGAGGCTGAAATAGGGCATATCCACCTGATGATTACTTGCATGTACTTCTCACGACCTCTGCTAGTAGACTGATAGGCAGGACTCAGCTCAGCTGGATTCTCCCGGCTATCAGTGACACTTTGACACTGTATAACCTCTGCTGCCCCATTTCTATGATCAAATTTCGTTCTGTTTTGTTTTTTCCTTTTAGGAGAAAAGCCATCTGCATTGACTCTTTCCATTGCTCTTTACTTTTCGATAATCAATAAGACATGTGATCTAAGATTTGGCTGATACGCATATTGATAATAAGATTAGAAAGGAACAAAGAACTTGCAGTTGTCATGGTTATGATCCAAATGAGACCTCAAGGACTCAGTGAAGTAATGCTGGGGAGACTTGTGTGGCTTATAAACTTGGTGATACTCAACAAATAAGTGTGACAGTGTGTGTTATTGTCACGGCTTGCTCAGAACACCCACGCACCCAGTTTCTAACCAAAAATGCTGTGTGTCATCTCATTACACACTTAGACCTATTGGTAGTATTTTCTCACATTGCACTACAGCTTCTATTTTGTAATTCATAGTGGACACAGTAAATCATTCAGAGACAAAGCCAGATCAGTTGTCTTCATGCAACAGATAAAATGTTGAGGTTTGAGAATGATGCTAACACAGTTAGTTAGTTCAACAACTTATTGATCCAGAGCTCGAGGCCAATGTTCCTATAACCATTGTCTATGAGTGAAGACAAGGGTACCCATTGCTACAGACTTCCCTGGTTCTTTTCTCAAACACTGACTCCCTTACACATGGGTGCTTCCTATTTCTCTGTTTCACCTGTGGTCACACTGGAACAGCCACATTCTGAGAAAGCAATATGGTTTTCATCATAACGTCCTCTAGCTGGTAATGGAGACCTTGGTTTCCTGATTTTAATTTACCAAGGTGCAGATTTAATCAATGCAGGGCTCAACATCCTCAACCACACTCAGCCTTCGCTCATAGCCTATCCCAGAGGACCTCCACTCTAACACACAGCTTCAGGGGGACCCTATATCTAATTTGAAATCCTTGCCTCTCCGGAAGGGAGGCTGGAAGATCAGTACATCCCCATATAGGAAAGATCAATGCTGGACCTGAGCTGCTCCCATCCCAGGAGCTCAGCATGTCTCTTTCCAACTCCTCAGCCCCTTCCCTGTTGGATCCCGTCAGCCTTTCTAGACTCAGGGAACACCATGGCTGCTCCAATCCCTCTACCCTTGGGCCCTGGCTGAGGAGACTTCAAGTCCAGTTGAGCTCAAGAGGTGGAAAAGTCACAATAGAAAGTCATAGTGCACCAACATGCCAGACCCCTTGCGTCCCCCTATCTCCCAGAAGACAATACTCCGTTTTACGAAATTCTATTCTACGAAACTTACTCAGAATGAGTTCTGACATGGTGAGAGTCCCCACAGGTGCAGAAATGGAGCTTGAATTGAGTGAGAATTACTCACAGGGAAGTAAAAACCCAGACTAACAATGGTCAGAACTCAGACTGCGGAGTCAGCTGTGCAAATCTGAATGCAGCTCTGTGTGCAGCCCAACCTTGGGGGAACTGAACAGGACCAGATGGACTGATGCAACTTTTCCTTAAGGGAAACAAGGATGTGGTTTCCAATTATTCCCAAGAAAACCAGAAGACAACGTAGACGCAGTCCCCAAGGCCAGATGCATGCCGGTGGGATACTCACTCAATAAGTCTAGAAAATGTGCTTATTTACAGACCCACTTCAACCTGAGGTTAATATTCCTACAACAATGGTAAGATGTCCCTATGCTTGGAGGCCCCATCTGGGGAGAGGACACAGTTGTAGAAATGGTAATGGGTCTAGAGGGACCAGGTACTCCTGAGGACCCACAGTTATTCGGTCACCTGAGATCCATTAATGCAGAATGACAGCCTCCAAAATAACAACGTCACTCTGTCTAGCCACTGCCTTCCTCACAGCTAGCTTGGGCCTCTGTCATTTAAAGGCCACTTACAAGGTGCTTGACATTCCAGGCTAGATCCCTGTCACCCAGGGCTGCAATGGATGACGGACCTCCTTTCCCTACTGGTACTCAGGTTTCATTTCCCCACTAGTCTGCTGAGCCTGGTGCAAAGACAAGGAGGTGTGGGAAACTGGGATGCAGTTCCCAGGGGTGTCCAAACAGCCACCTAGGTGCAGATACACCATCTTATCAGTCTTCCCTTTCTAGCGACCCTGATGACAGTGACTATCAGACTTGCTCCCTCCAACTCTCAATCCAGTGCTCAAGGACTGTCCCTATGAATGCTTCTTATCCCAGAATCAGACACTCTTATGAGCAAAGTGATTTGAATATGTTTTGTCCACTATCATTATTGTGGCCCAGAAATCTACCTCAACAGTAGCACAAAGTAAGAGCCTGTCTGTAGCACTTAACTGACACCCTAGAACTCTTCTCTATGAAACAAAAATGCTCATTTAACAACAGGGCATATGGAGGCTTGGTGGCATCAGGCTCCATACGCTGAGAGGTTTATGAGAACTCTGTCCAGTCATTGGGATGACCCTGCATGGGGAATAACCAGTCCCTGCTTCCCAGGAACAAGCAGCCTGGCGCTGGGCCCTCGGTTTGCCTCTGGCCAGCTGTGTACACTTGGTGCAAGACCTGAACTCTCAGCTTCCTCCTGGACTCAGGGGCCTCCGGTAAAATCAACCAACACTTACAAAGTTGCAATTACCTGGTCAGAGTCTTAGAAACTAATAAGCAAATGTGGGTAATGGTGAAACACAGTGAAAGGACACTTTTGCTAGGCTGTGAGATATACTGCAGGGGCTTACAAATGTTCCTAGGTGGTGATTAAGTAACCCCCATTCTAGGAATTCATCTACAGAAGGAGTCTGAAGTGCGAGAATGTTCCTTGTGGCATCTGCTATGATAATAGGAAGCTCTGAGTGTGATGTGCCTTTTAAATGGATCGGTAAAAGCAGAGAAAGGAAGCATGTACCATATCAAGGAAGGGAAAGTTAGCCAATGCTTTGAGGTGAAAATTTCAAACTCCACACCATCCTCACTGTGGGGTTACTGCAAAAGATGGAGGCATGCTCACAAAAGGAAGTCACTATCAGATTAAAATGAGGAGAGACTGTTCTTCCTGCAGCTTTCCTTTATAAAAATAAGTCTCAATAACTGCAAAGCCAATAATTTTTTTAATTGTAAAAACAATGCGAAAATGATCGTAGATAAAAAAGTTCATGTTTAATCCACACAAAGCTTCAAACACCAGTCACTAAAAAGCGAGGCATGGGGCATATCCATCATGCCAATTTTCAGGTGGAGCATGAGGCAGAAAGATTGTCCAAAGCTTGAGGACCACCCGGGATACATATAAAGTTCCAGGACAGGCAGAGCTACAAAAAGCAAGAAAGCCTGCCTCACAGAAACAAGTAACGAAAAAGTACATTATCAAATAAATAGCAACGACTTAATAGATATTAATCACAAAACAACATAATCTGTACAGAAAATCAAATGGCCAAAGGATGCTCTTCCCAATGACCAAATGAGGAAAACTCCAAATGCCTGACAAACCTTTCTGTTGATGAGGGTATAAGTCCTTGGAACACCCCCACAAAGCGTGGTTCAAAATAACACAGTCTATCAACCTGGAAGTGTGGCAATATATACCCAAATTTTACCCTGCCTGACTGACCCACTAATCTTATTTCTCAGCGCTGGGCAGAAGTAAGCCAGTCAGTGTGGCCCTGCTTGTAATGCAAGAGACTGGAAACAACGCAAGAAGAAGGTTCATGACGTGAACCATAGCTTCCACCTTGAAAAGCTGAAAGCGCATGAGTGACAAGAGCTAAAGAGCACATTACGTGAAAACTGCCAGCTGCGCTGGGATGCACCGCATATGCTGCATTTGCAGGTGAATCAGATCAATGCCGATGCACTACTGAAGGTATTACGTAAAGGAGTGGGGAGAGCTGGGCCAGACAAAGAATGGTCACATGAAGACGTCAGCAAGATTCCCAACAGAGACCTTTTATTTAGGCATTTCTGTATTTATGTGAGCTAATGCATGTTTACACATGTACACACGTACGTTCTTGCTCTCTCTCTCTCTCTCTCTCTCTCTCTCTGTATGTGTGTGGGGGGTATAGAAGTCAACTTGGGGTATCTTTTCTCAGGTACTATCCACCTTTTATTTTGAGACAGGGTTTCTCATGCAGGACTCACCAATTCAGCTAGGCTAGACTGGTCACTGGTCAGGAACCTCCTGACTCCTCATCTATAGCACCAGAATTCCAGGCACAGCACACGCTCCTATGCCCAGCCTTTTGCATGGGCACTGGGATTTGAACTCATATCCTCATGCTGGCACAGCAAGGAATTTACCGACTGAATTCTCTCTCCTGCCAGGATTCTTAATATACACCTTTAAGGACGTTTAACTAGGAACTTCGTAGATACCATAAATTACAAAGATTTTAAATAAAATAACTACTGTGACTGTTATAGTAATTCAGGATATTATGTAATACCTTCAGTCTATCACTTTTCTTAATTCAACCCAAGGATGGTGACCACACATTCGGTATGTCTGTCTCCTCTGGGAATTTAGGAGACATCATCTGGCATTACAAAAATCACAAGTTCCAGCTGACACAGTCATACATGTTTCTAAGCTAACTCAGCATTCCAGCAGCGCCTGTATGTGTCTGCTCTCCTGTGTGTCTCTTCCTAATCTAAAATCTGAAACTTACTCTATTGTCAAGAGGAACAATGACTTTGACTCACCCCCATCAGAGCTAAGAAGTGACTCAAGCAAGCGTCTCTCATCTCTAAGTCAAACCTCCAGACTGTCAGCCTTTGAAAGGGAGCTTAATTCTTCCACAGAAGAAAGAAAAGCAACATAAATTCTAATAAGAAGTAAGAAATAACTTGGTGTCAGATGGCTTCCTCAATTATTCTTCAGCTCTATTTTTAAAATAAGGTCTTTATTTATTCTTTGAGAATTCCATACATACATTTTGATTATGTCTCTCTAACCACCAAATTTCACATTCTCTCAAATTCTCTCTCTCTCTCTTTCTCTCTCTCTCTCTCTGACACACACACACACACACACACACACACACACACACACACACACACACACAAATATAAAAAACAAAATAAAACCATGGAGACCAGTTTGTGCTGACTGACTACTGGCTATGAGGCCTGCCCTAGAATGTGGAATACAGCCAGTGTCACTCCACTAAACAACAAACAAACAAAAGCAATCAAATGGCAACTGCTTCTTGGCTGGGGGTGGGGCTCTGTGCCCACTTCCCCTCCTCCTTGCTGGGCTCATCTGGCTTGAGCTTAAGCAGACCTTGTGCTGCCAGTATCATGAGTTCATGCATGCCATCTGTCTTGTCGTGTCCCAAAGACACTGTTTCCTTGGAGCCATCTGGTTTCTTGCTCTTATAATCTTTCTGCCTCCTGTTCAGCACAGATTCCTGAGCCTTAAGGGGAGGGATGTTACATAGGCATCCCATTTGCATTCCAAAATCCCCTGTTCTCTACATGTTGACCACTTGTGGGTTTCTTTGTTAATTACCATCTACTGCAAGAAGAACCTTCTCTGATGAGGGCTGAGTGGTACACTAAAGTTCTCGTTTAGACACCAAGCAGAACCAGGTCAGAGTGGTTAGTGGGGTCTCCAACTTATTTCTTGAAACAGGGTCTTTGACTGAATTTGGAACTAACGAACTCATCTAGACTGGCTGGCTAGGAAACCTCAAAGACCCTGTGGTGTCTACCTCCCCGACACTGACACTGCTGTTCTGGTCATGCATCACTTCATGGGAATGTGTGGTGCTATTGATTAAACCTAAGGCCCTCATATTACAGGCTTTGCCTTTCCGCACCATTCCCAATCCTATTTTCCACTTTAAATTTTGAGACATCTCAGGAAGTTGCCTGGGTTGGCCTTGAAACCCACTCTGCAACCCAAGCTGGCCTAGAGGTTGCCATCCCCCTGCTTCAGCCTCTCCAGTAGCTGGAATTACAGTCCTGAGACACAGGCCTAGTTTGTGAACCTACTTGAAAGCAGGAAATTGAGACAGAATAATGAAGTGATGGGTGATGAGGAGCCTGGTAACAGTCACAGCATCCTAAGTCATTGATACTGGACCTCTGTCTTGATCAGTGCACTCTGGGAAGTTATTGTGTGTGTGTGTGTGTGTGTGTGTGTGTGTGTGTACGTGTGTGACTTCCACTGTCATGACTCAGCCATTCTCTGCTTCACAATTTAAGGACCCTGCTCAGTTGGCCAGTCTTCCTCTAGAATCCTATACTGTTCAACACTCAAGAGGTGTAAGTCCAAATTTGGATGGAACTGGACCTCATTTTGTTCTGACATCCACATTTTTACTTTGACTGGTGAGTACCCTGCTATGGTGAGGCTTAAAAGGCCACCAGTCGGCAGACTATCTATAATGAACCACACAGTCAATAATTCCGGCTCTGTGGATCACTAAATCCTGAGGACCACTAAACCCTGATGCTCAGGCATAAAAGCAGGCAGAGATAATGTGTAACCCAAGGCCTGGCTGGGATCCAAGGGCACTTATTTATAAAGGCAGGCGAGTGGCCAGACTCAGCCCACGTACCATATGCTGACTCATGGCATGAAGATTGGTGATTCTCAAACCATGATGAAAAGTCATGTCCGACCCAAGCCTTTCCCTTCTGTGTGTACTTTTACATGTCATGACACCAAGTTTCTGAAATTAGGTTTTGATTCCAAATCTATAAACCAGGAATAAAGACATGGCACAGCCTAATTCTCACCCTTCTGCCCACCTGCATCACTGGACTCTGCGTTATCACCTGGCCTAACACACCCCACCCTCCCTGTAGCTGTCACAGGAAAGGATAAGCCTGCTCTCCAGCCACCCTAGGGAAGTCTTTCATGTGTAGGTTTAACAGGAATAAATAGCGTGAGGGGTAGAAAGTGAGGAAGGCTTGTGAAACCAATCCAAGCTGTTTGGGTTTAAAGCCTTGGTGATTTGAGATAAGAGCGTTAAGACTCCAAGGAGCCTAAGACTCCACCTTAGCCTGATGCTGTATTGGGAAGTGTGCAGCCTCCCCTAGGACAGGCCAACTGGAGGGAGTCTCAGCTCAGCAAACGATCAGGAGCATCAAAGTAACCTGCGCTGAGCACAGCTCACCTACTACGGTTCCATTAAGCCCACACGTCCTCCATCCATCCCCTGTGATACTTCAGCTCCACTGTCTGCAGGTCAGATGTAAAGGTTTTAAAGTCCCACAAGGAGTCATGAAATGAGTCAGTCTCAAAGTCTAGTCTGAAGCACAGACAAGTTGGCTGTGAATTCAACTTTAAGCCCCCAACATGCCACAGCTCTTGGGCCTCTTGGATGCTGCTGATATTCTGACTGTCACACTACCATTGGGGAAGAATTTTGTCTTAACTAACAGCTGCCCATTCAACATTTTTCCTGCAAAGAATGCTTTCCCAGATACCCACATCTGCAGGAAGGTTCTGCTGGGAGGCTGAGCCTGGGTGCAACTACAAAACTCAAGCCAGTCCTGACAGCACTTCTGGTGCTCTTACCAGCAAGGGACACAGGTGGCAGCCATGGTCCCAAGAAACAAGCACAATGAACACCTACCTTCAATGATTGGTCCACATTCTGAAAGCTAGGAAGGGAAGGAGCAGAGAAAACTAGGGCCTGCCAAGAGAACTCCTCAATCCTGTATTCTAGCCCCAGGAAGCAAGAATCCGCTAAAGTACACCTGTGGCTGTGTTCCCTCAGCCTTACCTACATGAAACGTCATACACACTAAAGCGGAAGATTATATTAGCAACAACACAAGCCTTGCGAAGTATGAGGGTGGGTAGAGCTGAGAACAGGAAATTATGTAACTTCACTTTCATTTCCCAGCAACAAAGGAAGGTTAGCTGCCCAGGTCTGACAGGTAAACCAAGTGCTTTGGCATTTGCTATGTCACTCAGCTTGATATGCACCCATAGAGCTGAGGGAGCCTGCCCACGGTCCCAGCTCAAAGTGAGGAGGCGGCAGAGAAGTTAGGCTCCCATCAAGACAAGAATTGACCTCACTCTTGGCTTTTGCTGAGGCTTCAAGAGGGGTGGAAAGGTTCAGGGGTCACCAGCTGGATTTGTAATCACTTGCATAAGGCTGTAAACCTGATAAGAGCCCGAAGGAGGAAGCAAGTCACCTCGAGGCCATGTAGAAATAAAGGACTCCTTCCCTAAGCCTCTCTGCTTATAAATCAACCTGCAACGCCTGTGCTTTGCAAACCAGCAAGGAAAAAAACATCAGGCAAGGTATCAGAACAATGAGAAATGAGGCAGAGCTGGAATGTGGAGGGTTCAGCACAATGTCTCGTCAGCAATGACAGGCAACCAGGGTCTCAGGGATCTGCTAAGAGTAAGACAGTTCTCTGATGAGCAGATCTTTCCTTTCTTCTTTTTGTGTTTTCTGAGACAGGCTCTTGTTTGCCCAGAATCTCCTTGAATGTCTGATCCTTCTGCATCTACTTCCTGAGTTGTGGGAGTACATCTGTGCATCCATCACACCTGGCTGATGCACAGTGCTGAGGATGGAACCCAAGGTTTCATGCATGATAGGCAAGCACCCTAACAACTGGGCCAGCACATCCCCAACACAAGGCAAAGGCTTTCCTGGACCTTCCTCCTTTCACAACTGTTGTCCTTAATCCAGTGGTACTTAGCAGCTGGCTAATGGCCTAGTGGGTAGCTTCAGACTCCAGCAGATTGTCTTTACTGAGTAGGCACCGGATGACCCGGAAATTGGACTTCTATCTCCTTATGTGTTTCTGCCATTGACTCTGTGCAAAGGAGTCCTCAACTGTCAGCAGCTTCACAAGAAACTCTCTAGGTCTGACTTACACTTCGTTTTTGGCATCAAGCAAACTCATATTACCCCACTTCTCTCCCTTTCTGTGGGCCTGGGATGATCAACACAGCACTTACCATCGCCACTAGAATGGCTGCTCACAGAGTCCCAACCCATGACATTCCCCACCACCTATGACCAGGCCCCAAGTGCCAAAGACAACAGTCAGTCTCAAGAAACCAGACAGCTGGAGCAATAGCAAATTAGGCAAGGGTTCACAGGCTTAGACATGGGAGGGAGCTAGGGCAAGTCCACATTCTGTATTACTGTCTGACTTCCTGGTGAATGGCTCAGTCCAGCTGGTGAGTCCAGCCAATGATAGAGTCTGCAGCAAAGAACAAGGCAAAAGGACAGTGGGACATTTTGAGTAGACATCAAAATGCCAGATAGGGGCTGGAGAGAGGGCTCAGTGGTAAGAGGACTTGCTGCTACTACAAAGGACCCTGGTTCAATTCCCAGCACCCACATGTCAGCTCACAAACATCTCTAACTCAGGTTCCAGGAAGTCATATTCTCTCTTCTGGCAGAAGCCAAGCATGTGCATGGTGTACATGTATACATGCAGGCAAAATAGTCAAACACACATTTAAAATAAAGAGTTAGATAAAAGGGGAGCAAGTGGTTTTTCTGTGTTTACCAGAAATCATGGGAAGCCATATTTCATATTAAGAGAAGTAAAGAAAAAAAATATGGCTCCTCAAATGTTTGGACATGTATGGTCGAGTCAGGAGTGACCCTGGTTTTCAGAATTCACATGCCCAGAGCCTTTAATTGTTCTTATGAATGATTTTGTGGAGCTGAGTGGTAGAGTGCTTGCCTAGAATGCTGAAGGTCTAAACACAATCCTCACTACTAAAAAGAATTGATTTAAAGAAAGCTTGCTATTAATATTCTGTTGTATATGAGCACATCTTATCTTAAGGATTGTGTGTGTGTATGTGTGTGTGTGTGTGTGTGTTGTATGTGTGCATGAATGTACACATACATGTGTATACATGTGCAGGTGACCAACTCTTCACATCAAAGTCAACACTGAGTGCTTTGCTTGACTGATTTTCATCTTTTTATCCTTTGAGACACATATTGGTCTAGGATGAATGACTGATGAGTTTCATGGATTTGTCTATCTCCCCAACCTTTGCTTGACATTTAAAAAAAAAGTCCTTTCGCATGTACTGATTTATTTGTACATATGTGTATAGAAGCACATAGATACCATGGTCCCTGTTTTGTTGCTGTTTGTGTGGGTTCTAGGAGCTCAATTTGGATCCTTTTGAATGTGGGACACTTTACCCAGAAAGCCATCTCCCTGCCTTTTAGTGTTTCATCATAAAAAAACATCACGGCTGAGGCAGGAGGAAGCCAAGGCTGGTAAAAGATTTCTTTGTGTCCCCAGATAATGGTAATTTTTGTCTGTGTGTTAACTCATCTGCAGATTCAGAGCAGTATACAGGAAATGGGCAAGGCTTCTTAAATGTCAGACATACCTCAGTAGAGTGATTTTTGAAATCTAGGGGAAGAAAAAATTTTGTGTACTAAATTCCGTGTAGATTGTAACTTTCCAGCAATACACTGGGATTCCAAACTCTGAGCACAGCAAAGGGCAGCCAGCAGAGAGTACTTTATGGCCTAGGTAATTACCCATAGGTAAAACACCGGTTGTGCCACTGATTCAAAGAAGACATTAGCCACAGGATCCCGAAGCTGAAGCACGGCTAACTTCTAGGTATGGGTCTCCACTGCAGCCTAGTATGCTCTCTGCAGACTTCATAAAATCCCTGCCCTCTCTGGTCCCTGGTCCATACAATGATGAAAATGGTATTTGCTTACCTTTGTCTCTTACAGCTGCTGGAATCAATTATCACAGACAGGCTTAAACATAACAGAAATGAGTTGTCCCACAGCTCTGGACCCTAGAGCCAAAGGGACGGCATCTGCAAGTTGGCTCCTAAACACCATAAGGAAATGTGGCAATCTTCTGGGCCTCTTTCACATCTTCCTCCCTACTTATGTCTCTGCCTCCACATTTCTCCTTCTTGTAAGAACCTGATTCCAACTGAGTTGAAGCACAGACCGTACAGTAAGTGACCTTCAACCTCAAAACCCCTGCACAAGACTCGCCTGCCAAATAAGCCCACATTCCAGGGCACTGAGCCCAGGGAAGGACTGCAGGATGAATCCTGAAGTGTAGGGAAAAGGCAATTTATCTTCACCAGCATAAAACCCCCAGTGAGGATCAGCATGTTAGCAGATGCAGCCAATAAGACTGGGCTCAATCAACTGGACACCATCATGGTAGTCCTCACTCCCATCTCATCACTATCACTCTGGGGGCTTTATCCCTGAGGATAATCATCTCCTAAGGTAGCAATGGGTTGTTGTGCTTCGAGGTAACAATCACTGAGTGTGCTTGAGTCCAGGTGCTGGTCTCATCAAGTGATCTCCTGATGTGACCATAGCATCACTGACCTTGGGCCTCACTGACCATGAGCATCACTCAGGCTTCTTCAGCCCACCAGGGCCACTGCAGACATTAGGATACACAAAGGACACTGTGAAAACTAGGTGAACACTGTCACCCCTCTGAGGACGATCCTCAGACATGCTGTTGGCTGCTGCATCAGACTCAGAGTGTCTATCTACTATGTCCCACAGAAGGATTCATTTGCATTGCCGAACATTGTGGCTAAATTAATTTGTAAAAACAAATAGTTAAATGTACAGGTAATTCCAGCTGCTATTTTAGAGAACTAGAGAGAATGAATGTTTTGTTGGGTGTGTTGCCTTCCTTGCTCAGGGCAGACTGACCTCCTCTGGTAGGATCCTAAGAGCTCAGTCTTCAGTGCCAGGCATCTGTCTCACAGGCTCGGCCTCATTACTGCCACAGCCACAAGAGCTCATTCAATTCCAGGAGTCTCTTCTGTGTTCTCAGAATAAATCACTGGCTTGCCCCAGCTGGGAAGCAAGGACTAATTGGCAGAGCTGACTATACCAGCCAGGAGTCCATGCTGCGGTTCCTGCTGATCCATTTGCTGAGCTCTGTGTGCTGACTGGCCTCTCTTGCACCCAACAGTACCCCCAAAAGGACTCTCCTGTTCTGACTCTTAAATAACCTCATATAGTACTCTCTTTTAGGATTTTTAGTGCAATTAAAGAAAACCAAAAGGTTCCAGAACAAGCTCACCCAACCTTCTCAAGGGTGGTCCACCCTGGAGGAGGAAAGGAAACTATTGTCCAGCAGAGCCAAGAGATGCATCCAGCTATGGCCTTGACTGTCCTTGGACAGCATCACCTTGAGAAGTTACATTCTGTCTTCATCTATAATCTCATTTTTCTCCAGCCTTGCTACAATACCATTGGGTCAGCCACTGTACAGGAGTGTGCAGTTTAAAATGATTCCACCCGAACCCCCACAACAAACATCCTTGAAAAGACAACCATTTCCCTCTACTCTAGGGGTATGGACAATTTACAGAACACACAGACCCATTTCTGGAAAACCTCTGTGTTTCTTGAAACGTGAACAGAAGTCTAACCCCCTACCAAGCAAATTTAGTCCTTTGAGTTTAAAGGGACACCCACATTCTTTAATTCTTTAGTTCTTTAATCAATTTGCCCAAAAATCTCTGGGCAGAGTCATTTCACACTTACGAACAAAGAAATCTGCAGAGGGTGCTGAGTTGGCCTTCTCCCCAAAGCCCACAATGCTTCAAGTGTAGGCTCATGATACTGGGAAGTGTTTCCCACAGAATCCAGTCACAGACATGGAAGAAGTGAAGCACACAAAGAAAGACAACCAGTGAAGGGGCTATCTTCTGAGGGATCTGCAATGGCTACTGGATGCTTAACCCCAGGGGAATCTGAGATGCCAACTCACAGTCACTCCTTTTAGGTGGCAAGGAACTGGTGGTGTCCTGCACACTTTACCACCAACAGCTGAGGGATGCTCTAGGTTGGAGCCTGGGATATTGATCTTTCTGCCATCCAGGGACAGCACAGGCTCCTTGGAGATACTTCTCATAAGCAAATGCCAGTCCTAACAGTGGACTACCAAAAACCGAGGGTAATGGCTGGCAAGAATGGTGTGCTGGCATTCCCACAGGTCATATGGAGCTACCCCCTTCACTTCTTCCTCCTTCTGCACTGGGTGCTGTAGGGAGCCCCAGGAATGTTTCCGGAGGTAGGCAATAAAAAAGCCTTCATGATTTGAATGTGCAGTGTCCCTCACAGGCTCATGTGCTTGAACACCTGGTCTTCAGTTGCTGACATTGTTTGGATCCCTTGGAGAATCTGGAGTCGTCACTTTGTTAGAGGAAGTGGTTTAGTGGGGTTTTACAGTCAACGCCACACCTTGTTCTCTTTCTGTTTTCTGACTATTGATGAAATGAGACCAACTGTCCTTCTGCTGCCACTCTTTCTCTGCCACGAGGAGCTGTATTGCCCTGGAACTCTGAGCTGGAATAATCCCATTCTCCCTTAAATTATTTTTATCTGGTTATTTTATAAGAGCAACAGAAAAGTAACTACAATAGGAGCTGTGTGTCTGGGTGAAGAACCATGTTTCCTTTAACATTCTCAAAGACGGTGTGGGTGCTTTGAATGAGAACCCACAGGGTCTTATGCTCAAATGCTTACTCCCCAGTTAGTGGAACTGTTTGGAAAGGATTAGTAGGTGTGGTCTTGTTGGGGGACGGTGAAGTTTCACGCCAGGCCCAATCTTTCTGTCTCCTGCCTACGGTTCAGGATGTAAACTCTAAGCTACTGCTCTAGCACCATGCACTCCTGCCTGCCTAACTGACAGAGGACTGACTGGCCACATCTCATTCCCTGCCATGATATTAATGGACTAACCCTCTGAAACTATAAGCAACCCTCTAATCAAATGCTTTCTTTAATAAGCTGTTTTGGTTGTGGTATTTCATCGCAGCAATCAAACAGTAACCAGGACAGGTAGATTGCAGTAATTTGTCAGATGAACTAGACTTTCATGGGCGGAAGCCTGATGCTTTTCCCACCTTCCTGGCAGTCACCTCAAACAACATCCTGTGCACCTGCCCTGCCACCCACTTCCTGTCAACTCTATGCACAACCAGTTGCCCAGTAATATTCTGAGTGACTCAGTCAAGTCTTGAAGCTCCTCAGAAAGTATGTATCCCCCATCTTCTCACACTGTACTTCAGAACCACTAGAGTGGAGGCTGCCATGGAAAGGCAGTGAGTTCCAGTAGCTTGCAATTAAAATTTTGTTGTCTGCACTGGCTGCTTTGCACACACCGGTGATTGCTGTTTGACCACTAGTAATTTACCATTCACCTCAATCAGACCTCACCACACAGCCACCTCAGGTTCAAGGAAAACAGGGAAGTCAGGCTGTGACAACTACAGATGGTCAGGTCTTTACAAAGTCAATTATCCCTTAATCCTAGTGTGTGCATGTGTGTGTAGGAGATATGTAACATTAAAAATAGCTCCAATTTTAAAACTACTGCCTAATATTGTCATGTATACTCACATGACCATTTTATACCACCACCTTCTCTTACTCCTAAGTAGAGAAATCAATTTTTCTGTGGAAGGCCAGAACCAGAAAAGGGGTTCTTCAAATATCTCAGATGCAGAAACCTTGATGTTAGGAAGCAAGCTTGTACAACTCTCTCCTGGCCTTCTGCCTTCTCATCCCTTCATCTTTTTCCTTCCTCTGTCTCTTCCTTCTTTTCATACATATGTGTGTGATTTTCATGCACATATGTATGCATATTCACATGTGTTTGAGTATATTCACACATACACATGGATATGTGTGGGCATGAATGGGAAAGTCCCAAGTTAATGACCAATATTTTCCTCAATAGATCACCACTTCATTCATATAGGCAGGGTCCATCCCTGAAGCCAGAACGCACTCACGCCAGCTCATCTCACTAGCCAGCTTGCCCCAGGAATCCCCCTTCTCTGCCTCCACAATGCAGGGATTACAGGCCACCACCACACCTGAATGGCTCTTCCACGTCCCTGAGATCTGAAATCCAGTCCTCAAGCTTGTGTGGCAAGCACCTTCTGCACTGAGTCACCTCCTCGTTCCCTTCTGTATTTTCAAAGCATCATTACCTTCACCTCCCCCTCCTCAGTGACCAATACATTCACAGGCTCCCACAGGCTCAACAACACATGGATGCTCCCACGGATCAGGAGGCCTTCAAGTTATAGCCGACTCACCTTCCCCAAATGACAGAGCCAGCCTTGTGTCCACATCCACACAATTGCCTAGGTAATCGGCAAAAGAGGGGGCAAACAGCTAACATCCTACTGGCTGCACAAAAAGGGCTATGCATGTCACCGGTTACATTAGTTAACCGGTACCACACCCTAGTGGGATACGCTCAATAGTTTACACAAAAGTTTAGGTCTATTTAGTAAACAATGTTGACATTTTTCTCTGAGTTGAGGATGTAGTTCAATGGATGAGAATACTTGCCCAGAAAGCACTAAGCTCTGGGTTTAATCCCCAGCATGTATGCAATTATATATGGTATATCATACCTGCTGATAACCCCAGTACTGAGGAATCCACAGCATGGATTTGAAGGTTACCCCTGGATATATAGTGATATTTCCAACTGAGTCCAGTTGAGACCAGACACAGTAAAAGATTCTGCATTTCCATCATTCCCCACCCTGCCTAAGGATTCCCAGAAGGGAGAGAGGATGCTAGATGATCTCATCAGGATGGTGTCACTGCTTATGGTGGCCTTCAGGCAGCAGGAGGGCTTCATTATGTGAGTGCAAAAGACTTTTCCAGGCAGATGGAGCAGAAAGCCCCACAGTGAGAGAACATACCAAGCCCTGTTTCCGGGAAAAACATCCACTGCACAGCAGACCTAACTCTCTTAATGTCATCAGTTGTAAACATGAAAATATGAATTACATCTTTATTGCACCCTGCAAATTCTCTCCAAACATGTTCAAGCATCCAAAGGCTGGCTCTGTACTTCATCTCTCTGGACCCCAAGAGATCCCCTCACTCTCATTCAAAGAACAGCAGATACTCAGCAAGGGTCTGAGAATGCAACAGCCCCAAATCCAAGTTCCAAGACGATTCAAACTCAGGGCCCATGACCTCTGCCCTCAGACAAATTTAGACTTTTCTGGCCACGTTAGGGCCACCTGTGACCTTTATCACCATTCACATCTGGGTATAATGGAAGAAAAAAAAACCCATAAACTGAGCAGAAACCAAATATCTGTGAAGCAACAGTCCTCCCTATGATGCAAGAGAAGGCAATGAGATCCTGTGAGCTTGTCTAATGTCAGCCTCAGGAAAAGAAAGCATTTGTTAATTTCTTTCTCAGTTGCAAAAGCATCACACACTGTTTTCAAAAGAAATTACTAGAAAAGACACACAGAAAACAAACCATAAATCCACACTCCAGGAGACAGCCAAACAATCTAATCTTACTCTAAACATTAAGTAAAGTGCTCCAGTGAAAGCATAGAAGCATGAACACATGACTGTAGATAAATGTGCCCCCAAACAAGTTAAGTTGGCATTACACCAACCAGTGATATCACTGACAATTTCAGAGTCAAGAGCAGACCACCATGTGCTTCAGTTCTCCCTTCTAACGTCAAGCTAAAGGAAGAAAACAGGCCATTTGGAAAAGGGGGGCATTGCCAAATACAAAGAGCTGGTATCTCTGAAAAGAGACACATTCTCATTTGCTTTCTATTGCTATAGAATGTTACAACCAAAAGCAACTTGGAGAGGAAAGGGTTCATTTCATCTTACAGGTTATAGTCCAATGAGGGAACTCAAAGCAGAAGCTTGAACAACAACAACAACAAACTTACCAGTTTGTTTCCAGGCTCACATTCAGCTACCTTTCTTATACAGGCTAGGCAATCAAGAAAATGCCTCTCACATGCCCATAAGCCAATCTGATGAAGACTTTCTTCACTTGAGGTTCCTAGTTGAGGTATGTCAAGTTGACATGCAAGATTATCCATCACAGGGCAAGAGTTCTCACACTGGGACTCATCTTAGCCACAGACCATTCAGGATTAGAAGGGCCTGGAGTAGGTTAACTGTCATGACTTCTTCCTTTATAGGTGAGGAGACTAAGGGCCAGTAAGTTGAAATAAATGCCTAACCAGGCATAGAGTGAGCAGTGACCCTTCTAACTCCCACCAACCAATTTTTCTAAACCTTGGCTTTCTCCTTCAGTTACCATGAGAGACCATGGGGCTGGAGAGATAGCTTGGTGGTTAGAATGTTTGTGTAATATATACGCAACCATGGGCTCAGTGCCCTGCATTCCATATAAACTCAGGTCTAGAAGTGCACCACTGTACACCCAACACTTAGGAGTTTTAGGCTGAAGGATCAGAAGTTCAGAGTCATTCTTAGCTACACAGTGGGTTTAAGGCCAGTGTGGACTACAGAAAGACCCTGTCTCAAAAAAAACAAAAAAAAAGTTTTGCATGCTGCGTCTTAATTTTGCTCATTGCACTTGCAGCCCTCAGGATGTCCCTGGGTAAGGTTGCCCAATGAACAAAGATGGTTCCTTCCAAAGTGCCAGCAACAAACCTCAGTGAGGCTGACTTTTAGAAACCAAGACTGGAAGGTCAATTCTGAGTGGATCTGGAGACCTCAGAGGGTTTGGCTCAGCTGCACAGATTCCACTGCAAAGCCACGGATAGCTTCCGAGGCTTCTCGGGGGGGGGGGGGGGGAGGAGACAAGAGGACTTAAAAGTATCTTTGAGCAAATAGCAAAGTGGAGTTTACTCTTCTTCCTCCTATGTTGCCATTGATTTTCCCAATGCTTCCATGGCCACAGCACACACTTCCAGAGAGGAGGGCCAGGTTGCACAGCTCTCAGGAAAACTCTTTCTTAGGCTTTCAGAACATGAGAAGTGAGACGGTCCCAGAAAGCCAAGAGTCACGGAGACAACAACACAGACAGCAATGATTTCCATGAGGACAGGGCAAGTACATGCAGCATCCAGAGACCAGACAACCTCCAAGTGCTAGTTAAATTCTGGGGAGCCCACAGGACTTGGAGACCCCACCTATTTTGTTCTGTTTTCATCAATGCTCTACCTGCATGTACTTCAAAGTGAGCCACGATCCTTGGTTTCCTAACTCTCCACAAGTGTGAGGAGATGCCCTCTTCCCTTCTCTGTCCACCTCTCGCCCTCTGCTTCTGGCCTCCCACAGAGATTGTGCTAGAAAGCCAGCTACAAAGTCCTAAGGATTCCCACCATCAGACCTGCTTGGAGTTGCAGATCTGCTGAGATATTTCTGAGGTGCCATGTGGCCCTCCTCGACCCTTACCGGGAGGGGGGATGCATTCCTGTTGTGTCAGCAAGATGCTCTCGGCTTCAAGGGTGGTAATAGGGATCAGAGAGAAATGCTCTGTGCAATGACCTAGAACATACCCTAAGCACAGGAATATCAAAAGTGTAATTCGGGAGCTGCTGCTTGGTGGAGTGCAGTTCTTGGACTATGTCCAGGGTGATGACTGCTCTTGACCTTGCCCTTTGCACAGCACATCACTCATGGCACATGGCACATGAGTTGCTAAACCTGGGTCCTGACTTGGTCTTCCCCCTCATCCCTCCTTTTCAAGTTGCTGAGGAAACCCCTATCCTTCAGTGTTAGCGTGTACCTTTTATAAAGCAAGCAGTAAATTCAGAGGCAGATTCTGCATTGAATTAGCCCAGGGAAAATGGACAGAGCAGGAGAAAAAAACACATCTACTGGAGGATATCAAGCCCCTCCGTGAAGCAGGCAAGAGAAAGTAAGTGGGGTCAAATGAGCCCAGGCAGACCTGAGCTTAAGCTAGACCAGTGCATCAGAGCAAGGTTCCTCTGCCAAATGATGGAGATCAGTACAATTAAAAAAAGGATGGCTATTGTGAGGACGAGGTTAGAAAATGTGTGTCAAATGCGCATATCAGACCACACACACACACACACACACAAAAAAAAAAAAAAAAATCCCATGGGAAAAAGAAAGTATAAATAGCTGGGCTCTAATCAGGAAAACTCAAAGGAAATGTCTCCCTACATTGCTAAGATACAACAGGGTCAGAAACATTGACTGTACCCTGTGGCTGCACGCCTGAACTCTAAACACAGTGAGTCCACTTATCATGAGCCAGGGTGACATGGGAAGGTAAAAAGGTCCCTGTATGTCCATGGGCTGCAGGCAAACACAGAGAGCAATCACATATACTCCAGCTCAAGCCCTCAAAATGTCCACCCAGCTAACTGTAGCACTGAGAACCAGAGGCCACCAGGGATGCTCTAGGAACTTGATCATGGTCACATGGACCCTCCCAAAATAGTGGACAGAAAACTATGATTTGGTGCACCAAACAAAACTAATGCATAGTGAAGTTCCAGCAGCTTCTCACTGTGATGCAGGAAAGCTCCTTCACGTCAGAGTGAGGTGGGAGAAACAGCCCAGGGCCAGGAACTCTATAGGGCAGTGGCTCTCAAACTGTGGGTTCTGACCCCTTTGGAAGTCGAATGACCCTTTCACAGGGGTTGCCTAGGACCATCAGAAAACACGGATATTTACATTACAATTCATAGCAGCAGCAAAATTACAGGTATGAATTAACAATGAAAATAAGCTAATGGTTACGGTCACAACATGAGGTATTATAGCGTCACAGCATTAGGAAGGTTGAGAAGCACTGCCTGAGGGAGTTCAATGTCTGAGGGTTGATAAAGATAAATGCTGACAGGGCTGAAGAGCTCTACGCCTGGATCTGAAACTTTCATTTGAGTACACTGCTTTATTGGATATATAACGTTTATCATTTGCTTACCAGACTGAGTGAGTACCATAGCAGAGACAGTGAGACCATGAGAAAGGCTTGTTGTGGTCTGTTGAATAATCCTGCTCCGTCTTAGCAGTCAACTGGATTAGATCGATTCTGTTTTCAGCACTCCACCAGTGTTTGCCAAGGGACGACAGCCCAGCCCAGCGGTGTTGAAAGAGCCTGCTCAAGCCAAGCAAAGTAATGTCAAGTCCCACCACTGAAGGCGAGACCATGTGTTCTGACTACATTGTGGCTAAAGAAGGCTTATGTTCCCATCTGTCACCTTCAGAGCAATGGTGATGACAGAAGCCCTCTAGGGATCCATGCATATCCCTGGAATCCTTTCCTGACTCCCCAACTCCAGTCTGGATACATCCAAGCTTAGAAGCCTCAGCTGTAACGCCAGAGGAAAAGCTGAGAATCCGACGTGGAGCTGGTGAAAACAGACAGATTGGTACCGGGCGGTGGGAGGGGAGTGCATGGTAGCCTGCAGAACCTACAAGAACCTACATGGTTCTAAGATTGGAAAGGGGGTGGGAGGGACTGAAGACATTTCTTGTACTTAAAATAGCAGCCTTTGCAAAAAATTTGGCCCTTGTGGTGTGCCTTTAGGTATTCTCCTAGTTGTCAGGGCACAATGAGAGCTAGAGCATCACTAAGTCCAAATGCTCCAAGAGATCGTTCTACCAGCCAAACCCAGATACACCATTCATAGGTGGCCTGAGTAAACTATGCAAAGCTGCTTAGAAATGGAGTCAGGATGGACAACACGGGATGTCCACTCCCCATACCATCACTCTGTGCAGACAGTTCTTTGGTCCAGACTCCACCAATGCCAATGCAACATTAAACTAGCCACTTGCCTGGTAAGCATATTCTTGCTGATAATGTTCTAAAACCAATTCCTACAATTCTTACAGACACCTGGGCAAAGGGAGGGCATATCTTGGATACAGCAGATTCCCGTGCACTGAAGGATGGACTGAAGTCTCTGGGAGATACTGGTAGGCTAGACGGGCAGAGGCTGAAGTTAGCTTTCTTAAGAGTTGTGGGTTCAATGTATCCCACACAGACTTGTGGGCTACTGAGCAGTGTTTTCAACCATAGGTATCTCAAGATGTTTGATATCTAAGAAGTCTGTGGGAACAGCAAGAGGGTTAGGGGGTAAAGGTTCTTGTTGCTGAGTCTGATCCCTGGTACCCATGTCAAGGTGTGAGGAAAGAACCAACTCTACAATGTTTTCTCTCTCTCTCTCTTCCCCTCAACACACACACCATCACCCCCACCACCATCAGTAACAACAAGTAATCTTTAAAAATTATGTGTATGAGTGTTCTACCTGCATACATGTGTGTGCACCATGTGCCTGGTGCCCACAAAGGCCAGAAGAGAGCATTTGACCTCCCGGAACTAGAGTTACAGATTATTATGAGCCACCATGTGGATGCTGAGAATTGAAGCCTGGTCATCTGCAAGAGCAGAAAGTGTTCTTAACTAACCACTGGGCAATCTCTCTGGTCCTGTAAAGTAGGGTTTTTGTTTGTTTGTTTGTTTGTTGTTTTGTTTTGTTTTTTAAAGGGAGAAGAAAGCTGGGTGGATTCAGAATCTCTGAGAATAGTCTAAAGTCAGGGATAGCTGGAAAGCACCCTGTGCTCTTGTGTGAATTTTCTGCGAGGCCATCAGATCAGGTGTGAAGGGAGCCCTCCACGCCTGTGCATCTTCAGAAGCATGGACAGTTATTCTCAGCTGGGAGCCAAGCAGCCCAGTGGATGACACGGTAACAGACAGAGCATCAAACAGACCAAGGGTCCTGTGAAACAAAAGGAATCTATGTCTAAGAGACTCTTAGACTTAAGACTCAGTTGCAAATCACACTCCCAAGGAAGTCTCCACAGCCTGAGGTACCTCAGTGGTGTTGCCTGTGGCCAGGCGGCTTCTCACAAGCTGCCATGGGATGTATACCCTGTCTCTAGTCTGGAATACAAAAACACATCCAACAGCGAATGAGACTAGTAAGGGAGAGAGTTTAAGGCCCTTCCTAGGGACACCTCTGACTCCCAAGGCCCTCCCAATTCCTGTCCTTCCATGTCATACCTCTTTTAGGTACAAACACAGCACTGGATATCAAGGATCCCTAGGTGGGAGACTGTCCTCAGGACTTTACCAGCAAATGGAATGATCTTTTTTCAGACCACATCATCTTTGGAAAAAGTAGAAATTAAAAGAAAAAAGAATTTGCCAGTGAGCATGTAGGACTCCTCAGTGGTCAGACACAGTCCCCTATGAATCAGACAACCCCTTAAATGTGGTCTGTGCTATTCTGGAACCCCCAATAAGCTCTTGAAAGGTTAAAAAGGATAGCCTTATTTTGAAAGGCCCCAGAGGGCCTTTGGCCATGTCAGATTTTTATAGCTTCGTTCAGGGTCAGGACATGTACGGATTTTTTATTCCCTCTGAATTTAACCAGTATTTAAGTATACCGATTATAGCTGGAAACACACATCTCTTTCCAGCATGTGGTTGAAGAGGTGGAGGGGAAAAACAGCTTTGGAAATTTACAGCCCAGAAATAGCATGTGGTCTGTCTGCTTGGGAAGAACCAACTCCTCTGTGACAAACAGCGAGAAGCCCAGCATCGACCAGCAAATAAAGACAGGCCAGACAGCCGGGACTTTTGTCCCCAGGCCCATTACTGGACATCAGGCAGGCTTCCCAAGTCTAGGACACACCAGAGGCCAGCACAGAGTCAGAATTGGAATAGTGACGATTAGCCAGGTTGCAAATAAGTGTAGGCCATTCAAGCAAAATGACTTGACAGAAGCCTGACTTAAAAGAAGTAGTAAGGAGTTAACAGCACTGGCTGCTCTTCCAGGACTGGGGTTCAGTTCTTAGCACCCAAAAGGTGGCTCATGACCATCTGTAACTCCAGTCCCAAGGAATTTGACACTCTTTTCTGACCTCAGGGGGCATCAGGCATGCACATAATGCACACACACACACGCACACACACACACACACACACACACACACACACATAACATTAATATATAAAATCTTCAAAGATGAATAGACTTCTTGGGGAAAATGAAGCAATAAAATTGAAAATGTACCAACCATTTCTTAATTGCAGGAAGGAGCCACTGTGCCTGGTTATGGAAAGGTACTCTGAGCATTAGAAGGTCTGGAAGGGCCCTTAGAGATCTTCTGGCTCAGCCAACAGCCAGCTCTATGAAATTTCTGGTGTCTAGTTCCTGCTCTGCTGACATAGGATCAAGAGTAAATCAAGCTTCTGAGGGTATTCTGAGATTGTCTTGGGAGCATCAGCTGGAAGGTCAGGGTGAACACAGGCAACAGGGGTTTGTTTCAAAACGGGGTCTGGGCAGAATGCCCAGCTTTAAGGCATGGGTTTAAGATAACCTGTGAGAAAGGATTGCTAAACTGCCTTGCCCAAAATAATATCTGGAAACCCATTCACAGAATGCTCCCTACCGTTTACTCTAAGCTGAACTGTCTGTGGTTCCGCGTTCAGACACATGTTAACGCACAGTAAGACATGCAGACAAAAAGAGACTTGGCTCTGTGCCATGGACACCTTGTAAATGTGCCTGGCAGCGAAACCTCCGTGTGTCACTGAGAAAACAAGAGAGAAACTGAAACGTGTGTATGCAGCATTTGCACTCCAAGTGCCTTCAGCGCTCTCCGCCTTCTTGTTGGAGGCAGGGTCTCTCACTGAGGCCAGAGCTTGCCAGTTCTGCTAGACTGGATTGCCAGTAAACCCCATGGATCTACCCATTTCTGTCCCTCCAACAGATTGCAAGGCACTCTAGGCTTTTGTGTAACATAGGTAAAACTCATGGCAACAAACTCAGACCTACCTGACAGCCTCTTACCGACTAAGCCATCTCCCTGGACAGATGGTTACTAATCTGAATACTGTTATGTTCCTTCTTCATGTGTTTTTGACATAGGCAGAAGCTCTGTCACAGGAGAGAAATCTGAACTGTTCAATTCAGGAGTGAATTGAACTGTTTTCGTTCAATTCAACTGAATTGATCAAAAATGCTTCTACCTTGGCTACTGGTCGTGCCTTCTACACAACAATGGTTGTGAGACATCTAACAGAGAAGGACTTCCACCTTCTTGAATGCTCTACACAACGTAGCCAGCTTTGAGCCAGGGGAATTCTTGAACATTCAGCAGCAACAAAGACAAAGCTGAGACGTCAGTTTCCCTCTAATGGTATAAGGACAAAGTGTCCAGACACAAAGTGAACTTCAAATGAAGCACGAAGGACCTAGAGGGCTGGCTCAGGGGTCAAGAGGACTTGCTGGTCTTGAAGAAGACCAGTATTGAGTTTCCACACACCGCCCATAGCAGTGTCTTCCCACGATGGATCACTAGGATCAACCAAACTGTCAAGAGCAGGTAATTCACATCATGTCAGAAGAATCTTCTAAGGAAATGTGTGTGTGTGTGTGTGTGTGTGTGTGTGTGTGTGATTAGCTGGGAGTTAAGAAAGCCACATTTCTCTTAAATCAGATAAAAGTAGTTTCAGAGAGAGGAAAAACCATAGGCCAAACTTTCTCATGAGTAAAGGAAGAAAAATCTAAAACAAAATATGAGCAAATAGGATCCAGATGTGTATGAGATGTGTATTTAAACATGTTTCTCCAAGGACAGCAAGAAAATTTGACATAACAATAAGCAACGTGTCAAGTAACACAGGAAAAAAAAATCATGATGGGAAATGGATCTGATCCCAACACATGGAAAGAAACCTCAACATGCATCTGTGATAGAAACAGAAGACAGAGCTCTGTAAAACAAACCGAAAGAGGAGGCGGGATTTCCTTACCCTAATGCATTGAATGCAGAGAGAAAAGTGAAAACAAATAGCCTTAATTAAAATCAGGCACAGGAAAGAGCACCTTCCCTGGCTCTCACTCCTCCCTTAACTACCACAGAAATTCCTCTACTCCAAACAGAAGAACGAAGAGGCGTAAGCTGTTCTTCATTATTCACAACTGTCTTTTATATATAGGGGAACCTTCAGACAAATTTTAAAAAATACTAAAGATTTGGTAAAGTGACTAGAGATGTAGGATCAGTGAAAAAAAGTCCAAGAATGGGTCTGACAGGCTGCCATTCCCAAAGTAAGGCAGCTGAGAATAAACTCGAAGGGAGAGGGTATGTTAGTCTTTAGTTGGGGTATGATAAAACACAGTGATCAAAAGCAACTTGTAAAGGAAAGGGTCTACTTCAGTTCCTGATTCTCAGATCACATGCCATCACCCAGGGAAGTCAGGGCAGGAACTCAAGGTGGGAGCCTGGAAGCAAGAGCTAATGCAGAGGCCATGGAGGAGTGCTGCTTACTGGCTGCCTCAATTTGCTTTCTTATAGCACCCAGGACCAACTACCCAGGGATGGCATCACCCCCGGAGATCTGAAACCTCCCACATCAATCCTTAAACAAGAAAATGCACTACAGGCTTGCCCACAGGCCAGTTTCATGCAGGCATTCTCAGTTGAGATTCCCTCTTCTCAAACGACTCTAGCTTGTGTCATGTCAACCTAATACTAGCCAGCACAGATGAGTAAAGCTCTTCTTTAAAAAAGCGCAAGAATGAAGAAAACAAAGCTGGTAAGAAGACCTAACGTCCCTATTTAAAACAAAGAAGAAAACAAAGCTGGTAAGATAGACCTAACGTCCCTATTTAAAAAAGTGCAGTGGGAAAAAAATCATAGTAATGTCTTATCGACCTGCAGATTTAATGCAATCCCGGCAGTTCCTCGACGGGTTTGTTGAATTTGGGGTTTTGTCATTGTTATTGTTTAGGCTGTGCTCTGGTTTCCTTTCTGTTGCTGTGATAAAACACCATGACTAAAGCAACTTAGGAGTTTGGGAAAGGGCTTAGTTCACTTTACACTTCTAGGTCATAGCCCACGACCGAGGGAAGTCAGGGCAGGAATTCACCCCAGGCAGGCTGCATGGAGGAGCACTGCTTGCTGGCTTACTTGCCAGATTGCTCTGGGGCTTGTGTTCCATGAGCTTCCTCATGTGGATGCCACCCACAGTGGACTGGGCCCACCTACATCCATTATCAATCAGTTCTACAGCTCCCATAGGCCTGCCCAAGGCCAAACTGATCTAGGTAATTCCTCAGTCAAGGCTTCCCTCCCAGATGATTCTAGGCTATGCTGACAATTAAAGCTGTCCACATCAGGATGCTTTTTGTAATATTTTTGCTTCTGATGCTATGATGCTTTATCAATTAGCTCTACAATTTTACAGAACTTTGAAGGCCCAAGTACAGCCCACTTATGGAACTTTCTTCAAGAACTGAGGTAGTACCTCAAGAAGTAGTGACACAGAGGTGATCAGATAAGGTGATGAAAGGAACCCTAAACATGAATACATAATACAACAGAGAGTGTGCGTGTCATCAAGGTTAATGGAGAAAAGGGGAAGGGGGCTGATCAATAGAATCCTGGTGCTATTTTTCTACCATGGATAAAAATCAGGTCAGTTTGCAACATCCCACACACAATAGTGTCCAATAACTTACAAAACTATCCAGAGAAAACATAAAGAATCAACTGACAACCTTGCAATACAGAGCGTCTCCAGTTCATGGCCTTAACTGTCAGGTAAAATTGATAAGACTCTGTATGCTGCAGTCAAGGATATGTAGCCATCAAAAAGATACTTCACAGAAAATACAAATCAATGGCACAAGGAGGGAGGTGCTATTTTTAGCACACAAAACGAACAATACTCTTTAGAATATATGAAGACTGGCTTCTCAAGTCAGTGAGGGAAAAAAAAACAGCTTAACGGAAAAAGGAGACCAACAGGACACAACGGCCATTAATACTGAGGAGGATTCAGTGTGCAGGTATGAGCTGTCATGTCAGAGTCACATCACCATTAACTGGGTAAAAATGAACAAGCCCTATGGTGCTAAGCGAAGTAGTGTTTTTAAAGCACACTTTTAAAGGAGGCTGGTTCTCTGTTGGCAAGAGAGTAGAGTTTAGCATGCTTTAAGGAAACTGCCACGATGGTCTCTTGTATCTGAGCATTAGTGTGCCTCTCTTTGGCTCAGGTGACCTTTATAGGTATCTGATCAAAATGGGAAAAGTGCACTTGTGGATGAGAAAAGTATGCAAGAATATTAATAGTAGTGGGATTGTGATAGCTAAGACTGACAATAACTCACATGTCTGTGATAGGAGAATGCCTGGGTTATAACAATAGCTATATATAAAGAACAATCGGACTAAACTAGAACACAGGCTGGGGAGATGGCTCAGTGGGGAAGAACACTGGCTCTGGGTTCAGATACAAGAACCCACACAGAAAGCCAGGAGTGGCATGGTTTCTACTTCAAGCCCCTGCCTGAGTTCCTGTCCTAACTTCTCACAGTGAGGGACTGCGACCTGCAAGCTGAAATAACGCCCTTCCTCTCCCAAGCTGCTTTTGTTCAGAGGGTATTGTCATAGCCACAGAAAAGGAAGCTAGAACATATCAAAAAGCTATGTGGAATTACATAAATAACTTCACTGCATCCATGACTTGTCTCTTAAACACATATGTTTAGGTCCATGTATGTAGAAAGAGGTTGAGGGAAAATTCAGCATGTAGTTATAATTTTATTACAAGAATTCTTTAATTATATGCTGGTGAAGACCATTTGTCTGTTTTGATCATTGCTGGAATGACAGTAATGGAAAAAAATATGTTCAAACCTATCAATTGTAACTTTACTCTATCAGAAGCAGCCCCACCTAGATTTTGAACACAAATGTTTCATTTTTGTTATATATTCAAAGTGTATAATATGTACACAGGAGACGGAAGTTCTAAAATGCTGAGAAACACATGATAAGGCACAACTCATGCAATGACTATTATAACCAATAAAGTCAGGATTAAAATGAGGTTGCTCTGATTGAGTTATGTTATCCACTCCAAACCATATGACAAGGCCAAGATACTAATGGCTTTCTCATTTATATTTAATGCAGCAATAATAAATGGATCTAAAGTGGGGAGTTACTTACGCAGCGAATATGGGAGAAGGCTGCGTGGTACTTCTGTAAATGTGAATCCGTGTCTATGCAAATTCCACTGTCAGCCTTGATGAGATAATACAAGCAACTGTAGTTTTCAAATCAAAGGAAGGATGTATTACTCTTCAATCAGCACATGCCCCAACTTCTCCTTCTGGGTCTTCTCCTGCTCTTCCAGTTGCTCCTGGGATACAAGTTCACAGCTTCCAATGAATCTGTCCAAATGTACCTTCACTGTCCTGTGTGTATCTTCAGGTGTGTCTTACAAAGTCCCCACAATTGAGTTATATACAGAACCACAAGACTGGAGAGTTGACTCAGTGGCCAAGAGCACTTGGCGTGAAAGCATCTGCTGAATTCAATTCCCCAATACCCACAAAGACCTGAGCATGGTATGCCTGTAACTCCAGTGTTAGGGAGTAGAGACAGGGCAGACCCCAGAAGCTCACTGGCCGGCCAGCCTAGATAGAACCTCAAGCTCCAGACTATTGAGACCCTGACTCAAAGAAAAATAAAGTGGCAATCTCATTTCTCTAGGACAATACCCATGAGCCCATAGAAGCAGGGCTGCCTGAGACCTGCCGTCCTAGCTAGAGATAGATGCTCAGCTGCCTTGGCCCTGCAGGCTATGAACCCCACTCCTCAGCAGCAGGAAGCAATGATAACCAGATGTGGCTCTCTGAATTCCAGCTGTTCCCAAAGCCAAGGGAGGGTCAAGGCCTTGCCTAACTCTTTCAGTCAGATTTCCCTGATCCCTTTTTAAAATTAAGGCTATTTTCCAAAGTGGAGGAAGAGGGAAGCAAACCAGAACAAAAAGCAGAAGTCTATGCATTCCCTCACTACTTCCACTCCAGTGCGGTACTGGGGGTATCTGGAGGCATCTGAACCATGTTATTTTCTGGTATTTTGGCCTCTTTAGCCTGATTTTTTTTTTTTTTTTTTATCTTTAGTATGAAGCCATTTCATACTTTTTGGAATCTGAGACAGATTCCTAAACAAATGTCCTAGGAGGTGGGTGTGGGCGGATGCTGGACAGAATGCAGAATCCACTCAGTCTTGGAAAGCTTTCTGGTCTGCTCCCTGATGGTTATCCCCACAGCTGGGAGAGTCTGCTTCTCTGAACCAGGAAGCTTCTTCCAGACAGGGCCACAATGACCCCATAATGTTAACGAGAAGATAAACGCTTATAACACTTTGTTCCAAGGAAGAGTCGGGCAGCAGGCATATCACTCGAGAAGTCACCTTTGATGTCACCATTCACCTGGTCATGGTACTGGACAAAGAAATGCACCAATGACACCTCAGTTATCAGTCACACTGTCCTCAGAAGAGATGGCGACAAGGGTATGTGGAGGGTAGATATGGAAGGTTACCACAAGCAGACCCTTTCAAAGAGCAAACTACGAAAACATAGGGCAGATGGATGCCTGAGTTCCCAGAGCTCAGAAAAGGTACCATGGAGATTTTTAATCTCTTCAAACACCCCAAGAGTGCCAGTTTCCTCATCACTCAGTGGGCTACTGATGCTACACTCACCTCCCCTAAGACCCTGACTCCGAGTACAGACCTCCCTTTCAGGTGCCACACTAGCCTTAGTTCTCGTCTCACTGCAAGGTCTCAGCCCCCACTGTGAGCAGACTCCTCATCTCTCCTGCTTGCCAGCTGTTTCAGTCTCTCTTGTTTTGTCCCTCTCAGTCCAGCAAACAGGGATTCAAATCCTGACCTATGGTGTGCCCCCACTTCTCTGGCTGGGCCATCCAGCTTTAGCTCAGCTCACTGCAACAGGAATATGAGACAGATGTCACAGTGCATCTGCCATCCGTAAGCAGAAAGAGATGAATGTGGTGACAAGTCAGCTTCCACCTTTTTGTTCAGTTCAAGACCTCGGCCCATGGAATGATGCCACACACACTTTAGGGTAAGTCTGTCTGTCCCAATAAACCCGACCTAGAAACACCCTCATGGCTGATTCCAGAACCTGTCAACTTGACAGTCAATATTAACCATCAAAGTGGGTGACCTGTCTTCTTAGATCACAAAGAAACACAGCTGCAGGCCAGCACACTTCTTCCCAGTACCACGTCATAGCCACAGCGCCACCACACAGCCTTCCCTCAGTAAGCCCGGGCGCCTCCTAACCAGAGACAAGAGTGGCCGCGGCTGCCTCTGTGGGGCATGCTCATGATGTCACTAGACTGAGTCACTCCCCCTGGCATACAGACCAGGGACACTGTTTCCAACTAAAAATAAATAACTCTTCTGACCTTTGCACCACACATTCTGCTCTTCTTGCAGTAACACCACTCAGAGCAGTTTCCAATTGTCTCTATCACTCCTGCCAGCACTGTCACAGCAACCAGAGCAAACCACTGCACAGACACCACCACTGACCCAGTTGGCTCGGATCCCAGCATCCATTGCTTCTCACCTCACCAGGCCCATGAGCACGTGGACACGCTCCTTGGTAACTGCTTCTGAAAATGCCTTCAAGTGGTCAGCCCTTGCGTCTCCTTCTTTCCTTGCTGTCCCCTCTGGAGACAGCCCTTTCCTGGCCAACCCTCCGTTCATGCTTTTCATGAAGTTGGAAGGTGCCACAACTCAACTTTGAAATTTTTTCCCATACTGAGCATCGCATATCTTATTACTTCAAGCAGTGGCCACTGGTCAGAATCCCATTCTTTCCATCTCAGTGTGGATAACCTTTTAACATAGGTTCTGGGGACAGTGGCCAACACAGCATCCCCACTAGGCTTTCCCATAACCATCACAGTTTCAGCATGCCTACAAAGGAATGTTCTAGCCCTTTCTGAGTCCAAACCTTCTCCAGCCGGTCCTTTCCCTCAGTATCTTTATAATGTTTACAAGCCTTCCCATTTTTCTCATGATGTCTTATGGGATTTATCTTTAAGATATACCCAGTGAGTTTTCACTTTTCTTCAGTTCTTCTGTGCCTGGGAAATACACTGCCATTTTGTTTTGTCTTAATGCCATCATGATTTCTTTAAGTAGTCTCAGGAACAAGATTCTACTTCTCTGCCCTTCACCCTCTGTGTCTAATTCCTATCACAGCCAACAACATGAGTCTACTCAGGTAGAATTCAGATTCCCTTTATCCTCTACTTAATTAAAACTGCACAGGTTTCCCATGATGCAACCTGAAATCCCTGAATGGGGGTGGGAGGGTCATGCCCAAATACCCAGATTCCTGCCATCTCTGGACCTAGCCTGACTCTGGCTGGCTTTTTCAAGCTCCCTACAAGACACCCCGTCCTCCATGGAGGTCCTGCAAGCTGCCAGGATGCACTGCTTTCAGGCCTCAGTGACCTCAGGTTCTCTCAACAATGTTCTTGCAAAGGTGCTAATTAGTTCATGCTCATAGCTCCTTGAAGTTCAAGTTCAAATCCCACCTACATGAGCCTAGCGCAGTGGCACATGCTTGTAATCCCAGCACTCAGGGAGGCAGAGACAGGATGATCTCTATGAATTCAAGGCCAGCTTGGTGTGCAAAGTAAGTCTAGGACAGCCAAGGCTACACAGGAAACCCTATCTCAAAAAAAAAAAAAAAAAACCAACCAACCACCCAACCAAAACAAAACAAAAACAAAAAGAAAACAAAAATTCCTGCTATATGTATACTTATAAAGCTTCCCCTACTTTCCTCTGCATCTGTGTCTTGTCAGCTATCATATTTTTTTCCTCACCCCCATCAGCTGTACATGGTCTCTCCCCATGGTTGTTCCTACCCCATCTTCACACTTCTGCCTGACAAACTGCAAGAGCCAGTCCCGGTGCTGCTGTGTTGATGGCAAGTTCTGAGTTATTAGAGCACCATGCACACATGAGAGCACATTAGAGCACATGCACACATTGTTCCTTATTTTGTCAGAGTGTGAATGAACACAGGAGACCCCCCCAGATGATTCACAAAAGTGACAACAGCCTCCTGAACCTGTCACTAAGCTCCAGCATGAGAATAGCAACATCATTCTCACACAGTGAAAACAAGCAGCCAAAGAGAAGTCTGTTACAATGCATAAATTTAACAGTTGGTATCTACAACACTCCCTAAAAGTCATCCAGGAGAGCCCTGCTAGGAATTCACCTACACCCTTCGTTTAAGAGGGGTAGAAAATTCTATTTAGGCAGTCCAACTGTCCCTGGCACTGGCCTGAGACTTTGATAGTAAGAAGTAAGAAAAGGTCTCTAAGCCTTCCTTTCTAGGGTCCAAAGGTACCTGTGAGGAAGGCAGTGGTGAGGAGAGGTGGTGTCTTCCAGCCAGGTCTTGGTGTTCTGCTGTGCTTATTAGCATTCAGGTGCCTCTTCCCTTAGGTAGAAGAAAGAAGTCTCTATACTAAGGCTCCATCCAGCTGAAAAAGAGAGCCCTGATGAAACCAGACTCAGTAGAGCACAAGGTACCTAGGAAGCAAGAGAATGGAGAGAGGTCAGCACACAAATAGCAGGAGGATGGTTAAGGCCAGGTTGCTAAGAAGGAGCAAGATGTTGACACTGATCTTCCTGCGTACAAACCCAAAGGAATGCTGGGTAAACAGCTTTCTGAAACCCTACCTCATTAAACATCAGTGTAGCATTATAGTTCACTACAGAAATAACGATAGTTCACTAGGTAACCAAAATTCCATCAAGAAGTTAACATCTGGTGTTTAATTTCTTGAGCTCTTTACATATCTGTGATATTAATCTCCTGTAGCATGTAGGCTTGGTGAAGATCTTTTCCTAGTCTGTAGGCTGTTGTTTTGTTCTATTGACAGTGTCCTTTGCCTTACAAAAGCTTTTCAGTTTCAGGAGATCCCATATATTGATTGTTTCTCTTAGAACCTGAGCTGTTGGTGGTCTGTTCAGTTGTCTCCTGTGCCAATGAGTTAGAGGCTCTTCCTCACTTTTTCTTCTAATAGATTTAGTATGTCTGGTTTTATGTTGAGGTCTTTGGATTTTAGTTTAGTGCAGGGTGATAAATATAGGCCTATTTGCATTTTTTTACATGTAGATATCCAACTAGGCCAGCACCATTTGCAGAAGATGCTATCATTTTTACATTGTATGCAAAGACCAAGAGTCCATAGGTGTATGGGTTTATTTCTGGGTCTTCAATTCAATTCCACTGATCTACCAGTCGGTCTCTATGCCAGTACCATGCAGTTTTTATTACTGTTGCTCTATAGTACAGCCTGAGACAGGGATGGAGATACTTCCAGAAGAGCTATTAAATTAAACACCAAACAAACCAAATTATCCAATTAAAAAGCGGGGTACACAGCTAAACAGAGAATTCTCAAAAGAGAAATATCAAATGGCCAAGAAGCACTTAAAGAAATGTTCAACGTCCTTACTGATCAGGGAAATGAAAAAAAAAAAGTGACTCTGAGATTACATCTTACACCTATCAGACTGGCTAAGATAAAAAAAAAAAACCCTCAAGTGATAGCACATGCTGGCAAGGTTGTAAAGAAGAGGGAACACTACTCTATTGTTGGTACAATCTTGTATAGCCAATTTGGAAATCAATTTAGTATTTTCTCAGAAAATTGGGAACAGCTCTACCTCAAGACTCAGCATATACCCAACAAGAACATTTGCTCAACTATGTTCATAGTAGCTTTGTTCATAACAGCCAGAAACTGGAAACAGCCCAGATGTCCCTCAACCAAAAAAATGGATCAACTGTGGTACATCTATACAATTAAATACTATTCAGCTATTAAAAACAAGGACTTCACGAAATCTGCAGGCAACTGATAGATCTGGAAAAGATAATCCTGATAGAAGTAACCCAGACCCAGAAAGACACACATGATATATATTCACTTATAAGCAGATATTAGCCATATAATACCTCATAGCCATACTACAATACACAGACCTCAAGAAGCTAAGTAACAAGGAGGATCCTAGGGAGGACACTTAATTCTCATTCATAAGGGCAAACAGAATAGACACCAGAAGCTGTTGAGGAGAGGGAACAGGATGAGGGCCTTCCATAGATATCCTCTAAAAGACTCCACCCAGAAGGGGATCCCAGCAGGGGATCAAAGCAGATACTGAGACTCACAGTCAAACTTGGGGCAGAATACAGGGAGTCTTGTGGAAGAGTGAAAGGATAGAAGAATCTGGAGGGGACAGGAGCTCCACAAGAAGACCAACAGAGTCAGCAAATCTGGACCCGGGGCGGGGCTGAGAGGGGGAATCTGTGGAAATTGATGCACCAACCAAGGACCATGCATGGAGAGGACTTAGACCCCCTGCTCAAATGTAGCTGATAGGCAGTTTAGTCTCCACGTGGGTCATCTAGTAAGGGGACCAGGAGCTGTCTCTAACATGAACTCTGTTGCCTTCTCTTTGATCACTTCCCCCTGGTGAGGCAGCCTTGCCAAGCCACAGAAAATGAGGACTCAGGCAGTCCTGAAGAGATTTAATAGTCTGGGGTCAGTTGGTAAGGGAGGAGGGCTCTCCCTTTCTGAGGACTAGGGGATGGGCATAGGGGAAAAGAGGGAGGGAAAGTGGGACAGGGATGAGACAAGGGAGGGGGCTACAATCAGAATGTTAAAGCAAATAAATTTAAAAGTAATAAATTAATAAAAAAAAGAAGTTACCAGATCAATCCATTGTCAAGGACCATCCTCCAGTCCTCAGCTACCCAGCTCTTTCCCTGTGTGATTCCTAAGGGATGTGGTTATTGTTGGTCTCTATAGATGCTCACTGGAAAGTCTCTTTCTATCACATAAAACAACACCAGAAAACACAACTCAAGAATGCATAATGAGCAAAATAGAATTAGAAGAAATAAGAGCCATGGGAAACAGAATGAGGGCGGGAGCTAATTCGCCGTTAGTAATTACACTAAATGTTCTAAATGGGATGCAGAAAAATCTACAGGGCTGGTGGGAGTGCAAAGCACTTAGGCCTGTTTGGAAAATACTTTGCAGCTCTTGATTAAAGTTAAGGGCAGCCTATGACCCTAGAGTTGCCTGGGATAAATTAAAAGGCAGATACACACTAAGTTTTACATATATATGATCAAAATGGCACCATCCACACTAGGTTATAGGTGAAAACAACCCACATGTCCATGAAAACGTTTTGGTCCTGAAAGAGCTACAGTACTGATTCACACTAAGACCAAGATGACTGTGTGTGTGTGTGTGTGTGTGTGTGTGTGTGTGTGTGTGTATGCATGTGTGTGTATATGCTCACCTGCGAAGTTAGGTATGGAGACCAGAGATTGATACTGGGATGTCCTTCCTAAATCACTATCATTTTTTTTTTAACCAGAAGTTCACCATCTGGCCGAGGCTGGGGGCCAGTAAGCCTGAGATCCTTCTGTCTCTGCCTCCTAGCCCTGAAGCTGCAGAAGCCATGCCTTTCACATGTGTTTTGGGGGATTGAACTTGAGTCCTTAGCAAGCACTTTACCCATTTCCTCATCCAGAAGATCAATCTTGAATACACTATACTAAGTTAAAGACACTGGGCACAGAAGCTCTTCATTATATGACACTACTCATAAGCAAGAAGTCCCAATACGCAAACCCATGGAGAGCGAAACTTTGCTGAGACTCAGTGGATGGACATAGGTTATTAGAGACTACTAAAAGCATTCTGGAAACCAGATAACTGTGACAGGCACAAGACCATCTGCAAGCATGCTCAAAATTTCTGCACAGGGACTCTAGGATGTGAGTGACAGATCTGAGAAACTATTAGTTTAAGTAGGGGTAAAGGGGGAGGGAGGGAGGCCGGGAAGGAGGGAGGAAGGAAGGAAATAGCACAAGCTCCTGGATGAAGCAGGAGTTTAAGGTAAGACTGCACAGACTACACCAGAATTTCTAGATCTTTTGCTTTTCTTCAAGTATCTCTTTGCTCACCAAGATTGTAACACCCCTGTCTGAACTGTTTGTTCTGATAGGTTTTTGGTCATGGAACATAGAGCACCAGTGGCCATTTTCTGCCCCAACCTGAAAAAGCTTCCCGGTCCTTTAAAGAGGACTTCAAGAGCAGCCATATAGGTGACAAGAAGGAAGATGCATTCTGGTATACAGACCCATGTCTCTTTGGTGTGTCCCTCTCTCTTTCTCTTCCCTTACACTAAAACATCAAGCTTTGCCCATACACTCATGAGCATATTGCTCAAGGCTGAGGCCTTCAACACGCTGTTTCCCAACAGAGACCTAAGCTCTACTCCTAAGCCTCTCACCTGAATGCAACTGGCCTTGAATGGCTGCACTACAGCTATTCCAGAATATGCCACCACGTGGCTACTGGTCTATTCTCCGCTTTCACGTGGCAGTAGCTTCTGACTCTGGAGACAAGAGACAACATGTTCCTTCTAGAGCGCTGCCTTTCTGCTGCTGTTCCCACATAGGAAGAGCCTAGAAATAGCACTGCAACCACCAGCAGGAAAGTGACACTCTGCTCAGACTGCACAGTGGTGACAGGAGCCTTTCTGAGCCACATCAAGTAGAACTTTGCAAAGACCAGAAAATTCTCTGCCTGGGCTCTGAGCTAGGAGCTCAGTGTCCCTGCCCTTCAACCTCTCAGGCTGCAAAGCCCACTGACTCCCTCATTCTCAAAGCTCATGGTTACAAACCCTGTTTGCATCTGCCCTGGAAAAAATGGGCACAATTAAGGCATGGAAGTAGAGGGAGATGGGGGAGAAGGGGACTGTGGGAGGAAATGAGAGGGAAACGGGGTGAATATGATCAAAATATATTATACACCCTGTGGAAATAACACAATAGACCCTGGTACTATGTATAATTAACATGTGTTAATTAAGAGCATAAAAAAACATGAGCTGTATACAGGATGCCTTCTACAGTGTTGAATCACTTGCATTTTTAAATGTATTCTGTTATTTATGGGCAGGTGTGTGTCTGTGTGGTGTCTGTGTATCTGTGTCTGGGCATGTGCCTGCAGGTGTCTCCAGAGACTATAATGTAGCATCAGATTCCCCAGAGCTATAGTTAGAGGCATTGTGAGATGCCGATGTCTGGTCCTCTCCAAGAGGACTGCTTGTGACTCCAAGTCACTGCTTACTACTAAGCCATCTCTCCAGCCCCTAATTTGCATTTTCAAAGATAAGTTAAGTTGTCTGTTGACACTATTAATGGTGGTAAAAGTGTTTTAAGTTATCTCTCATTTGCTGACTGAGTTAGCAAAGAGAATACACAAAGAACAATAAATTTGCTATTTTTTGAAGTGCAGGTGCCCCTCCCTTGGCTGTCTGTCATGCATATTGTAGCATTCACTTCCCAGGCAAGGACTGTGTCTCCAGAGTGTCTGGCACCGCCCAACCAGTGGCACGAGCCAGTGATGAGACTGCACAGCACAGCCTGTGGGTGCTCATCCCTCTCCATGTGCCCCAGTGAGCCCTGCCACTTATTCATGGCCCATCTACAGATAGCAACAGAGTATATGTTAGTCACACCCTCTATCTCCCACATGTACTTGGGCTTCTGCTGAGACACAGATAGGTGTGACTGGGGCAGAGATAAGCAAGAATTCCCTGTCCTTAAGAATTCTGCACAGCATGGAGCCCCATGTCTACCCATGAGCCTTCTAGTAATTAACAAAATTCCTTTGTTTGTCCCAAGAGCAAATATAAAGTATTGAACGGGACGTCTCATTTCCTAGCAGGCAATCCCAACAGCATCTAATTCCCTCCTTCTTATGAACATGGACGCCACCACAAAGTATAAAAGCCCTCCTCCCCCCAAAAAAAGCCAACCGCGTGCAGAAAATATGGAGAAATGATCTCACTGATTCCTTTCATCAGGTGTATGCATATCTCTATATAAAAGGGTTGCATGTGATCACACCTTATTAAATAAAGGCAGTCACTAAAATAACCAGGAGAATACAGAGTGGGGATCATTACTTGGCACTTTTCCCAGCACATCCAACCCACAGCTCAGGAGATGCATGTGCGTCAAGATAGCCATAGCAGCTCAACACAAAACCATACTTACTACAAACATTATGAGATTTCCTTTTTCAATTTTGTTTGTTATTAGACTGCAAAGGCGTAAACCTTGTAGGTGATAATCCGCTGCCCTCTGAAACTGTGGGGTAGGCCTGGTAGACCTTCGTAGTCTACCGGCTAAGAAACCAGCCAAGCAAAGTGGTGTGGACAATCCAGGGGAGTTTGAGCAACTCTGGTGTGAGGAGCCAAAGCCAGATGTGCTCTCAAGTGAGTTTCAGGAGGAAATGACTTTAGAGAGGAAAAAAAGGGGAGAGGAGTCCAGGAGGGAGATTGGGGGAAAGGAAGGAAAAGGAGGGTAAATGATAGAGTACTGGTGAGAAGGAGGGAGGAAAAAAAAAAGAGGATAAGAGGGAGGGAGAAAAGGGAGAAGTTAAAGAAGAGAGGGAGCAGAGGGAAGGAAGGACCGTGTAACTTTGAAAAGGTAGTAAGAAGGAAGAGATGAGGAGGAGAAAAGCGGGGGGGAGGCCAAAGCTGCTTCCAGGTTTTCATTCTGAGCAGTGGAGCCTCTGAGATGTGAGTGGCAAAGCATCCCTCACACCACACGTGCAACTTCGAGAAACCAGGCAGGTGGCAAGCATGGTACCCGTAGGTTGCTCTGGGCCAGAGAGAAGAACTGTGTCTATGCTGTAGTCAGGAGAGAGTCAAGAGCTCACCTGAGTACCAGAAGAAAGGGCAATAGAAGTCTGAGCATGTACCTCACCCTCTAATGGGAACCCACAGAGACACAAAGCATGGGATCTCCGTAGCAATCAGTGTGGCCAAAGCTATGCTCAGTGTCCGTTCAGAAGTCAGGGGACAGGGCAGCACCAGGGAGCCATCACACAGGAGGAGCAATGGGTGAAGTGTGAGGTCTCAGTTTTGGGAGCCACTGCAAGAGCAAACACTGGAAGACTTAACTGGGAATCACAAGCTGAATCAATAACAGAATGGCATCCCCATGAGTGAGAAAGAGCTGACACTTCACGTGCTGGTGTGCAAAGATGTCTAAGACACACCTGGGAAGAAAAAGGGCAACAGGCAAAACATTTGCAGATTGATATTGCATTCATGAGCATGACTGAAGTCACACAGTTGTTCTAGAGAATAACAAAAGAGAGAGAGAGAGAGAGAGAGAGAGAGAGAAAGAAAGAAAGAAAGAAAGAGGGAAGGAGGGAGGGAGGGAGGGAAGGAGCGAGGGACAAAGGACATTGGTGATCATCTTAATCCAAACAAGAATGTACTCTTTGCTCTTGTTTTAGAGGTGTCTGTACACGTTAGATTTTCAGAGGCTACCAATCTTGGCACAGTAAACTTTACCCATTACTTACTTTTCTCTGACACTGGGCCACATATGCCATATGTAACATACCACAAACTATGATTTAAAACCCCAAGGGAAGAGCCTCATTCCTTTTGCATTCCTGGCCCCACAAACAGGGCTTTCCTTCTCTTCTTTTTACTGCCCACCCCAATCTACACACACACACACACACACACAGAAAGAGGGAGGAGAGGGGGAGAGAGAGAGAGAGAATATTGACATTTAGCCTCTGCTCACCTGTTTGCGTCTACCACTACAAAGCAAGTGTGAGGAAAGACCTATGACTCCTTACACAGGCACACAACAAAAAGGACCCAAAAGGACCTGGATGCTTCTCCCCAGATCTTTCCATCCCCAAGCCCAGGATTGTCTTCTAGCTGCTGTTGGTCCTGAAAGATAGGATTTCAAAACCCAGTACAGCTGTAGGCAGGGAGGTTCTCACAGCGGCTGTGAGCAGAGGTTTCCACATGTGTGAGCTGCTGGAGCTCACTATGAATGGGGGTCTTGTCTGGCTCCAATAAAGCACCTCTCTGTTAGTATGCATACTATACTGAGTCTTGTCCACTGGGAAGCCACCCAGTGCTCCTCAGCAATCCCTTTGGTGTTGCCTTGAAGGGACCTATTTAACATTTTCCTCCTCTGTGGTAAATTAAGCCACTGAAGCATTTCTCAATGCAGGCATGAAGCACGTTCATTGGCTCATTGGATATCAATTAAGTGAGGTGTTTTTTTTGTTTTTAATTCTCTTGCTGGAATGAAAGGCCTCTGGTTATTCTACCATCATTCCCAATTCAAAGAAATTACTCATAAAAACGAAACTGATTCCCAAGCTTCAAGTTGCTCACAAAGAACCAATTGATTTACCCAACTGGATGCCGAAGCAGGCACAAAATAAGAATCTTGTTGCTGTCAGGACGTTACACTAGAAAAACTAATTTATTTAGAGCCGTGCGACAATAAAACACATTGTGACTTTAAAGAACTCAGAAAGCAGTTCCCCGGGCAACGTGCCTTAAAGAAGAATGAGGTGGGTTTGTATTTGCTGAGCAGAGGAAATTTCTCCAAAGAGCAAGATGCATTATTTTTCTATCCAAAACATATGTGTGCTGGGAGATATGGGAACTCTGACAAGGACAGCTTTCCTATGAATGGTCCTGTGTCCGAAGATTGGAGGCCTAGGCAGGAGGGAGAAGTGCCCTGTACCCTGTGATTCTGTACTGTCTGCCATGTGCATTTTAATGAATTGTATTCATGTTACATGCACAATGTAAGAGTAAGTATTTTTAGAGTTCATGAGTTAGTGTGGCTAGTCATTTCACAAGATCATATAGCTACACTATCACCAAACAAGACCTCAGGGCCAGTGAGAGGGCTGAGCTGGAAAAGGTGTCTGCCAGAAAGCCTGATGAACTGAGTTTGATGCCCAAGACCCACATGGTAAAGGAGATCCTTCCAACAACAACAACAACACACACACACACACACACGTATGCAATAAATAAATAGATAGATAAATAAATAAATACGCTTTTTTAATCTAAAATAATATCCCTCAGCTGTCTCTCACAGAGAAAGCTAGTCATTTCTGGCATGCACCAATGGTCTTACGTTTTCTGTAAAGTTCATACAAACAGAATCTGACTCTCTAAGCCTGGCTCCTTTTGTAGCTCTTGCTTTAAAAGCTAAAATTGAAATGACGTATTTCTTGGGAAAGCTCCATCAAGGCCATGCATTACTTTTCTGCAAGGCTATCTATGTGTCTAATGGCTCTAAATCAGTTCTTTCAACTCCCACTGATGAACAGAAGATGAAACTATGCAAGCAAAGAGTATACAGATAATTACTTCCCACTTAACAGAGCAAAAAGTGATGGGCCAATAAGGCCTTCTAAATATCTCAACCATGTAAATGTGCCCAGAGCTATTCTGAAGTGGCAATGTTAGGATCAAAGCCAGAAGAACAGGGGCATTTCTGAGGTCGTTTACAGGTTAGAAGGGCCCAGCCTCACATGGCAGTGCTCTAAACCTTATGTGGCACAAGTCCTCTCCATCATCACAACCAGGGACTTCAGGATACTGTGACTGAACACTGGTGGGGAGGGGGGTGACACAGTAAAGGTAGAGACACCAAAGACCCCAGCTTCATTGTGTGGAGACCTGAAAGGTTACTATTCCCATGGTCACAAACAGTGGTTTCTCAGAACGCTGGGAAAATGAGGTCCCAGGACTAAACCACACTATAAACCCCGCATAGAGAAGTGAAATCACAGTCACATCAACAATCTGTCATGGGGGCTGGAGCCAGGAAGGAGAGGTACGCTGTCACTAGGACCATTTACTACACAATCTGGTGGCACAGTGCCTTCTGAAGGGGGTGTTAGGTTTAGAAATAGAGACTTCATGACCCATGGGGGCTCACAGAGACTGAACCACCAACCAAAGAGCATGCATGGACTGAACCTAGACACCCTACATATGTAGCAGATGTGCGGCTTGGTTATCATGTAGCCTAACAATAGAGGTAGCAGCTGCTACCTGTCACTGGTTCCTTTCCCCTAGCTGGGCTGCCTTGAGATTCCCCAATGGGAGAGGATAGGAGGGAGGGGCCTGGATCAGGCTGCAAAGTGATTTTATATATATATGTGTGTGTGTGTGTGTGTGTGTAATATATATATATGTACATTATATACATATTATATATATACATAATTTCACACTATAAGACAATCACTGAAAATGTTTGATTTTGTAAGATATGACCAGTGGGCCAATTGAAGTGGTAGCCTGCAATCCTATAAATATGCAAGCAAAAAAAAAAAAAGTCAGAAAAACAAAAAGAAAAATGAATTGAAAATAGCTATCCATAGCTGCTAGGCAACCATACAAAAAAAATTTCACTTTAAACATGAATGGCCTAAAAGGATCAGTTAAAAGATGTAGGTAAAAGACCTTATCCGAAAAGTTAAAAGACCTTATCTGAAAAGTTGCTTTGTGAAGTACATGACAGTTAATGCAGAAATCACAGCTCCTCAAAGTAAAGTGAATAGAGTCCTTGGGGTTCTTGGTCACAGATGGGATATCAATATCCCAACCCTACAGGCTCAGGAAACTAAACAGAGATTTTAATAAATAAATAAATAAATAAATAAATAAATAAATAAATAAATAAAAATTAAACAAAAACAAAAGACTGTAAGAACCAGTCTGGGAAGCCTAGAGTAGAACAGTGGGCCTTCTGGATGTAATAGGACCACTACATTCAGAAGGTCATAGCCCTTGTGGCCTCCTGCGTAAGATCAACCCAATCAACATTCCATCATGGAAGATGAAAGAGTTCATGGGCTCTTACATCTAGCTGAGGAGATAATGACAATGATGGCTTCTGACAAATGGGAAGTTCATTTTCTTCAACAGTATGGCCCCTGATAGGTCCATCATGTTCTTGTGAACAGCCCCACACAGGACTATGTGGGCAACACAAATAAGACTCTGTGGGTTATTAAATTAAAGAAAAAAGAGGTCACAGAGTTAGGAGGGGATGAAGAATGTGGGTGGACCCAGGAGGAACTAAGGGGAGGGGTTGGGGAGTTAACATATGCATATACATTATATATGTTTATGAAATTCTCAAATTAACAAACAATTATATTAAAATATGAGTACAAGAACAAGAGAAAAACACAACCGTACACTGCATCATTTATAAGAAACTCACTGAAAAAGAAGCAGATTAAAAAGTTAAGGGGTGAATAAAAATCCACACATGCTAAAGCTAAAAAAAAAAAAAAAAAAAAAAAAAAAAAAAAAAAAAAGTGAATGACAGGAGTTCAAAACAAGAGGAACTTTTGGGCTGCAAAATAAAAAGGCAAATTCTACCAGAAGACAAAAACATGTACACACTCAACAACAGTGTGGCAAACACATAAGGCAAAGACGAAAAAACTACAGAGGAGAAGCAGCCGTTAGAGATTTAACACCCTCCTCAGGTGCTAAATGGGCAAATCCAGCAGGCGGAGAAACAGACCAGACAAAGTTCTGAACACCGCCAACGATCAACTTGATCAGTTTGATCCACAGCCTCTCATCTGAAATCTGGCTGCCATGAAACACCCTAAGCCATAAGCTATACAGAAATATAACAGCAAAAGAATAAAAGAACCAAGAAATCATGTCGAGTGTGCCCCTGCTTCACAACCCAAACCAGTAACTAAAGGATACCCAAAAAAAGCTCCAGGCCTTAAGACACCTAGGCTACCCTAGATACCATGAGAAAGAATCAATGTATGAACAAAATGGTAGAGAAAGAAAAAGGGGAAAAGGCACGACATACACACACACACACACACACACACACACACCATTCACGAGCAACAGAAATCACTGCAATCTTAACACAAAATGATGCTCAAAAAGAAAAGAAAAGGAGTGGAGTCTTAATTCATTTATGTGTTTCTACCTTGAGCTGAAAACTAAAGAAAATAATTAGCAGTTTCTAATTTCTACTATTTGTTTGCTCTTTTACGCAGGGCCAGCCATGGGGCCAGGGCGTATGGACTCTATCACTCTACCACTGAGCTACAGTTCTAGGCCCAAGCTCTCTCCGTTGCCATAGATAAGAAGATCTCATACATTCCCACCATGAGGTGTTCCTGAATTCACCGTTTGGATTGTCCTTTAACATCTATCTTTACATTTCCAAAAGCATGATATCTTCTGTCCTTAAAGGAACTCCACAAATAAATGAGGTGGAACCGTTCTCTCAACAGATGAACCAATCGGGAAGAATTGTGGAAGTCAAAGGCCTCCGCTTAAGTCCCACTGGGGCTGAGGGTTTGGGTGAGACCCCTCTTCTCTGAGCCCATCTTGCTTCATCTTGCACAATCCCTGACCACAGCTGCCACGCTGTGGTGCCGCGCATGCTGACTCTACAGCCCACTGCCTCCCTTCTGAGGCTCACCATCACAAGCAGCTCTGCAGGGGCATGACCTACACAGGAGCCGGCGAGCAGCAAATGCTGATGTTTGCAGTGTTGTTTAGTCTAATAACAGGAGGGCTCCTTCCTGGTCTGTTACTCATTTCTCTAAACCACCACAGCAAAACGCCTATCTCAGACTTCTGGCTCGGCCGCTGAAATGCTTGTCATGTGTGGAATAACACAATATACATGTTGGGGTGAGCCTTCATTTTTTTTTGGTGGGGGCTGGCAGGATGGATCGGTAAGCAAACGCATCTGCACCAAGCCTGATGACTTGAGTTCAATCCCCCAAAATTCACATGATAGAGTTCTGACTCCTTCAAACCCTTTGACTGACACAGGCATGCAGTGGTATAATACACACACACACACCACACACTTGCACATGCACAAATACATACAGATATAGATACAAAATACAGTACAATTCACAAACATTTTAATGTTTTAAACTAAAATAATATATTTCACTGTGCAATGAAATACAGTTATCGCTTGGGATCAAGCCAGTGATGGCCCCAGCTTCTGCCTCCTCCCACAAATACCAAAATCTACATATTCTCCAGTCCTTATGTAAAATGGCAGTTTCTACATGGCTGAGGCAGGGAAGAGAGGCAGGAAGGATGATGGTGGAAAGAGCGAGAAAGACCCCCCAGGTGGCCAGTCCTGCAGACTGCTTCAAAAAGATATCAGGAAGCCCAAGATGACCACAGAGGCAACTTATGTTTTCATAATACACTGATCAGGGAGAGTGAGCCAAGTGTACTTACTGAGGGCCCAAGTGAGATCAGCCTTGAGCTCCTAATACCTGTTCATTGTGGTCAGTGTAAATGATGTCTGTAAATCTACCTCACACCTCCATTTCCAAATGACTATCCTTGCACATCTCCTCTTCCTGTACGCAGCCCTCCTGCGCAAAGGGGGAGTAAGGGGTCCTTAGCGATCTTTAGAGATGTGAGCAGAGTGATCCTAGGGTACTTCCCTGTTATGTGACATACTCCATGATCAGTCTGGAGAGGAAAGGGTTTATTTGGCTTACGCTTCCAGGTCACAGCCCATCACTGCATGAAGCCAGGGCAGAAACCCAGGGCAAGCACTGAAACAGAACCGGCGGTGGATTGCTGCTTACTGACTTGCTCCCCATGGTTTGCTCAGCTTGCTTTCTTACACAAACCCAGATCATCTGCCCATGGGAAGCTGCCCGTGGTACCCTGGGTCCTCCTACATCAACCATTAATGAAGAAAAATACCCCAGACTTGCCAACTGGTCAACCTGATGGAGGCCATTCCACCACCTGCTGCATCCTGGTTCACCATGGTATCCATTTCCATGATCTAAGAAGCCAGGAATCCTGGTTTTGCCTAAATGGGAGTCCCTAAGGAAAGAGAACCTCTCCAGGCTCCTACACAGATATAGAGTAAGGGCCCTGTCTCTGTCTCTGTCACTGAGGACAGAAGCCACACCCAAGCTCCCTTAGGTTGCACATCCTCTCTGCTTTATACAGGCAGTCTACCACAACAATGTCAAGAGCATAGTCAAGACAGGAAAATGTCCTCCTCTAAGTTTTTTCAGTCCACAGTTGGCTGAACCCAAGCAAGGATGCAGGGAGCAAACTACAAAACCACAATTTAAAAAAAAAAGTCATGAACCAAAAAAGTTGTGTTCATTGTGAGTTATGAGTATTTCCATTGGCATATTTTCCATGTTGATAAACCATATTTTTCCTGCAATCTTGTTTCATATTATTTTCATTTAATAATCTAAACATTTTTTCCCAGGGCCACAATCTCCAAAAACTTATCTAATTAGTGAATGATGTTTATTCAACCACATTTAAATATTTTCCATTTGGGGCTATTACATTTAAAAAAAGGAAACCATTAAGCATTTGTGCATGTATCATTTATTTTCCTCTACATTTAGCACTGTTTTCAGGGGATGGGTGCATGGCAAATAAAAATAATACATTCATTCTTAACCTAGCCCCTCCCCAAAAGATTTATTTCTCTGAGCCAACATGATACATTTCACCTCCTTTCCACAGCACAGATAGTTCATCGTTTAAAAAATAAAATAATAAGCTCATTTGAGCTAATTTCTTTTAAAAACAAAAACTAGGCCCTAATGATTTCATGTTTACCAAAAAAAAAGAATAGAATAGAAAAAAGCTTCATCTTATCTCTCAAGGTCTTTATTATGACTGCCCACAGTCACACTGTAACTGTACCCTGGTTTTATATAAACAGAACTGTGGAAAGCAGGCTGGGATCAACACAAGGAAAGACTCAAATATAATTAAATCAATACACACTAGAACTGTGTGAACTTTAAGGGATTATTCTTATTAGATCATTAGGAGTTAATTTATACCTGGTGCATGGATTTGAAAATCACCAATATTTACCTTCAGGCAAGACTTTGTTTGTTTGTTTGTTTTAAATACAGTGTCTTATGTAGCTCAGGATACCTAGAGCCTCCTTTGAAGCTGAGGATGACCTTGAATTCCTCCTCCTCTTCCTCCTTCTCCTCCCCGAGTGCCTAGGTTAAAGTTGTGTGCATAGCAAGGGACTGAGTCAGGGGTTTAATGCCCAGGCAAGCGCTCTACCATTTAAGCTACCCCCTCCTGTATGATCTTAATGGATTCTCTTCCCTTTCTTTTCAGTTTCTGAGATAGGGCCAAGTTCTAGGCCCAAGTTGGCCTAGAACTCACACTGTAGCTGGACTCACTGCTATATTCCTGTCTCAGTCTCCCAAGCATTGGGATGGCTGTCATCCACCACTACGCCCGGCCTAGGGTTTGGGGAAAAGTTCAGTACATGGAAGTTTGTTTACAAGGTCCGATGGCACAAAATTTTAAATCTGCCTGACACAGCTTCTGTCCCTGGAAACCACTGGCTGCCCCATCACCCAAGTGAGCTGTTCCTCACTGCCTGGGAGAGACAGAACAAAACAATATTCAGAGCAGGGATGGCCAGGCTCCTGGGGCCTTCCTAGCTCTGGCCTGAGCATCTCAGGGCTCATCTGATCTACCTCACTGTACATGCGCTTCAGGAGGCTCCACCAGGGCGCTATTTTGTTGATGCGATAAAACACATGTGTTGACATGAGTCCCGGGTCTTTCTCTTTCCACTTCAAAACTAATAGTTTTATTTCCAGGCTTTGAAAAAATTCCATTTGGCGAAGCTCAGCTACCTTGGCTCTCTGCCGGTCTAGGGAACAGAGGGATGGTGGGACTTCCTTCCCACTTGTCCCCACCATGTCAGAGTCACCCACGGAAGCCATGAGGCCTGACTTCTGATGGAAATACACACAGCCACTGCGTAGGACAAGAAGAGAGAGAGCCAGGGTTTTTACATCAGAGCCAGATGCAAAGTGAGAAAAGACTGAGGCCAGTGATGGGGAGGAGTCAGCCATGAGGCCCAGTGCCCAGTGCACAAGCCAGGCAAAGCCACAAGCCTCAGGGAAGCAGAAAAAATATAGGGCAGCTATGAAAGCACAAACGCACACAGATGTGAGGAAAAGAGACTTCTCAGAAAGAAGGTCAGCAGCACAGAGGTCATGGGAGGACAGTGGATTTGGGTGATAAAGCAGCTGGCTGGGATAATGGCTTAGCGTTTGGGCAGATGCAGGAGGCAAGCACAGGGGAGAGAGCCTCCTCCCACCAGCTACCCTGAATCCTTAATAGATACTATTTGATTTGAACCTAGAAGGCCAGAATGGTAATAACACGTTCCCAGCAGCAGGAAAAACTGCAATCTCTGGCAACTAATTTCAGGCAAATGTGAGAATTGGTCAGATATATTTCAAAAGTTGAGGAGTTTTGTTAAGGAAAAGGCTACATTCTCTAGAATCAAATTTGATGCTGAATTAAATCCATTTAGTACCTTAATTCTTATACTATAGGCTGCAGGAGTCAGGGGTGCCCAAATGGGACAATCTGAAGACTCAGGACATTTTATCAATGAAAACATAGTACCAGGACCCAACACATGGCCAGTCCATCCCTGGGAAAGTGATTTCTCCAGCAGCACACGCCTGGTTAGAATGTCGTTAGCTTTTGGAAGCTTGGTCCTCTTGCTCCTTCCACAGCATTAGCACTGTCCAAGAAAACAGAATGCCAACTGCACGTGTGAATTTGTATTTTCAGGTAGGAGGAGGAGGAAGGGGAGGAGGGGGAGAAGAAAGGAAGTAAATAGGGAAAGAAGATTGAAGAAGAAGAAGGGGAGAAGATGTAGAAAGGGGGGATACTGTCCCAACTGATTTGAGGTAATGTATTTTTTTTCTTTCTGTGTGTACGTGTGTGCGCGTGTGTGTATGTAAGTTTGCATACGTGCTAACACATGTGTATAGGTGCATGAAGGTGGATGTGTATAGGAAGGCCTGGAGGTTTGAGGTCAGGAGCTTTCCTTAGCCACTCTTCCACTTTACTCTTTGAGGCAGGATCTCTCAATCAAACTCAGTCTAGCTAGCCAGCTCTGGGACCCGCCTTTACTCTCCAATGCAGGAATTATAGGCAGACTGACATACCCACCCACCTGGAAGTTCCTCCACATCTAGAGATCCCAACTCTGGTCTTCATGCCTATTGGCAAGCACTTTAACCACTGAGCCCTCTCCCCAGTCCAATTAGTAACATGGGTTTTTTTTTTTTTTTTTTTATTTAACCCAATACAGCCAAAATATAGTTATCTCAACATGTGATTCATAGGAAAATTCCTATGGTGCTCTGCATTGTGTTTTCACACTGTTCACCCACGTTCCACACAGCTGAACTAGGATGAGCCACAGAAGGCAGCTGCCAAGCCCCATAGCTCACAGGCTCCAGGGCTGCCCCATCTACTCCATCTGCCTGTGTTTACAGCTTCCAGCCAGACAGGGAGGTCCTGGCACCCAGAGGCACAGCCCCTTTCTGCCAGAGAGACAGGACTGCTCACAGCTTACGTGTGTCATCAGTGGGCTCAGTTGAGACCATGGCTGGAGCTGGAGCAGCCGCCTGCACCCAGCACAGAGAAAGCAAGGTCACTGTCAAGGAAGCAGAGCTGAGAGCCAAAGAGGAACGAGGCCAGGGAGTATTAAAGCATTAAGAGATAAGAGCCACTCTCTGCAGCCAGTTGGCCTGCAGGAATTGCACGGCTGCCTCAGAAGCTGGAGAAGCCAGGTCCTTCGGGATATGCTCACATCAGACACAGGATACTACAGTGCCTAGCTGAAGGTGGGGCTCAGTCATCACTTAGCCTGTGGAAAACCGGGCACCTGCAGGGCCAGTCATCCCACGGGCAGCAGAGAGGGTCAGGTTGTGGAACTGGAGGGAAGGGATTCTGTGGGTTCCAGCTGAACAGATTTCTAGAGGGAAAGCGGAATGCAGGAAATGCCCATCATTTAGGAATCCATGCTCCGCAGGCCACAAAATAAAATGCTCTACCTGTTATAGAAAGGCCTCACCAGCCCTTCAGCTCCACTTCTTTGTAAGTCCTCACCCTCCCTCTAGAGTCCTCAATTAGCCTTCAAGTCCCCAGCACCAAGTACTCACAGACAAAGTGGATAAAGGAAAATACAAGGGAATAAAGTAAAATAAACACTAACAACATAAACTAATATAGTGACTAGGTGAGACGGCATTTGTACTTGGTGGGGAGGATGCAGATCTAACTAACTGAACACCTACTCAAGAGAGCCTCATACCGCTGCCATGCACAGTCTCTGCCATCCATACCGGGCTTGGGGACAAAGGCAAAGGGCCCCCACCACATCAAGAGTACCAAAGCTGTGCAAACATCCACCTGGACCTTGCCCCATAAGGATTTCTGCCCTTCTAGGAATAACACATAGAGGAGGGACAGCTGTTTATTGAAGCCCAGAGCAGCCAAGCACAGCCCTCGGCTGTTACCATGAACTCTGCCTCACCCTAGCCTCAGGAGCTCCACTGTGATTGCAGGCACTCGCTTGTCTGTGTCTCTCTCTCCTGTGTTTACACAGCCTAGCTCCTGCCTGACAGCACAACAGAATCGAGAGTGGTGGTTTTAGAAAACTTGGCTCTCCTTAGAGAAAGGGGGCAGATGCCATGGACACACATATCCATCAACACAAACACACACATCCATCAAACACAGACACAAACACACACACACACACACACACGTATACACACATATATATATCACACACACACACACACACACACACACACACACACACACACCTACTGGAAACACAGACACAAGCCCACAGCAAAGGCCAGCCATCTCCAACCATAGACTAGTGTGCAAGCAAAGGTGAGTAGGCTGAGGGCTAAGGATGGAGAAGCAAAGAGGAGAGCCTGGTTCTCAGGGGCACGAGAGTAACTGCATCAGCCTCCAAGTACTTACCCCAATATCTTGTCATGAGTAAACAGACGCCTCTGGGTTCAAATCCCTGTTAACAGATACTCTGGTGCTACCAAAGCACACGGTTATGTAGATGAATGCATACAAACACTAAAAGTTACCGTGTGTATGTATGCACATACTATCCTATTTTCATTTCTGTTGCAGTGATAAAACATCATGACCTAAAGCAGCATATGGGAGGAATGGGTTTATTTCCAGCTTCCAGCCCATCACTGCAGAGAAGATACAGGGCAGGAGATTGAGGCCACAGGACACACTGCAGCCATGGTCAAGAGCAGAGAGCAACAGTGTTGCCCACACCGCCTGCTGCCGGCTGATTTCCATCACTCCTCAACAGTTCAGAACCCAGCTCATGAATAGTACCGCCCACATCCAGGGAGGGTCTTCCTGCCTCAATTAACAATTAAGACAATCCTACACAGACATGCCCAGAGGCCAACCTGATGTAGTTAACTCCTCAGTTGAGAATCTCTTCCCAAGGGATTTCTTCTAGGTTATATTAAGCACAGACACACACACACACACACACACATACACAGAGAGAAGGCAAGAACCATGCACACATGGGCGCTAGCTCACACACACACACACACACACCACACACACACACACACACAGACACATGCTCACACACACATACACAGAGAGAAGGCAAGAACCATGCACACATGGGCACTAGCTCTCACACACACACACCACACACACACATACGAGACCACACTTCAGTGCACTTGTGAATGCCCCCTTGTTAGTATTGGCAGGGTAAGATGCTATCCATTAGGGTGGGCCTTCACCCGGTGTGACTGGTCCTTCCTTACGGGGACAGAGAGATGACATGGGGCAGACGGAAAAAAAAAAATGATCACAGAGACAAGAGTGACACTTTGACCTGGATTCCAGCCTATCACCTGTGGTTGTCTCCTGCCAGCTCTTGTCCTGGGACTGCAGGGGATTTCTCTGTCCTCTGGAAGCACATGAGGATAGAGTCTTTGGAGAGAGCCTAGAGCAAGGACGGAAGTTGAGGAGACACATTGAAAAGGCAGGCCTCAAACAGATGGATTTTTTTTTTTTTTTTAATTTTCTGCCACATCTGGTCCCTTTACCTTTGCAGTTGCCTCTCTAAGAAGCAAAGAAAGAATCGGGGTCTCCAGACCCACCCAGTCATCTCTGACAGACCCACCCAAGGACTTTGAGTAGTTAAGCCCAACCATGTGGTCACAAAGAAACAGACACTCTTTAGCAAACAAATTCCCCAACCTGGGCTGCCAAATCCAACAGTTTTCTGGAAGCTCTTGCTTTGCTGTGTTAGAGTGAGTCCAACCCCAGGCTCAGGCTACCAAGAGGTATGGCAGGACCATCAGGGATAGTCAGCAAAAATGAATCTGTGTTTCTGACCATATGTGCAAGCTTTCAATGCACTGGACAGGTACTGGACACACATGCCCCCATGCTTGAGAGGGCACAAATGGACAGATGGAATCCTCAGAGGCCACAAAAGCTCTTCTTTCCTAAGGCAGAGCCTCTCTGCAGTGGTGGCTCTCTCCCATTAGGGAAGAGCACAGGCTTCTCTTCACATCTTGGCTGGCAAGCACACCTGCGAACAGTTCTGCCTGCCGCTCTGGGGAGATTACTCCAGTCTTTTATCAGAAGGACTTCCATATGTAAGGGTGAAGAACCCCTGCCCTGCTGCTCCCGGGGTTCACCTGCCAGCGCATCTCCTCAGTACCTCCAAACACAAGCCTGCTGCTGCCGAGTCAGTTTCTCCAGAGCAGACCAGTGCAGGGCCACTGAGCCTCTCCCCATACAGGCCTGCTGAGCACAGCCTAGTTCTTGGTCCTTATCTAATGTGTCCATCTCACTCTATGGCTCCTTCTGCTACTCTACAGATGCCCCAGGAAGGAGATCATGCCTCCAGCCTCATCTGCCCTACACAAAGCCTCAGGCTGCAGCTCGGGCATTAGTCCACCAGAACCCAGTACCTCAGGGATTCCGCTGTGCATTCTGGCAGAATTTTACCCAGAGCCAGTGCCTCCTGGGCTTGCTTGCTTGGAGGTGAAGGTGGCTTCAACCCAACCTTCCAAACAAAAAGCCAGCGGCGTGGGATGTGCTGTGGTCACACTGGAGAGTGACAGTTAAAGTCTCCTTGCTTTCACTAATGATGTTTCCACAGAGACCCCATGGGGCTAGACGCTCTGGAGTACTGTTCAATCACTTCATTCAGGAAGAGCAAGAAGACTGTAATGCACCTGGGGGTGGAGGGGTTCCAAATGAGTGAGTTCCTGCCTTTGATGGTTAGTAGAGGAAATAAGTTGCACAGATCACTAAAATAGATTTGATAAATGTAAGTGTGGGTTCTGAGGGAAAGTTGCTAAAGAAGCACCTAATGGGGAAAAAAAATCTACCTTAGAGGAGGAGGAAGGGTCGGGGCTGAGCCTAGGGTAATGTAAGTCTAAGGAGACCTAAGCCTAAAGAGCCTGAGCCTAGAGCAGCCAAAGCCTGGGCCTGAGCCATAGCTCTGTAGTCCTGGCTCTTTATTCTCTGTGTACCTCCATTTTCTTCTTTGTAAAATGCCAGCATCAGGAAGAGTAAAGGCATATTAGTTGTTCTCCAGATAAGGAAAAAGGTGTTAGTTATCTGTGAACAGATCCTCTGAATTCTGGTCTTGACAAAGATGGCAGCAAGAAGGCCCAAGTTGGCAGCTACTGAAAGATTAGGAGGACAGGCTGCTCAACCAGGGTCTCCTCAGAGGAAGTCGCTGGAGGTGTCTGAGCAGGGAGGAACCAGGAGTAAGCAGGCAGAATGCTGAGGAACAGACAGCAAGGGAGGCAACCAACAGAAAGTGTCGCAGGATAGCTTAGGGCTATTTGTGTTGATGCTGGCTTTGCATATTCTTGTTTGAGGGTGGAAACTTGGGGAAGGAGGCCAGTGACGCCAAGCTCTGAACATTTATTTCTGTGAAGGGAACCTCCTTCTCCACCCACAATTGTGTGAGGACTGGGGGACAGTGGCTGCCAGTGACAGCAGGCTGGCTTTTTTTTCAGGGAAAGAGGGTACATTAACTGGGGAGGGTAAACATGGGGCTCAGGGGATGATATGGAAATTCAGTGGTTGATTCCAGAAAGGAAAACACCTTTACTTGGAGGTACAGGGAGCCCATGATGGATAAGTGTGTGTGTGTGCCTGTGTGTGTGTGTGTACAGAATTTGTGAGCAACTCAGGCCACTGGCTAAGTAACAGATCTTCATTCTGAGAAGGGCTGTCTGTCCGGGAGGTCCTTGTTCAATGTATCACATAGTTCCTTCCTCCAGACCCACCAACCAACACCCTGCTGCCGCCCAAACCCAAGCATGTCCTGACCCAGAGATTACATGAAAACTGGTTCTTTGAAATCTTGATACATTCTCCCAGAAGCACAGCATTATATGAAATGCTTAGTCTTTGGTCAGCTACCAACAGTCCAGCTGAGTAGCCAGCCCATTCATGTCAGACTGAGACCTTTCCTAGCTGTCCCCTCTTAGTGGTTTGAATGAGAACATCCCCCATAGGCTCAGGAATTTGAGCAATTGGTCACCAGTCGGTGGAGCTGTTTGCGGTGGTTGTGAAAGCGTGTCACTAGAAGCAGCTTTGGTAATTTAAAGCTTCGTAATACCTTCATTTCACCTTCTCTGTTTCCTGCTTGGAGTTGAGGATGGGAGCTCTTACCTTCCTGCTCCGGCCATCAAGCCTGCCACTTGCTAATCTGTATCGTGGACTCTTACTCCTGGGGAACCATAAACTAAAATTAACTCTCTTTCTTAAGCTGCCTCAGCCTTGGCGTTTTAACACAGGAGCAGAAAATAACTAATACACCCACCACTGTCGGAAAGCAGAGTAGGTCCAAGAAGAAGACCCCATAGCCAGTGCTATCACAGCTTACCACATTAGGCTTGCTGGGACGTTCTCAACACCACAGGAACTGCCAGAGTCCATGGAAGCCTCCCCAGGCCACTCTGGAGTGATGCCTCTTGGCTGTGACAGCCACACTGCTGTATTGCTCTCACTAACCCTGCCCTGAACACTGACCTCCACCATAAGCCAAGGGGGCAGGAGAAAATGACAATGAAAATATGCTGAGGAACTTTCCAGGCGATACCAGAAATGAAAGCACTGTGTGTGACAACTGAGGGGCCTGGATTGGACAGCTTTCTGCATGCCAATGTCGACCAGGGGAGCTCAGAGCCTCTGTGTTTCTTCTACGTTCCTGTCCAGCTCAAGTTGTTTCTTGCTATTTCAGGTCCTGATTTTGATATTGTACTCCTGATCTCCCAGGTTAACAACCTGCCAGTTCCTCCAAGCATGGCGCCCAGTGCGCTCTGCACATTTCCAATACTGTAGACCCCTCAAAATCGACCTGCTATTGTCTTTGCTTCCAGCCCTCCACACTGTAGATCAAGGTCACACATTCATTTTCTGCAGGCCTCTGAGGTCAAAGCCCAGCATGAGGCCTCGGACTATGCCTGCCCCCATCAGATGGAAGTAGACCATACACCTATGCCGTGGCTATGAGAGCTGCGTCTGTGGTCCATATGTTGCCCAGCACTTGCCCATGACCAAAGCTTAATGGACATTACTCCTGTCTCCTCCACTTCCAGCATCAGACATAGAGCATACAATAAAAGGTGTGGCACGTGAGTTCAGGCCGGCAGGAAGCTGACTCTTCCCTATAACGCTGCAACCAGCCTATAAATTCACACTCTAGAGCAGTGGTTCTCAACCTTCCTAATGCTGCAACCCTCTAACACAGTTCACGTTGTGCTGACCCCTATCCATCAAAGTCATTTTGACTGCTACTTTGAAACAATAATTTTGCTACTGTTATTCATTGTAAGGTAAATATCTGGTATACAGAATGTCTGATAATCGACTGCCAAAGGGGTCATGAAGTGCAGCTTGAGCAAGCCTTCCACAGTTCAGCTGAACAGATAAGAGGCCCTTTTAGCTTTCACAGCTAGTGAAGTATCAGCTGTGAGGCTTCAAGAGCCTCTACAAAGCTTCCTTCTCACCAGGCAGCCTTGGAGAACGGCCAGCCTTCAGAATGAAGGTACACCTTTTCCTTGTAAGAGTCTACACTGCATCTGGAGGTCATTCTATAGTACTGATTCTTCTAGAAATCTTCTAGAAATACTACTGGTTCACGGCAGCTTTGCTCTTGGACCTAGGAGAACATCTGGGACAACATTTTTGGGCTACCCCGAGGGAGCTGGAGCCATCCAGGCAGGCAGCCACTTGCCAAGGTCAGACAGCTGGGCGGGAGCACCACTGGGAACAAACGCCCTGCAGACGCGTGAACAGTGGCTTCAATTAATTTCTCCAGCTAATTAAGAAAAAGTATTCATGTGCATCAGCAACTGGGAAACAAAAGAATGAGGCTAGCCTCAGATGGCTTCTCCAGCTGAGAAAGAATGAAGGGTACCTTCCACGAAGACCCAGGAGAAACGTGACAGCCCACCTTCCCAAGAAGAGTCCTCTCCACACAGCCTCTAAACCATCCTCAGTATGGAAACATCCAGGGCCAGGAGGGGCGCCAGCTCAAATGAGCATCTTCCCAAATAGCTGAAGAGCATGGACTCTCCGGAAAGCAAATACATCCCTGCCCTATTCCAAGAAGAGAAGAAGGAAAGGACCATAGATGCTCAGAAGAGCTAATTCCAGGCCAAATCTACCACTGTCCCATGTAGCCGGGGCACCTGATGGCTCCTCTCCAGACACAGTGCCCTCATGGCCATACAGGAGGACTGAGGACCCATCTGTATCCATGACTCTTGGTAGCTCAGGACAGGCTTCCACCAGCTCCCTCTGCCACTACAGAGGCCTCCAGGAGATGTTTGAACAAAAGAAGGCAGTAAGGCCAAGTTAGGAACCACAGTGGAAAAAACAGCATTCTCTGTCAGGCAACGTGGCTCCTGGCTTGGGGCCTTATGGCTGCAAGCAGGACGAGGGCACATTAGCCCTGAACACAGGCAGCTTTGGTAAAACAGGGTGTGCTATCTTTTCCAAGTCCCAAGCCACAACGCGGCCCCAGGAGAAGCCACGCAGTCTAGGAACAGTCTGGAAACAAGCACCACAAGCTTGCAAACAGAGTTTTGAAAGATGCTTGCAAAACATATACACACAACTGTCCAGAGCCTCTACTGATTTGTGGCTTGTGGATTCCTGCCTCATCCGTCTGAGTTTATCCTTCAATCATTCCCCATGATTGGGGTGGGAGGCATCGACATGAGAACTGGAACATCTTTAGAAAAATGAACTCCAGGGGACTGGAGATGTAGCTCAATTAGAGTATTTGCCTAGCATCCACAATCCTAAGGCCATGGATTTGAACCTCAGTTCTACATAAACTGATTATCGTGGCCCATCCCATTAACACCAGTTTTCTACTGGTGCAAACTGGAGTAGCCCAAGGTCATTTTCAGCCACATAGGGAGTTCCAGACCAGCCTGAGCTAGAAGGCCTAAAAAACCTCACTAGATGGAAACTAAAGAAGAGTATTCATATCAAAATGTTAACTCCACAATTCAAAGTGTATTGGGTCCGGAAAATTTCCCTCCTACTGCAGCTGAGCTATGCGTGCCCATTTTCTTAGGAGGTTCACAGGGAACCCAGGCAAGTGAAATAGGGGTATGTGGCAAAGGGTAGTGTCTGACTTAAAAGACTACAGTGAGCACTCAGCCTCTTCAACACTGCTAGAGCCACTCAGAGGCAGGGTGGGTCCTGTCTGTTGTCTTCCCATAAGACCACCCATGGTTCCCCCACAAAAGGCAAGTATAAATCCCCTCTAGACATAATTCCCAAGCAGTCTTTAAAATGTAGTAAAAGCAAAACCATGCAAGACGCTAGAAAAAGTACTGCAGACCCCTGGTAGCACTGACGAGGAGGACATAGTGAGCAAAACTTTGAGTTCCCTGGGAGCCAAGGGGGCAACCCCACAAGAATGGTCCTTCTCGTTCTGCATTCTTTTCCTGGTGCTTTCCCCCACCCTGCCTGAGCCCCACGGGTCATCTGACTCCATATCCCTCCTTTAGAAAGCCCCTCCCCCATCCTAGGGCACCCTGACCACCTTGTCTTTCATCTGGTCTCCTATGTATACACTTCTCTTAGCAGTCTAAACTACCACCCCGGCTAGGGTCATGGAGAAGGGTCTATTCAGCTTCCCAGACACCACTCCTGGAAGGCACTTCCTTCCTAAAACTGTCCTAAGCAAGATTGGACTGTCCTTCCACCCTAGGACACAGGAACTCTGTGAAAGGTTCTCAGGGCCTTGTCTAGGTCTCCTTGTTGCCCACCCGGCCTTCGAACCCTGCACCACGCAGGCTGTAGATAACTGTTCAAAATAAGCATCCTTTTAAACATTCTCTGAAAACGAGACCAAACAAGAGCTAGAGCAAACTTTAGGTACGACCTCCAGAGACCCCCTAGGGTGAAAAAGTCGCTTCTTCCCGCCCAAGAGCCAGGAAGCTTCCTGTTAGCAGAAACGATTAAATGATTAAATCTCTGAGCTCCACAGAAAACCGGGAGCGCTGCGGAGCACGGGATGCGTGAGACCTGAGGGACTTCCTCGGGCGGGCAGTGCGCAGGGGACATGGAGATTCAGGGGCCAGAGGCCAAGAAGGGACGATGCCCACAGCCAGGCGCAGCTAAAGCACTCGCGACTGCTACTGGCCAGAAGAGACCCGACTTCCCCCACGCCCTCGCTCTGCCCACGTCCAGGTCGCGGCGGGAGTCCACCCAAGGCCTGCAGACTGCCGCCCACCGGGCCACTCCAGCCCAGCGCACCCCGCGCCTGCAGCGGGAGACTTCCCCGTGGCGCGCGATCCCCAAGTGCGAGCGGCCAAGGGGACGCAGCCGTCACCCTAGCGGACAGCCAGAGCTGAGTCCTCATCCCCGCCCCGGAGCCCGCGAGTCACTGCCCGACAGCAGGGGTCGGGGACCAGAAACCAGCTCCGCAGAGCCTTGTCCCGCGCGGCCCGCTCGAGCGATGCCGACACAAAGGGGACGCGCGCGTCACCCACCTGGTCCCGCGCGGTCCGGGCTCCCGCTCGGCCTCGTTGCGCGCGGCTGCGATGGCCCCGCCCGGTGCCCGCTCGCGGGTGCAGCTGTCCCGTCAGCCTCCCGCGCGCGGCCCGCCCCGCAGCGCAGCGCCCTTTATGCCTCCCCGCCCTGCGCCCCGAGAACTGCGCGCGGGGTCGGCGGGGCGCAAGCGCGCACTAAGCGCGGGCGCAGGAGGCAGAGCCAGTTTGCACTCTGGCGCCCCCTGCCGTCCAGAGGCGCCATGCACCAGGACCAGGCAGGCAGCCCCTTAAAGCAATGCCAGAGGGGCCAGGTCAGCTCACCGACTGAACCACCCTGGAGGAAAGCAAGGCTGCAACGAGGCCGCCTGAAGGTGGACGCCTGCTTTCAGTACTAGAAGAACAAGTACCAACAGCTAGAAAGAAATGCGTGAAGCACCCTTATCCTACCAGTCAGAAGTGGGTATATCACTCATCTGGGACCTTGGATTGGGGCCTGGCTATGAAAATTAGAGCAAGTCTCTGGGTTTGCCAGAAACTGCATGATGATCCTGTCTGTGAGTTCTTTACCAGGAAGACCGTGAGCCAACAGAACAAGAATCGTCTTTTCACCCTGACATCTGATGATGCAGGTGGATGGAGAAGGGTCCTCAACCTGTACAGGCCTGAGGCTGGGACCCTATGCATATATATGAAACAGTAGCCACAGCATTCTGTTACTTTCTCTTACAGCCTAAGATCCACCACTGGATGGGAACCCCGTGTGCTATTATCTTGCAATCCCTCTCGTAGTTCCTGGAAGCTCATGTCTTAAGTCTGCATCAAACCTGCGGACATGGATGAGGCCTGTGAGCATGTGTTATGGCTAGAATGAAATGTCTCCACAGGCATGTGTTTTGCATAGTTGGTCTCCCAGCTGGTAAGGATATTTTTGAATGTCAGGAGATAAGAGTGAACTACAGAAGGTCCTTGGGGGAACCTTACACACACACACACACACACAGTCCCTCTTAGGACTTCTGCCCAAGCACTTGGGCCCAAGCAGCTGTGGATGGCACCCTTTGACTAGGGGACTTGAGAGCCTCCATTAGCTAAGCTGACTTTTCTGGTTTTCCCTTACAGAATGAAAGCAGGATTTAAAGCTCTGTGCCATCTGCCTTCTGCTGCTACGTTCCCATCTGCGTGTGCATGTGTGTGTTTACACGTGTGGGGGGTGGTATGTGTACATGCTAAAAGTCAAGGCTGGGGTGTTCACCTCTCTTTATCTACCTCATATCCCAAACCTGCACTGCCCTACTCTAGAGCTGCTCTAATTTAGCTAGACTGGTTGGCCATCAAGCTCCAGGAGGCCTCCTTTCACCCCTACTTCCCCAGTGCTAGGGTTACAGGCACCACACCTGTATGTTTACATGGATGCTGGTTTTACACTTGGGTCTTCAGGCCTGCAGGACAAGCACGGGACTGACCAAGCTGTCTCCCAGCCCCTACATCTAAACCATCACCAGTTACTGTGTTGAATGTTTCTCATCATCAAAGACATGCGCTCCAAGGACACTGCATGCTGAGTGTGGTAGCTCATCCATGTAAGCCCAGCATTCTGAAGGCTGAGGGCTGAGGACTGTGAATTCAAGGCCAGCCTGGACTAGATGGTGAGAACCTATGTCAAATAAGCAAAAGCCAAAACAAAACAGGGACACGCGCAGCCTCCTAGAGCCTGGGTTTGCACTGGGTTCTGTATAGACGCCATTGTTCAAGAAAGCGCACAGTGTGAAGAATCCAACAACAGCACTTTGTTGCTCCGGCCTCTCACTGAAAGATAGAAATAGTTTTGCCCGAAGGCCTGAGCTTTGAGAGAAATGTTTCACACCTCCCCAGGCCCTGGTTGGGGGAGCAAAGTTATGAATGAAGGATTGAGAGTCTGCACTGGGGAGGCACAGCAAGTACTAGAAGCTCACAGCAAGTGGAAGCAACTGTACTGAGGTACTCTGGCTGTCCTGGCACAAAGGACGAAAGGCAAACTGCCTGTGAATATCTGGGGGTAGGTGGAAAACCCACCCTCATCAAACTGTGCACTCAACACCCACCAGTGCGTATGTGCTAACCTGTGGCCCTTCATTCCCACGACCTGATATGTTGGCTAATGCAACGGTTGCTGGGGAGATGGCATAAGGGATTGACATCACGATTTGCAACAGACCACACAGTGCATTTCCAGTTTTATCTATAGGCCTGTCGGATACGCCATTGCCTTCCACATCCTCAGATCTCCAAATATGGATGTATTTATTTTGTTTTTATGTGGATTATGCCACTTGCCACGCTCTCTGTGTTGGGAACTTACTTGGAAGCTTGGATCGCCAGGCTACAGAATGTCTTTCTGTGAAATCCCACACAGAGACTAAGCGTAATAAATGCTCAATAATGAATGAAGCTGGCTCCTCTGAGCTCTGCCTCTCAACTGATAATGCCATTCTCTCCAGAAAGCTGCCTGGCTCTTAAAGCCATTCTACTCTCACAGTGACTCTTTAGTCCAGCCCTTGCCACAGGAAGACTGATTATCTCCCAGCAAGGTGGCCACTTTGAGCCTGTTTGAAAGACCTTACTGTTAGGGTCTGTGCCAGTGATGTGCTGTTTACTGTCGCTCAGTGGGCAGACATCTTCTGATCACGCACAGAGGGCAGTGGATGCCAGGGTGGTCTAGAGGCTGAAAAAATGCAAACCCATTGTGAAGGTTCCCCCCCCCAGATACAATTGAAGGAAGCTTAAAAGTTGTTGCTTATAGTTAAAAGGAAAAAGAAGAAAGAAAATAGACAATGCAAGTTGTTTAAATTTCTGATGGCACATTCTAATTATAGAATTCACATTCTTTCCATCCTTTTTTTTTTCTTTTCTTTTGAGATAGTCTAACTGACTCTGTAGGCAGGCTGCATTGGAACTCACAATCTAGCCCAGGCATCTCTCAAACTTGTGATCCTCCTGACTCAGCTTAACTTTGTTATTTTTATGTAAATCCTCTTTCACTTTCCCTTAGGGAAACTCAGGATCCTGAGGGACTTTGTGTTCCTGGAGACATGGGGTATAACCCCCAACCCTCGGCCCATCTGTTCCTACTGATCTCATTCCGGAAGGCATTCAAAAGCAAGGGCACAGTGTGCCTTTCAACACTGTGCTCTGTTTCTGGTGAAAACCTCAGGAAGGAAGAGAGTTCCCAACACTCTCAGGTCATCCATCATGGGTGGGGTTCACATCCACATCTACCTCAGAGCCTTTTTCAGTTTTGACATCTCAGCAAAGTCTATCGGTGGTGCCATGTGTACATAAGACAGAGACACAGTCCTTCAAATGGAGGAAGATACAAGTAAAATGGGCAACAGTCATTTAGCCCATATTTCTGTGTACTTATCTGTGTCCTCCCTAACCCTGAAGAGATTTGTGTGAAGTCCAGCTATGAGTAGCTCAAAGTATGAGCATTTTGCAAAGAGGGTGATTACAGGTGGAATTAAAGATGCACTCAAAGTAGAGTAGACTGAGTCCTCCTGTATTATGACTGTTCTCCATAGGAAATGGGGAAACCAGGACACTGGTGCACACTTTCTCAGGGTTAGCATTATGAATAAGGGATGGGACAGCCTCCTGTAGAACAAGACACATCAAAGAAGAGACGGGTAAACTGTCAGAGGACTGTGAGAGCCTGGAGCAGGTACTTGTTCGCTTCCTTGGTAGCCAGCCCCATTCACACTTGCAGCTCATACATCCAGACCCTATTCATAGCAAACGCCGTGTCAACTTGCCTGGGCTATGGGATGTCCACGGAGCTGAGTCTCTGAGGATGCTGAGAGAGTAGCGATGCAATCAGTAGACTAGATAAAGAAGAACCACTCACCCAAGGAGCATGGTGCAACCCACTGAAGGCAAAGAGACGAGGTAATGAGCACAGGGCAGTTTGCTCATTGCTGGCATGGATTTCCATCTTCTCGACTCACATATGGGAGTTTCTGGTTCTTGAAGTTACGTCTCCAGAATCACTCAATCCTGTTCCCCATTATCCATACAACTTCATCCGATTCTCAGGCCTATGGACTCAGACTAAATCTCACCAGCAGCTTCTAAGGCTTCTAAGATTCTCAACCTGTGAAAGTGTCAATGACCCTTCACAGGGGTGGTATATCAGATATCCTGCATACCAGATATTTATATTATGATTCATAACAGTAGCAAAACTGCAGTTGAGAAGTAGCAATGAAATAATTTTACAGTTGGGGTAACTACAACATGAGGAAGGGTGCTAAAGGGTTGTAGCATTAAAAGGGTTGAGAACTACTGTTGTAAGGTATGTCGCTTGCCTGTACGAGATCTTAGGAGTCTTGTTATTCATAATCACAAGAACCAATTCCAATGTATGCACAAGGTATTGGACTTTTATATGAAAGATTTATATAGATACATATGGACTTTTATTCTATAGTATATGCATAGATAATGTACAGAATGTTTTTCTAGTGGTTCTGTTTCTATGGAGAACCAGTCTAGCTAATAGACTCACCCTTGCAAACTGTGAGACAATACATTTTGTACTTTTTGGACTCCAATATTTCCAGCAAGGGAAGGCAAGCACCTGGAACATGCCCATGTGTGACTACAATTTAGAAAATAAGTGTGACAATAAAAATAAAAGTGTCATCCAAAGGCAGAAAAATAAATGACGCTTAGTGAAAAGTTTGGGTTGTTAATAAAAAGCAAGGCCTTTTTATTTCTGGTTTTCCTCCAGAATGGAGGCATGATGTATCTTGCTCACTGCCATTCTCAGCGCCAACAGAGAAAGTTCCAAACATTCAATACATATTTGTCAAAGGAAGTGAGTGGGGGCTGGGGATAGAATTTGGTTGGTAGAGTACTTGCCTAACATGCAAAAATGCCCAAGTACTGTGTAAACCAGATATATTGGTGCATAACTGTAAGCTCAGAACCTGAGAAGTGAAAGCAGATGGATTAGAAGTTCACAGTCACCCTGGGTGTCAGGGGGCAACCTAGGCTATATGAGACCCCTGTTTAGAAAAGGTATATGCATCCTGCTTTCCGTAGCTCTCTGTGTGTCTCAAAAGCAAATGCTGTAGAAATTAGATTGAGCCAAAACAGGCAAGAGAGAAATCTCTACCCTGGCTTTTCATTGCTCATATGAAACCCTGAGGCATAAAGAGGCCTGTGCCAGTTCTGAGATCTCTGCCAGCCAGTGGCATCAATGTGCTGCTACCCAAGGCGCTTGGCTGGTTCACCCGTCTTTTCCCTCTTTATTATACTGCCTTTTTCATGGTAATCAATAGAATATGGCCCCTGTGGCTTGACAAATTTAAAGGCTTTCTCAACTCAGAAGGAATAATTAAATTACATTCAATGGAGGTGGACTTGGCTTGTGGCAGAGCTCTAACATATTACTCTCTGGGTTCCATCTTTCTTGCCCTTAGGATGCATAGATTCTTGACTGTACATAGGAACTACACTTTAAGATAAGTCAATGAGGAAAGCCCAAGACCCTCAGCCTTGCCCATCTCCATCATAGTGGCTTTTTAGCTGTATACAGAGTCAATGGGAGCACCAAAGAAGTCAGTAGGGCTCTGGCTTCCCCTTGGAAGGACGGTTCCCAAAACAGAAGCCTATGCGTGTTAAGCTCTAGAAATCTTAGGCTTTGTTTGCTACTCCAGCACAGCCTAGTCTAAGCTACCGTATCCATTGTATACTCATTTTGAGCAGCATTGATTTGTATGCATACGTGTCTTTACAGAGAAACAAAGCTCAGTGCTGAGCAGGTAGCATCAGCCAACCTTAAACCCAAAACAAGGAGCTACAATCTAAAATACAAGCATTTGGAAGGGGTCCTGACAGAAGACAACCAGCAAAAGAATGCAGGAAATAACCCCAGGCCTGTGTCCCTGACAACTTAGTGCCCTGATCTCGTTCACAGTAAACACTGCCCCATAAAGAGCACAGGAAGACAGCATAAAGTATTCTACCACCTAGGTTTAGGTGAGGTTTCTATAATGCAATGGATGCACTGAATTATATATAACTTGTTTAGGCTTCTATAATGCAATGGGTTCTTCAGTGCCTTGTGCACACACCATACAGACAGAACCAAGGCACTCCAGGCCCTGATTACTGGGGTGTTGGATGCTGGAGCCTTCCCCCTCCTGGGAATTACGTGGAGCCAAAACAAACTGCCTCACCCAGAGATGCTTCCAGTAAGTGTTGTTGGTGAAGTCAAAGCCTACCCAGCATGCCTTGCCTTGAAGGAGGGCAGAAGCGGGCTTCTTCTGGTCCACAGCTCCATGGCAATGCATCCAAGCCCTCTGTCTCCCCTCACATTTTCCAGAGAGGCTTTGCCAGCCAACCTCTGTTTCACACTCCTCAGAGACGAGAACTGAATTAAATTAGGGAAGCAAGCTCTCTCCCCCCCATACCCACCATAGGCCCCAGCAAAGTGGCTAAATCCCTCCAAGCTCCAGTGAGATGGCTAAGGGAGACTCAGACACATTTTCTCATGGTAACTAGGTCAGGGAGCCAGGCAGGCTGGAACCAGGATTTAACCACAGGGTCTGGACACCACCTGCTAATGAAAAGATCCAGGGAATTATGGTACTAAAACTGGGACCAAGGTCTCCTGAGACTCCTTAGAAAATCTTCTAGCGTTTCTTTCAGATTGCTGTGTGTTCGAAGCATTGTGTTGTGGTGGTGGCGGTGGTGATGATGTTTTATTTATTACTCTGCTGTGATTCTAAATGTCCTAAGACTTGAATTAATTTGTTTCTTAAACATATGGATAGTTGAGTGTGGCAAAATGGTTCAGTGGGTAACTGCTTTATGCACAAGCCTGGAGACCTAGTTCAAATCCCCAACCCCAGGTGGATATATGTGTGTGTTTGTATGATATCTCTATCTATCTATCTATCTATCTGTCTGTCTGTCTGTCTGTCTGTCTATCTATCTATCTATCTATCTATCTATCTATTCATATATTCTTATGTGGACACACTCAGATGAGGACTGCATGATTGATCTCTGTGTAATTGCACCTTCCTAAACAACATCCATTCACCAGTAGGATAGGGCACTAGATAAATTTTGCTGGAAGGAACCAACTGCTGCTGAATTCAGGTGTTTTGACTGTTTTCCTGTGCAACAATTAGAATCCCAAACTCCAACACAGATAAAACAAGAGTCCATTATTCAGATAATTTAGCCCAATAACTCCACTCAGCTTTAAGCTTGAAAGGTAGAAAACAAGCCATGGGTATACGCCATCAGTAATTTACAAAGACGATAAAGCCCTCACAAATCAGTGTGTGGCGTGCCTTAGTTAGGGTTACTGCTGCTTTGATGAAACACCATGACCAAAGCAAGTTGGGGAGGAAAGGGTTTATTCAACTTATGCTTTTACATCATAGTCCATCACTGAAGGAAGTCAGAAACTCAAACAGAGCAGGAGGCCTGGAGGCAGGAGCTGATGCAGAGAACATGGAGGGGTGCTGCTTACTGGTTTGCTCCTCATGGCTTCCTCAGCCTGCTTTCTTATAGGACCCAGGACCACCACCATGGGCTGGGCCCTCCCCCATCACTCACTAATTAAACAAATGCTACAGCTGTTCCCTCCTTTCAGATGACTCTAGTCTGTGTCAAGGTGAAATAAAATTATCCAGCACAGTATGTTCATTCATGTCCTACCCTTTCAGCTTTCTAATATAAATCCCCAGTCACAGGACAGTCATCCTCATTTGAGCAATAATCTCACGCAAAACATTTGTCATTAACATGTAGGAATGTAAATCAAATTGTCTTCTAGTTTCCCAGGAGAAAGGGTGTGTTTCACCAAAGAGCACTCGGATTTCGCTAAAGAAGTAAGCAAAAGCATTATTTGGTCCAAAGGTGCTTTGACTCCCACGAAGAAACGTTCTCATTTCTCCCCTTTCCTAAGAGATTTTTGAACTTTTTAAGCACAGAGGCCCCACACATCCCAAATGTGCACACAGGGTCAGGGTGGCGGAGACAGCTAGGGTGCATCAGAGTACATCATTCTACACATGTACTGGGTTCATAGCTTTTTTTTTTATCTCCTTCAGGAGAGAGAACAAGAGAAAAAAATACCATCAAAATAGAAGGTCTGGCCTCAGTTTCGAATTTATGTTCCAGACACATGACCTAGTCTCCCAGTCAGCATCAGCCAATGTCCTCCAGGCTTTCATCCCTAAAGACAGCGCACTGGGCTTAACTAGATTTGTTTTACATGTAAGCTGATTAAGAAAAAGCATATAAAAGTTAAACATGGTCGCGCATGCCTCTTATCCCCAGTTCTCGGGAGACTGATCTAGGATGATCAAGAGTTCTCCCCGAGCCTAGGCTACATAGACACCATCTCAAACGAACAAATAAAAATAACAGACAACAGGAAAATGTCCTATTCTGGATGACACACAAACATGCTAGTTAAATTTCAGTGAAGTAAGAATATTTTGTGTGAAAAAAAAAATCAAGTACAGAAAAATAGACTAAAAAGCAGATTTTCAGTAAAATACTCAAGAAAAGCAAATTGCTATATGTCCTCTTGTGGCCGAGACTGGAATTGCAACAGAATTTCCTTGATGGCTTTTGGAAATAAGCACTGAGATACTTGTTTAGAATATACATTAAAGGCCATGTACCGTTTGCACAGCAAGAAGCTTCTGCCTACATGATAGTCCTAGCTTTCTCTTCTGTTGTTATAAAACACTGACAACGGCAACTTAGGTAGGAAAAGGCTTATTTAATTTTACAGGTTATAGTCCACCATGAAGGGAAGTCGGGCAGGAGCTCAAAGCAGTAACCTGGAGACAGGAGCTGATGTAGAGAGTAGAGAGTACAGAGGAACATCAATTACTGGATTGCTCTCCATGCCTTCCCATCCAGGATTACCTGCCTGGAGGCATCACCACCCACATTAGGCTGGACCCTCCCCCACCAGGCAACAATCAAGAAGCTTTCCCCACAAAACTGCAAATCTGGTGGAAGCATTTTTTTTTTCCATTGAGGTTCCCTCTCCTCCGACGACCTTAACTTATGTCAAAGGAATAAAGAGCTAACAAGCTCAGTGATTTTCTTTGGGTCTATTTGGTATAGAGAGGGAACTGGTTTTTCTCATGTTGACCTACACGAGGTCTCATTTCAGAGTTCCTCAAGAAATATTCTATGGGGGCACAAGTCCTTTTACACTAATCCAGCCACAGTCCACACAGCCAACAGAGTACTCCTGCCCAAGCTTCTAGGACTCTTACGGAATGTGCCAACACAGCCGTTGTTGCTTTTTCGAGTAAGGTAATGACTTTCTTCCATTCAGGCTCCTGTTTTAGTGTGACAGAGCCGGGCAGCCTGAACACTGCGAGGATACAGCTGCACAAGTGCCATCCTTGTGCCCACATCATAAAAGTCAAAGTGTATATCTTGGTTGTGTAAAGAATCTTGGAGGCACGGAGTAGAGCAGCCATCCTTCAGAACAGTGTCATCAGGTGCTGGGGCTGTGAACACCATCTCTCCAGGAGATGCAGGCACTATTTAAAAAAAAAAAAAGATTGTCACTTATGGCTCTCTGAGGTGCCTGTGGACTCTTCCTATACTTCTGAGTAAAAAGTCCACGACTGCAAAGTAGAAAGGGGAAGTCTTAGGACAGACATCTGGGTCTAAGAATCGGAGCATCTCGTTCCAGAAACCTAAGCCTTCCTTTTGGAAGTCCTCTAGATTTAAGTAAAGCTCTAAGTGAGCAAATCTAGAGATTTCTCTGATGTGACACTGAATTTCCTGTAATTAGAAAAGAAGGAGTGTGCCATTGGAGTCATTTAAGGCCTCTGGAGCAATCAGAAGAGCTCAGGTGAGTGAGAGGCCCTAAGGAGCACCAACTAGTGAAGTAAGGAGAGAAAGTAACCAGTCCTCAGTTTGCAAAGGTCTGGCAGAATTTTATAACCCATGGCTTGCATGTGTGTGTGTGTGTGTGTGTGTGTGTGTGTGTGTGTATGTGTGTCCTGAGAGACTTTCCCTACCCACTACCCACTACCCACTGCGGTGGGGTGCTCCCAGACTCTTAACAGAGTCTGGGGCCAGAGACTACCTACTTCAACCAGCCCTTGAGGGAAGGTCAGGCATAGAGCCGACTACCTTTTTACAGGGGTAAAATGGGGTGTTCACCTTTCCTGGCACAGTCCAGAGTTCCACACTGGGCACCAACTGTGGTTCTCCTCCTCCCTGGAGGGCTGTTTACCATCAGCCCACAAAGGCAGGAGGGGCAGGAGACAAGGCGCAGAGCTTGGAAGGCCGTCGGGCATGATGGAGGCCAGACATTCTGGGAACCACTGTAGGGAGCTAGTTCAACTTCTAGAGAACAAAGACTAAACACCATTTGGGGAGTAGTTTGGGGACTCTAAGAATAGGTGTACGTAATCGGTTAAAACTAGGTACTTCAAGGATGCTTGATTTGCATTAAACAGCATGCTCCTACCATATGAACGGGAACACAGTACCTCATTATCTATAGGTTCAGGGAGGGGAGAGCTAGCAGGGAACTGCGTCAAAGGCCATATATCAAATGTCATTTGGGGCATCTGTGTCCACAGACACTCTCCAGATGAAGTCAGGCAGAGAGCAGGAGGCCCTGCTGGGGAGAGGGAGTCCTGCACCTTAATGATGAGCTCAGAATGGCTATCTGGACTGGGAGGACTGCAACCTCAGACAGCAGGGTCCTTCCAACAAGCAGAGAGTAGAGTAGGCTCAGCACTGTGTTGAGGAAGCTCAGCTGAAAGACCTCAGTAAAATGGCACCTGTGTGTGTGATATGAACCCTTTCACAGGCTTCTCCTGAAAGGAGTAAGACAGAGGCTCCTGAGGTGGGTAAGAGCTGCGTCAAGGACAGAAGTTCTCCCTGTTCGTCTATCCTTTCACCCTCCTCTGGCTCTTTCCTTGCCAGCCTTGCAGGCAGGAGTGACGTCTTTGCACTCTAAAGTCTCTACATTGAACATTCTGAACCACAAAGCTATCCAGTTGACAAATTAAATGTTGGTTTGTCCATGTTTGTTTCCACTGTGTGGGGATCAGAGAGCTTAGAGACTAACACCAAAATCTCCGGCCAATCATGACAACTTAAACTCCAGAATTTTATTTATGTTTTTTATCTTAGACCTACAAACTGAACATTTGTATGGTTACTGTCCCCATTAAGTTGTATAAAATTAAAACTGACAATAAATAAATAAATAAATTGTTGTGATGTATCATTATTAATGTAAAAATAACAAAATTTAAAAGTTGTGTAAAGTTGTAAAGTAAAAATTTCACAAAAGTCCTTAAGTCCCAAGCAAATGGTAAACCCATGGTTTCTTTGTAGTTCATTTAAAAAGTAAAGAACGGAATTGTATGTCCTTTGCTGAGAATATCAGCAGAAGTTATAAATCTGAAAGTCCTAAATAACAACAACAAAGAAAAGAAAAGCAAACGTGATGTCTTCCTTTTTTTAATAAGGGCGGGTTTTCCTTTGGAAGCAGTGGTCCTGGAGATAATATTAATGATGTCTGAAGGGGACAATGAAACTTCCTCCCATTGTCAAGGTTCATCTGCAGTGGAAGTGTTCGCAGCCCCTGGATTATGCAAGACAGTGTGCAGTAGAGGTGACAGTGTTGTCACAGCAGAACCCTCAGATCCATGCCAGGCCACACAGGGGAGGCCTCTACTTGCATGTGACATCTACAGATGCATGGCTACCTGGGCTGCCATCTCCTGGTGGCTAATGCCAGTCCAATGCCTTGGGATGTGCTGAGAGGAAACTTGGCATGTGAAGGCAGGGCTGTACCATGCTGACAATAAAACCACTAGAGGAACACCGGGCATAACAGATGTGCTCTGAATGTGCTCATTTCAGTACATCACATTGCTGCACTGCTAACTTTCCAGTGATTTTATAATTCATGGGGAATACTCACATATTCATCCAGAATAAGGTAGGAGTCTTTCATCTGCTGTGGGAAATAAGAATCAAATTTTAGTTTTCATTCAACACACACTGTTCGGTGTGTCCTCTGCTGCAGGTCCTGCTTCCATTCCCTGAACCCAACATTTTTCTACCCAATTTGCAAGCGTTTTGGGGCTGACACTGACCTGTCTATCCAGGCAGCTTCGACTCTGCCCCAGGCTGAAAGATAATTTCATCACTGGACATTTCACTCTGACCACAACCTCGAACTTCAGCTCCTGCCACTCCAGCTGCTTCCAGAAGAGCCTCTATCTTTGTCACTGACATGCCGCCCAGTGGTGGCTGCCATACAAGGAGTCTCCCTAGTTTTGTCTGTATATGTGTAGTAGGTCACCTGGGAAATAAGGGGAGATATCACTGAATGTCCTAATAGCGTTCTGACAGAAATGGAGATGATGGCTGCTACTGGTGTTTTTGTGGAAGCATCATGGGAGTTTCCATCTTGGGAGGCTTTCAGCTATTTATTTTCTTCCTGTCAAGGAACAGACAATAAATATTCCTTTCATTGTTTTCTAGACAGGGTCTCGGGTGTCTCAGACTGGAGTAAAATACACCGTGTAGCAGAGGATAACCTTGAAACTCTCTGGTCCTTCTTCTTCTACCTCCAGTGTGCTGAGATTACAGGTGTGAGCCACATACTCTGTTGTACGCAAAGAGAGATCAAACCCAGAGCTTCCTTCATATTAGGCAGGCACTCTACTAACAGAACCTCATCAGCTGGCATTTCTTGTTCCGCAGGCCAGTTTCTAGTAGAGCTAACTACGATTGCACCACTTTGTGGAAGTCACCAAAAAATGATGTCAGAGAAGGAATTCAGCCTTGCTTCTCTGAAACTTTATTTTAAGGACATTGAAAACTGACCGATTATTCTCTTACCTTTTATTCAACTTTTAAAATTATCAGTTGACTTCTTGAGCAATGCTGTCACAGGAGATGACAAAAATGTTCAAAAATTAACCTTCAAGGAAGTATCAAACACTTTATACACTAAGTATGATTAAAAAACCCATATGTAGGTCTACTATTTTATAGTTGTCATACACATATACACACATATGTTTATATAAAGTTACATTATATGAGTCATGATGTTTCTCCTAGAGCCATTGGTTGCCAAATAAAAGGCTCAGTGTCAGGGGTGGGGTATCTCCCCTTGAATTGTTGGTTGCAGAGAACCTCTAAATCAATGCAGCCATTCATCACAGTTCTTAGCTGCCCAGCAGAACTTCATGATAAGACCCTATTGCCAAAATCACCACAAGCTTTGGTCACAGAACTTGGAGAAATCAATCAGATACTGGCCTAGACTCTTCATCCATTCTTACTAGCTTTCAAAGTCACAGAAGGTGGAGAGTAAAGTCACCAACAGTCTTATGCAGTAGTGAACCAGGCAAAACACAATAATGGGCAGCCTGACAAGATATGCCAATGGATAGATATAATAGTGGCATGAATGTTATGGGGCTGAGCAACTCTTTCTGATTAGATTTAAGGCACATTAGACAGAAGAAAACACACATTCCTGGTACTGGAAATCCAGCCAATAACTCATGGCTGGTGAGCTGACAGGCCATGGGTGTGAATCTACTACTATTATTTTGTTAAACAAACATATCATCAAACTACCTCCTAAACACATCTCTGTACCCATAGGTAATTGCAGCTCTCTGTGTTTATCGGAAAGGCATCTTTGTGTGTTGAACATAGCTAAAACAGAGACTCATGGCTGGTCCAAGTGCAGAGAACAAATGACTGCAAAATGCTCAGTCACACCTAAATGAACAAAGTCCCAATTTATTTCTAATATCAGAGATCAGACCTCTACTCTTGCCTGATGCGTCTAAAACAAAAAGGGGGAACTGTAGAGAGCTGCGGAATGCTATGCCTTAAAGATGGAGCTGGTTTCCGCCTTCCACCTTCCCGATGGTGAGTGCTCTCTGTCACGAACAATTCCACATTTGGCTAAGGCTGAGGATCTGGCTTGCTTCCATGTATGTGGACCTATCTGCATTGCCCACGTGGCACGCCTGGGTTGGCTACCCAGAGGCTATTTAAGCTGTGGGCTGGCTTTCCCCAGGGTCAGATGATTGTTCAAGGTTCCTGAATAAACTGCATTGAAAAAAAAATGCTCAGTCACAAATAAGACATCCACATCATACCACCTCTCCCAAAGCTTAGCGAGTTTTGCAGAAGATGGAAAAGAAAGATTGTAAAAGCCAGAGATCAAGGAAGATTGAGGCTATTTCAAGACATGGCAGCCATTGCTCTTATGAATTTACAAAGCTTTGATGATTTACAGAAGACCTGCCAGTCAACATTCCAGTGTGAATGGGGGAGGGGATTATGAGGACACCCTTAGCTGAAGAGTTATTAACAGTTGATGGGAACAGAGACTCAATTTTCTTTGGCAGTGTGGCCCTTGGTAGCTTGTGTATGCTCCAATGGGATGAGTCAGATTCATGACTATATATGTATATGGGAAGCACAAATTAAATTCATTGATTATTTAAAAATCAACATACCAGGTTTTGATGTTGTGAGAGGAGAACAGTGGGCAACCTGAGGGAAGTTGAAATGGTGAAGTAATGAGTGTGTAGAAATTCTCAAAGAATCAATAAAAAGTACTAATTCTTTTTTCTTTCTGAGAACCAATCCCTCTGCTTATTGGAGCTCTTCATGGTAGAACACATTGTGTTTATATCTGTGTTTTACTATTTTTAGCGACATATTTTCTCATGTGTATGAAGCTTACTAAGATGTGAGCTAGACATGATACTTACATAAAACAGTTGTCCAGATATGCATAATAAAATGATGGAGCTACTAAAATCAATCACTTAAAACTGCACATGTGTTTGTACAAACTTTTATTGTTGTATTGAAATGGAATTTTCACATTTAGTATTGCATAGAAATCACAAAAGTAGTTTTAAAAATTCTTTTTAAATGTCTTTAGAGCTCTTTAAAAAAAAACAAAACAACAACACAGATTTATTTCTCTTTTCATCACACAGGTAAAATTGCTTTGTAGAAGATACCTAGCAATTTTTTCCAGGCTTGGTGGCTCCGGTTGACATGTCTTGTATGTTTGATTTACAATATAAATATTTAGAGAAACCCTGTGCTATGTCAGGTACAATTGACCCAGAGGCTGAGAAAACCCAGACAAGAAGAGCTGGGTGTAGGAACCAGGGAGCAAATAATACCACTCTGCAAGGCCCTGTATAAAGAACTCTCGATTAGATTGGTCATTATTGGAGCTCAAAAAACACAGTAAATCATCTTGGCTTCCTGCTCATCTTCACTGGTTTCTGCAGCTTCAATTTTTGCTTTGTTTCCTGTAAGCCCCTCTCTTTCCTCTTTCCTCCCTGCCCTCCCTTGCTTGAGAAGAGTAGGCATCTGTGAGGCTGAAATATTCCTTGCAGATGACCAAGCTTGAGCTTTCTTGGCTATTGTAACTTTGCGTAGTATACTCTTTCTCTTAAAGTTCCTTTCAGATTATAGAAATTGAGGGTTTTGAAGACCCCATGAACCTCTGTTCTCTGAAGTTATGAAGAGTGAGTCTACTTTCCATTTCAAGCCTTAATTTGTGTTGCCTGTGTTTAGCAAGTACAAATGGAGCCAGAATAGGGCAATTTCCTGTTATTTAGAACAACTCAAGATGTTCCAAAACTTGACCTTAAGTAAATTCCTAAAGGGATATCACATCAGGATTAGGCAACTGAACACATAGTCTCTAACAAAACCAAGGGAAAACAAAAGTTCAAAACTAAACACATAAAACCAGTCTCTTCCAGGAGCTCCTTGGCTGGCTGATTTACAAGCACCCTGGGCCTTTGCAAGAATGTCGCTGCCTCCTGACACCTCTCCCCCTCTGGCTGTGTTTCTGCAATGTCCTCTTCTCTTGGTCCCAGCTCTTGGGAGGAATGGTTTGACAGAGCCCATCGGTTTGCTCAGTCCTTGTGTTTTTCCAGAAGCTTCAAAGCTCTGGCGGGGTACTGTGTATTCCCTTCAAATATGGCTGTTGCTCCAGCCTATGTAACCACTGTGGATGATGTGTGTAAGTTCCCTCCATGGGGTCATGTGTCAGGATTGTGTAGATACCAGGGTGATGTTCTTGCATATATCATTGGTGTTCCCGTGGCCACACACTTAACAATACGTGCCTGAGTGACCAGTACTGTATGACACTCTCTAATTCAAGACCCAAGTGAAGCTCCTGTGTGAGGACAACCCAAACACTGCCCAACATTTAGTGCTAGGAAGGAAGTGGAACCCTCTTAGGTTTGGTTAGAGATGGGCTCTGGAGAAGCTGTCCTCTCTGGACTCAGTGATGAACACCTGTGCCCTGTTGTTGGTTTGCTCTGTCTTTGCTCTCACAGAGAGAGCCTTGGACATCCCACTTGTAGACTTCAAATGCAATGAGGCTGTAGGAACTTTAACTGGCTCTCTTAAGAGCCAAAGACAGTTTCCCATCCCTCGTCTTTTAATCCAGAGATAGAGAACTGGCTTTCGATGCAGCAAAGAAGAACACATATGCACTTGTTCTTTAAGCATCTGAACTATCTTAAGTCATTTACAACCATTTGTATTTGGGATATAGTTTTGTGTGTGATGGATCACTTGAAGTTGTGTCTTTTACAAGACTTCCACAAAAGGCATTTCAGGACTGTAACTGACTCTCCACTTGACCACTGTGAGAAGGCCTAACACATTCCAATCCTCATTCTCCAATTTCCCCTTCCTCGCCTTGCCAGTGAGGAGGCGTTGCATCATTACTCTCAGGTAACCACTGAAGTATCTTATCTCATAGTGTAGTCATGCCTCTTCCCCTCTGCTGAATAGGATACCCCTCCCCTGGACTACTACTCTCTGTTACACTGCTTCCTGCATGCCCTCTCTGTTGATGATTCTGGCTCCCAGAGCTCCTTTTCCACCTCCCTGGTGCCTCCTTCACAGACTTCTGGTCTAATGGACTACTCTGGTTTCTTCCTCCATTCACCCTCTCCTGGGACTCTGAAGTTTTCCTTCTTGTTCAGGCTCCATAGACTGTGTCTACGCAGCCACCACCCTCCTCTATAGACAGACTGCATCCTCACAGCATATATCCTCCTTTCTTGAGACCTATCTTAGAATGACCACTGGCCAGTGTCCCCAGCAGCTGCCCTTTGAATGACCTCAAAGCTCAAACTTCCCACAAACCAGGGACAGAACAAAGTTATTCACTGTTCTGTGACATATAATTCTCCAGAATAGTCTTGTCTTGACAAAGGTGGAAATAGTTTGAACCAAATGTCAATCAGAGTCCTTGGGCTCAGGGCCTGAGTGATCCTGAGGTATTGTGTTCAAGGGCTGGGTGGTACTGAGGTACTGTGCTCAGGGGCTGGGTGGTGCTGAGGTACTGTGCTCAGGGGCTGGGTGGTGCTGAGGTACTGTGCTCAGGGGCTGGGTGGTGCTGAGGTACTGTGCTCAGGGGCTGGGTGGTGCTGAGGTACTGTGCTCAGGGGCTGGGTGGTGCTGAGATGCTGCACTATGAGCTTCTACTTTCTCCTCAGTAAACATGTTCTATGATCTTCGTGAAGAAAGAAAACACTCATTTTCCTGAAGGAGCAGAACACGGCCTGCACCGAGCCATGGTTTTGAATGGAGGCAGAAACTTACTCTTTTTGTGCACTGGAAAACTGAATGCAACCGTGGTATGTTGAATGAAGACATCATTACCTCACACAAGTGCTTCAGACATTCAGAAGCAAAGATATTGTCATCTCTGGCACAATTTGGAAACACAATCTGCCAGCTCACACACATGTGACATCAGTGTTAGGCACAGTGCTAAGAAGGACACTCCTTGGTGCAGGAAAAAGATTAAATCCTGGCTCAGTGCTTATGATGGAACTTGGGGTGAATTCTTTTTATATCTGAGGTTTTGGCTGGTTTGTTCATTCCTGATTAGTATTCTGCTTTAGGCAGGTGCTCTACCACACACCCACCTGCCTGACCTTGTGATCCATCTGGGAAACACAGATAGCTGTGCCTAGCTCACACACGACATCATAATATAAAGGGGCTGGTGCAGGTTAAGCACTAAGGGCATTGCTTGCAGTGATCGAGGGAGGAATGCCTACTCCCCCCCTGAGCCAGCACTGTGCTGTAGTTTGCTTTCTGATTCACACTACAGTTTAGGACACTTGCCTCACTCAGGGGGCAAGATCACAATCGGTGTTTAAACACTGGACGTACTGCTTCATAACTCACTGTCATAACAGTATTACCTTATCTTTGCTAGTAAGACTTCTCTGTGCAGGCCAGTTTCTTCCATTCATTCATTCATTATTCATTCATTCATCCATCCAGGTATTCAGGCAAGCCTTCATTTTCTCATCTTCCTTTCCTTTGATGTGCTTTGATTGAGATTCCTGTATGAAATTTTCATATAAAAATACTAACAACTGTGATTAAAATATAAATGTGATAATTAACTTCAGCATCACCTTGACTAGTTTAGTATTGTGGTGGAAACGTCTCTGTGTTTGTATATCCAGGTGTTTCCAGGGATCTTAACTGAGGAGGGAAGACCTTCTCTGAGGGTGAGTAGCACCATCCTGCGCACTGAAGGACACCAGAAAGGGGGGCTGAGCTCCAGCATTCATCTCTATCTGCTTCCTGACTGTGGATACAGTGTGACAGGACCCTCATGCCCCTGCCTCCATGCCTTCACTACCATCTCCCATCACACCCTGAGCCAACAGGAATTCTTTTGCCTTTAAGTTGGTTAAGGTCAGGTACATGACCACTACAATGGGAAAAGTAACTAACAGAAGTGAGGAAGTGACAATCCCTGCTGTCCAGAGCTCACAGATCAGTCATTTAGTGTTTCTGAGGGTAGGCTGGGCCTCTCTTTATTCCTCTTCCCACCCAGCAAAGAGTAGAGCTTGGGAGCTGCAGCTTAAAAAAAAAATAATGTGGTTGTTCGTGCGCGCGTGAGCGCATGTTTGTCTGTCTAGTTCAGAGTGGGAATTGAGGAGGACAGCCCTGTTCTATTGTGGGACAAGGAATACAAGGGAATTAGATCCTTCCTTTGTGTCCTCTAGAAGAACTCTGTCTTCAGTCTTGCTCATGAATGCATCCTATTATGAAAATGTTTTGCGTGTTGCCTTTTTATTTTCACATGTGTCTTAGGCATCTTTCCATACCTGTGTGTGTGTGTTTCCCTGCCTGTGAGTACACGTATGTGTCCCATGGCTGAGGTGTGGAGGTCAGAAGACAAGTCCTTCTGTCTCCCCACTGTGCACACTCTGATAGCTGCCCTTGAACTTCTGGAGACTGTCCTGTCTTCTTCCATCTTGCAGGAGTGCTGCGATTCCCAGTGCTCTCCACACTGTGCTCTTTTATATAAGTTTTAAAGATCTGAACTGGGGTCTCCAGGTTTCAGTGATATTATTGAAAATATAAATTGCTAATAATGTTTATTGTTAAAATCTATAATTATTTGAATGGTTATTAACTCACTACCATATCCATAAAGGACACCGACACCTGATAGAATTTTAAATAAGCCTCATTTCATCTGGGGCTGGGCAGACATTACCCCCTAATCTACCTTCTTACCTCCTAGCCCCACATCCCACGTCATTTGTTTTAATCATTCCTATCTGGGATACTTCCCATCCAGTATCACCATAAATACTTTCACATACTTTCCATCTGGGCAGCAGGGTTCACTCCCCCATCCCATGTGGTTCTTTATCTCTCCCAAGGCGATTCTGCTTCTTCTTTTCTTCTCCACCTGCCTCTCTCCTTCCCATGATCCTTCTGTCCTCAAAGCCTCTGAACTTTGGCTACCCCTACCTCACTCTTACCCTATCCAGGTGCGTGGGCATTTATTCAGCCAATCAGGCATAATTTGGAGACAAGGATTACAAATATCCTTTTGCGGTACATGAGTCTCTGCTCATAAAAGATAGCGTGCAGACCTCGGGGGCGGGGAGGAATAATTAACCATCAAACACAAAGCACCAGACCGTGGTCTCACACAGTGGCAAGTGCTTCTACCCACAGCCCAGTCTCCACAGCCTAGACCTCCTTTAGGACTTATAATTTGCATAAGAATTTGTCTTAAGCCATAGGACAAACATAAGTACCAACTAAGGACGGTCAAAGACACCTAAAACTTGAAGGGCAGATAGGACGAGGGTGGCTGCTGATTTTAGATTTTTTCAGGACTTTCTCCACTATTTTCCCTTCCTCTATTCTCCACTATTTCCCTCCCCTTCCACTATTTTCTTCCTCTATATTTTAGCAAAGGCTGTTACAATGGCTCCTGCACCTTCCCAGAAAGAAGAAGCCTTCAGGGACTGAGATCCATTTCTAGTCCTGGTTTGCAAAAGCCAAGGAAGAGGAAAAGATTTCCTGCAAGCTGCTGAAGGTGAAGAGCCATGGCTGACATCATAGAAGTCCCCTTTTCTCCTTTTCTGCTTGACAATCACATGTTGGAAACAATTCCAACGTGATATGAAAAACAAGCCAAAGGCCACCAGGATTTTTCCTCAACTACTTGTGAGTACTTGTGCATTCCTGACATGCTCCATGCACTCTGGCGGAGCTATGATGCTTCTCTACACTGTGGAATCTGTTTACTGAGTTGCAAACGTCATAGTCTTTAGGAAATCTTTACTGAAATTGTCACACAGAGAGTGCATCAGTGACCAACGCACTGCATTGCAGATGCTTCATCTCGGTGTGGGCTGGGCCTGAGTTAGAGGCACCTAAGAGGGGTCATTGAAGAGAAGATTACTTGAAGGGCAGAGGATTAACCACCCACTGTGCCTTCTCTGCTTCGATGGGCTGTGTCCTTTCAAACTGTGAGTCTACATAACCCTTCCTATTTGCTTTTGTAAGGTATTTTGTCACAGCACTGAGAAAGAGTGAGGAAAAGGATCATAATACTTGTTCACAGAATGAGCACATCGGAGTGGGCCATTCTTTTTAAGAATTAGAACTTTTGCCATACTTCAAGGTCTCTATATACCTTATCCCAAGGTCCAACATTCTACCTCTCCTCAAAAGACAACTCTGTGTCAGGCATGGTGGTGCACACTTTTAATCCCAGGACTCAGGAGGTGGAGGCAGGTGGCTCTTTGCAAGTGTGAGGACAGCCTGGTCCACACAGGCTGGGGCAGCCATAGATATATAATAAGACTCCATCTTGAAAAACAAAAAAACCAACAAAATCCCAGAATACACACACAGCAGAGATAAGCATGTCTCATTTCTTCAAGATGTGTTCCATCTCAGTCTAATTGTATGCGCTCAGTCATAGTTCGTGATCCTTCTGTCTTGTTCTTTTACTCTGCTCTTTATTTTCAAATTTATCCATCTTGTAGTTTGTTCACCCTTTTTGCTACAAAGGCTCTTCTGCCTGCACAGTACAATTCACTAATCATTCTGTTGTAACCAAGAATTAACTGATAGTTGGGGGTATTATGCTAAAGATATCCTTGCATGTCTTTGATCTGAAGAGACATGGGTATGTGCTGGATATGGGTGATGTCTTCACGGAATCCCTGGCTGATAAGAGTCATATGTCCACCTCATTGCTCATAATATGCATATCCTGTTTGGCCTGAGAGTTCAGGAAGGGTCCTGGCTATTTGACATTCTTCCTCCTGACTGGTAGTGTCATTGTTAAACATTTATTTCTTTTGGTTGTATATTAATTTCCTGTGTCCAGAGCCTGGGGTTGTTAAACACATTTTGAAATGCTTCTTTGACATTGGGGTTGTCTCTTTTGTGATATGTCTGTTCAGAAACAATTGTCAGTTTCATTTTCACATTTTATTGATTTGTTGAAAATTCCCTTTCAGATTAACTAACTAACTATTTCTTATGTGTGTATGGGGTATGTGTGTGTATACAGGGGTGTGAGCATATGCTGTGCATGCAGAGGTGGGAGAACAATGTTCACATTTGGCTTTTCCTTCCAACATGGGATCCTAGGACTGAACTCAGGTCACCAGGCTTGGGGCAAAGTGGCTTTCCCTGCTGAGTCGGCATCCTGGTCAGCCTTCTGCGTTTTGTTGGTTGAATGTGTGGGAAATGTCTTTCTTTGATTTTTGTCCTTTTTGCCATCATTATGGGTCTAGGTGTTTTGTCACAGCAGTAAGAAAAATTTACTAATAGAAACACAACAATTTTTTTCTGTAGAAAGGGCACATCTAAAAGGGCCACTCCTTTATGTGTTGTTGTTTTTTTAAAAAATAAATAGAATGTAAAACCATTTAAAGAGGAGACCGAGTCTAGTTTCTTGAAGTTTAATCTCTCATTGCTCCTTCTCTTCCTTTTCTCCTTTCCCTGTTTGTCTCTCTGTTTCTGTCTCTGTCTGTCTGTCTGTCTCTCTTTCTTTAGCTCTCTCCCTCTCTCTCCGTGCACTTGCTGAACTATCGAAGTCTGAAGGAGTCCCTCCTTGCTGACTCACTGAATGCATACACCTCTCAGTGATGGTTTCAGCAGGGGTGGAGGTGGGAAGTGCCTGGGAGAAGATGTCCATCAGCCATGTTAGATGGCCACCATTGTCAATTAGCAGAGTTTGATAGCCGCCATTGCCGATTAGCAGAGTTGGATGGCCATCACTGTTAATCAGTGGGGTTCGTTGGATGCTACTGAGTCTTTTAGAATCCTCACTCAGTTCAGATCTGGGGCTGGAAATAGGCCTTTCTGGTGGACTGCTGCTATGAAGGTTCACATCTTGCCGGCTTTGCTTGTCTATGGTGAAGTGCACTGTGGATATCTCAAACTTCTGCTGAGTGAGTCTATTTACAACAGCGTCAGAGTCAGGACCCTGCCATCTCACGGGGACTGGGCCTATAAAAGCAGGTTTGGTTCCTGGCCCCAGAATGCCTACCAAGAACTACTAAGAAGCAACACCTTTCACACTGATGGCAAGAACTACCAAGGAGGAGCACCCTTCACACTGGCAGCACAGCAAGGGCTTAGGGGCAACTTTCTCTGGCCAGTTGCACAGCAGTCCTTCTGAGATCATCAGGGTTTTGGTTGCTGAGCTCCCAAACAATGGCTCTCATGTTAGACTAGAGCATTTTCTCCAGTGGCTCAGCTCCATGCAGCCCTGCTGAAGACTGGGTTATCTTGAGGTAAAAATATCCATAACTTGGTTGAGTTTAATGCCATACTCCAAGATGTGTCTCCTAGGTGAGCTCGCTTCTAGAAAACTCCCTATGTAAAGAGACTATAACAAACCAAAGAGAAACTAACACAGAGTCTTAGGCTATGTGCAAAACATTTTAATACGTAGAACATGTTACCATACATTAGAGCAATGCCTGAAAACACAGCGTAGTTCTACAGGGAGATACATATATCCCCGAACACTGAACCTCACTCAAGGCTTGCATGATTGTTCATTGTCCAATAATAGCTTATTAAACAGCACCCATTCATCAAGAGGGTAGGGCATGAGCTGCATTATTGCTGGAAGGAATCTACTGCTGCTGATTTGATTGGCTGTTTATCTGTGCAACTATTAGACCCAAACTCCAGTGCAGATCAAACCCAAGCCCATTTTCTTTTTCTTTTTTTTCTAGACAATTTTGCCAAATAACACCAGGCAGCTTCCAGCTTAAAACAACCTAAGATTTTGTCATTTAACACTGTATAATAGAGAGGCCAGGGGCTTTAAAATCAGTATGGGGTGTCCTACCCCTCCAAAGTTCTTAAGTAAACCCCACTTTACCATATAATCACTCCAGTCAATCACTCATCTGACACAAGGTACCTCTCTGTAACATTTAACAAATGTCAATTAGATCACTCCTCACTTTACCAGTAAAGAGAGAATGTTTCACAAAATGAACACTCAGACTTAACACTGAAAAGGCAAGCCAACTCATCATCTAATCCAAGTTTGACTTATACAATGGTGATAAAAATATAATTCTTCCCTTTAAGAAAAGAGGAGTTTTGAAAATTTTAAGCATAGAGATCTTACACATCCTGTGCGCGTACAAGGGGTTAGGAGGGGAATTGTTTTACTGGGGGTGCACTTAGGGTGGCTCCCTTCCCAAGTGTACTCTCTTCACGCTGTTCTTTTCTTGGGGGAGAGGGTTGTTCACATTCCCTCAGCTGGAAGAAAACACATGCTGACTCCAAAGAGTGCGCACTGCACCTTCAAGTTTGTGCTCCTGTCATGAAACTAACAATTATCAACAATCTGAAGGGAAATGTGTCTCAACTTTCTCTCAAAAATATCTGTATAGGAGTTGGGTAATGCACAAGTGTGATCTCCAGCACTTAGGAAGCTAAGACAGGGATTATCATGAGATCAGGGCCAGCCTGGGCCACATAGTTACATATAGATTCGAGCAAAAATAGGTAAACAACCACACTAACAAACAAAATAGAAAACACAGAACAACTTGACCTATTTTTGATGAGACAACAGCATTTTTTTTTTTTTTTGCATTTTAGTGACCTAAGCGGTATATGAACATCTTTTTTGAGAAAAAAAAAAATGCCTAAAATTCCAGTTCCTTAGAAAAATTCTTGGTATTGATTCAAGCACACACACACACACACACACAAACAAACAACAACAACAACAAAAACCCACCCAAACCAAGCAAACAATGAAGGAACTGAACCAAAATTCACCAACTCCTAAAAGACCCTGAAGCAAAATTTCTGAAATGCTTAATGAAACCCAGCGTCTCGGTGCCCTCTAGTGGCAGCAGTGAAATAGCAGGGGAGTTAGGCGAAACAAAAATTCCCATGATGTTGCCCTTTGATAGGAAGTTATTAATTTCCAAACAGTGAGGTGCCCTCTATGTTTGACAAACTCATGCAATTCTTCCACAGTAAGAAGACTGTGACTAAGTCACATTCTCTCTTCTGTCTTTTTGGTGTAGAGAAGGAACTAGTTTTTCTCATTTGCCCTAGACTCGTTCTTATTTCAGAGTTTGTCGAGAAGTATGCCAAGGAGCCACAGGTGCATTTATGCCAAGCCAGTCAAATTTCGTATCCTGGACAGTCCTTTCCACCTATGCTTCCATGGTTCATGGATGGGCAACACAGCCACTGTTGCTTTTCAGAAAAGTGAGACAACCTTTTACTCAAGCTCCTATTTTAGCATGACAGCCTCAGGAAGGCTCAATACCAAGGAGACCATGCCACTAGTGGTACAGTGTATCTCAGTTTTGTTAGGAACCTTGAAGGAGTTTGGTGCAGTGTAGAGCAGCCGTCCTTGAAGCAGCATCAGGACCTGGGGCCACGGACAGCACATCCTTGGAGGTAACTCTTCCCACATGCTCTCTGCAAATGAGTAAGATCCTTATTTCTGTCTCTATGAGATATGTATTTGTTCCACACTTCTGAGTTTTAAAAAAAGTCCAAGATTCCAAGGCAGAAAAGCATTAGAATAGGCAGCAGTAATTGAAGGACGAATTTTGTGATCTTTCCTGGTGACAAAACTGGCAAATTTAGCAGAAAACAGCTTATTTTCTTAGGTGGAAAAGAAAAAAAAGGAAGCACGAAATTCACAGAAAATAAAAAAAAATCACAAAAACAATTCAAATACAAATTAAGTGTTGGTTCTTTGGGACTACTGAACCTTGTTCCTCTCTGGACTGAGCTCTATCCCTGTGCACAAGGAAATTATCTGTTGTATAAGCTGCCCTAGAATGGCTTTGCTTTTCTTAGTTTGGTCAAACTGAGAGGAAAAACAGACGGCATTCTCAATAACAACAATCCACAGGCAGCCGGAAGATGTGGGATGGTGGAGGACGGCCGCACAGGCACCTTCCTGTAACTGGTTAGAGTCACCAAGCCTCAGCCTCACCAGTCCAGCTGCAGGTCCGCCTTACTCCATACATACTTCCCTCCACGTCTCAGAAACATCTTTTCATCAAATCCACTGAATTTTATCGCTTCTTCCACGCCAACATCCAGGATGGACCTAGAAGGGTCCTTCCGGCCCCCAGTACAGTTGAGAAAGCGCATCTGGGGAATACAAGGTAGAGATAAGTATGTTCTCATACGGTTTATCCTGTGAAGCTCAGCTGAGGGTATCCTTTTAGAAAATATTTCTCATAGCCCAACCATGTCAAGTGTTATTGAGATCTAAGATAGCCCCTAAAATCCTCGGGCTCCACTGCCAACTCACACAACTCACACCCGTCAGCCCAGGGTCATGAACAGAACAGTCTTACGACTTGGCCCTCTGTTGGAGTGGAGAGGACATTCAGAGCATCCTCTAAATGTGGATGTCCAGATTTGTTTAGACATTGTGCACTGAGGTAACTGAGAGCACAGAGCAGAGTGAAGTGGCAGCAGCGTTGCAGTGTGAGGAAACACAGCTGAATGAGCTTGGTAAATTGGTACCTGTGTGGGATGTGAATCCTCACACAGGCTTCTCCTGAAATGAGCAGGGGATAAGACAGAGGCTGCTGAGGTGGGTAAAGGCTGGCACAAGGACGGAAGTTCCCCCAACACATCCTATCCATTTGTTTTCCTATGACCCTCTCCTTACCAGCGTTGTAGGCAGAATGAGGTCTTCATACTTGTGTGTCTCTACACTAAACATTCTGAGGGGATCAGGGGAATACACTGAGTCATAAAAAAAAATCAAAAATCAAAATAAATTTTGATTCTTCCATGTTTGTTCCAACTATGTGAAGATCACATGGTTTACTGAAGAGCATTGCTCAAAATTTCCAGCCAATCATGAGAGTTTATATTCCAAAATAATTTTCATTATCCTCATTACTTTAGATCCATAAACTGAGCATTACTATGGTCATTTCCCCCTTTTCACTGCATAAAATTCATGTCAACAATAAATACAATTGCTGTAATTTATTGTTGATTAATTTGATTGATTAACAAAACACAAAAGTTCTAAACAAATACTACTCAAAAGGCCAGGGTCAATGCTGTGATTTTTGTACTTTTTGTAGCTCTTTTTTAAAAAAGGTACATCCTGAAATGGAATTGTCTGTTCTTTACTGAGAATATCAGCAGAAGTTATAAATCTGAAAGTCCTAAATAACAACAACAAAGAAAAGAAAAGTAAACGTGATGTCTTCCTTTTTTTAATAAGGGCGGGTTTTCCTTTGGAAGCAGTGGTCCTGGAGATAATATTAATGATGTCTGAAGGGGACAATGAGACTTCCTCCCATTGTCAAGGTTCATCTGCAGTGGAAGTGTTCGCAGCCCCTGGATTATGCAAGACAGTGTGCAGTAGAGGTGACAGTGTTGTCACAGCAGAACCCTCAGATCCATGCCAGGCCACACAGGGGAGGCCTCTACTTGCATGTGACATCTGCAGATGCATGGCTACCTGGGGTGCCATCTCCTGGTGGCTAATGCCAGTCCAATGCCTTGGGATGTGCTGAGAGGAAACTTGGCATGTGAAGGCAGGGCTGTACCATGCTGACAATAAAACCACTAGAGGAACACTGGGCATATAACAGGTGTGCTCTGAATGTGCTCATTTCAGCACATCACATTGCTGCACTGCTAACTTTCCAGTGATTTTATAATTCATGGGGAATACTCACATATTCATCCAGAATAAGGTAGGAGTCTTTCATCTGCAGTAGAAAAAAAAAAATCACAATTTAGTTTTCATACAACACACACTGTTTATTCCATATACCTCACTGGCTGTCCCTCCAAAGGTGTGTGTGTGTGTCTGTGTCTGTGTGTCTGTGTGTGTTGCATTTTCTGTTTCCCACATTCTCCATCTACTTGCAGGCCTTTGAGTGGCCCTGAGCAGTGGAGGGACTACAGGGTCCAGTTCTTCCAGTAATTCTGGATTTTGTGCCTCAGACCAAAAGAATTCTACCCCTCAGGCTGCTTGCAGTGCCCTGGCTTCTTTTACCCCTCCAGCTATTTCCAGGAGAGCTGTTGTCATCTCTCAGTTCCCAGCAGGTGGCCACCCTTCAAGGAATCTCCCAGGTTTTCAATGCTTGCTCAAATCATGTTCTCTGCAAAGAACAGTCTTGCTGAAGCCCCAGATTCTTCTGTGACCTGACTTGAGGTAGATTTGCATTCTTGGGTGTATTGGGCATTGCTGAACTGTCTGTAGGGAAGTTTTGACCACCTTTTCCACCCCTAATAAAAGCTAGGCAGTAAATAATATAATTTCTCTTCCTTCCAGCTTCCTTCTATCTTTCTTCCCCCTCCTTTCCCTTTTCTTCACCTTCCCTCCTTCCTTTCCTCTTCCTCCCCCCCCGCCCATATCCCCTCCTTTTTGACAGGTCATCAGGTGGCCTAGGATGACCTCAACCTCACTACATAGCCAAAGATGTCCTTGAGTTTTTAGTCCTCCTGAATGCTGGATTACAGACTTGCAGTGACAGTTTTTAGCTATGCTGGAGGATCAAACCCAGAGCTTCCAGAGCACTAGGCAGGCATTTTCCCAAGTAAGACACATTTCTAGATCAGTTAAAATTTCTGGATATGCAGGGCACATAGTCTGTGGTCCCAGTTACCTAGCTCTGCACCACACTGTGAAAGCCACTATCACCATCAAAACAAAACAAAACAACAACAACAACAAAATAAAAACAAGCAAGCAAGCAAACAAACAAATGCAAAACACAAATAAAATAATAAAAGAATGTAGCACAACCCTGCTCCTTGGCAACTTCATATGTAGAGCCTGAGAACTGCAAGCCATTTTTTTTCTGTATTTTATCCAACTTGCAAAATAATCACTAGAGAGGGTGACACCAACATGGAAGCAATCATAACTTTCTTTAGTGTTTGAGTACTACCCACATGCTTTCCACACACGTAGAGTTCATGTGTGTGTGTGTGTGTGTGTGTGTGTGTGTGTGTGTTAATTTTATATTAGAGCTATACATATGATTATACATTTAATCACACCATCTCTGAGGTGGTCTAGTCAAACACATTCTTGGGTAGAAAAGAAATCAATGTCATTGAAGAACCCCACCCCCAGGTGACAGGTGGCCATGACGGTCCTCTATCTCTTTGGTTCTAGGATTGCACTCCTCCCTCTTTCTTCTTCCAGAATGTCTAGAATAACAACATAGCAATTGCAAAGCTCCCAGGAGAGAGAGTCACCACTTTCCCCACTTAGAATCAGTGTAGATTTGTGGTAGTGAACAGGGCAGCTTTTGCTGCATACAACCTTCTGATTAGATTCAGGCACCAAACAGGACACGTCTTTGTGACGCTCCAAGAATGCTTCAAATTCTTCATTGCTTATCAGAAATCTTTCTGCTTCCCTCAGGGCATCTTCTCCAGAGTTTTCACCCTCAATCAGAAGGCACTGGAAAATCTGGGAGAAGATAAAGCATGTGTAAGGCGAGAGCCTTCCACCATCATTCAATACAAGCCTACAGGGAACAAAAAATCCTTCTCAAGTGGTGACCCCACCCAGTTCAGGACGAGTGAGCTCAGAATACAATTGTTAGTTGCTGCTAAATCTTTGAGGACTTAGAATATGAGGCTCTGAGCCACAAGTAATAGAGCTAACAAAGTACATCAGAGATTTCTAAGAATAAACAGGACCTGATCCTTGCCACTGAGAGCCATTATCTTAAAATGACTGATCAGGTATCCAGAGTAGGAGGCAGAAGATTTGTAGGAAAATACTCATGAGAGAAGAGTAATCTAAAGCAAGGAGAGAAAATGTATAGGTGAATTTTAAGAATAAGAGGGTGAAGGGAGGATAGTGAGGGGCACGAAGAGTCAGAGTAGGGCTGAGTTGAGGGAGAAAAAAAGGTGAGCAGCATAACAGGTGATCAGGAGGGGCAAGTCTTAGGTCTCTGGGCTCCTTTATCAAAGTTCTCTGCTTCTCCATTGGCCAGTCCTGGCTCTTTTTACCATCCATATTTCTTTAGCTATTTTCCATTTATTCCATGTCTGAGGATGTGCTGACATTCTATTTCAATACATCTATTTTTTTTAAATCTTTAAAGTATATATGCTTAGCTTCCCCCAAGCCTATTTCCAAACATATTACAGTACAATCAAAGGAAAAATTATATCATATCTTTATCTCCCGCTGTCTTGGCTCACTTTGTATCTAAGGAATATCAAAGGTGACCTTGAGATGTCAGCTTTCCTTAAGTGAGCATGACTCTGGTCTTGCTGGGACCCTCTTGCCTGGGTCAGCCTCACATGTGGAAATTCTTTCCTGCTTTCAAAATATAGTCAATTGGCAACTTCCATGTTTTGCAGTTCATCTTGGTATATGCTCCACTTTCCCATGTTCTGCACATACAAGTGTGATGGAACATGGAACATGCACGTTATATTCCATGACAAAAATCAACTCCCAAATCTTATTCCCAGGTGTGTCCGCTCTGTATCCAGGCACAGAGTCAAAGGAGCTGCATAGGAGTCACCATGCAGCTTGTTAAATAGGTATGCCCATGCCAACCATCCTGACCAGGCCTGCTCTTACTGGACATCAGTGGATGCAGGAAGGAGTTCAAGAAGCTGCTTTCTTAGGAGCCCCCTTGGTGGGTTCTGAACAGCCAGGGGTAGAAAATTTGAATTTGCTGTGATTTTCTGCTGTGCATTGTGGATCCTATCTATGATAGGCTGACTTGCATCCTGTGAGCCAGAGCCTTCCAGTGGCTGCTGTTTGGGCCAGTCTTAAGGAATTTAATTTGGAATAAAGGCTCTATAGACTCATTGCTCTATAGACTCCCCTGTCACCATGTAATTCAATGCAAACTCAAGAGCCTCAGAATTTAAGAACATCTAGGCCCAACAATACGCATGACAGGAATGGGGGAAAATGTTCTTTTATTGAAAATTTACTCTTCAGAACATCTTCAAGCACTGAACATGACCTTGACCTTTACTCTCAGAAAATTCCTGAAGAAAATCATTTCAAGATTTGGAAACAGAATATGAATCAAAGAATACCGAGGATTCAAACTTAACAGAGAGAAGAGTCAAGGTCCTGGATAGTAAATTTGAGCATCCTGGGTGTTCCTGTTGTTTTAGTGTCACTGATCCAAGCTTCTCCTGAGTGTTTTGTAGACTGAAGCCAAATATGTCCTAGTGTAGACTCACCTTCCAGCGGACAGGACTCAGAGCCTTGATGTGCTCGTTCATGTCTTCATCCACATTAAAGCGATTAATGACAGAATTGATCTTGAAAGCCACCTTGTAATCCCTGCACCACTTCCGCAGCTTTTGAAGGTTTTCCACATGGTTCTTCTTTCCTTGACCACGGCCAATGAGAACGTTAACCTGCTCATTGAAGCTGTCGCAGGAGATAGCAAGAATGTCCAAATACTCTCCTGCAGGAAAACGATGATAATAATAATAATAATAATAACAGTAATAATAATAATTTTTCCTGAGACCCTCAAATTCATTTACATCTCTTTACAGTAAAGGTTGTCTTCCTGGTTGTGTTTTTAAGAATTTTGTGATTCGCTGTCTCATTGGGGATGTGAATTACACATATTATGTATATTATCATTAAAATTCATGCGTGCTTAATGAAAACATGAGAGCTACTTAAGGTGATCAGCTTTAACTGCATATAGGTATGTGCATGAGTAATCATTGGAATGCTTTAATCAGGTTTTTTCACTTGTTTTATTATAGAGATTATATGAATTATGAAGCCTATTCCTTTCAATTATGAACAATCTGCTTTGCCCAGCATTCAGACAAAACTGTGTCATAGGTGATACATAGTGTTTTTTGCCAGGCTTGTGAGCTTCCTTTTGGTATGTCTTATACATTTTGTTTACTATGCATATATTTTCAGACACTCCATGCTATGTCAGGTACAACTGCTCTAGAGGCTGAGAAAACCAAGATAAAGAGGAGCTGGGTGGAGGTGCCATGGTACAAACAGGCTCCACCCTGCAAAGCCATGAGTTAAGAGTTCTGATAAGGAGTCCTTCGAAGAGCTCAGAAAATATTGAAAATTATCTTTGTTTTGGGGCTCTCTTCACTGGTTTCTGCAGGTTTCCTCTGTGTTTCCTGTGACCTCTCTCTTCCTTCCCTGCTCCCTGCTTTTCCCTTTCTGAGAAGAGTAGGCATCCTCAAAGTTGAGACATTACTTGCAGCTAAGCAAGGTGAGGTCTCCTGGTTATTGAGAATCTCCAAAATTTTCTATTTTATCCTAAAAATCCTTTTTACATTACTGAGAATCTAAGAGTCCTAGAATTTCTTTTGGACACTACTCTCTTAACCATGAAAAGACTAATTTTAGCTTCTATTTTAGGCTTAATTCATGGTGATCTGTATTTAATAAGCACAAACCAGAACCAGAGCAAGGCTGTTATTTGAAACAACTTAAAGTATTCCAAATCTTGTTCTCAAGTAAATTCCTGAAGGGATATCATACCAGGATGAGGCAACTGGACATATAGTCTCTAACAAAGGGAAAACAGAAGTTTGAAATCAAACACATAAAACCAGTCTCTTCCAGGAGCACTGTGGCTGACTGATTTAGACATGCTGAGCAGATAGATATCTGTGAGTCCATCACTGAATCCTTACACCTCTCTACCTTTCGCTTGTTTTGGCGATGTCTCCTCCTCCTGGTCACAGTTCTTGGGAGGAATGGTTTGACAGAGCCCATCTGTTAACTCAGTCCTTGCGTTTTTCCAAAAGCTCTGGGGCTCTGGTGGGGTACTGTGTATTTCTTGCATTTATGGCTGCTGCAACAGCTTGTGTAACCACTGTGGGTGATGTTTGTAAGCTCCAGCCATGGGAACATGTGTCAGGATTGTGTCAGACAGATGTGTGATGTGCTTGGTGTCCCAGTAGCCACACACTTAACAATATGTGCCTGAGTGAGCAGTACTTTATGACACTCTCTGATCCAAGACCTAAGTGAGGTTTCTGTGTGAAAAGAACCCCAACATTGCCTGAGGTTTGCTGCTGGAAAGAATACTGAACTTGTGTAGGTTCAGTTAGAGATAGCTCAGGACCAGATGTCCTGTCCAGACACAGTGGTTCATGCCTGTGCCCTGCTGTTGTTTGCTCTGTATTTGTTCTCACTGCAAGGGTCTTGCCAAACTCCCAACTGGAGGGGTTGTAAGCCTGCGACCAGCTTTTCCTCATGCATGTAGATCCAATTTCAAGTTATTTGCAGACATTCTTAATTGACATATTTAACACAGAATATTGTTTTATGTGCCCTGGGTAATTTGAGGATATGGTAAGTTTCCGTCTAGTATAAAAGTCAATTAACATTTGTAACTGGCAGCTACCTGACTGCTATGAAGAGGGCGTCACATTTGGCTTTTACAGTATGTGTGTTCCTTCCTCTCTAGGCAATGATGCTGGGTTACATCACCATTTCCAGGTGGCCAGTCTCTGACATGTACTGCAGAGATCCTCCTGTCTACACTCCTTGCCACGGGTACAGATATTTTGAGCCTATCCTACAGGAAGGGTGTTTCCCAGGGCCACCCCCTAAAACACAGTCCACTGCTCTCTATTCACGCTGATTCTATCATCTCCTTTCTGTCTCACTTGGTACCTCCCACTGGTCTCCATCCAGTGCCTCCCTTCACAGAAGCCTGGTTTAATGCACTACCCAGGATTCTTCTTCCAGTCACTGTGTCATTGTCCCTGCTTCTAAAAATCCTCCTTGCCTGTCCAAACTTCATAGACAACCTCACCCACAAGCACAGACTCTGCCTGCAGGCATCCCTGCAGAAGCATTCTGTGAAGTTACCAACCAAAAGTACCAGCTTTCCCTTTGAATTACTCTAGAGCCCCATAGGGTGACAAAGTAAGGGCAGGGAAAGGAACTCTGGGGGGGGGGGGAGGTTAGAACTGACTTCTAAACAGAAAGTAGTCATAACTGAACACATTTTCAAGAGCTGCCCTGTGCCATGTATTCCTCTAACGACATGACAAACGCTGACAACTCAATCATTGCCATTCTCAGAAAATCTTCAGAGCCCTGAATTCAGCCAGGCCATGTGATATGGTGATACGAGATTCTGATGTGACTGGATTTGCAATCAGCTTAGACCTAACAGGGCTTAAAAATAAAAAGTCTTACTAGATAATCCTGGCTGACCTAGAACTCCCTATATAGATCAGGCTGGCCTTGAACTCACAGAGATCCATTTGTCTCTGCTTCCTGAATTCTGTGATTAAAGGCATTCACTACCATGACCTCTGTCTAATAGAGACATTTACATAGTTTAGAGTTTGTTGTTTTTCTTCAGCAATGGCTAAACTTAGGCACTAGTTATCCATGTGTGCTAAATTAGAAGGGTGTGGCAAAGGGCTGTGTGCTGGCCTGTTCTGTTATCTGTTTCTCCATACTTGCTTATGTAGCACCCAAAAGAAACAAAATAACCTAGCCTCATACACACATTATACATACATAGGACATGTTAGAAGTGAACAAGTTCAAATTACATTTTCTTTCCTCCCAATTCCCCCAACGCTCTGGCCTGGAGCCCAGGGGGAAAGGAAATGCAGGAGTCAACAGTATGAGTTGCAGTGCCCAAGGTGTCATCCAAGGAAGCTTACCATAGTCCTTGAACCACCTCTCCCGGACTAGGCTGCCATTGCTCACTATGCTCACGGAGGGTAGGGCTAGCTCTTCCTTGCAGAACCTCACAAGCTTGCCCACATATTCACCCCTGTCCTGCAGGAAGGGTTCTCCTCCTGAAAAGTTGATCTTCTCCATACCTGTGAGGGTTAAAAAAAAAATACCCTACATTTTTGCACTTTTCAAACACCTGTTTTATTACTTATATTTCTACATTATAAATACATATATTGTTTGTGTTATGTTTATATTTATAATATATGATATCATACGTTATACCATATTTCCAAACACCGTTCGTTATTGGTTTATGGGGCTGGAGAGGTAGCTCAGCAGTGAAGAGTGTTTGTAGTTCTTTCAGAGGACCAGAGTTTAGTTCTCAGCACCCACCTTCAGCAGATCACAATTCCCTTTGTCTCTGGGGACATCAACAAATGCACTCGCGCGCGCGCGCGCACACACACACACACACACATACACACACACGCATACACATACTTAAAAATAAACCTTATCATTTTTTGTTTTTTAATTGTGTGTGTGTGCGTGTGTGTGAGTGTGTGTGTGTGAGACAGAGAGAGAGAGAGAGAGAGAGTATGCATGTGTGTAATGAGATCATAATGGCTGTGATGTCAGGACTCAGAGCCTGTGGCTCTGCCAAACAGCTTACATGAGAGGGCAGGTGAATCCAAAAGCTGCATTTTAAGGAGAAACCATGCTTTTAGTTAGGAAAGCAGAGGCTGTGGCTACATTACTAAGACCAGACCTTGATGTAGGTCCCAGTGAGGTAGCAAGGCTCACATCTTTACTGTGGGTAATGAGCCAGGATAGCCTGGAGCTGAGTGAGTCAGCCGAGATCCTACTGAGCAGTTCTTTGTACTGTATGGTTTCATTATCACAGGCCAACCTAGCGTGAGTATCAGAAATCCAGTTGGGAGTCCCCACAGGGTCAGTGTGGTGGCTAGAGGCCAGTGTGCACCTGGAGCACTGGCCAATAATTCTCTCTTTCCCCTGCTGTGCTCCAGGGAGCCCTCTTGGCAGAGTGAGTCATCTGGAAGTGCAGTTAGAACGCTTGGCACTTAGACATGTTGCGCTTCAGTCAAAGAGTGAGTAGAAAGAGAAGGCAGTCCTTCGGTGAGTAGGTGCTCTGGAAAGACTAGAAAAGAGGAAGGAAGGAGGGGAGGAAGGAAGGAGAGAAGGAAGGAAGGAAGGAAGGAAGGAGGGAAGGAAGGAAGGGCAGACTTGGAGACGTTTCTGCATTTGAACTTCACTGATGAATTGCTACCTGAAAATGATTGCTGGAGTGGGACAGCAAATCTTGGGAGAAAAATCCCATGACGTGCCTGTCAAAAAATTATTTTAAGGCTCATATGGGGCTAGAGAGGTGGCTCAGTGCGTGATACACAGCTCTGAGAACTTGTGTTCCAAGCCCCAGTACCTGAGTAAGCCTGAACATGTTAGTGAGAGTGAAATGTCAGCCCTCTTATTCCATGATGAGAAGAAAAGACAGGAGAATCTGTGAGCCTTAAATGTTAATCAGCATTTCATATCAGCATTGAACCACAGAGAAACCCTGTCTAAGATCAGATTGACACCTGAAGTTGTCCTTTGATGTTCACAGGCTTGCTAGGCCAAGCAGGTGACCAGACTAGCACACAAGCACGAGTGTGCATGCGCATACACACACACACACACACACACACACACACACACACAATGCGAATACACAGATTTTTTTTTTTTTAAAGAAAGAAAAGTTTCCAACAAGGAACACAGACAGAACAGGGTGAAGCTTCTGCCAGGCTGTTCACATGGAGGACTTGGGTCTTCCCCTCCCCTCTCCTCACTTAGTGTTTCTGGAAATCATATTCCTCTTGGCAAACTCTTATCACTTATACAGTTTTCCTGAATGCCTGTTTCCAAACGTGAGGAGAAACTGGGGTCATGGTCCATGCACCTCTGTTCACAGGAGCAAGTGTTTGTTTCAAGGTCCTGGCTACCCCACCTCCCAGACTGGAGGTCCTTTTCTTGTCCACCCAATGCTCCTTGCCCATTCATGCAAAGTCACCTGTTCCTTGCCTGGTGGTGCTGTGTCTAGTTCTCATGGAGCCCTTCCCTGGCCCACCATATGAGCAACTCCCTGTCACAGAGCATCCTGGCTTCTGCTGGGGCCAGGAACTTACCAGCTTGTTTGAGCAGAAGCAGTCCTCGCTTGGCCTCCTCCAGGGGAAGCACAAAGGATGTCTTGGCTGTGTGGAAGCAGAAGCCGCATTTGTAATTGCACTGACGAGTGAAGTGGTAGTTGACGCTGACAGGGACTGTGGGCTGAGTGAGGTTCTGTTCTTCCTGGGTCTCCTCGGGCTCACCCTGGACCTGTGGCTGCCCCTTTCCAGGACCTAGCCACCCAAGTGCTATTCTCAGCCAGCAGAACAGGATGAGCAGGCCACTCCAGAGGGATCCCAGCTGCTGCTGGAACAGGCTCAGCAGCCGAGCAGCAAGAGCAGTGGGCTCCAGCATCCCCATGGTGACTAGCACACACCTGTGGCTGTCTATGAGGGCTTATAAACTGTGGACCAGCCACACCCCCTAGCATTCTGTCACGAGGAAGGAAACACCACACCGCCCTTGAGTAAGTCTCAGCTGGAAAGAGTTTCTGTTTTCTGAAAATGAAAGTTGAACCAGAGCCAAGAGTGAACCTCAGGATGGAAGTCAACACACTGCTTTTCCCTGGAGGCTGCTCCTATGACCTGGGTAAACAGCTTCTGTCCTGATGCTGCTGCAAGGATTCCAGCAACCACCAGATTCTGACAGATGGGTCTTACACACACACACACACACATACACACACACACACACACACACACACACACACACTATGTGTTAAGCCTCTTGTAAGGAATATCCATGCATACTTAACAATCTTTAAATATGGTTCTGTCATCCCTACCCCACCCCCACCAAACAAACAAACAAAATAAAAACATCGAAAACTTATGATTTTGTTATGTCGCATTCAGATGTATGCTGACGTTGGCAGTGCCTGGCAACTCTCTTTCTAAGTGAAGGAAGGAAAAGGGATTCAAGAGTGGTATTTAGTAAAAAATGCCAGAGAAATTTGGCAAAGTAAAGCTTGATTCCTTAGTAATTAGTTCTTTCTCTTTTTATATTGTTAAAGGACATACAGTGTTAATATTTCTCAAGTGCTTTTCTTTAAAGCTTTGCCATCATGGTATAGTTCCACAATACTGACAGTCACACAGCACAGCATGTGGCCAGTGCCTTTCCTCCAGGTGAGTGCCTGCATTTCAGTAATAAGGTCTCTCAGGACAACAGGTTAAACTTGCTTTGCTCAATCTCTGAACTTCTCCTCTTTTGATGTCTCTGTCTTCCCCCTGACATCTTTCTCCGGGAGCTCCATGTTCCTTGAGTTGTTTTCTTTGTGTTGGTTTTAGTTCTTCCAGTGTTTGGGGGAAGAAGAGAGGGTAAGGCTGTCCCATGGCTAAAGAGTGCAAGCCAGGAGATTTTGTAGGTGCTGTTGGAGGAACGATAAGAACCAAGATTAGTCCTCTGCACAGAGGTAGCCAGTGGCAGCTGAGTCTCCAAATGGGCTCCCTAGTAAGGGGAACAGGGGCTGTCTCTTACATGGACTCAGTGGCTGACTCTTTGATCACCTCCCTCTACCAGGCCACAGAGGAAGACTCTGAAAGACAGTTCTGATGAGATCTGATAGGCTAGGGTTAGATGGAAGGGGAGGAAGTCCTCCACTATCAGTGGACTGGGGAAGGGACATGGGAGGAGATGAGGGAGAAAGGGAGGGTGGTATTGGGAGAGGATGAGGTGGGGCTACAGCTGGGATACAAATTGAATAAATTGTAATAGATAAATATATATTTGTGTATGCATATATATGTATGTGGTATATATATATATATATATATATATATATATATATGAATAAAGATTAGGCTTTAAAATTCTTCTATGCATATCCTTTAGTCATCTTTAAAGCCTCTTCAAATGGAACATTTTGTCCATTTAACAGCAGATATTCTGTTTCCAGCTCTTCCTACTCTACCTCGAAGGCACCTACTTTCTTCTATAAATGGAGTGTAGGTTGAATGTACCTTAGCAAACATCTGGATATGAGAAGTGATCCTTACTTCATGGTGTGTAAGATGTGGAGGGTATTTGCAATATAGCATGTGGTGATGGAGTCTTGGGGACATGGCCCAAATATGATGATGACATTCATTTATGATTCATCCACACTTACAGCCCTGCTAGTAATTCTAGACACATTTTGAACTGAATTTACATATGTGCAATTTATTTCTGTGTACATTTATAAAGCTATCCACTCCAGATTTGGATTTGCAGGTGTACAAATTTAATAACCATGCAGGAGCTGCTTCTCATGGTATTTCTTCTGACTAGAAGTCAGGGAAAGCTTGTTGTGACAGCCAGATAAAGAAGCATTTTGGGGGTCCAGCTGGCCAGTATTGGCATTTATTTAAGGTAAGAAGTCGGTATGCCAGAAAGATTACTATAAGCCCATGTTCACTGGATTATTATTCTGGAGCCAAGATATGGATCCATCCAAGGGACCATCTACAAACTGAGAGTAAGAAAATAAAATATAGGGTCTGGGAAGATAACTCTGTTGGTAAAGGGCATGACTTTTATTGCCTTAACATTTCTTGAGGAGAACAAACATGTTTCCATCTCAGTTAGGGCAGCCATGAAGGGCCACAGCACAATTCCAGCAAAGGCCAATTTGGTGAGTTTATTGGACTTATAGAGCTTGGCGGATATGTTACTTACAGAGAAATACATCTTAGCAAAGTCCCATCCCATCATGGTTGAGGCCCTCATGAAAAATTCATCATGCTGCACCCCCCCTTTCAGGTAACCTTAAACTTCCCACATGCCCTAGTATTCTCCAAGATCACTAGAGTTAGTGACAGGAGGGCAGAGTCACAGCCGTGTTCCAAGTGAGGGTCTTGTGGCATCTCCCCACTTCTCTGTTACTATACTGTGGATATCTCTAAACTGTCTTCCTGCTTAGTGAACAAGAAACTGCTCCAAAATGGCAAAATGAAATTGTTCTGCCCTCATGGGGAAAGACCATGCTCTAACACCTTGCAAATGGGGGAACCTGAGTTTCCTTTTCAGAACCTATGTAAATAATGGCACCTGTAGTATCACTTGCCTGTGATTCCAGCACTGGGGATGTGGAGACAGCCAGATCCTAGGACTTGCTAACAGACACAGTAGGGCTGAAATCCCAGCAAGCTCTGGGTAACCTGCCTGACTTTGCCTTCCCCGTTGCTAGGACAACAGGCACATGCGGCCATACCTGGCTTTTATATGGGGGTTTGAGAGATGCACTCAGGCCTTCATGCTTACTTGGCAGATTCTTTACCAACTGAGCCAGATGGCCTCATATGCCATTTTCACATCTTCTCACGAAGCATAATAGACTCCTGAATTAGACTGCACTAGATCCCTCTTTTGTCAGATTGTTGTTTATATATGTCCCGTGAAAAGCAAAGTAGTCGTGGTTACATCTTCAGTGTAGTTCTGTACCCAGATGTTGCTGCTGAGATACTGTGCCCAATGGCTGGGTGATGCTGAGGTACTGTGCTCAGGGGCTGGGTGATGCTAAGTTACTGTGCTCAGGGGCTGGGTGATACTGAGGTACTGTGCTCAGGGGCTGGGTGATACTGAGGTACTGTACTCAGGGGCTGGGTGATGCTAAGTTACTGTGCTCAGGGGCTGGGTGATATTGAGGTACTGTGCCCAGTGACTGGGTGATGCTGAGGTACTGTGCCCAGTGACTGGGTGATGCTGAGGTACTGTGCTCAGCACCTGGATGGTGATGCTGTAGAGGTACTGTATTCAGGACCTAGGTGGTGATGGTGAGGTACAGCACTGTGAACTTCTACTTTTCTCCTTAAACATCTCCTGTTGTCTTTGTGAAGAGGGAGAACACTCATTTTCCAGAGGAGCTGAACACTGTCTGCACTAAGCAGAAACCATTATTGTGAATGGAAACAGAAACCTGTGTTTTCTGCACTGGGAAACTGAAAGTAAACTCTGCTACACAACCCTTTTGTTTACTGAATTCAATCATGCCAGGGTTATCTGACTCAAGTCCTTGAAAGCCAAGCAAATAAAGGCACAACTTGAGAAATGCCTTCTGTGAGGTCACATGCATATGACTTCAATGTTAAGCCCAACACTCGAGGAAAAGTTTTCCCAGATGACTTGGAATCACATACTTTGGGTTAGATTTTGTTACCTGCCTGAGATTTATTTTAATATTGTCATTCATTCAAGAATTTGGTCATGCTCTCATCACACCATCTTCCTCATCTTTGATGCATACTGATTGAGATTGCCCTGAGAGGCTGTCATGTAAAATTTTCATCAAGTGTGAATGAAATATAAGTGTGACAGTCAGCTTCATTGTCAGCTTGACTAGGCTTAGTATTATGGTGGAACCATCTGTTTGTTGTGCTTAGGCAGGTGGCTCTTCTCAGCTTCAAACCCAGTTCTTCACCTGCCTGACCTTGTGAGAAACGAGCAAAACTTCTGGGAAACACAGATAGCTGTGCCTAGCTCACACATGAGATTGTGATATCAAAAGGGCTGGTGCAGGTTAAGCACTAAGGGTGGTGATAGAGGGAGGAAGAATGGCTACTCCCCTCATGAGCCTGGCACTGTGTTGTAGTTTGCTTGCTGGTCCACACTACAGTTTAGGACGCTTGCCTCACTTGGGGAGTAAGATCTCAATTGGTGTTTACACACCGGCTGCACTGCTTCATAACTGACTATCATAACAGTATTACCCTATCTTTGCTAGTAAGACTTCTCTGTGCAGGCCAGTTTCTTCCATTAATTCTTCATTCATTGCATTAGTTAATTAATTAATTAATTAAATCAGGTATTCAGGCATGCTTTCATTTTTTTAATCTTCCTTTTCTTTGAAACATATTTAGATTTACCTTTGAACTTGTCATATAAAAATATCAACAAGTGTGGGTGAAATATGAATGTGATAATTAACTTCAGCGTCACCTTGACTAGTATTGCGATGGAAATGTCTCTGTGTTTGTATATCCAGGTGTTTTCAGGGATCTTAACTGAGGAGGGAAGACCTTTTCTGAGCGTGAGTAGCACCGTCCTGCGCACCGAAGGACACCGGAAAGGGGGGCTGAGCTCCAGCATTCATCTCTATCTGCTTCCTGACTGTGGATACAGTGAGACAGGACCCTCATGCCCCTGCCTCCATGCCTTCACTACCATCTCCCATCACACCCTGAGCCAACAGGAATTCTTTTGCCTTCAAGTTGGTTCAGGTCAGGTGCATGACCACAACAATGGGAAAATTAATTAACAGAAGTGAGCAAGTGACAATCCCTGCTGTCCAGAGCTCACAGCTCAGTCATTATGTATTTCTGGGGGCAGGCTGGGCCTCTCCTCACTCCTTTCCCAGCAGAGGGCAGAGAATCAGGGATGTGCAGATTCTGTTTCTGTATAATCTGGGGAGTTCATATGGTTGTAGAGGTTAGGTCTTGGGTTCTGATCTTTGCCTTCCACACTTTTGAGACAGTGTCTCCTGTAGCTTCACTGTATATTTCAGGCTAATATGTACATAGATTTCTGGGGAATTTCCAATATTGGCCTCCCATCTTCTCTAGGAGTACTGGGATCATACACACACACACACACACACACACACCACCCTACTTGACTTTTCCTAGGTTTCAAACTCAAGTCTTCACACTTTTCTGGCAAGTGCTTTTTATCCATGAGACCCTCTCCACATGCCAGACTTTCTACAGAACTTATGTAAGCATTTGCCTTAAGCCACGATACAGCCATAAGTATTGACCAATGACCTCCACAGACACCTAATTCTTGTAAATTTGACTTTTGGCCTAATTTATGGTCCTGTCGTTCACAATGGCTTGAAGGCCAGTCCTCAGAATGATGGCTGAGTTTAGATATTTTCAGGACTCTCCTCAAACTCCCTTTTTATCATTGTCTTCTTCTATATTATAGCAAAGACTAGTGTATGGCTCCTGTGCCTTCCCAGGAGTAAAAAAGCAGGTCTTATGTACTGGTATCCACTCCAAAGCATGCTTGCAAAAGTCAAAGTGGGAGAGAGGATCTTCTGTGCTGAAGGTGGCTCTGAGTCATCCCTGACATCAGGGAGGCCCATGTTTGCTGTCTTCTCCTTGGGAGTCTTTTACTGAAAACAACACAAACAATCTGTTACAACAGCTAAAGGTCATCAGCATTTTTCCTTAGCTACGGATTTTACCCCTACCCCGACCCAGAGTACATTCCTAACCTCTTCCATGCACTCTGGGGCTGTGATGCTTCGCTGGACTGTGGTATCTGTTTACTGAGTTGCAGACGTCATAGTCTTTAGGAAATCTTCACTGAATTGTCACACAGAGAGTGCACCAGTGACCAAAGCACAGCATTCTTCATTTTGATGTCAGCTAGGCCTGACTTAGAGTCACTTAGGAGATACTCTCCTCTCTCTGATATGATACCTGGTACTTATAAACCCACTCAGAGCTTCTTAACCCTTTTTTGTGCTTGACCTAGGATTTGGAGTCTATCGTCATAACTCTTGATGAATCTCTTTTGTCGACTCTCATTTTCTAACCTCTTTGTTTATATTGTGACATCCAAATTTATTAGTATGTAATTATATGACATCTTTTCTCTGTGGGGAGTCCTTGTCATTCTGTGGCTCTGTATAGCCATGTGCTCTCACAGCTCTAATTTCTATTGTCTCCTTAATTTCCTACAACTGAATTGACTAGCAAAAGCATAGCTAACTGGAACTTCACAGCTGAGCCATTTTCATTTTGGAATGTATTAATTACTACATTTAAATGTCTTAAACTTAACCTTCCTAATATACATATATGTATATATGTACACATACATAAATAGGTAGCATATATATGTGATATATATATATATATATGCCTAAAATAATTTCATTCGTTTCAACTTTGTTCTGACACCAGAAAGTGCTGAGTTCAGGCCAATGTTATGAGTGGAAATAGAAAAGCTACTTTTCAGTCCTTGGGAAACTGAAAGCAAATTTCGTAAGTGCTGACAATGATAGCTATTCCTTTGAATACATGCCTGTTACTCCTTAATTCATCCACTTGCTCATTCAAAGGCACTTCTTTTTTATTTATTATTTATTTTTTATTTAATTTTATTTTTTTCTTATCAGTTACATTTTATTAACTTTGTATCCCAGCCGTGTCCCGATCCCTTATTCCCTCCCAGTCCCTCCCTCCCTCCCTCCCTCATCTCCACCGTGCCCCTTTCCAAGTCCACTGATGGGGGGGACCTCCTCCCCATTCATCTGATCCTGTTTTATCAGCTATCTTCAGGACTGGCTGCAAAGCCCTCCTCTGTGGCCTAACAGGACTGCTCCTCCCTTCAGGGGTGGGGAGGCCAAAGAGCCAGTCATTGAGTTCCTGTTAGAAATAGTCCTTGTTCCCCTTACTTTGGGAAACCAATTGGTTACTGAGCTACCACAGGCTACATCTGAGTGGAGGTTCTAGGTTATATCCATACATGGTCCTTGGTTGAATGTCAGTCTCAGAAAAGACCCTGTGCCCAGATATATTTGGTCCTTGTGGAGCTCCTATCCTTTCCCCATCAGACTAACTCCCCTTCTTTCTTATGATTCCCTGTACTCTGCCAAAGGTTTGGTCATGAGTCTTTGCTTTGAAAACACTGTTAGTTAGAGTCTTTCAGATGGGCTCAGTAGACTCCTGTCATACATTCAATGCACATCCCATCTGTCTTTCTAAACGAGGATTGATCTTCTTGCCCCATGTCCGCTCAATTGATTATCTTTTTTAGGTGTATAGATTTCATTATGTTTATCATATCTTATAGGTCTATATAAGTGAGTATATACCGTGTTTTTTCTTTTTCCTTCTGGGATATTTCACTCAGAATGATCTTTTCTAGATCCCACAATTTGCCTGCAAATTTCATGATTTCCTCTTTTTTGATTGCTCAGTAGTATTCCATTGTGTAAAAATACCACAATTTCTGTACCCATTCCTCCGTTGATGGACATCTGGGTTGTTTCCAGGTTCTGGCTATTACAAATAAAGCTGCTATAAACATGGTTGAGCAAGTATCCCTTTTGTGTACTTGAGAAAACTTTTGGTATATACCTAGCAGTGGTATAGCTGGGTCTTGAGGAAGCACTATTCCTAATTGTCTTAGAAAGCGCCAGATAGATTTCCAGAGTGGTTGTACCAGTTTACATTCCCACCATCAGTGGAAAAGGCAATTCTTGAACTATTTTCTCAGTTTCTACTTTCTCATCTCTGCGCCCACATGGGCAAATTGCTACAGGTACAGTTATTCAATCCAAACCAGCTACTGAGTGTCACCAGACTCTCCTGCTTAGGAATCTTAAATTGACACTCAAAAATTTGACTCTTTGTTGCTGAGAGTATGCCTCCCCCCCTTGGCTATTTAGGGATTCCGGTTTAAATAGCACTGTACTGCACATCTATATGTGATGTCCTGCTTTATTTTCTGTGGCTGTGACAAAACACTGTCACCAATATAGCATATGGGATCAAGAGTTTACTTTAGTTTGTGGTCCCAAAGGAATGAAAGTCCATTGTGGCAGGGAAGCAGGAAGTTTAGAGGTCAGACCATCAAATTCAAGCACAGAGCAGACAAAGAAGACAAGGGTTTAAACTCCCAAAGCCCACCTACAGTAACACACTTCTCCCAGCAAGGCTGTACCACCTAAAGCCATAACCATTCCAAGCATCACCAAGTGGGGACCAAGCCTCACATAACTGAGTCTATGGGCAACATTTCTCATTCAAACCACGACATTCCAGTCCCTGGCTCCAAAGGACCCACTGCCTTATATCACAATGCAAAGCGCATTCAGTTAACCTTCAAAAGTTCCCATAGTCTCTCACTGTTGGAAAGTGCAAAGTCTCTTCGGGGACATTAGCCAATCTCTTCATTGTGACGTGCCGTGAAATAAAACAAAAGCAAGTTACATACTTCCTGCATCTAATGAGACAAAATAGACATTGCCATTCCGAAAGGAAGGGATGAGATCACAGTGAGGAAATACTGGACCAAAGGAAGGCAAACTCCAAATCCTGTAACACCGCATCCAGTATCAGAGGGCTTTGGTGGCTCAGCCTTCTCTGCTTTGCTCTCTGCAACATACATCTTTCTCTTCCTCTGGTCCTATCCTCTTTGTGCAGATTTCTTTGGCAGAGGTCTCTTGGCTCTGACATCTTCTACATCTTGGAGTCTCCACTGTAAACCACACTCCACTTTCATAGCTCCCCTGGTGGGGGCTACTGCTATCTAAAGGCCTTTATGAAATGGCTTCCCTGCCACACAGTGCATGGTCTCGATGGCTCTCTGAAAGTGCATAGGACGAATCCATGATTCCTTCACTGTTTCATCCTACATGTCCTCAAATCCATCATCCTATGGACAACACTGCCAAGCACTTCTGTCAGATTGCTAGGAGCCCTTGCCCTCCTGAGCTGCAACAGCAGCAGCTTTTGTTTGAAGTTGTTTTCCAGAAGCTGAAAACTACCCCTTACCCAAGTTGGAAGCTTAGCTGGGTGGGATGCTGCCTTGAGGGTACCAACTTCCATATTATATTGTTTTCTGTTGCTGTGATAAAACACCATGACCAAGATAACAGAAGAGTTCATTTTAATTTATGGTTTCAGAGGAAAAAGAATTCATCATGGTTGGGAAGCATGAGAGCAAGCAGCATTTGGTGGCACAGGGAATCTGAATGCTCACATCTTTAAATAAAATCCTGAAGCAGACAGAGTAAATTACTCTGGGGACAAGGGACAAGGCCTTGAGCTCTCAAAGCCTACCCACTAGCTGGTTTACTAGTTCCAGCAAGGCTGCACCTCCCCCAAACCTGAGACCAAGTTGTCAAATGCTGCAGGCATTCTCATTGAAACCAACACAGGCAACTTGTGAGGAAAGGATTATCCAAGTGAATGCAAGTCCTGGTTCCTTACCTGCCCAGAGAACCCAAGACACGCTGACAGTTTCTGTCCTAGCCCTGCCAAACAGACCCTCTGAAAAGGGTCTCCATGGCAGAGGTTAGAGATACTGTGTGGACATGCCTTACCAACTTGTTCCAATCATGTCACACAAAGGTCTAAGCTGATCTCTACCTCATTCAGCTGAGAGCATCCTGGCACATTGTTACGAGTTCAGTATTCAAGAACTATTCTGCTTTGCTTTCTGTCAAAGGTCACTAGCTCACCAATGGTTGACATTCTATAAATCTCTCGATTTTGTAAGACCTTCACTTAAAAGAATTCAAATGTTTCATCTTTATCTTTTTGTTTTATGTAACTTTAAAAAATGAAAACCTAATCCCTATATTCCTGGAACTTGACGGCCTGGAGAGGCTGATCTCGTCTCCCTTTTCATTTCCTTTGCCCCATTTTTTTTTTTTTTTTTTTAAGTTACCCAATCTGGAAAGGTTGGACTCCAGTCAGTTCGGGAAAAGGCACAGTTGCTACCTTCATTGAAACAAAATCTAAGCAAACTTCTTGCCTTTATGTGCTTCCTAGTCAAGTTTAGGACTCCATGCACACTCTTAAAAACAAAAACCAAATTGTCTTGCAGGGTTATTTTCACTGTTTCTTTGTGTGACACCAAAAGTATGTATTTCCGACAATTATAACCCGAGAGCCTGATACTCTAGCAGGTGATTCCACAGAGGCCCCTGCAGCTCACTCTTACAGCATGTTTCCTGAATAGCTCACTCCAGGGTCTATCGCACAGTGCAGGTCCCCTCACCCTGCCCTTACCTCACCTTGTGCTGGGATAAATCCTGAATTTGGAGCATCACTGAGATACACATCTTTACTGTGAACCAGCGAGATTAAGGTGGTTCTTGAGATTTCTAAAACATAGCCAGCACACACACACACACACACACACACACACACAGAGAGAGAGAGAGAGAGAGAGAGAGAGAGAGAGAGAGAGAGAGGTAAACAAAAAATTGAAAATACTAGACAGAGAGCAGCGCAGAAGTTTTAATTGGCAATTATTCAATGTGACAACAACCTGGCCACCCATCCGGGTTTGCAAATGAATTACATGTGAGTAAGGAACACACTGGGGTCGCTCATTTGCAAACTTAAAAATCTGCCCAAAGCGGTTACAGGATTACCTAAATGGTTACTAGGTAAGTTGAGGTCGGGATGTGGCCAGGTACCTGAAGGCCTCGAGAGTCAGGTGCCTGTGCACAGGTGGGTCATGAAACTGTGTGTGTGTGTGTGTGTGTGTGTGTGTTTGTGTGTTTTCTCTGGAGTGAGAGCCCTTTTGTTCCTCAGTCTCCAGTTCTCCCAGCCCTCACACATCAGAAATAAGTAGCCTAGGAGAAGTTCAAAACTCTTAGAAGCACCTGTCACCATATAACCAAGCCAGACAAAGCTAATTCCTTGGAATTCTCAAGCGCGGGCGTTGCCAGGGGACCACACCTGTGATAGCAACGCGCCAGAGCCCCAGGGCCAAGGGGAATTTTCCTAACCGCCGGTGGCGGTTAAGGCGCTGCTGTGGTAGGTGGAGAAGCCCAGGCCTGGGAGTAGCGCGGCCACACCCGAGGTCCTAGGCAGCTGCCTTCACTTTCGTTTCCCACCGTTCCTGGATCCTCGGTCAACCGCGGTTTCGTTTCCGAGGCGTGGCCGAGGGTGCGGCCCGGGACACTCATGGCCCTAGTGAGCCGTCCGCGAGCCCCACTGTGGCTCGGGCGACTGTCGCGGCGACTGTGCGCGCAACTCAGGGCCTGCGCTGGGACTATGGCTCGGCCTCGCCGCTTCACCGTGGAGCTGCCCGACTGCTCCTTGACTCATTTCATCCTGGGGGACCCGGCGGACCACCCGGACGCACGCCTGACAGCGCTGCTCGGGCCCCCGGGGCGCAGCTACGCGCTGTGTGTGCCCTTGGTTCCGGGCAGAGGCTGCGGACCCCGGGTGCAGGCGGCCCGGAGGCATCAGCGCCTGCTGCAGCAGCTGCGCCAGGGCCCTTTGCAACGGTGCCAACTGAGCAAGCTACTGGGCTACGGTCCGAGCGACCAGGCCGGTGCAATCCAGCATGGCTTCCTGCTGCGCGATCCTAGCGACCACCCGGACACCCGGCGCGCCTTGCTGCAGCTTATGGCCTCATGCCAGGAGGCGGTGCAACCGCAGCTGGCCGAGTTCCAGGCCGACTCTCAGGGTTTGTTGTGGCAGCGTCTGTGGGAGCTGAGGGGAGAAGGGGAGGTGCAGGTGGACTGCGCATGCGTCCTGCAGGCACCGGAGCCTCACCTGCACCCGTTGCTACCAGATCTGCTCAACTCTGTGGTGTTCCAAGACCGGGATGCTGCAAGGGCGGTATTGGAGGAGGTGAGCGTTCTTTCCCTTCAGGGCTGAGTGGAGCTTCAGGCTGTGCCCTTTGATTGGCCAATCAAGTGCTTTAACGTTGGTTTGTTATTCTTATTCACCGGACAGCTGGTATAGGCAAACTCTGCAGGCTCTGTGTTAGACACTGGCGCTGCCTTCAATACTTGCCTGCAGGTTCAGTTTGGAATAGGCTTCTTTAGCACTGTGCAGTACTGTCTTTGCCGAGTAGAGAAAGGTTCTCTGAAGTCCCAGTACTTCTCTGCTCATGCACAGATTTTATTATTATTGTTGTTGTTGTTATTTATTATTATTATTACTACAGTGCACATCCTTTATTCCTGAAGCCCGGGCAGTGCTTGCCCTGGTTGACGAATGCCCAAAGGAGATCCAGAAAGGCAAGTTCCAGGTCATTGCCATTGAAGGACTGGATGCCACTGGTAAGTGAACTGCTTTGTAGTTATTGTCAGTGCCATGGACTGAATGGGTGTAGGAGGCCGTTCCTGAAATGCTAAGTGCCGCACAGAGCCCCTGTGAGTCTCTGTGCCAGGCTGACCCAGGAACACGGAGAGGCGTTAATGGAGCCTTCAGTGGGTTCTGCTCTGCTGATGTCTCCAGAGGAGACCCGAGCTGATACCCAAGCTGTATTCTAAGAACAAAGAAGAGCAGATTAGGTGATGAAAACAAGGAAGGTGGAAGCAGTGGCCGGGCAGAGGCATGGTACTTTTACCAACAGCTTATGTCTAGGAGCCACAGGCCATTCAGAGGCCCCCTCTAAGAGCAAACTTGGGAAAGGAGGCAGTGGAAGGTTCCTGGGCTGCTCAGGAGGGGTCAGGCAGAATGCGGAGATAAGTTAACATTATGACTGGAACAGTCACACCCAGGGGAAGGCTGGTAGTGTCACTTGGATGGGCACAGACTACTGTCTTATTCTTTATTTTGGTGGTTGTATTGTTCAGGTTTTGTTTTGTTTGTCAACTTGACATAATTCATCTGTGAAGAGGAGATCTCAAATGAGAAAATGCCTTCATGAGATTGGCTTGTGGGAAAGTTGGCAGCATCATTTTGTTGTTGTTGTTGATTGATGACTGACATTGGAGGGCCCAGTCCACGGTTGGTGTCAGCTAGGGCAGATGGTCCTGAGCTGTATAGAAAGCGGGCTCAGCAACCCATGAGGAGTAAGCCAATAAGCAGAACTCCTCCGTTGTCTCTGCAGTTCCTGCCCCCTGAGTTTTGTCTTGAGTTCCTAACCTGACTTGCCTCAATGATGGCGTGTGACCTGGGAGTTGTATTATGAAATAAACTCATTTCTTCCCGATGATGGTTTTGGATGGTGCTTTTTTCACAGCCAAAGAAAGCAAACTAGGGCCATAGTGCTGGCGATTGAATCTAGGGATTTCACCCAGGCTAGGTGAGTGCTTTACCACGCATTCACATCCCTGGCCCCCAGAGTGTTATCTTTAATAATCCCAAAGGCCCTTTCCTCATGGGCATCTGCTGTATCACAATGAGGTGGCACAGAGACATGGTTGTAACTCACTGTCCTGGCTCTGCCTGCAAGCCAGCAGGTGGGAGAAGCCACAGGCTTGGCATTCAGCAGGCTCTCTTCCCTGTGCCAAGACCTAGTGGAGGTTGGTTTTCTGCCACAGCTGGAATTTTAACAGCAGCTGTCCATTTGCCAGTGGGTTTTTGTTGTTGTTGTTTGATCCTTTGTTTTGTACTTAGAGATAGTTCAGATTCTGTGCAACAAAAAGAAAACAGAAACCTCTAACCTTACACACCTGTGCACACATGCGTGACGTTCAGAAAATGATAACAAAGAGAGGAGGAGAGGGATGGCTTCGGTTGCCACAGCTGCATCGTGACTTCAGCCCCACCAAGTAGGCCACTGTGGACGGCTCCATTACCTTCTCTTCTGCTCAGTGACTCACTGAATACTCTTCTGTAGAACTGGGCATTTGGGACTATTCTATGTGTTGATGGTGTGCTCATGGCACACACACCAAAATGGTCAGCACTGTTAGGATCTGCCTAACAGTGTTAGTCCCAGAAAGTGACCCAGGACAGTGTCACAATCAGGGCAAAGAGGAGACCAAAAATATACCTAAGTGTACACTAAAGAAGGAACTTGAACTCTGAGATGTTAGACCCAGGATCTCCAAAGGCCAAGCCAAATGTCAAACACAGAGGAGCAAGGGCAGTGTGTGAGGGGTGGGAGGAGGGCAGGGACAGAGCTAAGAGGCCTTTAGAGGAGGGTTGAGCAGAAGTGGAGGGGCTGGAGCAAGTGGAGAGAAGCTGTCCTGCTCCATCTGACAGCTTCAGTCCATCATGAGCGGAAGTCAGGGCAGACCTCAAATAGGAATCTAGAAGTAGGAACTGAAGCAGAGGCCATTGACAAAATGGTGCTTACTGGCTTTTCTCCTCAAGGCTTGCTCAGCCCATTTTCTTATACAATCCATTAAAAAAATCCATTATTTAATTTCTTTGACTTACAGATTAAAGTGCTTTGCCCTTTCTTGGTGAAAAGGTTAATGTTACCCTTTGGGAGTGCCACAGGGGCTTTAGCTAAGAACCGTTCTGTTTCGCTTATGTCCTGCAGGAAAAACTACAGTGACACAGTCAGTGTCAGAGTCTCTCAGTGCTGTTCTCCTACAGTCACCACCACCCTGCATCAGCCAGTGGAGGAAAATCTTTGATGATGAACCTACTATCATTCGAAGAGCATTTTACTCTTTGGGCAATTATCTCGTGGCATCTGAAATAGCTAAAGAATCAGCCAAGTCTCCTGTTATTGTAGACAGGTGGGTAGCAAGATGCCTTCTCTCTAACATGACTGACTGATTCTCTCTCTCTCTCTCTCTGCATATATATATTCAGATGCTCAATTGTGGACACATATGATGATTACCAGGGAAATACTGTCTATAAATTAATTACCTACATCACCCCCTAACATTTTATATTAATATTTGGAACAGTGCCTTGGGTAGGTTGGAACCAGTCTCTGCCGTTTACTGATAAGGAACATGCATCTTAAAAGATTGGGTCATTAACACACAGACATCAGTGACAATTTCTAGGTTAATGCAGTGGGCCTACCATGTGGACCCCACTGTGTCCTTTGCCCTCTGGCAAGAAGTTCCAAAACTATTGAAAGTTACAGAATTGAAAGTTGAAACTTGAAGATGCCGATGATGTAGGAGTTGCTGTGGTCACCCAGTCTAAATTGTCAGCCAGCCTTGGAGAATCTTCAAACCTAGGAACGGCTTTCCTTTTCCTGGGAACTTCAGTTTATGTGATAAGTCCTTGGCGTGGGTGATTCTTCTTTGATGTCAGATATGAAGTTTTACATTTATTCACATTATATTAGAGTAAAGGATCTGATTACAACAAAGGCTTGGAGGATGGCTTTTACTAACAACACTTTGTGTTTGGGCTGGCAGAGACCCCTCCCCCACAAAATGTCCACTAATACCTGATGGGTAACCATATATATAATACATAGTAGATGTAAATAATATATACTATATATAATCACAGGACACCATGAGTAAACGTGTGGCAAGGGTAGAGTCTACCCATTAGGCAGCAAAAACTTTTTCATGGGGACCACATCCCTCCTGACTGATTCTGAGTTTATTATCAACCACATCTAGGCAAATCTAGACCTAAACTGACTAGCTATGTGAGTATCTTGTATTTTCACCCTTTCCCTACTTAATATTGGCACTCATATCATTACCCTCAAGGACAAAGCTAAGAATGCGATCCCTTCCGTGTTCTAATATGACTATAGTGACAGGAACCCCTTTTTCTGCTGCTCACCATTGGCTTTAGTGACAGTGGCTGGACTTGATTTGCTGGGACACACACACTTGAGCCCTGTTCTAGTAATATCATACACTTACTCATTTCTGTTGGTAAATACCATCCATTGGTATGTGCGTGTATACATGCATCAGTGGCCATAAGGAGCATTATTTATTGCACACTATTAAATGTCATTCATTAACAGACATAAGGAGCATTCACATTGCATACCTACTATGGGTTGGGCTTAGAGTATTCAGGGTTGAGAATACACAGGTGACTAAGAAGCATTTTCCACTCAAGGAATACATTGTCTGTGGAGGAGACAGGATCTCACACCTGAAACAATACCTGTGGACCCCAGTGAGAAGTTCCACACTAGAGTCTCCTCCAGGATATGGGGAACCAGATGAGGACCATGGATTCTGCATAGGATCTTCATGGGAGCAGGACTATAGAGGCAGAGGAGGCGCCACTTTGCTAGTTGAGGGCATTACCCTTGCTAGGAAGCAAGGCGTGAAGATGATGCATGGTCCAAGCTGTGAGGAAGTTCCATGCCTCACAGGGAGACATAACTCTTTCCTGGGGGTGGTGGATAGCTGATGGCATTCCAGAAAGAGTGTGCTGGGTTCTTTTCCATTTACAGCTATGGCTGTCTTTTCTAGGACTGCTTAGCCTGGCCTCTTCGCTGCTTAATTACAACTACGGAGTTGGACAACTAGACATTTGTGAAGGGATGAGGGGTCTTCTAGCTCCATTCCCTGAACATGGATTTCATGAGCAATTTCTTTGGCACAGCATGGAAACTGCTCAGGCCTGCCATGTTTCACTAGCTCAGGATATAGTGTTAAACACAAAGGCCCTGCCGAGCAGATCTGTCATTCTTACCTCATTACCACAAAGGAGTTAACCCACTGAAAGGCTAGAAAGTTTTGACATCTGTTCTTATGGCATATAGTAGTTTTAAATGAATATATGATTTCGTGATCAGTTTACCTATTACTGCCATTGTTGACTCTGATTTTTGTATTTTACACATTAAAAACCGATCAAAATGTATTTCATTTGGGTGGAGCTGAGAAGCCTTCAGTGGAACCTGCCTAATTTGACCATCATCCTCAAATGGTGTCTTGACTTCTTCCAAAGATGAGAGCTCATTGCTGCCTTGTTTCCCAGGTACTGGCATAGCACAGCCGCCTATGCCATAGCCACTGAGGTGAGCGGAGGCCTGTCCTTCCTACCCCCTGCCCACCATCCTGTGTACCAGTGGCCAGGAGACCTGCTGAAGCCTGACCTGGTCCTGCTGCTCACTGTGAATCCTGAGGAGAGAGCGAGAAGACTGCTCGGCCGGGGCCTGGAGAAGACTAAGGAAGAGGCAGAACTTGAGGCCAATAATGTGTTTCGTCAGAAGTAAGTGTCGCTGGAGTGATGTGAGTAGCAGAAGTCCCTGTAGTCCCCGAGCCAGTATCAGAACTGCTTTAGGATGCACTTCCTATGTTTCAGGTACAAGAGGCAATGCCCCCTAAGCCACTCTAGCCCCTGTCACTGTGCTTGTTAGCAACTTGAAAACAAAGGGGTTTCTATGCCAGAAATGGTAGGGGCTTGATTAAGACCCAAAGTTTTAGGGGTGGGGACATTACTCCATCAGCCATGTGCTACCTGGGTTTGACCTTCAGCATCTGTCGTAGTCAGCATTCTATGGCTGTGAAGAGACACTATAACCATGGCAGCTCTTACAAAGGAAAGCATTTAACTGGGGTGGATTACAGTTTCAGAGCTTTAGTCCATTATTGTGGGAAGCATGGCAGGATGTAGGCAGACGTGGTGCTGGAGGAGTTCTACATCCAAATCTATAGGCAGCAGGAAGAGAGAGACCTTGGACCTGGCTTGGGCTTCTGACCCCTCGAATCCCACCTCCAGTGACATGCTTCCTCCAACAAGACTACACGTCCAAATCCTTCTAAGTAGTGCAACTGTCTGGTGACTTAAGCATTAAATCTATGAGCCAACGGGGGGAGGGGGCATTCTTCTTCAAATCACCACATTCCACTCCCTGCCCCTCCCATATAATAATGCAAAAAGTGCATTCAGTACAACTTCAAAAGTTCATGTCGTCTATCCCAGACTCAGCATTGTTCAAAGTCTTTTCAGAGTCTCATGACCGTCTGTTCATGACACTGACTCTAGAGTGATCACTGCAGATACAGACTGGGCCTCAGTTGCCTTCTCTGCCATGAGAATGAAGATGGTCCCTCCCAGTTAACTCTGAGTATAAAATGAGAAGAAAGGGCCAGGATACATGATTGGCAGGTAATAGGTTGTCAGTTATTAAGCATCACTGCTGACTCATCTTCAATTGAACAGACTGCAGTGAATCCGTTTAGGGGCAGTGCTGGCTGCCAAGATGTGAGTTAGACGGGGGCTTTGCTCCAAGATGGAGTGACAAGGTAAGGCAGTTATTTTTTCAGGATGAACTGGGTGGGAGAAGAGACAGACTTCTCCCCTTCTCTCTGTCTCCAGGGTGGAAATGACGTACCAGCGGATGGAGAACCCAAGTTGCCACCTGGTCGATGCCAGTGCCTCACGAGAGAGAGTCCTGCAGACAGTTTTACAGCTGATCCAGAGAGCTGGTCATTAACTGTAGTTCCTCTGCCCAGGTTCCATGTTACACCAGAAGAGAAATGGTGTGATGCCTGTAAACCCAGCACTTGCCTGGTGGCTTCTTATATTCAGGTGGCATGAGCATATTTAAGAGGGAAAACTGGAGACTGAGTGTGTTTGCTTTACTTCTGACTGATTGAGTCAGCCACAGCTGCCGATTCATTTCTGCCTGGTCATGTATCATCTCTTTGGGATCTATTTTAACACCAGGAGCTTCTGATCCAGTGGTGAGCTGCTGGAGGTCTTCTTGTACCTGGAATCTGAGGATGTCAGCTGTGGTCAACACTGATCAATTGTGATGAGCTAGGCTCATTTTCTTTTACCCCAAATCCTGTACCTAAGCATTGTCACAGGGCCTGGCTGTCCAAGGACATTTCCTTGGAGCCATTTATGGCTGGGAACACTTGCAATGAAGCAGCTGATCTTCCTTCAGAGGCACAAGGAACACCATGGACAGTGCCTGGAGTGAGCACCTCAGAGCTGAATGGATGTTGTGCCCCTAAACTGGAAGCACTCCAACCCCCTCTTGTTCTCCTTTGCTCGTCTGTATTCCATTTCTCGCCTCTGAAATCTGGTTCTGAGTGTAATGAGCAGTCTGCACTGAGCAGGAAGTGTTTCATTTACCCAACGCACCAATTTGTTTATATTGCTGTTTACATCATGTGTTTCCTCAGTGTAGGAGCTGTGAGTCACTAACCAAAACTGAGGCCAAGGAGCTAAATGCAGCATTTGCTGTGTGTTTTCATTACACAATTTAATTTATCTTAATAAGCACCGTGGATTCCAGAACAAGATTTCATAATAAATCATCTTGCACTTTGAATGTCTCCTGATTGCATGTGGAGTCAGCTTTGAGGGCTCTTTGGATAGAGAGTAGAGCTGTGGAAGAAAAGGCTGGTGGCTCTGTAGCCTTGGCTGAGTCGTTTAACATTGGCAATGTCAACAGTTTGATCTGAAAGGGGGCCATTGGTGGGCTTTGTAGCATAACCCTCTAACAGTATTTACAGTATTGGCAGTTTGAGAAAAGAAAATTGAAAGTTCAGGGCCTTCCTGGGCTATGGTGTAAATTTGGAGCTAGCCTGGGAAGTATAGTGAGACTTTTGTCTCAAGATGAAAACTAGAAAGAAGACTGGGATAAAACTCCATAGTAAAACACTGTACTGAATATTCTATTCCTGGGTTCCATTCCCAGTAGCATAAAAATAAAAATGTAAACAGAAAACCAAACACCAGTAACGCAATATAGGAGTTAAGTACTCTTTGGTCATAAGGAGGTAGCCGGGCCAGATTATTATTGTTTAACATTCCAGTTCCAATGTGGCTGCTTCTCTACATAATTTTGACCCCATGTCTCATTTCTTAAGAATGCATCTCCATGTAAATACATGGAATTACACTAAAGCCTTACCAGGTTTTCCCTAACCTTAAATTATAATAAGGTATAATATTAATGTCCAAATATTTTTTTTTTTTACTTTTTAAACTATGTATAACTTATAAATAAATGTGTCTATGTACATACATATGTTGTTGGCCTTTGTGAAACATTTTAAAGCTGACAAATAACATTAGGACTCTTTGTAATGTGGCAGCTACTTCCACGAAGGGTTTTTGATTTAGCGCTTCAGAGATGATTGTGGCAGAGGCGAGAAGGAAGTCTTGGTGCTGTCCTCATGAAACCTGCCAGCGAATACGCTTGCTGTGACTTTCTTAACCCAATCTGTCATCATGGCTGAGTGATGTATTTGTCTTAACATCTTGCAAGCTCATCTCACCGAGTCTAAAGGTTCTTATGTATGTGAAAAGGTGGAGGGTGTGAGTTTGTGGCTGAGTGGAATCTGTGACCAATGGACTTTGGTGAGGGAGGGTTTGTTTCAAACATTATTTTCACATTACAAATATCAAATGAATTTTAAAAATTCCATTCTCTGTGCATCTGATAGGTAGATGATTTATATTATATAGCTCCGTGGCTCCTACCACTGCCATGACGCATGGCTATGCTCGCTGTAAGGCGAGCCGTGTTCTTATTCCGTGATTCTGTCTTTCATTCTCAATAATGGCAGTTCAGCTCAGTTCGTGGCCAGTTCTGAGTTTCTCATTCACTCCTATGTGCCTGGCTGGGTGGGTCTCACAGAAGGCACGTGAGGAATGTCAGCTGGGGATGCATCCCTTTGTCCTTCTGTCCCTGCTGTGTTCAGGTAGTAGCTAGGAGGAGATCAGGTAGAGAGGGGAACAGCAGGATAGGTGTAGGAGCGCTGAGTGAAAAGCTCTTTGCTGATTAGCGGCTCACAGAACAGATGGGAAGTAATATTCACAGGCTTCATGCACCTGAAGTCTAACTCACCATTGTACGTTCCCCCACATTCTAAGGCAACCACTTGTCTACTCCGATGGTTAATATCGGTTGTCAACATGACAGGATCTAGAATTACCTAGGATACAGAAATCTGGCCACATCTGGGGAGTTATTTGAAGCAAGAAGATCCACTCTTAACAACGGTGTCATTATTCCCTTCAGTGGGATTCTGGGCTGGATGAAAAGGAGAAAATGACCTGAGTATTACCACTCACTGGCCTCTACCTCCTGACCGAAGATACAGTGTGACCTCAATCTCGTACCATGCCTTCCCACCCAGATGAACTGTATAACTTCCTCTATGAGCTGAGATGAGTCTCTTCTTCGTTAAGTTGCTCTTGGTCAGGTATTTTGCCACAACAATGGGAAAAGTAACCCAGACCCTGTAAACAGTACCACATGGATGATTTACATTGTATAGCTCACAGCCTACCTCTAGAAATGATTGTATATCCTGAAATTTCTTGAAGCTATGTGAGCCTTAGAACATGACCTGGCTGGTGGGGTGTGACCAACAGATATTGATAATACCACCAGAACTATTATTTATACGGAGACACGCTTGGCTTCATAGTGCTTCTCTGTCTTCTGCAGGTTGGAGGATGGTAAGAACTGGAAGATATTCTTTAGTTTCGTTTTTCTGGACAATTCTGCTTAAAACATGTGGGAAACACTGACTTTTATATATACACTTTAACTAAATTTCAAGCTAATCTGTAAACCATACATGAACTCCTTACTTGTATTCCAACTAAGGGCAAGATAATTACACTTAACTTTTAGGTCCAATTAAATTGCAAAACAACAATAGCAAAAATATTTATTGCCATTAAAAACTTAAAGAGAGTCCAGAACATCTACAATATAATGTTCCCCAAGTCTAGGATATAGTCCAAAATTACCTAACCTACAACAAAGGAACACATATATCGATTGTTAAAGAAAAGGAGCCAAGTTCTGGAGAGTAACTTCAAGATGACCTTGTAGAGATGGGAACAGCTGGGAAGTTAAAGTAGATTTTACCTGTGCTTGAATGGAAGGATGGAATGGAGACATGGCTATCACATATAAAAAGACAAGAGATAGACATCCTGCACAACTAAGTCTTGCCCTTAGCTAGAATGTATGTACGGAGACCATATATAGTTTGTAGATTTGCTTGAGATTTAGTTAAAGTGCATGTACAAAATCAGGGTTTTCTACATGTGTTACGCAGGGTCCTTCAGAAAAACAGAACTAATATACATACAATATAGTGTGTGTGTGTGTGTGTGTGTGTGTGTGTGTAATATTTATTGGACTGACTTACAGAATAGGATTGCTAGATATTACTGAGTAGATATTATACTGTGAAAATTTCACTATCTAGAATAACAAGCCACTGATATATTGAGTTAAAAGCAGACAAGTGAGCAAAGGAAAGAGTCTAGATGCTTTGACTCATAAAATTCTTCAGTCTGAATAACACCAGAAATATAAGCAAAATCCTAGAGACTTGCACTACACAAGTTTGAGTCCTAGAAGGAAAGGAGAATAGACCAAAAAAAAAAAAAAACATGTTTAAAAAGATATTTCTCCAAATAGGATGAAATATACGTGTACAGATTTAAAGATCTTAGCAAACACCACCATTATAACTACACAAAACACCAGGGCTATGTGTGGTTATTCAGGTAGGACCACTGAAGCTCTGAGAAATTCAGACTGGCTCCTGATGTAGACAGAGGATCTTTGCAAGTACTATCCTTTTACCAGAGTCAAGTTGCCAGAATCCTAGGCAGTTTGTGCATTTATGAACAGTGAAGAAAAATAGTGCAACAATGCCTGCAGTCGCCGATAAACACTGAGAAATAATGGCCAACAGAAGCTGAAAGAGGAAGGAGAGGATCCCAAAAAGGACCGGAAATGGACCACGGTGCTACTGGTACCTTCAGTATACGCTTCCAGTTTCTTTAACTGCAAGATCATGCATTGCTTTAAAAAGTGTGTGTGTGTGTGTGTGTGTGTGTGTGTGTGTGTGTGTGAGAGAGAGAGAGAGAGAGAGAGCACATCCACATGTAACACAGTGTGAATATTGAGGTCAAACAACTTTCGGGAGTGGATCCTGTCCTTCCAACCTTGTGCGAGTCCCAGGTTTTTCTGTTGTATATGTTCTCCATTTTGTCACCTTTGTTATTTTAACATCCTCCTTTCAGTACTTCCCCCCTCATTGTTTCTAATGAGAAACTGGCTGTCAGTGTTCTCTTTCTTACTCTGTATATATATAACCTGTCATTTTTCTGAACTTTCTCTATGTTACTGGTTTAACTAAATTGATTATGCTGTCCAAATTTATTTATGTGTTTGAAGCTGTGTGTGTAGATTTACAATTTTACTTACTTTTGAAAAAAAGTTCAGATAGTATTTCTGTTCCTCTTTCTCTCTTTGGGACATCTCTCCAGTCGTATCTGCATTAGATTGGAGGAGGTGGCCACCGTCAGTTAGAGAAGCATGATATCAACTGAGAGATCGAAGCCTTTCCTGGTTGATTTCTACTGGATGGTGTGAATGTCAGGCTCAAAAGAAACTCAGGGAAAGGAGATAACTGTGGTGCCTATAGCACACCAAAGTACATGCTGAACTCCAGGTTCATCGCTTCTCCGCCTTTTGGCTAAGATCAAGTGTGAACTCCAGGTTCTCTCAGCATCACAAATACTTCTAACAGAGTTCATACTGGTATCCTGGCTCTTCTAAGCTTTTCTCATGCCACTGCTCATCCTAAACTTCTCCAGATAATGGGCTTTCCTCACCCCAGAATCTGACTCCCATACAACCCTGCCATTTTGATCATGCTATCTGTTGGTGCTCTCTTGGTCCCCCTTTCTTGGTCCTCACTTTTGTCTTCCTCTCTCTCCTCTTCCTCTTCTCCCCTCTCTCTCTGTTCATGGCCTGGTTGAATGTACTAAATTTTCTTCCTGCTGTTTTTCTCTCTCTCTTTCTCTTTCTCTCTCTGTCGCTATCTCTTTCTTTTACTTTGTCTTACTTGATATGTAATAAAATCTGTGATCCAAAACCTAAACCATAACTGTCACAGATCATTATCTGGATTCCACAAAACATCACCCTTCAATGATTTTCCTCTCAGTATCTGAGAAGTACAACTTTCAGACTTTCAAGTATAAACAAATGAAAAAAATTGGAACACTATTTTTCTTGTACCAAAAATCATACCATTCTCTGAATTCAATGCATATCAGTTTCTAGAAAGGTGATATGACTCTTACAGCATCACATCTCTGATTATCTTTTTAAGTTTTGGAAGAAAGCTTGGATGACTGTTATAATATCCACGTTGGGTGTGAGTTGATTTAGACTGAGTTTTCCTCTTAGTGTAGAATACATTTTCCTGCTTGTTTTTGGTAAACCTAAGATTGGATGCCATCCATTCTGAATTTTACCTTGATAGTAACAGATGTTGCTCTTTTCTGTAAAAAAAAAAATTCATTTTGGTTTTAGGTTCATTATAAGAGACTGATCCATTTGAGTGTTGTATTTAATATTTGTTAGATGGTACTAGTTAACTTAGAATTAGCTGCCCCCAACCCTATGCTGAGGCCAGCCTCTTGTAATATTCTATCAGATCTTGAATGGATCCTCAATCTTTTGGTATAGTCAGAAGGTACTCTACTAGCTCTGTGCATCTAATCTTCAGGATGATCTATCTGGAAGGGCCAATACCACTCTTTCTGTCTTGAGGATTACTTAATGTGGGTTCAGAATAACTCTTGCATTTTCTGTTTGTTCTTTCAGCAGCTCCAGTCGCCTTGGTCTCATCTAATTATTGTAGAATGTCAAACTCCTAAAATGTTTATTATCTTTGTATCTTCCGAGTAAGATGCCGCCTGTCTCAAATTCTAGTAATATTTGAGAACTGCTTATGATTAATGGGTATGGTGATACAATATCTCTTATAGAGTCTAAGAGATTGGAACTTTGGACCTCACAGTCAGTTAAAAGTATACCTTGTGGTGACTTGAGACTTAAGACTCCCTCCCTACTGTGTACTCAGCCTGTTTGTTTCAGGGGCTTTAAGAGAATAATGTAGCAATCGACCTTATTTGCCTTGGATTTCCCATGTAATCAGCTTTTAAAATATAAGCCAATATATAGTTGTAATCTTAAGTTACATACTCTTTTGTGCCCCTGACCTTGAGTATTGCATGTGTGTTACAATAGTTACTTGCTGGACCTGGCAAACACAGGTTGAAAGCAGTCTTATAAAATAACTAAACAACACAAATGTTGAATTAAGCCTAAGGACATTGCTTGGTAAACAGTAATGTTTGTAATACTGTTTATTATCTGGGTCAGTTGGGGTCAATTGGAGTCAGCTGGAGTGAGTGACTTAATTCCTTGTAAAACTCTGTTAAAGATCTCTGTAAAGTGTCCCTTGTCACTTGCCATGTGATGTTTTATTATGCTGTTCAATAAAGACAGAGCAAAGTCCTTTGTTAGGGACAGACACACTCAGACACAGACAGAGGTACAGAGCCACAAGGCAGCTTTCAGCTAAGCATGGATTCAGACTCAAACAACAGACAGAGAGGATAGAAGACACAGGCAAAGTGAAAGACAGAATTCAAATCTGGACTTGCTCTTGGTGAAAGGATCCCGAGGGCAAGCGCTTTGATTTCTTTCTGGTACATTATTGATGGCTAGGAGTTTATTGCTCATGCATTCAAACCAACTGCAAAAGGGAAGAGGAAAACCTCTCCACAGCTTCTTGTTTTCCTGATTACAACCTTCATGTTTTGTATCTTTTCATGGGACACCCAGATGACCCCTGTCTAGCTTCCACTTATCCTGTCCACCCTTTTAAGTCTTGCTACAGTGCACCCTTGTAGAACACCTTTGAATCCTTCCCAGGCCAAACAGAGCTATTAGAAAAGCTGTCAAGTGGATTCATCCAGGGTGACTGGATTTTTCTTTTGAAAATATTTCCAAGATGAGGGTGTAAATCACCTGACAGAGTGCTTGTGTAGCATGCAAAAATCCCTGAGTATTGCTCCAGTACTATATAAAAGCACTATTGTCCGTCACACCTGTAGTCTCAGTACTTAGAACATGGAAGCAAGAGGATCAGAAGTTCAAAGCATGAACACAAATTTCTGAAAAGAAGCTATGTCTGTCTGTGAACAAACAAAACATCACGGAAGGAGTTTCTGTGTCTTCAGAGACTGATTCACTGATTATAATTTCAGTACTGGGGACTGGAATTTTGTAGGTTCAGAGGCTAATTACTTTATCTTGGGCTGGTTATAGTCTTCAGGAACAGCATTTCTTTCCCCACTATGTATCTAAACTATCAACAAATGACAAAATAAAATAAAATAAAAACTTAATAGAAAAAAAACCCTCTTCAATGCTATTAACTTAGTGAGACGCTATCTTCTACCAATCCAAGAGCTGAGATTGCCACCAGATAGCATCTTGGGCCTATCAGAAATCTTCCCTAATTCTGATGTACCTCTCTTTCTCGTGTACCCACCAATGCATTTTATACTCTCCTTGATTTATGTCTTTCTTTGTTCTTTAATGCTATAAAAACCTTGTGAAACAGTGTCCACTTTGGAAAATGGAATTTGGAGTAACCTAAATCCGTGTTTCTAAGCTGTGGTCGCCCATAAGGTTTCCAGAATGAACTAGGTGAGAGCTGTGGTTTTTATGTCAAAAAGGTAAGTTTTGCACACATAGAAAGTTCTACAACAACCCTGTATACATGAGACCCTGTCTCAAAATGAATGAGTGAATAAATAAATTAATGAGTAAATAAATTAGTAATTCCCCAGCATGGCCATTGCCAGATAACTGAATATTAATGTCTTCGAGTCCTGATGTTACTAATTCTGTCCCATAATCTGCTGCCATCCCCATTTTATTCCCTCAAACTGCAAGGAGCAGCCAAGCAAGCTCCCTCAGTGGGGAGCAGATACAAGCTCAGGTGGGTAGCATCCTTCCTCACTATGGTCCTCCTGTAATAGGTGTAGATTTGTGGGGTGAACCCAGGTATGGATAAGTGATTTGTCTGGGGTGTCAGCCAAAGTCCCGGAGAAGTAAACTTAGAAGCTTGTCTAGGATATGCGTCGTGCACGGAAAACGGAAACATATCTCCCTGCGTAGCACTCTGCTGGCTCCGTTCTTGTTTCCCAGAGGGCTAGACTCCACCCAGCCGATATTACTTGTCAGCCTCACTCACGCGCTCCACAGCGCATCCACTCCACACAGAAGCCAATTTTAAGACGCAGAAAGGCAGAAAAACCATCTCCATCCGTCTTGTGAGTTGTATTTGAAGACCAAGCGTGGCCCAGTTCTCCTTTGCAGCTTTTCATTTTGAATCAGGAGCTCCTTGAAGGAAGAGCTGTGTAAAAGACATCTTTGTGGAAAACCCTCAGCATTTGACTCAACCCTGACTTCCTTTTGCTTGCCTTTCTGCTTGTGTTCTGTGGACTGATCCAACTACTAAGTGACAGTCTACTCCATTCCCACTAGAGGGAGGACAAGTGCCAATTTCCCTCTTTTCCAGGGCTCTCTTTGCCTGATAACCACTTCCCTCATTACACACAAACTGCACAGCCTGAAAAAAAAATTTTTTTAAATGTCGTCTCTGATGGAAAAACAAAGGACAGACTGAGGAACATTTCTAGGTCAAAGTAGTAAGCCTTTCAAAGTGGCTAATTTCGTGCTTCAAGAATTCTAAATACAGCCTCGAGGTCAGAAAAAAAATATATATATATAAAGGACATGGTGATCTCGGGGCTCCATCTCTTTAATAGGTGTGGAAAATGAGGCCCAGAGAGGGACCTGCCCTGCTCTGGGTCATATAATTTGTAACAGCAGTTGTATGCCAGAGAAATAAATTCTGCAGCTCTTTATCTAGTGCTCTCTATAACTTGATGGCTTGCATCAGCATATTGGGGAAATAAATATACAATCTCACACACACACACACACACACACACACACACACACACACACACAACATGTATTTTTGTCCTTGCAAGGAATATGGCATGAAGAAACATTCTCTGCTTGTATGTGTCCTTGTTCATTTGTTTTTAGCATGTCCCTCCCCTGGTCCCCTCATTCCATTGCGCTCCGTGTGAATGGCACTGCTTATATTGGATGGTGCCTACAAGGTCTCAGATCTTGGAATTACTGAACACACCAGGGCTTAGAAAACACGTTATAAACTTTTTCCTGTGGAGTTTCCAAGATTTTTTTATTAACATTCATGATATTAATGGCTGTGCTTATAATTGAGGATGTGATCCACTACTCTAAAATAAGGGTGCAATGAAAGTTCACTCTTGGCTCACCTGCTATGTTGGCTCTCCCAATCCTAATGCACTCTTGGTTCATCTCTGAGGCCGGGAAGATTATCTTCTGAGTTTTAAATGAAAGCAAAATCAAATGAAAGCAACAACACACAGAGCTCCCCCTACACCTATGAATGTTACAACCTGAATTTTTTGGCTATTTTTACTTACAAAGAGCTTGCACTAAAATTAAGGGGTCATAGCAGATTTGAAAATGTGTTTTTTTTTTTTTTTCAGGTAAAATGTGGGCAGAACTGTGGTTTTTTGTTTTATTGTTATTATTTTAATTAAAATGACGGCTATCCTCTCTCTTTTGTTCATGTATACAGATTGATGGATGGAGGAACACCAGACTGCAAGCAGAGCTAGTATCTTTTCCAACTAGGTAAATGCCATTCTTTGTCTCTGGGCTTCAATTTGTCTATTTACAAAATAGGACCAGACTCCAGGAGGTTCCTGGGTCCCCTGTTTCTATTGGGCCATTGATTCATCTGATATAAATGAGATTCATCTATTCCATTCTAATGTGTAATAGGATGTTAACACAGGGTATGGGTGTTTTTCAACCACCTGAAAAAGGGTGTATATAGTATTCTATATACTTATCTTTCCACAGTACCTTTACATAACTGGGTCTTTTGCATAAAGGGACAGCAAAAGGACTAGTAAATAGGTGACCACTCATCCCTCTTAATTTAGCACCTTTGAGCACCCTGGGAGGTTAATGTAAATCATCTTTTCCCTGCTGACATGGTACCCTACTGTCCCCTACAGTCCAAATGTTGAACTGTATGCAAGGAGATTCCCTTCAGTACTGAATTCTAATCAATGCCCTTACCTATACATCTCACTAAGGGCTTCATTCAGTTCTTTTAGCATTAGTGTTAACACAGACCTTCATTTTCCCTTGCTCTAAATTGGTAGCTTTTATCGGCCTGGTTGGCTCAAACTCATGAGTATTTTTCACACTTAGGTCTATATCATGCTTATATCTGTTTTCTACATCCATCTTTAGTCTCACTGGTACCCATGGTAAGATGCATTCCCATGTCCCATCTACACCCATGAGCAGATCTCTTTTTCCATACCTTTCTATATTTTTTATCATCTATATCTCTGTGGTTGTTATCTGTCTGTACAGTGTGTTATTTCTACTTCCTTGTTTAATTGGCCACCTAGCAAGTTTGTATTACACATGCCTATAATCGTTTATAGCAGCCAGCATCCAAGACACACTTAAGAAATATTTGTCAGTGAAATGGTAAGTTTTATTTGATGGTTGTCAGATCTGAGCTGAGGTCAAGCTTTGAGATCATATAAGATCAGTGATTGTAGAAGAATTATTTAACATCAAAGACACTTTGTTACTTCACTTACAAAAATATCAGAATTTTTTATGAGGTCTGTTTAGAGGGTGAACTGAGATGATGTAATAGAAACGGCTGACCCCAGACCCAAGGGAAAGCCTCTGAGGTCCAACTCCTTTCTCTTTCCCCCACTCTTTGAGCCAATCAAGGGGATTCGCAGGACTCCTTAGATTCATTGAAAATATACTTACCAATATTGTTGCTGAGTTATTTTGAAAGCTGGCATTTGAGATTTTCCCGGCTGCCAAGACTTGTCTGATCATGGTGAACATAACCATTGTTTTCCACAGGAGCAACAGTCATAGTGCTTAGCCCTGAATACAGGTTTCAGAAGTTAACTGTGATGATGGCACATACGTTCTTCCAAAAGCTGAAAACAGCATAGTTAATGACTTAATTTTACCAAGAGATATCTGTTAAAGAGCCGTTTATGTAGCAATGGAAGTACTTACCTCATTAACTAACACAAGCAGAGAACCTTTCCAAGGCCTCTTTCCACACTTAAAGACTGAATGGACCCTTCCAATCAGTTAGAGTCCATTCTGGTCAATAAAATGATTAGTACTCAGCTCGAGGCAAGTGTACCCCAGAAGCCTTGGGGGCTCTTCTCTTATCATAGTTGCTCTGAAGTTATGTCACCTGCTCGGGGGGCGTGAGGTTGGACAGCAATGGGTCTCTGACCCCATCCATGTGTGTTTGGCTCTATAGACAGTGAACGAAAGCTGTAGTAGGGATGTCATAATTGAGTGATCCTCAACCTTCCTGATGCTGCATGCTGCGACCCTTTAATACAGTTCCTCACACTGTGATGACCCCCCAACCATAAAATTATTATATTGTCACTTCATAACTGTCATTTTTCTATTGCTATGAATCATGTAGATATCTGATATGCAAGCTATCTGATATGCAGCCGTTGTGATGTTATGAGTCTTTCAACATCAGAAGGGTTCACAGTTGAGACCCACACATCAGTTGAGAGTGACTATCATAAACATTTGGCTGAGCCACATCAAGTGAATGTTCTTACAGAACAGAGACACAAATGAAACCAAACTGAGCCCCAAAAAGCTCAGAAGTGCTCAGCCATACAATGTGAAACTCCTTACTGTTTAAAATATTATTGTGGCTCTGGTCTAAACTGCTCCAACTATTTATCCAGGAACAGCTTTGTACATTCTCTCCATTCTCAAAACTCTGCTGGTCAGTCCTTAATAACAAGGTCTAGATCCCAAACGATTTTAAACCTTTGCTCTTTCCACACAGTTACAAACCTGTTAATGCATGAATAGAGGATCTTATTAGACTGTGTATGTGCATGTTTGTATGCGTGTGTGCATATTTGTGTGTGCAGATGCATGTATGTACGTGAATATGCATGCCCGTGACGTCCAGAGGTCAGCCTTTGTGGTTACTCCTCAGGTTCTGCCCACCTTATTTTTGAAACCTGGGGCTACTTGATTTGGTTAGGCTGTCTGGCCAGAGAGTCCAGGGATTCTCCTGTCTTAACCTCCTCAGCACTGAGATTACAAGTGCACACAACTGCCCCTGGCTTTTTCCCACGGTTTCTGAGAACTGAGCTGAGCAAACGCTTGACCAATGGAGCCATCTCCCCAGCCCTACTGCAGACATTTTAACACATCGAGGATCTGCTATCCATTGGCCACTATGATGGATGTTGCCAATGTACAGGGCTTAGACTAATAGTGTGATGCTTTATCCTCATTTAGCTTTCCTCCTGGGCTACAGAGACAGACGGAAACAGGGAAGTACACAGCACTGATGTAAATGTTCTAGGTGAGGAATCCCAGAGGGCAGCAGCATGGACGTGTGACATTGGATGGTGTAGGAGTTATTGGAGGATGCTTGAATATTGAATGAAGGAAAAGAAGCCAGGTAGGATGACCATGAAGGCTAGAGCAGGGACGATGTAAGCAAGAAGGCCCCAGGTGATCAGGAAATAGGGATTGTACTCAAAGAGCTGCAAGTGAGAGAGAGGGAGGCTCTGGAGGCTTGCCCATGTGTTTTGAGAACTAAAATCTGGGCTTGGATCCCTCTCTCTCTCTGTCTAGTGTGTGTGTGTGTGTGTGTGTGTGTGTGTGTGTGTGTAAAACGCATTAATAAATTCAAGCTGGACTACAGAAGTTGACTTTAAAAATTTAATAAAGAAACAAATGTGATTCAGGGATGTGCCCCTTCCAGCTCCAAAAACATTTCCTTTAAATAGCTGATTTTATTTTCTGAAGCAAAGACCTCCAGGTTGAGGTTGAAATCGTATGTAGCAAGAAGGGTGGAGGTCCAGGTAGCAGCTGTCAGTCACGTTGGAAACTAAGCTCCTCTAGTCTCACACAACCTCCCAACTCTGGCATTCTCAGAAATGGATTCCTGATCCTGTCTTTTCTCAGAGAAGTGGGCCAAGTGATATTTTTCAAGGAACGGAAGACTTCCTGGAAGTCACTATCATTTTTTTTTCCTCACGTTTCCCAGAAAAGCTCAGATTCTCGAGTCTATGTATGTGAATTATCTATAGCGCTGTGAAATGTCAAGAAGTGGCAAAAGCCTCCAATTAATTGTCTCCATAAGCACTCATCGGAAGTCGGGTGATGGGACCCATTTCTCTTCCTTCTTGACATTTACGCAGCACACTGTAGCATTTAAAATATATGATCTCATTTTATTGTCACAACAAGCCATGAACGAGTTAAGCATGAAGGATGGTCTTCTCCTACCTCCCCCTTTCAGTCTTTTTTTTCAAAGACTGAAAATTAAATGGATTTGATATAATGAAATTTTCCATAATTCTAATGACACTTTGTGTGTGTGTGTGTGTTAAATAAAGAGACACATTTTCATCCATAAAAATTAATCAGTATTTAGGGCTGGGGCAATTGTTCAGGTGGTCAGGTGCTTGCTGCAAAAGCATGAGGACCTGTTTGATCTCCTGAAACTACATTACAAAACCAAAGCAAACCAACCAACCAACCAACCAACCAACCAACCAACCAAAGAAACAAACAATAACACGGTGGAGGCAGAGGAAATGGGGGAAGCCTTCTTCAGGCACACTGGCCATCTAGCTGCATGGGATAGGTGAGATCCAGGCCAGTGAGAGACCTTTTTTTTTTTTTTTTTTTTTTTTGTAGGCATATTTTTTTTTATTTATTAATTACACTTTATTCATTTTGTATCTCCCCATAAGCCCCTCCCTCTTCCCCTCCCGATCCCACCCTCCCTCCTGTTTCTGCATGCATGCCCCTCCCCAAGTCCACTAATAGGGGAGGTTCTCCTCTCCTTTCTGATCTTAGTCTATCAGTTCTCATCAAAAGTGGCTGCATTGTCCTCTACTGTGGCCTGGTAAGGCTGCTCCCCCCTCAGGGGGAGGTGATCAAAGAGCAGGCCAATCAGATTATGTCAGAGGCAGTCCCTCTTCACATTACTAGGTAACCCACTTGGACACTGACCTTTTCTTAAACAAACAAGATGGAGAAGAACTGAGGAAGAGACTTGAGGTTGATCACTGGCTTGTGTGCATGCATTACACATGCATGAACACATATACAAAATTAACAAGCATTCAAAGAAAACGTGAATTTAATGAGAAAGAAAGAAAGAGCAGAGTCCATGGCCACAGGAATGTACGGATATCCAAAAGATATCAGAAAACTGCCTTAGAAAATGCATCAAGACTTTTAAAATGTGTTTACTTTTTGACCTAGAGTTTTATAAGAAATTCCCCTAAAGACATAATTAGAACTGCAATAAAAGGCTAATAAGCCGAAAACATATAAGCACATTGTTAAGAGCGACATCATGAATAAAGCTAAACACTCCTGAGGATAGAACAAGTAAACAGGGAGCTGAGCATAGCACTGGGATGGAGAGAGCAGGGTGTTCCTCTCTCTACAGGAACTTAGCTGTGTATCCAGCTTGCACAAAGGTAACTTGCTGTGCTGGTCGCTGCTTGCAAAGCCAATTCACAGTCCCAGAGATAAGAGAAGACAGAGGTGCCACTGAGGAAAAGTAGGATAGCCCACTGCCTTAGCTTCTCCTGGAGTCCTGAAGCAAAACAGCACCAGGTCAAGCTTCAAGAGTGTGGATGGAAGGAGGGCAGGACTCTTACTGCTCTACAATGTTTCTTACATTTGTTTACTTCTAAGGGTCAGAACCAGGTTCCAAATAAAATTTGAAGAAACAAATAAAAATAGGAGAAACGATTGTGATATTCTTGTCTGCCATTTTCTCTCTTTAAAATTTTCTTCTAAAACTTGTACAACCACTTTGGAAATCAATCTGGTGCTTTCTCAAACAGTTAGGAATAGTGCTATCTCAAGATCCAGTTATACTTCTCCTAGGCATATATTCAAAATATGCTCAAGTATACAAAAAGGACATTTGCTCAACCATGTTCATAGCAGCTTTATTCACAATAGTCAGAATCTGGAAACAACCCAGATACCCCTCAGTGGAAGAATGGATGCAGAAATTGTGGTATATTTACACAATGAATACTACTCAGGAATCAAAAACAAGGAAATTTGCAAGAAAATGGTGGGAACTAGAAAAGGTCATCCTGAGTGAGGTATCCCAGAAGCAGAAAGACACACATGGTATATACTAACTTATAAGTGGATATTAGATATATAATATAGAATAAACATACTAAAATCTATACACCTAAAGAAGCTAATCAAGAAGGAGGACCCTAGGTAAGGTGATCATTTCTAATTCAGAAAGACAAATGGGATAGATAAAGGAAGAGGGAGAAAACAAGGAACAGGACAGGAGCCTATCACAGAGGCCCTCTGAAAGACTCTACCCAGCAGGGTATTAATGCAGATGCTGAGACTCATAGCCAAACTTTGGGCAGAGTGCAGGGAATCTTATGAAAGACAGGGGAAATAGAAAGTCCTGGAGGGGATAGGAACACCACAAGGAGAGCAGCAGAACCAAAAAATCTGGGCAAAGTGATCTTTTCTGAGACTGATACTCCAACCAAGGACCATGCTTGGTGATAACCTAGAACCCCTGCTCAGATATAGACCATGGCAGCTCAGTGTCCAAGTGGGTTTCCTTGTCCAAGGGGAACAGGGGCTGTCTCTGACATGAACTCACTGGCTGGCTCTTTGATCACCTGAGGGGGAAGCAGCCTGACCAGGCCACAGAGGAAGACTATGAAAGACAGTCCTGATGAGACTTGATAGGCTAGCGTCAGATGGAAGGGAAGGAAGACCTCCCTATCAGTGGACTAGGGAAGGGGTGGGGGAGGGGAAGAGGTAGGGAGGGTAGGTTTGGGAGAGTATGAGGGAGGGGGCTACAGCTGGGATATAAAGTGAATAAACGGTAATTAATAAAAGAATAAACAACAACAAATTTCTTTTAAGCTAGCATGGTAGTACACACCTTTAATCTCTGCCCTTGTGGAGGCAGAGGCAGGTAGACTTCTCTGAGTTCAAGGCCAGACTGGTCTATAAAATGAGCCCAGGACAGCCAGATCTACAAGAGAAACTCTGTCTCAAAAAAACAAAACAAAACAAAACAAAAATTTTTCTTTTAAAAATTAAATTATTTAATTGTTCTTAACATTCCATGCATGTATAAAACACATTCTGATTACTCTAATTTTCCACCTGTCAGCTCTCCCACTCACCTCACCTTCACCTATAAATTCCTTTCTCACATCTTTCTTTTCATTTTGAGATCCCATGAGTTTAATTCAGACCTGTATAACTGTTTTCTCACCTATAGAGGATGGATGGAAATGGAAGTCAAATAAACAGTATTTCTGTGGCGTGTATTTTCAAGTTAAGGTTCTAAAACTGTTATTAACCCCTTCTTTGTTGTGAAAATCTAGTAGGTAGGGAATGCTTTGCTATCCATTTTACACATAGGAACTCAAGGATAAATGGGTCAGTCAGCAGCTCAAGATTGAGGTCTTTTTAAAATTATTCTTTTTATTAATTATAATTTATTCATTTTGTATCCCAGCTATAGCTCCCACCCTCGTCCCCTCCTAATCCTACCCTTCCTCCCTCTTCTCCTCCCTTGCCTCTCCTCCATCCCACTGATAGGGGCAATTTTCCTCTCCTTCCATCTGACTCTAGCCTATCAGGTCTCATCAGGAGTGGCTGCATTGTCTTCCTCTGTGGCCTGGTAAGGCTGCTCTCCACTCAGGAGGAGGTGATCAAAGAGCCACCCACTGAGTTCATGTCAGAAATAGCTCCTGTTCCCATTACTAGGAAATCCACTTGGACACTGAGTTGCCATGGGCTACATCTGTGCATGGGTTCTAGGTTATCTCCATGAATGGTCCTTGGTTGTAGTATCAGTCTCAGAAAAGATCACTTTGCCCAGATTTTTTGGTTCTGCTGCTCTCCTTGTGGAGCTCTTGTTCCCTCCAGGACTTTCTATCTCCCCCTTCTTTCCTAAGATTCCCTGCACTCTGCCCAAAGTTTGGATATGAGTCTCAGCATCAGTTTTAATATCCTGCTGGGTGGAGCCTTTCAGAGGCTCTCTGTGGTAAGCTCCTGTCCTGTTCCCTGTTTTCTCCCTCTTCTGATGTCTATCCCATTTGTCTTTCTGAATGATGATTGAACATCTTACCCAGGGGCCTCCTTCTTTCTTAGCTTCTTTAGGTGTACAGATTTTATCCTATAATATAGGATATGTTTATCCTATATTATATGTCTAATATCCACTTATAAGTTAGTATATACCATGTGTGTCTTTCTGCTTCTGGGATTCCTCACTCAGGATGATCTTTTCTAGTTCCCACCATTTGCCTGCAAATTTCATGATTTCCTTGTTTTTGATTGCTGAGTAGTATTTATTGTGTAAATGTACCACAATTTCTGTATCCATTCCTCAGTTGAGGGACATCTGGGTTGTTTCCAGTTTCTGACTATTATGAATAAAGCTGTTATGAACATGGCTGAGCAAATGTCTTTGTTGTATACTTGAGCATAGTTTGGATCAATGCCTAGGAGTGGTATAGCTAATCCTGAGGTAGTGCTATTCCTAGTTGTCTGAGAAAGCACCAGATTGATTTCCAAAGTGGTTGTACAAGTTTATTCCCACCAGCAGTGGAGGAGGGTTAGCCTTTCCCTACCTCCTCTCCAGCATGTGTTGTCGCTTGAGTTTTTTATCTTAGCCATTCTGATGGGTGTAAGGTGAAATCTCAGGGTCATTTTGATTTGCTTTTCCCTGATGACTAAGGATGCTGAGTATTTCTTTAAGTGTTTCTCAGCCATTCGATATTCCTCTATTGAGAATTCTCTGTTTAGCTCTGTACCCCATTTTTAATTGGATTACTTGATGTGTTGTTGTTTACCTTCTTGAGTTCTTTATATATTCTGAACATTAGCCCTTGGGTTGGTGATGATCCTATCCCAGTCTGCGGACTGTTGTTTTGTTCTGATGACAGTGTCCTTTGCTTTACAGAAGCTTTTCAGTTTCATGAGGTCCCATTTATTGATTGTTGATCTTAGAACCTGTGCTGTTGGTGTTCTGTTCAGGAAGTTGTCTCCTATAAGGCTGAGATTTTAATCTCAGCACTTCTGACCCTCTCTGAAAACCTTCCAGGTCCTGACTAGCATTCTGTCTAATGCCTGAAACTTTCTTAGCTGTGTTTTTGGTTGTTATTGATAAGAACCTCCTTTTCTACCTGTGGTCAGGCAGCAATTACTGGTGCCTTGATCTGTTAAGGTGCATCTCAGTCTGAAGGTACCTATGTAGTTCTTTCATAGGAGACCTGGCTGACACGACACAGAAGGCCAATACTATAGACTTCTATGTCCTGGGTGTCATCCAATATTTATGTTTTCAGCTCCCACAGGTCACTGGGAGACTAAGATGGGGCTGCTACCCTGGAGTTTATTTACTTGCTTCGGGGCACTACCCTGAGGACCCCAAACCACGCTTAGAGTTGTAGGTCCCTCAGCTTCTCCATCTACGTAAGGGTGGATCTGCATATCTCCAAGAGCTTGTCTGCAGAATAAATTCATATCAAAAAAATCTGCAGAGTCCAAGATTATATTTATTCTATTCATTTCTAATTTGTTCAAATTGGATAAGCAGCACTGGCATAAAAAAAGTGCATTGGTTTAATTATACCAACAGTGTAGAATACTCTCATATTTAAATGTGTGTGAGTCACATACATGAATAATTTTATTGCATTGTTTTCATTTGTTTTTAAATATAAATTGAGTCTAAGTATCTGAGTCTTTTCTGTGTCTATTTCTGTCTCTTTGCAAATAGGCTGTCTTTTCAGAAGTTCGCACTTCCTTATGTATTTAAGTGTGGGCTCTGTTGTCCTGTGGACCATGTATATATTTTTTCATTTGGTGTTGTCTATTTGTTCTCTGGAATATAGTCTCCTTTTATATACTAAAATGTATGAATCTTGAAAGGTTTCTAACTTTCATGCTGCTGTGATTTGAACAATGACCCTCATAACTTCATATATGTTAGTGCTTGGTGGCCAGCTGGTGGAACTGTTTGGGAAGGATTAAGAGGTGAGCTTTGGACAAGGTGTGTCACTGAAGGTAGGCTTTGAGGCTTGAAAAATCTCATGCCATTCCCATTTAGTCTCTCTCTCTACCTCATGCCTGTTGATCAGATAGGAGCTCCGAGCTGCTGTTCCAGTGCATGCCGGCCCAATGCCATGCTCCCCACCATGATGGTCATAGACTTTAACCCTCTGAAACTAAGCCTCAGATAAAAAATTTTCTTCTGTAAATTGCCTTGGTCAAAGTGTCTTATCACAGCAACAGAGAAGTAACTAAGATGCATGACTTATCTTAAAAAATGTCCACTTTACATTTCTTGTGTCTTGTGATTCTAGAAACTGACCTCAAGGCTTCTCCAACCCTAAACAATCACTTTGCTACTGAGCTACTTCTACTTGAAGATAAATAATTTTAAAATAAAAAAACTTATTTCTTATTAGCTTGTGCTTTCATCTTTTTGTTTTTTAAAAATATTTTTCATTTTATGCATATGAATGAATGCTTGGTCTGCATGAATGTAAGTGTACCAGGAATGTGCCTGGTATCCACAGGGATTTGAAGTCACCTGAAACTGAGGTTAGAGACAGTTACTAGTCACTCAGTGGGTACAGGAAACTATACCTGTGTCCTCTGCAAGAGTAACAAGTGCTCTTAGCCACTGAGCTAACTCTCCATCTCCCTATCTCTTCATTTCTATTTGTGTTGACCATTTATAAGTATTTCAGTGTTAAGATAAAATGGATATTTTCAAAGTTGCAACATAGCAGGCTCTTGTTTCAACCAGAGGATCAAAACAAAAAGGCATGAATGTGGAACAGTGACTTATAGGAGGAGCATGGGGGATAACAGGAGTGGGAGAGAGATGAGCCAGGATGGGAGTCGGCGTCAACACGGCATTATATACTTGCATGAAAATGTCAACAAATTTAATGAATTAAAAAATATGTGTGTATGTTTTTTTCTTTAGAAATATTTTTGAAAATTATGCGTATGTTTGAGTATGTGCAGGCATGTTTGTGAGTGCTCACAGAGGCCAGAAGAGAGCTTCTGATCACCTAGAATTGGGACTGCAGGCAGTTGTGTTGTGTGCTGCTGGTGTGGGTGCTGGGAACTGAACTCTGGTCCTGTGGAAGAGTAGCCTGAGTCATCTCTCCAGCCCTTGCTGCCTTTTTACCTCTCCTGAGAGCTATTTGAGCTAGTAGCCACATTTTGCATGAGAAACCTGCTGAGGAAAGGATGATGAGTTTCTCGTATACATGATCCTGTTGGCAAGAGGATGAATTTGCTTTCAAAACCATGGGCCAGAACCACAAACATGGGTGCCACTCACTAGGCTCTTTCTACGAGCTGGCAAAGGCTCTCCACACTTTCTTATTGAACACTAACAACCACGTCACCGTCTGTAGCACTCCATGCCACACTGCTCCCAGGGCCATAAGCCTCAGTAGCAGCATGAATAAGACTTAAACCCAAGTTAGTGTGTTTTCAGCACTCCAGGGCTGAGGCTACAGGGGCAGCTCCGTGGGAAAGGGGGCTTGCTGCGCAGCTGTGAGGACCCAAGTTCAGATCTCTGGGATGTATACAAAGCCAGGCACATCAGTTCAGCTGATGTGAACGGCAACAAGAAGGGAGGTGGAGACAGAAGAACACTGGCAGTGGGTGTGTGGGAGGGTGTATTTGCTGGTTCACATAGTGGCAATCATCACAAGGTGGTAGGCAACACCGGAACCCGAGGTTTGTCCTCTGACCCTCACATGCTCACACATGCTCCAGGGCTTCCTGAGTTGATTCCCATTGTCAGGGTGGGTATCTGAAGGGACACATGAGTATCCGAAATGGCCCCTCTTACTTACCCACTAATCATAACTTTTAATCCTAAAGTTTCAGACTTTGCCTTAAGTGTTGGATTTAAACCTCTTCACCCACCATCCACTGAAATGGATATGGTAAGACTCATAAATGTCACGTGCTGGCTTCTGTCTCAGGGCATGAGATAGGGCACTCCACGGGGATAATTCCCTCCTAATTGGTTGTAAGTAATGCATTGCCACTCTGGAATTTGTCACTTACCAAAATGGACCTTAGCAAATGGACCATGTTCTCCATCTAAATGTAAATTCACACACAGTAAAACACAGCTTGCTGAGAGGTGGTGGAATCAGGAAGAAAAGGGGACAGGAAGACTGTTCAGCCTCAGGCCTCAGAGATAGCTACTTGCTCACCTTGCTGATGAGGGGAGATAGCAGAAAAAAGCCAAATTACTAATTGAGGGCCTGGGACAGACCATCTGGCTCAGTGCCAACTGGATCTCCTGAGTGTGTAGATACTCTTTGGAGGTCTCCTTTCTTGTAAATATTCTGAAGATCCTTCCACCCTCTGCTCTGAGAGGTTCCTCTAGGCCATGTTAGAGGAATGGCCCTGAGACAGTGAAGGACCCAGTATTTCTGTTCAGTACCACAGGCCCCTGTCTTATCCATTTTACCTCTTAGTTCTTCTTGGACAATGTTTTAAACAACAGTTCAACACTCTCACCTGAAGGTCCCTTCAGCTCTCACAGTCTGAGCCATGGCTCCCTGAAACCATCTCCAGTGCTGCCCTCCTCTATGTGCATGGGTTAGCCAGGTAGGAAGGCATGAAGCCTCCCCTGATCTCTTGCTCAGTGAACAAGCATGGCAGAGCCAGGTCCATGGTGCCCCTGGCCTCCCACTCCTACCAGACACAGCGAGACTAAAGAGCAAGGACAGCATCAGAACCCCTGACAGGCTCAGGCCACCGCCAATGCACAGGTGTGTGTTCTCAGAGGGTAGATTAGTCACACAAGGAGGCGTGGGGATGTCTAGACACTTCCAGATGAGAGACACCCTCACTTTTATTTTTGTTACACAAACTATCAACGATCTCTAGTCCTTTTACTCTGACTCCACCTCATCTTTTGTGTTCTCTGAGCTGTGGATTTTTTTTTTTTTAAGAACTCCAGTGGTCTTAAGGTTTCTACCCCAGTGTAGTCCTTTGGCATAAGGAGTGTTGATACCAGAAGATTTCTGGCTGTCCTGGGATCAGCCAAAACTGTAAGACCAGACTCTGCAGTAGAAGCATGCATGGGAGAGAAGAAGCAAGGGACAAAAATGGAGGATTCCCTGCAAAGATCCCTATTTCTGCTTTTCTTAAGCAGCTGGGGAATATTAATAAGTGGCCTAACGTACTGGTTATCCTCTCTCACATCTTGAAAAGAGTTGAAAAAGGGTTGTTAAGGCTGGAGAAATGGCTTGGCAGTTAAGATCATTTTTCTGCTCTTGCATAGGACCTGAGTTCAGTTCTCCACACTCACATGGTATCTCACAACTGTCTGTAACTCCAATCTCAGAGAATCTGACACCATCTTCTAACCTCTGAAGGCTCCAGGTACACACAGGCTATACGTTCATGCATGCAGGCAAAACACACACAGAAAAAAATTAAACAAATTTAAAAATAAAAAATAAAAAGGGGAGTTGGCTAGCTTTAGATTTCTATTATCCACCCTCTAAATTTGTATGGGCAACTGTTAGAGAATGGATTGTCTTTTCCCACATGTCTGAGGTGCTTGTTTGTTGACAGCAGCTATTAATTTGCAAAGGTTAACGTGTGCCCCGACTGCTTTGTAAGTGTGTGCTGCTGCCACTGTCAGAATTTCATTTTGCATTTGGCTCCCTCCAGGCAGACAGAATCCATCATGCACCCAGTATGTGTTGTCAGCCTGTAATTTCCCTGCACTTGTGGAAAAGTCAAGAATATAATTTGGGAGAAAACAAATGTAAATATTTAATTCCCAAAGGGCAGCTTTCCACCCTCAGATCCTTACATTTCCTCACTTCTGTTCCCACTGAATCCCAAGCCCACTCAAGCTACACAGAGGTCAGAAGTCATTGCTGGCCCCAGCAAAGGGCTCGAGTGCCCTCACCCACTTCCTGCTGGTTCTGTGGGTGCCACCGTGGTGTGCATCGCCAATGGTGGGATGCCCACATCCATTCTGGCTCTCTGCGTTTTAGTGATTCTCTTCAGTGCACCCATGGACCATTCTTTCCTTACTACAAATGGAGCCATGCACCGCTTTGTTTGCAGCCACTGATCTAAGGTGAAGCCTCTTTGGAGCGTTTCTCTTGGCTTGAGCTCAGTTTCCTACAACATATGACCTTCCAGGTGACCTTGTGTGTCCTGAAGATGTGACATTAGTGAGATTCCAGTAAGTGGAATCACACAGTGTTGACCTCTCTGTGCCTAGCTTATTTTACTCAGTGCACAGCCTCAAGATTCACCCATGTTTCAACAGGTGTCAGAATTTGCTTCCATTGCGTGGACACGCCACACCTCCATTATCCTTGTATTTTGTAATACTCGCTTGAGTTGCTTCCACCTTTTGGCTTGTCTATGACAATAACAACTCTGATTTAGAGGATATGATAATATGTCAGTCCAGAGCCTGATATGGGAACACGGTCAAGCACACAGATCAGGTTACCCTGGATACTTGTCTTGCTTTGAGAGAAGTTACATGAAATTTGACAGCCTTAATGTAAAGAATGTCCTGCAGGAGGCAATGCTTCTGGCAAGTATATTGGCAGGAGATCAGGAAGGCAGTTGCAGCATTGCAGAAGAATTTCCATAGATGATAGATGATGTCTCAGAAGGTTCTAGGGTGTTGGTGGAAGGTAGAAGTATGGTAAGCTTAGCAATACACTGGAACATATTTGCCTGTTAAGGTGTTAGGTCAAACATAAGAGTTAAAGGTGAATGGTTGTGATAAACTATCTTGCTACAAAGCAACTCAGAGGAGAAAGGGTTCATTTTGGCTTGATGTTCTAGAGGGATAGTCTATGATGGTGGTGGAGTAAACATGACATCAGCTAGAGAAGACACTATAACCCCTGCACAGCCTTCCACTCTGGTTCTTGAATGTAGTATTTATCTTGTCCTTTCGATTCAACAAGGATGATCTTTTCTATATTTCCAAAAAAAAAAAAAAAAGTTTTCCTTTTTCTTCAATCGTTTATTTAAAATTCTATTTTTTTTCTTTCTCTCCTTTTCATTGAGATGGCTAACCTTGTTTGTCAACTTGAAACAAACTCAAGTCACTTGGGAAGAGGGACCCTCAATTGAAAGATTGTCTATATAACATTGGCCAATGGAAATGTCTGTAGAGCATCCTCTTGACTGCTAAATTGTACAGGAGGGTCCAGGCAAATGTGGGTGGTGCCATTCCTAGGTAAGTGAGCACGAGAAATATAAGAAAGGTAACCAAATGGGAGCCCATGAGCACACAGATAGGCAGTATTCTTCTGTAGTTACTGCTTGAGTACCATCACTTCTCTCAGTGATGGACTAAGCAGAATAAGCCATTTCCTCTCCATGTTGCTGTTAATTAGAGTTCGTCATCATAGCAATAGAAATCAAACTTGAACACCTGTAGTGAGTTGCCATAAAGATGTATCAGAATCCCCACTCTAGAGCTTGTTTCTGGATCAGAGAAGTGTCTGGTAGGTATGAAGCCATGGATCTCAGGAGATGAGCATGGCAGTCCTGAATTCAAAGACAAGAATTCCAGAAAGAAACAGTCCCATGAAGATAGTTGCTACAGCATTCTCAGACTTCCTCCCTCTTCCCTGTTTTTTTCTTCTTCCCTCCTTTCTCTATATGGTAGATTTCCACTAAGTAAAAGTTCTTTGCATGATGTGTTGTGTATATAAGGCAAAACAAGCAGGTGGGCAGTTCCTGGGGCACTTAGAAGGGTGTGCATTTGTGCGTGTGTGCATGTGTGTGTGCCTGTGTGTATAGAGGTGCTGAGTGGGGAAGTACCAGAGTAGGCAGGACAGAGAGAAAAGTCTGTAAACCAGGACAGTGTGGAAAGTTCTAGAGCAATCAACCCAAAGGGAAAGAAGCTTAGACGATGGAGCTACAAGAACATGCAGGAGAGAAGCAGGCTCTCGAAGCCTTTGAAAACTTACTCCAAATGAAAGGTCTCCTCACCGATCTGAAGGGAATGTGTGTACGTCTATGGAAGTCTCTGGCTGGCAGGAGTGTGAGTTGAGGGAGGGGTGAAGTTAGGTGCAGAATTTTGTGTTAGACTCTAGAGGGCTTCTCTAGCCCACCCAGTTCCCAAATAATCGAGGCAGTGACTTTTTAGATTTATAAAAGCTTCAAGGCACAATAACTAGGCAGATATCAACCCTGTAAGCTATTTTGGATTTCCCAGCTACACATCCCAAGTTACTTGCCATAATTATTCCTGCTTAGGCTGCTTCTGTTTCATCAGATCATCCCCATGGCCACGTGTTCATAGTTCATACTGCCGATGGCAGCTTCCTTCTCTCCTGCTTCCTCTCCTTCTCCTTCTGCCTCACTGTCCCTATCTGACCCTAAGCCCAGGAACCTAAGCCCTACCTACTTCTCTTCTGCCCAGCTATAGGCCGTCAGCTACTTTGTTATTTTATATAACCAGTCAGAGAATGTTGGTGGGCAAAGTTCACACAACGTCACTTGGTGGCAAAGAGCTTTTTTGTTTGTTTGTTTTTTGTTTTTTGAGGCAGAGTTTTCTGTATAGCGTTGGCTGTCCTGGACTTAATTTGTAGACCAGGCTAGCCTTGAACTTACAGAGATCCTCCTGCCTCTGCCTTCCCAATTGCAGGGATTAAAGGCATGTGCTACCACTCCCAGCTGGCAAACAGATCTTGGGGGCCATTAATTAGCATTTGATAAATAGCATCAGACCAACCCCCAACAGCAGGGAATGACTAAGAGTCTGAGAAGAAGGCATGGAAGGGATGATGGCAGGCTTAGTAAAGAGATTCTAATCAACAAATGGCATATATACTTACTTTATACTTTGTTGTTAGTGTTCCTGCCAGGATGTGTGGATCAAACATTTTATCAAAAATCTAGGCATCTTTTATTTTTCTGTATGGAAGTCCTTTTGGCTCTGGGAAACTAGGAAATGAAGGAGAAGCAGGAAGCAGTTACTCTGACACACTGCATGAAAATCTCATTAATTTAGGTCACATGGGACTCAACAGTATAGATCCTGAATTAATTAATTAAGGTTGCAATCTGTGGAAGTATTGCTAAGAAATATAGGACATTTTGCTGGCTAAGGAATCACTACTCATGCCATCAACTGATGCTATTTTATGTCAGCTTATTGTAACAGTGGGATTTCCTAGATTTGGGAACAAATGATAGGTTGTTTGGGACATATATTATTTAGCTCATTCTGCTTTAAAATTAAATTGATTGCATTCCTGCCTGTTGTCACAGCCCAACCTATTGATTTCTATACTTTAAAATTTCCCTTTCCTGTTTGAATCCCACACACTGTCATGGTTGACCAGATATCCCATATGCTGCTCTTAAATATATTGGTCAATAAATATAGAATATTCTTCCAGATTTTTTAATTTGCCTTTCTGTCAAAGGCTGCTTATGTTCATTTGAAAAACAAGGCTTCTTAATATTTCTCGTGTGTGCATATGTATGCCTGTGTATATGTGTACATATGTGTGTATATGTAGTAGACCACATGCGTGTGTAGGTTAGAGGTAGATAGACACCAAGTACTTTACCTTGTACTTACATTTTGGTGTCTTGTTTGTTTTGTTCTGTTTTTGAAACAGGGTCTCACTGGGTTGGTTCCCTGCAAGCCTCCAGCATCCACCTGTCTCTGCCACCTCAGTTCTGGGAATGCAGAGACAAACTACTGTGCTCAGCTTTGTATGTGGGTGTACTGAAGGTCAGGCTCAGGTTCTCATGGCTGTGTGGCAAGTGCTTTACCAACTGAGCTGTCTCCCATCTCTCCTAATTTCTCAAGGACCTAGCAGTGTCCGTTCCACTTCTAACCAATGAGCTCACTCTAGTGGTTTTCTGTGACATAGTTTCCTCTTTGGTGTATCCTGGCAATTTCAATGACCTCCACTTGTCAGTTTCTGCTGCTGTACTTGATTTTCTGGGAGCATAGGTAGATACACAAGCAATTACCCTGTCTGTGCTTATTAACCTTTCCTTTCTGAGTTAGAGTCAGCTTAACACAGAGCTTGGCTATGATTAAGCTATAAGGGTGTCCTCTGCATCACAGGGAGAAGAGTGTCAGGAGAGGAACAGTGTGGCTTTAGAACAGAGGGGTATTTAAAGCATTTCTGCAGCTGGGATTGCTCCCCTGTCAGAGGCTAGAGCACTCATTCCACACTCTTCTCTTCTCCCTTCTCTTTCCTCCTTCCTCTTGCTATTGTCTGTCTCTGTCCTTTTCTTCCTCTTTTTCCTCCATTTCTTAGAGATTGAGCACAAGGCCTTTCCTCCAAGGCTGCTCCTCAGGTGAGTGATTACACCCTCCCTGGTGCCCCCTCCTGTTTCTGGGCAGTCTCTCTTTACATTCATACCTCCCATGTCTGTGTCTGCAGCCCCCAGGACTGGGCTTGCTTTCATGTCTTTGTCATATAACGCCTATGAATGGTAGGGAAGGCAGGAAGCCACCTGTATAAACAGAAGAATCCCCCTATCTTTCCATAAATGCCCCTGGCCTTGGGTGGCATGAACAATTTAATGAGGGAAGGGGCTATCTTAGCTGTATACGGACCAGCACAGAAGGAAGAAGCCCAAAGTTTTAGGCTGCTTGTGGAGCAAGAGAAGGCCATTTTTTGTTTTTTTCCGGACATGCCTGTTCTAACTTACCAACTCCCACTTCCCATCCAGCACCCTGAGCTCTGTCCTCATTACCACTGAAGATTTCTGACTGAATTTCTAGAATCAGAAGGAAGGTAGGCAAGGGGCAGAGTGTGTAGCTCCATTGGTAGAGTGCTCACCTAGCATGCACAGTACTCTGGGTTCTGTCAGAGTACTTCCTAAAGCTGAGTGTTGTAGTGTATGTCTGTAATCACAGCACCAGAGAGTCAAAAGCAAAAGAATCAGTAGTTTAAAACCATCTTTGCCTAAAAAGTGAGTTCAAGACCAGCCTGAGTCACCTAAGGCCTTGTTTAAAAATAAATTTACAAAGATAGGAAGAGGCAAGAATAAAAATACAAACAGAATTCAAAGTGGCTTAGAGCTAGCTATTCTTTGAGGTTCAAATAAACGTTTGGGGAAAATAGACGAGTTTTGTACAGTCAAAGAAATGAGTCAAGAGAAGGGAAGAATTAAGGTAGACAGAAAGAGCAGAGATTTGAAGTAGCATCCTGAAAGATAAAGAAAGGATGGATCTGTACTTATCCAGAAAGTGAAGAAGTGAATGGAGTAGGAAAACATACTCTCCTCTGCTGAGATAGGAGAGGGGAGTCTTTATGCATAGTGTGTGTGTGTGTGTATGTGTGTGTGTGTGTGTGTGTATTCTGTGTCTTGTTTGAATGCGGTTTCTTTTGAGCCCTCTTTCAATAAGAACTCATAATAGGACCTCTTCTTTCTTTCTTTCTTTCTTTCTTTCTTTCTTTCTTTCTTTCTTTCTTTCTTTCTTTCTCTCTCTCTCTCTCTTTCCTTTTCTTCTTCTTTTATTTGGTGTGGGGGTAGCAGCTCATTTTGCTGTCCTATTGATGAGCCTGAGTTACCGAGGAAGAGATAAAATCTATTTATTCCAACTAAGCCTTCACTGAAAAACCTCATGGTCTGATGGAAACACAAGCTAGCAGTGCTGCCTGAAAGTAAAAAGGGATTTTGTGGCTGTAGACACTGTGTAATTAAATGCAAATTCTGTGTGAGTTTTCGGAGTCTGGAAATAATGTCTAATGAATGTGGAGAAAGAAAATCTATTAAGCTTTTCTGAAGGATATTGATCAAATGTACCCACAGCCAAGCTCTCCCTGGGGAAGCACGGTGACCAGCTGGAGCGCAGGATGGCACTGTAGTTTAGACTCCATTATTGTGTACATGCTCAGCTTGGCATGCCCCAGTGTTCTTCCATACTTGAGTGACATTCTTGCCTGCCTGTTGTTGGTTGAACCATCTCAAACCTCCTTCCAGCAAAAGGGCACTGAGCACCTACTCTAGCTTACTCTGGCATAAGCAGAGCCTTAAGCTTTTCAAACCTGTGACCAATGTATAGAAACAGGCACCAAAACGCATCTCCATTCATCCGTGTTTCTTCTCTTCTCTCCTATTCCTGCTTTCCTCGTGGCTCCATCTCTAATTCTTTATTCTGTAGGTTGTGTCTACAGCTCTAGTTCTGTGGAGACCACTGATTACAAAACACCTGCCTCCAGACTCTAGAGAGCATGTGCTACTTACTTTTTTCTTTGTTGTTGATAAAATACGAGATAAGAGCACCTTCAGGAAGGAAGTGTTTATTTTGGCTCACAGTTCAAGGGCACATCCCATCCCTGTGGGGAAGGCATGCTGGCAGGAGTTGGAGGTAGCTGGTCACACTGTATCCAGTCAGAAAGCAGAGAGAGATGAATGATGGTACTCAGTTCAAGTATTTTTTTTTTAAATTCAGTTCAGCATCGCAGCCCAAGAATTGTGGACATCCTCACTTTGGAGGCCTTTCCACATCAGTTATCCTAATCTAAATAATCTCTCACAGACATGCTCAGAGGCTTGTCACATGACTGTCAATACAAACCATAATATCACCTGTCTCTGTTACTTGTCTGTCTCACATTATAGCTCTGTTCCACACTGCTCCCTGAAGTTTTCATATTGTCCGTCAACATTAAGTGCCCATTGGAAGAAGCCTGATGTTGAGCATGCGCACAGGATGCCTCAACCCCTCTATTCAGAGGGAGTGCTAGCCCTGAAGCTATTTGTATCTGGCATAAGACAAAAGAGAGATGGACACTCTTCCTAGGTACCAGAGCTGCTATTTCTCTCTTTGGCTTGCTTGGGTACAACTCACCCACTTTCTTACAAAGATCTCTTTCTCTATATTTAATGCTAAACAACGTAGTTAGCAGATGCCCCCCTGCTCCTTCAGCACCTTATCTTTGCTTCTAGTTTCAGCACATTCAAAATTCTCTCCCTTTGTTTATCCTACTTTGTAAAAGTTTTCAGCTATGTCCTTGTAATGGATAGTCCTGGTTTCATTGTAGTGTCACTGTCAGAAACAGAAAAAACTGATCTATAGAGGCCCAAATGGGGGGATTCCTCAGAGTTCCTTGAATATGAAAAGCTTGTTTTCTGAGCAATCAGAAAATCCAAGGAGTCATCTTTTGTCGTGGTTCAGTAGGCAGAGTGTCTATAATCTGAATCTTCCGGAAGAACCTGGGATGCTGCATCTGAAGGACAGCTGAGCTAGATGAAGGAGGGCAGTGAACACAGGGAAGAAAATTAAGTGAAGACATGTTTGGAAAACAGGTAGCATTGGAAACAGGAAACCTCACAACATCAAGCAGACTCCCAACACCACAATCTTTCCACTCCAGGCTCTGTTGTGGATGTCCTTTCCTTGTGATGATCTCTATAAAGCCACAGCTTGGACACTGGGTTCCACCTTACCTGGAACTGAAATTATAAAGTCTCCATGAAGGGATTGGCTCAAGCAGATGAACAAGATTCACACCTAGTAGTGACAGGTGGGAAAGTTTGTGTGTCTGTCCCATTTCTACACGACAGGAATATGCCCCATCTAATCATCCCCCTTCCCTGGACAGTGTCATCTCTATTTGGTTTCTTCATGACACATCGTTGAAAGTGTTCAATGGAAAAAGTGTCAGGGATCTCAACCTCCATAAGGGACTTAACTGATTTCTCTTGCTTTATTCCTCACTTTGTTTTTGCCAAGATTTTCCTAGTTTTGGGTTTTCTCCTTTATTATTCCCTTTTGAGTATGCCTTACAGTGTCCTGTGGTTATTTTTGCCTTCTCTGGTCTCATTCTTGATGGCCTGTTGTAGAGGTGCTGGCTCCTCTCATCCCACCAATGTGCCACATGGATCTTTTATGTCATTGTACCTGGTATTCTCCAGGCTATCCCATATTCTTTCCATGAGAGAATCCTGTGGTCTCAGGAGATAATAGACATGAGGTAAATCCATTTCAGAAACAGATAGAAGGAGGAGAAAAGGAGTAGAGAGGAAGGAGCTGTTTGGAGGCATCATGGCCAGGGAGGGAAGATGCTTAGTTTTATTTCCTGTTCCTGTGTTAAAATACTCTGACAGAAGCAACAACACATGATCACACGGGACTTTCCCTGATTTTACACATTCACTCAAGGCTTCCACCACTTTCCACAAAGGTGTTTCTCACAGCAAAAGAATGCAAGCTGATGCAGCGTCCCTTTCATCCAGTCCAGGATCACACACAGGCAATGATCCCATCCACAATAGGTGACTCCTCCCACCTTGATTATGATAATCAAGACACACTCCTTCCTGACATGCTCACAGACAATCCCTCATCAGACTCCTTTCTTATGTGGTTCTAGACTGAGTTACAGTGACAGTTAAAACCAACCAGCACAGAAGCAGAAGAGGCATCATTCATCTCCTCCATCAAGCAGCCTCTAGTGTGAGGAGTGCTAGTAAGGACTCACCATTCCTGGAAGACAGTCTGAGCCATATTAGCCGTAAGCTTTCATATTGCTGCCAGGTTGATGCTCCATCCCACCGAGTAGCTTCGACCTTGAGACCCCTGCTGTGCCCTTGTAGGCTACTTCCCCTGTGTAGCCTACCAAATTATGAATGGCTTGCACTGGATCTGACCTCTTAAACGCTGACTTCCAGCTCTTGTAATCGGCCAAGCAGAAGCCAAGAAAAATATGCCAATAAAATAGCCCTTGGGACAAAAGAACCCTGGGCTCTTTTGATTTACATTAATGTGTACTGCTGTTTGTCAAGTGTATGCTGAGCTTCTCTTCAAATTCCAGGCAGTAAATAAGATGAGCATATTTGCCTAGAGAGTACCTGTCTCTGTACACCTATTCTGATAATTAGCCCAGTGAGATCAATATGGTGGAAACTGAAGATCTGACAGAATGAGCAATGGTGTGGTTGGCCCTTTGATATAACCTTGGTGAACAAAAGCAAGGAGGCCTGTGGGTGAGGAGGTAGAGGTGGTTTTGATAGCTACTTGCACATAACTTATACATTATTCTTTCAAAGTCAATACAGAGATGTCTGTTATCTACTGTTGCAATTAGAACCAAACCATATTTTGTCACAGTTAAGGATAAAATAAAAAAAATCCAACATCTTATCTCATAATTTTAAGAACCACATTTTATATTCCTATCAAACCTCGATTTTCAGGGGCTTGATTTAGTTTTTGTTTAGTTGTTTTGTTTTTGAGATTAGGTTATCTTAGGTAACTGAAGTTGGTCCTGAGCTTGCTATGTAGCCAAAGATGACTTTCCATGCTTGGCTCAGGTATTTTGCAGTTGTAATAATGGATCACAGAAGGCTGGTAAAATCATGTGTTTTAACTGGGTTCTGGAGATGCCATATTTAGTATAGGAGGACCCTAGGGAGGATGCTTAAAAATCATTCAGAATGGCAAACAGAGTAGACACTAGAATTGGTGGAAGAGAGGGAACAGGATGGGAGCCTACCTTAGAGGGTCCTCTGAAAGGCTCCACCCAACAGGGGATCAAAGCAGATGCTGAGACTCATGACCAAACTTTGGGAAGAGTGCAGGAGTCTTATGGAAGAAGAGGGGAGTGGGGTTAGAGGGACATGGAAGGAACAAGAGCCCCACAAGGAGAGCAACAAAGGTAAAGGATCTTAGCCCAGGGGATCCTTCAGAGACTGATGCACCAAAAGAGGACTATGCATCGAGAGGCTAGACCTCCTGATTGGCAGCTCAGTCTCCATGTGGATCTCTGAGTGAGGGGAACGGGGGCTGCCTCTGTCATGAACTCGGTTGCCTGCTCTTTGATCACTTTCCCCTGATGATGAGACCTTGCCAGGCCATGAAGAAGAGGATCTAAGCAGTCCTGATGAGACTTGATAAGCTATGGGCAGATGGCAGAGGAGGAGAACTCCCCTTTTCAGTGGACTAGGGAAGGGATAGGGGAGAAGAGAGAGGGATAGTGGGGCTAGGGGGAGTTGAAGGAGGTGGCTTCAATCAGGATATATAATGAATAAAATGTGAAAAAAATTAAAAAATCATGTGTTTTTAATTTGGACTCAGATCTTTAGAGTAGAATCCTCCCTTAGATCTCATGATGACAGACTTCTTCAAGTGTTTAAGTAATGCAGTTCTGCCCACAGCAGAGTTATGAATTAATAATCTTCATCTCTAGATTAATAAGATACAGATATATAGTCAGATATGACAGTTTTCTCCTGTTGATCATTTTTGGTCTCATGCTACAGTACAGTGTGATTTTGTAGGCTAGCTCTTCATGGATGCAAAGATCCTAGAGCTGCACATAAAATTTTGCCAGAATCTCTGTGTGCTGCTTCTTTATCCTCTATAGCCATAGAACACGACTATTTGCACGTCATATGACGACTCTTCACTCAATCACTGAATAAGCTGCGGTGTGTTGCATTCCACCACTTGCAGACCTCAGTCTGCTTCTATTTGTCATCAGTTCTAACACATTTTATTGATTAGAATCATGCAGTGTTCTCCCAATGCCTCTCTAGAGAATGCGATGTAACCTTGCCATCACACGTTGGCAGGGCCCTAGCTTGATGAAGTTCATTTGTTTGGGAGCTTTTACAGAGCAGCCCCACTTTAAAAAAATCTGGCAGAAACAACTGATATCTCCTGTGGGTGCTCTTGCTGTGAGCTTGGCCAGTGTTCTCAGGAGAGTGAGTTTGGGGAGGGAAGAGCTCAGCGTTAGTAGGGATCGTGCTGTTGATAGCTAGGGAGTTAACCACAGCTGTGGAGAAATGCGTGCGATCCAGGGCACAAGACAAGCCTGGCCATCAAGCAGCTGCAGTGCTCACCATGCACAGCGTGAACTGTGCATTTCCTAATGTGTACGTGCACATGTGTATTTGTGTGCCTACAGGTGCACGTGCATGTATGGGGCCGTTTGGGCCAGAGGTCAACCTTGGGTGTCATATCTCAGGCACTGTCCATCTATTTTACTTTTTGAGAGTCTCAAAATGTAGCCCTGGTTGGACTGGAACTCAATGTGTAGACCAGGCTACCCTTGAAGTCACAGAGAACTGCCCTCGTCTGCCTCCTGAGTGCTGGAATTAGAGGTGTGGGTGACCACATCTGGTCACCTTTGTGGTTTTGAGGTAGAGTCTTTCACTAGTCTGTAATGGAAGTTTTGGTTTCTTTGTAAACTCAGTAACTATGTAAATATGGTTTTGTTTTAATCCCAAATGTGAGATTTTAGTTGGGCTATAGTTTGTCCCCACCTGTTAATTGTCTCATGTGGGATACGGCTTTTGCCAGCTGGTAACAAACAGCTTTTCATGTACAACAAGGAGAGGGGCATGGTCTAGAGCTCTGAGGATGTAAATTTGAGAGCCTAGAAGGAGAGCGTGTGGCATGTGGTGTTGATGTGTGGCATGTAACACTTTGGAGAGATCAGAGAGACAGACAGTGTGGTGGATTGGAGCAGACAGATGTAAAAAACGCCTCAGGGTGCAGTGGCTTGGAGGAGACTGCTGTCTGCATCTGCTGTTGATGGAGATTGGTATAGCTCCCAAAGACCCCTCGACCCTAGACAGATGGGAGAAGTAAACGGGTACTTTCTTCCCTAAACTTCTCTCTCCTACTAAGATTGGGTGGTTGGAAAGGACGTTGAGGCCTAAACACCCCAAATAATACAGAGTTTTAAAAATGGATACTACACCAGCCTGGGGAAACCTTGAGTAGGTTAGGCTGGCTGGTCAGTGAGCTTCAGAGATTCACCTGTCTCTGCCTCTACTAATGTTGGATTGCAAGTGTGTGCCACCATGCATAGATTTTTTTTAAATTTGGTTTTCATTATTGAGTACCTATCTAGAATTTGCACACAGCCTTCCTACACCCATCTCACCAACTTCCACACCCCTTCTTCCTCTCCCTGGTGTGATGGTTAATTTTGCTTGTCAATTTTTTGATTGAGAAAGGAAGATAAAGTCCTAATGTGGGCACTGCCATTCTATGATGTAGGGTCCTGGCTTGAACAGAAAGAGGAATATGAGATGGACACAAGAACTGGTCCCTCTTTGCTTCCCAAGTGCAGATGCAATGTGACTGGCCATGCTGAGCCTGCTGCCATGCTTTCCGTGTCCGTGCCATGATGGGTTGTCCCACTAGAACTGGAAGTCAAAACATACCATCTCTTGAGTTGCCTTTGGCAGTATTTTGTCACCAGGGATTCCTGCCAGCATGAACTCTACAACCCTCCTAGCGTAATGGACTGACACCTTGTGGAACAATGAGCCACAATAAATTTTTCCCTCCCCTGAATTCCTGAAAGGTATTTTGTCAGGGTGATGAGAAAAGTAGCCTGGATAGCCTTGGATACATGAGTGCTAAGTCTCTGGGTTTTTTTTTTTTTACAGGAAAGTAGTTTTTAAAAGTCACTTCTAGGAAAAGGTACTTCTGGGAAAGGAGAGTAAGTAGAGCTTGGTTAAAGAGTTTAAGCCTTGGGTCTTCAGTGTGCATGCTCCCACATTCTCAGGTTCCAGAGGATTTCCTCTCTCTAAGATCAAATGCAATGCACAAGGCTTTTCTTGTGTCAGGACACCCTCATGTTCAGAACATTGAGTTCTTCTGTGACTGAAGAGTACTGGGATACGTAGCTCCTTCTGCTTACTACTTGAGGCATAATAACTACGAGCTCATCACAAATGAAAAGACAACCAAAGCCTATAGCTGAGGGTGACCTACAAAGTTTCTGCGGACAGCAAAACGTTCTTGGATATCCCAGTGTCTGCTCCTTCAGTGGCATATTTCCTTTGACATGAGGGAGTGGCCAGCAGACAATTCTTAGATGTGCTGATTTCCTTCATGTGTGGGTATTCAGACAGTCTGCTTCAGTTCCTGTCAATTCTCTGATGGAGGAGAAAAGGAAAAGGGCACCAGCATTGGGAGCTGCAGGAACCTGCGCCCACTTTGTTTGACATAGACAAATGCTTCTCAGGAGGATGATGTCATTTCCACCATTTATCATTTTACCAATTTAAGAAACTAAAGTTCAGAAACTTTCATTTGCCCAGAGCCACAGATCAGGAAGTGGAGAAGTGACTTTTAAACTCTGGCTGTCTTCATGACAGATCAGAGCCATTTTCCAATGCTCTGACGGGCTTTTCCATGTCCCACTGGTGGTTGGGTTTTGATAATGGATAATATTAATGAAGCCTTTGCCATCTATACTCATTGTATATACTATGCCTTCTCAACAATCCCGTGGGGGGTGGGGGAGATTCTTCAGCTACTCTGCCAACTCATATTTTACAGATGAGAAGATTATATTGCAGGAACTGTAAAAAACTCACTGGAAGTGTTACAGTTAATAAGAGACAGAGTTCGAATTTTCAGCATGCAACCTTCATGCTGTATATAATACCTGTTCCTTCTAGCTTTGACTCAAATCTTCTTAGTCTGGTCAAAAGTCCCATCTCTGTTGATAAAGTAAAGCAATTATCCAGAGTGTTTTGCCCCATGTTTTTTAAATAATTCATGCCTTTGCCTCCCCAATATGTTATTGAGGAGAATACATTTGCCACATGGAAAATGAAGTACGCATCCATCCCTTTAAAATATGGGCAGCCGTGAGCAAATCCTAAATCTTCTCTTCTTGTATTCATCTATGCGAGAGCTGGGGGCAGTGAGGTCTTCTTTATAAAACCTGTTTATAAACCTTGCTTCTCATCTCAGCTGGCAGTACCTTGGTTAAATCAAATCCCCAAATGGACCTTCCTTCTTTTTCTCTGCCATTCCTCAAGTCGCAGAGTAACAGCACTGATTACCTGTGAGCCTCAAGTAGAAGGATCCTCATTTAGTGTAATTTAGAGGCAAAGAAGGGCAGTGTGAATGGCTCACTGATTTAATTAAAGGATGTGAAAGTGTGCATATGGCTGACAGCTGATGGACACCTCCAATACCGGTCCTTGCTTAGTCTCCTGGGCTCAACCGCACAAATCTCAGGTAGAGATTCTGTTGTGACCACAGTAAACAGTCTTTACTCTGACTGCCTGAGTCAGTTAGCAGGTAATGTGGATAAAATTTTGTATCAATATCATACAATCTCTGTCTGACCTTCCTTAGTTTTTTTTTCCACACTTCTTTATTACATTTTTTAAAATTATCTTTTAAGATAATTCCTTAGCAGGAATACTGGGACAGGGGGAAGGGCAGGTACTAAACCCCAGTGTGGCCCTCCAGAGTGATTGACAAGCTAGAATGAGATATGGATTTCTAGAGACCTAACCAATGATGCTCAGAACATTATCTGGTCCAGTGAGTTGGACACAAGGTTGGAATTAATTTCTGTCTCCACTCACTCTCCACCTAGGTGGATCTGTTATGGCCAAGTCTCTCAAACCCCAAAGACAACCAAGGAACCAATTCTGATGCAAATTCAGTAGGGTCTTTATTACAAACTCAAGCTTGGGCCCACACCATCACTGATGCAGCTGCTCAGGGTGGGGATGGGGGAAAGTTTTTATTGGGGTTTGAGCAAGGATGGAGAATTTCCAGCTTAGCAGTTACAGGACTGGGTGACATGCAGCAAGGGCAAGCTTGTTACAAAGTGATTGGCTAATTAACATAACTAACATTGAGTAAGCAATCTATAGACTTCAGGAATGTTAGTTATTTTCTGTACCATTAATGTACTACAACAATGTTGGTTGGCTGCCCAGCACAGATGCCCCACCCAGAGATAAAATATCTTCCCATTCTTGTGGTTATCCTTAGGTTGTTTCTTGGGTGGGGGGATTTTATGGTCTTATTTTTGGAATTGGTGACCGATGGCTTAGTTATTGGGACTGACACTTTGTTGGGGAGAGAGGTCAGGCCTAGTCCTCTGGGGTCTATAAAATGGAATGGATACTTTCAGATAATAGAAACAAAATGAATAACAAATCTCACTTCATTCTGGAAACCATAGAAATGTCTCTCACCAACCACACCATTTTCTAGGCCCTCTAATTCCGTGTATCTCAAGAGGACCACACTAGACCACAGGGCTTCACACAGTTCTCTATCACACTTGGTTGGCAATCTCAACTAAGGGATTTCTTAGCAGCAACTCAGTGTAGACCCTTGGTGTGAGGATAGTTTACCTGTTAATGGACATAGAAATGGACACCATTGTTCATGGGTCAAAGTGTCACTAATGCCAAGGATAAGACGCAGTAGAAGGACTTTTCAGTGAAGCTGTGGCAAGTCAAAGACTATTGTCATTTCTCTATTGTGCCTCTTCACCTGCGGGATCCACTGCAAAGCTGGCTGACACATGCTTTTGTGCTTGGCTTTCTTCTGGCACCAACTTACACTCAAGGGCATGAGCTCTTTCCTCTAGTCAGGGACAGGATCTGCCAAAGATGCCATGCCATTTCAATAATACTCAAAAAGATTTTCCCCCAAGTGGAAATGTACACTCCAACAGAGAAAGGAACAGACATTAAATGCCCGTAGACGCTACACAGGGAGCTAAGATCCTTAGAGGCACTGTCATGTACGTATATATTGGGGTGTGTGTGTGTGTGTATGTGAATTTAATATATTTAAAGATTTAATTTAATTTTATGTGTTTGGATATTTTGCTGGTGTACATACATGTGCACTGTATTTGTACCTGGAGCTCATGGAAGACAGAAGAGGGCTTAGGATCTTCTGCAACTGGAGTTATGGATAGTTCTAAGTCACAGTGTGGGCCCTGGAAAACAAAGGGGTCCTCTGCAAGAGCAGCAAGTGCTCCTAACCATGGAGCCATCTTTCTAGTTCCACTACCCTTTTTTTTTTTTTTTTTTTTTGAGGCAAGCTGCCTTATGGAGCCTTGAGCTCACTAACTGGCTAGGCTGCTCAGACAGAGAACACTGGGGAGATCCCAGTCTCCACTCTCCCAGCATCAGAACGGGAGACACATGACCCCATGCTTGGATTTTATACTGGGTGTCTGAGATAATCTTAGACCCTTATGTGCCTTACGTGCCTGTAGACATTACCCACTAAGCCTTTTTCTGCGCCTCTGGGATCTGAATTCTAATTTGAATATTAGTTTTATTCCCACCTCAACTCCGTAGTCTACTCTTAAATACTGTGCCCAAATAATTCCATAATTAATGGCATTAAAATTGTCATATAAGTGCTAGAGGTCCCCAGGCAAGTCCTCACTTGTGATCTGCTGTTAGACTGCCTGGTGTCCCAGGATAGGACCACAATCACGCATGCTTCCTGCAGAAGACTCACATCCCAATTTGCCTCCCACTAGCAAAAGTTGAAGCAAAACAACAACCTTGTCTCTTCTCATCCTATTTAATTATCCTGGTTGAATATAAATGTTGTTAAAGTATACTTTCTCTTGGCTCATATTTTTCATCTTCATCCCCTTAGTTAGGCTTTTTCTGCCCCTAAGTAACTCTTACATACTTCAGTGCTTTAGAAATAGCCTTCTCTGAGCTAATGACATGAAAATAAGGAGTAATGCACACTCAATTGTACATAATAGGGCTGTAATTCCACGAGGGATGCCTGAGTGCTCTGCTAATGCCATGAGAAACTTGGTGTGGAACTCCACATAGGGAGAGATGATCTGGTCTTCCTGCGGAATGAAGCTAGTAACGGGACCTCTAGGGAAAGATACAGGAGGGGAAACAGGGGCCAGAGAAGGGCTGACTGTTCCCTTAGAATGTCCTGTCCCTAATGCAGTCCTTATTCACTGTTACCATCTTTTCCCTTTAAGAGACTCCAGGCCCAGGGAGGTGTCTCAGTCAGCAAAGAGCCTACAGCACGAGCATGGGGACTTGAGCGCAAATCTCCAGTACCTATCTGTGTAAGAAAAGCTGGGAGTTGTGGGATGTTCTTGCCCTCCAGATGTTGGGGAGGCAGAGACAAGCAGGTCCTGAAACCTCCCAGGCCAGCCATCCTGCTAGTTGGAGAATACTGGATTCAGTAAGAGCCTCTCTTAAAAGATAAGGAGGAGAGTCCCAGGAGAGGACACTCAGGATCAACCTCTGGTCTCCACATGCATGTGCACACACATGCACACATACACTTCACAAATGCTTAAAAAATAAAGGAATGAGGTGCTAGGATACTTCTCACAGCTGTGTCCAACTCTGATACTGTGATACAAAATTATCTATAAGGTCCAGGCTTGGGAGCTCTGCAATTATTCCCTCCTCCCCAAAATGGCAAAGAAGTCCTTCATGTTTTCAGTGAGATTGGGATTTTTACGTTGGTCTGTTTTCATAGTGATCCTGGCTGAAAGCGGCCAGCAGGCTGCAGGTTGGATGGTCTTGGGACTGCATGCAGTGGAAGATGGACATTTGTGAATTATGGCTGTGCGGTGCTATTGTCATTAACAGCTATTTGCCAGGATCTGCATGAAGTCATGAATGGGCACCACAGGGAACCCACGAGAACACCTTTCTCTAGTTTTGAAGTGCTCGTGTTTTCCATAATTGTGTCCTTCCATGTCTAAGTGGCTGCTTTGGAGTAAGTGCCCCTATTAAGCTGCTCTGTACCTGAGCATTACCCACAGGGCCAGGGGCGCCTCAAAGAGAACCTACCCTGAACGTTCTGAAGATGAGCGAGCCTAGATCTGTGGACTCGAGGGCAAGGACAGTGTTGTGGGGTGACAGAACCAAACAATCTTCATTCTTTAGCATAGATGATGACTTTTCCATAGCCCCTCTCAGCCAGTCCTCGAGACCCTAAGGCCACAAACCATGTACAATTAGCATAGAATTGTATTCAAATGCCTGGCAGGAAGGTGGGAACCTTAGATGAAGATCCAACAGTTTTCCCCATCCACTCCTTCTATTAGGGCATGTCAATAGTCAACAGGTTTGTCTGTGATGGACTTTTGCAAGCAGGTACAGCTGAGCTAGCAAAGATGTTTGTTGTTTCCCTCAGGGGAGGGTGCCACTCTATAACAGGTGCCAAGGGTGAGAAACATACAGCCTCTTGCTGGGGAGCTTAGAAAGCAGTCTCAAGAGGTCTGCCGTGGAAGGTAAGACAGCAGCTGACCACAGGAAGTAATTCTATTCTCCGGTTATAAAGTCTTCAGGTGGCAGCCTGCATGCCATTCCATGGTGACACACGTGATGGAAATCAACCTAGTCTTGGCTGCAGTAGGGCCAAAGACCCAGACATGGCCCCCAGTGGCCCCATAGACCACAGATATTTACATGGCTTCAGGAGGCAGCAAAGACCATGGACATTTTCATGGCTTTCAGTGGGAACACAGGCCACAGACATGACTGTGTCATGTCTGTGTCTGTGGTCCTGCTGAAGCTGGGGGCTGTGTTGATGTCCATGACCTATGTTATACCTGAAGGCCATGTGGATGTCTGTAGTCCATGCTGCTGCCTAAAGGCCATGTTGATGTCTGTGACCTGTGTTACCACCAAGGGCCATGCAGATGCCTATGGTCTCTGCTGTCACCTGAAGCCATGCTGATATCCTTGGCCTGTGCTACCATGGAAGGGTACAATGGCATCTGTGGCCCGTGCTGTGGCAGAGGCCCATATTGATGTCCATAGTCAGTATTGCCACCAGAGACCATGCTGAGGTCCATGGCATGTGCTGATGCCAGAGACCCAAAGCAAGGAAGCTGCTTTTGCAGTGGTGTTGATGACTGCAGTCTCATAGCTGAGAAAGGGGGACACAGAAAGCTTCTGTGAAAGCCCCTACCCTTACTTTACCCCACCCCTGAAAAACTAACAGCCCAGACAGAAAGCCATCTAAGAGAATTCTAAAGAATTGTGATAAGGATGCTGAAGTGCAGCTCTTCCCAACTGATGCCTTCTGGCAGGGGTATAGGTGAAGATAGATTCAATTTTCTTTAAGGGGCTGGCCAATGGGAGTTTGACCATGCTCCAGTGAATCTATGGACAAACGAATTTGGACTTGTTTGTTGCTTCTTCTTTTATGGTGCAGGGAGGGCTCACCAGTGTGGGAGGGTCTATCTGGGAGGAGTAAGTGTGACTGGGGTTCAAGATATGAAATCCCCAAATAATCAATAAAAACAATATGAAGAAAGTGTCTTTTCACCTCCATGGTTTACCAGTTCTTATAAAAACCTATCTGGTTTAGTAGCAGCCCCTTGGGGCACAGGCTCTGGCCCAACACTTTCAACCTGGGCTCCAGGAACTTTTAGACTCCAGCAAGGCTTTAGAGAAGTGTCCTGCAGAGGGTTAGGTTATGATGTAGTCCAGGGCTGGCACTGTGTGTGCTCAGGGTGGCTCAGACATGTGTCTTCTGTGATATTGGATAAGATCCTTCACCTCCCTGACTGGCATTCCTAGTGTTTTAAAGCTAGCATCCTAGTACTTTTCTGATAGTGCCTAGATAGTTCTTTGGGAAACTGCCTTCCTGGGTAAGTTGCCTGTTACTAGGCACACTCCCCTCTCCTCCTCAGGCTCCAGCTTCCATTCAGTTCTTGAAGTGGTGTGGATCTTTCCTTCCCTGCTCTCCTGGAATAATGGAGGAAGGGATTAGATCACAAGATTCTCAAACCTGTCTCCAGCAGAGCACGTGGTATGGTCAACGCACTTTTCATTCAGCATGGCACCACTTTCTCCGTTTACGGTGCCACATTGGCACATTTTCAAAGCTTTAGAGTCTGCACCACCACTTCCTACAGGGAGCACAGCGTTTGTCTCTTTACCACTCCCCTGGTTGTGTTTAGAGAGTCAGTGAGAACAGTTCATTTCCTTCTGCAGTATGCTACCATTTCAAGGCGTGTCAACAGGTCCCCTGGGCAGAAGTGTGAGCAGATGGGGCAGACAGAATAGGGTGGTGTGTAAGGGGGAGGGGTGACAGGAGCCCAACTGTGAGGTAGAGAGCTCCTGTGCCAGGTTCTCCATTCCTACCTGCGCGACATTGACTAGGTGATTAAAGTCACTTTTCTCAGATGTGAAATTAAAATTAAAAAAAAAAAAAATCACTGCCTTGAATTCCAGTGAAGCTCATAGAAGACTAGAGATGAAGAAGGCTGAGCCAGGATCTTTAGGGCTGCTGAGCCGATGGCCTCCCATCTCTTGCCCCTTTTCTCCTGTCTCTTCCCTTGGCTCCTCTGTCCCTTTCCATACTTATAGTCTTCCTAGGGGTTCGTTTATTGTAGCTGAGGACTTATATCAGCGCATCTTTTCATTTCGCTCTGCTTTCACTCAAAACCCGTTCCTAAGTTGGTACGCCAATTTCTTGCATTTGTTATTCAACAATGCATCCCCCTTTGTTTCCTTAGCTTTGTTCATGGAACCAGTCATTTGGCAGATAGTTTATGGCTGCACTGTGTCTGTCCCCCTTCTTCACAATTTATGGGGCAGCATCTCCTGATGTGTCCTTGTGGGGACTTTCCATTTTGTGTGTTCAAATGTGTATGGAGGCCTGAGTACAACCGTGGGTGTCTCTCCTCAGTTGCCTTCACCTTTCTATGTTTTCTGAGAAGGATTTCCCACTGGGACCTGAAGCTTGTCAGGCTGGATTGACTGGTCAGAGACTCCTGTTTCTTTCTTCCATCCCACTACTAGGATTAAAATCAGGCACCACCACTACAGGCTTTTAACATAGATTCTGGGGATCAGATTCAGTACCTCATGTATGCACGGCCAAGCATCTTCCCAGCTAGGGACATTTCTTTTGTTCATGTCCATGAGGAAAATGCTGGAGGCCTGGCAGAAAGTGACACCTCAAGGCTACAAAGTAAGAGTGGCTAGGCAGGAAGATCCTTGGCTCTGTGCCCCTTCCTTTTCGCCAGACTTCCCCAATCCCTGTGAGCAGCAGGGCTTGCTAGACCAGGAGAACATAGCCACTAAGTGCCTTCTCCCCTCCACCAGAGCCCCTGACTCCCCAAGGAGCTCTCTTTTCATTAGAGTGACCTACAATGGGATTTTCACTCTAAAAAGTTGACAGCTGCTGAATGATGTTCATAAAATGCTTAACCCCATGGGTGATTCTTTCTTCTGTGGTAAAGAAAATGCCACAAATTGTTTTGTTTTCTTTCCTAGATGGAAAGGCACAGTTTGTGTTCTTCTGAAGTGTATAAATGTAGGGTCACAGGAAAATGGACTTCCACTTAGAAAAAATTTGACCCTAGAATGCAGTAGTCACAGAAGATTACTAATTCTCTCTGTCCACGGGGAGTGAATGAGGAGTGGGCTGAGCCACTGGGCCATGAGGCCAGTTTAAGAAGCTTTTCGAACAGATCCTGCTAGTGTCTGAGTGGAGAGGTTGTGTGTGTCTGTATGTCTGTGTTTCAGATATATGTTGGAACTACCTCTTGTACAATGAGGGACACCACACTGCTGTCAACCGAAGAACCATCTTGGGCCCAAAGACAAGCAAGCAAACTTGGAGACCTTGGCATATGTTTTAAGAGATAAGGAACAAAGCAGGGAGGCCTCCTGTCCCAGTCTTCAGGATGCCTCAGTTGCTGCTACTCACAGGTGATGCTTGTGAGGTCAGGCAGAAATGACTTTCCTGGTGAAGGGAGTCGGGAGGGTCCATGAGGCCTGATAACCTGATCAAGGCTCTTCCCTGCCCAAGACTGACTGGAATGTGACTCTTCAGGGATATAGCTGCTCATAGATCATGCAGAAAGTTTTAGGGGTTCTGTTAACTTACTTTGAGTTGCTCTTGCTTTCGTAAGTAACCCCAGTAAATCCACTGGTCACTAAGCTGGACTTTCTGCTTTGGTCTGAGTTCACTGTCTGCCTGGGGTGAATAGATGTTTCTCTACGTCTTCCCAGGGGAAAGCTGTGGAACATGGCTAATCTGGAATACATTTTATAGAGAGGTCATCCTGGAATTCAACAGTGGCCCCAGGTACAAACTGTGAGTGCTGTGGTTATATACATGGGAAGAAGACTCCACGCATGACACTTCGGTTTGAGAAAGCTGGAAAGGGGGAGCAAACTTCTCTTTTCCTGGGAGTATTCAGGAATGCTCTAACAAGAACAGCCACTGAGTTCGCCTTGCTAGAGAGCTAGAGGCTTCTGTCAGGACATGCCCATTTCCTGGTCTCTGGGATGCTGCTCATGTTGGTACACCTGGGAAAGGGACTAGTATGATGCCACAACCGTTACCTCCCCTTCCCTCACAGATTTTAGATTCACACAAAGAAGGCATAAGGAAAGAGAGACACCAGTGAGATGCATGCTGCCTCACCTTAGTCCTACAGGGTGCCATGTCAGTCCCTTCTAAGTGTCCCATGTATGTGGCAGCTGTGTGCTAAAGCACACATGTGGGAACAGAGCTATAGTGGTAACCCTGCTGTTCAGGGGTCATGTTCTGTATGCTTGGCTAGCATCAGGCAAAACTCCTGGCAAATTCCACACAGTGCATTTGAGACTGGTCTTACTGGGAGAGGTGGACAGGGCAGGATGGTCCCTGGTGCCTCTGTGGCTGACCTCTACAGAGAACAGCACTGGGCCAGGACTTGGTTAGATGTGGTGTGTGTGTGTGTGTGTGCATGTATGTGTGTGTGCATTTGTGTGTGTGTGTGTGTACTGTGTATATGTGTACTCTGTGTGTGCATTGTATTTGTGTTGTATAGGTACACATTGTGCTCATGTGCTGTGCTCATCTAAATGTATATGTTCTGTGTATATTGTATAAATGTACTATACAAATTTTGTATGTTGTGTATCAGAATATCATGTAGATGTGTGCAATGTTTATAAACACGTATAGTTTTATGTGTTGCATGCATGTACATGTGTGCATGTGTATTTGTGCATGCATATGTGTGCATCTATATGAGCCAAGGTAGAGCTGTGCTAATAGGCAGCCTCCAACAGGCTCAGATGCTCGGTTCAAAGAGTGATTCCTGAAGTAGTATGTCAGAGCAGGTCAATGAGCTGGAACCTTCCTACGAACCACCATCAGAGAAGAGAGAAGAATGTGTGATAAAGTATAGGCTGTCATGGGGCACGCCCTCTTCCCACCTTGCCACAGCTCTCACATGAGTCTGCAGAGGCTTCTGTCCTGTTTTGGTTTGTTAGTGAGTGAGGAAGTGGAAATTAAGAGTCAGTCTAACCTCTCTAAGACTCGCCGGCTGCCATGGGAGGTGATGCCAGACTGGCCAGCAGCCAGGAAAAACATCTGCTTCACTGGGTGGGGAAGTGTGGATGCTGGGAGAGTCTCCGTCATGGCAGGTGCAGGCAGCAGCTGTTTCCGGGTGTTGCTGCCTCCTTGCCTCTCTTATAGCGATCAGGGCGGGGGGTGGGGGAAGTCTGCCTCCAACTGGAGCCACCATTGACAGTGGCCATCAAACTAGGGGTGGCAGCAAGAGTCGGTACCAGGAGTGTCTGTGAAGCCACCAGGCAACTGCCTTGTGGGACTCGGTTCCACCTCTTGTGTGATGGTGGATAAACGTGCCCAGGAGAACAGGAGCTGCTCGCAGCAGGGAGGAGGTTGGGAGGTAGGCCCAGTGGTGTAGAGGCCTTTTATCTTGTTTGGATTTTCTGGTTCGTGGTTCTTATCCTGTCAGATAAGACAACTAGTGGGGACTAAGAACAGGACAGGCACCATGCAGAAGAACAGTGGTGAGTGATGTCATAACAGGCCCCCCCAAACTGCCTGGCATTTTGTGGGATGCTTAGCAAATTCCACACAGTACAGCTCAGGCTGCCTGGATTCTGTGTACCAAATGAGGTTCCTAATGTCTTGCTCATGAATTGGTGGGAAGATTAATTGAAATGATGCCTTTAAAAGCACCTAAGTCAACAGGGACAGTTTTTTTCTTTCTTTCTTTCTTTCTTGGCATACAGCCATCTTCCTTTCCATCCTTCTGCTCTCAGCTTGGATGCCACTTTCTCTAATAATCCCTTCCTGGCTCCTGGTGTCTGCTTTAGGCACCGGAATCAGTTGAGAGATGCTTTTAACTGCGAGTGATGGGACAGACAGGAAAGGGGAGGGTTAGAGTGTAAAGCCGGTTCTTACAGACCAGCACACCCACCGTGCAACACTGGACGTGAGAGCAGCAGACCCTCAGGATTCATGGGGAAACTGAGGCACAAGTCATAATGGTCTCAATCATAAACAGTGGCATGAAGATAGCAGCCTGATAAAAACTGCATGCAGGGACACACGCCAAATGATGAGCACACAAGTGCTTCAGAAAATACATCGCATAGCCTGGAGGAAGGCCTGAGTTTCCCTTAAGGAAAGTGGCTTTGATAATGAGCAATGAGAAGGTGCGTGTGGGAGGGTGGAGGGAGGCAAGTGAGGATTGTGCTGTGATTTGAATGCGTGTTTTCTCCCAAAGTTCAACTATTGAACCTGACCCCCCAGTGTGATGATATGAGGGGGTGGCGCCTCAGGTGAGAGGGTAATGTGGCCCCACCCCAAGTAAAGGGATGAATAGCTTTATAACAAGGCCCCGGGGGGCACTGCTGCTGTGTAAGGATACCTAGAAGGTACCATCTATGAAGGGCAGTCCTTCACCAGGCATCTGCTCTGCTGGTATCTCAAGGACTGTGAGTAATAAACGCTTATCATCCATAAGCTCTCCAGTCTAAAGTGTTTTTTGCTAAAGCAAAACTGACCAAGACGCTGGATGACTTGGAATGGCAGGACATCCTGACTGCAGATGGACGCCACGAGGGGGCCTGGGAATTTTCCTGTATACGTTCGCATGTGTGTGCACACTTGTGTGTCCCTACATGTGTGTCAGCACAGTGACACTCTGCCCACTCACCTACCGTTCTCCAGGAAGGAGTTCACACATTGGGCCAGCTCCAAATTTGTGTTCTTCTAAAATTTCCCCAAAGATAACACTTTTGTTGAAATAAATATGAGAGCCAGAATAGGCTTCCATCAGAACTTGAAGAAGCCTTGCTCTCAGTCTCCAAACGGTGTGAGACGGCCCTCCAGAGAGAAGAGTACGGCTTCAGCTGGGCAGGGCCTCTCTGTTAGCTCCTCACCTCTTCCTGTGCCTTCAGTTTCCCAAGGTAGCTCTGGTAAACTGCATTTGTAGATTGTTTTATCTACCACGATGGACGTGTCCCTGACCAGTGCTGCAAAAGCCATGGCTTGATGTTGAAAAGGAAATTACAAAGCCAAGGCAACAGAAGAGAAATAGCACAGCTGGCTCACATCCTGCTCCTGGCACAGGGGCTGCATCAGCCACAACCAGGTAAAAACTGCAACCTGCAGGGGAGTGAGGGTGGCTAAGCCCATCTCACAGGGAGGAAACTCCCCACAACATAGGCTCTTGTCCCTGTTGGTAGCTGGAAAGTCACTCTGTGCAGGGTGTCTGGGTGTCTGGATGTATTAGCTCAAGGAAGCTTGTGTCCCACAGGTGAAATCATCCGACTGAGAGACTCTAAACGTGGCGCCAGGGTGTGTAGCCGTTCATGCTGTGCTCAGCGCTTCACTACTGAGTCCCACACTTTACAGAACGCTACTGAATTCATGTTCTTTACAAGCCTGTTTTTAAGCAAAACCAAACAAACACTTGGAGACTGAGTCTATGGGTAACATCTGAGCAGGGGTTTTAGGTCCTCTCCATGCATCAACTCAGTGGCAGGCTCTCTGATCACCCCCTGGAGAGTATAGCCTTGCCAGGCCGCAGAGGAAGACAATGCAGCCAGTCTTGATGAGACCTGATAGGCTAGGGTCAGATGGAAGGGGAGGAGGACCTCCCCTATCAGTGGACTAGGGGAGGGGCATAGTGGGAGAAGAGGGAGGGAGGGTGGGATTAGGAGGAGGTGAGGAAGGGGGACACAGCAGTGATACAAGGTGAATAAATTGTAATAAATAATAACAATATAAATAAATAAATAACAAATAAACAAACAAACCAAAAACATTTGGTATGTGTGTGATACTGGGGATTGAGCCAAGACCTCATGCAAGTTAGACAAAAGCTTTTATGGTTGAGTTTTATCCAAGCCTTTTCTGAACAGAAAGAGACAAAAGAGCTCATATATTTATGATATTTTCCTCTTACTTTAATGAAATTGGCTGATACAGCACAGAAACAGCAATGTGACACATGTAAGACTGTATCCTTTGTCTTCAGTCACTCTACAAGATAAAAAAAAGTTGTTTTTTTTTTTTGTTTTTTTTTTTTTTTTTTTTTTTTTTTACACAGGTAGGCAGAGAACTGATGTTCCTCACACATCTAACTGTTTGCTGCTTGCTAAAACAGTTTATATCATGACATACACAAACAACATCTTTGTGATCTAGAAAAGGGAGCTGTGGTACCGGAAAGATGGCTCAGTGGTTAAGAGTACTTCCTGCTTTGGGAGAGAACACCTACTTCATTTTCAGCACCTATATGAGACGGCTCACAACCACCTGTGTCTAGCTCCAGCGATTTGATGGACAGCCTCTTCTGGGCCCTTCAAACACCCACATTTCAAAGCATTGTATAAGCAAATGCACACACACACACACACACACACACATACACACACACCAGTAGCAATAACAAAAGAAAGAAAAATAATATAAAATAGAACGATGTACCAGAAAGAGAGTCCATTTTGAACTAGTAGTTCGTATAACAAAATATTGTGCTGGTGGCGTAGTTAGAGATGCTGTGTGTAAACAACAGTGCAGCAGTGGAGATGGAGATGGAGCTCAGTTGGTAGAGTGTTTACCCAACCTTCGTGAAGCTCTGGATTCCATCTCTAGCACAATATAAAATCGGAGGGCAAGTGTCATCCGAGCACTCTGGATGCAGATGATCAGTTTGAGGCTAGCCTCAGCTACGTGGGACTGTCTCTAAACAGAAACCCACCAGCGCCAACAACAAAGTGGCTCATTCCTCACTTTTATTCCTAGTATATCATCCTATAAAATGCTGTAAGACTTTAAAGACTTGAAAAATAAATAAGAATATTCCATGGAGTACAGATGTTTGCCGCTTATCACATTACATGGGGCTTAGAAGAGTTTTCAAACTAGGGTAAATCATGGGAACATGTTTGCTCAAGGCAGGTGATGCAAAAGGGAAGTGTGGGATGGACACGAGCCAAGGCATTCAAAATTACAGGGAAAATATGGACCTCCTTGAACAGTAACCCAAGGAATATATATATATATATGGAGAGAGAGAGAGAGAGAGAGATAGATAGATAGATAGATAGATAGATAGATAGAGAGAGAGATTTGGCATCTAAAATAAAAGGAATAATGTCTCGAACCCTTCACAAAGCTATAACAATGTCACAATTTTAAACATCTGCCTTAAAAGACAACTGACTGACATAGAGTAAAGAGAAAAATCCAATGGCTGAAATTTAAGAAGGAAAAACAAGGACCAAAAGAAATAGTTGAGGAAGGAGATATGATGCTGTCTTGTGGAGCTGCCTATAAGGTGTGTAGGGAACCACAATGATGTAGTTTTCAGTAGTCCGCTATGCTGGGTTTCCTCCTCTGCCTTAATGCCACCGTGCGCTCTTAGTAATCCAAATAAGCTCATCCTTTCACCAAACTAACCTTGGGTGGAATCCTGGCTTTGTTTTGAAATAGGTGCACTATCTGGGGCTAATAGACTTTTGCTCAGGGCTCCCTATGAAAAGCTACACTGCAGCATATAAACAAAAGAAGATAGTTTTGTGACTTCTGACTGGTCTACTAAATAACTTTTATTTGTTTCCTTGTGACACAGTCTCTCTTTGGGTTGACCTTGAACTTGTGCTGATGCACCGGAGTGCTTGGAGCACAGCTGTGCACCAGCCATCTTGTTCAAGTAAACTCATAACCAGAAAACAAATAAGATGTCATTGTCCTGAACCCTAAAGGATGGACTGCAATCTGGCTTGGGAGAACAGCCATCTACAAGTAAGAAAGACCGGAGGGCACATGCTGAAAACTCGTAAGTTCCTGGGAGAGGGTCACAAGGTGCTGGCTGTGGCCAGAATTCTTACAGGGTCTGCCTGTGTGTGCTGAGGGGAAAAACAAAAAACTGTATGGCCTCACATCTTTCCATCTTCCTGGAGGAGGTGCAGATTCTTCTGAATGCATTTGAAAAAAAAAAAAAAAAAAAAAAAAGACCAAAGGTTTGTGCACCTCCTTCACAGACAAGCAGTAGGCAGGTAACCTCCCGAAGCATTTGACACTCTCCCTCCTCCACTGAAAGGTAATGTTACCTCCAGAAGTCAGAGCAAAGTTTGCCTAGAGCCTCCCCGCGCCTGTGCTGGAGACTGCATTTTCCTGTCTCTGGAATGGAGCTTTGTCCTAGTGGTTTGGGCATCGGGGGCATTTGCAACAGTTGACCTCACACCCTTCCTGGCAGTGGTGGTCTCTGTCGCTCAGTGGGGCTCAGGGACGGGGCCACCTCTCTGCTCTTCACAAAAGGGCAGTAGTGACACCTGGGTTACAGCGGAAGGACTGGACCTCTCTCCAGGATCTCGGCTTATCTCACCTTATCTTGATCCTCTTTATCAGCACTCTGTCTTTGGTGACTGTTCTGATAAGGGTTAGTTCCCTAACCCTAAGCAAGTAGTCTGTGCTGCTTCTGCCTACCCTGTGTGTGCCAGAGCTGCACACGCAGCCTCACTCTTCCTGGTGATGGTTGTGGGTTCCTGTATAGGCTGTGAATTACGAACATTCCTGAAATCCTGCCAGACCCATGTGGGAATACAAAGTTGAGCCAAGTGAAGATATTCTGGAGACCGAAATCCCCAGCTGTGATTTAACATCAGGGGACCCTAAAACCTCCTTAACTTTCATTTGGCATGCCTCTGAAAAGGGAAGGAGGTCTAAAGACGCCTGTGTTCCACGGAGTCCCGTGAAGCCACTGAGAGGCAAGTACTGCACTGAGCATAGTGCCTGGAAGACAGGGAAGCCTGAAAACACCCCTTCCCTATGGTGGCTGTTACGGGGCTGTTGGTCATCCTGGGGCTATCCCAGTCAGGCTTCCTATAGATGTGATGAAACATCATGGCCAAAACTTCTTGGGGAAGAGAGGGTTTGTTTGCTTACATTCCCACACCTAGTCCATCACTGAAGGAAGTCAGGGCAGGAACTCAAACAACACAGGAACCGTAGGCAGGAGCTGATGCAGAGGTCAAGGCAGGGGTGATGATCACTGTCTGGCTCCTTGTGGTCTTGCCATAGAACCCAGGATCACCTTCTAACTTTACTATCCCATTGCTGTGACAAATACCACGACCAAAAGCAGCCTGGGGACAAAAGGACTTATTTCAACTAACAGGTCCCAGTCCATCATTGAAGAAGCCAAGCCAAGAACTCTAGGGAGCAGTTGAATGAAAGGAACGTGGAGGAACACCGCTCGCTGGCTCACCCTCCCTTTGCCTAGCTTCGTTTTGGATATAGCACAGGATCACCTTCCCAGGGGCAGCCGCGTCCACAGTGAGCTGGGCCCTCCCACGTCCATCCTTAATCAATAACATGACCCCACGGACTTGCCTACAGGCCATCTGACGGAGTCAGTTCCTCATCTGGGCATTCTCTCTTGCCAGGCGTGTGACGGTAATAAGCAAAAATAAGTCATCACACCGTGAAAAGGCCTGGTTGGCAGCGGATGGGGGTGAGAAACACAACAACTCAATGCCTTTAATGAGCTAGAACAGTGGGCCATATTTCATATTGTGTCGGAGTTGATGATTTTTTTTTAGCTCCTCCCCTCCTGACAGATTTCTACTGTCTAACTTAGTTATTTAAAGTGTGCACCAAACAACCTTTCCTGCAATAACTTGCCATGTGCCATATTTAAAGGCTTTGGCAACTAATTGGTTAAAATCAGCGCTAAACTTCCCTTGCCCAAAGTGCTGTTTTAGGTAAGAAATCCACTCTGTATTCCAGGTGACTTAGAGAAAAGCAGGCATTGGCGGGACAGTGGACTTCTCTGTGTCTGTAGGATACTTTCTGCCATCCAATCCAGGTGTTTGTGACTTTGGAAACCAAACAAGGGACCAGGCTGGGTTTTTTTTTTTTTTTTTTTTTTTTTTTTTGTTGTTGTTGTTTTGTTTTGTTTTTATTAAGCCTGTGTAATATGCCCTTCAATATTGATGAGGCATGTGAGAGAAAGGAGGGAGAGAGCTGGACTCTGCTTGGGGACAAAGGGAAACACCCCAGGAGAGAGGCAAGGCCTCAGGATCCTAGGCAGGAGCACAGAGCCACGCTAAGTTCTAGGGTATTCACCACTTGCAAGACCCAAGACTGCAGACAGAAAATAAAAACCGTCAAATTCATCAGCTGAGTGTGGGCTATGTACAGGCAAAGTTTTGATCCCACTGCCAAATTCCAAATATGACGATATTTCTGCCAGCTTCCCCCTTACTGAGGGTAACAGGAGTGTCTTCTCACAAAATGTATGTAGTATAGAGGTTTCAACTAAACACCAGATCTTAACTAAACAATCATCTACATGCACATATACACAATCACGCACATGCGCTCACACATGCACTCACGCATGCACACATTCATATGTGCATATATGTATTTGAACTGATAAATAAATTAGGTGAGTATATTTAAATTAATTTAATTTTTTTAAATGACCCCTCCCTCCCACCGCAGTGTAGCTGTTGGGGGTGGACCCCCAACATAGCAAAGAAAGCATTCCTCAATGTTCTGTGCACGTTGCCTTTTATGGGCATGCTCAGGTTTCCAAGGCAAGGTGGCTTTGAATCAGTTGCAGGCCTCCTTTCGTGTAGAAAACTGCTTAAAGATGTGACATTAGGGCCCGGGGAGACCACAAAGCGAAGGGACGGCCATTGCCAACACTGACCACTGGGTGGCACTGTTGTTCCACAGTGTGTCTCCATGGCGGGTCCCCGAGGATCTGGGCCAGGACCCACACAAAGGTAGGGAAGGTGTGTACAGAGAAGGGTTTAGTAATGAATTTATCTCCTCTGCGCAGTCCTTCTGCGCATCTCCCCAGCTTGAGATTGTTCCTCGACTCCAGACTGCGCGCCTGATTTGTCGTGGACCAACTGCTTTAGACAACAGCCAAGAAGGGCAGTCACTTCATGTGCGCCTGGGCTGCAGTCCGGACATCACTTAGAAGATTAAAAATAAATTGAAGCGCATGTCAATTCAAATGGGGCACGAAAAGGACATCTGCATGATTGCGCGCATTAATGAGAAAGAGATGTGGGCCCTTGGTTTGAACTGTATGGAAAGAAAATACTGAGGCTTATCCCTCCCTCCTCCTTCCACGAGCGTTACTCTGTTTTGATATTTAAGAATCACTTCTTATGTACACACTCCCATCTTTCTCAGCTTTGATTTGGACCGTGCCCTTGATCAGGGAGCCGGCAGCTCCATAAGGCCAGCCACCCTCAGGGAGGCGGGAGGAAACCTGGGGCACGCTGATCTTCAGGTACAGAGCCCTGGAGAACCAACCCTCGGCAGCACCCAGAGGGCTTTGTCGCCCACCTACACACAACATCCTTTCGGCCTGGTCTTTTGTTTCCAAGACCAGTCCCTGCAGTTCGGCCCCTCTCAGCCTGGGGTCCACGCTCGCTCGCTCACATCCTCACATCAGGCGTGTCTTGCCTAATGGCAGCTGAGGCCCAATGGCTCTCTCTTTTTCATGAGTTGTCAGGGGTCTGAGCACACGGAGGGAGGGGGGAGAGGGAGGAGAAGGGAGAGGAGAGAAAAGAGAGAGGAGGGAGGAGGGAGGAGGGAGGAGGGGAGAGAGTGAGGAGGGAGGAGGGGAGAGAGTGAGGAGGGAGGAGGGGAGGAGAGAGAAAAACAGGAGGGTGAGGAAGGAGGAGGAGAGGAGAGAGAGTTATAGGTGAGAATGAGAAGGGGGAGGGGAAAGGGACAGAGAAAGAGGAGAATTGGGAGCAAGAGAAAAGAGATGAGAGGGAGAGAGAAGGGGGAGGAAAGAGTAAGACAGGGAGAAAGGAGAACAGAGAGGGGGAGGAGGTGAGGGAGAGAGAGATAGAGAGGGGTACTCATAGGGAGAGGAGCATGGGCAGATGTCCTCATGAAAAATTTACAAGGATTAATCAGAAGTCCGTTCATTCCCTTTGGCCCGGAGGCCCCTAGGCTCTTTGCCCAGGCCACTGGGAGAAGTGGGACGAGCCCCCTCATTCTGCAGCAATCTGGCTCTGGTAGGGTAATGCCCCCATGCTTGGCGCACTCGGCCAATCCTCCTGAGACTGGCTCGCAAATGCAGTTCAGGCAAAATTGATGAAGTGTCAGTCATCTGAGGCTGGCAGTTTAGAGGGGTCACAGCTGCGAGGGGCTGCTGGGGTCTCACGGAGATGGGCCTGAGAAGAGTTAAAGAGAGGGCGAGGCCAGGGAACAGGAAGCATTTATCTTCTCCTGTCGGGCACTCTTCAAACACTTCTGTGCAGCTCTGACCTCCAACCAGCTCTGGGCAGTGAGCGTGAGGCTTCTGTCTCCAGTTGTGCTTGCTTTCTCGCCAGAAGGAGCGGAGACCCACCTCCTCACAGTCCCGTGTTACCTGTTACCTAAACTTAGGAAGAAAGAGGGGGAACGCTTCTACTCCTAATTGAAACAAGCAGGCAGATCCAGATTCATAATGCAAATTTCCCACTTTAATTGGCTCAGCGAGGCTCCTCATTCCCACACTTCCTGAGGCAGGAAGGTTTCTCTAGGCGTGCAGCACCGTGTCTGCTGGGGATGGGCTGGGAGTGCGGCGTGGAGGGATCCGGATGTCGTGGCTGCTCTCTGGAAGCCACAAGGACAGATGCACATTTGGGCTTATGTTGGGATGTTGTCTGGGTGGGACTCTGAGGCCGCTGGAGGGGTCCTCACGCCCGCTGCCTGGAGACAGATGGCTGGATTGGCTCTATCTGTAGGCTTCTTAATTTGTGTGGCTTTGGAGACAGAAACACAAGTAATTGGGTAGCGTTGGACCCAAAACAACGAGAGCTTTGTAAGGTGGTTTGCCCTGTGTTTGGATCCCGGCTTCCCTAAGCTTCTATGAGGACTCCTAGCGCCGCTACCATCTGCTCGTGGGAAATGAGATGAGAGGTGTGAGGAACTCTCTGAGGTGAAGGGTGGGGGCAGGGAACAGCTGGCCTCTAACCCAGCTCTTCACACATCCTTTCTCCTTCTCTTTTAATGGCAAGTGAAAAAACGTGACAGGGCTTGGTTGCATACCACATCCCAAGATCCGACTTCTGTCCCTGGTGCTGGAAAGAAAGGAACTAGACAAGCAGGATGGGATGGAGGGCCCCAATTTACTCAGCCATGCACACTTACCCCCATGTACTTTGAGGGAGATATGGCCATTACGAGCAGGACTGTCGCTGTCTTCTTTCTAAAAGAAAAGGAAATGGAAGCTTCGCAGACAGATTGGTAGTCCATCCTTCTGTCTCAGGAGGTGGAGCCTTTTCCAGTTTTTCCAGTTGGGGTAGGAGGAATTCAATGAAGAAAGTGGCTGATTTCCAGAGCAGAAGACAAAGCCCTGAATGTAACTGTCACCAGACTGAAACTGCTGTAGCTTTTCAGTAGGAAAAGGTGTGTCTACCTTAAAAAAAAAGTCATGGTCTTTTGTCCCCAATTCCATTAAGTGTGCAACTACACAAGGACACAATTCCGTTAAGTGTGCAATTAATAAGGACTGTTCTAGCTAGGGATGCTTGAGAGGAAGAGCTGGACAGTCTTCATTCATGCTCCTTAGATCTGTCAGTCAGAGCTGTCACAGGCTCCTCCTTGCTGGCCGGGTATGCCTTCTCACTCCTGCCCCGATGGAGGGGACCCAGGGAAACTTGTCTGTCCTCACACAGGACATTTGCTGTCTCAGCTTCTGGAAGTGCCTGGGCTAGGGTCTCACCCTCAGCTGCGGGCAGAGGGTAACCTGTGTTCGCTGCTTTGTAGGTTTTTCTTTCGTCCATCCTTCTCCATCCCCTTCTTCCACCTTTCAATCCCTTAACACTAGATAGACGAGAACAGGGATAGAGAGGAACGGGGGTGACGTTGTCACTAGACTACTTCCTGCTCCTTGGGGTGTTTGGTCCTCACCATCAGGTTATCTCATTTGCTGTTTCTTCTTTGCACATGGCTGCTTAACAATCTGCAACCAACAGCAACACCAACCAGCCAACAATCCACACCACCTCTCAGGGCCTTAGCCCTTCTATACTCTGAAATACCCGCGGCTAGCGACACCCCACCCCTGCTAGAGCAAATCATCATCAGCTGCTGCAAAGCTCTCCCACATCCCCACACCTGGGAGTAAAGCAAAAACATATTCTTATAAGATTTCTGTGGTTTTTCAAAATTCTTACCATACTGAGGGGACAAGGATGCCCCCCTCTCTTTGCCCCCTGCCCCCTGCCCAGTCCTGTCTCTTCAGCTCCAGCAGGAAGGCTGGGTGGGCACAGATTCCATTCCACACGGTGAGAGGCTGCAGTCTGGTCAGATGGGAGGTCTGAGCAGATCTTCCGCTGGTTGTTGACACTGCAGACTCAAGGGCCACACAGGCCACCCCTACACTACTCATGTGAGAACTTTCACAAGCAGCCCACACACCACAACACATGCCACGAGGCACCACCACCACAGCATCACACACGCGCATTTATTCATGTGTATTTGTGTCATCTGTTACAGGGACACCACTTGTTCACACACACACATGAATGCCCTTATAGGCAATGACCCACCCACACTCCATGGGAGCCACACATGACACATGAACACTTAACAGAGGTTCATGTCACACACAGCAAAACACACACACAGACACTTCCTTACCACATATCCACCTTACCTTTCTGTAAATACACAACCTGGCAAAGGTAAACACCTTCCTTACACCACACACATGCGCCATCCAGGAACACACATACATCATGTCGTACACAACATCTGTACTCAGGCACAACACATTCACTTGAAATGCCAACAAGAAACAGTGCACCACGTCTCCCACAACAGGGCATGCACAGAGCATCTGTGTACATACCTATTAATACTCCTCCCGTGGTGTCCTTTTCATAAGTTTCCATTTACAAATTAAACACATGCGGTTGTTTTGAGGTGAGAGGCTGAGAGCGAGCAGATCTCTCCATGAGGGAGGGAGCGCATTGTACACAAACAAACCATTTGCTATATGGAGATTGAAGCGGATGGTACCTTACATAGAGGAAAAGTTTCTCTGTAAAGACTGGATAGGAGCTTCATAAAGGCCACACCGTGTGTGTGTGTGTGTGTGTGTGTGTGTGTGTGTGTGTGTAAGAGGGAGAGAGAGACTGCTGCCATAGCATGAGAGCGATGGTGGTGGGGAGGCCAGAGAAGCCTTCTATGAGAGCACATACCTTCATCTCTGGCATCTCTGGACCAAATCCCTTGAGCCAGGAGTCTGGACCAGTCCCCAGAACAATGGAAAGGCCTAGCTTTTATATCCTCTTAGGAGTGACGGGAAGTTTCACATTACATGATTTAGTTTCACACAGTGTGCATGGCAGGGAGCATGGAGGAATCAGGCATCATAAATTGAGAGTTGTCAAGTCACAGCACAGACTGTTTCCCAACACTCTGTCTCAGAGAGACCTGTGCAGAGGCATAGCCGGATTCAGGCCTGTGTTCGAAGAGTTATGTCCTCGAGCTCACGATTTACTAAAGGATAGCTTTGATGACTCTGAACTTGAGTGTTTCGCCCCTGAGCACGTATTTGACAGAGTGTGAATTTTAATTTGCTTCTCGCTTCTGGGAGAGACCCCAGCACAGGGGCTGGTACAGCCCACCCGTGGAGGCTCTTCCACATCTGGGAATGCACACTGCCCTCCCATGCTGTCTGTATCCCAGCAGCGATGCTGACTTGGATTGAAAACAGTGAAGAGACTCTGAGCATCTCACATCATTCCTACAATGCTAATATCACAATGAGGAGAAGGGAGACTGTCAGGGTAAATGGGAAGCCCCATTCCCATAGTCCCACGCTTCTCTTTTCTGCCACATGTATCTGCATATGTGTGGTGATGTAGAAGCCCGTGCTATCATTGACGTTTAAGGAGTCATTTTCCTCTTTTTCTTTCTTTCTTTCTTTTTTAAAATTCTTTATTAATTACATTTATTCACTTTGTATCCCCCCCCGTGGTTCCCTCCCTCCTCCCGTCCCAATCCCTCCCTTCCTCCACCCTCTGCATGCATGCCCCTCCCCAAGTCCACTGATAGGGGAGGTCTTCTTTTCCTTCCTTCTGATCCCAGTCAATTAGGTCTCATCAGGAGTGGCTGCATTGTCTTCTTCTGTGGCCTGGTAATCTGCTGCCCTCTCAGAAGGAGGTAATTAAAGAGCAGGCCAATCAGTTCATGTCAGAGACAGTCCCTGTTCCTATTACAATGGAACCCTCTTGGATACTGAGCTGCCATGGGCTACATCTGTGCAGGGGTCTTAGGTCATCTCCATGCATAGTCATTGGTTGGAGTATCAGTCTCAGGAAAGACCCCTGTGCTCAGATTTTTTGGTTTTGTTGCTCTCCTTGTGGACGTCCTGTCCTCTCCAGATCTTACTGTTTCCCACTTCTTTCCTAAGATTCCCTGCACTCGGCCCAAAGTTTGCCCATAAGTCTCAGCATCTGCATTGATAGTTTACAGGGCAGAGCCTTTCAGAGGACCTCTGTGTCAGGCTCCTGACTTGTTCCCTCTTTTCTCCTTCTTCTGATGTCCATCCTCTTTGCCTTTCTGGAAAGGAATTGAGCATTTTAGCAAGAGTCCTCCCTCTTGATTAGTTTCTTTACGTGTACAGATTTTAGTAGGTTAATCCTATATTATACGTCTATATGAGTGAGTATATACCATGTGCATCTTTCTGCTCTGGGATAGCTCACTCAGGATGATCTTTTCCAGATCCCACCATTTACCTGCAAATTTCATGATTTCCTTGTTTTTTATTGCTGAGTAATATTCCATTGTGTAGATGTACCACAATTTCTGTATCCATTCCTCCACGGAGGGGTATCTGGGCTGTTTCCAGCTTCTGGCTATTACAAATAAGGCTGCTACAAATATGAGCAAATGTCCTTATTGTGTACTTGAGCCTCTTTTGGGTATATGCCTAGGAGTGGTATAGCTGGATCTTGAGGAAGCGCTATTCCTAGTTGTCTGAGAAAGCGCCAGATTGCTTTCCAGAGTGGTTGTACAAGTTTACATTCCCACCAGCAGTGGAGGAGGGTTCCCCTTTCTCCACAACCTCTCCAGTATATGTTGTCTCTTGAGTTTTTGATCTTAGCCATTCTGATGGGTGTATCTTAGGGTATCTGATGGGAGAAATCTTAGGGTCATTTTGATTTGCATTTCCCTTATGACTAAGGAAGTTGAACATTTCTTTAAGTGTTTCTCTGCCACTTGATATTCCTCTATTGAGAATTCTCTGTTTAGTTTTGTACTCCATTTTTTTAATTGGATTACTTGATTTGTTGCTGTTTAACTTCTTGAGTTCTTTATATATACTGGATATTAGTCCTCTGTCAGATATAGGGTTGGTGAAGATCCTTTCCCAATCTATAGGCAGTCGTTTTGTTCTGACGACTGTGTCCTTTGCTTTATAGAAGCCTTTCAGTTTCATGAGGTCCCATTTATTGATTGTTGGTCTTAGAACCTGTGCTGTTGTTATTCTGATCAGGAAGTTGTCTCCTGTGCCAATGAGTTTAAGGCTCTTCCCCACTTTTTCTTCTAAGCGGTTTAGTGTGTCTAGAGCAATAAGACAATTGAAGGAGATCAAGGGGATACAAATTGGAAAGGAATAAGTCAAAGTATCACTTTATGCCCATGGTATGATAGTATACCTGAGTAAGCCCAAAAATTCTACCAGGGAATTTCTCCAGCTGAGTAACACCTTCAGCAAAGTGGCTGGATACAAAATTAACTCAAAACAATCAGTAGCCCTCCTGTATACAAAAGCCAAAAGGCTGAGAAAGAAATTAGGGAAACAACACCCTTCACAATAGCTACAAAGGACATAAAGGACCTTAGTATGAACCTAACCAAGCAAGTCAAAGACTTGTATGAAAAAAATTTCCAGTCTCTGAAGAAAGAATTAGAAGAAGATATCAGAAGATGGAAAGATCTCCCATGCTCATGGCTTGGCAGGATTAATATAGTAAAAATGGTCATTTTACCGAAAGCAATCTACAGATTCAATGCAATTCCCATCAAATTACCAACATAATTATTTACAGACCTTGAAAGAAAAATTCTCACCTTTATATGGAACAACAAGAAACCCAGAATTGCTAAAACAATTCTCTACAGTAAAACATCTTCAGGAGGTATCTCCATCCCTGATCTCAAGCTGTACTATAGAGCAACAATATGAAAAACTGCATGGTTCTGGCATAGAAACAGAGTGGTGGATCAATGGAATTAAATAGAAGACCCTGACATAAATCCACACACTTATGGACACCTGATTTTTCACAAAGATGCCAAAACCATTCAATGGAAAAAAGACAGCATCTTCAACAAATGGTGCTGGTCCAACTGGATGTCTACATGTAGAAAAATGCAAATAGATCCATACTTATCACCCTGCACAAAACTAAAGTCCAAGTGGATCAAAGACCTCAATATAAAACCAGACACACTAAAACACTTAGAAGAAAAAGTGGGGAAGAGCCTTGAACTCTTTTTTTTTTTGAAATGTTCAAACCAGCCATATGAAAAGATGGAAGCCTCGGGGCAGCTGATACAAATAGAGAGATGGCACTGTTTTAGAAACTTTGCCTGCAGCTGGGACAAAATATTTGGCAAAAATATGAAGGAAGGAAGGAAGGGTGATTCCTATCCTGTAGGTTGAGGACACTGTCTGCCGTTTTGCAAAGCTGTGGTTGCACTGCCTGTGCAATCAAGAAGCAGAGAGAGATGAATGCTGGTGCTCTCCTTGCTTGTTTCTTTTATTCAGTCCAGACCCGGGTCATGAAATGGTGCTGCCCACATCTAGACAGGGACTTCCCATCTCACCTAACCCAATCCAGAAACCCTCCTTGCAGACAAGCAAAGGAGCTTGTCTCCAATATTTGCAAACCATACAGTGGCACATTTCAAAAAACATCTTCCACCATGTTAGCTTTGTCCTAGAGAGGAAGGGGGGTTGTGGCATACACACATAAATACACACAAAAATACATGTAATAAATTATCTAAGTAGGCTTAAAGACGAAAACATTGTGATCATCTCAACAGAAGCAAAAAAGATCTTTGACAATATCCAACATTCCTTCATGATGATAGAGTAGGACTGGAGGGAACATACCTTAATATAATAAAGGCAGCAGATGACCAATCCACACCCATTGTCTTCTAAAGGAGGGAACTCAAAGCGATCTCATAAAAATCAAGGATTACACAGCGTTGTGTGTGATCCCCACTCCTTTTCGGTAAAGTTATTTCTCCTCTAGCTGGAGCAATAAAGTAAGAGAAGGAAATACAAGGGATACAAGTAGAAAGAAAAAAAAATCAAACCATACTGATTTGTAGATGGTATGATGTTATACAACAGAGATCCCAGAATTCCACCAGAGAACTTCTAGAAATTATCAATGAGATCAGCAAAGTGACAGCGGGAAAAATCAACCCACAAAAATCAAGCTTTTCTATCCCCACCAACAAACACACCAAGAAATCACGCCTATACTCCCATTCATAATAATCTCCATAAGTGTTTAAGAATAAACTTAATCAAAGAGGTGAAAAGACTTCTGCAATGAATACTTAAAATTTCTGAAGAATGAGATTTTTGAGGAAGAAAAGAGAAAATGAAAAACAACAACAACAAACTCCTAGGGTCATGAATTAGTACAACTAATATTGTGAAAATGACCATCCTACCAAAAGAAATTTGCAGATTTGGTGCAACCCCAATCAAAAAATCCCCATTGCATTCTTCAAAATGTAGAAGCAAAGTTCAAGAATTTATATGAAACCTCAAAAGATCCCAGACAGCCAAAGCAGTCCTGAATAAAAGAGACAGCGCTGGAAGAAGTTCTGCTGCAGACCTTAAGATAGATTTCAGAGCTACAGCAATAAAAACATTGATGGCATTGGTGCAAAAGCACACATGTGGTCTAGCAGAGTGAGACGGAAGGCCCAAACGGGAGTGCATTTAACTACAGTCACCAAACTGACAATCAGGATTCACTCTCACAGAGGAAGGAAGGTTTATGAGGAACTGAGGGTGGAGGAGGCTCTGCAGATAAGTGGCTGCTGTGGTTTGACCATCCTGCCAATTGAAGACCGGCCAGCTTCCTTCTGAGTAGACCACTTGCAGGATGAGGTTCTTCTCAGCCCACGCACCTCTCTAGCCTCCCAGCTGCTTAACAAAATCCCTTCTTCTTTAAGCACATGACAAGGATCTGTAAGCGAGGACTAAAGCAAGCTTCTACATGTTCACTCCCAAAGGCACGGCCATGGCCTGTCAGATATGGATACTTGTGTCTGATCGTGTTACAAACTAGCAGGATGGTTATCAGGGAGGGCCAGAGAACTGAAGGCCACACTGGATGGTAGAAGCAAATCCTCTGTCTGGGTGGGGAGAAGCTGCCATAAGGTCTACACCAGCATCACAAAGGATCCAGCTTGAGGGTTCACACCTGCCACAGAACATCCAACAGGCTATATACAATCACTGTGGTTCCCGGAAGATGCAGGAGGTGTGCAGAATGCATGAGCAATGGCCATGGGGAAGTTCACCAGTCTCACAGTTGCTTCCGGGAGATGCACTGCAGAGGAAGGGCCCAAGACATGTTCCCAGAGAGTCCTCCTGCCTCTGTTCAGCTACATGAACTTTGTGATATGCTGAGAAATACCATCAAGATCTTATATACTCTACTTTTAGAAGAGGATTAGTGAACATGTTGGTTAATCTAGACGTTAACTTGATGAGATCTGGATATAACCAGGAGGCATTCTCTGATGCTAGTCTGTGAGGGCATTTGAAGAAGGCTTAACTGGAGGCAGACATCTTCCAGTGGATGAACCAGATATGAGCAGGCTTGAGGACTAGCAGGTAGGACAACTTATCTTCACTTCTTGCTGGCCAACACACGTCTTTGCTCTTGCCTCCAGGCTCCAGGCTTTTGTTGTTCCAATATGGACTGAAGATCTAGGACCTTTCAGGAATCTTCATCCAGCACCAGATTGTGGTCTCTGATGTATCCATCTTCATGCACTAAGTACCTATAGGGTTCTCAGCCTCTGCGGCATGCACATAACCATTGTTGAACAACCCAGGCTCTATTGCATGTAAGCTATTTTAGTAATCCCCCTTTATAATTCTGCCCTCCTCTCTCCCCCAGTCCCTCCCTTCCTCTTTCCTCCTCCCCTCTTTCTCTGGCTCCTAATGGTTTTAATTAGTATCTGAGTGAAAAACCAGTGCTAGGGTTCTCCTGTGTTACCTCCCATCAGAACAAACTCTCAGCTTTAGCCATAGGTCTCCGTTATGGTTTACCTTGGTTTTGAACTTGACCTATTAAAAAGCAAGGCAATGATCACTCCTATGAGAGATTATTTAAATATGGGTGGTACCTTCTGGTGGCAACCCAAATAAAAGGAAGTTCTGCTTTTTGCCTGCTTGTGTTTTATCTTGCTGGCAAGTGTATCTGTTCTGTTGTGGCTGCATTTTTTTCACAAATGTCAGAACCCAGCCATTTGGTCTTCTAACGCAGACTGGGAAACCATCAGTGCTCCAGGAACTTTCCATTTGGCACCAGACCCAGACAGACAGCTGAATCATCCAGCCTCGTGGATCAAGCAGCTACCAGGTTCTCAGCTTCTCCGGTGTGAAACAGCCACTGTTGGTCTACCCTGATCATATCACACAGGACAGTCTAACAACTCTTACTTTGTCCCAAACTTACACATTTACATGGAGATCAGGAGACTGAGTTTTGTCATCATACATGACCTAAGCATGGAGCCTGAACAGAAACCATCAAGTCCCAGTGGTCCGACAAGTTAAATAATCTGGGATACTAGAAGACTCTGGGTGGAGAGTCTGTCTACTTACTCTTGGGAAGTTGTTAGCTCTCCCTCTTGCCTCAATGGCTTTACCTCTGAGTGTGGAGCCTGGACCTGTAAATGCAGCAGCCAAAGACTGAACTCAGAGTTCTCTTCAAGGCAGTGATTGCCTTTCAAAGAAGATGAATAACTTCAAAATACAGTTTGCATGTGAATCAACCTGGAACGTGCCTTCCCCTACTTCATCTCCTTGTGTTTTTACACAGCCATTTCAGGGTATAAATTTTTAACATGTGTTCAAGGGTGATAAGAAGAATACCTATCCCCAGATTCCCCTCTGTAGAGAAGTGACAGAATAGTCACCATTGACATGGAGATCAGGCACAGAGCAAGTGGGCTTCGCCTTAGGCTCATTTGCACTTCAATGCCAAGCTGTGGCTGCTTCCTGATTTTGCTCTTGTCACAGCTCCCGCAGCAAACAAGGAGCTCTGTGGGTCTCCTACATAGGTACTTGTAGATATGTCTTGACAGATGACAGCATGAGCATGGCAGAGCTGTGGCTCTGTTTTGACAGCAAGGGGGCACTTTGCATGGCAGGGACTACTGATTGTTGGCTATCCAGAAACAATGTGAACTGATTAGAAGAAAAATCATCCCTTCACTGGACCTTGGTGGCATGTCTTATGTTTTATTTTCCCATTCATCTTTTCAGGCCAAAAAGATGTGTGTGTGTACCAGCACATGGGTTCACGAGTGAACCTTGGGTAACAGGCTCAGGTCATGAAAAATTAACTCAGGGCTCATTGGGCAATAGCTCCTTGGTCATAGAGGACTACTCTATGGCCCCAGCCTGACTGGTCCACTGTACCTGCGAAAGCAATAAACAGTATGCTTAGTTATTGAAGACAACCCACTGCTCCCAGTCACACCACAAAAAAAAAAAAAAGATGTAACTTCTCAGTAGTTACCTATGTACCTAACCTCCAGAACCTCTAAATGCACTCAACCTTCATCCCACAGAAAGATTGGGACCCTTCACTCTTCCAGTGCAGCTGTCTCAGCCTTGCTTTTCTGCCTCAAGAAAAAAAAAAAAGAAAAAAAAAGAGTATTTATTCAATATACCCTCCTCCTCCTTTTTTTTCCCTCCTTTCCCTCTTCTTCCTTCTCTTCTTCTTGTAACTCATTGATTCTTATTTGTGCTACCCCTATACTCATGGATGTGAGGCCAACTCCTGGAGCACAGCTGGAGCTAGACCCTTCAAGAAAATACACTCTCCCTCTCTCAAAAGCTACCAACTGTAACTTGTTTCTCAGTTAAGGCTGTGTGCTTTTGAGACAGTTCCTCTTCATGCTGAATGGCTTGATCTTAACTGCACACATTTTATTGTTTTACTTATGGTATATTCAATTCATGTTGGACTTATCAAGAAGACCCAATCCCATCCTAAGTTGAGTCAGTCTGAACAGTGGGTTTTAACAGAGATGTACTCATCAAGAAAGGGACAGTGAAAAACCTGTTTGCACTATTTCCTTCTTCTTATTGGTACTTGAGGCAGCTTAGAATGCTGACTTTCTCACTCTTGGCCTTTTCCTTCTTATTCGGCTGCAGTGTGAGAAATTATTTCAGTCCTAGCCCCCACGATGGCTTCCCACATAATCACGGGAAGAGCTGGTGCCTTGCAGTGGGTTAGACACCACGTGTACCTGTCTTCCTGGCCACATTCAGTCTATCTTAGGTTTCCATGCAGCTTGTAGATGGCTCTGCAGGTCTTGCTTGTCACTATGTCAGCCCTACTCTGACCCAACAAATTTTAAAGATCTCTGTAGGAAGACAGACATCCTGGTCCCTCCCTGATATTGTATTTGTTGTGCTTTAATCTATCCTTCCATTTGTTGACATAAATTATTTTCTGTGTATTTTTATTTTGTTCTAGTGAATTATCTCTTCTCCCATGTAAGTGTAAGATCTATGAACTCAAATTGAGCCTGCTTTGTTCACTGTTGAACCTGGGAACCCTACCTGGGTCAAGGCTAGCTTCCAAATATGGGGGAGAGTGAAAGAATAAGAAGAGGGGAGTGGAGCCTTGATTTGATGCTATCCAAAATCCTATAAGACTTACAGCATGTGTACAATTTTCCACATCACACCAGAGAAGTGTGCGCCAATTTTTTAGGAACATATATCCTACATAACCACATCCACACACACCAGATACCGATGTACACACTCATACACATGTCCCATAAGCAGTCAAATTATATACTTTCCACATACACATACAGTTCACACCCTATAGCCCCAGATAACCACAAACCCATAAACATGCAGAACCCCAGCACCCTGCTGGCACACGCCATGCTAACCATATATAGACATAGGCCACAATAGGCACCGAATAACTGTGAAGACACATATACACATACATGGCACCTATGCCTGCACATGCCACCTACCCATACCTACCCCACATACATCCACCCTACATCACTATACACATGCAGATACTATAGCTCTACAGATACACCCCATATCCCGACACGACCGAACACATACATATAGCAACATACATGAACACATACAGCAGAACACAAAGCAACATTGCCCCACACCTACTACACACCTCACATACACAAGTGCACACCCCTACATAACCATACATAGACATACATACACATACTGTACATATGCTCTTCCACTCTACACACATGAATCCCATGTAACCATATACACATGCAGGTACCCCAATACCTCTACTCATATTCTACATCACTGCGTATGCACACCTTACATCGACACCCACTTATGCACAGTACAAAACCTGACATACACAAGCACCTCCATCGAACCACACACACACACACACACACACACACACACACACACATACTCACGCATATACCACACCTATGCCTTCTTACTCCTCATGCATGCATACTATGAACTATGTATATAACCCCTGTCCGTCCATAGCTCACCAAGATACACATGCACAGGTCACCACACCACAAGCCACAACCTCACAAAGCTGTGCAAACACAGCTGTCTTCTCATCCCAGCGCCAAGAAGAAAAACCATGTCTTTACCGTTTGTATGGTTTCCTTTCACGTTGCTGATGGCATATGTCCCGTTTTCAGAGCATGGAGCCTGAGGAGTGCAAAAGTCTGTCGGCAGATGAGAGGAGGCTTAGAGAAGAACTCCTGACAAGGGGCCAAAGAGATGGATTCATGAGCCAAATTACACATGCTAAATCTACCCAGCTCACCTGGAACACTGCGAAGTCTGAGCTGGAGGCACCCAGAAGAACTGGGAAAACAAACAGGACAGAGCTATGCTGTTACTCGTGTGTGTGGATTAGTAGTTGGATGACAAAGGCAGAGGGGCACCTTGGGGACTCCTGGCTCCGGGCACTACAGGAAGGGACTCAGAAGTTTTCTACTGCCAGATGGAAAACACAAACAACAGCAACACAGGAATGCTTCTGGCATCTCTCATTTCCCAGAGAGAATCCACATTCTGATAATCTTTGAAAGAGGAGAAGAACATCCTGGAATATGTCATCACTTTTTTTATGTTCACTCTAATTTCTTATCATTCATGTGGCTCAAACTCAAATTTTCACGGATTTCAAATCTGGCATAGATGGTTTCAAGTTCAGATTAAACATAATTCTTCAGAGGACAAATTGCAAGTGCTTGATTTCTCCCATTCTGTGCCCTTTGTAGCTGCTAGAGACTGCCCACATCCCTTGGCTCCTGGGACATTCTTTCACCTTCAAAGCCAGCCACACTTTCTCTAGCTGCTCTCTTGCCTTTCTCTTTCCCAACAAAGGGACATGTGATCACAAGGGGTCCACCTCCCTCATCCACAGTCTCCTCTGCAATTCCACTTTTTCTATTGTGTAACCTGATACAGAATCATTGGCTGGTGGGCAACTTTGAGAAATCTGATTCTTCTGAGGCAAGAAGTCTATGGGAGTTGGAGGGGCAGAGGCAGAAATGGGCCTTGCATGAACTTCTATTTCTGGATTTGAGGGCTCTCCTCTTCCTGGACCAATTTCCCACTTACACCCATACTGGCTTTTTATTGCTGTCATTTGCTCAGGGCTCAGCATAGCTTATCCAGCTTTATCTCACTCATTCACAGTTCATGAAACAGAAACAAACACAGACCACAAAAGACAAATGATGGGGGCCAGTTCTCAGCAGCCAGAGGCTCAACAGGAAAGAAAGGCATGTTCAAAGTCTGCGTGTGGGGTCCAAGTTGCTGACTGAGAAACAGCTGAGCCGCCACCACCCACGGCAAGCAGGGAGGGTGGACGTTTGGATTCCTTAGGCAACAGTGCCTGTGACGTAAGCTGCCTGCAAGCACAGCTGCTTTCTGTGAAAGATGCAAGGAGCCCAAGAGGCTTTCCTGAGGAGCTGCTGAGAAGACAAAACCCTGTATAATCCTCCTTAAAAAAGCTCAGCTGCCAAGTCCAGCCAGAACCAGAGCTTTCCAGGGATGGGGCAGAGTTGGCAGAAGCAGAGAATTGGAAGGAAAGCATCTGGCCCATACTTCCCTGGTCACTGGAAATGAAGTCATTTGCTGACATTAAGTAGCCATAAGTGATGAGGTTAGAACTCGGATGTAGACTTAACTCTACAACCTGTTTGCCATCATCTATGTCTGGAATCTCCCCTAAAGGCCCACATGCTGACAGCTGGGTTTCTAGCCTGTGCCACTATTGATGGTAGGGCTTTCAGGAGATAGTGCTTCAGCAAAGAAAGTTGTGTCAAAAACATTTTATCAAGGTTTAAAAAGTAAGGAAAACATACTAGCCTCAGGAAGTTCCTGGGAGCCTGCATGGTTCACAGACCTCTCCCCAGCATTGTAATGCTTGTTGGGGACAGGAGAGTCTGCAAGGAATTGAGCTGAATGCAAGTCATGCAGGAGGTTCCAGGGAGGCAACTGTTGTGAGTTGGCATCCTGCTGCATCGGCTTTCTCAGTGTTGCAGCTGTCTTTAAGTGGAGTGAGGAAGCCTCCACTCAGACCCCTTTGAGGAAACTCACTGGTTTACTAATCTAGAGGGGATGGTATTGTTTTTGTTTTTGTTTTTGGCTCGTTCTTGGTTCCCTATCTGGGCATGACTCTGTCTAGGAAAAGTCACAGAACAGAGGCATGCTATTTGTACTGGATAGTTTTATGTCAGGTTGACATAAGCCAGAATCGTCAGAGAGGAGGTAGCCTCAGTTGAGGAAAAAACTTCTATAAGATTCAGCTATAAAACATTTTCTTAATTAGTGATTGATGTGAGAGGGCCCATCCTATGCTGGCGGTCCTGGGTTTTACAGGAAAGCAGGCTGAGCAAGCCACAGGAAATAAGCCAGTAAGCAGCACCCCTACATGGGCTCTGCATCAGTTCCTGCCTCCTGGTTCCTGCCCTGTTTGAGTTCCTGTTCTGCCTTCCTTCAGTGATGTGGAAGTGTAAACTAAATAAAGCATTTCCTCCACAAGTTGTTTCTGGTCATGGTGTTTAATCACAGTCCTAAGACACTATTGAAGCCATGATGTTTTCAGTAGCCATGATGTGAATAGGCCTCCCCTACTGTGTACCTAAAGCTTCTGGAATCTCTGACAGTAAGAGCCCAAGTCAGCCTCCACCTCCCTGACCCCTTGCTTATTTTAGGCTGTTTGTCATATAACAAAAACCAGTCACAAATTGTGGGCTGCTTTGGCTATCTATGAAAATGGTAAGGAGAAGGGGCTGATGGGAGGTGAGAGGAGTCACCTCATGGCCAACAAGAAGATGCCGAGAGAGCCAGAGATGGTGAGGGAAGAGCAGTTACCTTAACAGAAAGATCACTTCCAGTGTCCGACACACACTGCCACATGCTGAGAGACAGGCAGAAAACTGTGAAAGTTCTAGAAGGGAAATTAGTTCTGGAGTTTGTGTGGGGGCCCACAGGCTGGGCACTAATCTAAGTGTTTTGCTGCACTAAGCCAGTGATTATGCCAGGGCAAAGGGTGGGTCCAGAAAAGCATGACCTTAATGAGTGGGTCCTGAAACAGCCCTCTTTCTCTGAAACAGCAACGTGGCTGCCTCTCCCAAGACAGCGAGTGAGAGTAGCCATGAGTGTCCAGTTTTTAGTAGCTTGGAACTGCTTTTGCTGGCAGAGGGTCCCAGCAGCCCAGTGTCCATAAACAGACTTAAACTTCTCAGCAAAGGCTTCCTACCACACTCAGTGTTAATGTGATTTTTTTTTCCTCAATGAGAAGCTGAAAATGGATTTTGACTAAAGATATGGAGTTATCTGCTTGAATATTTATAGGCAAATATCACCCCCCTTGTGTGTGTGTGTATTATTCATGTGCAAACATTTATGTGCTATTCCATGTTGGGCTCATGTGCATTATGCATGTAGGTTAATGTAGGGATGTATTCCTCAACCAGTTTTCTTCAGTGATTTGAAAAAAGGTATCTCACGGAATCTTGCCATTTTTCTAGACTGGCTGGTCATCAAGGCCCCTGGGAACCACCTTTCTCTGCCTCTGTTTCCTGTACTGGGATCACAGGCGAGGTGGTAGAATCTAGCTTTTTATGTGGGTGCCAGGGATGTGAACTCAGGTCCTCACGCTTGCACAACAGGCTTTTCACCCACTGAGCCACCTTCCCAAACCCTCACCTCCTGGAACATCTTGGTAAGACCAATACTTGATTTCTAGAAACCTTATACTCCTGTGGATATTAATAAACAAACAAACAAACAAACAAACAAACCAACAAACCAACCATGCCTAGAGTCTACATTGAGACATGGTTTTGAAGCTCTGGTTTCCTTTCATGAGCAGACACATACAGTGAAAGGCAACCATGTTTCCATAAGGACAGCGTGTTTGTTTTTAACTGGAATCATTTGTTTAGATTGAAGATGTTTTATTGATCTGTGCTTGGCAGAAATATTAAGTGGGTCACCCAGCTTATTCTCTGCCTTTCCGTTCTACATATGTGCTCTGTAGGAGTTGCATTAAACAGGTGGGTCCTTTTCCTGCGGGAATCACCAGAACAGCACCATCAGAGACACCTTCCTTCAGCCGCTGTGGGCAGGTAACTCCTCATGTATAAAAAAGAATATTCCTCAAAGCTGACTTCATTAATTTTAGGCAGCAAATGTATGTGCTTCTTAAAAGGAAAAAGACCGCGACACTACCCACGCAATCTGCCACCACAAACACGCAGGTCACCTGTAAAAGCGTGTATCCACTTATGGAGGGTAAGTAGGTAGGGTGTGATTGCTGCTTAAGTTATAGAGGGCACACGAGCAAGCACACAGGGGTAGCGCCCGAGGCGAGATCCATGGCTCCTGTTTCCTCTCATAAGAAACAAATTCAACATATTCTGAAATTTCAACAGAAAAATAAAAGGGGAAAGCAAAGATGGCTCATATTTCAAGGTGAAAGCCCTCTGGTGACTGAAGAGGTTTCCATTTTTACTGCAATTATGGTTCCTGCTCTTTTTATTTTTGTAAATTTTTCCCATCCTGAGCTGGTGTAGGGTATATTTATAGCTGGGTTTCATTTAGCAATGCTCATTTGTACTGATCGGTGACAGATTTATAGGATCCTAGATTCCTGGTGTCACTATTGTATTATTTATAATTCTATAAATTAAAGCTATTATTATCAACGATGGCCTCTGACAATAGGATGCAGAGGTTGGAAATAGCGTTTAATATTTCCTCAGCCCTGATGAATCCTCTATGGATTACATCCTGATGTAGACTAAGAAATCATTGTCTTTGCTGGGGGGAAAAAAGGAGGGCTACAGTAATAATAATAATAAGTCACTAATGAAAGACAAAAAATTCAGGACTATTTGTAGGCCCTGGGTTTTTAATCTTCCTAATGATAGTCCTGACAATAAATAGATGAGGGAGCTAATTCGAGGCTGAGAACACCAACAGACCGCTCCTCTCCCTCCCTCCATACTCTATTAGCCTCCAGGACAGATTCACGTCATGACTTTTAAATCTCCCCTTTATCTCCATGCTGGAGCAGGATGTCTCCACTGAGCGATTTTTAAGCAAGGCCTTTATGACAGATGGGATGCAGGAGAGCCTTTATCTCCTTGAACCAAATAAAACAATCACACTTAATTGGTGACTTCAGCACCTAACAGTTTATTTGTGACTCTAGGATGGTGCAAATTAATAATCGCATTTGGAGGACAAATGCGTAGGGTTGGAAGGGAAATAGTTGTCTGAGACTGCATTTAAAAATCTCTAAGCAGATGTGGTCCAGTGTAAGATCCAGGCAGCTGAGGGCTTAGGCACAGCTTGCTTACTGCCTGGCTGTGTAACTTCAATCAAGCTGTAAAGCTGCAGTGAGCTTCAGGTTTTCTGTCAGTAAAACTGAGATATTTTAGTCATAGAAAGCGAGGATGTTAAGCGCATTAACTTAAACTAATGAGGATTAAAGCTAGGTGGCTGAAATAAATAAACCTGCTTGTTATCCTCTGAGCACACAGCAGTACTAAATACCTTGACTTCGGGAGGCTGGACTTTTTGCAAGGGAAACACAGAGGACTTGTCACCAGGAGATGCTCTGAGTTTTCTCTGGACCACTCACTAGCCAAGGCAGGATTCTCCATCCTATCTACATTGGACTTTTCTTTTTGCAAATTACGCCAATACTTTATAAAGTTAGTAACATTTCGGCTATGAAAGTCGAAACGAAATACTATTCAGCTCTAAGAGAAACATGAAATCACAAACTTTACAGGGAAATGGATGGACTCATCACTTAGAATATTAAGTTAGGTCACATGATGTCAGATAGAAAAAGACCATGTGTTCTCTATTGTACATGAATCCTAGCCTATAGGATATGTATATATGTAAACAAATGTGTATGAGGGTACAGTATAACATGTAGGAAGGAGATGAGGAAGAGAGATATTAGGAGGTGAGATATAAGTAATGGACACATGAGTCATCAAAAAGGATATAAAGCTAATCACTTTTCTAGTTTTACACTGTCACACCTTTCTTTCCTTTTTTCTCGTGGAGGATAAGTGCATAAGAATAAAGCTTCCAGCGAAAATGTAGAGTCTAGTGTGACTTCCACAGTTTTAGAGGCTGCTGAGATGTGGAGGCCTTGGGGCTGGCTGATCTCAGTGTGTGGTGTTTTATATCTCTGTTCCTTACAATAAAGAGTTAATTAAGAAAATCGAGAACATCTCAGATTCAAAAAGAGAGATAAAGCCATACGCTACGAATGGGTTTCAGATCAAGTCAACACCTGGGCCCTTTGAGCCTCAGCCCGGTTCTCTGAATGGTAGTTTCCCCGTGTCCAGCAGGGGATATGATGGTTGCTAATGCTGTCTGGAGTCACCTGCACAAATGCCAGGTAAGCAAGGGCCTGCTCCGCCAGGGCTCCTTTGCCTGCGCTTCCAGCTAGCTCCCCACGTTACGAAGTCCCAAAGAGGAAACCTGCGCATGCTCTGATGGGAGCTACCAAGAGGAGAAGGAGACAAAGCCACAAGGGAATCATTCATCCGTGTGTGTCTATTCTCTCATCACAGACTCAGTCCCAGACCCTACCTCCAGAATCTCAGAATGGAAAATACGATAATGGAGAGGGCAGTAGAACGGGTTTAGAGTCTCAGAAGGGAATAGAGCAGAAATGGAAAGTGTGGCGTATTCATCCTACAGAGGGCCAGACCCTTCTGTGAAGCTGAAAGCACATCCTATTTGAAAGAGCACTGGGGAATGTGGAGAGACGTCCTCATGGCCTGAAATGTCACTGTCTTCCACATCGGCTCTTCTGATAACTTGCTTGCCCCGAGCCACAGAGGACTTCCCATTCAGCTATGTGCGGTGGGAAAGATGTCTTGGTACATCTTCCTAGGATTCTTGCTTTTCCGTTTTTCAATTTCAACTGGATTTTTACCTCTTATCCTTTGCCATCTAAGATCTCCCTCCCAGGCATGCTGTGGTTTAAGTTCCAGTAGAACTTAGCCCTCTAGAGAGCAAGCTGGTTTTTCGACAGTGAACTCAGTACAGTGTGTAAAAAAAGGAGTATGGACTGTGCACTTGAGAACATGATAAATCACACACACATGCACACACACATGCATGTGCATTTATACACACATATATGTTCACATCTTCCTATGTATATATCATTCTTGTCTGATTCAGACTCCTGCTTTGTTTTTGTTTTGTTTTGCAACACCAGCTCTGACTGGGCCTGCATTCAAGAACCTCCATTTCTGTCTGTATTTAGTTTTTCTTTCATTCTCTGTGCTGTATGCCTTGCTCCTCCCGCCACCACACACACCATGCTGCTGGAATTAGACCACCATGGCTTTTGCTTGTCAGGCAAACATCTGATCACTGAGCTACATCCCCAGCCTTTTGTATAATGTTTTGGTATGAGGATTTGTTTGCAAAAGCAGAGATGGAATCTGCCTCATAAAATTATGCAGGGCCTCGTGGATATTTGAGGTTTAAGTGAGATTGCAAGAGCATCTAGTTAGTGTAGCCTTGGGGCAAACCATCTGGTTTGTACCTATCTTGGTTAAATACATGATCTTGCAAAAAAAAAATGTGCATACTAGGTCACTGAGGGAAAAGACCAAGATCCAGCATCGGTGGGAGGATGACATTAGGGGCCTGTCATATCACTACCTCACCCCACATTCTATAATCTTCATCACTCAGTATTTTAAGGGCCCATCCTAGAGCTGACTAGACTTCTTTTCCCCTCAGTAAGTTTGGGTTTCTTAGGGACATATGTAGAGAGCAGAGAGGAGCCTTCCCTTTTCCTTCTCCCTTCTGTCTCCATGTCATTCTTGTCAGAATCAGGACCCTGGTCTCTGCATCTCCTATCTATCCTGGACCTTGCTCCTGTTGGTGTGTAGCCTTTCTTTTAGCCTGTTTGTGCTGCTGTAACAAAATGCTTGATATTGGCACACTAAAAGAACAGGATTCATCCCTTATAGTTCTAGTGGCCAGAGTCCAGATTTATGCTTGTTCTAGGCCTCAAAACCCAGGGCGATCTGAGTCCCGCCTCTGCACCACTTCTGGGAAATAGCAGCCAATTTGGTAAAAGTTGCATTTCTCAGTTTCTAAGATGCTGCCTTGAACACTGTACTCTTCCACGGCAAAAGCTAGAAAGGCGCAAAAAGGCTTGGTAGTATGAAGAATATCTGTCGACTAGGGGCCCTCATGGTCTGATAATTTTGTGTAACTTACATTCTCAATATACTACTGCTCCAGGTCGCATGTGCCAATGTGAATTTCGGAGGAGACACGTAGACCTTGGAGTTGGCCAGTCAGACTCCGGCTTTCTTTATTTTTTAAACAGTTAATATCTTGTGCTTCCTCCGGGTTTCTGGTCTGCCACGCCCACTCTGCGCCTTCCCTATGTGCAAGTACAGCATGGACCCTGAAGCGTACACACAGTGAGCCACTGAAAGGGAAATCCCTTCTCTTCTTGCATCCTTCAGTAGAGACAGCTGTGTTGCTTTTCAGGTGGGCTTCAGGCGTGGCATCCTTGGAGCCTTCAGGGTCCTCTCTTCCTAGAAGCAAACCATGTAGGAGAAATGAAAGGCAAATAGACCTTTATGATGTCACTGGTTTGTGGTTGCTTGTCCATCTGTCTTGATTCTTTTTATTTTATTTTTTCCACAAGGAATTATTCTACCATTTTTCTGTGTCTCTGTTGTATAGATGCCCCAGATAAAAAGAATGAAACAGAGGAGATTTGCAAAGAGAGTCCTGCACACAAGCACATCAGGACTGAGCTTTTAGACATATGCTATATCCATTACTTTTTTGTATTTAAAATTAATATTCTCCTTAAGAGTGAAACATCAAGTAAAATATAGCAGGAAGTTTCTCATTAAAAGGAAACATTCTAGACAGACCCTAAAAGAGAGTTAGAATTACCTTTCACTGACCTCAGCCAGAGATTTCTATTCTCGGGTACACAGCCCCTTCGAAGAACTTTCCAGCTCTCTCTAAGATGCCCAAGAATTACACTGTATGAATGAATGTGGTCTAACCTGGGCTACTTCTGGCCTTCATTGGAATTTTAGAGAAACCTCCACGTGTCAATATTTACTATGAACCTAACACATTAGGCTTGTGTGTGGGCAAGGGCTCAAAATCCACAAAGCTCAACGTCAAGGATGAGTTACTTTCACAGCGGGTGTAGGACTTGAGCATTACCTCTTGACTTGTGAGATGCCACTAACCTAAGGACCTGTGCTCTGCCAGCAAACCTTCAGCCGGAAGGGCTACAGCGACCTGAGCCTTCTCTCTCCACCACATCTGGGAAATGGCAGCAGATTTGTTAAAAAAAAAATGCCAGATTTTTTTTGACTGAGGACAAGCAGGATAACACCTTCATTTAACAGAGTTGTGAGACAGACCAAAAGACAATGAGTCTAAAACAATGGTTATCAACCTCTTGTTTGCAACCCCTTTGGGGCTTCCAAAGACCCTTCCACAGGGTCACCTAAGACCATCAGAGAACACAGATATTTACATTACGATTCAAAACAGTAGCCAAATTACAGTTATGAAGTAGCAATGACAGTAATTTTATGAGGAACTGTATTGAACGGTCACAACATTAGGAAGGTTGAGAAGCGCTACTCTAGAGTGAAGCTTGAGAAATCGTCACCTTGATTTGCAAACCTGTGCAGGCATGGAGAAACTGAGGCTGAAGCAGCAACTTAATGAAGCCCTGGCAACTGCCAGCTCCTCAGCCACAAACCACCTCAGCCACTGCTTAGCACCCTTCTTCCCCTGTTTACACAGCCTGCTGCTGCTGCTTTCCAGAGCCCTGGTCTTGCTTCGTTAAGGAGGACAGAGGAGTCTGGCATGAAAACGCTCTTTAACATGTGTTTTTTTTTTTGTCCGTGTCTCAGTGACTCAACATGCAGATATCTCTGCCAGAAATGTCTCAATGCACCTTGGTCGAAGAAGACTTTTATATTGATCTTAATCTAATTAGCTAATTTGAACTATGGTCTGTGTCACGATTCCTGTCTTGATCTAATTAGCTACTGGAATGGAAGCAGGATGGAGTGAAGTCCTCATGGTGGGGGTGTGCAGAGGCCTCTCCCGTCAGGATCTGCCTGTTTGGGGAGAGATTTCTTAACACTGGAAACTGTCCGCAGCTTAAAGCAGGCCTGCCAAATCAGCTCTGCGGTCTTCTAGAAGCATCGTTGGATGTACAGCCAGAAAGACCTGGAGCTCAAACCTTAGCTCAGTTATGTCTAGTTAAGTCCACATACAAGTGCCTTCATCTTCCTAAACCTGTTTTCCTTATCTGAAGGGTAGACAGAAGATTAGGTAGGGAGAGATGGCTGGCTGGGAGACCCCTCGCCACACAGCACGTAGCTTAGTTCCTGGCAAGGGTGGGCAAACCTCTAATTGCCTTCCCTCTCTCTATTTACCCACAAGTGTAGCTTCAAAGAGTCTCATTCCTGTGCACTGTTTACCACCAGGACCTGGAAGTTTTCCCCTCCCTCTCTCCTTTCCTCCCTCTTATGTTCTTACTTTATTTCTCCCTTTGCTTTTGGATTTTACCTAGAATTCTTTGAAGAAGACTTAGCAATCGACACAGGGTCCCACCTGTGGGCAGGAGGCAGAAGCAGTTTTATGCAAGCCTAAACCCAGGTAAAACCAAGCTGGGGAATTTTCCAAACCCTAGAATAGAGGAAAACAGTAGAAAACACAAAGCCAAGTAAGGCTGTGCAAGGACAGCTGCCTGGGGAAATGTGAGGAGGATTCCATGGCTAGATGAGACAGGGCAAGATGTCCCTGTGGAGCATCTGGATGAGTTTTCTGGCTGAACAACTATTTCTTATCAGTTATCACTCCCTGTGAGCATCTGGCCCTAAGTCATTTCCTTTCTGCCTCTGCTGCTGTTGTCATGGCCCTACAACTAAGATTTAATTACCCCTTATTTCTCCCCTTTCAAATTCCCAACAGCCTCCCAGCTGGCCACCTCCATTAGAAATAGTACCCTCTCTTTTTCTCTTTCTTCTTCCCTCTCTCCACCTCTACTGCTTCAATATTAGGTACTGAGAGTAGTTAAGTGTGTAAGCATTTACTTGCTAGCTTTAAAGATTGTCTTAGAGTTGGGCTGGCTTTTCCATGGAAGTCTAAAGGTTTCCTGTATATGAAAAGCAAAGATGCACAATTGCAGAAATGCTCTTCTGAACGTCACACATTCCCTTAGGAGCACTTGGTTATAACTGCTCAGAGAAACACCCACACAGAGTGAACAGCCTCATCTGCTTCTGGGCATAGGAAGATAAAGGAATGGATTTTGAGGAAACAGAGGAGTTAAAGCTTACAATCATATACGAATAGGAGGAATAGGAAGGAATAGGAATAGGAGGAATAGGAAGTTCAGAGGGAAAGGAAGGGGGTTCTAATGGAAGTGCGGGAGACAATATAATCACAGAGTATTTATGTGTGTATGATTGTATGTATTATGTATGTATGTATGTATGTATGTATTTATGTATGCATGCAGGAAACTGTTAAAAACTTAAGAAAAATATACCCATTTGAATTCACTCTCAACTGACTTCCAACCTCTTTGGACTTGTCGAGTAACCTGAAGGGCAGGTGCCACCTGGCTGGCCTGTGTGGTCTCTGGAAGCTGTCACAAGGCTTTTCCCCCTACAGCATTTGCACAACTCTACACAGCTTCTGAGAAGCCTTATTTACTTCAAATTGAGGTAGAAAATTAACTCTTGGGGGAGAGATACATCTCCCTGGCCCCACTGCTTCCCAGTGGCCTCATTAATGTCCTGCTTTCTGTTAACGCATCACCTCCAAAAAGACAGTTCTATCAACACATTAGAATTCTCCCCAATTTAGTTCAAATGTCAAGATGTCAGGGAGCTTGCACCCCATTCCCTCATACCCCAAACATTTTGAAATGACAAAAATGTAAGATGAAAAAGAACCTAAATACCAGCACTGGTAAATAAGAAAGGATGGTGATTAATTGTGGATTTTTTGAAAGTCTGAAGAACTCTAGCTGGGACGCAGAGGAGACTGGACTTAACAAACAGCAGAACCACTGCCCTACAGCCAATGCCATCTGTGACACCCGCACACTGTGATGCTATGAGCAGGGTGTGTGCTTTTCCCACCCACGAGTCCTTTTCAGTTTCTGATCCTCACTGGGTGCCTGGCAGGAGACAGTACGGTGCTTGGATTGGCTGTTGGAATTCTGGCTGGATTCAGACCCCAAAGAGTTAGTAAGTATAATGCAGAGTACTCTGCTTTCAAGGTGTGGGGCTCAAGAGCTCCCTGAAACAGAAATCAGTTATGTCCATTTTCCAAAGCAGTTTGCTGGAGTCTTCAATTCCACACATTGAAGTTGCCTTTGCAAAATGTATGGCTGTGTCGAAGAGGCATCCAACTTCTGCTAGCTTGAATATCTGCTTTTTGGTTTGGAGGAGCAGAACTTAACTGTTTGTAAATGAAGGCAGTTCTGCTTTCTCTGGTTGCAAAGACCAGAGGTTTCATAGAGTATTCCAGTGTCAAGGCAGCTCCAGGCCCAATCGACACACAAGTGTTCACATGTGTTGAGTCTGATTCTCTGCAGGTTCACATGGCTATAGTAGATGAGATGAACCTCTGCAGGTCATGTGGGAACCATCTAAGCCTGGTCTTCTGAGTAGCCACTAAGCCACCAACTGTCCCAGTTTCTTTCTCTCAATTATTTTGGATCACCTTCTAAAATTTCTAAAATTCCAACAGGGGTTAAAATTATATAATGCCTTCTCTTGCCCTCAAGTCAAGACTCTGGCTCTGGTTCACTTCCTTTTGCGGCCCTTGATTTTTACACTTCAGTTAACACTGGATTCTGGAGACACACACAGGCATGCACACACATGGGCATATACATTCACACACATACACACACACACACACACACACAGGAGACATTCAAAGACACTCATGCACATGTAGTTCACACACACACACATAATCACACAAATACACATACAGGAACACACACACTTACACTTGAAGTATTTATGCTTAAAACCGTGATGACAGTAATGACACCAAATTATAAGGGCGAGAGCAGCCCCATGTTGTGGATAGCTGCGTCTGAAGAGATGCATAGGCACTCCAGGAAAACCCCTGTGTAAAAAGCCCAGCCTAGCCACCATGTGGTGGATGGGGAAGTAAGGGACTGAGGACATTCATCAGCAACAGCCCTGGACTGCCATGACATCCCAAGAGAACTAAGTATGGAACCATCAAAAATAAAACATGAAGTAGCCAGAAGGGCCATCTGGCTCTTTCCCAAAACTGTCACTCAGCCACAGTGCACGTTCTTAACTTCTTTACAGGGTGAGCACATGCAGGTTGCCCTTAGAGGAAGGTCTGGGAGGCTGGCAGAGGGACTGCTGACAAGCGAGTGGCAAATTTATAGGACTAGTAAGAAGGTGGGGGCGCACATCGAGAGGCTCTTCCCAGTCACCGGTCAGCCTGTGCCGTGGCTCAGGTGCCAGCTGGCCTCCCTGGTGTAGTCGGGGGTGGAATGTGTTCCCCGTGTTTTCCCATTGCTTTCTGATGCTGAATGTCTCTGCAGTGATTCCAGGGCCTTAGGAGAGCACTGCAAGGACCCAGTAAAGCAGCACCAAAGACGTGGAGTTACTCTCTCTCATCTATGAAAAGCTACCTTTACCCTGTTGTGTCACATGGATTTCTATCTGTGTGCCTCTTCTGACTTTCTCTTCTGATGCCAGTTGTACTTGGGTTAGGGCTACCCTTATGGCCTCCTTTTCTTTAGTCAGCACTGCAGAAGCCTGTCTCCAAACACCGCCAAGTGCCAAGCCACTGAGCGGCGTAACCTAGGCATACCAGTCTTGCTGCTTAACACTGTAGCTGTCCAGAACTTCAGAGACCTGTTCCTGACTTCAGGCAATGTCCTATATAGATACATATAAATTTAGATGGTGCCATACTCACAAAATTGTTAATAGAATATTATTTATCCTATACAGTGAAAACTCATTGGCAATCTAGCAGAGGTCAAAAGTCCCCATGTTAAGAAGATAAAGAGGAGTCAAGAGGGACACAGTATTGGAGATAAGAATGCGACATGGGACAATGCTGGGGTACAAGACAAGAGTGTTAGCAGCAATGTAAGCTTTGAATAAAAACATTGTAGAGACAGTATTTTTTGTTTTAGTCATGGTATGCGACTAATACACCTAGTTCTCCATACACTTAGTACAGTGCTTCTGAAAGTCATTTGATGAGCACCCTTGTTAGTCTTTGTACCTCAGTCAGTGGTCTGAGTTTTCCTGATACATGACCAGAAGCTGACTTTGATCACAGTGGCTTGACTTCCTGAAGTTTATAGTTGTGTGGAGAACTGAAAACAAATTTACTTGTGTGACACATGTGAAAATTCAGAGAAATGATTCACTCTGCTACATTCATTTGAAACATTTGAAAATGATGTTTAGGGCATACTGAAACTTTAGCTCTCCTTATTTAACAAAGAGAGGAGATTGAGTTTTTAGGAATTGTTGGCTTAGTGGTGCATTGCCTCATGTATTTTGATTGAAGTGCTGTAGAAATTATCTAATAAATGGTAACATTAGAAAGCATTTCACATGACTCCAATTCTCTCATTAAACTAATATGTGTAAAAGGAAAAACATGCTTCAGAGATAATTTCTACGTCAAAAAATATGCAGCAAAGATAGAAAAAGGCAAATTAAAACACTGTCATATTTTCCTTTTAACGATAAAATTCTCATCACTTATTTGACCCCCGAAATTCTATGTACAGATATACTTATCTTTAAGGTCATCTCTAGCTCATTAGCAGCAATGATGAATATATATTAGACACGATCTCTATATTATGGAGAGCTATCTCAGCAGGTAAACTGCTTTTCTCACAGGGTGTAAGAACCCAAGTTTGAATCCCTAGAAACCAGGTAGAAGCTGAGCATGGTGGTTCTGTGTCTATTCTCAGAACTCCTATGACAAAATGTGAAGCAGAGAACACAACCTCAGAAGTTCCTGGGCCAAGTGTCTGACTTCAGGCTGACTTCAGGCAATGTAGCATTTGTTTATAAAGCTTTCTTTATTTGGGGTACTTATGTCTCTAACTCCTTTTTACCAACCCCTCAACCCTGGGTAGGAGAGAGAAGGTTAGTGGGGAGAGGGTATTTTTCCTGGCTGCTTAAGGTCTGTGGGTCTTTTGGGGGGGGGCTATACCAATCTCCATCAATAGCAAATGCAGACAGCAGTCTCTTCCAAGCTGCTGTGCCTCAGACTGTTTTTCTCCATGTGTTTGTTCCAAACCACCTCCATACCGTCCATCTTGGGTCTCTCCAAATTGCCATTTGCTGCATGCCATCATTGCACACCACCCCTTTTCTCCCTGAGCTCTTATATTTATATCCTCAGAGCCCTAGACCACACCCCTCTCTATACTGCATGAGGAAGGCCATTACTAGCTGGCAGAAGCCATGCCTCACACAAGAGAATTAACAGCTGTGGACAAACTAAAGCCCAACTAAAACCCCATACTTGGAATTAAAACAAAAACATAGTTTCATAACATAATTGAGTTTACAAAGAACCCAAAGCTTCCATTACACAGCAGAAAACAAGAGACACGTCTCAAACAAGGTGAAAAGCAACGGCAGACATTCTCCACTTGTGAGCTGTGACATATGTACCCCCCCCACACATACAAAGATCTTTCAAAACTACCAACTGTATGAATTTTTGGGTTTGAGATCATACATCACTATTGCCAAAATTCTCAGACAAGTAGAACAGTCTGATGTGCTTGCTAACCTGGTTTTCTATAGTCTTCTCCCAATATCCATGGCCCCTTTTTGTAACCTTTGTTTCATGCTATGGCAAATGACTGGCACGTTTGTCTGCCTGTGTATGGGATGCTTTTCCATTGCTGGGATAGAGCACCATGACCAAAGGCAACTTCAAAAAGGCTTTATTTTGGCTTATGGTTCCAGAGGGATAAGAGTTCTTCATGGCAAAGTGGAGGCATGTTAGCATGCTGCATACATATTAGAAGCCAGGAACCATGGGGGTCACATAGTTAACCACAAACATGAGACAGTGAACCCTAATTGAGGCAAGGATATGAACTCTCAAAGTCAGCCTCTAATGGTGTACTTTCTTCAGCAATGTTAAACCTCCTAAACAGTAACACCAACTGGGACCAAGTGTTTAAATACCTTTTGATGCCTTTTGGGGATATTCTCACACAAACCACCATAGCTTTGTCAATGTGAGAGAGAGGCCAGGCTGTCTAGCATAGGTCAGTTCTCAGTCACATGAAGCCAGTGGGTTAACATGAGCAAAGAATGTTAACATGACTAGGCTCTGTGAAGCGCAGCATCCTTAAAACAGTCCTGAATTTTTCTCTTCCCATCTGTAACACAAGGAGTAGCCATGTCTTGCCATGTTGTTATATTGAATGTGAAGCTTATCCCTCATCTTAAGTCTGTTTCCTGAAGGGTGCTTGTGATGGCCAAGAATCTTTCTACTAGCTCTGTTTCTGAGCTTTGCCTGAGCTTTAATAAACAAAAGGCTTTCAGAGCCTAATGATTTTCATTTTAAATGAGTATTTTTTTTTCCAGGCAGCATACAAGGGAGTATGTCAATAGCACTGAAGGTCATTCTACACCTTGGGAAGGAATAATAGATTCTCCCAGAGAAGCAATTTCTAAGATGACATGGGAAGAACCATTGAAAGCAGACAGATGTAGGAAATGTGAGGACCAACCGGCTTTCATGGTTTCTCTGTCTCCCGGCAGGATCCAGTGGATGGATGCTGAAGCCAACTTTCCCTAAGTTCTGCTCAGAGCTCTGTTCCTGTTTAAATCCATATTCTTTCAGTGTGGTGAATGTTGAAATAAAAAAAAAAAGCTAGAAAAAACTCCCATGTAATCACATAGCAGAGAAGCTAAAGATCCCCAGGGTTCCTGGAAGGCCTCCATGGTCATCCTCCTGCCCCCACAGAAGTTCCAGTTTGAGGGATTTGGGACATACATACACCTTCCAGGCATGCTATGTTCTAGGACGGTGGTTCTCAACCTTCCTGACACTGCAACGCTTGAATGCAGTTCCACACATTGTGGTGACACCCTCAGCCATGAAATTATTTCACTGCTACTTCATAACTGTAACTTTGCTATGTTTATGAGTCCTAATGCAAGTATCTGTGTCTGATGGTCTTAGACAACTTCTGTATAAAGATGGTTTGACCCCTTGAAGGGGTCATGACTCACAGGTTGAGAATTGCTATTCTAGGAACTCAAGGACTAATATCTGAGAAAAGCATATGAGTTAAGTTCAGTGACTGAGTTCTCCAGTGCAAAAGTATGCTTTATGTACTGAATGTTCAAGAATACTCTTTGAAATATCTAATGAAAGGAGCTTATTTAGAACAGCCCAGGATTGTATATCACAGATTTGTCAAGGGACATATGCCTGAAAACAATCTATGTGCTTATCTCAGAATACATAATATATTGAAAGATGGTCATCACCAAGAGATTTTGATATAAAGAATTATGTAGAGTGAAAATTCTAAGTGGGAAGAAATTATAATGGGTTTCCAAACACCATCTCTGACTACTACTGAGAAAGTTCTGCCTCACAGACTTGAATGATGGAGTCTTTAGATACTAGAAGAAGAGAATTTCAGCATCAACAAGAAGTGTGAAAATGAGTCCCAGATCTGGGGTCTACAATCTGGGCTGAGTTTCAGATTAAATTTCCATAAGAACCTTGGGTACTATCTGGAAGTGACTAGGATTCAAACTTAGTGGAAATCATAGGTCAGCATCATCACCTCATATTAATCCAGAAACAAACTAACAGGTAGTATGGAAAGAAATTCACTGTTCAATATGGAATGCTTATGGTGGTGAAGGACAGACATAGGCAAGGCAGTCATCATGGCCGTGAAGAAGGCTGCCCTTTTAACAAAAGGGTGTCTGAGAACAAACTCTCCATTCTTCTTCCTGGATCATTGCCTACTGCAGCTGACATTGGGGAATACGAGACTGTATACTCACAACTTTCCACTTACCAGACTTCTCTAGTCACCTGACAAACACTGTGTCTCTCTCAGCAACCAAAGTATTCATAGGAGGCAAAAGTGGTCTCAGGATCAAACCCACTTACCCACAAAGGCTCAAATCAACTTTGGTTTTTCCTACCTTGCACTCTCTTCCCGTCAGGGCAGCCTTCGTTGCTCTGTGCAATGTGCATCTTATGTTGCTGTACATTAAGGACCCTGGATAGGAGCATATGCAGATAACTATTGAGCTGTGACACATGGAGTATGGCTGCAAACATGCCCTGCTCCTGGGGCTTCCTCCTGTTAGGATCTGTGAGAACCGCTAGAATTTCGCTGTGTTTGGAACCTGACACTTTACTCCAGCCCCCTCTACTCAACTGTCTAATTGCTTAGCCCCCACAACTAACAAAGCTCTCTTTCGTAACTGGCATAAAACCTTTAAACCAAACCAACAACAACCAAAGCCATTAAACCCCGTTGACCATACCCTTTCCTTAAGCTGTACTAGGGGCTTTGGGTCCCTCCAGAAAGGAGCCATGTAAGTTTTCTCACTCCTTTCTGCCCTAGATTGTTTGTCCTCTGGCTTCAGTACTTCCTATGGCTTTTCTCGGATCGACCAGGAGAATAATTTTGAGATTGAAATATAATCTCTACAATGGTATTACCCAGCCCCCTTTGGCTTAAAAAATAATGATCAAAACATGATTGTTTCTAGAGGCTAAAAGCAAAAAACAAAACAAAAACAAAACAAAACAAAACAAACAAACAAACAAAAAACAAGGTGAGGTAGGGTTGGTGTCTCCAGAAGCCTGGAAGGAGGGGATTGTTATACTTTCTAGTTTCTAAAAGTTAATGACTATCATGGACATTTCCTCCTTTCCTCTAATTCCCTTTTATATGTGACTTGGTTGCAGACAATCTTTACATAACCAAAAGGCCATGTAAATCTTTCTTCAAATGAAAGATTTATCTTTGCCACCCCACAGATGCATACAATGATGTTGAAAAACATGGCTCCCATATCTCTACTTATGAAGATTATATAAGCATAGCATGACTGTAAGGAAACCATCACAAATGTTAGCAAAGGCTTGAAATATGATGCTCTCAGGTCTCTGTAGACACCAATGTCATGCAGAGCTGGTGTGACTCATCATTCCACCCCATCAGTGATCTGTGGAAGCCAGGCTAAAGTTCCAAATAAGGAGATGTCTGAAGTCTAGTGATGTTAAATACTTTGTCAGAGGTCATGTGTTTAATTACATGATAGATTTAGGTTCCCTAATGACTTAATGGATTTAAGTTCTCTGAGGTCATGTGAGTCTACGTTCCACAGCAAAGCCCTCCTGAGTCCTATTCCATTGAATAAAGTATGTAGTTCATGGGACCTTCCAAGAACACTGTAGATATTACAGAAGATAGGGAAACTAAGGAGTGGAGTATTTGCCACAGATGTGCAAGGGCCCTGGTCCATCTGACGCATGTCCCCACCAAAAATGAGGAAGATGGACACGTGTGGTAATTTTGCATCCTCTACCTCTCCCAGTCACCTGTGAACGTTCACACCCACCCAGCCTGTTTTCAGCACAAGACTCTCATCTTTCCAAGCAAAGCATCAGGAGTCTAAGAGCTCTTACGTAAAGGATCAGGGACAGCTGACAGCTTAAGAGTCTTTAGGAATGTGTCGTTCCTGTCAACCATCATTCCCAGCAGGAAGGTGATTGTCAGCACAGAGTTGTACCACCTGGGTCACCTGTCTGAAAGGCACTGGGGGCACGTGTGAAGCATAGTCACAACAGAGGAGTTAGTCTGCACAGTAAATGGACCCACTGCAAAATGAGTGTCACCTTCTGAGTATGTTGATGAAGAAATTGGTGAGGTGAGTTAGTTACCTGTTGAACAGTAATAAGGAGTTTAAACTAAGGTGGATGGGGAATTGGGGGGATGAGCTTCTGGATCATGCTCTCCCACGTAGGCAACTTAAAGTAAAACCCACATGCATAGTGGTACATACCTGTAGTCCTAGTATTTGGGAGGCTGAGGCAAGCGGGTAGTGAGCTCTGGCCCAGCCTGAGCTATTAAGTGATTATGTGTGGGCTCCCTTGCAAGATCTTGTCTCAAAACAAAAACAAACAAAGCAAAAACCAACCAACCAACAACAAACTCAAAACATAACAAACCTAATCATGGAACAACTCTCATTCTCACAGGCTAAGGCCTTGGTTCAATTCAAAGTCACACACACACACACACACACACACACACACACACACACAGAGAGAGAGAGAGAGAGAGAGAGAGAGAGAGAGAGATGAAAAGATTGTAGCAAATCAACCTATAGTGCCACTATGCTTTCACTACTTACTCTCATCTCAAGAAACACATTTACAGCACACCCAGCTTCCCACAGGTCCACACAAACACTTCCATTGCTCATCTTCCTTAGACTTGGGCTGTCTTATTCCCATTCCAGAGACTGAGAACAGCACAAGCTGGACAGCCCAGCTAGTAGGTGGATTGTGGAATTCATGATGAACCTCGCTCTGCACTGTGCTTTGGTTTCTCAGTGGTTCAAGGTCACAAGCATTTATATATCACCTGCTAGATCTGAGAGGCCTTGGACCCATGCTGCATGGAATTGCAAAGATGAATCCTACAGCAAAAGTGCTGAAAAATGAAGTGTTCAACACTGCAGCCAGAGAAGCTGACCAGAGCACCCCATCCTAAGTACCATAATAGCAGTAAATGGCAGCAGCGAGAAAATTTATGCAGAACATAAGTGTGCTTTGAACCAAGAGCACTCAGAATTTAAATCTGCAGTGATTGACTTCAGGCAATGAGAACTGGAGAGAGACACGAGGACTCGGGGACATAGTGGAGTCAGAACTGAAGTTTCTGCTGCATCACGGGTCCCCGGCCTCTTCTGGAGACATATACTACTCATCTATGGCACCACACAGAACAGGAAAGCCAGCTCATCTCCCACTGGTAGCTGCAAAAACAGAGGGGACTCCGTTGGTGGTCTTAGGTAAGTCCCCCTGTTTTACCTGATGGTCTTGAGGCCCAGAGCTCACCCTCAAGTGGCAAAGGCAAGCCCTGAACCCATTTCTTATCTGAGAGTCCTTCCTCTTGTCCATCACTTCTTACCTGAAAACTTCCATGTATGAGGCAAGGTACTCTAGAGGGATACACACAGTAGAATGTGTGTGTATGATATAAACAGGACTTTTTGGAGTGGTAGACGTTCCAGCAATATGTTTCTGTGTCCTGGAGAGCCTGAGAGACCTGCAGTTGCTCACTTTGTTCAGCTGGGTGCCTCAGTGGTCTCACTTCTGCTCCTGTGAAAGCACGTACACACACACACACACACACACACACACACACACACACACACAGACACAAACCCCGCAGGTTATCAAAAAGCTCTGTGACGGGTGTGAGTTAGCTCATTTGGTGTTGTTGGCCAGTGACCCCAGACATTACAGTCTACTGGCAAAGTTCTTGGTTGCCCTCCAGAACCTGACAGTAAGAACCTGTTACTGAAGACACCAAATTCTTGAGCCATAAAAAAGTAATCAAGCTACTAACTTACCTAGACACTTCATTATACTAGCTAGCCTTCAGAGTGCTAGAAGGTGCTATGCCTACTACCCAGGAAATAAAATAACCATTGGGATTACCCAGCTGTGAATGCTTTGAGCTACAATAGCAACTGTCATAGAAAGAAAATGTTAAAATCTTTTAAGCATAACTGTCAGCCATCTTCATAGATTATTAATCCTTTCAAGGTAGGTTCAGAGGAGTAGGATGTAGAGAAGAGTGTCATAAGTGATTCCTGTATGTCTTGGACTATTGCTACCCAAACTATGCCATTTTACAACCTTAACTGTGCTTAAGGAATCTGAACCAAGGCAGGGAATGTTTATGAGCTTGAACATGGCATCTGACCTTGAATTTTATAAGACTCGGGACTTCATTAAATTTTAAAAGGAAAAAAAATTTAACTCAAAGTTCTTTTATTATATTTTAGAAAAAATGGCATATAAACTAAATGTCAACCTTGTTTCCTCTTTCCAAATTAAATGCATACACCCAAGTCATTAATGGCCAAATATTAGAGACATAATGGTACATAAGCATTAATTGTTTTTTCTAATTGCAAAAGGAAAATAAAGAGAAAAAAAAATGACCACTCTTTGGTAAGAGGGAAGGACTGTGGATTAGTTACCTCAGTGAGAAAAACAGAGGCAGCTGGGTCATCAGAAGTGACAGACTGCAAAGTTTAAGACACCACATTAACTTGCAGAGGAAGCAAGGAAACCCCCTCAGGTAACTGCTCAGTCAGTCCATCTGCCGCAGTAGCTTCAAGCAGTTCTGAAGGATGAGGTAAAAGAAATGGAACCCTGTGGCATGTGCTCTATCTGGAGAGCTAAACAAGACCCCATCCCTGCCCCTGTGGTCCCACTCTTACGGACATATTCATAAACTGGCAGAGTTCCTTTTCTCTCTGTTCTCCTTTCTTCCTCCCAGAATTGGTACTGAGAAATTGCTGCTCAGGGCTGGACATCCTGGGTTTAAGTTTGGTCCTGTTAATTAGTAAATGTGGGAAGTAGCTGGGGAAGACATCCAATTCCTTTTAGATGGGACAGGTGGCTTTGCACGCTGGGCGCCACTCATTTGTCAAGGCTTCTAGTGACAATGGGCATGCAAGTGGGTACACACACACACACACACACACACACACACTGACCACCTACAAGACTGTTCTGATGGGGAGCCAAGGTCCACATCTTTGGCTTAAGAATTAACATTTCCTACCATTCAATGCCCCCACCCCCCTGCTACAGGCATGTCCAGTGACTCTGCTATGTCCTCCTGTCTCCACAGACTGTATCAGAAATGGCTGGAAGAGTGTTTTCCCAGGGCCTCATTCTTGCTCTCATTGATTATTCCCAATCAGTTCCCCCACCTTACCAAGTGGGTTTCTCTCCGCTCATGTCTCCAACAAACATCGATTGCATTTCAGCTCATCTATCATGTCCTATTTTATGCATAGTATGCTTACCAGCAAATCTATCTGCACCTTGATGTCAGGGATGAAGTCAAGTCATTCCTCCACACCTGCAGCCCCTGGCATGTGGTAGATGCTCTGTGAAGGCACATCATTTGAATTAATCTTCTGCTGTCAAGATTCCCTGCTGGTTTAGAGTTTGTATTAAGCATGGTGAGGGTTGTTTAAATTCTCCTTGATTCTGCTTTGGCAGGGGTGCTTCAGTGAAATGTTTCAAACCCTCTTAACTTCTTGTTATTTAGCAATTTCTTCTTTGATGAAACAATCTATCTTGGAGGGGAAACTCCTTAGAACTCAGAAAGTAAATACCGCTACAACTTCAGGACGTCCATGAAACTGACAGGTTCCTCCGGGGGATGGCTGAGAGATGGACCCGGACCCATAAAGGTTCCAGGAGGAGCTAGAGACCAGCTGATCTTCATGTAAGAGACTCTCTGACCTAATAATGCATCTCCTAATTGTGCAGTGCTCTCTAGGCATCTGGTTTCATGACATGTCCTCCAGGTTGGGGTGGGCTTTTGGGGATGCAGCTGTCTTTGAGTTATTTAAAGTAACCCCACACCCATACTCTTACAGGTAATCCGTAAACCACTCAGCTCAAATTTGGACTTTTGTGGTACAGAATACTTTGCTCCATTATTGATTCCATGTCTAGTATTGTCTTTCCCATCTTTGTGGGAAAGATGTATATTTTTAAAATTAAAAAGTGCAAGTAAAATTTAAAATCCAAATGGTAGTTCTGGACACCTCAAGTCTCATTAAACTTAGAATTTGCTGTTTTCCTCTCTATGCTGACCTCAAATATGAATGTAAACTCTTTGTGAAAAGTAATTGACTCTGACTGTGTTCTTGAGGGCTTGATGTAAATTTGCCTTCGAAGTCTTTCATCTTTGTCCCCTGAGGCTAAAACTGCATCCTCAAGAGGAAGTCAACTAAAACATTCGTCTGAGGTTTTAATGTGCAACTCTTTGGGCTACATGTTCAAAGAATACACTTTAAACTTCAAGAAAATGTGTTAATATCCTAAAATATTCATGGAGGAATTTCAGAGATCTGTCTGTTTCGGAAGCAGGGTTGGGAAAAGAATTTCTCTTCAGTCTTCCATTTAACAAAGTCACATTTTCATAGCATCACTTCAGCTCTTACTCTTTGTTTTGTTGACATTGTGCTCAGGGTATGGTATGGTCTCTGTGGAGTGTCTGCTGTGAATGGAGTATGGGGTTTTCTAGAGAGAGAGGAGCTGTGTGACCCCCAATGGGAATGCATCTCACATTACTTTGGCAGAAGAAGCTGAGTTAAAGTAAGACTGCAGGGACACAGGATCGAGAGAGGCCTCTGGTAGGAGCAGTGGGTTCTCTTGGGAACATTCTAAGGACATTAAATATGAATGGTGATCATCTTGCTCCTGTGTGTTTCAGTCTGTTGATCTGAGAAGGAAAATCAGGAACCTTTTCTCTCAGCTTCTAGAACAAGTGGCTCACTGACTCCCTAATTTGCAGAGATCTTTCCCTGCTTCCTGTTGAAGGACACTTTCTAATATTTAATTCAGAAATACAACACCTCAGTAAGGATAAAGGAGAAAAAATAGAAAGGCCTTAGCTGAGTCCTGTGGAAGCTCCACCAAGTGACTTCTGGGTGGACCTCACAGGAAGAGCTATGGAAACAGGGGAAGAAGGCTCAGCAGGAATCAGGGGGAAGGAAACCTGCCTTCCCAGTGCATGTGGTTGGCTGAGTGATGGGGTCCAGTCCCCCAGATCCCTCGTGGTGCTACCTTGGGGAAAAGAGAATCATCCTTGCCACACAGCTCTGAATACCAGTGCAATATTCTAAATTTTCCTATAGACATTGTTGTTTTTTTCTACATCATGGCAGAGTAGAGAATAAAAGGGAAGGTGTAGAGCCTGTTTCACCCCATATGCTGTATGCATGACAGTAACTAGACAAGTGTTTGCTTCCTGTGATTTTTTTAAAAAAAGCTTTCTTGTTCTTATTTTTAATTATATGTATGCAAGCACCTATGGAGTCTGGAAGAGGGTATCAGATTATCTGCAGCTGGAGTTACAGATATGAGAGTCTGATGTGGGTGCTGGGAACTGAACTCAGGTCTTCTGGAGAGCTGTAAAGGCTCTTAATCACTGACCCATTTCCCAGCCGTAAACCTGTACCATTGATTACCCTTAACACAGATGCATGAAGCATATGGTATGGGTGTGGATGTGGAGTTGGTATATATGCTCACGAGCTGTTGGACTGGGTTCCAAGATGAGAAAGGTCACCATATTCACCCAAGGGTCAAAGCCTCCTCATCTGAATTCTTCAGCCTTAGTCACTATTCTTTCTCCATGTTTTTATTTTTTTAAACCTTTAAAATTATGGTTTAGTGTGTGTGTATGTGTGAGAGTTGTGTGTGTGTGCGTGTGTGTATTGAGAGCATGCACACTCCATGGCTCTAGTATAGAGGTCAGAGGACAACCTGTGGGAGTCAGGTCTCTCTTTCCATAATGGAGGTCAAACTCATGTCATCATGCTTGTCAGCAAGAACCTTTATCCCCTGACTTGTCTGGGCAGCCCTCTTCTTGTTTGTAAACAAATAACAGTTGTGTGAATGAGAGAAAAGAGATTCGTTTGAGAGGCTTGTATTGATGAGCAGGAAAGAGAAGCCTCTAGGTAAGTGTGTGAAAGGATCTGACATCTCATTCTACCAGAAAAATTACCACCAATCAGATGCAGAGAGAACCTTTGTGGATGAGAAAGCCAATACTTAATTCCCTCCAGTGAAACGCGTAGCTTCCCCTGGACAGTGCTACGGTGCCGGAGCCCCCACAGGGCATCAAGCATATTTAAGACATTTCTGTTAGAACATTCTCGTTCTGCTATGGGGATAAGTTATGCATTAGAACACTGAGACATCTCTTGCTGTGATCCAGCCTGAAGCTACTTCTGGGTTTTACTGTCATGTGTCCTTTAATTTGCCACCTGTTTTAAATGTTATAGTTTATTCAATGGAGTTGTTAGGTGAATTTTTTTTTCATGCCCCTTTCCCATCTCCCCCTCTCTCCTCTCCTCTCCCCTCTCTCTCTCCTCTCTGATTTTTGGGGACAGTCTCATTATTTAGCTCAAGCTAGTCTGAAACTTATGACAACCCCCCCCCGCTGTCTCAGCTTCCCAAGTACTTAGACTACATGTATGAGTCATCATGTCTCTGTTGATGCATTCTTAATTGCAGCATGTGCAGGGCAATCATTTGCTCTTATTTAGTTTTCTAACCTTATCTATACTCACGTCTTCCCCAAAGCCAACCCATCCAAATTCATACAGAAATTGTGATTCATACTGTTAAAAATATATCACATTTTAGACATCTCTTCCCTTCCCCATGTGTTAGAATAAAATTCAATTCAGTGTATTTCATACCTAGCAGTGTACAAGGGACACCGAGGGAGCTCTCAGAAACGACTTGCAGTTGGGGAGCATACACGTTGTTCTCGTCTTCTGTTTCCATCCGGAGTGATACAAGAGTGCGTGTTGCTCAGTAGCTGTTTCCTCACTCCACAGTCGCAGGTCCATTTAGCTCTGGACCTATCTTTGAAGGAGGGCAGCATCTCTGGAGTATTAGTCACCTGATCACCACATAAGAAGCCTTTGGCCAAATACCAGCTTAACTTGCTAATTAATGGGTCTGTAGCAGGATCTGAGCTTCAAGTAACTTTTAAATCAAGCTTTGAAATCGATACACTCCAGACGCTACGCAATGAATCCATGTATGTGTGCTATCCAGTGCCCAGTAAAGTGGCACATGCCTTTCACCTTGGCACTTAGGCGGCAGAGGCAGGATAATGTACGTGAGTTCAAAACCACCACGGTGTGCAAAGAGAGTTCCACGCAGGCCAGGGCTACACAGTGAGGCCTTGTTTTAATAACAAACAGCAACAGAACCAAGCACTAAAGAAAGTGGGATGGACAGTGTGCTTCCCAGGGTATTCATTCGCGCGTCATCTCCACCGATCTGATGACATTCCAATACTTCAAGGAGAACTCTACGCATTCAACAATAACCCACGCATCACATATTACAGTCCGCCCTAAAGGATCCTATTTAATCCTAATCTATTTTCTGTCTCCATAGATTTCTGTATGCTGATGATTTCTTATAAACAGTGCCTTGTGGCTGGAGTCTTCCACTTAATGCAACGTTTTCAAGCTTTGCCCCTCCTCTAGAGTGCCTTGGCTCTTTGTTCATATTAAGTACTGGGCATCATTCCTCTGTGTGGACATCCCCGTTTTGTCCATCCATGCCATTTGACGGGTGTGTGACTTACTTATACACTTTTAATGGTACCATTGATGCTACTACAGACATTGTGTGCAGGTTGTCATGAGGACAACTTGTGTTAACAGCCTTTGGGTATGCAACCAAGGCTTTAATGTATGGACTTTTCAGTAATTTGTATTAGAATTCCAAAGGAGGAGTTTCTATACAGATTTCTCCATCTTACTCCCCTCCAGCAGCCTATGAGGACACTGTCACTTGTTGTCTAGTCTAGTCACCTTGGTAGATGTGAGGTAGCTTATCACTGGGGATTTAATTTGCATTTTCTTTATCGTGAACAATACTGAGTGTCTTTTCAAGTGTCATTAGACATATGTGAATTTCCCTTGGGGAACCAGCTATCAGAATTCTCTGCTAAATTTTTGTGTTGTCTCTTTGTTAGCTGTAATATCAGTTTTACATATTCTAATTTCCTTATTAAATATAATATTTTCAAATATCCACTCTCATTCTGTGAGTTGTCTTTTTACTTTTCCTGATGTGGCCTTCGAAGTACAAGTTTTGCTGATGTTTAGTTTATTAATCTTTCTTGTCTTGACCATGTTTTGGTGTCATATTTAAGAATATGTCACCCAATGAAAAGCCGTAGAAAGCTCCCCACCCCATTTTCATAATTTTATCTTTTATGTATAGGCTATGAGCCATTTTGAGCTACTGTATCACATGAGAAATGATAGATGGCCTAACCTTATTCTCTTATTTGTCGAAAGGATTTATCTTTCTTAACTGAGTGTTCTTAGTATACTCAGCAGAAACGAGTTGGCCATGCGCTGTGACTCACGTTTGGATTCTCTTTTCTGTTGTGGCAATGCATTTGTTAGTCCATCACAAGCATTACGCTGTTTTCCTTACGGTTACTTTGTAATAAGCTTTGAAATAAGAAGCAGAAAGACACACACGGTATAAACTCACTCATATAGACATATAACATAGGATAAACCTACTAAAATCTGTACATCTAAAGAAACTAAAAAAGAGAGAAGACCCTGACTAAAACGCTCAATCCCTATCCCGAAATGCAAAGAGGATGGACATCAGAAGAAGAAGAAAACAGGAAACAACCTAGGAACCTGCCACAGAGGGCCTTTGAAAGCCTCTGCCCTGCAGAGTATCAATGCAGATGCTGAGACTTATGGCCAACTGTTGAGCAAAGTGCATGGAATCTTATGTAAGAAGCAAGAAATAGTAAGATCTGGAGAGGACAGGAACTCCACAAGGAGAGCAACAGAACCAGAAAATTTGAACACAGGGGTCGTTTCAGAGACTCATCCTCCAACCAAGTACCATGCATGGAGATAACCTAGAACCCCTGCACAGATGTAGCCCATAGCAGTTTAGTGTCCAAGTGGGTTCCATAGTAATGGGAAGAGGAACTGCCTCTGACATAATCTGATTGGCCTGCTCATTGATCACCTCCCCCTGAGGGGGGAGTTGCCTTACCAGGCCACAGAAGATGACAATGCAGCCACTCCTGATGTGATCTGATAGACTAAGATCAGAAGGCAGGGGAGGGGGACCTCCCCTATCAGTGCACTTGGGGAGGGGCATGCGTAAAGAAGGGGGAGGGAGGGTGGGATGGGGAGGGGAAGAGGGAGGAGCTTATTGGGGGGATACAAAGTGAATAAAGTGCAATTAATAAAATAAAATAAAATTTAAAAAAATTGAAAAAAAAAGAAAATTAGCTTTTTATTTTTCTCCAGTTCAGGATTGGTGAGTGTGTGTGTGTGTGTGTGTGTGTGTGTGTGTGTGTGTGTGTATGCATAGTAGTATACATGTGTTCCAGCGACCCAGCTCTTTTTCATTTCCATCTAAATGTAGACTCTCATATATAAATTTCTACTATTTGAAAATATATACTTCTTGGGATGTCCCAATGTCTAAATAATATTAGATTATCTGAGCAATTAATATAAAAAGTGGCCATTGATTAGATACTTAATTTATCCATCAACACATTGGTATTTACTTTGTCCACTGCTTTAAACATTTATTTCAAAGTATTTTATTCTTTTTGACCCTCTTATAAGCAGAATTACTTTCTTAGTTGCATCTTTGGACTTTGTTGGCTTATCATACACCCTGCAATTTGTTTTATTTGTTCACTAGTGTTTTTACATGATCATGCCATTTTTTTTTAATAGATGTAGCTTTGCTCTGTTACTTTCAAAACTGGTTGCTTTTATTTCCTCACTCACCTAAGCATCCAGCTAGACTAGTGTGTCCCATGCGACATGGAAGTGGTTAGGTTCGCTGTTCTTATCCTGTTCTTTTTGAGGGGAGTGGGCAGCGATCTAGTTTTGCAACATTGAAATTGATGTGAATTCTGAGTTTTTCAGACCTGTCATCAGATTTTGGAAGCTTCCTTTCAGCTCTAATTTGCAAAATATTCTTGGTTTGTCATTATGGAAAACTGAATTTTTGTCAGTTTTTTTTTCTTCCCTTCTGTGTTAACTACAGGAACCATGTGGCCCTTGTCTGTCACTTTACTGATGTGGCGTTTTAGCATCATTTCTGTTGCTGTGATCAAAACAGCCTGACATAAAACAACTTAGGAGAGGATCGGGGTTATTTGGCTATCGTTCCAGGTAACCAACCGTTATTGGGGAAAAGTCAAGGTAGGGCTTAATGAGTCACATCCACAATAAAGACCAGAGAGATGACATGTGACTTCTTGCTTTCTGCTTATGCTCTCAAGGCACAGCCTTGATATGGTGCAGCTCGCTACAGACATGCTACAGGACACCCTGCTCTAGATCATTCCTCAGCTGAGCCAGCCTTCTCAGATCAATCTAGGTTGTGTTAAAAACAAAAGTCTAAACCAACCACTGCACACAGCACACAGATGCTGTATCAGTTGATCATGGGCTACTGTGGAAGCTTCACTTCCTTGTGGGAGAAAAATCTCACTTGGTCATGAGGCTTTTCATGTATTGCTGCATTTCATTTGTTACTAAGTTTTGAGGACGTTTTTCATCCATATTCATAAGAAATAATGCCACGGAGCTTTCTTTGCTTCTGATGTGTTTTTTCTAGTTTTGCTCTCAGGAACATTTTCCTCTCATAGACAGAGTTGGGAAATGTTCTTCTGTTGGCTGCTTTTTAGGAGAGTCTGCAAGGAGCTGGTGTTAGGATTTAGCATTGCACCATCTGGGCTTGGGCTTTCTTTGTGGGTAGTTTTTGGATTACTAACTCAGTCTGATCACTTATTATAGGTTTTTCCAGATGGCCTATTTCTTTTAAAGCTAGTTTTGGTAGTTTGCGTCTTTCTAGGAATTTGTCCATTTGATCTACTTTATCTTAATTTATTTTTGTGGTGTATTCACCGTATTCAATCTTCATTCTCTTTTATCTCTGAATATCCTCCCCCAACCTTCATGTCTGGTTTTAGTAATTTAAGTCTTCTGTCTTGGTTCTTTGCTAAGTCTCTGAAATGTTTGCCAATTCTGTTGGCCATTTAAAGAAAGGTTTCATTTCTTAGTATAAATTGATAATTTATAATTCTATGTGTTTTAAGGTATAAAGTGATATTATGATTAATAAATATAACATAGAAAAATGAAGTCAAGCAGCATATCTCTCCTCTCAAAAACACAAATGGTTCTTTAATAGTAAGCTAATTTGAAATTTACTATCTTAGCAATTTGTATGTGCATGTAAATATGTGTACATGTTCATGTGTGTACATGAGTGTAAAGGCTGAAGAGTGACATTAGATGTTTTCTTTAATAACTTTTCATTTTACTTTTTGAGACATGGTCTATCATCGGACTTGACTCTCACAGAGTTCTCTAGAATGTCTGGATAGTGAGCCCAGGAATCCTCTTCCTCTGCTTCTGCAGATACAGCTCACTGGGGCCAGAGATGCTCTCCCAGAAGCAGTGCCCTTGGCTTTTTGCAGACTTGGGGAGTTGAATCTAAGGACTGATGTCAGATCTTCTTGGTTGCATGACAAGAACATTGCCAGCAGAACCATCTGCCCTGTGCCTATCTCAGTGATTTCGAAATTTACCGCAGTGTGTATGTTCTTGGAGCATCACCTCCCCATCTTCTTTTGTCTCGGTCTGTCTTTTTATTCAATTTTTCCCCATCTCCATTTTATAGATGTGTGTTTAATCTTTACCGTTTCCTTTTTATGCTTTCTGTGACTCATTTTGCTATTATTTTTCTCAGATCTTTAGCAGAACTTTCTGGGCAAGCTAAAAGCAAAAGTTAATCTTATTGGCTTGAGGTCTTTCTTATTACTAAGAATCATACATTTTCAGCTGATCAGTGTTTTTTTTTTCCCTAAATCCTTTGAGTGCTGATTGCTTGCATTATATTTTGTACTCATCTCAAAATTCTTTGAAAATTTTTTTGTGATTAATCTCCTGATACATTGATTATTTAAGATGATTTTTTTGTTTGTTTAATTTACAGACATTTGTGAGTTTTCCAAATTTCTTTTTGGTGGTGAGTTCCATGCTCATGCCTTTATTGTTAGAGAACAGACTTGATATTATTTATATCTTTAAATTTTATTTCTCTTATGGCCCATATTGAACAAGTTTTATTTGCATTGGGAAGATTACGTGTTTGGATGTTATCTGTTACAGCAGTTTATAGATATTTGTTGGGCTTAATTTGCTTAGGAAAATGTTAGAACTTCACATTGCCGCTTAATCTGACTAGCTCATCTGTACATTACTAGGTCTGTGAAGTTGAGGTTACAAGATGACTCTTGAGCTGCATAGTCAACTCTTCAGCACTTTCAACTTTTGCCTCATTATTCTGGGTGCCCTGTGTCTGGTAAAAAATTAATTATCACCAATTTTTTTTCTTCTTAACCTTTTAGTCATTATATGATATGCATCTTTAGCTGTTATAATGTTTTTTATTAAATCTTTTTATTTGACATGAATACATTTGCTTCTATCCCTTATGGTATGTGTCTTCTTTTTTTTTCAATTTTCCAATCCAACCGCATCCCTTGTACACACTATGTCTTTTCTTAGTCCTGTATAGTACTGTCAGTTTATGAAATTGGGCTTATATCTACTGGGTTTTGTTGTTGTTGTTCTCTATTTGTCTCATACTTTTCTTGCTAGTCTATTCTTCATTGTTTCACTTTTTGCATTACTGAACATTTTCTGTCATAGCATTTTCGTTCGTTCAGTAATATTTTCGCTGTAATTCCATAGTGAGTCAATACACCAGTTCTTACCATTGACATCTTAATTTATCAGAAACACCTTCAGCTTTATGCAAATGCTATTTCTAATGTGTATAGAAGAATCATACCCACACATTTCTATCGTGTTTCACTTCTTTTCAAAATTATTGTTATATGTGTGATGCCTGTAGTTATTAAAGGTCATATTATGAATTATTGAATTTTTATGTTTAAAATAGCATGAAGAAAGAAAGTTCAATAAGTACGTATTTGTTGCTGCTGCCACAAAAACCTCTGATTTGTCGTTTTTGGCTCTTCTCAATCGCTCCTACATACTCCAGTTATCATTTAAGAACAGCTATTATCTCTGAAGAATGAAACTTTGTTACCTCATGTATTACTTGCTTTCTGTTGCTGTGGTAAAACAGCCTGACCAAGCAACTTGAAGAAGGGAAGGCTTATTTGGGCTTACAGTACTAGAAGGTTAGAGTCCACCATGGTGGAGTGGAGGCATACTGTCTGGCAGGTGCGGCTGCAGGGGCAGAAATCTGAGAACTCACATCTGCAAACTAAAGTATGACGCAGAGAGAGCGAATTGGAGGTAGGATCTGGCTATAGAATCCAAAAGCCTGCTCCCAGTGATGTATTTACCCCAACCTCTTTATTTTAATTGTATCTCAGTCATAGGCTCCTCCCTCCTCTCCTCCCAGTCCCACCCTCCCTCCTACATCTCCTCTCTCCTATTCCTCAGAATTGGGGAGCCTCCTCTGCCCAGACACCCTAGCTCATCTATTCACACGAGGACTGAGTTTGTGTTCTTCCCCAGTGGCCTTGTAGGGAAGTCCCATCAGAGGAAAGTGATTGAAAAGTAGGCAAAATACTTTGTGTCAGAGATAGCCCCCACTTCCCTAACCAGGGGGCTGACATGAAGCCTAAGATGCCCATCAGACTTACCTTTTTGGGATCTGTTCATTGTAGTATGTCTATCCTGTACTATGTGACTAAATCCACTTATAAGTGAGTACATGCCATGTGTGTCTTTCTGGCTCTGTTCTACCTCACTCCTCCAATCTCTTAAGCCTTCCCAAACACACCACCATTTGGGAACTAAGTGTTCAAATGCCTGAGCTTGAGGGATGCTTCTCATTCAAGCTACCACACTAGGAACTGGATTAATTTCATATTCACATTTGAAATAAGGCTTTGCTGGTCACAGGATTCTTATTAAGCACAAAACAGTTGTTCTTTTGGTCTTTTGATTTGTGTTTCCACTTCCATCTCACTTTGGTCATTTCAGACTAGAAGTCAGCTGTCAATCTTCTCGTGTTCAACTCTAAATAAGCAATAGTTTTTTTCCTGGCAGTTTTTGAAACATTTTCTTTTTTTTTCTTTTTCCTTTTTTCTTTTTTGTTTTGGCTTTTAATATTTTTTTGTAAATCATTTTTTTTTTTTTACTTTTAAAAAAGTCTGTCTATTGTTCAATTTTTTTTCCCTGTTGCCTTATCTCTAATTTAGGTAGTCACACTATGTGCCTGCTGGTGTGCTTAATAGTGCCCCTTATTTTTCTAAGCCCTCCATTTTTTCCTTTGGCTAGATGATCCCCTTTAATCTTTTTACAAGTTCACCAATATTTTTTTCAGAGAACCCAGACATACTGTTAATTTTTATAGAAAAAATCATAAAAAATATACTGTATATAAAAATATACTGTATATTTTTTCAATGTTTATTTGAAATATTAGACTTAATTTAATCTCAGAGTTTTTGTGTTGCTCTCTAGACCCTCCCTGCTTGAGCTCTCTGTCTTTTAACTATGGGATCTGGCCAGTCTCAAGATCTGATTATTATAAGCTTAGTTTAAATCTCTGTGGGATGTTGTGTCTCCTTTGGGTAATCAGGTAATACCCACACAGTTACTTTGTATGAAAACAACAATAACAACAAAAAACAAAACAAAATAATTGTACCTTAAGTGACTCTACTCCTTTTCTACTCCTTAAAGCAGCAGTTGGCCATTTTTGAAGAGAAACACGAAGGCAAAAGACTGCATCTTCTTTATGTAAGTCAACAACCACCACATGCTCAGCACATACCCCGAGGCACAAGCTGGTAAGCAATTTATTTATGCAAATAAAATATTATCACTTATGAACTTTACAAATTACGCGAGGAACACATGAACATGGAAGCATATCAAAGCCAAATGAGAAAAACCAAACCTGTGAACTTACCAACAGAACACCAAGGCCTGGTGCAATTCTCTCAAAGGACACCAAGCCCTGGAATATAGAAGCACCCAATATCCCAACAAGAGGCCATTGTCCCTAACCTTTCTAGTGTTTGTATCACAGGACTAACAGGTGACAAACTCCTGGATTTGTCCCATTGGAATGCCTGTTATGCTGGACCCCCTGACTGTAGCTTGAGCCAACTCTGCAGTCTGACAGTCCTACAGGAGAACAGTTCTCTGCCAGGCTCCTCCTGATATTATCCAACCACCTGGGGTAACTCTCCTTGCCTCTGTGTGGCCTCTCTAATTTTGCCTTCAGGATGACCCCTGTGATCACTGCCACCACTTTAATTCTTCCGTTGCCATTCTGTAACATTACTATGAAGTAACTAAGATTTAAAGAAATAAGTCTGTTTGTCGATGGCCTTGAACACCAAGTGGAATAAGGAGCATCCAGCTGGTAAGATTGATCAGCAGCTTGACACTAAGCTTGAGTTCAGCTCCCATGGTAGAAACCCACATGGTAGAAGGAGAGAAGACACTCCTACAAGTTGTCCCCTGACACACACACACACACACACACACACACACACACACACACACACAATTCTGACATTGTGCAGAGACACAATGTTTGTTCCTAACTCAGCTCACTCATCAACACCTTTTCGTCTTCATTATGGCCTCCACTGTTTTCATAAGTACCCCCAGGCTTCCTCTTCTCTACCCTGAGGACTTTGGGGAGGGGATTCGAACCTCTTAATTTTGTGTCTATTTCTCCTTTTACAGGTCAAGTGCAGTGCTCTACATCTCTGGAGTTGTGTACAGGGACAATGATAGGGTTCTTTCCTACTGACTTTAAAACAACATTCACTGTGGGTATCATTGGTAGCATGGGGCTTTGCCTCCACTTCCACGAGGCTCCACTTCCCAAGGGATCTGAGGTCAGATTCAAAGGAAGAATGGATCTCACAAATGTGATCTTTGCTTGTTTTTGGTATTTTTGTGTTCGCTCCATCTTCCTCTTTCTCCTCCCTAACAATCTCCAGGGATTGAACCTAGGGCCTCAGCAATGCTAAGCAATTACTCTGCGGTGGAGCTACAGCTCCAGTCCCTATACTTATCTTTATTAAAGTCATGAAGGCCGAGTAAGACACGCTGGCCCTCTTGGAAAGATGGGCCTCTGGTTAGCATGGGAGACACCCTGTGTTTTGGCTACAACTGTCTGGAGTTCGGATTCCTCTTACTGAGTTATGTGGGGAGGGGGGGCAGGATCTTGGTTCAGATGCCAGTGACTTTGGCTTTTCTTGCTGAATTCTTGTTTTTTATTACAGTTAATTTACCTCCATTCAGTACCCATTTGCAGTCCACTCCAGCAAGGCTGATGTTGCTCTCTGAAAGAAACTCTCATCAGCTTCTCTGAGGAAAGAGCACTGACTTCCCCATCCTCCTGGGACTTGGTGGATACAAAACTCTCTAACAAGTTATGAAATAATTTCTCTTGCTTCTGAGCCACAAATTCCTGGGCCTTGTCAAACTTTCTGCGCTCCTCTCCTCACATTTGTCACAGAGATTAACTAAGACAGTGCATAAAATTATGAATTATAAAGTATAATCCATGTTAAAATTCCCCCCTTATCAGTTACACTAACTAAGTATCACCCGATTTTCAAGCTAATGACATTGCTGGACTGTCTCTGACTTTTCTAAACAATTTAGTCTGGGGATATCTAGAGGTCACAGGCAGTGGGTGGTATAGGTCCGGCTGTGGCATTTCACAACTTTGTGTGCCACTGCAGGCCAGGCTTTATAGATTCTGTTCACACCCCAACCCATGTAGTCACCAAGAGGAAAGCTGTGATGGCAGAGGCCCCTTTTCTGACACCTGTTCTGAATGGGATGTGGGGTGATGATAATAGAGAAATTTGGAGACTGAGCAAACCCTGCTCCGTGGTCCAGATCCTTCTTCCATGGTGGAGCTGTTTTTACACACTCAAAAGAGTGCATATCTGCTATTCTCCAAGAGCTTTGCTAATTATGGGAAACACTAAGGGGGAAAAAGCCAGGGGGTACCAGTGTTCTGGAAATGTTAATTCAGCAGTTGCTCCCTTAGCCCATACTTTCCTGGGTCAGAAGAGCCTCACAGATTGGTCTGTGCAGAATTTGTGTGATCACACTGAGGAACCAATAATATCCCTGGGAAAATAGATAGGCATGGGAGGTACTTAAGAAAGAAACGGGAGAGTCAAGGGAATACAGTGGAATAGAGCACAACTTCCCAGGCTCTAAGAGGAAAACCCTGAGGCCGGTGATGTGAGGATGCTTTGTTGGGAACATTCCATCCCACATTGCTGCTGCTCTGGCTGCTAGGCTCCTCTTGCTGGTGTGATGTAATGTCCTTCTTAGTTGCAACTCTGGTGTTAAACAAAACATATTCCTCTCAGCTGTTAGATTTTGCAAAAATCTCTGCTCAGTGATACTGGTGAACTCATTTTCCTGTGTCTGCAATGTATGTGTGCATGCTCTGAATTCTGGAATTATATGGCAAAAATGTTTAATGGGATCCTTTTTCTCTGAAGTTCTTTTGTCCAATACTAGCCACTATCATAATTTAGCAGGCTCTGTGGAGGGGCTCCATATGCTACCAGCAAAACTGTTTGGGGACTTGTAATCGATGGAATTACAGATTCCAGCAGGTCAGGGGGTGGAATAGAGGAGCTCGGCCCCAAATTACAGCTCCTGAAAAGGTGACTGGGACTAAACATAGACTTATCAGAGGTGGACAGCTCTGCAGAAGCGTCCCCCTTCCTCCCTCTAGCTACGGAAACAATGCCAGACTTTGAGGAAAGGATCAACAATCACGAAGGAGGCAAGGCTGTTGCTCCAAGCTGGAGAAGAGCAAGGACCTTAAACATGGTTCAGGTGAATGGCAAGCTTAATCATCCTGAGATGTACACTTTGGGGTGGTCACCCACAATTCTGGTCTTGACATCTTAAATGCAAATGGGCATGCTGTGCTACAAGGTAATTATGAAGATGAATGTTACAAATCGGGAGTGCCTATGAAAGATCAAGTTATTGTTACTTTAATACCTGTGATAAATCTGTTTCAGAGTTTAAAGGATTATTCCTGTGCCTGTGTTTTTACAATCTTCTAACCTAATTCCTACTTGATGATGTTCTGGCTTCTGCTTTAACAATGTGGAATGCACAAAAGGGAGAGTGTGTAACACAGAGGGAACAAAGTGGATAAAAGCAATGAATAATGGCCTTCAGATACTGAAATAAAGTTAAAACCAGAATGTGAAGTTTGAGGCTCCACTTTAAACACAGTCCAGCATGAGTTATAAAGAAGGGAAAGAGCAATGACAGGTGTCCCTAATGAGAGCAGCCATATCTCACACACACACACACACACACACACACACACACACACACACCCATACAGTCGCACTAACACACTTTGCATTCATAAAAGAGACAGAAGACAGTTTAAACAAGAACCGTCCAGTAAAATCAGGCAAAGAAATATTTCTAGAACATTGCAGGGGCTCCATAAATATTCCAGGCTTGTGCTTTCTCTCCACTACTAAGCCTTCTGTGGTTAAAGGCGGTAGCAGTGTCCAAACATCAACATGGATATTTAAAAGTTAATTTTAATTATGTGCATGCTTGTGTGTGTGTGTGTGTGTGTGTCTATGAGGATATGTACACAAGAGTGCAGGTGCCCACAGAGGCCAGAAGAAGACATCAGATTGAGCCCCTGCAGTTGGAATTACAGGTGACTGTGAGCCACCAAACATAGGTGCTGAGAACAACTCAGGATTTGGCTAAGGCTGAGGATCTGGCTTGCTTCCATGTATGTGGACCTATCTGCATTGCCCACGTGGCACGCCTGGGTTGGCTACCCAGAGGCTATTTAAGCTGTGGGCTGGCTTTCCCCAGGGTCCGAGGATTGTTCAAGGTTCCTGAATAAACTGCATTGAAAAAAAAAAAAAAGAGTAGCAAGCAGTCTTAGTGGCTGAGCCATCTCTCCAGCCCAGGATGGCTTTGCAAATAATAGCATGGGTCAGGGTCATATCATATGCAAATATTTTCATATTGTCAAATATGAAAAACATTTCACATGTTATTCCATGTTTCATATACTTTTATTAAAATCTGGACATTTTGGATGTGCTTAACTGTTGGGGTTGATCTGGAGCTACTAAGTATTCAAATCTTAATTTCTTGCCCTCCCCAAAGATCCTTATTGTCCTATGAGAAAATTTTAATGTATCTAAAATGACATATGATCATGGACTCCCAAGTTATCCCTAATTGGCTAATTAAGTTGCTGTCAGCCTGGGCTGGACAGAAGAGTGGGAGGTGGAGTGAAAGGTTGTAGGTTTGTGGGGTCACAGAAGGATCAGAGGGAGGAGAGAGGAAGGAGCAGGATGCCATGGGTTAGCATAACCAGCGGCACATGGCTAAGAGCAGCTTGCTCTGAGAACTGGCCTGATGGAGCAGGACCAGCCCAAGTAGAAAACATGTGCAGGGACTTATGGGGATTTTGGATGGGGAGGAGACAAAATAGCTTAAAGGATTAATATCTGCCCAGCTCTAGAGTTTTAAGGCTTCTTATAAATCTAACAGATTTCTGTGTCTTTTATTTGGAAAATAGCTTGTTTATGAATAACTGCTATCATAATAATTTCCAGTATTAATTAATGTATACCGAATGACTAATTCTTTTTACATGACTTAATAATTATATGAATAAATATTAAATATTAATAATTCTACAACACTTAGCAATGCTGGATACTAGGTTCTTCCCTGTCTCCAGTGTCTTCTGTATATTCATTATTTTTGTAGTAATCAGAAAGAACCATGCAGTGAAGCCTGAGTCCTCCATAGTAGGCTTAGCCTTGGCGCTCTGTGGCCCTCCTTGGCCATCTTTCAATGTTTTTTTTCATCATGTCTTGGTTTCTTTTTCTGGTGCTATGATAAAGTACTATGACAAAAGCAGCTTAAAGGAGAAAGGCTCTATTTGGGCTCATATGTTCCAGATCTGTTATGGCAGGGAAGTCAAGGGGATGTAAGCTTGAGGCAGCTTGAAGTCACTGTGTATCTTGCAACCAGGAAGCAGAGAGTGATGGATGTCTCTGCTTAACTCACTCTTCATTTGTACACTCTATGACCCATGCCCAGGGATTGATGTCATCTGGATTTACAGAATTCCCACCTCAAATAACCTGCTGAGAATCCCTCACAGGAATGCCCTAATCTAAACAGTCCCTCAATAAGTGTGCCTAGTAGCACATCTATTAGGAGGTCCTAGATCTTGTGAAGTAGATAATCATTATTAACTGGGACATGTGAGTCCAGCCTTGATGCTCATGGTCCTCTTTGACCATTTTCTCCCAGGTCTTTCAGTTAGTGCTCTATACTTCTGGCATCACAATCAACTGCTAGCATCTACCAATTGCTGTTTATTTACTGTTTTCAGCAATATCCAGGAACACAAACTGCTTTAACTAATTAGTCAAGTCTTGCTTCCTTAGCAGAACCACTTTTGAAGCCAGTACTTTGTTCTGACTTTTGGAAGACCCTCACCAGCCTCCCTGACATTATGTGCTTCTCATTGGTAAACTACATGGCCCTAGGACAGTGGTTCTCAACCTTTCTAATGCTGTGACCTATTAATACAGTTCTTCGAGTTATAGTGACCCTAACCATAAAATTCTTTCTGTTGCTATTTTATAACTGTAATTTTGCTATTGTTATTAATTGCAATGTAAATATTTGTGTTTTCTGATGGTCTTAAGTGACCCCTATGAAAGGGTCACTCGACCTCAAAGGAGTCATGACCCACAGGTTGAGAACCACTGCTGTAGGCTTAACACTTTGCTTTCTTGAGGTCAGCACCCTTTTTGTTATTCCTCACTATGAACACATCTATGATCCAAGGCTTTTTCAGGGACCCTATAAGTTTGAATCTTTATTAACTCTTCTCTGGATTAAGGCTGTGCTTTTGAAGGGAGATTCTAAATTTTTTATTCTTCCAACTCATGTCTTCTAAAGCAAGATAAGCCACGATTTCTTCTCTAAGTCACCATCTCCGGCTAGTGGTGGGGATGGTGGCCTGTTTCTCTGAGAGAGACACCAAGCTTTCTGAGCAGCATTCTTCTGTCTGGAGTCATCAGTCAAGTCTCTTGCTACCTTGACTTTCTTCTCTTTTCTATGGTGAGTTGGAGCAATAAACCTTGGAGACACAGTATTTTCAGTGTGGTTTGGGTGGTGAGCTCTTTCCTGTGGTGTGTAGTGGAAGAAGCCAGTCTCCAGCCTTTTGTTTCCCCTCAAGTAAGCTGAAGAAAGGAGAAGTGCTGTAGGGTGTTTCGTCCAATGAGGCATTATTCCTCTTGATTGGTATCTGAGGCATGACGGAGCCTTTATTTATTTATTTTTTTCTTGGCTCTATGTACCTTGAATGGAGCTTCCATCACAAGCTGGCAAAGGTAGAGGGGGCAGTTATAAATTTTGCAAGTAAACTTTATTTTGTTAGTAATTAGTTTTAAAAAGAGTTGCCTATATTTGAAGTATTTGCTTCATTTATATTTAGTGTACTGTCAGTCTCACATATTGCTCATTATTGCTTTTGTTTTTTCACCCTTCTACAGATACTGTAGTATATTTTATAAGAACTTGCCTTTAGTTTTACAAATGTTATATTCTTTCAAATCCAATCTGTTTCTATTCCCATATAATGTGTTCTTAATTTATAACACTGTTTTTTTTTTCAGTTTTATAGTGTTCATTTGGTTATTTATTTAGTTTTGTATTCTTCTTTGATTACTAGTCACACTTTTCATCTCTCTCTCATATACTCATCTTCCATCATATTTTAGATACTATATATATATAATATAATTTACATAATTGATAAAAATGCTTAATATTTTTGGTTGACATCATGGTAGGCCACTCTAAGGGCATGCAACCTTCATTTTAGACTTTCTTAGAACAGGCTTGTCTCACTGAAAGTCTCTTGCTGAGATGTGGCCCTCACTCACAGATGCAATTTTTAACTTTTGAGCTTTGCCTTAATGTTTTGGTCCTAACTGGAAGCTTAGGTTCTATATCCAAACTGAGGTCTGAATGGGCCCATTGTTTATCTGCAGTGGAGTGTACTTTGAGCTTCTCCTCCAGCCCTTCCTTACTTCCTCTGTTTAAATGAGTGTGGAAGTTATCTAAAGGCAGAAATACCCTTCATGCAGGTTTCTTTTGGAATTTCTCCTCTTCTCTTTTCGTTTCCTCCATCACTATTAATCCTTTCCCCCTACCGGAGTTGCAGTACAATTGTACCAGCAGACTTCAGTTCTGTGTAGCTTCTTTTTCCCTGTGTGGATATTAGAAAATGCTCCAGAGATAAAAGAAAATGAATTTGTTGCTCACCTATTTAATTTTCTTCTATCTGGAACCTCAAGGCAACACCATTTGCCTCTAATGCTTACAAACTTTTGTTTACCTCAATAGTCAAATGCTTTTAATGGTGTAGGAATGGTTACACCAGCTACCTGTGCAGAAATCTTAGCTGATATAGAAAGCCAGGAGATTGGAGGTGTTTCTCAAAAGGATTAGTTGGAATAAAAAGCAGAGGGACACATGATAGAGCCTTGGGGTTTGCTTTTTGGAAGATGTGAGGGGCAAGGGGAGGCCTTAGCTAAAGAAACTGAGAAGGAATAAGCAGGGGCAGAGAGTAAAAAAAAAAAGAGATGTTCTGGAAGACAAGAAAATAGTGTCTAGGGAAAGATGTTACCTGCAGCTTCAAATGCTGTTAGGTCAATGAAACATGAGAATCGAGAACTAACCATTTAATTGAAAAACTGGACCCCTGCCAGTGAGAGTTAGCCTCTGATTCCAAGTTTATAGGCAGTTGATCATGCTTGTTTTTCAGCAAAAGTTTCTTCTTACCTTATTTGAAGTCTAGGGTATGGATCGTGTTCACGAAGACCCACAAATGATTACATGGTGTTGAGGTCAGCAATACTGGACTACATCGGGGAGTTCAGATGCTGATTTCCTATTGCTGTGGTCATTTCCTTTCCTCGCTTTTCCCCAGCTTCATTTACTACCGATACCTCAGGCATAGTTAAAATAAATACATGGGATTTGTACATAATTTCCTTTTCTGGATGTTGTGGAATCTTCCTTTAGGGTTGTGTTCACTGCTGTATGGATGGTACCTTCAACAACTGGTCCATAGAAGGCAGTGAGAACTACCTGCGTGAGTTGTCCTCTGATCATTGCTGTAGTTCTGATGTCTATTTTCAGGCAGGTCAGTTTAGCTAGATAATTTATGAGTTAGTGATCTGTCTTTATTCTTTCTTCAAGACTAGTGAGCCTTAAGCATTAAGGCTGAGTGTGTCTTTACCATCAAAGAGAGAAAATTTGCAGAAATAGAAGAAGCTGGTCTGGTCTTCATTTTATTCGGCACGTCAAGTCATTGGCATTGTTCTAATGATTAAGTCCTTGTCTGCATGAGACAGTTCTGTCTTGCTATCTGTCAATCAGATGAACAAAAATATAAGCCATAATTATGCTTGTAGCTTCAGTACTGGCACACAAGTTCATTTTTCTGGGCGATGTTATGTAACCAGAACCTTAATTCAGCCAGGGCTCACTGGCAAGTTTTCTTCCACTTAAGTCTCAGCCAAGTGTTACTTGACAGCTGTAAGCACCCTGCTTTGCCCTGTCATTTAAAGAGCCCAGGGCTTGTGGGATGAAGCTGCTAGCAGAAAACACTGTCTATATGTCTTCCGAAGTTCATGATCCCAAAGTTCAGGTGTCACTGTTAAAGTTCTACCTCAGCTTTCCTTTTGTCCTTCTGTATGTGTGTATCTTCATGTATGTGTGGATGTATGTGTGCCCAGGTGCATGTGGAGGTCAGAGGACAACCTTAGATGTTGCTTTTCAGAACTTTCCATCTGTTTATTTATTTAACTAATTAATAATCAATTAATTAATTTGGGTTTTTTTTGAGAAAAGTTTTCACTCTGTACCCTTGACTATCCTGGACTTGCTTTGTAGACCAGGCTGGCCTCAAATTCAGAGATCCTCTTGCCTCTGCCTCCCTGATTGCTGGGATTACAAGCCTGTGCCTGCATTCACAGCTCCCCTTTTTATTTTCTTTGGTTTTTTATATATGTGTTTAGTATGTGAGGAGGTGTGTTCACATGTGTGTGGGCACGTGTCTCTGTGTGTGTGTGTGTACAGCCACATGTGTGCACATTCATATGGAAGACAAAGGCTATGTCAAGTGTCTTCTTCAGTTGCTCCCCACCTTGTAAACTGAGTCGTGCTCTTTCTCTAGCCACTTTGCTTGAGAGATGCCATGGCTCTGCCTTCTGAGTGCTGGGATTCAGGTGGGCTGCTTTGCCTGCTTGATTTTACGTTAGTGCTGGGGATCTGAACTCTGGTCTTCATGTTTGCACAGGAAGCATTTTACCCATTGAGCTATCACCCAATCCTCATCTTTTATTTATTTATTTATTTATTTATTATTTATTTATTTATTTATTTATTTGAGGCAAGGCCTGGGCTTTACAAGTTTGCCAAAGCTGGCAGCCAGTGGTTCCCCAGGATCCACCTGTCTCTGCCCCTCCCAGTATTGAGATTCCAAGCCTGTGTCACCATGTCCACTTTAATGACTGGTATATCACTCAACCTCTTGTTTCAGCAGGGAATCGTGTGTTCAATGGAAAAAAAGATGTATGAGTAACAATATATTTTATATTGCTGTATTTGGTGTTTATTTGCTCACTTATCACTCCAAAAGGAAAGTGATTGAAGAAAACTGATAAGCGTTCTTCATCCCCAAAAGGCCAGTGTTCTGTGGATAACATATCAGCTTTGTAATTTAATATGTTAATGAATGGAGATCCAGCAGCCAATAGTCTTAGAGACAATAGTGAACAATGTGCCCCACCCATTTAACCAGTTATGGTGTCTTTCTTATATAGAGGTTGGTATACACTTTTGGTGACATAGTGAGCAAAACCCAGGTGTAATAATCATCCTGATGGGCACTGCAGTGGAAATGGCAAAGGCATTAAGGAAGACTTCACACAGAAGCAGACCCTTCTGGAAATGGTGAATGTCTCAGATTGGACTTTGCTGTTCCACAGGAAGCATTAAGCTTCCCATATCTTCTGTTAGTTGTTTAAGACTACTGGCTGCTAGATCACAAACATTAAATTGCATAAGCTGCTATGTTATCTACGGAACAATGGCTTTTGGGGGTGAGGAACAGTTGTCCATTTTCTTCAGTCTCTTCTCTTTTGGAGTGATAACAAGTAAACAAATCAATGCCTGAATAGAACCCTTACACTCCACACTGCTTCCCAGCTCCATAACACACCTCCAGCTCCATGACACAGGATCTCTTCCATTTCCATAATACAACCTACCCTCCAACCTATGACATTCCCATACTCCAAATCCAGAACACTCACCTTCTGTCTCCAGAACACACTCACATCTGGCTGAGTCTAGAATTCTGGCTAATGAAAATAGTTAAACTTTTCTAGCTTTGTCACAAAGAGATTGCTTTGGACATTGTCACTCATGTAACTGGAAATGTTTTTAGCTCCACAGCCTTATTTCAGTGGAATCAAAAATCATGTTTTCAATCATGTTTAAAAATATTTGATTCTTAAACTGGAATCTACTTTACAGGTCAGTAGAAGTATTTTGTGAGGGGTCAAAAATCATGAGTTTAAAAATGTTTAATATTCGATCTTCCTATCATCTATAATTTATCCTATCACTTTTCTATCTACATTTATCTTCTTCCTCCCATGTTTATCTACTCTGTCATTTCTCTCTTTCCACAGATGTTCTTGAACATTTGTCTTTGTATACTGTGTCATCCAGGTAGCTACAACTGTGCTCATTCCTGTAACTACCCTAGGATTACCTAAATCACATAGCTTAAAGCTTATTTTATTTTTCTGATGAGATTAAACTCACTGCCTCATATATATGCTAGCTGTAATATAATTTAAAAAATATTTCTTTTCAAATTATGAGTGTGTACAAGGGTCTGTATATGAATATGAACACAGCAATGTAAGCACACAGGTCAGGAACACTAAATCTCTGAAAGTGGAGTTATAGATGGTTGTGAACCACTTGATGTGGGTTCTGGGAATTGAACTTGAGCCCTCTTCAAAAGCTATATACTCCTTTTTAAGATTTTAATTGTTATTATTTTTTTCACAATTTATTCATTATATATCCAGATTGAAGCCTCCTCCCTCAACTCCCCCTAGCCCCACCCTCTGTCTCTCTTTCCCCCATCCCCTTTCCCTAGTCCACTGAATGGGGGAGTTATCCTCCTCTGCCATCTGCTCATAGCTTGCTAAGTTTCATCATGACTGCCTGGATCTTCATCTTCCGTGGTCTGGGAAGGCTGCATCATCAGAGGTGAGTGATCAAAGATCAGGCAACTGAGTTCATGACATAGGTAGCCTCTGTTCCCCTCATTCAGAGATCCACATGGACACTGAGCTGCCAATTGGCCACATCTGAGCAGGGGGTCGAACCTCTCCATGTGTAGTCCTCTGTTGGTGTATCAGTCTCTGCAGGACCCCGTGGGCTCAGATCCTTTAGTTTTGTTGGTCTTCTTGTGGGGCTCCTATCCCCTCTGTGTCCCTCTAATCCCACCCCTCACTTCTTCCATAAGACTCCCTTAGCTCTGCCCAGAGTTTGCCTAGAGTCTCAGCATCTGCTTCCATCCCCTGTTGGGTGGATCCTTTCAGAGGACCCTCTATAGTGGGCTTCCACCCTGTTTCCTCTCTTCCATTGTTTCTGGTGTCTATTCTGTTTGCCATTCTGAATGATATATAGGCATCCTCCCTAGGGTCCTCCTTGGTGTTTAGCTTCTTTAGGTCTGTAGATGTCTATCCTTTATTATAGAGCTCATATCCACTTATAAGTAAGTGTATACCATGCCTGTATTTCTGTTTCTGGGTTACCTCACTCAGGATAATCTTTTCTAGTTCTATCCATTTGTCTGAAAATGTCATGATTTTCTTGTTTTTAATAGCTGAGTAGTGTTACATTGTGTACCACAATGTACCATAGATGTACTTTTTGTATCCATTCTTTGGTTGAGGGACATCTAGGTTGTTTCCAGCTTCTGTCTATTACAAATAAAGCTGCTATGAACATAGTTGAGCAAATGTCCTTATTGAATGGTGGGACATCTTTTGGGTATCTGCCCAGGAGCGGTATAGTTGGATCTTGAGGTAGTGCTATTCCCAATTTTCTGAGAAAGCACCAGATTGATTTCCAAAGTGGTTGTACAAGTTTGCACTTTCACCAACAATGGAGGAGCGTTCCCCCTAACGCTTCTGTAAATCAAAGGACATTGTCAAGAAAACAAAACGACAGCCTACAGACTGGGAAAAGATCTTCACCAACCCTGCATCTGATAGAAGGCTAATGTCCAGAATATATAAAGAACCCAAGAAATGAGACACCAACAAACCAAATAATCCAATTACAAATGGGACAGAGCTAATCAGAGAATTCTCAACAGAGGAATATCGAATGGCAGAGAAACACTTAAAGAAATGCTCAGCATCCTTAGTAATCAGGGAAATGCAAGTCAAAACAACTCTGAGATTCCATCTTACACCCATCAGGATAGTTAAGATAAAAAACTCAAGTGACAACACATGCTGGAGCTCAATACTCTTAGCCAACTCTGTGCCATCTTACCAGCCTGTCTAGTGTCTTCTTTTAGGGCACATACTCAAATCAACATGTTAGGCTCTGTTTATCATCCTTTCTGTCTCTCTATTTCATCCATGCATAGTGAACTGTATCAGTGTGCATTTATGAGCATAAGTGATGACATTTAGGGAATTTGATTTTTATAGAGTCTGGGTTTAGATTCCTGGGTTATCCTTTGTGTGTGTGAGAGAGCATGCGTGTGTGTGTGTGTGTGTGTGTGTGTGTGTGTGTATGTATGTCTATGTGTATGCCTATGTGTATGAGAGTGCAGCCTAGTCTTTGTCACATAAACTACTGAGATGGTCTTATTAACTTTTCTGAGAAAACAACATAATCATCCATTTTCTTTCTTTCTTTCTTTCTTTCTTTCTTTCTTTCTTTCTTTCTTTCTTCCTTCCTTCCTTCCTTCCTTTCTTTCTTTCTTTCTTTCTTTCTTTCTTTGAATCAAGGTGTTGCTTACTCTTGATGCCATTCTTGTACATAACCAAGCTTGAGGGTGGGAGAAGGTCATGCAACAAAGGGTGAGATTTCCTCTCTTGGATCTGATGGATAAATAGGAACTCTAGGATCAAAGCCTTCATAAAAATCACAGTTGCTGTGTACTCATGCACCTCCACTTGCTATGCCTCAGCTTCTGTCCTTCTTTCTCAGGACTCTTCAATACTGATCTGCTGTTTGTTGCTACAATCAAACGAGAGTTTCTTTAGACTTCCCTCTAAGAAGAATAAGCACTTTTGGACTGTTTGGTGTCTCTCTTCTTTTTCTCACCTGTGTGCATTAGGGATTCACTATTTTTATTATTTTTGATTGGTGAGTAGGATTCCAGTGGATGAAATCTCAACAGTGTGTTTACTCTGCTGTTGATGTATCGTTGAGTTGATCTTATTATTATTTTTTCTTTTAAAAGTAAACCTGTTTTTGTTTTTACCCAATTTAGCTTACACATGGACCTGTCCATGAATGTACATACATAGTTTCTACGTGAATATCTTTGTAGTTTTCGTGGGTAAATACTAAGGGATCAGATTCTTGGGGCATGCAGAAAGTATATATAAAATTTTCTTAAAAAACACAAAGCTGTTTCTCAAGTTGGTTATGCGCTTGGAAGTTCCCCAGTGGTGGGAAACCACTCCAGTAGCTGTGTCTGCCAAGACGAGGCAGTGCTGATGTCTTCACTTTCTCTTTTGAACATTTTTAGTTCCTCTGGTGCATATATATTGGGATAATTTAAGTTTTTCATTTCTGCAGCAAATTTCAGCCTATTGCTCAGTGCAGTGGAGACTGTAGTTGATAATAACTTCAGAATGCAGAAAGCTATGACCATATATAGACAGTCACAGGATGAAGGGATGGTGACATGCTAACAGTCACAAAATAATTTTTCTTTTAAAATAAATATGGGGGACAAGGATGATGACCTAGTGGGTAAAGACACTTGCTGCCAAGCCTAATGACCTGAGCTCAGTTCTCAGCACCCACATGGTAGAAGGTAAGTAAGAATGGAATCACCACGTTGAAATCTGACTTCTCCATGTGCACCACACCATGCAGAGACAAAAAAGAAATAGTGTAAAACAATAAATAAACAAACACCTAAACCAATATGGCATGTGGTAGAGATTTAGTCTTTTATCTCCTTGTTGTCTCTATTCCTTCTGGTTTCACACAGAGGTAGGGCATAGCAGATCCATTTTTTGTCAAGCAGATATGTCCTGGATAGATTGTTTTCTCTTTCTTTTCTTTCTTTCTTTCTTTCTTTCTTTCTTTCTTTCTTTCTTTCTTTCTTTCTTTCTTCCTTCCTTCCTTCCTTCCTTCCTTCCTTCCTTCCTTCCTTTCTTTCTTTCCTTTTCTTTCTTCCTTCCTTTCTTTTCCTTTTTTATCAACTTTATACAAGATAGTCATTTGAGGGACCCTTAGTGGAGAAAATGCCTTAGTTGTCTGGCCTTTGGCAAGCTTGTGAGACATTTTATTGATTAATGATTGATGCTGTGATACCCAGCCACACCTTGGGCAGTGGCACCGCTGAGCTGGTGGTCCTGGGTTGAATAAAAAAACAAGCTGAGGAAGCCAGTAAGCTGTGTTCCTTCATGGCTTCTGCTTTGGATCCTGCATCCAGATTTTTGCTCTGATTTCCCTCATTAATGGACAGCATGGTGTTTTATCATAGCAATAGAAGCTCTAAGATGAGACCATAAAGATGTACCTTGCATACCTGAACCTCTCTTCGTTGGGGAAGTCAAGGGTCCTCTTGTTGGTTTTTTACTCTAGAGTCATTCTGTGAGATTTCTCTTGACCATGGTTTAGAGGGCACTGATATGAGAGATGTGAAGTCTATTATAAGTGCACTGCTCATTAAACAATGATTTAAAGGCTTGGGGAGAGCAGAACATATATCTCCCTCTCTCAAAATAGTCTATATTCTTGCCAATACATGGGGGAGTTGCAGGAGACCTCTTGGAGAATCATTAAACAACTCCCCATGCTTGCATGCTTATTGTTATTATGTAGAATGTTAGTTTAAATGAAAAGCAGATTTTGTTTCTTCATTGTGGCTTTATTTGGAGTGACTCTGCATGTGCCGAGGGCTCATCAAATCAGCAAAATATCAGTGTTTTCATTTTTATTTTTTTGTTAAAGCTGACATGAACTAAATCCTTGGAAAACGGTGTTTGGAATAGCTGTGCAAAGCTGACTTGACTTAGTGAACCATAAGAAAACATTGCTGAAAGCATTCTACTCAGACCAGATTGCTCAGTGGGGCTTTAAAAACCAGCTTAGATGGAATTCAGATTGCCCACCACCATGGTCTTCCAATCTATATTCATGGGATCGAAGCTTACCCTTCAATAGATTTGTAGTCACCAGCTATAAGGGGTATTGAGAAGGAGACTCTGTAAAGACTCACTGGCAGCCATCCTGTCCCTATCCTAATAAGATCTCACAGTTGAGAAATGAGCTAGCCATCCCTGCAATAGGACCTGTCTTCCAGAGCGCACACTCCTGTTTTCACAGGCCTCTGTCATGGCTGGCCACCAGGGAGAGGAGGGCAGCAATAGGTAGAGATTAGAGAAAGAAGGAGGGGTGGAGGGGTGGAGGGGTGGAGGGGTGGAGGGGTGGAGGGGTGGAGGGGTGGAGGGATTCGATGAAAGCAATGCAGGGAAGGGGTGAAAAAGCTCCCAGGGTTTCAACTGAGTTGTGATGAGCTCCTTGGTCTCAAAGATTTGGGTTTAGAGAGACAGGATGGTTCAGATCATAAGTGGAGACAGGATAAAAGGAAGGAGGCAGATTGACAAAGAAGGATGCAGCAGGGAGAAGCCTGCATCTGCTTTGTCCCCACCTCTCTGTCTCGTGAGTCCTAGCTCCTGTGAAGCTTGTCTCCCCAAAGTCCCTCTCTGTAGGAGACCGCAGTGGGACGCAGTCATAGAAACATCACCTCATTCCTCTTTAGCTCTTTTTACTTGTTCCAGTTTTAAAATAAGTTTTATGTGTATGAGTGCTTTGCCTGCATGTAGGTCTGTGCACCCTGTGTATGCCTGGTGCCTGCCGAGGTTAGAGAGGACGCTGGATCTCGTGGACTGGAGTTACGCGTGGCTGTGTGCTGCCCTGTGGGTGCTGGGAACTAACCGGGGTCCTCTGGAAGAGGGGCCTGTGCTTTCTTTTTTTTTTTTTAAGAGCAAAGACGCTTTTATTATACAACAGTGACATAGGTATAAATAATATGAGCAGTTAACATTGTCTTATTCAAATGATTCCATGAAAAATAGACAAGATCCCTGCTACTGGTGAGTCCACCTGCTCTGATGGGAGTTCCAAACCCACAGACATTTCGATGGTACTGAACAAGTTCACTGAGTCTCAACTCGAAACAGCAACACGGGAATCTTGCCAGTTGTGGTGGCGCACACCGGTAGGATTTGCTGAAGGAGGCAGAGGCAGGAGGATCACGAGCCTGTGCTTTCAAACATCAAGCCACCCCTTCGGAGGCCCCTGCTTAGCACTTTGACGTCAGTGAGGTGAACAGGGATTTTTCTTCTCAGTAAAGCAGGGGGTATAATCATCAGGTGTTCTGAGAACTGAATAAGGAGGAGTGTCAGGGTGTTGCTCAGGCCATGAAGCAATATATTAGTTACTACAGAGAGAGGGAGGAGGGAGGGGGAAGAGAAGGAAGGAGGAAGGATGAGAGAGAGAGAAGAGAACATAAATACCCACCCACCTGTTTATCTTGCAAAAGAGGAGATGAAAACCATGCACAGTTAACATAACCCCTTCACCAAGATCCGCCTTTCACGAAGTGCTTTGCATGGTAACTATGGCTCTTCTTTGCAGCTCATTTGAGCTTAAGTGCTACAGCTCCTCTAAGTCAGGCCAAAACTCTTCCTCCCGTGTTGCCCCCTCTATCTTTCCTCTCACTTGCCCGTAATCTCTTAGTAGGATGAATAGGAGTGGGTGTAGCAAAAAGACTAGATAAAAGGGAGGTCACCGCCAACAAGGATGCATGCTGTCCAGCTTTCCATGCTCTTGAAGGCCCTCCTGGTGCCCATGCAGGTGGCCGCTCAGACTCCAGAGCTACTTAGGCCCTTATGCCATATACTGTGAGTACTCACAGTGAACAAATCATGACGTAGAGTTTGGACTCCCTGGGACCTGCAGGTGTGAACCTAGGCAATCGCATCTTTCCTGGCAGTGTGTGTCCATGGGTATATGTAATTTTGATGATGGCCTAAACAAGAAGTTGTTCATTGTGGGAGTGAAAGGTCTATTTTGCAGGGGTGGCTATTAATGGGATGATGCATCCCTATAATGAAGCTGGTTTCATATGACTGTGGACTCTGGGGAGCTAGAGGAATTTCTTTCCTTGAAAGGGGATTTTTATATTTTAATTTCAGAGACACTGTGACACATCTGGGACAGTTTATTTCAGAACGCAAAGCAACAAAAATATCTTGAATTGCTGTTTATTTATTTGTCTGCTTATATGCTTTATCTTATGCTGTGGTCCAAGTCTGTTTTCCCCAGAGCATCAATCATGGACTATAACCCTCCCACCCTCCCACACGAATCTTCAGAACATGACTGCCTTTGACGTGGAGTAATTCCTTTGTAGACTGTAAAGGGTTGGGCAAATGTTTGCTAAGGCCATAGCAAATCAGTTAGTGTTGTCACGGGCCTTGGACTAATCTAAAAATCTTACTGCATTGAAGTGGGAATAAGTCTGAGTCACCAAGTAGACGCTGTAAGCCATGCAATACTATACTGTGTTCTTTCAGTCTAATTAAACCAGACTCCAAGTCTACATGATACCAAGGTGATAGGAACATGGAACTCAGCATTATGGGGCTCCCTTTCCAACAGGAAAAGGCTCCAGGGCCCTAATAATGTGAAACATTCTGGGAGACCACCTGTTCCTCATCCCATGGGCATCAAGAACCCACAGCCTAGCTAGCAAGGAAGCACTGAAAAATGTGTGCCACTTATAGTACCTACCAGACTCTTCACTGAGACCATGAAGCCATCATCTGGGGTTGACCTACCTGTTTGCCCACATCAACGGTGTTCCTTAGAGGTCCAGCTGTGTACTCAGAAAGGATTCTTAGCCTATGCTAAGAATCCTGCTTGCCAAAGTGAAACTCTAAGACAGATAATGCTTGAGGGTACCTTGTACCTGTCATCTATTCCCTCTGAGCTTTTTCTTTTGAAAGACTCCCCTAACTTCCCTCAGAAGATACCAAGTATATTTTTAATAATTGAAGCATGACTAGGCTGTCTTTGAAATTCAGAGTATCCACTTAAGCACACATCATCCAAACCTATCCTTGCACCGGTTACCTTTGCTTTGGGCTGAATCTCACAAGCCATTGAGGTCTCTTCCTTCTCTGGATTGTACAAGAACAAAGAAAGCTGTAGGGCAACTGGGCAGCTCTGGAGAGGTCTCCATGAGTCCTCATGGTGATTATCAACAAGGTGACTGCCCACGGCCTCCCCATTTGTAAGACTGCTCAAGGGTGTGACTCTTCTGTGTTTGGAACATGGACAAGAACCTTGGCATTCAGACCCAGCTAGCTTCTATGTGCTGCTCTTCTCTGTTTCACTAGACAGATGTTCCTGAGCTAGGGTGTTTCCTGCAGGGAAACTAGCCACAGGCCCATGGCTCACCTGATAGTGTACTTGTAGTCCTTGTAGCATCTGGGGTTCCTTGCTGCTGGCTTTTGTTTCTGCCATAATCTTCCACTTCTTATGTCTTTACCCAGCATAATTTGAGGCAGAGGACCACAATGCCTGGCTTGTCTGCATGACACGGAATGGGAAAAACAGCAAAACCAAAATCATCAAGGGGATTCTTCAGTTAGATCATTTTAAATAGAATGTTAGACATGTACTTTGTTGTCCTGCTTGAGATGTGGAGGTGATGGTCAACAGTAGATTAGCATGTATTCAAAAGGACACCCCAACATAATCCTGCATCCATTCAACCAATCACTCGATAAGACTGTGCTGATATCTAGCATATGTTAGAAAAGCATGAGAAATGGAGAGACTCCCTTCCAGGATATACAAGTAGATCATAATGTTGTCATTTGCCATGTGATTGACTAGACTGACAAGAAATACGGGGATAGGTGAACTGGGTTAAAACCTAACTCAACCACTTGTCATGAGTGCAACCTTTCAGTTACTGCCTGAGTCTCAGTGATAGCTGCTGGGTTCACCTTAGAGTAGAACCAGGCCTGGCTTCAGAGTGAGTGCTCACCTCTCCTCTTCTACTGAAGAGAGTCCTGCTTTATCTCTGCCACAGTTTTGTGACATACTTTGTCCTTCTTAGAAATGTATAGAGGAATGCTTCTGCTTTTAGGGTTTTGCCTCTCATATTCCATTATATTTATTTACTGGAACTAAAGACTATGTTTTCAAGTGTTTTCTTTAAAGCTGCTTGCAAATGTTGTTGAAATTTATGGGGTTTCTTTGTTGACAGGAGAACTGCTCTTTACTTTGTTTCTCCAGTTATCACATGTGGAGTTATTCCTGAGCAGGCCAGATATCAAATATGAAACGTCCTCTTTCTTCCAATATCCATGTCTCCTCTGTCTTCCCAGGTTTCAGTTGGCTATCCTCATGTGTTAAGTCTGATTACTCTCTGGAGTCCTAAGGTCATTCACAAATGCCCCGTTAACACACAACCTTCTCTGACTGCTCAGGCCAGCATCTGCTTTCGGCATGCCCTGCCGCCTCTTTCTGTTTCCACTACTGTGCTGTCTATGAAGTTGAACATCTGGACTTCCCTACCCCCACCCACAGTTAGAAGAGGGACTCTGTTTGAAGAAGGGAGCCTGGTCATTCATTAAGGATCTCCTTTTCCTCCAATTTTCTTTTTCTATACACAAAAGATGCTTAATTAATGGGATATTTCTTGGCTCCTTGTGGGCTTCATAGAAGAAAAATACCTTACCCAACACAGGTCACCAGGAACTACCTCTGCTATTTATGTCCTGAGGTCATCAGATTTACAACTCCTTAAAACATGTGGGGAGCTGGTGAGAACTTTTAGGTAAAAAATGAGCTTGTCTAAGCCTCAGGCATGGGAGCTCCCTGCTGCAGCTTTTCTTGCAGGGATTTTCTTTGCTCTCTGCAGTTTTTCTCCGGTCATTGCAAAATATTCATTCAGTTCCTGCCAATGTTGGACTGCCATGAACAGTCTAGGTGTAAACCTGCAAGCTCTTTTTGGTGGGAGGGTGTGGTGTTTTTGTGTGTGTTGTTTTTGGTGTTTTTAAATGTTTATTTCTTTGAGACAGAGTTTCACTCTGCAGTCCTGGCTGACCTGGAACTCATTTTTATGGACCAGAGTGGCCTTGAATTCACAGAGCTTTACCTGCCTCTGCCTCCTGAGTACTGGGAATGAAGGTGTACATCATGACCCTGGACTTAAAGCTCTTTTTGGAATATGACTTACTCCTTGCAAAATGGAGCATACAGAATTGTTTTAGACAGCATACTCTCAAACATGCTACTATAGAAGAACTAATTGAATTGTAAGCCTTAGGGAGGAGCAAGGAGGGGAGGTAGAAGAAGAGAAAGAAGCTGAGGATGGTAAGAAGGAGGAAAAGGATGGGAAGAAAGAAGAGCAGGAGGAGCTACAAAACCAAATGATTGCATGATCAGGAAACTTACTTTTTTTCTGGTTAAAACCAATCAATATTAGAGTTGATTTTAAAAAAATACTCTTTTATATAGCAATAATTTTCTACCATATAAAATGATTCATTCTGTTTTCTTGAAGATTTTTTTTTAATGTAATAAACTTAAATGTGACCATTCTAAGTATGGGAGAAATCCTTGACACCTTTCTGTGATGAGACTGGGCCTCTCTTGTGACAGGACAAGCTTTGGTGTTGCATTGTCTAGAAGCTTCAGCGGCTCCATACCACTGCTCTGTCATCTCTTTCTACCTCTCCCTAGGGCTGCCTAGACCACTGAGGCATCTCTCCAGACCACACAGCCCTAGATACCTTTAAAATCTGTAATGGATGAATTAGTTTTGCAAAGGTCTTCTTTAGGGTATATTCAAATTCAGTAAGAAATAATGAACGAGGGAATAATGAGCATTTATTTCTCAGTGTGTAACCATAACGCTGCCTCTCCACTCTCACAATTTATGCCCAGGAAGGGATTTGTGTGTGTGTGTGTGTGAGTGGAATGCATTTTGTTAGAAAAAAATTAATGGCCATCTGTAAACATGGGGATGGCTGGAAATTCTGTTATGCATGTTGTAATAAAAATGGTTTATTGGGCTATCAAATGCAGGCATGGGAGCCAAAGCTGCAGCCTCTACTGGGTCTGTTCATACAGGAATCTACCTGTACCTCTGTTCTTCAGGGCTAGAATCACTTTTTAGTCTTTTTAGTGAAATGGGCATCTTCTGAGCTGCTGATCCTTGGACATGTAGATTCTGCTCTTGAGCCTCAGATTCCTAGTCTGAAAAAGCAAAGTAGGTCAACACACATTGAACTCTTTTTAGGAAACTTCTTTCCCTCCAAATAAGAGAAAGCTCTTATTTATTTATTTATTTAGGCAGAATTCACCTTGATTTTCTTGCTCTGTGGGAACAAAGGGCATGTGTCTTCACAGGCTTCAGAATCTCCTGTGCCTGAAAAGAAAGGAGAGTCCAGAGGACAAACACCTGCCACTAGGTTCAAGGTCAGTTCCAAGGAGAAGCCACTGGCCAAAGCTGACACCAGGGAAGGATCTGAACTTCAAATGACAGTGTCAGGGAAGGAGCAAACACAGACAGAATCTGTCAGTGCATGCTGACATCTGCTAGTCAGAAGCATATGGTGTTACCTGTGCCTTTTTGGTTCATGTGATGTCTGCTGAGCTTCTCAGCACACAGCAAATTATTAATTTTTTTTCTTCATGGCAATATTGCAATGAGAGACAGTGAGAGTGTGTAGATCTGTTTCCTGTCAGACCCGTACCAATAACCAACAGCAATCACTCCTTCCTGAGCTGGTTGCTATGGCGGGTGCTACATAGGACTTTGTCATTCCATCCTCTGCCTTATACTTGTGAACTGGCATTCTTCTTTGACTTGGGTGAGAGCCACACTGGCGGTCCCTTACTTTTCTTTTTATTTGACTATATATGTAGAATTATGATTTTTCCCTTCTGGAGCTTGTATGCATATGTGTACACGCATGTAGCTTTGTACAGGCACATTTATGTTATATACACATATGTACATAAGTGTACAGGCACACATCTTATTTAGTTTTCAATGACATGTATATGTTTATCTCCTTATAGGAATATACACATGAGTGCCGGCACCTGGCACGGGGTTGTTGGATCCTTTAGAGCTGGGTTTAGGGGCAGTTTGTGAACCATCTGATGTGGGATCTAGTGAAGAAACTTGAGTATTCTAAAAAAACAATGGGACCTCTTAATCACTGAGGCATCTCTCCAGCCCTCCACCCTTTTTAATTTTTTTTTTTAATAGAGAAGGGGTATCTTGATGATCTGGAGCTTGTCAAGCAGACTAGTTTGGCTGCTCAGCAAAGCCTCGGGAACCCTTAAGTTTCTGCCTCTCTGGCACTGGGATTACAAACATCTACCACCATTTTTTTTATGTGGGTTCTGGGAATCAAACTCTGTTCCCCATACTTTCAAAGCAGGTACATCACTGGCTAAAATATTACCCCAGCCCCTATTTAGAATTATTTAAAAAGAAAATGTTTAAAGAAATCGTATACCTACTTATTGACCAACTAGTATACATCTGGCATCAGCTGGTTTCTTGACGCAAATAGGCCTAGGTTGCATCTGCTGTTTCTGTTACACATGGTCACAAGGTCTCCCCATTCTCACAACGTGAGAATAGAGTTTGGTCCCACTATAAGAAAGCAGTAGTAGCGTTTCCAAATTGTAGCTCCCTACTGCTGTAAACAAAAACAAAAACAAAAACAAAAAAAACAAAAAAACCCAAAACAAAACAAAAACAAAAAACACAAAACAACCACACATCCCCCAAATAAAACATAGTTCCTTTGGTCGTTGGGTCAAGGTCAAGCAGTCCCCAGAGGGATGTCTTAAGAGTCCCAACCTTTTCTACAGCACTGAAGAAGTGCTTAGAACCCATTGTTCTCTCTGGTGTGGTATCTATCTAGGCCACGTTGAGTCTGCTTCTAAACAGGCACAGGCTTTGCACCAACAAGTGCCTTCTATATGGTTAGGATGGTCACATCCATGATGGGCCCTGTGTCTTTTGTTAAATGAGCCCAAGATAGCTTATGTCACATCCTAAGGTCTAGAAGTTAATGTCTTCTCAAGCTTCTGTGATGATATTGGAAAGTGACCCTCAGGCAGTATTTAGATTCTGAAGAGAGAATCCCCCTGAATGAGATTTGTGTTCAGTAGGAGGATCCGAGAGCTTCCTCTCCTGCCACCTCCAAGAATGCAGTGCGAAAGTGAAACCTCAGGAATCTCTCAGCAGGCATCAGATCTGAAGGTGCTGTGGACTTGGTCTTCCAACTGTCAGAGATCCTACTGTTCACAGATGCCAATCTATGGCACTTTGTGATCACATCCCAAAGGAAATAAACAGTGTGCTTGCTCCTGATGGCTTTAACAGACTTTCTGGTCTAAATGTGCCTCTGTGCCCTGTCCTAGAGCAGCAGTGGGATATGGGAGAGAGTGACCTTCAAAACTCTGAGGATAATCTGAGTGGTCCAGATAAATGGGGCCTCTGGATCATGTCCATTCACTAAGATTCTATTGCCCACCATCCTCAGTAACTGCTGATTTTAAGATGGTACAGATTTGCCCAAGACTAGAATTCATAACTCTACAGTCTTTTTTTTTAAGAAAGTAACAGCTCCTGCCTGCTGTCCTATTAATATTAATATCTACATTTTATGTTCACAGAAATGTCTGTTTAGGTGATATATTCATGCTTTAGTAAAACAATTCAAAGGGGACATTTAACTCCAATAGTACAGTTTGACTGATCTGGTTTTTATACTCAGTCCATAGCAGCTGGCTGGGGCCAAGCCAGTGGTGGGGGTGCGCAACAGACTAAGACTTAGGGATATACTGAGGGCTGGGATGCTTGCGAACAGGGAAAGGGTACCACGCTCCATAAATTCTTTCAGTGTTCTGCCAGAGGACAAATTAATGGGGTAAAGTGGAAAGGTGAAGGAGAGAGATAAATGAAGGATGTTCACGGCAGGATGTTTCTCTGGCAGTCAGAGCCTTGGGATCTTAGAAAAAGAACATCATAGGGGTTTGTGGAGATGGGTGTGTAGGTGTGTGTTCAACATAATCCTCTACAGCTTCTTTGTGATCAGGGCTCCATTAGAGGCCACAGAAGCTAGCTGTGTGGCTGTCTGGGAAAAGGAGAGGAAATCCTAGAGTGTTTATCTAGAAAATTCCAAAATGAGACAGCCGCACGAAAGGCCTGGGAACAAACACACTTTGTAAGGTTCTAGAGGAAGCATCAGCTAAAGTAGTCAGAGAGCCAATGGCTTGTGAGCTTTCATTCAGGAGCAAATCAGCTTGCTTCACAGAAGGGATTTAGAGCGGGGGGGGGGGGGGGCGGAGCAGCTTGGGTTAGGTTGACTAGAACCACTTACCTCAGAAATCTGGCCAAGATTGGCATGTGGCTAGAATACCAGCTGTGCAAGCATGAGGGCCTGAGTTGATTCCCAGCACCCATATAAAAATCTAGGTGGGGTGAAGTGTGCTTGTAAACTCACTGTGGGGAAACAGAGACAAGGGGACTCTTGAGGTTTGCTGGCCAATAAGGCTAGCCTAATTGGTGAGTTCTGGGCCATCTAAACACTAAAATAACTAAGGGGACTGGCATCTGAGGAGGAATGACTCCCAGGGTAGTCCTCTGCACCCACACATGCATTTGAACACACATGCAATCGCAAATGCAAAGAAAATACACAGTCAGGGACAGGGCTAAGTATGACTGGGTACGTGAGAGCAATGTGGAACTTAGTCCTGAAAAGCTGACGTGTGAGTGACTAAAGAGCAGACAACCACTGCGGTTCATTCCTGCTTTGAGGGGCCCATTGTTGCGTGAGGCCTGGGATTTGAGAATGAGCACGCTAGCTGGGTCCCACGCTGGTGTGCACCTGGAGTAGATTAACCTTAAAGAGGCGGCAGGCTTGCCCCCAGGACTCCCTCCTGTCATGCTGGAGCTGGAGCAAGAAATGTTGCCTCCAGTAGGCTCTTTTGTTTCAGTTTAGTGGGAAGCAGGGCTCAGGTTTACTCAGGCTTGGAGATTTGAAAACTCTTCCATCTGCGAGGTGCTAGCTGGATCCTGAGGTGATGTCTCTCTGCTTCTAAACCGTCCACTGGGGAACAGTCCTGGGATTGTGACTTCAAGTCAGGGGCCTCGAGGTGTCCCTTACAAGAAGGGAAACTCACACTTTGCAGTGCTTACTGTATGTCAGTTGTGACATCACACTCATGAGTTACCCTGTGTGCATTTATTAACCTCCACTATGTACCTGGTGATAAGCCGTACACGAAACTCATAATTCTCAGCAGTGGAGGTTTTTTGTCTCTGTTAGAAAATTGAGAGGATAGAGGCAAAAACAAAGAAAGCATTATACTATTTGTGTGTGTGTGTATATGTGTGTCTGTGTGTATGGGATGTACTTGAGTGTATGTTTGTGTTTATGTGTTGTGTATTCATGTATGTGCTTGTTGAGTTATCATATGTATGTGTGTCTCTGTGTGTGTGCACATGCTGTGTCAGTGTGCATAGTGGGACTATGTGTTTATGGTATGTGAGCTTATGTATGTGTGTATGTCATGTGCCTCTGTGTGTGGTATGTGCATGTGTATATGTGTGAGTGTATGCATGTATGAGTGTGTGGTGTGTGTGCATTGTGCACTTTTCTTTCAGTTCTCTGAAGCTCTGGATGGATGTAGATTTTCCTGTTCTTTTTGTACTACACACTGTGACAATGGCTGTCTAAACTGCAGAGCGTTATAAAGTCCCTGTAATGTTTCCAAGACATATTGTGGACATATCTCACCCCTGTAAAGATGGGAGGATGGAAGCTTATTCATCATAAATGCATGTGCCTAGGGGGTTCATGGAGGAGTACTAAGGATGAGAGTCTTGGCCTTTCTCAACATGAAAGTCGAACAAGGACTAGTTTGTCATGGATACAAACTTGAATGTGACTGAAACAAGTAAAGCAGATGAGGCTCACAAGTGGGAAGGTTTTAAGTGATTCTCACACCAGCATGGTTCCGTGGAGACTTGGCAGAGTGTATGGACAGTGATCTGTGAGGGACTGGGTTTGAGTGCCAAACCCAGTGGGTTTCAAGACTGCAGACCTGTCAGCCTAAGAACAGTCCAGCCTAGAGAAGAGCATGGCTGTCTCTGTAGTCCTAACTCTGCACAGACCTTCCTCCTCCATGCAGCCCTGAAGCCACTTTCTTGGCCTCTGTCTGGCCCTGGAGAGTTGTTTGTGAGTCACTGGTGTAGCTGGTAGAGTTGAGTGCTAGAGAAAAAACACACATCTCAAATCTGTGGCACTGGACACAGGCTCTCCCTGACTTGTGACCTTGGCTGGTTCTGTACTCTGAATTGTTCCATATGAAAAGCTGGTGATGCCTTCCCGATGGTGAGTGCTCTCTGTCACAAACAACTCCATATTTGGCTAAGGCTGAGGATCTGGCTTGCTTCCATGTATGTGGACCTATCTGCATTGCCCACGTGGCACGCCTGGGTTGGCTACCCAGAGGCTATTTAAGCTGTGGGCTGGCTTTCCCCAGGGTCAGATGATTGTTCAAGGTTCCTGAATAAACTGCATTGAGAAGAAAAATAAATAAATAAATAAATAAATAAATAAATAAATAAAAGCTGGTGATGGCCTCCAGGGCCTTTTATTTTATTTTATTTTGTTTTATTTTATTTTACTTTACTTTTTTTTTTATTTTACTTTACTTTACTTTAGATTAAATACATAAAGTTAAGAGAAAAGTCCTAACTTAAGAGAACAAAGAGTTGCAGTCATCTTGTTCTCAGTAAGAGATCATTTATTTTAAGCTTCTTTTGAAAAATATAATTAGCATGGATGGTATTAAATACTATGGAAACAAAGTGTGTTGTGTTACGTATTTTCCCCACTCATCTCCCAGTTAGACCCCTTGAACCTACCTGTGTCCCTTCAGTCTCTTTATGTGACATGCATACTTTTTTCCACTCTTCTCCCTCAGTGTGTCTCTTGGTATCATTCCAAATCCTATACTCTCTCTTATATGATGCTGTTCCTAGCTTGTTATTCATACATGTGCATATACAAATGGATGTAAATGTATTCAAAGCCTAGATGGAACCCTTTACATGACATCTGTCACTAGGTCCATTATGTCTTATTTAGTCACTGTAATAAAATACCATAGGCCAGACTATTTAAACAGTAGGCATTTTTTTCCACCCTCACAATTGTGGAGATAAAGGTACATTTGGAATCTGGGGATGGTCAGCTTCTCATGGATGTAACCTTTTTCTGTATCCTTATAAGAGAGTAAGGTACCTGTGATGGTTTGAATGAGAAATGACTCCTCATAGGCTCACACATTTAAATACCTGGTTCCCAGTTGGTGATGCTGTTTGGGAAGGTTATGGAACCTTTAGGAGATGAGGGAGGCCTATCAGGAGGAAGTATATCACTGGATGGGCTGTGAGGGTTTACAGCCTCATTCTATTCTCTCTCTTTGCTTTCTGTGTGTGGAGGAAGCGTGATTTCCCTGCTTCATACTTCTGCTACCATGCCGCACTTTCCTTGCCACAATGGACTCCATCCCTCTGGAACCATAAGCAAAATAGACTCTTACTTTCCTAACTTGCCTTGGTCATCACAGAAACAGAACAATAACTAATATAGACTCTAAGCTTCCTTGATTCTGTTTAGTTAGGACATGAATCCCATTCACCACGGTTTCACCTTTGTGACCCAATTACCCTCCCCCCCAAAGAAAGATGCATTTCTTCGGACTATCACCAGAGGGTCAGGCTTCCAATGTAGGAATTCTGTGAGGGCCAGAACATCAGACCCAGCAAGGTCATATACCCTTTTGTTTAATTTAGCCTGTATTGAGTACTTAACATGTGTTTGTCACTGCGCTTCAAAGTGCCATGACTGTGCCCTCACTCTGGTGACCAGAAGAGTGGTGCATGATGACACCCTCTGACAGCTGCACACTCCCATAGTTAGGCATATAAGGGGGGAACTGCCTGACCTGTAAGGACTGCGCATCTCTGTTCATATCCTGCTCCAGTCTGGACAGCGTGTGCATAATTAGTCCATTTTCTTCCCAGCCTCTTTGTTTAAGAGGATTTGGTAGATCTGTTAATTCAGTTGCTTGTGTGTAGCTCTTGTCACACAGTCAATTATGGAAGTCTTTGAATAGCATAACTGAAAAACGTGTTCAGCTTAATCACTTCTGACAGCCTCGGGGTTGCGGCTGAGCGCCAGCACAAGTTACACAGGAATGTCATTAGCAGGCTGGTCTCAGGGCACACACCAGTCCTTCTGTGTGTTATCACACTGGCAACCATCACCTCTGTTTGAACCGCTGGACCACCTCAGCCAGCAAGTTAAAGACAATTGGCTGGACAGAAATTAGAGTAGTTTAGGGAGCTTCCTCCATCCAGAACAATAGCAGCCACAGCCACTGCCAAGAAGCTCCATGTAGGGTGAGGTACACAGAAAGGCTCTGAATCCAGGACATGGCTGGATGTGGCTCAAACAGCCACGCTGCCACCTTCTGGCTGTGAGGCCTGATCTAGAATGTTTAACCCTTCTGGGCTTCCACTCTCCTCTGTGTAAAATGGTGCCTGTGAAAGAGTGGAAGACATGTCAGAGGCGGACGGCAGATTACTTCACGGTACGTGTGAAGATGGTCTGACACCTGGCTCCTAGTCAGCATTTGATAAATTTAACCAGTCAACATCTCTCCTTGGTCTAGGCCCAGACACCATTGCTCCAATCATGTTCTCAATAATCTGCTCACTAGAAGCGCTAAGGACCCTTTCACAGTGGATGTCCCTCAACTCTTACATATGTATTAAGTCAATCTGATCTTCAGGAGTATTGGATGAAGGGAAAGCATATTTCTCTTGGTAGCAGAGGAATCTAAACGGTAGCAGAGTCTGGACTTGAGCCTCCTGCTTAGCTTAGACCAAGCCTCAGGCCATGATGCTGACAACAGCAGCTCAGATCACACACACTGCTGGCTTGCCAGCATGCTTTAGACCAGTGACCTCGTAATGGAAGCCAGGGTACTAGAGACAGGAAGGAAAGAGTCATCACTGTTGTCTTCTACAACAGAGACTAAGGTAGAGTTTTCTGATTTTGAATGGCAATCTCAGAACACATAAGCTTCTACTTAGACGTGTTTGGTCCCCAGAAGTTAGGAAATTCAGATTATAGATTATGTTTTCCTCTTTCTGCTCCTTCTCCTCCTCCTTTTCCTCCTCCTTCTCATTCCTCCTCCTCCCCTCCTCCTCTCCTATTCTTCCTCCTCCTCCTTTATTCATTAGCCATTTTCCCTCTATTGAGAGTAAAGTTAGAGTTTGTTTGGGTCATTCATTCTTTAGAGCAATGTGCTTCGTAAGAACACAGAATGTTCTAGAAACTCACTACCAACAGTGCTCAATAGTGGCAGTGTATTGTCCTGTGAACACTTATTAGGACTGCAAACTCTCAGACTTCACCCTGGTCCTCTGAATCATGATCTGCATTTTAACCTGATTCTCAAATGATTTGTGTGCATACTGAAGATGGAGGAATGCTGGGAAAGAAGGAACATGGGCTTTGGCATCTGAAATAAATAGATTTGACACCCATATCTTCCATTTATTATCTGCACTGCCTCAGAAAAATTGCATAACCTTTGTGAAATTGTTTTCTAATCTATAAATTGAACTTAATACTATCTTGCAGGATTGTTGTAAGAATTGGTGATAATAAAGTTAACTACATTTATTTCTCAGCACCTGGCATAGTCTGAAATGCTTAACATTTATACCGTTTCTCATTTCAGTTTCCCAGCAGAGCTATTAAGTAGGTGCTGGGTTATCTGCAGACACAAACACAAGAGCACCACTTGAGAGTAGGAAGCCCAGGCAGAGGCTGGCCAGTCAGTCAGTTAGCAACTTCAGTGCATCTCAGAGATTTGATTCTCCAAAGAGGAGAACGGGTTACTACGAGATATTCCACACATTCCACACACAGCCTAGGTATTCTCATAGTGTGTGACTGTGTGTGTGTGTGTGTGTGTGTGTGTGTGTGTATTACCAGTAGTTGGAGTCTGAGCTGGATTTTTTCAGGTTCTTGTTTCTTATTCAAATAACTGAAATTAAGGACACACAAATTTGCAAAAGAATCGAGGTAATTTTATTTGGAGCACAGCTATACTGCAGATTAAAATGGACCACAGTGGAACAATGGACGACTGGCTACAGGAGTGAGAACACTTCTGGCTCCAGGATATAGCCTTGGGTCTCTCTTATGGGTATATAGGAGAACGAGGGGGTAGTTACTAGGTGAGTGGTTTGGGTGGTTCTGTTTGGATTACTAGATTAGGTCAATGAATCTTCTCTCTACTGTGCATGTGCCTTCCCATAATTCACCCGATTGTAATCACATGCCTACAAAATTATGCATACACATAAAGCAAATGATGAATTCTCCCTAAAGCAGCCATTTTCAGCCTTCCCAATGCTTTTAATACAGTTCCTCATGTTGTGGTGACCCCAACCATAAAATTATTTCATTGCTATTTAGTAACTGTAAGTTTGCTATTGTTCTGAATTGGAATGTAAATATCTGATACGTGGGATATCTGATATGTGGCCCACCCAAAGCGGCCACGTCCCACAGGCTGACAACCGCTGCCCTAAAGGGTGATTAGAGAAAACAACTTTGTCTTAAGCTTTGTGCACGTCAAACATGGATCAACCATTATATGCAGACACACCGGGAATACAATTGGACAAAAACTGTAAGTTTGACTATTGCAAGGGGCTGAGAAACTCATACTTAGAGGCAGGAGAACACATAGGTCATCGCAGGTGGTGGGTTGAAGGGTTCCGAAGTTGATAGGTACGTCATTTGAATTGGTGTGTGTGTGTGTGTGTGTGTGTGTGTGTGTGTGTGTGTGTTACATAGAGGTATAGGAAAAAGGCTGCCAAGTGCATTGCAAGGCGCAGGTATGTATAGACCAAATGAGCTCCCAGAGTACTACACTGCCTCCTGTGCTGGCCGGCCTCTTACTTGTATGGATGTGTACATAAATATGCACGTGTAGATCTGTGGAGTCCAGAAGACAACCTTGAGTAGTGCTCCTCAGGCACTGTCCACTGTCTTTTGAGACAGGGTCTGTCACTCAACTGAACTTGCTAAGTAGGCTAGCTTGACTGAGAGTGAGCGTCTGGGACCCACCTGTCTCCATCTCCCCAGCACTTAGGTCATCCTAGATCCCATCAAGTAGACTGTCAGCCTTTCCCCACTATAACGGCTTTGCTAGCAGTTGCTTTAGAAGCTCTGTCAGTATCATATGGGTCCGGGTGCTTCAGGAATTGGTACATTTAAGCAGGTTGAAACCCTGGCAAGGAACAACTTGTTTTTCAGAAGCAAATGTGGAACACACAGGATATGCTGAGCTGGTTATCATGGCTAAAATCTATGGTTCATTTAGAGCAGCTGATGGCTAGGAGGCCAGGAGAAGCCTCTTCTACGGCCAGACACCCTATACTGGCAGAGCAGAATCAAGATCCCCGAGACATAAGGAGGTGAAACATAATGCACATATTTGTCTTCCTTTCCCAGCTACACTCGCCTTCCATCAGCCCACCTCTCTGTCTCTTCAAAGTCTTCTGTCTGAACGACAAGAATAAAGGATGAGGATGACGATGCCTGTGCTCCAGGTTGTATGTAAAGAACGCAGGAGAGGTAGAGGCAAGGCTGAGAGTGGGTAGACTGCTGCCAACGCTGGAATGTGGGCTATCTCTGCACGTAGGTGATGGAAGAATTCTGAGACACCTGCTGTAAAGGATTGTTTGTCTCATCCTGGGGTTCCAGTTTATCTAGAATCCCTTGCTCTAACTCATGACCAGGGTGTGCTCTCTCAAATGGCTTCTGTATATCAAGTTTAGTTTAATTTCATTTCAATTAAAAAATTATATATATTTATTCACTTTATACCCTGAATGTACTTCCTCCCTCTTCTCCTCCCTGTCCTACCTTCCAACCTTCTTCCCCTTTACCCTTCCTACCCTTCTCCTCAGAAAAAGGAAATTTCCCCTTACCAGCCCAGCCCAGCACATTCAGTCTCTTCAGGACTAAGTGCGTTATTTTCTACTGAGGCCAGACAAGGCATACCAGCTAGGGGAAAGTGATCTGAAAGCAGACAACTCATGATAGAGGCAGCTCATGTTAGAGGCAGCCCCTGCTTCACTTGCTAGGTGACCCTCATGATGACAAAGCTACCTACCCATCAGCTACATATGTGTCTCGGGACTAGGTTCAGTCTATGTTTGCTCTTTGGTTGGTGTTTCAGTCTCTTTAAGTCTCCATAGGCCTTGGTTAGTTTACTCAGTTGGTCTTCTTGTGCTGTTCTTGTTCCTTTCTTGGTCTTTCTATCCTCCCTTCCTTTCCCAACACTCTGCAAGCTCCATCTAATGTCTGGCTGTGAGTCTTAGCATCTGTTTCAGTCTGCAGCTGGGCTGGGGGGAGCCTCTCAAAGGACAGTACTGCTAGACTCCCATCTGCAAGCATATCAGAATGTCATTAAAAGTATCAGGGGTTGGCTTTCTCCTATGGGGTGGGTTTTAGGTTGGGGCAGTCATTGTTTGGTCTTACACTTGATCTCAACTTCATATTTAACCTTGCATTGCTTAAAGCTTGGGTCAATGGTTTTGTGGGTGGGTTGGTTTCCCTCTCCCTCCACTGAAATACTGCCTGGCTATGAGGTGGCTACTTCAGTCTCCATGTCCTCTACTACTAGAAGTCTTAGCTAGAGTCACCCCCATATCCTCCTAGGGGCCTATCTTGTCCCAGAGATGCCCTTCCCTCAGTTTCCCTTCTCTCTCCCAGCCCTCTCACCTCTCATCCACTCTCTTCCCACATCTGATCCCCATCCTCATTCATTCCCTTCCCCATACCCTCTCTCACCCAGTTCCCATACTTCATCCACTTTTGATGTCTATTCTATTTCCCCTTCTGAGTGAGATTCAAGCATCCTCCCTTGGGCCCTGCTTGTTATTTAACTTCTGTGTTTCTGTGGCTTGTAGTATGATTACTTTATACTATACGGCTAATAACCACTTATATGTGAAAACATACCAAGGTTGATCAATGGAATTGAATTGAACACCTACAAATAAACCCATATGCCCACAGACACTTGATTTCTTACAAAGAAGTCAAAACCATACAACGGAAAAAGAAACATCTTCAGCAAATGGTGTTGGATGTCTACATGTAGAAGAATGCGAACAGATTCTTATTTATCACTCTGCACAAAGCTCCAGTCCAAGTGAATCAAAGACCTCAAATAAAACCAGGTACACTAAATATATAAAAGAGGAAATGGGGAAGACCCTTGAACTCATTGACACAGGAGACAACTTCTTGAACAGCTCAGCCACTAAAGTAAACAATTATTAAATGGAAGTTCATGAAACTGAAAAGCTTCTATAAGGCAAAATACACTGTTAATAGAACAAAATGGCAGTCTATAGATAGGGAAAAGATCTTTACCATTCCTAAATCTGACAGAGGGCTGATATCCAAAATATATAAAGAACTCAAGAAATTAAACACAAAAAAGCAAAATAAAAAACAACAACAACCAAATAATACAGTTAAAAATGGAGTACAGAGCTAAACTGAGAATTCTCAACAGAGGAATCTCTATTGACTGAGAAGCACTTAAATAAATGCTCAATGTCCTTAGTCATCAGAAAAATGCAAATCAAAAGGACTCTGAGATTACATCTTACAGCCATCAGAATAGCTAAGATCAAAAATTCAAGTGACAGCACATGCTGGCAAGAATGTGGAGCAAAGGGAATATTCCTCCATCACTGGTGGGAGTGCAAACCTATACAACCACTTTAAAAAACAATCTGTCACTTTCTCAGAAAACTGGAAATAATTCTACCTCAAGACCCAGTTATTCTACTCCTGGGCATATACCCAAAAGATGTTCTACCATACCATGAGGACACTTGCTCAACTATGTACATAGAAGCTTTATTCATAATAGCCAGAATCTAGAAACAACCTAGATGTCCCTCAACCAAAGAATGAATAAAGAAATCATGGTACATCTACACAATGGTATGTTACTCAGCTATTTAAAACAAGAAAGTCATGGATGGAACTAGAGAAGATCATCCTGAGTGAGGTAACTCAGACTCAGAAAGACACAGTTAATTTCAAATTTTAAGAACAGAAAAAAAAATTAAGAGCATAAAATGCTGGAAAGAAGGGAAAATAAATCAAGTATTTATGCACTGGGAATTTTCAACAAAAAAACTCCTTTTCTTAAAAGTTCTCTCTCAGGCATGGTGGTGTGAACCCAGAGAAGCAGTAGAAGCTTCAGTTTTATTCTAGTTTTCACTAGGCTTGCATAATGCCACTGTGTTCTGTCCTACAAGTCTGGGTTGATCTTCCTGCTACAAAGGGGAGAAAGGCAAAGCTCATACTCCTGAAACTACCAAGAGCAGAGCTGATCTGCTGGGTGAAACTGCTTTCCTCTCCTAGCCCACTGTAGCTTTAGAAACAGGGCAAACATTTCTCTCTTGCTATATTATTTCACATGCTTAGAAATATGTTTTTAATCATGCTTTCCCAAATTAGCAGAGAAAAGACATTTCAGATATTTTAATATATTCTTTTTGGTGTGACGCAATGACAGATTACTCTAGGGGTTGGAAGACTGAGATGGCTTACACTCGATGAGGAGACCACCCTACTCTATGACCTCATTGTAGCTAATTCCAACTGTATGGAGGCCCTCTCCAAATAAGGTCACCTGGAGAGGTCCCGTGGCTCTTCGGCTGATGAAGAAGACATCAGTGTGTCAACCTGTGGGGTCATAACAAGCCCTTGCAGTAGTCTTTGCCACCTACACTTTGAAGATGGCCATGAGGAGGCCTTGATGCTGCCAAGGCCACCCAACTCCTAAATCTGGCCTGAAGCCTGAGCATCAACTGGTAAGTCTTGGTCTTTATGAAAGTTTGTGCTCCAAGGTACTAGTTCCTGAGTCAGCTTTGAAGGTATTCAGTGGATATAGCCTGCTGGAGCCCAAGGTGGGTAAGCCCTGGAGACCCCCTGTCCACCTTCTTCACAGTCTGCCTTTCATCTGTGTGGGCATGAGCAGGACATGGGCTGCTTCCCCCCAAAGCAGACTGAGCTAAAATTTATATCAGAAAAAGCTAATTCTCAGGGCTTTTTTTTTTTTTTTCTTTTCTGCCAAGTTAAATTCTGGTGAAATCTCTTCATAGCGGGGAGGTAAGGGGCCCACTGAGACGCTTTTGTGGGTTTCACTTTTAAATGAATGCAGCTGGGTATTTTGATTAAACACATATTGAAATCCACTTATAACAAGTGAACCAAGACAATGAGCGGGGCCCCACTGCACCAGTAAGATTGTTTTCTGAAATTGTTCGAGTTACACAGTTTGGTGGTTTGTTGCTGTATTCTGGTGTCTGCAAGAGAGAATCACTGTACCCTGTGACTAGTGACATATGCCAACCTGCAGGGTACAGCCTCTGCTCAGGGTAGGAGAGCTGGGCCAACAGTGCCACACCTTCCTGGCTGTAAATTTCTGCTGGAGTTGAAGTCAGCCTGTGTTTCCCCAGGTCTGGTTCTCAGTGAATTGCCTGGAGGAACGGTGTCACTACATCTGGATTCTGCAGGTGACATTACTGAGGACACAGACCTATTCTTACATTCCCCATACTGTCACAGGGATGTGAGGGAGGGGCAGCACTCTCAGTTCCCTGAGGTGACCTCCAGTTAGTGGTATCCAGTGTGAGCTAGTTGCTAGAGATGTAGAGATCGAGCGGCCTGTTGTCTTTGCTGTTCCTCAGCCTGGCTATGGAACCGTGGAGACATGAATCCAGGGAACTGGTGCCACCACTGTCCTTGGAACAATGGATATAGAACAGCTGAGGGCCAGGGGCAAGACTGTGAAACTTGCCTAGGGTGTGGAAGAGGAACCGTGAGCCAAGCTTTGAATGATTTTAAGGACAGCTATGGTTAAGCAAGAGACAACGGCCAGAAGCCCTTTGAGCAGAATGAAGATCAAAACAAAACAAAACAAACCCCAGATTGTTGAATATACCAGGGCACCTGTTCAGAGAACCATCATGAGATCCACACAGATGGAACCTTGACTGTTCTTGACCTGCAACTACAAGGCTCACACACCAATGGTAGTCCTGACAGGAGGTAAGGAATTAGACCCACAAGCTCAGTGGTTCCTTGTATATCTAGCAGCAGCAGAATGGCGTTTTTTCCCCTTAGGATCCACCTAAGATTGGAGTAGTTGGACAGATGGCCAATTGTGCTAGAATGATCTTTAGGTCTCTTCCCTTTCTTCTTTCTGAAAGTACCATATGTAGGCTGATTGAAGTGATGAACTTACAGTTTTAAAGATTATTAAAACAGTCTATAATTTTAGAGTGATCTTGCTGGCCATAATCTGTTTGAATAAAAAACAAACAAACAAACAAACAGTAAACGCTTGCATAATGGAGATTCAACTTATTTTTGTCTGAATCCAGTTGAACCAATACAACATATTTGCTCTTCATTTTGGGAAAGCAGATGTGAAAAATCTTTAGCTGAACTATTTCTATAATATCTCTCCAAATTAATAATAACACCCGATACACAGTTATCCATGAGAATCCCCTTGGATGTGTGCTGCCATTTAATCTTTTTTCTCTTGGCATGCAAGAAAGAGCAGGAGCTTGTTGATGAAAAAAAAAAAATCCAGGCTGAGCTCAGTGGTTAAAAGCACTTATTGCCCTTTCAAAGAACCCAAGTTCAATTCCCAGAACCACAGGAAAGTTCACATCCCTCGGTAATTCCAATCATGGCTATCTGATTCCTCCTTCTGACTGTCCTAGCCACTGCATGCACGTGGTTCACAGACACAGACGTAGGCAAAACACTCATACACATAAAATAACAATGAATATAACTTTTTAAGAGGAAGATGATTAGGCTAAAATGATGATGGTTTTACACATTTATCTCTGAAACAGAAACCTCTATCTTAAGTCTCTGATCCTTCTAAATGTTATTATCTGATAATCACATCTAGACTAAACCAACCCTTTTTTTTTAATTGATCCTGTCCCTGAAAGTGTGAGTGTATATGTGTGTGTGTGTGTGTGGTGTCTGCCATATGATGTATGCATTTGTGTGTGCACACCATGTGTGCATGTGCACCTGAGTGTGTGTGGTGTCTGTCATGTGTGTATGCAGGCAAAGCTCCTCCTGCAAGCCTGTGTAGAACATAGGGGTACGTCAGGGCTTCTTTCTCAACCACCAGAGCACAATCTCAGGGACCCGAAGGCCACCTGTTTCTGCATCCTCAGAGCTGGGATTGCCAGTCAGTCTTGGCTTTTACACTTCTTTTCTGAGGCTCACATTCATGTCCTCATGCGTGCACAGCACTCTGTTGACCTATACGTCCGTCGCCTTGTCCTCCCTCCCCCATCTCCCAGCTAAACATTCTGCATCTGTTCTCTGACTTTCCTGTGCTGGTCCGGCTACACATCTCTTCCCATCTGGCGGTCAAAAGTCAACTCAGATTCTAGAGTCGCTTTGGCTCGGACAAAGGAAAATGGCCTGGTCTCTTTATGAATAAAATGAACAGGGTGTGGGGGGGTTGTTTTTTCTTCATCTTTTTCAGTCTTAATTATATAACTGAATTATGGAAAACTTAACTGTTTTCCAAGCATAGCAATAAAATCTGGACTCTTTTTTCTTAGGATAAAAAAACTCACTGATCTCCTTTCACGAGAGCTTGACAGTCTGGGGTATTTTAGGCACAAGGACAGGAAGGGGGTGGAAGGCAGGCACATGAATTTTGTGCATTTACACCAAAGCCGGGCTTTTTTTCGTTTTACTAATGGATGGTGATTATAGAACATTTTAATGTCAGAAAGGTTTGAAAGCCATTATGCTTCTCAACAGATCTTAAAGCTCTCTGACTTAATGACTAGCACCTTGGAAAAGTGCTCTCTCTCTCTCTCTCTCTCTCTCTTTCTCTCTCTCTCTCTCACACACACACATACACACACACACACACACACATACACACACACACAGTCGTGCACATATGCACCACACATATCACACGAATACAAGCATAAAAGTTGATTCTGCTGTTTTTCTGTCAGGCCTCCGACAGTTCTTGTATTGCTGTCAGGAGGCTCCGAGCTCTCAGTGCCACCCTTTAGCTGAACTGAGACGGTGATGACACAAGAAGCAAGGAGGATCTAGTCCCACTCACTGCGACTGCATCTCATTTTGTTAATGCTCACAAATTAAGGGTATCAGTCATTGCCTCCGTGAGACCGCAAGAGAGCATCGCCCCGGCTCATGAATTTCAGGGCATGCAGCCCTGAGAGGCAGGGACCAACACAACCTTGAGTTGACATACACCCGCATTCTTTGTCTATACAGAGAATGTGAAGCCTTGTTTCCCCCCCCCAGCCACCCCCGCGTGCCCTTCTCCCACAGCCACAGGGCATCAGAGCCAGAGCTAATCCCGAGACACCCAGGTCTTCTTCACAGAAGCGAAGTGTTTAGGGTGGAACTACCTTTCCACGCATGCTCTCAGATACTGTCAGTCAGTGCTGGTAGGGACTTGTCCTTTTCATTCTAAGGCTTCTAAAGCCCGAAGACATGCTCCACAGCTTCCAGTAGGTGTGTCTGAGCAGATTTTTTTCTAGCAGTCAAGGACTGTGACAGGGATGACGGGACCTGGAAAAGGTGTTCTCTGGTAACACCCATCTTCTGGAGACCGGGACACAGTTGCCGAACTTGGGCATAGCAGGCTCTCTCTGTGCTTGGCTCCTGAGTTTGTTAATCAGTTGGCCAGACTTGGGAAACCATTCAGTGACCTGAGAAAGGTCAGCTCAGCCCCCTTCAGCGTGTCCTTTTTTTTCCTTTGGGCAAAATATCTGTTGTTGTTCTTCAATTACAGCTCAGCTCTCAGGCTTTCTTTTTATACATTTTTGACTGTCAAAAGCTTAATTATAGGACTGGGAATGTGGCTTAGTTGACAGAGTGCTTGCTCAGCATCCAGAAAGCCCTAGGTTCAACCTACAGTGCTGGTAACCCAGGTATGGTGGTGTGTGCCTGTTATCCCAGCACTTAGACACTGGTGGTGGGAAAATGAGAAGCTCAAGGAGTGAACGAACCAGAGGGGTCAAGGACACCACGAGAAAACCTGCAGAGTAAACTAACCTGAGCCCATGGGGGCTCACAGAGACTGAACCACCAACCAAAGAGCATGGATGGGCTGGACCCAGACCCCTACACATATGTAGCAGATGTGCAGCATGGTCATCATGTTGGTCCCCTAACAATGGGAGTAGGGGCTGTCGCTGACTCTGCTGCCTGCCATTGGATCCCTTTCTCCTAGCTGGGCTGATTTGTGTGGTCTCTGGGAGAGAATTAGCTTAGTCCTACTGTGACTTGAGGTGCCAGAGTGGGTTGGAACCCCTTAGGGGCCTCCCCTTCTCTGAGATGAGGGCAAGTGGGGAAAGGGGGAGGGGGCACGAGAGTGGGTCTGGGAGGAGAGGAGGGAAGGGGCTGGGGTCAGGCTGTAAAGTGATTAAATAGATAAACAAACAAACAAATAAATAAATGAGGGAAGCTGAAGGTAACTCTGCTACATTCAGAATTTAAGGCTATACTGTGATATTTGGAAGGAAGGAAGGGAGGAAGGAAGGAAAGAGGGAAGGAAGAGGGAAAGAAGGAAAGAGAGAAGAAAGGAAGGAAAGAAGAAAGGAAGAAAAAGAGAAATCTTTGTCCTCGCTGAGGGGAGACCAGATGTGGCTTTCTTCTTCAGAACACCCAAGCACTGTGGCTCATGTTGCATTTAGCTTCCCATCCACAACAATGCCCTAAGCTTCTATGGATAATGGAACTCACTCTATTCATCCACCTGATTCTGTTTTGTTGTTGTTGTTTTAATTTGTAAACATTTACCACCTAGTTATTTCTAATGTCAGAACTGCTACAACCCACCCCCAGGTCCCTGCTTCTGGGCAATCGTGCTTCTGTGGCTTGGTTCACGCTGCAGTGAGCCAAGTATATGATTTCCTTCAGCTTGTCTTCAGCGTGTCCAGGTCCTCCTGAATGTGGTGACTGAGTGTCCACAGGTTGATGTTTCCTCCAATACAGTCAGAGTACCCACCTCTGATAGCATCCCCTGTGGCATGAAATTTCCTCTACTAATGTCTAGGAAACACGGAAGCTTCTCCTGGCACTGGTAACTAATTGCAAGCCTTTATGAGCCAGATGTGTGTGTGTGCATGAGTATGTGTGTGTGTATGAGCAGATACAATGAAGTCAGAGGGCAACCTTGAGAACCATTTCTCGAGTGCTGCCCTTTTATATTATATATATACATATTTACATATACTTAAATATACTCTAACAACAACAACAAAAATGACAACACAGAGGCGAGGAGATAGCTCAGTGGATAAATGTTTGCAATTCTGAGTTCAGTCCCCAGAATTCACATAAAACAGTCAGGCATGGAAGTATGTACTTAGAATCGCACTGCTTGGGATGAAAGAAATCTGCATTCCTGGGCTTCACTGGGCAGTCATCTTAGCCAAATAGGTGAGCCTCAGGTCCCAGTGAGAGAGACTTTCTCAAAAGACAAGGTGGATGGCTCTTAAGGAATGGTGACTGGGGTCACCAGGCATGCACACACACATGGCCATGGGTGCTGGAGATATTTCTTGTATTGCTGTCAGTCCTGGGTACTATGTACCCAACTTCCTAGCTCTTGTCTGTGTTTAATCTTAGGCTCTCTAGCTCACTGTGGGATGTAAAAACTATAAGGATGATGGTAAATGAAAGTTTGTGAGGCCTTTGTGGTATAGATAGGGATGGTACGTGTTCATTATTGATTTGGTCGTAATCCCAGTGCAATGAGGAAAGGATAGCCAAATGTATATATGTGTACACACACACACACACACACACACACACACACACACACACACACACACATATTAAGGGCATTTCTTCACCTGAGGTGACATCACAGTGAGGGTATTAGCAGAAAATATGGCCTGAGTTCTCTCAATCCAACATGGGCCTTTGAGTCATGAGAGTGGCTTAGATTAAGGGAACCTAATAGAAAGAGTATCCAGCCCCAGCCCTGAGATGTGCCCACGTTTTCTCTTTTAAATTCTAGATGTCTCATGTAAGTCACGTCTCCCATCCTTTGCTGAACTCTTCAAGCCCGCACAGCGTAAAACAATAACCTATAGTCACTTAGGCCTACGAAATTTGGGATAAGTCAGCCATGTCATAAGGTACATCTCTGTTTTTTCTCCCAGTGGTATTCGAGTCATTGTCCTGAGCCACATGTCTGTGTGACCCTTGGACAGATGGGTGGGTCCTCAAGGTCCTGAATTTCTCTTTTACCTGATTAGTGTATAGAATAAGTGAAGAAGGCTGATACCAAACTCATGTTCATCTCTTCTGTCCTCCTATCTTTATAGCACTCATTGCTGTTGTCATAGGCATCTGTCTCAATGAGTTCAGGTTGAGCTTCAGAATCCTACTAAACACAAAACTTACAAAGAATCAGGTACAACAACTCTTTGATAATGTCTGGGTCCTTGACCTCGTGGTTTCTATGACTGTAATTACAATATTTTTGCTCTGATTTATCTTTTGACAACCTGGAAGTACCAGGAGAAACAGATTATGCCTCCCTAACTCCAGAATCATTAAGTTACAGCTCTCTCTCTCTCTCTCTCTCTCTCTCTCTCTCTCTCTCTCTCTCGGACTGCTCTGTGCAGTTCCCTGAGCTTTGACTTGTAGAGGATGCAGATTAGAAAAGCCTATTGTCCTTTCTGATATTACACTCAGACACTCAGAACACTATCCCATTAATGTTCCAACAACCAGCCTTCCAGGAAGCCTACCCAGAATGAGGCAGGAGAAGAAGAAAGAGTGGGAGCAGAGAGAAGCCCTGGACCTGTGGCAGCCCCAGCCTTCCAGGACAACGTTGTGCTGTTGTGATCTGTATTAGTAGAAAACACGGACCCTGGTTTCTTTTTTGCCATATTCTTTACATTGCAGCTCAGCTAAAGCTAGACAGTGCTAGAATCAGCACTTCCTAAGAATACGTCTTTGCAAACTGGCCATGGAGATTTGATAAAAGTCGTAGGTTTTAATTGAATTTTTGCTAATAGCCTCCCTGGGATGGGAATGTGATGAATGCCAGCAGCCGTTTCCTTAGCCTTTGGCAAAGCCATATTGCTTCACACCAAATAGACCATTCGTTATGCTTTAACTGGCTCTTTCTAGCTCCACTGAAGGGCTGCACGAATTGCAAACTTGGTAAGGAATCCTTTCTTCAAGATAGATACACCTTTGCTGAGTCCTGCTTTCCATGACTGTCAGAGTCACGCACCATCCTTGATTAGAAAATGCATCCCCACTTATGTTCAACTCGACTAGCTGTGGATTTTGTAGAAGCATCTCACTGCAAGCAGAGTCTGCAGCAGGGTCTGACAAGGGTCAGTAGATGGATGGTTGGACTCCTTTAAGAAGCAGTTTGGACCGCAATGACATTCATGTCTTTATCCATAAGTATAGACCTCTGCCATCATTGCTGTTCTCATTTCATGTCTGTTGCTTTCCTTTCTGTGATAACTATCCTGTTAATAATTATATGGGAGATAAAAAGGCTTATGTGTGTCGGCATATTTTCTAAAAATCTCTTATTTACATTTCTTATATCTTTTTACCCCTTCTTCACCCAACTCTCTTCCAACACCCCAACAACAGGTAGGAGAGAGAGTTTTATTGGGAGAAAAGGTGCAGTTTTTAGCTGCTTCCTGCTGGTTAGGGTCATCAGGTTCCTTGGAGCCAGTCCAGTCCTCATTTCAGTAGATCTCCATCTTCTTGTCTCTCAACAGCAACCAAGAGCAGAAAGGGTGAAACAGCAGCAGCCTTGTTCTTTCTCTTGTCTACACTCTCTGGGCTCTGACATTTATTCTTTCTCCAGAGTCCTCAGATTTAAATATCTGCAGCTGTCAAAGAGCTCCTTTCAGAGCCCGCACAAAGCATATAGTCTGCTGCTGTGGGCCATCTGAATCAGTTCCACATCCTATACCTGGGACCAAAACAAAAATATCCTTATATTCACAACATGTGTGATTTACAATTTCGTATTATAGTCCATCATTTTGGGGAAGTCAAGTCGAGAGAAACTTGAAAGGTCTAGTAATATTATATCCACAGTCAAGAGCAGAGAGACAGCCTGCTTGTGCTCAACATGTTTTCTCTACTCTTACACAGTTGAGTATTCACTGCCTAGGGAGTGGTGCCACCCACAAGGGTCCAGTCTCTCCACCTCAACTAACAGCATCATGACAATCACCGATAGACCAGCCTGGTCTAGACAGTCCCTCACTGAAACACCCTTTTTAGGTAAACCTAAATCATGTCAAGCTAACAATTAAAATCAACCACCAACAATCCTTAAACATGGTTTCAACTCCTTCCTTTCTCAAGTAGAATTATGAAATATCTTTCCACTTACGTATCTTGGTCTGATCTTCCTGGTTGCCTGTGATATCTTGTCCATGTCCTGTTGTTCAGCATTCAACTGTTCCCTCTCAATATGAGCTGACATGGGATGTGGGGTTGTTTCTGTAGCAGCTTGGAGTATAGATTCCATCAACTCCCACTTCTCCTTTTGTCCTCACATTTGGAATACTGAGCAAATTGGCAAACATCTATTGAGAAGACCATTCCCAGTCTTTCTGAAATACCACTGATGCTGCCATCCTTAGATTGGAGAAGAGCAAAAGGCTAAAGGTATGTCATATAGAGGAGTCTTGAAACCAGCCTGAAAGCCCTGTGTCTTCCCTATGAAGGCAGATGGTCAAGCACAACTGCCCCTTTGCATCCAATCCTCCCATGTTTATTTCTTCCTTGTAAGCATCCAAAGTTTACACATTTTATGAGATGCTCTCTCCTGGCAATGTGGAGTGGATTTACAGGGCTGGCAGAAGAGTGTCTTTGCATGTGTTTCCAGCTTTGTCATGATGAGGTGCATGGGGCCAGCCAGAAATGGGGTTTTATGATCAATTACTGCCAAAATGAATGGCTAATAGACATGCTATCAGAAACCAGAGAAAGATATTTCATAGTAACCATTTCTTCTTTTTTGTTTTTCTCCTTTCTTGAATTTTATATAGGCTCTAGCTGACTTGGACAGCATGCAAATGGGGTCAAAGAGAAGCATCTGTGCAGCTACTGAGGAAGATCAGGAGTCAGTGATGACCCAGCAGGAACACCAACCAGCCACTGAATGGGCCTTTTAGGTGTACTGCATCTCTCTTTTGCAGGCAGGGTATCCCATGGGGGGACAGATTCATTTGGTTCAAACTGTTTCTGTCCTCACAGGCTTTGTGATGTTAGGCAGGCTGTCTTTCTCTCCCCGATTCTCAGTTTCTGCATCTCTACAATGAAAGAATGTTATCCGTGCCCACCATTTAGATTATTATATTGGCTGTTGTATACAATGAAGGCATGTGGTACTGAAAATTAAACTCTGAAGAGAGATTTTACATGGGTCAGGCATAGTCTCCAGAGCATAGTCTGTCCAGTCAACTGTATGCAGGTGAACTGAAGAAAGAGGAAATAAACTAGTCAGCCAGCAGTATTCAGAAGATGGTGACTTCTGAAAGAGGATGAAAGAAGACTAGTTAAAGCCTGTGGTAGCACAGCATTGAGGAACAAGAGCCCTTTAAAGAACAAGTGTCTTGATGGGGGTGGGGCTGTCTCAAAAGGCTACCTCCTGAACACTGTCAGTACTGAAACACACTGAAGGCACTGACAATCCCCTGAACAACTGGACCCACCCCAGCTGTGCTTGCAGGTAGATGATAACAGTGAGTATGCCAGCTACTGAGCATTCTGTCAAGCCAGAAGCTTGCATAGTCTTCTGTCTGCCTTTTCTTGACTCTGATCTCTACTGAATGGCCTGCATCATTGCCTCCTTTTATTAATAAGGGAGATGTAACTCAAACAGGCTACCTAACACATTCAGGGGCTATACTGTTGATACCCTCACATCTTCCTAACATTCGGACCCCATGGTGGTCAGATCCACATGGCCAGACTCTGGCACCTCCCTAAGACACCCAGGAACTTGGTGATCTAGTCTTCACACCATGGTGTTGATTATTCAAGGCACTCACCCTCACTAATAAGCCCAGCAATTGGCTGAGTAAGTGGCCCCATTCCCGAAGAGATGGAATGGTGCAGCCACACCCACTTTCTGTACCTATGCTGAGGGCCCCCTTGTCTTCTGGCATTTCTCTACAACCAGAACACTCTGGGGACATTGACCCTGGGCCCTGACCACACCCTGAAGCAGCCTCTCTAAACCTTGATGGCTCTCTTCTTGTATACTACTAGATAAAATGACAATGTGGTTGTTGTTTTAATGAACCCTGGTTTTTAGAAAAAAAGAAAAGAAAAAAGAAAAAAAGCATTTTCCTTCTCTCTGCCCTGCCCTGGCATGTGCAGTCTCCCTCAGCCACGAGGCTACATCAGCACAGAACTAGCATACAAAGCTCATCATTTTATTTGCTTATTTTGTATTGTTCCTTCTAAGATATGTCTGTATTTTGCAAGTTGTTTCTATCAGTTTTTGGTTTGTCTTCTGATTCTATTGATAATTTCTTCAGGGAATGGTTATTTTAAAAGGTCCAGTCCATCTATTTTTTTTTTCTTTTGTGAATTGTGCCTTTGGTGGTATATCTAAAATGACACTACCATTCCCAAGGATATCTAACTTTTTTTTTTCTTCTAAGAACTTTATGTGTGTGTGTTCACCCATACACATAAATTTTATGTGTGTGTGCACATGTGTGTGGAGACCAAAAGGCAACCTAAGGTTGTCCTGAGGAATGCCTTTCACTTCCTTTTGAGACAACGTCTTTCACTGGTCTGGCACTCACTAATTAGACCAGGTTAGTTGATCAGCAAGCCCCATAAACTCTCCAGTCTCTGCCGGGGATTACCAGGGTTTATCAGCATGCCTGGCATTTTTATGTTGTTCCTGGGGGTAAAACTCAGCTTGCTATGTTGGTGACTGGCTAAGAAATGTGCTTAGCCCTAGTTCTATGTTTTCTTTTTAGGCCCATGATTCATTTCGATTTCACCTGTATGGAAAATACAGAGTGTGTATGTGTGGATGCACAGTTCATCATCCGAGGTGGGTCATCCATTGTGTCTTGTCTTGTCTTTCCCCCACTGCAGCATGTCTGTTCCTTTGACAAAGACTATCCATCTCTTGCAGTTATTTTCTGGGCTCCATTCTGTTCCATCGATTCTTTTTGTGTGCTTTCAACAGGGCTACAGTATTCTAACTACTGTAGCTTTATAGTAAGTTTTGACATCCAGGTAGCATCAACTTGTGATTTCCTGAGATGCTGAGCTGGCCTTCCTGGATCTTTCTTCCTCTCTGTAACTTTTGAAGCCATTGTGTTTCTATCCACAGAGTTGCTGGGACTCTGAGGAGGAGGACTGCACTGAACCCATAGCTCTTGTGACAAACTGACTCTTGACAATTCTGTACCTTCCTATCTACAAGTACAGCATATTTCTTCATTTGTTTAATTCTTCTTTGATTTTCCCATCAGAGATTTATAGTTTCATCACATAGTCATCTCTGGACTGGATGGTTCTGTCTGCCTAAAACTGACATGTAAATGCTTTAAGTTCTTGTCTCCTAAAGAAATACTTTTGCTAAGTGATTATATCATTGACTTTAATGACTATCTAAAGGAAACACTGGAGAGTTCTCTCACTTGCTTCTGCCATATGACATCAGTAAAATGTAGGCTTTCCTGAGAAGCTGAACATGCTTGAAACTGAATGTAGGACCTGAAAACTGTGAACAGAATAGTTTGTTTCATTGCTGTTGTTGTGATGGTGATTGTTGGTTTTTAAGTATGGCAAGCAAGGTTAAGATATCTATCATCTACATATTCAGGTAGATTTATACGTAAGTGTTTGCTTTTCACTTGTTTGATGTTGATACAGGAGAGATGACTATATATTAACCTTGTATTCTGAAACTATCTTATAACTGCTTATCAATTCTAGGAGAATTTGCTGACTGGGATTTTCTACACAATCTTTCTGTCTGGAAACAAAGACAGTTCACCCCTTCCCTTCCTGTATATACATGTTTGGTTTCTTTTTCTTGTCTTATCTCATTAGCTATGGTTTCTAACACTGTGTTAAAAAGCAGCGAGGGGACATTTTTTTGTCTCATGTGTTTCTAGATTTTACAGCGCCTGCAGGAGGATCTGTAGATACTCAGTTTTCGTTTTTCCCCTAGATCCCTCCTCTTAACCTTGTTGCTTTAGAGAAACACTTGCCCCTACCTTCTGAGGCTGTTCTACAGCATGCGATAAGGCAGTGCTCTTTCACTTGCTTTCCCTACACTGGTGCAAGAAACCCTGAGCATTCATCAGAGTTCTCTGCTCTTTAAGCAGTCCTGGTGGGAAGATGAGCCCGACGTGAACTCTGAGCCACATTGTAAGCACTGAGCTTGTGTTCCTTTAGGCCATGCACGGTGTATTTTTTCATGCTTACTTTTTATTTATATGTAAGAACCAACTGTGGATAAGTAGAGCCTTACTGCTTGGAAGAATATTTAATTAATCCAATCACCCCATCCCCAATTTCTGGGAGGTGAACGGAGGGTTTCCTTATATTTAAAACAAACACTTATTTATATGGCCATCTGTTCTAATAACAGAGTGCCCTGTGAAGCCTGCACAATTTTGGCAAAACCACTTATTTCATTCATCTGTGGTTTAAATAGCATGAGCAGAAACCTGGGCTGGGAGAATAGGAGGGGAGTGAATGGAGAAATGTGTGTCTGGCTGGTGTGGTCTTTGCTGGTTGGTTGGTTTGTTTATCACAAAAGAGAAACAATGCTAAGATTTCCAGCAACTGCAAAATGAAGGCACAAAAGTAATTTGAAATTAATCTTAGTGCTTTTTAAGTAGGAGATGCTAATCTTTAAACCGACTATGTTTGCTGACGTCAGTTTACCAGCCATGATCAGTTTACCATGAAGCTTACTGGAAATCTTCAGGGTTCTGGAATAAACTTTAGATGTTGTCTATGCTCTGGATCTCTGTTCCTTACCTCAGTTCTCTTGAGTGGCCTCTGTGGTTTCTCCATAGCTTCCTTCCCTTGTTTTAATTTATAACATGGAGTAGGCCACACCTAGGAAGATCTTACTACATTCAGGAGCACAAGGGCTGCTTTGGTGTAGTTCAGACTTTACCAAACCAATTTCATTTCTTCTTCCCTGACCCTTAAATGATCCATCACACTTGTGCCTCTGTATAAACGTAGTCTTTTAATCAAATGTGTACATTTTCTTGATACGACCAAAGAAGTTAGCCATGCTGTATGTTTATACCTACCCCCACCGCAAACCTATACAATGCATGGGGCTTTGTGGCCTCCAAAATTGGTTGCTTAATAGCCTACCAATTTTCATGAATAGCTTCCATGGAAAAACTCTGGAAAAGGTCAAAAAAATTTTTCCCATTAACACTTCAAAAAAACCCAATTAATTGACTCACAGCGCCTCAGGGAAGAGCATCCCTGTCCCAATTATAACAAGCTCTGTTTTGAATAGAAATTTAAATACTTTCTAGGGAAACTTGTCAGTGAGATAGCTTTCTTACAGATTCTAGGTTTCTTTCATGTGGCTAAAAATAGACTGGGCCCAGTGAAAGTCATGTCACGTGTACAATCCAGAGCCCGCTGGTTCAGGGCCACTGGAAACTAACCAGGGACTAGAGAGAGATGGAGGTAGCACAAAAGGCAGAAAGAGTGTGCCTGTGTGTAGGGAGGTGTGAGCAGACCACCATCTGCCATCCAAGCCACCACCAGTTCCTAGCATAATCTGCCCTGCTCACGCGTAAACCAATAACCATGACATATGGATTTGAGGCCTGCTGACGAACACTGAGCCGGAGCAGAGGTGCCTCCTGCATGTACTGTACACTCTTCTGTTAGCAAGAGCGACAGGCAACTCATTTGTGGCTCTGTCTGCTTTTGTGCACCCAAGAAATAGTATCTCACTTGAGACAGTAACAGTGACCAATTCCTGCCTAACAAGGCTCCTTACGAGGACTAAGGACTGAGCAGGGGAGCCCAGCATTTTGTTTTTCTTTTCATTTTCCTGTTGGAAATCAGAAGAAAACCAAGGGGCAGGCAGCTCCCCTTCCATGCTGTGCTTTTGTGTTCAAGGATTGGTTGGGGCTGACTTGTCTGTGAGAGAACCATGCTGTGTGGGGGTGGAGCTGGATGCTGAGTATTAACCCCATGAATGCTGGAGGATTTTGGAAAGATGGATCTGCCCTTCTACTCAGATAGAGGACTGAGTGAGGAGGAAAAACCACACTTGCTATTTCCAGTCATTTCTGTGAATAAAATTAATAAAAATTCCTGTTACCCAACATAATATTGGGTTGTCCCATCAAAGTCTAATGGAAACAGCAACAGAACAAATAACTGGAGACAAAATATAGATTTCTAGAACCATTCAGAACTGTTAATTGTGGTGGTTAAGAGAGTTATTAGCTAGTTTAAGTGGTGTTTGCCGACCTTTCTTGGCTAAAGGTTTACAGAGCTGCCTTGGGCTCCCAACAAACTTCTGTAGCATGTAGTTTTCATTTTCCCAGTTAACATACAAGCAAAAGTTCTGGACATGTATTTCCAGTTTCCTTTTTCTGTGAATGTTTGCATGTGCTTGCATCACATCTGTGCAATCTGTCTTCTTGCTTCTCTAGATGATGCTGGAAGCTCCGTGGCAGAGGGTGACACAACCATGCCCCGTTGTGATAGCCCAGATGTTTCTCTAGGTTTGGGTATTTGTGCATTTATAAAGTGTTTCTCTTGTAAATAAGAGCCTTTTGGCTAACTTTTGTGCCTACAAGTGATTATTCCCCTAGGTGTGGTTGCTGGAAGCTTCCCAGGTGATCAAAAGTCCTTGAGGTTCCTGATACATATGTCAAATAATTACAAGAAATCACAACAAACTCCGAATCGAGGATAACATGGGAAGTCCTTGTCTGTACTGGAGCCAAAGCTCAGGTGGTGCTTTGTTCCCTCTCCAACAGAACCAGGGTGCATGAAACCCCCATAGTTAATCCCCAAAGCACTGCTGTTTGACTATCACTTCCAGGCAAGTGTTCTGCCAGCAGTCTGGGTATGTATGCTGTTTGCTTAATATTACGTTTTGAACTATTACAAAACTTTAAAAAGTTTTGCGCTCTTTCAGATGGGCAGTGTGTTTTTGTAAGACTCCAGTTATTTCCTGGAAATGCAGATCCCAATAAGGTGTACATGATGCTTTCCTAAGGGCAGCAATGGATTGATGACAACTAACAATAAGGACAGTTACAGTAACATGCTACAATGAAAGATATATTAACATTTTTTTCTTAAAATATCTTACAGAGTGTGCTCTCCACTCAGGTTGGGGTTTGGAGAACAGCTCTGGAGTGTTTCCAGGTTCCTGTGTCCCGGATCAAACAAACGGACAGGGACATATGCTAGCAAGAAAGTGAGTTTATTAAAGATCCGTTTCCAAGGAAGGAAGCAGGCTGGAGCAGTTTCAGTAGCTCTAAATGCAGTGCTGTGCACAGGATGAGGTTTTTAGGTCACACAGTGAGTGCTTTGTGGCTCATATGCATACCATCCTGCCTGGTTTGCATAACTCGGATTTCCTCACACAGGCTTGGTGCCAGGCTAGCCTTCGGTACAGATTCAAGACACCAGTGAGATATGCAGTGTATGCAATTGTATGTAGAACTGTGTTCAGCAAATAGAGCCTGTGTGAGGAAGTCCATATTATACCAACAGTGTCACAAGCAGACTTTAGTTGGTCTCCTCTGGTGGTTTTCTCTTGGCCAACTTGTTCTTTACATAGCCAGTTTTATAAATTTTGTGAAAGCCCTTTTGGATACCCCCTTCTGTTCCATTCTCCTGTTTCTTCTGTAGTCCCTTCTTGAGTTGATGAGACAATGCCTACATGTGAAAAGCATGGTGACTGTCATGAGCATCATGGTACAGCCCTAGACTTCTTTGACTTCTTTCTGATGGTTTATCAGGAGGATTACAGTTTACTGCAGGACTATGGAAAGATAGAACTCTGGGTCTGGGGCGTTTGGCTTATGCTCTGGCTTCCCAAATATGCATTCATCTTTAAGAGTTTGAAGTTTAACCACAAACCTCAGAGATTCATGTTCCTCTGGGTAGCTAATACATCATCTAGAAGAACAGCAACAGCAGGAGGTTGAAACAGATCATGGAAGCTACTACAGGCTCGCCCTCAGCGTTATGTTCAGCTAGCTGCCCCCAGTGGGCTGGACCTCCCACATCGATGACCATTTAAGACAATCTCCAGCGCTCATGCCCATGTGCCACTCTGATCTGGGCAATTCCTCAAATGAGACTCCCTCCTTGGTTGACTTTAAGCTATGTCAATTTGACAAAGCTAACTAGGACAGATATTAGAAAATAAAGAAAAAGAAGGCCTCAGGTTTTCGCCATCTTGGCCAGATCATCATGGGGTAAACCATGGCTAGTGTTATGTCCTTTGGTTTGTTTCCTGGTAGTGGACAGGGCACTGCCCTGTTCTGAGACCTGTTTGGCTAATTCTGATCGTCTTTGGCAGTTCTGAATAATCCATCTCTATGAAGCATTTTCTGGATCCTCTTTCACATGTTCTGGATTGTTCTCTGACCTCCATTCTGATCGTTTCATTTCCATGAGTGTTAGTTTGAAACCCCTGCTTAGAAATTTGTTCACGTCCCATCTTTAGCACTTACATTTGCTTTGGGGTCTCAGCTTCCCAGACTTGGTCATGCATCTGTGTTTTCTGTTCAGGTATCAATTATGCACTCTCCCTGCTTTCTAGGACAATCTGTCTCATCATTCTTGGGAAGCTTTTTTAGAAGAGAGTAATGCAGTAAACACGAGAAGCAAATAGTGCAAATAGTAACCCAGTAATGAGTGTGTGGGCTGGGCTTCAAATGGGAGCTGTCAATAAGCACTCAGAGCCCAGCTGCTCTGTAAGGCCTGGGACACTGAGAATCTGACAGTTTGAGGATATCTAAAGAGAATATTCTCTCTAGGCTCAAAACAGCCCTGTGGACGCTCCTTTCTGTCTCCTAATGTGTATATACTAAATATTTCCCTTGCCTCCTCTTTTCTCTGATCTGCTGAGACAAACATCTCTGTGATATGCAGAACAGATTTCTGGTAGGGCTTGGTGTATTTCCAGTGTCTCCACTTGATGGTTCCTATAGTGGCTGGTGGGACACAAGGGGTTAAATGCAAAACACATTATCGTAGGACAGCTGCCTAGGCACCACATTCTGAAATCTGATAAGTGAAAAATGGGCATGGTATCAAATTTAATCACATTTGTATTCAGATGTTGCCGAGAGCAGACACTGATTTATGAACTAGCAACAGACACCAGATTTCCTGCCTGGATTATATACATATGAATGAGTGGACGGATGGATAGATAAACAGACAGTGGAATTACGCTGCAAATTACACAGCACCAGACCTGTTTATAACCCATATCTCATCAAAGTGATATTAAAAAATACTACAGTTATAATTTCTTCCCTGGGCAGTAGCTGCTTTTCTTTTATATAAAGACTTTTCCAAAGATTCTTATTGCTTTGTCCACGCACTGTTGACACTACTCTTGCTACATCTTTATAGTGTTTGTTTAGAAAGATTATTTCTTAAGATCCAAGGCAGGGAGAAGCAGTAGTCAGACCATGGATGTGCACCCTCCCTACCCCCTGTAGCTTCCTTCAACCCTTAACAGGGAAAAGCGCTGCTGTATATACTGGGAGTTGCCATAAGCCAGGCTTCCCTGTGAGCTGTGGGGTGCTGAGAAAGAGAAAGGATTCAGCAGGGATTAGCAATGAGACAGGCAGCTTGACTCATAATCTGACAGAACAGGGAGGACTAGAGTAACTGTTTCTTAGGGACTGATTTATTGACTTATTCAGACAGAGCCTTACTATGTGGCTCCAGTTGGTCTTGAACTAGTGGGCTTAAGCAATCCTCTACCTCAGATTGTGGATTGCTGGGACTGGGGGTGTGAGCTGACAGTAAATCACTTGGCAGATGGAAATATTTTCGTACAGGTCATGGTTACATCCCCAAGAATACCCAGATATCTTGGAAATAGGCTTTCTTTGTCATGTCTCTTTCTACTTGTCTTTCTAAAGTTTTTTGTTTGTTTGTTTGTTTTCAATATTGGCCAATCTGGTCAAATTTTATTCTCTGTTAAAATTTACTCTTTAAAAGCAGGCCTCACATAACTCAAGCTGGCTTTGAACTCTCTGTGTGGTTAAAGATGACCATGGACTCCTAATTCTCCTGCCTCTACCTCCTGAATTCTGGAGTCACAGCTATGTGTCATCATGCCTGGTTTATGAGGTGCCAGGGATTAAACCCAGCGATCTGTGACTGCTAGGTAAAAACTCTATCAACCGAGCTACTTCCTCAGCCCATTAGGTTATTTCAAACAAACATTTAGATCTCACATTAGTGAAGTCCTCGTAAAACTAAACACAAAGATGGGAAGTGGATGACTCCCGGCTTGACCCCCACACAGACACTTTCAAAAGCAAGTCAGATAAACACGGACAATGCCAACACAATTAGGGAGAAGAACCAAGTTCAGCTCTTGGGGTTAAAGCCCCTTTAAGAAGGAGCTCCTGAATCAAAGTGACTGTAGGTAGGCCAGCTCTGTGTCCTAATGGCAGGAACAGGAAGGTGAGTGAGGACTCACACCTCAAACTGCAAGCAGGAAGCAGAGAAAGTGAAGTTAAAATGGCTTTCAATTGTCAAAGCTTACCCACAATGATTTTCTTCAGCAATGTCACACCCTCTAACATTCCCTAGACACTCCACCTGGCAAATCAAATTTTCAAATACATGAGACAATGGGGCCATTCTAATATCAAATATCACACAGTCCTAAAGCTGTTTACTGAGATAGTGTTAGAAGGGTTTTTTGGGCCTCACTTTGAGTAGTTTCTGTGGGAGAGGAGAGATGGTGCTCATTACAGTGAGGACTGGAACTGCTGTCAGGTGCCACCCCTCCCCCAGGAAGTTCTCCCTCAGTCACCTGAGCTGGGAGACACTCTTGAAGCCCACTTGGATGCTTCAGTATTTACCTTACTTGTTTCGAATCCATTACCAGTCTGAATTTCCAGTTTTCTTCATACATGTTGCATTGTCTCCTTAATTAAATTATGTTCTTAAAGGGAAACCCCTACCTTATTTCTGTCTAATCATTGAGGGAGCCAGAAGCATTCTACTGTATGTAGAAAGTATTGAGGGGTATTTGTTCCTTGGTTGGAAGAAAAAAAATCATTTTTTCTATGAATGCATTCCTATGCAGCAGTCAAACTGAGAGATCAGAAGCCATGTGGCAAAAGCTACTTGAATGAAGGCTGCTTGTCTCCTACATCTAAAAGGCCTTAAAATAGCTAATGCTTATTGAATATTTTGTTCCTTGTCAGGTATTTCACCAAGCCTATTTTATGTGTTATCTCATATGATCTTCCAAACATAAGAATGACAATTTGAATATTCCTGTTTCAAACCCAGGAGTGTGAATTTCAGAGGGAAAACTTTGTTTGGGGATCATGATGTACAAGAGTAAGGCTCAGAAGTAAATGTTGCATCTGTGGATCTTGACTCTGACAGAATTTGTCCACATATAGGAAGTATTTAACAAACCATTTTTTACCACCATTTATAAAATTGATACAGACAAGGAAAGCAAGGAACTGACTATAGTAGCAGGTGGGAGCCATTGTCGGAGCCTACATTCAACTGTATACTTCCTACTAGAATATATTTGTTTAAGGCCTATATTAGTCAGGGTTCTCTAGAGAAACAGAAAGTCTAGAATAAATCACTGTATGTATCGATTAGAATGACTTCTATACTGTCATCTAGCTAATACAACAATGGTTGTCTACCAAGAATCCAGTAGTTGTTCAATCCATGAAGTTGGATATCATATCTGGTCTTCAGTATATGCTGGAATCCCAAAGAAGCAGGCTTTAATGCCAGTGAAGGACTGAGAGCAAGCAACAAAGAAGGAAGTTTTCTTCTTCCATGTCCTTTATATAACAGAAGTTATGACCCAGGTTAAAGGTGGCTCTTCCCACCTCAAATAGTGTATCCTCCCACCTCAAAGATCTAAATTAGAAATGGGTCTTCCCACGTCAAATGATTTAATTAAGAAAAAAATCCCTCACAGGTGTGGCTAGACATTTAGGTTTTAGTTAAAATTCTAGATGTCCTCAAGTTGACAACAAATAATTGCCATCATAGTAAAATTACACAGTATGAGTCTCTCTTTCCTTTCTTCCTCTTCCTTTCTTCCTCTTTCTTTCTCCAGAACTTGCTGTTTGTCTCTACAAGACCCAATACTAATCGAGGACATGTGACAGAGAAAAGACAGTCAGCCGAGAAGAGCATCCCTACTCAGACCCTCACAGCACCACACTATTCGGTTTGAGAAGGCTTTTTATCCTTTAGAGAACACAGGGACAAAATCTAGAGCGGCGGTGTTCATCTGCAATCTATGTACTGAAGAGGCTGATGGAGGAGGATTGAAAACTTGAAATCAGCCTGGGTTACAGAGTAGTGTGTTCTAGGTCTGCCTTGGCAACTTAGTGAGGTCTTATCTTCAAAGAAAAACACATGAACATGTGATTGCCTGTGTGTGAGCACCAAAGCAGAGTGTGAATGAGTACATGCAGAGCCAGGCCTCAGCTATGTAACATCTACTTATAGGTAGTTACTAATGGGGAGGTGCGGGCACCCACAGCAGCAGGCCATTAGGGCTCACCATTAGGGGCAGCTTCCACTGACATGACTATGGAAGCAGTCCTACCAAGAGTATGTGACCCAACGTTGGAGAGTCTGCTCAGGAATGAACCACTAACGGCAAGGTCAGAGATGGTGTGGAGGAACGTGATTGGTTGCCCAAAACTGCTCTCTCTTCCAGAATAAGCGAGTCTGCAGCCGCTTGCCCTTAGATTGCATTCACCCCACTCCCGGTGTCTGTGTAGTGATTCTGTGCCTCTCACCCCCTCAGCCTGAACCCCCTGTCCTCACCCACGGGCTGGACCCTTGGGAGAAAGACCAATAGGGAGGTAGCCCAACAGCTGTTGCTGTTGTAAGATGCATCTCCAGTCTCACTGCTGCTACATACCAAGCTGAGGCTAGATTGACAAGATTTCTCAGACTCCAACAAAGTGATAACACTGAGAGAGGGGCCAAAGTTAGAGAGCACAATGTGAATCCCACCCACTGTCTGCATCTTCCTAAGACTGTGAGGTCCAAAGAGGAGCTGGATACCCTATTGGAGTCAGCTTGGTATGGCTTTCAAGTGTGAAGGCTTTGCCTGTGTGGATGAGGAAGCTACAGGACAGATATCCTGAGAGTGGATGGAACGCTCTAGGCTGCAGCATCAGAAGGCCAGTCTTCTGTTCAGCTGTTCAGCTGCCTTGGGCAGATATGGGAGTAAAATGGGACCTACAAATATAGTTGCTGAATTCACCATGTGGGTGAAATGAGTTTGAAGCTCTTTCAAAAGAGCCTTATGTATAGTAAGCCCTCAGAAAAGGTGTCAGTAATACTAGACATTTGGATGCTTATAACTGGAAGGGGAACTCCTTGGTGCTTCAACAGGTCCGAGAACCAAGTCACATGAGGAGGATCCTGAGTGCTTATGAGAAAACAAGACGACAGTCTTGTGACCTCAGTTTTCAAAACACAGAACTGTTCTTAGAAAGTGTTTTCATGTTCTTCCCAGGTGTAGTGGATCGGAGTGAGTTTATCTCAGATGATGCATCACAGCTGGCCACAATTGTTATCTGCTTAATTGTTTATATGCTTGTATGGGAAAAAACAGGTTTGTCAGGTGCAGTTTGCCCTTGTGATTGGATGCTTCATGTGATACCTCTTAATCCTCAAATTAAATTGCCCGAGACTCTGAATGAAGCTGGCTTTTAAATGAGATTTTAGTCTGCTTCATTTATTGGCTGCATTCTCCCAGGTCCCACTATTGCTACTGTGGTAAACACTTGGAAAGAAATTAAAGAATGAGCAAGGAAGAAGTGAGGGTGTTTAGGAGAAGTAGGATTGTCCTACACTAATACCCAGTTAGATTTTGAGATCTCAAGATGAGACTCTGGGACTTTAGTTCTGTTCATAATTTGTGTTCAGTGCCTGCTATAACATGGAGGGTGTGGAGGGAGACCATGGCTTGTTGATTGAGTCACAGCTCTACCTGAAATTAAGACCTTTGAGGCCAGTCTTTGAGACTTGGAAGACTGTTCATTTCCACGTGAGGTCAGTACAGAGCCATGCCTCTTTTGCTGGCTAGTTTTATGTCGATTTGATACAAGCTAGAGTCATCAGAGAGGAGGGAACCTCAGTTGAGAAAATTCCTTCATAAGATTCAGCTGTAGAGCACAGGCTCTAAGATCAACAATCAATAAATGGGCCCTCATGAAACTGAAAAGCTGTAAAGCAAAGGACACTGTTTTCAGAACAAAATGACAGCCTACAAATTGGGAAATGATTTTCACCAATTCTATATCTGACAAAGGGCTAATATCCAGAATATATAAAGAACTCAAGAAGTTAAATAGCAACAAATCAAGTAATCCAATTAAAAACAGAGCTAAACAGAGAATTCTCAATAGAGGAATATCGAATGGCAGAAAAACAATTAAAGAAATGCTCAACATCCTTAGCTATCAGGGAAATGAAAATCAAAACGACCCTGAGATTTCACCTTACACCCATCAGAATGGCTAAGATAAAAACTCCAGTGACAACACATGCTGGAGTGTATGTGGAGAAAGAGGAACCCTCCTCCATTGCTGGTGGGAATGTAAACTTGTACAACCACTTTGGAAATCAATCTAGCACTTTCTAAGATATTTAGGAACAGTGCTACCTCAAGATCCAGCTATACCACTCCTAGGCATATATCCAAAAGATGCTCAAGTATACAACAAGGACATTTGCTTAACCATGTTCATAGCACCTTTATTTGTAATAGCCAGAATCTGGAAGGAACCTAGATGTCCCTCAGTTGAGGAATGGAAACAGAAATTGTGGTACATTTACACAATGAATACTACTCAGCAATCAAAAACAAGGAAATCATGAAATTTGCAGGCAAATGGTGGGAAACTGGAAAAGATCATCCTGAGTGAGGTATCCCAGAAGCAGAAAGACACACATGGTATATACTCACTTATAGGATAAACATACTAAAATCTGTACACCTAAAGAAGCTAAGCAAGAAGGAGGCCTCTGGGTAAGATGCTCAATCATCATTCAGAAAAGCAAATGAGATGGACATCAGAAGAGGGAGAAAACAGGGAACAGGACAGGAGCCTACCACAGAGGGACTCCGAAAGACTCTACCCTGAAGGGTATCAAAGCAGATGCTGAGACTTGTAGCCAAACTTTGGGCAGAGTGTGTGGAATCTTATGAAAGAAGGGAGAGGCAGAAAGATCTGGAGGGGCAGGAGCTCTACAAGGAGAGAGGAAAAAATATGAAAACATGGGTCTTTCGAGACTGATACTCCAACCAAGGACCATTCATGGAGATAACCTAGAACCCCTGCACAGATATAGCCCATGGCAGGTCAGTATCCAAGTAGGTTCCCTAGTCATGGGAACAGGGATTATCTCTGCCATGAACTCAGTGGCCTGCTCTTTGATCACCATCCCCTGAGGGGGTATCAGACCACAGAAGAAGACAATGCAGCCAGTCCTGATGAGTACTGATATACTAGAATCAGAGGGAAGGGGAGGAGGACCTCCCTATCAGTGGACTTGGGGAGGGGCATGGAAGAAGATGAGGGAGGTAGAGTGGATTGAGAGGGGATGAGAGAGGGGGCTATAGCTGGGATACAAAGCAAATAAACCATAATTAATAAAACAGTAAATAGATGTTTAAAAAGATTCAGCTGTACAGCATATTCTTAATTACTGTTTTATGGGGGAGGGCCTAGCCCATTGTGGGAGGTACCATCCATCCTTGAGATGGTGGTCCTGGGTTCTATAAGAAAGCAGGCTGAGCAAGCCATGGGGAGCAAGCCGGTAAGGAACACCCCTCCATGGCCGCTGCATCCGTTCCTGCCTCTAGGTTCCTGCTCTGTTTGAGTTCCTGCCTTGGCTTCTCTCATTAGATCAGGATATTTAAGCCAAGTGAACTCTTTCTTTTCCAAACTGCTTTTAGTCATGGTGTTTTATCACAACCATAGAAACCCAAACTAAGATGGCTCTGTAGCCTAGCCCCTATGTTGATAGAGATTCTTAATTTGGCTCTACAGCTCAAAGAACTTCCCATCACCTACTCCCACTCAATGCTGTTCTCCAGGGTTGGTCTAAGAATGACCTTCTGAAACACTGGGGAAAATTTTCAGTACCAAAACTGAAGAGTGTATTCTGGGTACCATCTCCAAGTATGGGCTCTGCAAGTTCTCCTCTATTCTAGAATCTGCTGTTGAAGGGTATTGTAGTTAGCATACAATTCTCATAATTAATGATTTTTTTTAAATCACAGCTGTCATTTTATCACTTACAACAGATATAATTTTTTCAATAATCTGCTGAAATCCCAAACATCCGTGAGGACGTTGGCAGCACCTGACAGGAACATGAAGGCATAACGATCCTCCTTCTTCATAGAACCTCACATACGTGTGCAACAAGTGCATCTCATTACCATCAGGGAAGAACATCTTCCTCAGATCAACCTGACTCCATCTCTGATGGCCCAGCCTCTGGAAGTTACCAGCATCCAATAGGCTCAGTAAGTTATAGCAAGACACAAAGAAGAAGACAGCCATATTGGAGGAAGCAGGTGAATGAAGCTAGAGCTGCAAATCCTTCTTGGAGGACTGCAGTCATGTTGATGATTTTCTGCTTCTTGAATAAATATGCTACACTGCTTTCCTCTCAGTGACCTCGTTCAAAGGTTCATCTATAATGAATAATCTAAGTTCTTAATAAAGCAAACCAAATGCCATGTTTTGTCTGTCTGCACTTCCAAGTCATTATTTACGCCAAATGAGGCACTAGTGACCTGTAGAAACAAAACAGTGGCATCAGTCGGGTGACTTCAGTGCCCAGTCACTTGTGACGATGAATCTTTGCTGAATCATTGTTATAATCTCAAGATAGAAAAACACATCCGTGTGTGTGTGTGTGTGTGTGTGTGTGTGTGTGTGTGCGCACACACACACACACTCACACACACACAGAGTTAACAAAATGTGTCATGATCCACTCTGAGAATGACAGAGTTTATATGTCTACTGACTTCTTGAAGAAAGCCATCTGTTTGTGAGCCGATGTCACAATGTGACCAGAGTACAGCCCTCTGCTTGTCTTGGTGTTTCTGATGTTGTGCCTGTACTTCACTTCATGCTCACTGATGTTCCCTGCCTGCCTATGGACCAGTAATACAGTGAGTCTCAAAGTTAATATTAAACCACTTCTAAAAAAAAAAAAAAAACATGGGCCGTAGACTTTGATCTCCGAGTATTCTTTGACCCAAATCACTTCCCCTTGGTATTGTTCGAACTTGCCTCCAGGAGACACAGACCTCTACGCACTCCTAATAAGGCACAACGGCAGACCAAAGTGTACTGGGATTACCTACAGTAGCAAGGCCGAAGCGTTATGACAGAGGCTTGGGTGAGCTTGAAGCAGCTACACTAATAAGAAGTCTCACCCTTGCCTGAATGATGATCTCTTCACAGCCTCATATATGTAGTCTCTATTTTAGTTAACCATCTATAGCACTGTACGCATCATCTCTCAAGACTGGGGGACTATTTGTGGCTGGGGCAGAATCACATACATCAGGGACGGAGCGCTGGAATCTCAGATGAGGCTCTGAGGACCCTCTTCGTGTACTTGTTTTATGGAGGAAGGAACATCAGTAGCCCAGATCTTGAAGGTCTGCTGCAAGTAGGCATGGTTGCTTTGATGAGGACAGTAATGGCTGTTAAGCTAGAAGGACAGAATGCTACAACAGTGGCCTTTAACAGAAGGGAGAGGACCTTTAACAGAAGAGGCTTAAGCTGTTTACTTCTCTCTGTAATTTCTTTTTTATTTGCTTATTTTAGAGGCAATGTCCTTCTCTATAGGCAAGACTGGCAAGAAACTCACAGTAATTTCTCCCGCCTCGGTCCCTCAAGTGCTGGGATTGCAGGTATGAGTCATTGCTCGGCTCTGTGATGTTTCCAGTCTATTTCTATTGGCTAATGAAGGATTCTGTGCTCTTCTGGGCATTGAATTTGATAGTTATTGCTAGAAAAATGCTTCTGATCTGAAAAAAAGTTGATGATTACTAATATTTTAGTTTCTTAAAAGAAAGTATAGACAAAATATGAATACCCCTTGGCAATATTTTGATGTGCAAAGCTTATCCACCAATACTAAGGCAGAAAAAAAATTTCAGCTTTAATAAGGTTTTGTGTTGAGAAAATAGTCCTTTTCTTTTCTTTTGAGAGTACAGTCAGAGACAACATAAGCCCAAATAGCATTTTGTGGAATAAGAGACTCCCCAAGCTTAAGGATATTTACAAATGATTCTTTTTATATAATTTTTTTTTTTCTGTTAAGGGACTCTTCAAATGAACAAAGCTAGGCTTAGACTTCACCTCAACAACCCATACCTCTTTGTATCTATGGGTTGGGTTTCTTGGGCCTCTTGAATCTGACACTGAGTAGAGTCAAGAGCCAGGCTCCTTCTTCTAGTTCTGCCGTCAGCTGGGTGACCTGTTGTGTAAAAATGCCTCTTTGCTTTGATGTTTTCATTTTATTGTTTTTGTTGTTTTATTTTAAGCTTTTGCCCAAGAGCTGAGGAGATGGTTCAGTAGGTAAAGTACTTGTTGTTCAGTTCCCAATATCCCATGCAAAGTTTGGTGTGGTAGTGTCCATCTGTAATCTATGCACTTCCTACAGCATGTGCAAAGCAAAGAAGGAGAGAAGGAAAGCAGGAGGAAGGAAGGAAGGTAGGAAGGAAGGGAGGGAGGGAGGGAGGAAGGAAGCAAAGTTCAGTGTAACTTTTTCTGAGCTGAGATTTTCATCTTCTTTGCTCTTTTAAACTAAATATGCCATAGCTGGAGAACTTCCCTAAATGACAAGCAGTGGAGCACAAAGGATATCCAAACTGTCCACGGCTCTCAACAGTATTTGCTCCACTCACTCCAGATTTTGCCCAGGCACACTATAGTTTTATCAGTGTTCAGTAATATGAATACACTGTGAGCCAGTGAGACATTAACAAAGGTGATATGAAAGTCTGGCTTACCTGAAACTCAGAGAGGTACCAGGCAGAGCTGGAGCAACACAAAACACAACATGACATGCTTGACAGAATGTATAGTTCTGAGAAATAGATGTAATATACTTTGCATTTTCCTGGGAGACAAGAAAAGCCTCTAAGTCTGTGAAGTTCAGAATATAGAAGCAGGAGCTTTGGTTTTATGGATGCTCTGAGATAATACAAAAAAGTTAATACATAAAAGTCTTCGGGCTGGGGCAGTGCTACACTCACTGCTGCTGCAGTTCAGATGCAGGACTCTTATTTTAAAAAGGCTTTGCATGAGCTCAGTGTGTAAAGTGGCAACTCCATTCATCACAACTGGAGATCCTCTGAGATGACACTGATGTATTCTTTTCCTGTGACCTTGGCTGACTTGAATGGCCCCATGTGGTCACTCTGCCTCTTGAAGAAATGGGAGCCATTGCAGACAGGATACAGATTAGTATGTTCCTCAAACAAGGGGTGCTTCTGAAAGGACAGGATCGTGGGGTGGAGCTGTAATGTTCACTTTTAATGGTATTGGTTTTGTTTTTAGAAAACAATGCCCTTCCTTGTTGAAGTTATTAGAAACTTAAAAATCAAAACCAAAGAACAACAACAAAAGAAAACAAGGGAGGAAAGATAGCAAGATTTTTATTTATCTGTTATTTCTCGAATGTGTTTGTTTGTATAAGGATATTTACACAAGTATGTGCGTGTGTGGTGTGTATGTGGTATGCATGTGTGTGTGTGTCTGCATATGTTAGTATATGTGTTCTTATGGTGTAGTGTGATGAGGCGTGTGTATGTGTGTGTGTGTGCGTGTGTGTGTCTGTGTAGGCCAAAGATTGATGTTGGGAACCTCCCACAATCTTGGCCATGCTTCTTGCTGAATCTAAAAGCCTCTGATTCAGGTGTTTTACTCGCCAGCTTGCCCCAGTGATCCCTTGGCCTCAACTTTGTCTCCACCTGCTGAGCACTGGGATTGCTGTCAGGTGCTGCCTTTGCCTAGCTTTTTATGTGGGTGGCTGGTCATGTGAATACTAGTTCTCACACTTGTGTGACAAACTCTTCATCTACTGGCCCGGCTTTCTTGCCTCAAGATTTTAATTTTTAAATCTATTCTGCTTGGTGTATCACCATACAGATTATGTATCTTGATGACATAAAATAATGTTTAGTTATTGAAGAAAATTCAAGTGGAAATTAAGACAGCTACATCAGTCAATGTAATACAGTCAGGAAAGTCTGTAACGTCTGCAATTCCAGGGTGTCCTACAAGCCCACGGTCATTTAATGTCAACCAGTGGCTGGAGGAAAGCTTTGGGAAGAGGTGACACATGCCTGGTGTTGAAATACTAGTAGGTGCTACAAGGCTGATAAAGAATAAAGGCATTTTATTGTGAATTTCACCGGTGTGCAGGGAAAGGCAAACACAATGCAAGTCATACACATGGAAGCCAGAGCACATGCCCCACTGAGGACAGAAGAGGGGCTGCTCACACTGCTAAATTCTAGGCACAAGTATATGGATTTGACCTTTAACACCAGTGTGAATGGGACAGTGGAATGGCTTATTGTTTGTGTTCATTCAAGCAATGGTTTCTGGGAGAGAGGTGTTTGCAATGGTACGCTGTAGAGAAGAAACAGGCAGAGATTCTCAGATTCTTATTAATCACTTGAGAGAGATGGGGCTAGGGCCTGGGCTTAAGCCATGGCAGTGAGAATACAAGGAGTTGAAGAAGCTGTATTATAATGATTTGAGGACTCAGAATACAAAAGCCACGGTTGATTATGTGAACTAGGGCATAATAGGGACATATTCAGTGTCCCTGGAAGAGTAGGTAGCCAGAGATGCTCAGAAGCAGAGTGGAGTATACAGTATATTCTGCAAATCCCTGCTGACCCTGACAATTATGGACAGAAGGAAGTGTCCATCTTCTGTCAGCATGATTTCTCTCGGTGACTATAGTCCTGGGTAAGAGGTGAACACACACCTCCCAGGTCTTCTGAATCCAGCAGCAGAGATTGGCCTTTGGCTTTTGACTGCAGTATGGTTGGGCCCTGATTTACAACATAGGGATGTGCTCTGTCCAGCACTTTTCATGCTTGCTGACCCCATTCTTGAGGTGTGAGCTTTCTTGAATAAACACCCCCAAATGGAATGGGAAATGGGCTCTCAGTCCTGCGTGGCTCAGGCAGGAAGCTACAGAGTCCAGCGTTCTACCAGATACTAGTTCTTCTCTGAAACTCAAGGTCTTTGTCACATTCCATCTGGGAACTTGGAGACAAGGTGATTAACCTTCCCAACTTATTTTCACAACCACATGGGAAACTTGGCATGTTTCCCATGGGCTCCAGAATTCTCTCTTCTGTGCTTCCATCACCTCCCCATGTCCCAGTCTCCATTCTAACTAAAGGCGTCTGTTATAGTGTTTGTTTGTGCCACCCTCCACCTAGAATCTCTATCATTCACGCTTAAGTCTGAGTGCACACTACCACCACTTGTGTCTGCTGCAATGTTCATTCCATCACACACGTCATGACTATCTTTTCATTAGCTAACTCTTTCAAACTTTTCAGGACACGAGCTGAATTATGTTCATTCCTCTAATCCAAAGCACTGGGCAAATAGATGCTTCTAGAATAGGGGCTTGAATTAATAGTTGTAGGCTTTGATTTTTTTAATAACCTACTTTTTGGTTCCTTAAGCCTCTATCTCCCTTCCAATATCTGTAGGTAGAAGAGAAAGAAGGTTAGTAGAAACAGGGGATTTAGACCTCTTTAGACTACTTCCTTGGAGTGATTCCACTCTTGGTCATCGTCGTCAGGATATACAGTAGTCCTGCAAACCAGCAATCCAATAATAGCAAAAGTAGCAACAAGGACCAGCAGCAGCAGTAGGGGCAGCAGCAACCTCCTCAAAGCATTCTCCAAAGCATTTCTCTCCAGGAAAGTCTCTAAATGAAATGCTCTCTTCCTCTCTCTTCTCTCCCTCTCTCTTTCTGGGCTCCTATTTATACCTTCTCAGAGTCCACACCAGCATGTATTCCAGCTGACACCTCCCCACTCCCAAGCATAAGGCAATTTCCAACTGACACGAATCAAGCACCCTCTCATGAGGCTGTTTATCAGCTGACAAAAATCACATCTCTCTCATGAGGTTGTTATCAGCTATGCATAAAGCATTCTCACATCTCCCACTTGGGATTACAACAAAAACAAAGCTATATAACATAACCAAAACTTCCACTCCAAGTAGCTTGAAGCCAGGAATTCAATAGTTCTGTTTTATGGTGAGTGCCCTCTCTGTCTGTCTCCAGACTCTTTATGTTGGTGCTTGCAGAGTTTATGTTTTTGCTTTATTGTATTGTGTTTGTGTTGTATGGTATTTACATTTTTACTTACTGCATTTGGTCTAATATACAGTTTATTAAAAAAAAAACTCTTTCTATTTACCAGTCCTTTGACCATCTACAAGTAATAATGCCACCCACCTTAGGACATCAAGATGAGGGGGGCTTGTATAGTGTCCTATCTCCTGGGACCCCACCCATGTGGGCCTGGAAAGGTCACCTCATAAAGAGGTGTCTATAGGGAAGGTATGGCGATGATGAAAACTAAACCTCTTTGAATTCCAAGGAAATTTGCCAGAAGTGACAGAGAACAAAATCTGGAGTCATAAAAGACATTTCTCAGCCAAGATCAAAAACTCAAGTGACAACACATGCTGGAGAGGTTGTGGAGAAAGGGGAACCCTTCTCCACTGCTGGTGGGAATGTAAACTTGTACAACCACTCTGGAAATCAATCTGGTGCTTTCTCAGACAACTAGGAATAGCACTTCCTCAAGATCCAGCCATACCACTCCTGGGCATATATCCAAAAGAGGCTCAAGTACACAAAAAGGACATTTGCTCAACCATGTTTGTAGCAGCTTTATTTGTAATAGCCAGAAGCTGGAAACAACCCAGATGCCCCTCAACTGAAGAATGGATGCAGAAATTGTGGTACATCTATACAATGGAATATTACTCAGCAATGAAAAATAAGGAAATCATGAAATTCACAGGTAAATGGTGGGATCTGGAAAGGATCATCCTGAGTGAGTTGTCCCAGAAGCAAAAAGACACACATGGTATATACTCACTCATATAGACATACAACATAGGACAAACCCACTAAAACCTGTGCATCTAAAGAAACTAAGCAAGAGAGAGGACCCTAACTAAAATGTCTAATCCCCATCCGGAAAGGCAAAGAGGATGGACATCAGAAGAAGAAGAAAACAGGAAACAACCTAGGAACCTACCACAGAGGGCCTCTGAAAGCCTCTGCCCTTCAGACTATCAAAGCAGATGCTGAGCCTGATGGGCAACTGTTGGGCAGAGTGAATGGAATTTTAGGTAAGAACTGGGAAATAGTAAGAGCTGGAGAGGACAGGGTCTCCACAAGGAGAGCAACAGAACAAGAAAATTTGAATACAGGGAACTTCCCAGAGACTCATACTCCAACCAAGGACTATTCATGGAGATAACCCAGAACCCCTGCACAGATGTAGCCCAGGGCAGTTCAGAGTCCAATTGGGTTACACAGTAATGTGAAGAGGGACTGCCTCTGACATAATCTGATTGGCCTGCTCTTTGATCACCTCCCTCTGGGGGGGAGCAGCCTTACCAGGCCATAGTAGAGGACAATGCAGCCACTTTTGATGTGAACTGACAGACTAAGATCAGAAAGGAGAGGAGAACCTCCCCTATTAGTGGACTTGGGGAGTGGCATGCAAGCAGAGGGAGGAGAGAGGGTGGGATTGGGAGGGGAGGAGGGAGGGGCTTATGGGGGGATGCAAAATGAATAAAGTGTAATTGATGAAAAATTTTTAAAAAAAAGGGAAAAAATATTTCAGAACCTTAAATGACTTTCAAAAGTGGAGGAAAACATGGAGTTAGTCAATTGGCATGGAGCACGTCTCGCCCCTGGGGGCAATGGTCTCCTGAACCTACTCAGACCTCGGACACCACCACTGCTAGTTCTAGAACTGACGCAGGATGTTCCAATGAGGGGGTTAAGGCTTCTCATAATATTTCCTATAAGCCCACACCTGTTTGTCTATATCCCCCATTTTTATTCATTATTAGCCAGATAGAGCCAAGTAATTGTGGTAATGATACTTGCTTTTTGGCCCAATGCTGGAATGCTAGTAAAGTTAGGTATGCCCTGGTTACTCGCATGCCTCACTGTGTGCCTGTGCCCGTTGATGCCCCTCACGCTATGACTCTCTTCAGACAGAAAAGGGATCTTGGAACTACAGCCACCATTGTTACTACCATCTCATTGGCGGCTGTTGGAGCTACCACAGTGGTATTAGCCATGAGTCATACTGGGCAGACTGCTCAGACCCTGAACAATCATTTAGCCAATGTAGCTCATGCCTTAGTTGTACATAAAGGAATTAATGCTCAACTAAAAGGAAGCTTGATGGTGTTCAATCAGAGGATTGACCTCGTGCAGGAGCAAATTGATACCCTATGGCAAATCGCTCAACTTGGCTGTCAATGAAAATATGCTGGACTTTGCGTCACTAGCATATAACATGAGAATTTTTCCTGTGCTGCAAATCTGTCTAAACAATTGTCGAGCTATATTTTAGGTAATTGGACTGGAGAATTCCATACTACGATGGAGCAGCTGAGAGTGGCCATTGTCACAGTAAATTCTACCAGAGTGGACGCAGGACTAGCCACAGGATTATCATCATGGATTGCTGCAGCCATGAATCATCTGAAGGAATGGGCGGGCATGGGAGCGTTTAGCAGGCCTTCTGGTGTTGGTCTCCTTGGTTTGCCTGTGGTATATATGCAAGATTAGAGTCTCACAACAGTGTGATGCAGCCATGATCATTCAGGCCTTTACAGCCATTGAAGCAGGACATTCTCCCCAAGCATGGTTGGATACCATAAAAAGCTAAAATGTTACGCTCAGGATGCGAGGCTAAGCACTGCACTCAGGGTCAGCCGCTTTGGACCCAGAGAAGAGCATGTCTGGTTGCATGCGGGTTGATGCCCCAGGTCCCGCCTCTGAGAAAAAGGTATCAGACGGGTCTGATGCTCTTTGGGTGGATGACACCTAAATGAACATTGGTACAAAGTCCCAATTTATTTCTAATATCAGAGATCATACTTCTACTCTTGCCTGATGCGTCTAAAACAAAAAGGGGGAACTGTAGAGAGCTGCGGAATGCTATGCCTTAAAGATGGAGCTGGTTTCCGCCTTCCACCTTCCCGATGGTGAGTGCTCTCTGTCACGAACAATTCCACATTTGGCTAAGGCTGAGGATCTGGCTTGCTTCCATGTATGTGGACCTATCTGCATTGCCCACGTGGCACGCCTGGGTTGGCTACCCAGAGGCTATTTAAGCTGTGGGCTGGCTTTCCCCAGGGTCCGAGGATTGTTCAAGGTTCCTGAATAAACTGCATTGAAAAAAAAAAAAGACATTTCTCTCACAGCTCTGGATTTCTAGGCACTCTAGGTGCTAACAGGTTCTGAGAACCTAGGCATCTGAGAAAAGGATAATCTGTGGAAGCAGGATCAGTCCACCCCTGACCCCATTCTTGCCACTGAACAGCCTTGATGCTGATGAAGCATGTAGCGTTCATTTTCTTTGCCCATGCTCCTGATTCTATTTGGTCTCCAGCCTGAAGCAGTAGCCAGCCAAGCTAGCTATAAATCCTATGAAATGGAGAACACCAGAAGTTGGTTTTCTGTTCTCTCTGTCACAGTGGCACAGTGACAGAGAGCTGAGTAACACAAAAATTGTCTCAAAAAATCAAGAAAGCCTTTGGCAAAGTTCAGCACACCATCATATTAAGAAGTTCCTTCAGATGGAGAAGAGAGAATTCCCTGTGAGTGACACCTGGGACTTGTGAGCAACCTTTAGCCAGCATCTTCCTTAACAGAGGATGATTGATGCTTACACAACTCCCACTGTAAGTCAGGAAACAAAGATTTCTTTTCTATTTATATTCAAGATTTTGATGGAGATTCTATTGAATTCAATAAAGCCAAACACCAAGGAAAAGAAGAAAGCTGTGTTTATTGCAGACTCTATGTTAATACATGGGGAAATCTAAAAGAAGATATTTAAAAAGCTACTAGAACCAATAAATTTGCTGACTACCATCACAGGATGCAATAATCACTCAACAGTGTGTATTGTATTTGCATAAAGTATTTGCATAAAATACTAAAGATTATACCCTAAACTCTAGTACAACAACTAGATGAATTTGCCAATTCATAGGATGCAAAATCAATATATAAAATAAATTACATGTCTCCATACTAGCAATGAAATATATGGAAATAAATTTTATTCACAATAAAAGCTGTAAGAATAAATACCAAGAATATGTTTAACAGAAGAAGTTACATACAGCAAGATTTATCTGCTGAAAGTGACAAAGTAGTTCTAAGAAAATCTGAGAAAATATAAATAAGGACTCAGCGTTAAAACAGTAAATTTCCACGAACTCATCTTCAGAGTCAAGGTGCTTCTTGAGAAAATTCTAGCCAAGTTTTCATGTGAATATTCATAAGATATGTTGTACTATTAATGTGGAGATGAAAATCACTGTGAATGATATAAAATTATAAAAAAATAAATTAGAGGATTTTGCTAGGTATATTCATAATGTCAATCTGTAATGATCAAAACCCGGGGTCACTAATTTAAGGACAGACATGCACACCATGGAATTCAATAAAAATGTCGAAATCAGGTCTTAACGCAGCTAATGTAAAAAGGATAGTCCTTCAAATACGAGATGACAGAAACATATATCCAAGTTAAAAATACAAACTAAGAATTGTACCTCATGTCATATACAAATACTATCCAAGCAGATCTTAGACCCAAGGGTTAGAATGGAGAACACAATTCATCTAAAGTAAATGTGGCTACTTTTTTTTTTTGTCAGTGTTGGCTAAGACAAAAGATGACTTAGATATGACAGAAATAATCATAAAACAATTGGTTAATGAAATAAATAAATGTGAAAGACTTGTATCCTGAAGCATATTATTAAAGTGGCAAGTCAAGCCCAGATTGGAAGTAAATATTTATCATAAATATGACAAAAATTTTGTTCATTTGTTTGAGATGGTATTTCATTATGTATCCCTCACTGAACTAGGACTTGGTAAACGGACAAGTTTAGCCTCAAAAGCTTTCAGAGATCCACAGTGCCTTGTCCTTTCTAGCTCCGGGATTAAAGATGCATGTGGTCACACCCATAAAAGAATTGTGTTTGGAAAGTAAGCTTCAAATTCACAGTAGGAAGAGAGGTAACACATGCTGAAAGTGGGTGAAACAGTCACTTAGAAACTTCAGCTCCCCTCAGATAAACTCCGTCGGTGTGTGCTTATTTCCCAGCACTCCTTGAGGAAGTGCTGACTAATGTTGTAGTGAGATTTCTCTACAAACCCAATAGAACCCTCTACTGTGCTAACAGGACCTGACAATCTGGGCCCTGATGTGAACATGGAGAAGTGGAATGTTCAAACCTGCCAGAGACAAGGGATAAAGGTGAGCAACTCTGGAGGATGGATTAGCCATACCTTAACAGAACACACATGTGACATGTGCCTTGACAGCCACAGGCCTAGGGATCTGCAAACAATCCTACTTAGTTCTTTACAATGTCAGGTGAATATTCATTGCAACGCCATTCTTACCAATCACTAATTGGTAGCCCTCTAAGTGTCCATCCCTCCGTAGAAGGATGAAAGCCTAGAGAGCATCTTTATAAGGGAGTGTGGGACACTGCCCAGGATTCAGTCTGCCTGTGTGAACTGACCCCAGAAATATGGAGATGGATTCTAATGTGATTTTGGTCACAGCCAATGTCTAGAAAAGAAGCTCTTTACAGGAAAAGAATTAGTTTGGAGTGGAGGTGAGAGTCAGAGGATATAAAGAGCTATGTTAGCCTGAGAGCTAACCTGCACTGTGCAGAAAATGGTGGCCGTAGAAGAAAATTTATAATTTCAGGAGGTGGGGGAGGGGGAGTGGGCTTAGTGGGTAAAAGCACTTGCCACAAAGTCTGAGGACTTGAGTTCAGTCCCTGGGGCCGATATGGTAGGAAAGAAGTACTTTTGCAAGTTGTCCTCTGACCACACACACACACATCACAAACACTAAATAAATAAGTGTAATAACTAATTTCTTAGTTTATATTTATCTGTGTTTGGATGTATTTTGGTTTGGGATGCCTTTTCAACTGTTAGTGTCCTCCATATTAACTGATACTCATACCTCAATTGTGACACTCTTCCTAGGATGTTTGGAACTAGTTGATACTTTCCACCACCTTGTACTGTGTTTTTTATGTGCATTTGGCTTTATTAAACCGTGAGTGAATGAGGAATGTTTGCTGGCTGTACTCTTCTATCATTGAACTTGGTGTCTGACATGCAGTGGACGCTGAAAGACACGTTAAATAAACCATATCAAGATAGCTTAGAAAATCAAACCAAATTAAGAAAGAAACAGGGTGCCCTTGGGGTACATGTTAAAGTTGGTTCTTTTAGACGCACTTATTTTATAATTCTTACAAAGCCCTTTGAGGTGGAATGCCAGCCATTACAGTGCAAAGCTCTTCCTTTGCACTAAGCTGAGGTTTAGAAAGCTCAATGGCACACCCTATGAGTAAGTGTGAACACGGAAAGGGGCTGGATGCGGAAAATAACAGCAGGATATGCCTAAGTTCTCCAAACATAATGGAGTTTGGAGAACTCACAGGAGTTAATTCTCCCCTCTCCTCCTCCCCCATCTCATTGCAGCGGGGATGGACATCTGCTGCCACTTCTGGCTTCTTGCTTGGGCTCTGAGGATCAAATTCACGTTGTCAAGTTTGCAAAGCAAGTGCTTTTACCAGCGTCGCCATCTTACTGACACTCCACTTTATGATGAAGCTGGAGCTTGCAATTTCTCCTACCCTGTCTCTAGGCGTCCCTGTCTCCCCCGGGTTCAGGTGTAGTCAATGGCACCTGGCTTTTAAGTGCTGGAATCCAACTTATGTGTCACGTGGTACTGGAATGTTCAAGTGTGTCTAGCCCAAGGACCACAGGCCTCATGTCCCCAGGACAGAATCTAAGCCAACACAAAATAAGATAGCGTAGAACACAGTGAGGTGGTTTGTTTATCAGTATTGCTGGTTTGTCTCTTGTAGCCCTGCAAGATTCTGAAGAGTAAACTTTGGAAGTGACAGTGTCATGGCAGAATGTCAAGTCCAAAGGCTAAGATTGGTTCTGCTGGGCATGTGGTCATGATGACAGGGGACTGATGAGAGGGGCCAGAGTGGCGGTGGGGGATGGGGAAGTATGGGGCACACTCAACATCAACATGCAACATATATGTGTGTGAAATGATCTCATGTATCACAGCAGAACCATGTACAATGGAAATGTACACTGAAAATTTGTAAAATAATAATAAAAAAGAGCATAGATCAAGAAGAGTGTAAGGAAAGGTGCTGGGCCCATGACACCTAGTTTTCCAAAGCGCTCAGCAGGAAAAGCTTCACCCAGGTGCCTGCTGGACAGCTCTACCCAGTGAGCAGTGCTGCCTCTGGAGCCTTCCAGGAGGTGGTAGGACTTGCTGGCCTATGACTGGCTGTGGAAAAAGACATTTATCACGTGACTAAGGAGGTTAAGTTCATCTCTCCATTTCTTTCTTTCTTCCTCCCAGACCCTCTTGGGCTTTGTTTAATGCTACCGACAGATGGTGCTGAGGAATTTCAGGTGTTTGCTGATGGCATTTGATTTGCCTTGATTTTTTTTTTCCTGAGCACATTAAATCCAGTAGTAAATCACTCCTGTTTCCTAGCATCAGAGCCTTGCTGGCTCCCCAATGCCTGCACCAAATATCTGATCCTTCAGCCTTAATCGCACTTCCTGCTCCGCCTCCAAGTGCTGCCCTTCATGATGGCACCATCTGTTAAACTGATGTGGGGAGGAAATGAGGAACAGTTTCTTGAATGTTGCAACTGATTGGTTATCAAGTGGTATCTAATTAGTTCGTCTCTGATTGTCATGTAATTAAAGATATCTATCATATCCCAAGCTCCACACTAGCACATGGAAGAATTTTTCTTTGTCAAAAGTCAGAAAGGACAGAGATTCATGTCGGCAGGCAGCCCTTCCTGAGAGAAGCCCGCTGGGCTTCCTGGGCTGCAGTTTCTGACTGCTGGGGAGGCTCCCTCTTCAGTGCTCCTCACACTTGCTCCAAAGCCAGCTGAAGAGTGAACGAACATTGCACCTTGTGTTGCTTTCCTACCTTCCTGGCTTGTGCCCTCTGCCTCACAGTGAACAGAGAGGTGGTGCTGAGAGAGACAAGCTGTTCCCAACCTTCTGGGAAGACAGAAGAGGGGGAAGATTGGGGACAGGAGGCTCCTTCTTCATTCCTCTATATTCTTCTCAAAGCTAAGAGGACAGAGATGCAGGGGACAATGACTGATGTGAGATCTAACAGAGAAAGCTCGCCACCACTGAAGTCCCCATATTCAGCCACCAGCTAACTTGTTTAAGTACAATATAACACATGCAATATATTGTGTATGATAATATACTTGTGGTGGTTTGAAAGAAAATGGCCACTGTAGGTCCATAGGGAGTATCACTATTAGGAGGTGTGGCCTTAGAGTAGGTGTGGCTTTGTTAGAGAAGGTCTCAGAAACTCAAGCCAGTTCACTTCCTGCTGCCTGCAGGTCAAGTTGTAGAACTCTCAGCTCCTTCTCCTGCACCATGTTTACCCACACACTGCCATGCTTCCAGCCATGACAATAATGGACCAAACCTCTGAAACTGTAAACCAGCCCCAATTAACGTTTTTCTTTATAAGAGTTGCCTTGGCCAGGGCATCTCTTCACAGCAATGGAACCCTTCACTAAGGCCACAATATACTATAAGGTGATGATTATTCTAATGGTTATTCAAGGGGCTAACACAGCCCTGCTACACAGAGAAACTGAGGCTGAGGGTCACAGGCCTTGAGCAATGTGATAACTAATGTGTACAACAAAGATTACCCATCATATACACACAGAGAGACAGACAGACAGAGACAGAGGCACACGCAGAGAGAGACTCGCCTTAAAAAGATTAGAATAGGCTGAAGTTAAGAAAATTTCTCCTACTTGAAGATTATTTGAAGTGCTCTATTTTCAGGTTCTCTGGGAATTAAAACACAGAATTACATCCCTTATCCAAAGACTTTTTACAAACAAGACATATTTATATCAAATAAACTTAATTGCTTTTCTACCTATGAACATTAAAGAGAAAATTACCCGAGGCTTGGCTGAGCAGTGTATATACTGCATATAGCACAACCTGTCCAGTTACACACATTCAGTCCTGGGAGGGTTCTAAGCACACCGCTGACAAGTCGCTGCTGTCCACCCAAAGGGTGGACAGAGGGTGCTCAGCATTTGTGAGTCTCTTCCACTTTCTGCTTTTCCAGGCAAGGTGGGCTGGTTTGGACCACTGATGGGGTAGCTGTACTGTGCTGTACTCGTTTTGGGGTAGGGAGGACAGGCTGGCTGGCTTCAGGGTGACTGTCAGGACGCGGAGGCTAAGTGATGAGCCACAGGGCAGTACAGCCCTAAGCTAACCTCTAGCTCTTGGAAATGACAAAAGATCTGAAAATTATTTGGAGTTCCAAAGAGTCAGAGATACTAGAGAGTTGGGTTCTTGACACAGCACAGTGCTTTGGTGAGAGAAAAAATTTCTCCACCAGAGAGGGCCTCTACCTCAAAACTAAAGCTAGCACCATTCTAAGTGATAAAAGATGAATTACGTGAGCCTCTAAGATGAGTTTCTGGCCACTCCTTGGTGCTGCTTAGGGTCCTAGCTGGAAGCAGGGAGCAGTTCACCTCCCCTCTTCCACAAGAAGAGACAGAACTACCTCTTATGTGATAGACAGAGGCAGGCACACTCCCCTGAGAGCAGCAACCGCCCTGCGGTAGGTCTGCACTGACCTGGATGGGGAGACTTGCCTGTTTGTGGAAAGGAGGTCCAGGGAGACAGCTGTCCCTGGTCTGATTGCACCTGGCTGTGACTAGAATTATGTTTGATGATGAGAGCAGAGCCGTTTCCCCCTGGAGGCTGTCTGGGGAACCTGGAGTTGTTGTCTGTGTTTTCTTTTACCTAGAAGAATTTTCAGTCCGCACATTCTAGGAGCAGCAGAGTTCTACTCAGCTGCAGGCAACACCTTGTAGAAATAGGCCTTGGATAAAGATATTCATGAGGTGATTTGCTGAGGCACTTAGCAGCCCAGTACAGCTACCCTGGACTTTCAGAAGTATTGCAAGCCTGGACTCCAGGGACACCACCAAGCCACCATCTCTGTAGTGTCAGTCTACTCCATTAGGCAGCCCCAGGAGCAAATGACCTTTCAGACTGACCTGGCTTTGGAGCCAGAGATGTTTGCTCCTGAACAAGACTGGCAACCCTAAGCAGGTGACTGCACTCCTGCGCATCTGTCTTCTGCCATGGCACCCTTGGCTTGGTAAGGACATTGGGTGGAAATTCTGTAAGGCAATATTATGTTGGGCTTTTAGCAGCCAGGTGCCAGTTTTTAAAACTCCCATATTCTGTAGGCTACAGTGACACTGCTTTATAGTCAGTGTTGTTCCTTCTGCCTTTCTGAGAATGCCCATGCTTTGTACTCTTGCAAGGGATGCTTGCATTAAAACACTGGTTCTGCTCCCAACCTGGACCTTCCTCTTTGACTTAGCATTAGAGCCTTAGTGGCTTCTGCTTCAAAGACACTGAGTTCAATGCTATGGCTCCTGTGTCCTCATATGCAGGAGGCTGTGACAGAGATAAAGGAAGTATGGAATGCACACACAGGTCCCAAAGTAATGCATAGACATAGAAGTTCCCATGCATATGGAAAGCCTAAAAGTTACACAGACCACAGATGTCAGGGGCTCAGGACCTAAAAATGGAGTGGAATGTTTTAAAACATGCAGTTCATCACAGGAGTCAAGGGGATGGAAAACAGGAAGCTGTGGGTGACCCCGACTGCACTCTCTGCTATTGAATATGTAAGAAGGTATTTGGGTGTGACACTGTCTCTCTCCAGAAGGGCAGCCAAGGTTACCTACAGGTGAGAGCCCTCTGGGGCAACCAGAGGCCCAATGTTGAGTTACAGATTTATTGCTTTATCACCAATATTTTGATTCAGTTTTATAAATTATGTTTCATGGTTGAGACAAAATCGTATCATTGGATTATGTTTCCATATATGGAGGAAATAGCTCCCACTTCTTAATCACTGAGATCAGAAAATGTAGTGTCTCAAGCTTTATCCTTTGTTGACTGCATCCAGTGTCTTTTGTGGTTCCTTATATATTTTAGAATTGCTCTTTGTATTTCTGTGAACAATACCCCTATTTTTAAAAGGCTGATTTGTGTGTGTGTGTGTGTGTTGCCTGTGCACCTGTGGATGCAGTGGCTGTTGAGACCAGAAAAGGGCATTGGATCTCCTGGAACTGGAATTACAGAGGGCTATGAGCCTTAAAGTGAGTGCTGGGAACCAAACTTGGGTCCTCTGCAAGAGCAGCCAGTGCTCCTAAACCCTGAGCCATTTCTCCAGCTCACTACTGAATGTTGATGGAGACTATCTTGAAGCTATCTTGTTTTGGGTAGGGAGATTGTTTAACAATATTGATTTTTCCAAATGCAGCTTCTGACTTGTTCCTGCCCTTTGCATCACCACCAAATTCCTTCTGTTTGATCGGATGTAGCAGGAAGGTTTTTCTCTTGGGCCTTTGGTTGCGTTATTCCAGCAATGTTGTTTGTATGCTTTTGTAAACAGGGACGCTTTCTTTTTGTGGTTTGCTTTGCACATTGTTTACTTTCAGTATGCCTAGTGTTGAGTTTTCTTTCTCTTCTTCTTCTTTTCTTTAATTTTGGGTGGGTGTTTGAGACAGGAACTTGCTATATAGACCAGGCTGTCCTCAAACTCACAGAGATCCAACTTCTACTCCCTCCAGAGTGCTGGAAATAAAGGCATGGACCATCATGCCTGACCCTGCTACTGGTTTGTATACATCACTTTTAAATCTTGCAGCTCTACTAAGTTTGTTCATTAACATTAAGGGTGTGGCTGTGCTCACTTGCTATGGTCCCTGCTTCTAGAACTGAGAGATATAGAAGTAGCATGTTAGTGTCCTCATCTGATACAAGTTCATAGGTGACAAGTGTGACACTTCTCCCTATGACTATGCCTATCTCACTGTTCTGGCTAATTTTATGCCAAATGACACAGGTTAAAGTTATCTGAGAGGAGGAAACCCAATTAAGAACATGCCTCTGTAAGAAGGTTGTAGGCTGGCCTGCAGAACATTTTTAAAAATAGTGATTGATGGTAGAGAGCCCAGTCTGTTGTGGGTAGGGCCATGCCTGGGCTGTTGGTCATAGGTTCTATAAGAAAACGGACTGAGAAAGCCATGGGAAGCAAGCCAGTAAACAGCACTCCTCCATAGCCTTTGCATCAGCTTCTGCCTCCAGGTTCTTGCCCTGTTTGAGTTCCTGTCCTGACTTCATTCAGTGATGTACAGTGATATGGAAGTAGAAACCAAATAAACCCTTTCTTCCCAAGTTGCCTTTTGTTCACGGTATTTATTTCATCACAGCAATAGAAATCCTAACTAAGACACACTGGTACCAGGAGTGAGATATTGCTGTGACAGACCTCAACATGTTTTAAGGAGTATTGTGGAAAAACTTTGGAACATTGGGCTAGAAAAGCAATAGAGTGTTGAGAGTTCAATGGGCTGTTCTGTGAGAACTTAGAAGATAAGAAAGTGCAGGGCAATGCTGACAATGGCTTGTGACGTTTCAGAGGGAAGAAAAGACTATCAAGCAATTTGTGTGAAGAATCTGTGTTTCAAAGAGACTAGACTTGCTGAAGTCCACAGAGGTGGAGTCTTCTGGAGTCTTCTGACTCCTTGTAGTCAGCACACAGAGCTATGGTCCAGAAGAAGCCAAGGCTGTACTTCCTGTTGGCTGCCAAGCTTAGCAGTGTGAGAGTCATCCAGGTGGTGCTGGCTTTCACAACATGAAGGGGTCATGGAGAATAGCTGAGACTTGCCACTGTATGGCAGGGTTGGAGTTCCTGAAGCTAGAGTCCAGGACAGGCTGGCTATTAGTGAAAGTGCATCTCAGTTGCAGCAGAAGACCCATTTTGGAGGTGCCAGTACCATGGCCACCAAGAACAGCAGCAGCAGTGGAGTGGAGCTAGCTGGAGCCTAGAAGACACACTATGTGCTCCAGAGGGCAGAGCTGGAGAAGTGACCCAAGCCCTAGGAAGGAGCCCAGAAGATGGTGAGTGAGTCCCAGATATTGGACATTGAATTCGTTACACAGTTGGAGTTGGGGTTTTCTTTGTGCACTTTATCTCTGTGCCCTGATTCTTACCTTTTAAAATAAGAAATTATTTGCTTATTTTTTCGTTTACAGGAATCCACTGTTGAGAGACTTTGAATTTTAAAAGAGATATTGGATTTCAAAGTAGATAGATCTTTTAAAGTGTTTGAATTGGTAAAAATTGTGGGATTTTTAAGTTTGCAATTTGTTTTGTATCTGTGATATTTATTAATCTGAGATCTTGGAGATAACCCTCCCCCGCAAAAAATGAAAGCTTATATCTTAAGACGTGTTGGTATGTCAGTTGACAAGGTACCAATTATGCTAGCAAATTTTATATCTACATGGTACAGGTTAGAATCATCTGAGGGGTGGGGACCAGAATTGAGAAAATGTCTCCATAAAATAAGGCTGTAGGACATTTTCTTAAATAGTGACTGACAGTAGAGGGCCCAGCCCATTGTAGACGGGGCCATCCCTAAGCTGGTGGCTTTGGGTTCTATAAGAAAGCAGGCTGAGCAAGCCATGAGGAGTAAACCAGTAAGCAGCACCCCTCCATGTTTTCTGCATCAGTTCCTGCCTCCAGGTTTCTGCCCTGTTTGAGTTCCTGTCCTGACTTCCTTAGTTGATGAACAATGATGGGCAAGCATAAGACGAATAAACTCTTTTCTGCCCAACTTGCTTTGGTCACGGTGTTTTAGACAGCAATAGCAACCCTGGCTAAACCAATGACGTTGAGGAAATTCCCCTCTATTGCTATTTGAGATTTTTTTTTTCATTTTTGTCACAAGTGGGTGTTGAAGTTTTCATATGCTATTTTTCTGGTCTCTTGAGATGATCATGTGTTTTTTACAGTTCACTCTGTAGTGTGTTGGGCCACATTTATTCTTTTGGATATACAAAACCAATCTTATTTCCCATGAAGCAACAGCATTTAGTCACCTTTGAATTTGAGTTCGGTTGGCTAATATTTTGACAAGCACCTGTAAATCTATGTTAATAGAAACATGGCCTGCAGTGTTTATTAATCTATTAATGTATTACTATCTCTGGCTTTGGAAGTTTTCTTACTGTTTGTTTTTTAACTTTAGAAGAATTTCAGAAGGATTGATGTTATCCCTTCTCTGAAAGTTTGATAAAATCAGTTTTGAATCCATCTGGTTCTGGCTTTTTCTTTACTTGATTTAATTTCCTTGTCATTTGTCCTGTTCAGACTCTAATCTTTCTTGATTCTGTCTTGGTAAGTTGTGTATGTCTAGATGTTTCTCCATTTATTTCTGATGATCTGTCGACTTCTGTATAACTGTTAATAGTTTCTTGTGATCCTTTTGATTAGTGGGGCGTCTGTCAGAATCCCCTCTCACCTTTGACTTCCTTTCTCTGAGAGTCAGGTCCATGGTTCTCAGTTAATCGTTCAGTTAGTTTTTTAAACCTCTGCTTTTTCTCCAGTGCTTAGGGACATTGCGGTTTGTGTGGAAGGTCTCACCTTCCATAGGCTACTTCGAAAAATCTCTGTTCTCCCCTAATCTCACTTCCTCAATGTGACACCAGGGAGGACACAGAAACAGAAGGCAGAAGCAATGACAGCACCGGATAAGCAGTTGTGCAGTTGATTTTACAGTGACACAGGAAGTTACACAGGAATGTCGCTTTCCATTGACACACTCCCAAACAGCCACATCACTCACCAATAAGCAACATGTCAGACTCTGTGTTTCCACAGCAATGGGAGACAACTCTTTCCTTTCATTCTTCCCTCCTCTCCTCCCTCCCTCCCCTCTATTCTTTCCCTTTCTCCTTCCTTCCCACCTTGTTTTTTGCCTTCCTTTATATTACCTTTCTGCCTTCCTTTATATCATCTTGCTGTGTTCCTCCACCTTTTCATCCCTCTCTCCACGTCAGCCTCTTGACTTTATAATGCATACAGTTAGTCATTTCTAAAGCACAGATTAGTAAGTAAATGCTTCGTGCCTGCAGCCTGCATGCAATTACTGAAGTTACAATTAGCCACAAGTGGGGATTGTGCTGCTGGCCTTTACCGCAAAACCCACTTCCACATGGTGCTAAGGCTTCTGGGCTCCACATCACCACCAGACATCCTTTTTGTCCTGAGGCAGGGTGTTCAGGAAGTACATTCTCCTTGTATTGTCCTTGAGAGCTGATTCAATCATGTGGCCCCTGAGGGTGGCATGCCAGGATCTTGACATTATTTGTGGCATGAAATTAATAACATTTCCCTGATGACTAAGTACATTGTGCATTACTTTCTCCACCATTCAGTATTCTTTTGTTGATAATTCTGTTTAGCTCTTACTCCATTTTTAATTGGGTTATTTGGTTTGTTGATATTTAATTTATTGAGTTCTTTATATATTTTGGATATTAGCCCTCTGTTGGATGTGGGGTTGGTGAAGATCTTTTCCCAGTCTGTAGGCTGTCATTTTGTTCTGTCGACAGTGTCCTTTGGTTTGCAGCTTTTCAGTTTTATGAGGTCCCACGTATTAATTTTTGATCTTAGAACCTGAGCTGTTGGTGTTCTGTTCAGGAAGTTATCTTCTGTGCCAATGAGTTCAAGGCTCTTTCCCACTTTTTCTTCTAACAGACTCCATATGTCTGATTTTATGTTGAGGTCTTTGATCCATTTGGACTTTAATTCAGAAGGAGATTGAAGCAGATGCTGAGACTCATAGCCAAACTTTAGGCAGAGCACAGGCAGTCTTTTGGAAGAAGGGGGGATAGAAGGATTTGGAAAGGACAGGAGCTCCACAAGGAGATCAACAAACCAACAAATCTGGGTCCAGGGGTTGCTGCAGAGATTGATGCATCAAGCAAGGACAATGCATGGAGCCTAGACACCCTGCTCAGATTAGCCAATAAGCAGCTCAGTCTCCATGTGGGTTCCCTAGTAAGGGGAGCAGGAGTTATCTCTGACATGGACTTTGTTACCTGTTCTTTGATCACTTCCCCCTAGTAGGGCAACCTTGCCAAGCCAAAGAGGAAGAGGATCCAGGCAGTCCTGGTGAGACTTGATGAGCTAGGGTTAGATGGTAGGAGAGGAGGGCTTCCCATTTCTGTTGTCTAGGGGAGAGAAATGAAGATAAGAAAGAAGGAGGATGGGACTGAGAGAAGATGAGAGAGGGGGCTACAATAGGGATATAAATTGAATATGTTATAAAAATAAAATAAAATAAAAAAGAAATTAATGACAAAAATCTTCTGTAAACTGGGCAGGTTTCAAAATAAGACCCAAACAGTGTTGTGCCTCTAGCTGCAAGCCAGACTTCCTTCTGTGTCAGTTTAATGTCTGTGCTTGGAACAATGGGAGAATTATGGACTCTTTGTTAGTTTCATTTGTGTTCCTAATTATAAAAAACACACAGAGAGATTTCATTATGGGGATTTGTGTCCTACAGTAGGATCTGAATACACAACAAAGTTGTGTGTTTGTTGTGTGTAATCTTGCTTCCTTAACTGAAAGGCCTGCCTTGATCAGTGGGAACCCAGAGGAAATCCAGACTGAAGTTCTGGGTGATGGGTTACCTTCCTGGCATGGCAGGAACAAACAAAACAAAACAAAACAAAACAAAACAAAACAAACAAACAAACAAACAAACAAACAAAAAACTATGGCCAGACAGAAAAATTAAAAGGTTAATTTGTTTTGGTTTTTGACTAGAGACTAGAGGACTATTTCAGTAACACCAGCTAATCATGGGTTTGTTTTGAAATAATTCTAGATAAATTTAATACGTCAAACTATCTTTCTTCTGTATTTGGTCATTGAAGAATTATGTTGCAGTGAGTGGCTGAGATGGAGAACAAACCAGCACCAATATTTTGGGCTCAAAGAATTCATTATAGAAAACATAATAGGTCTGTATTAGACAGAGCCAGTACAGCAGTTAAACAGGTGAGGTATTCCAGGTCATCAGGCATCTGTCAATCCAGGATACTCACAACGTATAGCTTCAGCCACCACAGCTTAAGCCAGCATTTATTGATTCAGGTTCCTAGTTTTCCTCACCTGATGGTTTGGTGGACAAGTGGGAAGCCAATGTCAGTATAATGAGTGGGCTCTGAAGCTTCTGCCAGGAAGATGTGCTGTTTTCCCCCGATGGTTTCCCATTTGGAAATTTTTTTTACCTACTCAACTGCATCTTAAAAGTAATGACACTTTTATTATCTCATGTTTTATTCATCAAAACCTATATAACTGTCAATCAGGGCTTCTGATCAACACAAAATCCCCATTGCTGTCAACATAAGCTTATACAGCAATAAGGCAAGGAAGGGGGGCTTTTTCATGGATTGATAGGCTTGGGTTTGATGCCAGTCATTTGTTTGATGTAGTTGGCAAGTCATTTAATCTCTCTGTTTCTGTTTCTGGGTCTCTGAATCATCCACCCCTTTCTAAACTATGAGTGTTCTTGTATTGACCTTGTGTGATTGCTACAAGGGCTACAGAGGTCCTCAGATCAGGGGCCTCTATGCTAAGGATATTCTTTTAAACAGAACAAGAAGATTTAGCCCGTATGGGGGTCTTATTGAAGCTATATGTGCTATACTAATACAAAGAATATATGACTGAGGGCAGGGCACTTTATATTTGTGAATTGTGGCTTAGACAATACTGTTTTATAGCCTTGATGAATATATACCTTCTTCTGAGCCCTTTTGTGTTGAGACTGTGCATAGTTGCACATGCTCAACTAACAGCAATCCTATATTTCAAACAAGAAATAAAAGACCATCAAGGTTAAGTGACTTTCCAGCCCATGTAGCCAGAGTGGTCAGTTGGAGAAGAATCCAAATTTCTTCTCTGGAGCAGCCCCTGATCTTCTGCCTTTCTACATAAGTGACATTAAGAGTCGAGGACCTTGCCATATCCTTACATTTTCATAGAAAAAAAAAACATTGAAGGCAAACTTTCATGTCTGTGATCTCCGCAATCTTTTGTATTATGAAACCACTAATATCCATATCACTAAATGATGCCATCAATGGAGTCCCAAGATGAAGAGGGGCTTGGAATGTTGAAGAAATGTGCACACATTCGTTGTGTGTATTTATAATGAGGCTTTTTGATATTTAAGGAACAATCTCTTTCAGAGTTTCCCAAATGATTCTGATGTGTCAAGTCAGTGATGGAGAGCAGGGACCCTTCTGTCAACAAGCTTCGGATGGGGTGTCCTTCATTGCCGCCTCATGTTGAAATTGTTTGGTCAGCTCAGTATTTTCTGGGGAGAAGGAAGCATCAGTGATGGCTTAGGGAGCACTGGAGGGGCGCACAGAGGGAACAGAGCTCTGCGATGGTGGCACCCATGGCGCCCAGGACTACATTTTATATTCTTTACTAAAACATATGTATATCCTATGTTTCTCCCTAAAAACGTTATATCTTTACAGAAAGTCTCATAATTGCTTTCATGCAAAATCAGTGGTCGTAGATTAAAATGGCCACCCTGTTCCTCTTTCACTGTGGGAGTCTCCTGAGGAAGGTACCTCCCTACTTCTTCTATGTCCACATTTTCTACCCAACCTCCATGCTTAGCCCCGTACTAGTATGGAGTCCTAACTCTTTGGATAGAAACGTAAGAAGCTGTGTTTTTCTTTGTTACTATGCTTTTTTTTTTTTTTTTTTTTTTGTAAAGCTTTCTCAATAAAGTGCAGTAGAAGGGCCCAACAAACACTTGCTGGATTTTAACTTACTCCTACTTGCTGTTTTCTAGGATGTAAGACCAGCCTTCTAAGAAAGTATCAGCTCTCCCAGAGGTTCATATGTGACCCATATTCAGATCTGGGCACTGATTTGATCCCTCTCGGCTCGCTTTCTTAGGAAGTGAATCTCCAGAGAGCCACGCACAGCTCACTTTGCTTCACTGGAGGCCACCTTGCTTCTCATAGGGCATGGAAGCATGTCACACATGTCCAAAGAGTCCTCTAAGACAGCAAGTGAGGCACAGGACTCTCTAGATCAATGGTTTTCAACCTTCCTAATGCTGCGACACTTTAATAGAGTTCTTCATGTTTTGGTGACCCCAAACCATAAAATTATTTCTGTTGCTACTTCATAACTGTAATTTTGTTACAAATCATAGTGTAAATATGAGATCCCTGTGAAGAGTTTTGTTCAGCACCCAAAGAGCTTTCAACCTAAGGTTGAGAACTACTGCTCTAGATGATGAAAAACCACAGGAAAGATGCTGGACAAACTTCAAGCCTCTGTCTGTGACAGGACCCACACAACAGCAGAGAACTACAAGTCGTCTGTCCCAGGAAACCAATTTCAGTTGGTTTCCCAAAGGGATCAGTTAGTCACTTTGTGGCTTAGCAAGCAATATTGGTACCCATAGTCCCAAAGTTAAATTGCATCACTATCATTCATGGGGTTAGGCTCCTCCTCCTGCTCCATCTATGCACTGGCTGTACCCCTAAACACTGCTACCCTTAGTGTCCCTAAGCCACTGGATATCTAAGGCACCTTAGATATCTAACAGAGAGCTCAATGGCTTTTTATTTCTTCTGAGTTATTATTTTCATTATCTTTATTTATTATTGGAAGGTTCTTGTTTTCTTTTTCAGTGTGAGGTCTGACATTATTGCTTTTGGCAATATGTTTTCTCTCTTTCTCTATCTGTCTGTCTATCTATCTATATATCTATCATCTGTCTGTCTGCCTATCATCTATCTATATATTGTGTGTAAATGTGTGTGCGTGTGTGTATCAGTTAGCAGATACTGAATAAAGTCTAGTTGAAAGCTTGAAGCCTCTTGACTCTGCCACTAATTATTCCTTTGGTTTTGGAAAACTTATAATTCCCTTCAACAGATTCACAGGATAATTGAGTGTTGATTAATACTGTACAACACTTAACCCAAGGCCCTAATACATTATCTTCTTTACTACTCAGTCCTATAAGACAAGAAAAGCCATTACCAAGATTTGAGTGCCTGAGGATTGTGGTCAGGCATATGTGTCTAGTCACTGTCATGGCCATGTTCTTCCCCCCAACATTCAAGGTCAAATCCAATCCAGGGTGGCTTCAAATTCTATCTATAGGCAATGACAACCTAAAACTTCTTATCTTCTTTGGGTGGTGTTGAGGATGGGATTCAGGAATTCGTAGATGCTAGGGTAGCACTCCACCAACTATACACCAAGCCTCACCACACACCAACATATAGTTTCTACAGAATGATCTTGTTCAGTTATATTGGATGCTGGTGGTACTTCCTTTCAATGGTGCTTCGCATCCCTGAAGTCCTGGCTGAAGCCCCACTGAATGCACAGCTGGCTTTTTACAAAAGGCATGATGGGACTGTGTCATTCTCCTCCACATTGGGCATATTTGAGTCCTTCAATCCAGCTGTTCTAGAAGTCTGTGCTGGGATGTGAACTCAGGTCTTCCTGTTTGTACAGCATGCATTCATATCTATGGTGCCATTTCCCCACACCAGCTGGTGTAAATTTGTCTGAATTCTTATTCAGACAAAACTACTAACAAACATGATCACAGCAATGGGAAAAATACTCGTTCTTAGTATAAGGGCTTGCCATGTGGTTGGCAGCATGCCAAGCATGTTACAGGCATCATTTAATTTAATATTTTTATGCCCCATGGGTAATACAGTCTCCTCTAGGTACAGAAGAGATGAGAGAGGATTCTAGAGCTGAGATAAGTCAGAAATATGGATCTGAACTGATGAGTGGAGGAGCTAGTGTTCTGATCCAAGTTTCTCACTCATCCATGCTGTGCCTGCTCAGCTTGCATTTTATTTCACTGGGGATTGAATTTTCCAATCAGAGCTTATAATGGTTTGATTCTGAATGGCATTAAAAGTCTCCCCCTATTTTGATCCTGCTTTGTATACTTATTTTAATAATTTTATTTTTATATTAATCACGTGTTATTTAATTTGTATCCCAGGAGTAGACCGCTCCCTCATTCTCTCCCGATCCTACCCTCCCTCCATCATCTCCTCTCTACCCTTTTCCAAGTCCATTGATAGGGGAGGTCCTCCTCCCCTTCCATCTGACCCTAGCTTATCAGGTGTCTTCAGGACTGGCTGCAATGTCCTCCTCTATGGCCTAGCAAGGCTGCTCCTCCCTCGGGGGTGGGGAGGAAGTCAAAGAGCCAGCCATTGTGTTCATGTCAGAAATAGTCCCTGTTCCCCTTCCTAGGGAACCCACTTGGATACTGAGATACCATGGGTTATATCCGAGCAGGGGTTCTAGGTTATATCCATGCATGATCCTCGGTTGTAGAAACAGTTTCATAAAAGAACCCTGTACTCAGATATATTTGGTCCTTGTGGAGCTCTTGTCTTCTCCAGGTCATACTAACTCCCCCTTCTTTCATATGATTCCCCTTTTACACAATGGAATACTACTCAGCAATTAAAAACAAGGAAAGTAATTGCATTATCTTCTTTTTTTTCTGGCCACGGTTCACTTCAGACTTGGTATGTAGCTGAAAATGACCTTGAACTTTTTATTCTCCTGCCTTTACCTCTGGGTGCTGCAATTACTGGCATTCACCACAACGATGCCCGTTCTTTTTAGGAGGTGGAGTGGGGGTGTTTTGGGCTTTTGAGACAAGGTTTTTCTGTAACCCTGGCCATCTGAATTCCTTTGTAAACCAAGCTGGCCTTGAACTCACAGAGATCCACTTACCTCTACCTCCGCAAGTGCTGGTATTAAACGTGTGTGCCACTAAGTGCAGCTTACAGTCTTATTATTATTTTTTATTTATTCACTTTACATGCTGAACATAGCCTCCTCTCCTCTCCTCCCAATCCTACCCTTCCTCCCTCTTCGTTCTATCCTCCCTCCTCTATTTTTCAAAAAAGCGGGCCTCCCAACAGACCCCAGGACATCAAGTCATCAAGACAGCCCTGCCAAGGGAAAGTGATTGAAAAGCAGGCTACAGAGTCCATGTTAGAGACAGTCCCTGCTCCCCTTACAAGGGTACTCACATGAACACCGAGCTGTCCATCAGCTACATTTGTGTAGGAGGTCTAGGTCCAATACATGCATGTAGACCCTGACAGTCTTAATTCAAGTTTTGCCCATGTATATCTTGACAGCTCTTGACTTGGGCCTCAAGAGGAAGGTCTTTAAAGCTTTCTCCTTTGTATTAAAATAAAGTGTAAGACATTTTCTAAGAGGCTGGTTGACAATGAGGCACATTCATAATTATTGAGTTTGGTAGTGTAGAAGACAAATTTGAAGTGCAGGTTCAGCCTGAACTGGCTCTCAAGAAACTGTAGACAACTCACTTGCTCCCTCTTCTAATATCAACAACAGCCCTCATTGCTTTAGTCTAATGGTGTGGGCCTTCTGGGTCTTCCATGGCCATCTGTGCCTCTTTCTGAACATCCTTTGCCTGTTCCTTATAGGACATGTGTAATGTGTTTGGAGCCCACCCAAACAGCACAGAATAAATGCCTCTAGCTCCCATACTAATCCTAATTCCATGCCATATGGGGTAATAGTTACAAGTTTTAGCGATTAAATCACGGATATATATATATATATATATATATATATATATATATATATATAATTTTTTGGAGAGTATCCCTAATCATGTCTTCTGCTTTTTTTTAATCACTCCAGTTTTTAAAAATAATATTCTCAGCCTCAAGTGTCTGAGCTCATAACTGTCTCTCTCTCTCACACACACAAAGTCACATACAGGTTTAGAGCAAGTGGAAAGATCTTTGGCCATCCGAGGGCTGTTCTTCCTTTTCAGCAGGATCAAGGTTATACTCGTATTTATTGTCAGCTTTCCTTTGCTATAAAAAAATACCCAAGATAACAAACATTTAAAAAGTTTTACTATCATTCACAGTTTTGAAAGTTTAGTCCACTAGAGGCTCCACAGTGAGGCAGAGTATCACGGAAGGAATAAATAGTGGGGTCAAAACTACTCCCTAGTGGCCAGGAAAAAAACAGAGATGCAGGACCTGTGCTGTCCCAGTCCCCCTCACAGACACATCCCCAAGTGACTTAAGGGCCATGTGCTCTTTGGAATCCACCAGTGGTGTCGCCCTAGCAGCCAAGCTCTTTGGAAGGAAGATATGCAGGATTGCACAAGAGCAGCCTCCCCCTGTACTGGCTGAGATTTTTTACTCTTCTACACTATTTTCTTAACCTAATGTATTTGTTAAACCAATAGTTACCATAGTATTTTATCTGGGAGTGTCACAGGCAGGCTTCATAGTATTTTTTTTTTTTCCTTCTTACAAGATGGTTTCTCTTCCCTGGAAGTCCTTAATACTTTCATTTATTGAGTGGAATCTTTTGCTTAGATTTTTTTTTTGCAATCATTATTTAATTTACCTACAAATTTAGTCCCAGGTAGACAATTTCCCTCTTATTTTGTACAAATGTATCACAGGAACCATTTGTCTCATTAGGACTGAGCAGCTATCCATAGCACAGAATGGCTGGACCTAACCTTCCCTCATCATTCCAGGTTTCCAACATGCATGTAGGCTTTATCTGCACTTCCTACTACTTATGGCTCTCTCTTTGTATTTCCTCTCTCACTTTTAGCATAACATATAAATTCTACAGCAAGTGAGGATCTGAAGAAGTCTCCATTTGTTTCAACTTCTTTTCATGTTGCTGTGATAAAATATCAAATAAGAGTGACTTAAGGGGAAAAAAGTCTCATTCTGACTCACAGTTTCATCATGTTGGGAAAAGTCAATGTGGCAGGAGCTGGAAGCAGCAGGTCACATCAGACACACAGTTAGGGAGCAGAGGGAGATGAATACTGCTACCCATGTTGATTTCTTCATTTTATATACTCCAGAATCTTCACCCAGGGAATGGTCCCTCTTTCCTAAACATGGATCTTCCCAGATCAAGTAACATAATCAAGACAGTCCTCGCAGACATTGCCAAAAGCTAATGTAAATCTAGATGCTCTCTTATAGGTCTGCACAAATGCTTATCTCTAGAAGAGTGATTCTAGGGTCTGCCACGTTGATTATCAACACCAACCTTAAGACTGTTTTAATTTTAACACTGGATATTCTGGATGACACAAATCTTCAGTCATATCTTCTTATGCTTTTTGAAGCCAGGCCTGGCTTCCAGGGTTGGTGTTGGGGAACCCTGAGTGACTGGGGTGAAAATCCTCTCTGTATACTTTATGATCTTTAATTTTTCCTTCTGGTGTTAAGAAATTTAAGGATGTTCCTTCCTTGGTGTACAGTTCTTTGCCTTCCTCAGAGAGGCGAAGTCTCTTATCTGAGAAGTTACACTCCTTAGATATCTTTATCACGTTTCATTTATATCTTCTCCAGAGTGATCATCTTTTGAACTCTCTGGCAATTAAATGTGATTACATTTTCCTACTATTGTTTGTAGCATATGCCTTCAAGAAGATGTTGTTAATTATCTCATCTCATCTTGCCACTAAAATTTCCATTTCCTGACTCAATCTTTAATGTCTGAGAGAAACATCCCATTATACTGGGAGGAAAAAGCTTCCATGCATTTTCCACAGAGGCAGTATAAGAGTTACATCTCCGAGTGGACATGCAAATACACACAGAGAGCAACTCTCTCCCAGTAAATGATATGAAAGGACCGTGAGTTCTATGCCTTATCCTCAACCAGAGAGAACTTCATGAGGCTATCTTACCTCTGATGTTCCCTGGAGAATTTATGGGAGGCCAGCTTCTCCTTCTACCCAGCTTCTTGGGTGTGCTCCCCCTGCAACCCTCAATCCATGGTGTGGATCCCCAGAACCTCATGATAAACTTTCCCTGTCTTGGTCTTCTCTGGGTATGTATATATATGGCTGAACCAGCCTGCACTTTGAGAAGCAGTGTTGTCTGTTGACTTATAAACTCTTTGGTCATCCAGGTGTGACTAATCTCTTACTGCACCAGCTAGTACATATGATTTAATGTGTCTATTTATTTATGTCATCTGGCCTCCTGCCACTCATTTCTCATGAAGTCTGAACCTGACTACTCTGTTTGTTTTTTTTTTCATCAATTACACTTTATTCATTCTGCATCCCCCCATAAGCCCCTCCCTCCTCCCCTCCCAAAAACACCCTCCCTCCTCCCTCTGCATGCATGCCACTCCCCAAGTCCACTGATAGGGGAGGTTCTCCTCTCCTTTCTGATCTTAGTCTATCAGTTCACATCAAAAGTGGCTGCATTGTCCTCTACTATGGCCTGGTAAGGCTGCTCCCCCCCAGGGGGAGGTGATCAAAGAGCAGGCCAATTAGATTGTGTCAGAGGCAGTCCCTCTTCACATTACTATGTAACCCAATTGGACTCTGAACTGCCCTGGGCTACATCTGTGCAGGGGTTCTGGGTTATCTCTATGAATAGTCCTTGGCTGGAGTATAAGTCTCTGGGAAGTTCCCTGTGTTCAAATTTTCTTGTTCTGTTGCTCTCCTTGGGGAGACCCTGTCCTCTCCAGCTCTTACTATTTCCCAGTTCTTACTTAAAATTCCATTCACTCTGCCTAACAGTTGCCCATCAGGCTCAGTATCTGCTTTGATAGTCTGTAGGGCAGAGGCTTTCAGAGGCCCTCTGTGGTAGGTTCCTAGGTTGTTTCCTGTTTTCTTCTTCTTCTGATGTCCATCCTCTTTGCCTTTTCTTTTTTTTTTTTTTTAATTTTTTTTTTTAATTTTTATTTTTTTGTGGAGGGGTAGGCGGAATCTCTTTTTTTTTTAAAAAAAAAAAAAACAGAATCTCAACATATAGCCCTAATTGGCCTGGACTGGCTTCAGAACCCTAAAAACTGAGATCAAAGCTAAGTGTCACTATATCTGGTTAAAATCTCTGTTTAAAATCTCCTATGTCCTTTCCATTGATTGGCAGCCCACTCTGTCTCAGATCTTTGTGTCCTTCCTGGGTTTTTTTGTTGTTGGTAGTGGTAGTTTTGGTTTTGCTGCTGGGGTGTTTTACCAGTTTTTTAGTGTTTTACTAATTGTGTTTCACACAATTAGTGACTGATTTTTTTTTTCTTTTTTTTTTTTTTTTCAATGCAGTTTATTCAGGAACATTGAACAATCCTCGGACCCCGGGGAAAGCCAGCCCACAGCTTAAATAGCCTCTGGGTAGCCAACCCAGGCGTGCCACGTGGGCAATGCAGATAGGTCCACATACATGGAAGCAAGCCAGATCCTCGGCCTTAGCCAAATGTGGAGTTGTTCCTGACAGAGAGCACTCACCATCGGGAAGGTGGAGGGCGGAAACCAGCTCCATCTTTAAGGCATAGCATTCTGCAGCTCTCTACAGTTCCCCCTTTTTGTTTTAGACGCATCAGGCAAGAGTAGAGGTCTGATCTCTGATATTAGAAATAAATTGGGACTTTGTACAGATGTTCATTTAGGTGTCATCCACCCAAAGAGCATCGGACCCGTCCGATACCTTTTTCTCAGAGGCGGGACCTGGGGCATCAACCCGCATGCAATCAGACATGCTCTTCTCTGGGTCCAAAGCGGCTGACCCTGAGTGCAGTGCTTAGCCTCGCATCCTGAGCGTATCATTTTAGCTTTTTATGGTATCCAACCATGCTTGGGGAGAATGTCTTGCTTCAATGGCTGTAAAGGCCTGAATGATCATGGCTGCATCACACTGTTGTGAGACTCTAATCTTGCATATATACCACAGGCAAACCAAGGAGACCAACACCAGAAGGCCTGCTAACACTCCCATGCCCGCCCATTCCTTCAGATGATTCATGGCTGCAGCAATCCATGTTGATAATCCTGTGGCTAGTCCTGCGTCCACTCCGGTAGAATTTACTGTGACAATGGCCACTCTCAGCTGCTCCATCGTAGTATCGAATTCTCCAGTCCAATTACCTAAAATATAGCTCGACAATTGTTTAGACAGATTTGCAGCGCAGGAAAAATTCTCATGTTGTATGCTAGTGACACAAAGTCCAGCATACTTTCATTGACAGCCAGGTTGAGCGATTTGCCATAGGGTATCAATTTGCTCCTGCAAGAGGTCAATCCTCTGATTGAACACCATCAAGCTTCCTTTTAGTTGAGCATTAATTCCTTTATGTACAACTAAGGCATGAGCTACATTGGCTAAATGATTATTCAGGGTCTGAGCAGTCTGCCCAGTATGACTCATGGCTAATGCCCTGGTGGTAGCTCCAACAGCCGTCAATGAGATGGTAGTAACAATGGTGGCTGTAGTTCCAAGATCCCTTTTCTGTCTGAAGAGAGTCATAGCGTGAGGGGCATCAATGGGCATAGGCACCCAGTGAGGCATGCGAGTAACCAGGGCATACCTAACTTTACTAGCATTGGGGTTTAAAAAAAAGCGAGTATCATTACCACAATTACTTGGCTCTATCTGGCTAATAATGAATAAAAATGGGGGATATAGACAAACAGGTGTGGGCTTATAGGAAATATTATGAGAAGCCTTAACTCCTCGTTGGAACATCCTGCGTCAGTTCTAGAACTAGCAGTGGTGGTGTCCGAGGTCTGAGTAGGTTCAGGAGACCATTGCCCCCAGGGGCGAGACGTGCTCCGTGCCAATTGACTAACTCCATGTTTTCCTCCAATTTTGAAAGTCATTTAAGGTTCTTAAATTATTTTTTTCCCTTTTTTTCTTAAATTTTTCATCAATTACACTTTATTCATTCTGCATCCCCCTATAAGCCCCTCCCTCCTCCCATCCCAATCCCACCCTCCCTCCTCCCTCTGCTTGCATGCCACTCCCCAAGTCCACTAATAGGGGAGGTTCTCCTCTCCTTTCTGTTCTTAGTCTGTCAGTTCACATCAAAAGTGGCTGTATTGTCCTGTACTGTGGCCTGGTAAGGCTGCACCCCCCCCCCCCCCCAGAGGGAGGTGATCAAAGAGCAGGCCAATCAGATTATGTCAGAGGCAGTCCCTCTTCACATTACTATGTAACCCAATTGGACTCTGAACTGCCCTGGGCTACATCTGTGCAGGGGTTCTAGGTTATCTCCATGAATAGTCCTTGGTTGGAGTATGAGTCACTGGGAAGTTCCCTATGTTCAAATTTTCTTGTTCTGTTGCTCTCCTTGTGGAGACCCTGTCCTCTCCAGCTCTTACTATTTCCCAGTTCTTACCTAAAATTCCGTTCACTCTGCCCAACAGTTGCCCATCAGGCTCAGCATCTGCTTTGATAGTCTGAAGGGCAGAGGCTTTCAGAGGCCCTCTGTGGTAGGTTCCTAGGTTGTTTCCTGTTTTCTTCTTCTTCTGATGTCCATCCTCTTTGCCTTTCTGGATGGGGATTGGACGTTTTAGTTAGGGTCCTCTCTCTTGCTTAGTTTCTTTAGATGCACAGGTTTTAGTGGGTTTGTCCTATGTTGTATGTCTATATGAGTGAGTATATACCATGTGTGTCTTTTTGCTTCTGAGACAACTCACTCAGGATGATCCTTTCCAGATCCCACCATTTACCTGCAAATTTCATGATTTCCTTATTTTTCATTGCTGAGTAATATTCCATTGTGTAGATGTACCACAATTTCTGCATCCATTCTTCAGTTGAGGGGCATCTGGGTTGTTTCCAGCTTCTGGCTATTACAAATAAAGCTGCTACAAACATGGTTGAGCAAATGTCCTTTTTGTGTACTTGAGCCTCTTTTGGATATATGCCCAGGAGTGGTATGGCTGGATCTTGAGGAAGCGCTATTCCTAGTTGTCTGAGAAAGCTCCAGATTGATTTCCAGAGTGGTTGTACAAGTTTACATTCCCACCAGCAGTGGAGAAGGGTTCCCCTTTCTCCACAACCTCTCCAGCATGTATTGTCACTTGAGTTTTTGATCTTGGCCATTCTCATGGGCATAAGGTGAAATCTCAGGGTTGTTTTGATTTGCATTTCCCTAATGGCTAGTGAGGTTGAGCATTTCTTTAAGTGCTTCTCTGCCATTCGGTATTCCTCTACAGAGAATTCTCTGTTTAGCTCTGTTCCTCATTTTTTTAAGTGGATTACTTGGTTTGCTGCTTTTCAGCTTCTTTAGTTCTTTATATATACTGGATATGAGTCCTCTGTCAGATAAAGGGTTGGTGAAGATTCTTTCCCAATCTGTAGGCGGTCGCTTTGTTTTGATGACGGTGTCCTTTGCTTTGCAGAAGCTTTTCAGTTTCATGAGGTCCCATTTATTGATTGTTGCTCTTAGAACCTGTGCTGTTGGTGTTCTGTTCAGGAAGTTTTCTCCTGTACCAATGAGTTCTAGGGTATTTCCCACTTTTTTTTTAAAGCCGATTTAATGTGTCTGGTTTTATGTTGAGGTCTTTGATCCACTTGGACTTCAGTTTTGTGCAGGGTGATAAGTATGGATCTATTTGCATTTTTCTACATGTAGACATCCAGTTGGACCAGCACCATTTGTTGAAGATGCTATCTTTTTTCCATTGAATGGTTTTGGCGTCTTTGTCAAAGATCAGGTGTCCATAAGTGCGTGGGTTTATTTCTGGGTCCTCTGTTCGGTTCCATTGATCCAACATTCTGTTTCTATGCCAGTACCATGCAGTTTTTAAAACTGTTGCTCTATAGTACAACTTAAGATCAGGGATGGAGATACCTCCAGAAAATCTTTTATTGTAGAGGATTGTTTTAGCAATTCTGGGTTTCTTGTTATCTCATATGAAGTTGAGAATTTTTCTTTCCAGGTCTGTAAAGAATTGTGTTGGTAATTTGATGGGCATTGCATTGAATCTGTAGATTGCTTTTGGTAAGATGGCCATTTTTACTATGTTAATCTTGCCAAGCCATGAGTTGTGATAAGTACCATGTTCCAGAGAAACTTGGACAGAGAAGGGTTTATTTAGCTTACTCTTCTAGGTCACAGCCAGCACTGAGGGCAGTTAGAGCAGGAACCCAAAGAGGAATCTGGAATAGAAATCATGGAGAAACAGTATTTGCTTGCTAACTCAGAAACTCTTGCTCAGCTGGTTTCCTTATACAGCCCAGGTCCACCTGCCTATGGATGGTGCCACCCACAGTAGAAGGCCCTCTCATATCAATCATCATTCAAGACATAGATATGTCATGGGCCAATGCTTATGATATGGTCACAGGCCAATGCCATCAAACCAACTTCATAACTGAGGTTCCCTCTTCCTGGTCTACTCTAGGTTGTGTCTAGTTGACAATAAAACTAACCAATATGCCCACTTACTCTTGAGATATTGGTACCTGCGTCTTTCTTCTATGATCATCTGCCCGCCATCATAACTCTGTAAATTTGTGTCATGACATCCTTTCTCTACCCTCTACCTCCTATCACTCGGATGTGATAAAACCTAATCGAGTTAAATGACATAAAAAACCATGATGATTTAGGTATTTATTTGTTTAGCCTTGCCTGGGGTTGTTCACTAGTTTGTATTTACTTCGTGTTCAGTATTTATCTCTAAAATGCAGAATTGCCACTTGCAGGTTGACTTCAGGACACATCTTCCTCTTCCACCTCAAGACTCCTTCCTCTGGAGGGTTCAGTTTCTTTCCCTGGCCCAGAAATCCTGGTGTAGCTATGGCTTTCCTAGGCACATTTCTCTCCTACAGCACAAGTCCCACTGGACCACTTTTATCAGTATCCACCTGGCTTCTTTACTTGATGCAGATATTTGAGTGTGAAGGCATTTCCTCTGTATATAGCCCCATCTGCAATGAGACCATGGGAGTAGAGTCGGTGACCAATAAATACTAAAAAGATAAAGGCATCAGCGTGAAGCCAAATGTGCTGCCTGTTAACTTGAATCTGTTTAATTAAGCAATAATTAAAATACAGTTTTATTGCTATTTGTACATTTAATAAGAACATTCAGATTCGAGGTTCTGCTTCATGTTCCTGAATGTGTGAGAGAAGGCTCAGCTTCTATGAGCAAACACGCATTTAATTACTGTTAAGAAGGATGGATGTGAACAGATAAATTGCTTTATCTATCTATTACCGCCGCCATTTTTGTACTGCCTCAGCAAAAACCCTGATATCTGTCCTGACTGTATGGCTCTAGTTATTTTTACACTATGTATTATTTCATTGACTACAGTGTAAAGTCCTAGACAAATAGTCTCTAAAGTGGGGCATTTAATATGACCTGTTGTCACTTGAAGGAAATTTTTATGCTTTGACTTTCCTTCACATAGTTAATGGCTTTGAAGGGGCATTGTAGCATATATTCATATTAGTAAGGTACATTAATAAATAGAACCTCCCAATCATAGCAGCCAAGCTGAAGGATGGGAGAGCTGCACAAGAGGTTCACACACACTCTACCCACTGTTTCTTTTGTGAACAGACGAGACTTGGTGTAGTCATTCCTTGTCTTGTAAAATCTTATTTTATTTAATAATAAATTTATTATTTCTTCCCTTTGTTTGTTTTTTTTTTTCATCCAATATTGGGTCTCAAAGTCAGTACTTTGTGATGTGTACCTTTAAGTTCTTTGTTTTACCTTTGTGCGAGGCTTTGTCTTGGAAGAACACCACAGTTTATTATTTAAATACCTGTATTTTGGATATTTGCATGTTGCTCCCCCTTTTTCTTATTCTGTTGATATCATTGTTTCTGTGTACACGCATGATAATACTTATCTTTAAATTCTGGAAAGCATGACTCCTAGAGTCTAGTCCTTGCAATCAGAGGATTTAAATAAGTGTTGGGTAGCAACAGACCCAAACTTAATTATAGCAGCTGGCTTTCCATTTGACAGGAGACAGGCAGTAACATCAGGTTACAATTTAAAAACAGAATGTGTACTAGTAATATACGTGTGTGTGTGTGTGTGTGTGTGTGTGTGTGCGTGTATCAAAAAAAAAACACCCCCAATTTTCCCAAATCCCTCTAGTACAATTGTGAGAAGAATACTGAAAATTTATAGTAGTGAAAGTTACTACATGGCTGAAGATTTCCTTTTCATCTGCTCTGTGATATACATCCACTGATGCTCAAGCACAAATACACTGTCCATATCTGCACATTATAGCCATCATGCTGGTTGCTTATGTTAAGGTGTCACATGACATAACTTTCTCCTGTGTTTTTTCCCCCCTAGTGACTCCAGCTCTTTTTTCCAAAAGAGTGGGCCACAGAGCCCAGCTGACAGGGTTACTATCTCAGTATACCCCAAACTAGCTTCAGACTTCATCTTTCTAATTTGCAACTTAATGACCACAGTCTGTATTTCCCAGGACTATTCTGAATTTTAAATATGTTTCTCAACTTTAGAACTTCACAGCAGTTCTTGTCTCATGTACTTTGGATGGTGTTAGTCATCAGTGTTAGTTGGGGTGTCCCCTCTGTGACAACCAATACACAGAGACCATGGGAGCTGACAGCTCACAAGGGTGCTTCGATTTAGGCAATCTTTGAAGGTACTCAGACATGCTTCTTATGTTTTTAGATTACTGTGAATGTGAAAACAGGCAGTTACTAAAAGTGTGCTTTCTGAGGCTGGGTATGATGCACACCTGCAATGCCAGTACTCTGAGGGCTGAGGCAAGAGAATCACAAGTTCAAGGCCAGCTTGGCTGCATATAAGACATTGTTACAAATAAACAATAAAACTGTGTTATTTTGGAAAGCTTCTTAGATCACTGACATTAGATCATTTGTGAAATTTTGGCTTAGACATCATAGGCCAGCATTGTACTCTGTACATATCCTTCTGTTAAAGCTTACATAGAATGAAGGTCACACTCAGTCCTAGGTTAGACTCTGAGTGTATTCTTGTTGGACCAAGTGTGACCCTCCTTAGTGCCTCAAAATTCCTTACATCCTACTTTTCCTGTTCCCACAGTTTTTGCTTTTGAGATGATGGATAGAAAGACAGGTAGAAAGATAAATTATGGTCAAACAATTCCTTAAAAATATCAAACATGGGACTGAGGAAGATGGCTTAATGGGTATATTGCTTGCTATACAAACATGAGTATCTGAGTTTTGATCTCCAGTATCCCTGTAAAGGCTAGGCATGTTTATATACACCTGTAATGCTAGCTCTGCAGAAGGTGGGGACAGGACAATTTCTGTGGCTTGCTAAGCATCCAGCCTGATTGCAAAGAGTAGCTCCAGGATCAATGAGCAACCCATTTTCAGAACAACAAGCTTGAGGGAGATAGAGGAGGACACATGTTGAGAGCACCTAGCTTCACACATACCAAAACTGAATAAAACAGACATATTAAGTATGTATTATATATTTTAACATACATTTACAATTAATGTTCTACCTAAGAACCCCAAGTTTAGTAGCTCACAACTCAAGAGTTGGCAAATGCATGTGAGGTTTATCTCCCTGCCTCCATGGAAGAATAATCATGGCACACTGGCACATAGTGGGTCCTTAGAAGATGGCTGCATGTAAACAAGGATGGAACACCAGCTTTATGGAATGCCTTCCATCTGGGCTGGTCAACGGATGTAAATGCACTTCACCTCTAAGCTACATAGATAGTTACTGTAAGGTGTTACTGAGGTGCTGCTTACTAATGATTGGATGCTGTTCAACTAAGTGTCACTCTCTCCTCCCAAGGAGAGTGCCCCTCACACAAACATCTGCATTGCAATGCTCTATTTGCCTGTTGGAAGAAACTGATGATCAATATGTATACAATTCTTTCTCAACCCCGCCTGTGCTTAGCAATAATTAGGCTCCTTTTTTGTGTCTCTAATTATCCTACTCTTGTTTTATGACAACAAAAACTTTGTTGTCTAAAAGGTTAGGAGATAGCACCACATTCTATTTAAAATTTAGTTGTAAAGGTAGCGGTGGCTCAATCCAAATTAGTTCAGTTATGATACATTCCAAATTGACTTAAATATTTGGTGCATTTGACATCTGCCATCCTGCCCATAAAAAGATGTATGGGTACTGGGTACTCCTAGTGTGTCACAAGAACCAGGGAAGGAGGAAGCCATGCCTCAGGATCCCCCCAAACAAAAGAACTCAAGGAGTACAAATACTCACCTCTAGCAGGTGTGTGAGTTACTGATGGCTGAGTATAGGCAGTCAAAACAGGACTGAAAATTTGTTGTTAGCTTCTGAGTTTGTGCTTTCCTGGATGTTTTTCCTGTCTAACAGGATAAGCACATTACAGTTATTAACGAATCACCTGTATGTTCTTTATCCCCAGGATGACAATGGTAAAAACTGCCTAACCAATTCGCTGTGAAGACCCAAAAGGAACCTACATCAGAAGTTAGAGTGGAGCACTTGACCTGTGATTTTGCTCCAATAGATCCAAGACTCAGAGCACAGAAGGGTCTCGCAGCAGAGACAGCCAGTCAGCCTGTGATGCATCCAGGCAACCCACAGACAAGCTGCCTGGGCTGTGAGACGCAGTTCTATTCCCCTCACATGTGTTTATTTGCATGTGAGAGGATTAGTCACATGTTTCTCAAATCACAGGTTTTAGTCTCAGAAGTGTGCTCACTAGATTATACTCCTAAATTAGTATGGAAAGCAGCGCTTTGTGAAGATGCCAGACGAGGCTCGTAAACCCGTAACTCTTTCATTACCACCGCTCTCTCCTTCGTTACCATACGCCGTGTGTGCCTTGTGGTGGCTGTCCACTTCATCAAGGGATTCTCCAGAACTTCGTAAAAATGCCGTACCAATAAAGAACACAACCAAATGTTGGTTTTAGTGGCCACAACTCATTACTTTCTACTTTATTGGTAGTACATGACTAAAGTGTTTTCTCCATTCCCAAGGGGGGGGGAAACATCAGTTGATAAAAGATGACCCACTGAGGGCAAAGATACCATAATGGTGATGAACACCAAGCAAGGGCAGTAGTACTGTTGAGTCAGCAGGAGCTCCCCTTGTGCTTGCTCTTTGGTTTCACTGAGCTAGGGTTTGAGTTTAGAAGAAAAATGGCAGTGACCTTGTGGAGTATGGATACCTGCAGGATCAAGACTTTGGGAATGCCACATAAAAGAGATATATTCACAGGAGCATAAAATAAATAGGAGCAGAGAGGCTGGAAAGGCAAAGGAGCTAAGTTTATGTATTCAGTGTATTCTTCAACTTAGTCTGGCCAGATCTTGGTGACCTTGATATGGATTTAAATCTATAACAAGTTGAGCAAAAGGTCTTTGATTTGAAGGATTGGAGGCTAAGAATAGCTAGTGGTTGGCTTTGTAAATTCTTTTATCAACCTGTGATTGAGGTATGAGAGCTTGCTTGCTTCTGTGTTGCAGGAGCCATGGCAGAAAAAAAAGCTGAGGGTCACTAGGTCACATGACCAGTAAGAGAGAGAAACTTTGGAGAGAATCTATCTGGATTCTGGTCTTCCCATAGTCTCCCTTCATCTCCACCTGGGGCTGCAAAGAGCCTGAGATGTCATCAGTGTTCAACAGAAGGCTTCATTCCAGCCTCACCATGGCTGGGAGACTGATGAAAAGTCATGAGACCTATCTGTCACTAGCCTGTTCTCATATAGTCTGGTAGGAGAGTCTAGAACAAGTCTAAGTGAGCTGGAGTTTAGGAAATGTACTTGATGAAAGTGCCTATATACAAGAAGCAAAAACAAAAGCTTGTGTCCAAAGGGGAACACAAACAAGAACCAAAGAGACCAGATGGGCTCTGTCTTTCAGACATAGAAGTTACCACATGGGTTCATGGGCAAAAGGAACTATCAAATGTCATACCTTCTCCATAGTTTCCCAGAATGAGACTTGCTAGAGCATTGGTGTCATCCTACCTGTGGCTCCCTTTTCTGGGCCCCATTATTGGCTAACAATTGCTTATTTGCATTGGAGTATTTTCTTTCTTTTTTACAATTTATTCATTATATATTGTGATTGTAGACCCTTCCCCTAATTCCTCCCAATCTCACCCTCCCTCCCTTCATCCTTCATTCTCTTCCCCTAGTCCCCTGAAAGGGGGAGTCCTCCTCCCCTGCCATCTGCTCATAGCTTATCAAGTCTCATCAGGACTGCCCATATCTTCTTCCTCTTTGACCTGGTAAGGCTGCATCACCGGGGGTAAGTGTTTTAAGAGCGGCATGACAGAGGCAGCCCCTGCCCCCTTTACTAGGGAACCCACATGGAGTCTGACCTGCCAATCGGCTACATCTAAGCAAGGTTCTAGGTCCTTTCTATGCATAGTCCTTAATTGGTGCATCAGTTTCTGCAGGGCCTCCAGGGCTCAGGATTTTAGCTTTGTTCCTCTCCTGTGGGGCTCCTGTCCCCTCCTGTAACCATCCCTACCTTCTTCCATAAGACTCTCATTGCTCTGCCCAAAGTTTGGCTGCAAGTCTCAGCATCTGCTTTGATCCCCTGTTTGGTGGGGTCTTTTAGAGGTCCCTCTATAGTAGGCTCTTTCAGGGTTTCTTATTCCTCTTCCTGAGGTTATCAGTTGGATCCACACTCAGAAATAGGATGCTAATTTTAAATGGGGATTACATACCTGAATGAGGAGTTTGGAGCTCTGAGGGTCAAAGAACCTTCACACTTGGTTTCATGTTACAGAAGAAGAAAATGAATGACCACAAGGAGAAAATGTTTGTGGATGTTTATCAAAACTGAGCCAGCAGGAGAAGTTCGCTCCTTTACTTCCTTCTTTGTTTCCATGGATACTTGCTGCCAAAGTCCTCATACGTGGGACTGAGAGTTATCCATGCTTGTTTCTCTGTTGTTCAGTACTGATAAGAACAAATCTACATGACATCTCCCCAGAAGCCATTCCATCAGCCTGTCCCATCCCCCATTCCAGTGTGACACAGTTATCCAACCACTCTGAGTGATTGATGCAGGGACATCTTGCCTGTTCCTCATGAGCAGTTTATGCTGTTTCTTTCTCTGAAATGACTCATGACCATGCTGCACACAAGGTCTTCAGACACTGAACCCAAATAATCAATCATCACCTAGTGGAAGGACCCCCTCAGAGGTCTTATTTAAAAAAATTCTTTGTGACACCCCCCTTACCCTACAGAGTGCATTTCATTTCCTCTCTCTCCTAATCCACTATCAATAGTAATAGGCTCAAAGAGTATGCCTGTCTGTGTAGATGGATGGGCAATTCTTTCGCTGCTTTTAAGATATGCATTTACAAATATTCTATGTGCATCCCTTCAAATGAAATCTTTTTATAATCCACATATCTTTTAAAAAGTAAGCTGTGTGTCCTTAGCTGTTAGTAAGGTCTTGGTTTGATCAAGTTTGAATTATTGGTTCTCCTGTTTGTTTTAGTTTTCTAGCTTATTTGGTCTTATTAATTTTATATAGAAAGAGAAATCAGGTAAGGTCTCTGCCTCCTTAGTGTTTAAGGATAGCTGGGGTTCCACATATGCAATAACCTATATACATTTCTCCATTAACAATAGCAGTAATTAGTGCTTAAATAGTATAATTCAAAACAAAGGTGTGTCTGGTGTTGATAAATTATGAAACATCTGTCTGGCACATGCCTGTCCCATCCTTACACTCCCCCATCATAATGCCATCATGACCTCCAGCACACCTACACACCCCAGCTAGAACAGCACAGACAGAGCAAGGCATCGTGTAGAACCAGTGAGCAGAAGTCTTTCTAAATGTGTGTTCTTGTAAGTACATGACACTTGTTCCTTCTGCCTAGGGAAGGGTACCTCATAACTCTCCCATGCATTGTCAGGTGGCATTTTTTTCCAAGTCCTCCAAGGTAAATGACTACAAGTTGAATACAGCCAAGCAATTCTAAGTTCCAGAGAAGTAGGAATAAATTATATACACACACTTTTTAATCACTGGGCAGATCTTACATATACATACAGATACATATAATTCATATATAATATGTGGTATGCTAAAACTTCTTTATACAAAATTTCAACTTAGTTGAGTATACTGTATTTTTATTGGCTATATCTAAGAACTAAAAGTGGCTCAGAAACCAGAGAGTAAAAGTTTTAGTGTCTCTACAATAGAGTATATGCCCTTTAGACAGTCTGCCTTCTCTGTTTTCATTGTTTGTTAATACAACAAACATTTCATGATTTTTTAAAAAGGTTTCATAAACATTACTTGTAATCTAGGCAAACTTAACTCTTTCTTTTGTGTATGTATTTGTGTGAGGAAAGATGGAAAGATCCATTTCAGTAATAGCAGTCCTGAAGGACAGTGTCAGGACTAATATTTGTACCTTTTGATTCTCCATCCATATTTGCTGGCTGACATCAAAATAATTAATTGGATTATAAATAATCTAAGCCATCTTGGTCACAAGAGCAGTAGGCCCAGAACAGTAATTATATTTCTTGGCAATGGCCACTCTGCTTTGAATTGAAAAATGGCTGTGGAGGATCCCATCCAACTGTGTCTAGGAAGCGGCCCTGCCCCCATTGCCCCACAGTTGGAGGCCTTGCATTTAGATGCAGAGCATGAAGCTGCTGGTGGGGCGGGTGGCTCTCCACCATTTCCAGAAAATCCTCAGATTTTCTTATGGTTCATGAGTTTTCATTTGCTATACAAGCGATAGGGAAATGTGGTGTCAAGTAGCTACTTGGTTGTGAAGAATATTTGTGTGCTATTGGGTCTCTAGCACTGGTAGGAAGAAAGTAATCTCCTGACACGTCCCTTCCCTTCACACGTCCGAAGAGTAAAGGAGCAGGGTCTTGCATCTGACTATCTGACTACTTTTGCAGGGCTGGCATTCACAGCAACATAGATTTTTTTCCATTTAAAATTCAGTCCTTCTGGGAGATGCTGGGAGATGTGCTTGGAAGCAGACAGAATCGACCAGCATTTGTGAGAAGGTAATCAGAGCTATTCCTTGCCTACTAAAATCAGCGCGTGTATACACTCTGCTTGGGGAATCTGTTCTTTTTGTTACAGAGCAGATGTCTGCGAGGGGCTTGGCAGGCCCCACTCTGTCAAACAGTCCGGTTTTGACAGTTACTTGCTTGAGGGATGGCTGAAATGCAAAGTGTTTCTGATCAGAATATCATATTCATCTGGATGTTAATTACTGTGTCTGCCTTGGTATAAATAATTAATTATGCAAAACCCACACAGCTGCTGCTGGACAGGGTTAAGTGACTTGCTGTCAAAGTCTCACAACTCTCCAAAGGAAAGTAGGTGTGGTCAAGCCCTTGGGAAAGGGGTTGCTTATCACAGTGGTCAGAAGAGAAGCTTATCACCGAGTATGGTGTATGTTTGTGTGTGTGTGTAGGTGTGTGTGGGGGGGATTCAAATATCGCAGTGTTTCTGGGGCTGGAATCTTATTTAGTCACTAAAACACTTGCCTGGTAAGGGAGCACTGGTTTTTGAATCTCTAGAATCTATGTACGAGGCCAGGGTCATTGACAGACCCTAGAAACACCAGCATTGAGAGGCAGGAGACAGAGACAAGCGAATTCCTGGAAGCTGTTGGCTAGAGAGACTGACAAAAGTTTCAGGCTAAATGGAGAACTTGTTTCCAGCTACAATAATGGCAAATGTTAGGGTGCCAGATGACTGACCCTTGAGCTTGCCCTCTGACCATGCATGAGCTGTGCGTGTACAGAGTACACAAGCACACCAGCACCTATCCAGGCACTATCAACTTTCCATAGGAATTATTTCTTGGTTTAGGCAAATTGATCCTCAAAGCAATCCCTTTCTCAAGTGCTACGGTAGTGCTCTAGAGATTCAGATATCACCTTGAGGGGCATCACAGGCCCAAGTCTGCAGCCTCTCACCCTCCATCACAGCCATGGGTCTCTACAGTCCACACAGTCACCATGAGGGACATTACAGCCCCAGATGTGCAGCCTCACCTTCAGTTACACACATGGGTCTCCATAGCCCACACTGTTGAATAGATGATCGTCTTTCTTTGTTCTCAGGTCAGCTCTGAGAGCTCCAGTTGGCTTCCTCCCTTCTGTGGATTTATAAGAGATCATTGCTCCAGCCAGGAGTGCCTATGAGGATGTCTGGTCTACTGAGAGATGATAATGCATCCATTTAAAACATTTTATCTCTAATTGATCCAAGCATGAATGACTCATATTTAAATATAGCTCAGTGTTTGATTGATATATAGTAAGTGCTAATTTCAAGTAATACTTTTTTTTTTTTTGGCCAAATACCATCACATACAGCAAAAGTCATTGGAAAGGGGAGGGAAAATCACCTAAAAAAAATGAGTCTTTATTAGATTCATCAGATGGTTTTGAATAAATATTGATATTTCCATAAACAAAGCAAGCTGCCTGGATCAGTTATTTTTCTCATGACTGTGATAAAATACTCGACAGGAATAACTTTAGGAAACAAGGATTTATTCAGACTCACAGTTCCCATCCATCATGGCAGGGAAGGTGTGGTGGAGTTCATGGAGGTGGAAACGTGTGACAGAGACGTTCACACGGTCGTGCATCAGGAACCAAGCAGCCAGTGCCAGAAGCAGAATCAACCTTCAAAGGCCAGCCTCTAGGGCCTAGCCCTGGCATCCAGACCAAACCTCTTAATGGTCTCACAGCCTTCCCAAACATTGCCACTTAGCCACTAGCCACTACCATTAACCGCTAGCTACGGACTCATTGCCCAACATGAATCTATGGGGGGGTATGTTTCAGATAAAAACAATAACTGACAAAGGTTACATGAGATTTTGATAGATCAAAGAACAAGTGCCCCCCTAGAGAAGGTCGCTGCAAGGTGATACAATGAAAGGGCCACAGAACAAGGGGTTCTGGCTCTGCCACATCTTGTGTGTAACCTAGGACAAGTCCTATAACATTTTTTGTGATTCTGTTTGGCTCTTAAACAGAATGTATGGAATGGCATGAGAAAAGGGATCTGAGCCTCCAATGTGGATGCTATTTAACAGAAGGGACACAGCAGCACTCTGCATCCTGCAGTTGGTTGTATATTTCATAGGTCTAGTGACATAACTGTCATTCTGGTATCTCTGCTTGAATCTACCTTATCCTTGATTCACACAGCAAACAGGCCCAAGGCCCTGGTCTTACTCTCCTGACAATGGAGGCAAATGGGGTTTAAACCTGAGTGGAGCTCAAAGTCTAGTGAGTGAAATAGACCACATGAGAATAAATTTATCATGAACAGTGTTGTACACTAAAAATAGTGGAATGAAACAGTGGAATATTATAAGCTGATTTTATAGAGAAATTGATCACATACACAACACCCAGATGAAATGATGGTCCAACAACTGGGAGAAGATGGGGAGAAAGAAGCCTAAATGGGGACACACTCTCCTTGCTGAGTGTCGGGGGGGGGAATGTGAATGGCTTTTGGAGAGAGTGGGACAGCTGATCACTCTTGCTTGTCTCCTGTTGCTTGATCATCAAACTGAACCCCAGTGGGGGACTTGTCCTCTTGATCTGTTTGACAGAGGATTCTCACGTGGCAAAGGGCAGTCTGCTATGCTGAAAAAGCAACCAGATTCTTTAGGGGTTGGGGAAGTAGAGGCTATGGGAGAAAAACCCAGTACACGTTTCTTGAAGAAAATAGTCAGCTGTATCTGGTAGAGTTGATTCTTGTCCTAAAGAATCTTGTTGATTCTTGTTTTACCTTGACCTACAGTTCAGTCTTATCACACATTGTAAAACAACTCATCAAAGGCACATGAAGGTAAAAAAAACTCTACGAGTTATTGAAGCCCACACGCATATGACTGTTAGCATGAGGCCAAACAAAACACACAAATTAAGTTCGGTTTTTCTTTTTCTTTTTTGTGTGAACAGAGCTAAATTGAAATAGAGGTCTGCTTAGGTAACGAACCTATACATCTGGAGAGTTGTGGACTGCTTTACTGAAGACACACTCATGCATTCTTCACATGAGAATATTTTGTTTAGAGGACAGATGTCAGAAGAAGAAGAAAACAGGAAACAAGTTAGGAACCTGCCACAGAGGGCCTCTGAAAGGCTCTGCCCTGCAGACTATCAAATCAGATGCTGAGAATTATGGCCAACTGTTGGGCAGAGTGCATAGAATATTATGAAAGAAGTGGGAAAGAGTAAGATCTGGAGAGGATAGGAACTCCACAAGGAGAGCAACAGAACCAGAAAATTTGAACACAGGGGTCTTTTCAGAGACTCATACGCCAACCAAATACCATGCATGGAGATAACCTAGAACCCCTGCACAGATGTAGCCCATGGCAGTTCGGTGTCCAAGTAGGTTCCATAGTAATGGGAAGAGGGATTGCCTCTGCATTAACTGATTAGCCTGTTCTTTGATCACCTCACTCTGAGGGGGAGCAGCCTTACCAGGCCACAGAAGATGACAATGCAGCCACTCCTGATGAGATCTGATAGACTAAGATCAGAAGGCAGGAGAGGAGGACCTCCCCTATCAGTGGACTTGGGGAGGGGTATGTGTGGAGAAGGGGGAGAAAGGTGGGATTGGGAGTGGAGGAGGGAGAGCTTTATGGGGAGATACAAAGTGAATAAAGTGTAACTAACAAAAGTTAAAAAAAGAGGTTCACAGTGTTTTAAAGACTTTCATGCCCACTGCATCTAGAAAACAAAACAAACAAATAGAACAGAACAAAATGAAACCCCAGCTGTTCATCCAAAGATGAAGGAGTATACATAATAATCTAACTTGAGATACACTTTCTATATTTTTGACTTTCTGGATTTTTTAAGTTTTAAAACTAAAGCCGAGAAGGTGGCAGCTGGTCCAACAGTGAAAAGTCGGTATATCCTTACATGCCCACCTCCTATCCCTTCCCAAAACGGAGCCAAATTTCACCACATACACTTTCAGTTCTAGAGTTTACCTTAGTGTCTAAGCAATATGCACACAATGCTAATTTAGATGTGGATTATTCATTGCCAACTGGGACAGGTGAGGTGCCTGCCCTCTTCCTCACTAAGTATTGAGTACATCTTAAAGCCTAGTAATTTCTGAGAATATAGCATCAAATAAGCCTTTACTGCAAAGCTGCCATAGTGGAAGGGCAAGGAAGTACTTAACATACAGAAAGATCCGCTAGAGAGGGGTCTACTCTATGAAGAACAGTAAAGGAGGCACAGGGATATAGCATTCCATTTTGACTTTGTATTCTCAGACTCAGGGAAGGGCTTTCAGATATCATGACGTTCCTGGCCTAAAAGAGGAGGAAAGCAAAGAATTTGAGAGTCTTCTCAGGAGAGAACATAGATACATGTTATAAGAAGGGAGTGGTTTTGGCTTGCCCAGAGACTGACAGGGATCGGTGTTGATGGGGACAGAAATTTGGTCACAACTGTCAGTTAGAGATGAATCTTTGCACTCACTGAAATGAAAGCTGTCAGTTTAGGACACTGAAATCAGTAGCCACTGCTTCAAATATATTCAGTGCTTATGAGGGAACCTCATGGCATTGGTGGAATAATTTCCTTACTTGTGACATTCCTAATTGTATAGAACCATGTAGAGATAGGTAGAATACAGTTTGATAGATGCCAGGTCCATAAATTTAAAGCTAAGAAAACTGCAAATATTCTCTCCAGCTGCCTTCCAGTTCCGGCCCTCCTTCTCCCTCAGGAGTAATCACAGTCCAGAATTCCGCCAGCATAGATTATCTCAGACTTTATTTAAAGGGGTCATTTACTGTTTTCACACAGACATGCCATCTTCTTGTACTGCATGTGAGGTTTCTGAGTGTCACCTGTGTCTTTGCAAGCGGCAGAAGTGTATCATCTCACACCGAGGAAGCCTCAAAATTCTTGTGCCAGACTGTCATCTGTGTTCTCACTGGTATTACATCACCTGTCCTTCTGTGGGTTTGGAGATTGAGTTTGTCCGTGCTCAGTCTGTATTGCCATGCCTTCCTGCTCTATCTTAGAAGACCTTCCACACATTCTGTAGTGAGGTTTGCTATAGAGTGTACTCGAGTTTGACTAGTGAACATGTAACATGAACAAAACATTTGTCATTTTGTGTTTTTTCTTTTCCTAATAGTTTTAAATTTTTATTATGTTTATTAATTTAGTGTGTGTGTGTACCATAGCATGCACACAGAAATCAGAGGACAACTTGTGGCCTTCTACCATGTGAATTCTGGGTATCCAATTCCATTCATCAGTCTTGGCAGCAAGTGTCTTTATCCTCTGGGCCATCTTACTGGAACTTTATCTTGGTTTCACCATTTATATTCTTTTATATTTAAAAGTATCTCTTTCAGGTAACATGCAGTTTTTAACCTTCATTCTTAGGAGAAACATTCATATTGTTCCCATTGAAGTTAATTACTATTTTGAGGATTTAATCTCACATACACCTGTTTCACATAAGGATGTGAACTAGAAGAGTGTAAACAAAGTTAAGGTCACAACATATGGCCCTCTACTTCTTCAGTTTTACATGATGATTAAGGCACATCCATGAAGATAAGGCCAGTGGCCCACACTCCAAATGACACTGTGCTGTCTAGACAACAAATCTACTGTGACGTGGCATGTAGCGGGAGTTTTGGTTTCTTTAAAAATTCAAGTTATGTTATGTAAACTTATTTTGTTTTAATTCAAAGTGTCAATATGGGGCTGCTTCAGACTGTCTACAACAGCAGACTATTTGTCTTGTGTGGGCTTTGAAAAGGGCATGATCTTTGCCAGTTGCAGATAGTTTAATTTTGGGGATTCTAAGAGGGAATAAGTCAAAGCCTAGGGAGAGGCTAGGGGCACTCAAAGGAGAAAGGCAGCTGCTGCTTTCCCCCTCCCTGCTGCTCCTGGTTGTTGTTGTTGCTGTTTGATGGTAAGAAGAAGTTGAAAATACCCTGACTGTAAAGATTGGACTTTCCCCAAGGAACCTGATGACCCCAAACAGCAGGAAGTAGTCTAAAGATAATTACATCCCTTGCCCCAATAACCTTTTTACTTTCCTATATTGGGTGTTGGAAAGGATTGGGATTAAGAAGGGAGATAGAGGTATAAGGAACCCAAGTAAAACAGATAAAAAAATAATAAACAGTCATGGCAACCATGACTTCCCATATTAATCTGTAGTGAAAATGGAATGTGTTCACTACTGATTTTATGGATTTGTCTAGTGAGACTTTCTTTATCTAGCAAGATAGTTTCCACACTACTGACAGATTTTCTGCTATAAAACACGATTTGTTGACATTATATCTGGCAGAAACACAAAGAGAAAGACGACTCTCTAAAAGTGTAAATCCAGAGTCTGCTATGCTGATGGTACAGAGATGGGAAATGACCCCACTGAGGCTGGATGTACATGATGCCTCTAGTAACTCAACCAGAGATGTTGGGGATGTGTTCCTTGATACAGTCTCAAATCAAACAAAGATCCATGCTTTTTCTTTTCTTAAGATTTATTTTTACTCATATATATATATATATACATGTGTATCTGTGTGCACATATGTATGGATGCCAGAGAGGCGCCTCAATGGCCAGAAGAGAATGTAAGATCCCAGAGAGCAGGACTTTCAGGTGACTATAAGCCACCCAATATGGGTGCTGAGAAACAAAGTACAATCTTCTGGAAAAGCAGCAAATGCTCATTGCTTCTGAGCCATCTCTCCACCCACCTCTTCTTCTATGACTTCACCTAGCTAAGTTTAAGTGATGATCCAAGGGACCACAGTAGGATCAGAATCAACAAAGTTGTCACAAAATGAACCACAAGCCAAGTAAGATGCCATTAAACTGGACTAGAAATAAGGACACACTTTAAACTAAGAAAAATAGAAGTGCAGAGTGAGGGTCTGGTTCATCTAACCATCAGATTAGGTTACACAGTCCTTAAGAACCCTAGTGAGAGCATAAATATTTCCATGTGTCAACACTGCCATGTGGATCACAGAATAACAAAGTTATCTGCTGATAATGCAGACTGACCCTTTGCTGCTCAGTTATGTCCCAGAATGGAAATCATGATGAAAGAGTTGAGTCATTCCATATAAGGTCTGCTGAGATAGCTTAGTAGATAAAGTGCTTACTGTCTAAGCATGAGGACCCTTGTCCAGATCTCTAAAAGCCAGGCAAGCACGGTGACCCACTTTAAATCCTATCATTCTTGAACAAAGACAGGGGATATTCAGAACAAAGTGTTCAGCTAGACTACAGAATTGGCCAGCTCTGAGTTCAGTGGGGAACCCTGGTTGATAGATAGAATGAAAAGTCATTTTAGACTTGCTGTCACAGCTTAAGGAAAGTAACTAGTCCATTTCTGAATACTGTAGGATTTATAAATTACATTAGTTTATTTTTGTATTTGTAGAATTATTATGTATAATATATTTTCTTTATAAATATATAGGATACCCTTTAATATATGCCTGGTCTATCTCATATTTTTAAGAAGTACAGGGTATTTTAAACTATGAGTGTACAAATTTATCTATATGCTCGTTGTTAGAGAGCATTCATGTTTTAGTTGTCAACTTGACAAAGCCAGGAGTCACCTGAGAAGGGAATCTCAAATGAGAGTTTGCCCAGATGAGATTGGCCTATGAGGATGCCTGGGAGACAATTGTCTTCAATGCTTATTGATGTAGGAAAGCTCAGCCCGCCGAGCCTGGCACAGTTCCCCAGGCAGGTGCTCCTGTGTTGTGTAAGAAATCTAGATAAGCATGAGCCTCAGAGTGAGGCTGCAAGAGCGTTCCTCCATGGTCTCTGCTTCAAGCTCCTGCCATGACAGTCTTCAGTGATGCACTGTTACTTGGAACTGTGAACCAAAGACATTCTTTCCACCCCAAAGCTGGTTTTAGTCATGATGTTATCAAAGTGACTCAAGCTAAAACACAGAACCTCACATGTCTTCGACCATATTATGAACATACAACCATTTTATTTTTGAACAGAGAGTGTATCAGGAAGGCACTATAGGTATCTTATGTGTTAAGAGACTATCAGGTTTCCACTTCTTAAAGTTTGTGTCAGCTGTCCACAGTGTGCTTGTCTGTTATAGGAAAGCCTCAGACACATGATTCCTAAGTCATCTTCCAATTTTATAATCCTTAGGTTCAGGTAGGAGCATTGCCTTAGTAAGGGTTACAGCATTAATGTAAGGAAAGGAGATTTCCAACCCAGGTGCCAGTTACATCTTGAATCGACATTCAGGCACCTTAGGGAACAGCCAGAGCCCCAAAGCTAAGAAGCCATTTACCAAGTGCTTACAAATCTGATCTTATCAGATCTTCAAATTCCGGATGATGCAAGCACAACATTCCCTAAATCAAGACTCCTACACATGTGCTGCCATTGGGTCATGAGAGTGTGCTACTGCCCATCCCTCCTTTCCCAATTCCTTGTGCCCTCCTGCAAAGCTGAGCCAATGGTCATGAGAGCAGAGCTGCTTGGGGGTAGTTTTAATAAGGTCATACGTGCTTCAGCATGGCTGACAGAAGTAATAAGTTAACATTTATGAGAGAGCTCCATCCTGGAGCTGTAGTAGGCAGACAGCCAACAGAAATTGTTTTGTGGATGAAATATTTCCTAAAAATAGCTCTCCCAGCTCAGCCTAATGCAATTAAAGTTAGTGATGTACATAATATGAAAACTGGGAACGCTTCCTGCTAATAACCACTGTGGAACCGAGGCAATCCATTTCATTAATTTAATATACACTTTCATAGTCCCCTGGTAATAGAAGTATAATTAAAATGATATGCTTTGATAGGCTTTTCTTTCCAAAATGAAATTTTGCAAGTACAGGTTTTGAAATATATATATATATGTGTGTGCGTGTGTCTACTTCTCCTGTAATTATTACTCATTGTACATTTATTTTGGATTCTTCTTCTTTCACCCCCAACCACAAACTTTTCCTTAGAGTTGAATTCTCTAGAGTCAGGTGACGCAATCTTCAGTGAAGGAAGCGAACTCCAGAAGAACTAGTGAGGAGATGAGTTGCAACTGCTGTGAAAAGGAAGGCGAGAAAGATTGTGAATTGATTTTGAATTTGTTGAAGATTTTTGACTCTAACTTAGTTACAAAGAGAACCTCTATAGCCTCCCAGTCAGAATAACCTGAGACTTCAATCATGGAAGAACCAACATAATTGCTCTGCTTTTTAATGAAGAGTGAGAAAGTGTGGAGATGGTAGTCTCAAGGCTGACTGAATTGATAATTGGGGTACAGCTGCAGTTACTTCTGGTCCAGTGTGTCCCCATGGCGAGGACTACCTATGTACACGTGTGCTTCCTCTCCATGTCTACTCAGTGATAGGATGCATTAGTCACAGTTCTCCACAGAAAAGGCCAATAGAAGAAGAATATGACATTCCATTTTTGTGACACAGGAAGTCCAATTTGGTGGCAGGAAGCAGTGTTGTATAATTTTAGGCACACACAGGATATGGATGAACACAGCAACAACAAAATAAGCAATTGCATCTGAAAACTTTTCATATACTGAGTAAATGTATGAGGAAAACTAGCAGTACAAATAAAAATGGGACATACTTGTGGTTTCATTGTTGGCTTTTAATTTTAGGATTCATCCCTTTTAAGACCAGTGTTCTTTGCACAGTAAAATACTGGGGAAAACTGGAACTTTGAAGCTATAGTTATATGCACACATGGAGTGGATACACACAACAGGTCTCATACAAAAATATACTCAGAAGGTAAAGGAACACTGTGTTTATCTATATGGTCTAAAGACACCCAATATTACTGGTTATCATGAAAACACACACAGACACAATTTTAGCTCCCATTCTGATCTTACTCCTGATTGCAGTGAGATCTAAGATGCCTTCTCTTTGTTCGTCAGTCCTGAGCAGAACGTATGCTCAACAATTTGGCACCCCATCCCCCACCCAAGCTTACTTCTCTCCTTCTTTGCAGGTCTATTCTTCAGATGACTTTTAGGACCTGAAAGGTGGGGTTGCCCTTCAATCCCTTCTCACAAACATACATACCACCCAATAGCAAACTTTGGAGATATTTACCTTCAAAACACAAGTTCTAGTCACACATTATCTCCTTTGCCAGCAAACTATTCTTCAAAATCATTTCTTCCTATCCTGATTAGTAAAAGGAAATAGAGAGGAGAGACATAGAGAGACAGAGAAAGACAGACACACAGAGAGAGACAGGCATAGAGACAGACACAGAGACACAGAGACACAGAGAGAAACAGAGAGACAGAGAGAGAGAGAGAGAGAGAGAGAGAGAGAGAGAGAGAGAGATCACTTGGATACAGCTCACACTATTGTCTTCTTCCAACATATTTTACCCTAATTCAATATGACCTTTTTCCTCATTTGAGTACTTTTTCTTGTAACTCACAGCAAATGCCCTTGTGTTGGATGACTTCTGGGCCATTCTTGTCTCCAATCCATCCCATATTTTCATCTTGGACCAACTCTACTAACATATATCAGACTAGGTTGTTATTTTTCAATGGCTCAAGAAGTGACTCCTAGAGTCCAGCTTCCTACTACTACCTCTATGTCTAAAACTTGCCTTATGAAAAGTCCCAATATATACACCCCTGAACACCTTCTTTATTCTGCTTGGCTGTTCTTCATCCCTCAGAGCACCCAACATATTACATGTGCATTTATTTATTCTCTGTCTCTTACCGTGTACATCTGTGCTTCCTGATAAAATGCCTATTTAAAAAATCATTTTCTTAGTACCTAGTATCAACATAGTAGATACTAAATAAACAAAATGAACTAAGTAAATTGGAAGGATCAATTTCTTTTTATTTCATTTTAGTTGTTTGGTCTAAAATATCACAATTTCCAAAAATTTCAAAATGCTACAATCCATAACGAGAAGCCGGAAGCCAACTGAAACAAGTTTTGAAATACACTCTCTCTGAAGCTTTATGAGCTAATTGCCAAGCTTAAAGATTGATCACATTTGGGTTTCACATTCTTTACACCAGTTTTCTTCTTAAAACTTAAAATCAAATTAGTTGATTATACCTGTCAGGTTTAATAATACCAGTCATTATGGACATGACAGAGTACATAATCTCTGTACACGTCAAATGAAAGAACTTTTCAAAACATGATGTGAAGGATGATTAATCCAGATTGACACAGAATTTAGCCTGGAGCTGATTATATCTCTCATTTGAATATTAATCTTAAATTAGCATGGATCTATTTTCTGATTGGTAATTTAGCAAAGCTTTCTCAATGTTAGAGGTATATTTTCCCTTGATTGAAAACAGTTCCAGACTTTTTGAATTAATTTGTGAAATGCCATTTACAGTATTAGAATTTTAAATCTATATCTGTGCTGGGTAGCAGATGTATGCTTGCGTATTTTCAGTTCTTGGGTTTATAACATGCTGTAGAGATGGATGAAGTGACAACGGAACAGAACAAGTAAATGTGGAAATTACCTTCAGTATGGGGATGTTGGAGCAGGTCACCGCATATGTGTAAATGAAAAAGAGTGCACCTGTTACCTAAAATTATTATTTAGTGATTATTTGATCTTGTTGTGACTAGTACATTATTATAATTTTCTGAATCATATTTTCTTAACTCTATCATTTCTGCATCTTTGGAACCATGTCACAGTAGGCACTAATCTTAATTGTCAACCTAACAGGGTTTAGAATCACCCAGAAGGCACACCTCTAGCTGTGCCTATGAAGACATTTACAGAGAACACAAAGAATGAAGAACTATCCTAAAGTGGGTGATACTTACCAATGGGTGGCCCCAGTATAAAGGGGTCTCAACAAAAGGCTCTGTCACCAGCCTGACTTCCATTCTGCTTCAGCAATGCACCTCTGCTGCTGCTGTTCTTCAAACTACCAGATAATAGTTCCTTAACCTTTCCAAAGCAGGTTCCATACCAACAATCCTTGAGGGAGCTCCTGGCCTTCAGAGCTAGGTTGGATTGGTGGGTTCTTGCTCTCTCCAGCATGCAGTCACAAAGCTAACTACTCTCTAAGGGTGTGTATAGATATATAATAGTTTTATATGTGTGTAAATGTAGGTATATACTTCTACATATAGACATGTAGGTATATACTTCTATACATGTACGTATATACATGTAGGTATATACTTACATATATGTATTGTTGGTATATACTTCTACATGTAGGTATATACTTCTACATATATGTATTGTTCTTGATTGTTAAAGTTTAATATTGTTTTATCTTTTAATTAAACTGGTTTTTCCTAAACCAGTTGTATACCCAAATCACCACACAGAGACTAGGATTTATTTAATTAATCTAGTGCACAATGCTGGGCAATATTTACTGAATCCTAAACATCCTAGCCTGCATAATTTCCTCCCATTCAGATTTCTCTTACTTTTAGTCATATTATACTTGCTTTTAGTCATATCTTAGGTCAAGTTCATCTCTTCTCATGGTTCCAAGACCTGTCCTGCTGATCTCTCCTCTCAGACTCCTCCCATTGCTTCCTTTTTCCCTCCAGACCAGGATGTCCCACCCTATTCAGTCCATTGCACAGCACTGGCTGGTTGTTTTATTGAAAATACAGAGAACAAATGGTAAGATGTTTACACAAACTTAAGACAGGTGATGCTTAGACTAAACCTCTCAATGCAATGTCTGGATTGAAAACAAGTAGTGGAGTAGAGATATCAGCACTTGATTAACCAATTACACTGGGTAAATTGTATACATTCCATAAGAACATTTTAACAACAATGCATATAAATATTCAATGAATAAGCATTATATATATATATTATTTAGATATATAAATATTGTCTAATGCAGATTTTCATTCTCATACACACATATGCACAGAGACACACAGGTGGGAGGGCCTGCCTGTAAGTTGTTCAATAGGTTAGAATGAGCAATCAGACAATCAATTTGCAACTAGACTACAATCCTCTCTTGTGTGGGAGTTCAAGTTAGGGCTATTTGTCTATTTATTCTGATACTTGGAACAAGTCTTATCCAATAAATAGTGTTCAACTACATATGTTAAAAACAGACATAGAGTTGTCCTAACCGTGCACACACATGGACATCTACACAGTTTTGCAGGGAAAGCTTTAGGGGTGGTTTGCTGCAGAGCAGCTGAATTTTCATTTAGGGCCATAGTGTCTTCCAGACATGCAGTTGTTTTATTTCACAGATCAGTTGGTTTTTATCACACAATTCCAGAAAATCTTACATAATTTATCAATGTTGTCAGTTTACTTGTTTTCAGTTAGTTAATTCTGTGCATTAGGAGATGGGATCTTGTGTAACAATCTGGCTTCAAACTTGTGATCCTCCTGCCTCAGCCTTCTAAATGCCCAAATTATAGGAGTTTGCCACCAAGGCTAGCTGATGTTTTTTATTTATTTATTTTATTTTATTTTTCTCTATTAATTACACTTTACTCACTTTGTATTCCCCCCCCCCGTGGCTCCCTCCCTCCTCCCGTCCCAATCCCTCCCTTCCTCCACCCTCTGCATGCATGCCCCTCCCCAAGTCCACTGATAGGGGAGGACTTCTTTTCCTTCCTTCTGATCCTAGTCAATTAGGTCTCATCAGGAGTGGCTGCATTGTCTTCTTCTGTGGCCTGGTAATGCTGCTTCCCCCTCAGGGGGAGGTAATTAAAGAGCAGGCCAATCAGTTCATGTCAGAGACAGTCCCTGTTCCTATTACAATGGAACCCACTTGGATACTGAACTGCCATGGGCTACATCTGTGCAGGAGTCTTAGGTTATCTCCATGCATAGACCTTGGTTGGAATAGCAGTCTCAGGAAAGACCCCTGTGCTTAGATTTTTTGGTTCTGTTGCTCTCCTTATGGAATTCCCGTCCTCTCCAGATCTTACTGTTTCCCACTTTTTTCCTAGGATTCCCTGCCCTCTGCCCAAAGGTTGCTCATAAGTCTCGGTATCTACATTGATAGTCTGCAGGGCAGAGCTTTTCAGAGGTCCTCTGTGTCAGGCTCCTGAATTGTTCCCTCTTTTCTCCTTCTTCTGATGTCCATCCTCTTTGTCTTTCTGGATAGGAATTGAACATTTTAGCAAGAGTCCTTCCTCTTGATTAGTTTCTTTAGGTATACAGATTTTAGTAGGTTTATCCTATATTATATGTCTATATGAGTGAGTATATACTGTGTGCATATTTCTGCTTCTGGGATAGCTCACTCAGGATGATGTTTTCCAGATCCCACTATTTACCTGCAAATTTCATGTTTTCCTTGTTTTTTTATTGCTGAGTAATATTCCATTGTGTAGATATACCACGATTTGTGCATCCATTCCTCCATTGAGGGGCATCTGGGCTGTTTCCAGCTTCTGACTATTACAAATAAGGCTCCTACAAACATGGTTGAGCAAATGTCCTTATTGTGTACTTGATAATTTTTTGGATATATGCCTAGGAGTGGTATAGCTGGGTCTTGAGGAAGCACTATTCCTAGTTGTCTGAGAAAACGCCAGATTGCCTTCCAGAGTCGTTGTACAAGTTTACATTCCCAGCAGCAGTGGTGGAGGGTTCCCCTTTCTCCATAACCTCTCCCGCATGTGTTGTTTCTTGAGTTTTTGACCTTAGCCATTCTGATGGGTGTAAGGTGAAATCTTAGGGTCGTTTTGATTTGCATTTCCCTGATGGCTAATGAGGTTGAGCATTTCTTTAAGTGTTTCTCTGCCATTCGATATTCCTCTGCAGAGAATTCTCTGTTTACCTCTGTGCCCCATTTTTTAATTGGATTACTTGATTTTTTGCTGTTTAACTTCATTAGTTCTTTATATATACTCTGTCAGATATAGGGTTGGTGAAGATCTTTCCCAATCTGTAGGCTGTCGTTTTGTTCTGAGGACAATATCCTTTGCTTTACAGAAGCTTTTCAGTTTCATGAGGTCCCATTTATTGATTGTTGCTCTTAGAGCCTGTGCAGTTGGTATTCTGTTCAGGAAGTTGTCTCCTGTGCCAATGAGTTCAAGGTTATTCCCCACTTTTTCTTCTAAGTGGTTTAGTGTGTCTAGTTTTATGTTGAGGTCTTTGATCCATTTGGACTTTAGTTTTGTGCAGGATGATAAGTATGGATCTATTTGCATTTTTCTACATGTAGACTTTTAGTTAGACCAGCACCATTTGTTGAAGATGCTGTCTTTTTTCCATTGAATGGATTTGGCATCTTTGTCAAAAATCAGGTGTCCATAAGTGTGTGGATTTATGTCAGGGTCTTCTATTCAATTCCATTGATCCACCAGTCTGTTTCTATGCCAGCACCATGCAGTTTTTAGTATTGTTGCCCTACAGAACAGCTTGAGATCAGGGATGGAGATACTTCCTGAAGATCTTTTACTGTAGAGAATTGTTTTAGCAATTCTGGGTTTCTTGTTGTTCCATATGAAGGTGAGAATTTTTCTTTCAAGGTCTGTAAAGAATTGTGTTGGTAATTTGATGGGAATTGCATTGAATCTGTAGATTGCTTTTGGTAAGATGGCCATTTTTACTATGTTAATCCTGTCAAGCCATGAGCATGGGAGATCTTTCCATCTTCTGATATCTTCTTCTAATTCTTTCTTCAGAGAGTGGAAATTTTTTTTCATACAAGTCTTTGACTTGCTTGGTTAGGTTCACACCAAGGTACTTTATGTCCTTGTGGCTATTGTGAAGGGTGTTGTTTCCCTAGTTTCTTTCTTGGCCCTTTTGTCCTTTGTATACAGGAAGGCTACTGATTTTTTTGAGTTAATTTTGTATCCAGCCACTTTGCTGAAGGTGTTAATCAGCTGTAGGAGTTCCCTGGTAGAGTTCTTGGGGTCACTCAGGTATACTATCATATCATCTGCAAATAGAGATACTTTGACTTCTTCCTTTCCAATTAGTATCCCCTTTATCTCCTTCAATTGTATTATTGTTCCAGCTAGGACTTCAAGAACAATGTTGAAAAGATATGGAGAGAGTGGACAGTCTTGCCTTGTCCCTGATGTCAGTGGGAATGATTTAAGTTTCTCTCCATTGAGTTTGATGTTGGCTGTAGGCTTGCTGTATATCGCCTTTACTATGTTCAGGTATGTGCCTTGTATCCCTGATCTCTCCAATATTTTAAACATGAATGGATGTTGGATTTTGTCAAATACCTTTTCAGCATCTAAGGAGATGATCATGTGGTTTTTCTCCTTCAGTTTGTTTATGTGGTGGATCACATTGATGGATTTCCATATATTGAACCACCCCTGCATGCCTGGGATGAAACCTACTTGGTCATAGTGGATGATGTCTTTGATGTGTTCTTGGATTCCGTTTCCAAGTATTTTGTTGAGCATTTTTGCATCAATGTTCATGAGGGAGATTGGCCTGAAATTCTCTTTCTTTGTTGGGTCTTTGTGAGGCTTAGGTACCAAGGTGACTGTGGCTTCATAGAATGAGTTTGGTAGTGTTCCTTCTGTTTCTATCTTGTGGAATAATTTGAAGAGTATTGGTGTTAGCTCTTCTTTGAAGGTCTGGTAGAACTCGGCGTTGAAACCATCTGGCCCTGGGCTGTTTTTGCATGATAGACTTTTGATGACAGCTTCTATTTCCTTAGGGTATATAGGACTATTTAATTGATTTACCTGGTCTTGATTCAGCTTTGGCATGTAGAATCGGTCAAGAAAATTGTCCATTTCATTTAGATTTTCAAATTTTGTGGCATATGGACTTTGGAAGTAAGACCTAATTATTGTTTGAATTTCTTCAGTGTCTGTGGTTATGTCTCCCTTTTCGTTCCAGATTTTGTTGATTTGGATAGTTTCTCTCTGCCTTTTAGTTAGTTTGGCTAAGGGTTTGTCTATCTTGTTGATTTTCTCAAAGAACCAGCTCTTGGTTTCATTGATTCTTTGAATTGTTTTATTTGTTTCTTATTTATCGATTTCAGCCCCGAGTTTGATTATTTCCATCTGTCTATTCCTCTTTGGTGTGTCTGCTTCTCTTATTCCTAGGGCTTTTAAGTGAGCCATTAAGTTGCTTGCATGAGATATTTCGAGTTTCTTTTTGAAGGCACTTAGTGCTATGAACTTTCCTCTTAGCACTGCTTTCATTGTGTCCCATAAGTTTGGGTATGTTGTGCCTTCATTTTCATTGAATTCTAGGAAGTCTTTAATTTTTTTCTTTATTTCTTCTCTGACCCACCTGTCATTTAGAAGCAAGTTGTTCAGTTTTCATATGTGTGTAGGCCTTTTGCTATTTTTTCATTGAGGTCCAGTTTTAGTCCATGGTGATCAGAGAGGATACAAGGGATTATTTAAATCTTCTTGTATCTGTTTAGGCTTGCTTTGTTACCAACTATATGGTCTATTTTGGAGAAGGTTCCATGAGGTGCTGAGAAGAAAGTAAATTCTTTTGAGTTTGGGTGAAAGGTTCTGTAGATGTCTATGAGGTCCATTTGATTCATGACCTCTGTCAGAGTTATTGTTTCTTTGTTTAATTTCTGTTTTGTTGACCTGTCCTTTGTTGAGAGTGGGGTGTTGAAGTCTCCCACTATTAATGTGTGGGGGTCTATGTGTGCTTTAAGTTTTATTAAAGTTTCTTTTACAAATGTGGCTGCCCTTGCATTTGGGGCATAGATGTTCAGGATTGTGATATTTTCCTGGTGGATTTTTCCCTTGATGAATATGAAGTGTCCTTCTCTATCTCTTTTGATTGATTTTGGTTGAAAATCTACTTTATTAGATTTATTAGGATGGCTACTCCTGCTTGCTTCTTGGGTCCATGTGCTTGAAAAACTGTCTTCCAGCCCTTTACTCTCAGGTAATGTCTATCTTTGTGATTTAAGTGTGTTTCTTGCATGCAACAGATTGTTGGGTCTTGTTTACACATCCATTCTATTAGTCGTGTCTTTTTATTGGAGAATTGAGTCCATTGACGTTGAGGGAAATTAATGACCAGTGGCTGTTAGATCCTTTGATATTGATGTTGGCCATGGTAGTGTGTTTGTGTGTTTGGCTACTTTTGTTTTGCTGTAGTGAGGTTATTTATTTCCTATGATTTCTTGAAAGTAGTTAGTTTTCTTGGGTAGTGTTTTTCCTTCTAGTATCTTCTGTAACGTTGGATTTGTGTGTAGGTATTGTTGAAATTTGTTTTTGTCATTGAATATTTTGTTTTCTTCATCTATGAGGACTGAACGTTTTGCTGGGTACAGTAGCCTATGCTGACATCTGTGTTCTCTTAGGGTCTGCATGCTATCTGTCCAGGCTCTTCTGGCTTTCATAGTTTCTGTTGAGAAGTCAGGTGTGATTCTGATGGGTTTGCCATTATATGTTACCTGGCCTTTTTCCCTTGCAGCTTTTAGTATTTTTTTCTTTGTTCTGTATAGCTTCTGTTTTGATTATTATGCGACGGGAGGATTTTCTTTTCTGGTCTAATTTATTAGGTGTTCTGTAGGCCTCTTGTATTTTTATAGGCTTCCCCTTTAAGTTGGGGAAATTTTCTTCAATGATTTTGTTGAAAATATTTTCTGGGCCTTGGAGGAGGGAATCTTCTTTTTCCTCTATTCCTATTATTCTTAGGTTTTGTCTTTTTATGTTGTCTTGGATTTCTAGGATGGTTTGTGTCAGGAATTTTTTAGATTTATTATTTTCTTTGACGGATACATCGATTTCTTCCATTGTATCTTCCACACCTGAGATTCTTTCTTCCATCTCTTGTAGTCTGTTGGTTATGCTTACCTCTGTAGTTCCTGTTTTCTTTCCTAGGTTCTCCCTCTCTGTGATTTCCTCTGTTTGTGTTTTCTTTAATTCTTCCAATTCTATCTTCAGTTCTTGAACCGTTTTGTTGATTTCCTTCACCTGTCTGACTGTATTTTCCTATTTTTCCTTCAATTCCTTCAGCTGTTTGTTTGAACATTCCTCTGTTTCTTTTATTTCTTTCAGTGACACAGACTGTTTGGCTGCATCTTCCTGTATTTCTTTACAGATGACCATAATCTGTTTTATTATATCTTCTCCTAATTCTTTACACATTTTATTTACTTTCTCCATTAACCTCTTCATTAGCATAGATGTAAGGTCATCTTCTTGAGTTTCACTTATGTTAGGGTGTCCAGGGCTACTTGCACCTGGATAACTGGGTTCTGGGGATGCCATGTTGTTTTGCCTTTTGTTGGTTGTGCTTTTTCACTGGCCTCTACCCATCTCTCTGTCTCAGGTGTTGTCTGTCAATTTCTGGTGCCTGCTGAGTCCTGGGGCGGGGAGAATCCACTTGGCGGGGTTCTGAAGTTCTCCTCTACTTTTTGGGTATGGTCAACTGAATAGTGGTGCTTCTCAGGAATTGTCACAGTTCACTTCAGGTGTACAGACCTGTATGGTAACTGTGGTATTCAGGAAGGCTCTCCTCTCCTCAGAAGAGGTCCTGGTGATGGCTGTCTTGCTGCTGCGTTTCTTGCTCTGAATTTAGTGAGCAGCAGCTGTTGCTCTTTAGGTGTAATTTTTGGGTGCAGCCCTCTTGAAGGACCAGGGATTCCCACAGTTTTGTCAGTCTAGCTAGGGATAACTGGTTGATCCTTGGCACAGTATCTGAGGGCTGCTGTAATGGCTCTCTGGGTCTTGTAGGTCTGAGGATGCAGCTGTGTGCCCCAGTGCCCTAGGGGTACTCAGTAATGGCAGGTGAGCCCAGAGCTCCTGCCTGCAGTAGAAGGCTAGAGCCTAGAGTCTGTGTGAATCCAGAAAGTCTTTTGGTGCTGGGTGTCCTGAGCGTTAGACCTGATGATCCCCCCGCTGTGGGGTTTCCTCCTGACAGGGGTACCCAGTCTTTGCTTCGGGGACCGCTGTTCTGTCTGGGATGGCGGGTAGAACCCACAGGCACAGACGCGCATGGCTCTGCCTTTCTGGCCTTTGGGAGCCAGGGCGTCTGCCTAAACTGGGTAATTTTTCCTGAGACCTTTTGGGGGTGGTTGTATCAGCTGAGTGCTCTGAGATCAGGCCAGCCGTTCCCCTCCCTGTGGGTTTGCACCCAACAGTGAAACTCAGTCTCTGGTGCCCTGGGGACCACAGTTCTATCTGAGGCAGCGAATCAGGCGCACAGGCAGAGCTCTGTGCTGGCGCCTGGGGCGCCAGCGGAACCTGAGTCTTTTCCAGGGGATGTCTGGGTGACCTAAGGTCAGTCCCAATTGTTTCCTGCACCGTGGGGTTATCTCTCGACTGGAAATTCCCGTCTCTGATGTTGTGGTGCCCACAGTTCAGTCTGGGACAGTGACCAGCCAGAGTTCGCTGGCGTGTGGCTCTGGGCTGGCGACCAAGCGCCTGGTGGAACCGGGATCTCTTCCAAGGTTTAGCCAGGTGAGTTAAAGCTGATTGAATCCCCCACCGTGGGTATCCTCTCACGTGGGAAACACAATCACTTGTGTTTTTTGGCCACGAGTTCTGATTGCTGGTCACTGTGCCGATCCTGCTGTGGTCAGAATGAGAGTTGTCCTGGTGCTGCCATCTTGCCCCACCCCCTCCCCAGCTGATGGTTTATGCTATAATGTGCTCAATGGCAATTATAGGTAGCATAAGCATGAGCACTGCAGCTTTCCTATTTTAATGCTGATGAACTTTTTGTAGCCATCTGTATGCCTATGTAACAATCTGTAATTTCCCACACATATCTGAAATTTCTATGTGTACCATGACTCAAGACACTCACTTTGTAATAGAGTGATAGGACTCAGGATCAAATTATCATATAGTTCCCCCCTTTCTTTCATTCTTTTAATGCAGAAAAAAAATTCACAACTGTGAATATTTAACCAAACATATTCAGAATCAAATACCAATTTAGTTCAATCATGTCCTGGCTTGCTTTTCTATCACTGTGATAAACACTACTATAGAAACAATTTGGGAAAGAAAGGGTTTATTTTATCTTACCTTTACAGTCCATCATCCCTGGAAGCTCAGACAGGAACTCAGGATATGAATTTGAAGAGGAATCCAATGGAAGAATGATGCTTACTGGCTTGCTCCTCCTGATTTGCTCAGCCATCTTTCTTACACATCCCAGGCCCACCTGCCCAGGGATGGCATCACCCACCCACAGTGGGTGTAGTCTTCCTGCATCAACAAACAAATAAGAAGCATCCCATAGACATGGGATCACGGCAATCCACTATTTGAGAGTCCCTCTTCCCAGGTCACTGTAAGTTTGTGCCACATTGACAGCTGACACTAACTGTGAGAAGTAACAACATTGGAGACAACCCATTGTACGAACTCTTCCTACAATCTTAAAAGATCTGCCCAGGGACACTGCACACCTGGGCATGGGCCATGGTCACCATTCACACTGTAATAGCTCTTAGAGATTCTTCTGTTGGGCAGCCATTCATGGACACCTTCATTTTATTCTATTTAATTTCTTGGGGGGATATTTTAATATTTGATAACATTCAAGTGTTCTTGCTGTGTTTGAAGTAGCTGAGAGCTGGAGTTCTCAGAACATCAAGCTGCAGTGTAGTTTGAATGCTAAATACCTTAAAAGGCTCATTTTTTTTTGAACACTTGGTCCCCAGGTGGTGGCCCTTGGAACCCTTTTGGAAGTGGAACCTCACTCAAGGAGGTGGATCACTGCAGGTGAGCCTTGGAACTCTACACCTCGACTCCATTCCTTGTTAACTCTCTGCTTCCCAAATGCAGAGGCCACAGATGCTGTGTGATGAGCCAGCTTCATATCCCTGTCTGCTGGCATGTATTCTATGCCATGATGGGCAGGATCCCTCTGGAACCATAAGTCAAAACAAATGCTTTCCTCCTTAAATTACTTTTGTCAGAGTATTTTCTCACAGCAGCAGGGAAAGAAATTAAAACAGCAAGGAACACTTTACCGCAGAAAATATTCCTTAGATCCCTTGTGATCTGAAAGAAGAATGTACTTATTGGTAGTAACAGAAACAGAAGATATTGTGTGCTGAAAAATGGCCTGATATAGAACAGAAGGGGACAACTAAATGGCTTGAATGCAAGCAATGATTAGGGAGGATCAGAAAATGTAAGTCAACAGAGGAGGCAGATGGGTGGATAGAGAAGAATGGGAAAAAATAAAAAATGCTAATGCTGGGTAAAATGGGCTTTGAGCCTTGAACAGGTAAATGTAAGCTGTTGGTTGGGCTCTGTACTGTATGACTGGCATTTTCCAGTTCATCACAGACTTTTTGTTTTCAGTTGGGTTGCCTTGCACCTGGTTTGTGCAAACAGTTGTATGATCTGGATAGGTCTTTAGGGGCTCTGCTACATGTTCAAAGTCAGCTTTCATTCCAGAGCCAGTCTCTAGCTGTTTACATCCAGTTCTACTGGTAAGGACTTCAAGTTCCTTTCCATTGCTCCCTGTGATGTCCTTGCTCCAGAAGTCATTTTCCCTGAGTGGTTTTGGAAAAAGTTTCTCCTCTATGTAGCAGCATCATAGAAACTCTCAGAACAGCATCAGACCTAATGTCAAGTTCATAGCTCATCTCATAACACCACAGGGATATCTGTGTGTTGAGATGTTCACCAGAAGGATTTCTCCTAATCTTAGCCTGAATGACAGAAATGAACACTTGGAAACAAATCCATGTTAATTAGTTGTAGATTGCATAGAAAAGAGGAAGTGCCAGAGAATGGGAGGAAGGAAATTCCATCCTGAATCCCATGGGAGGGAGGGATGAAGAAAGAAAAATAAAGAGAGGGAGGAAAGAAGGGAGGGAGAGAGAGCGCAGGAGCAACAGCACCACAGCTATCTGCACTGAGAACTTTCATTGCACAGTGCAAATATGGTATATATAAGAGCTTGGGGAGTTGAACTGCTTCTTGTTCCATATTCCATCATGTTCTCTTTGGGCGGATTTCAATATTCAGTATTCTCTTCCTGCTCACACTCTTTCATTCCAGGGTGAAAAATCTCATACACTCCAGACATTCTGTCTGCACTTTGAGAAATTTGGATGAAATCTGCATTAATCTAGAATCTTTAGATTCACAGGAGTGAAAAGTAGTGAGCTTAAATTATACATGTTTCTTCAGATTTTCTCCAGATATTAGTGTCAGGAATTCTGGGTGTGTGTAATGGAAGGAGCAGTGGATAGGTGGAGAAAGGGAAGGAGATCTGAGTAGAAAAGATTAGATGACAGATGCTGGAGAACCCTGAAGTTGTACATTGGTCAACAACAAAAGTAGCAAATTATCATTATAGGTTTTATATTCTATTTACAAATTTATTCTATTTAATCTTCTAACTTCATTGATATATAAGTATCATTGACACTTTATAAAAACTGCACATGCTCTCCTGTGACACCCTGCAAAGGTGCTGTTACTTTCATTTTAACTATGAGAGGGCTAATTAATGTTGGATATTTCAAAGGTCACTTTCTATTTTCTTTCTTTCTGTTGCTATGACAAAAGGCAACTTTGGTAGGAAACTTCAATGTCCACATCACAGACCATTAGTGAGGGAGGTCAGGGCAGAAGCTGAAGCTGGAACCTTACGAAATTAGGCAGAAATACCTTCTTTCTGGATCACTTAGAGACACATGTTTAATTACAGTCTGATACAATCCAGACTGCCTGCCTAGAGAATAGTGCTGCCCACAGTGAGCTATATCTTCCTACATCAATTAACAATTAAGACAACCCTCCACAGACCCATATGTTCTAGGAATTTCCTTGATGGAAAGCCCCTTTTTATGTGACTCTTGGCTAGAGCTGACAGTGAATGCTAACTAGGACAGCCACCCAGCTATATTTCATGAATACATGTTGAGTGTTCTGTTCACTAGCCCAAAAACTTTGTCAAGGCTATACTCATTCTTTCAAGAATGAAGATGTTCTAAAGAGCCATTTTACCTTTTCTTTTGGCTATCAGACTATTGAAACAATGGACCTCAAAAAATTGTAATTTACCAGAAATTTCATTCTGAGAGAAGGAAAAGTGTTTGGGAATTTGGTGCCTGCCAGAGAAAGAACTTGTCTTCCTAGAAGAGATGTCACACATTTCTGGTCACCTTATAGGAGAGACTGGAGCTTAAAAAAAGACGATGGGTGAGGCCACACTTTGACCAGGTTTACTTAGTTAGGCATGCCTCTGTCTTCCTATTTAAATCTAAACCTCATGCTCGGGTGCTAAAGATAAATGTGGGGTATAAGAACCTCTTTGTTCCCTTCTCACTGTGGCTACATTGAATGAATCTTTTTATCTCTGTATTTCATTATTTATTGGTGTCTTTAATTAGTCTATTGAGCATGAGTTGAGGAGCCTGATTTATTGGGCTGCTCTGACCCTAACGACTCTGGGTAATAAGGCCACAGTTACAGTGGGAGGAAAAGGGACAGCTGGAACCTCTGCATTTACTTCATTGAAGCCTGCTGAGGACTATATGTCTCAATCATCCTGAGTCACACCTCACCTACTACCAATTTGCTTGTGACCGTTTCACTGACCTCTCTCTACCCTGTGTATTCCAAAATATTAGATTTAACACTGTCAGGAACACAGACATGTTTGTAAAGCCACTAAGAAATGTAAAGAACTCAGCTTTGGAAAAACGAGCAATCCTAATTTAAAGGTGGAAATGTCAACTAGACAACAGACTGTCTCAGAGGTGGGGTGACACAGAGAGATTGAAGCAAAACATCTGCCTGTTAAATTCACATCATAAGCAGCCAACTACAGCTCTATAGAAATATTTTGCTGGCAGTCCCCACAGCATCTACTGTGTGGTTGTCACATTTGGATGGTGACATGTTTGATGGAATGAGGCCAACAGACACAGTTGGAGGGTGCTGTAATCCTTGAATGGCAGAGGGTGTGGAAACTTCAGACTGAAATTTCAGAAGTCAGGAGATGACCCCTAGAGCTCCCAGACAGATGGCTTCAAGCTTTCTCAAAGTTCACTGCTGATAGTCGAGCTATCAGTAATAGTGTGTGTGTGTGTGTGTGTGTGTGTGTGTGTGTGTGTGTGTGTGTGTCCTGTATGCGGTGAAGATTTTGCTTGACAAGAGAAATTTTGTCATTCTTTATTTTTATTGCAGATGTGTGTCTGCCATGTATGTTCATTTGTATGTACATGTTCATATGTGTGTAGACTGACCTGTATGTGTATGGGTGATCACATGTGGTGGCCTGAAATTGGTATCTTCTTAAATTACTCTCTACTTAGTGAGGCAAGTCTCCTGCTGAACCTACAACACCTTAATTTCTGACTAGGCTAGACGGCCAGCTTGTCCCAAGGATCATTTGTCTTTCTAGTGTTAGAAGTACAGTTGACTTCCATGTCTGCTCAGCTTTTATATTGGTTCTGGAGGTCTGAACTCCGGTCTTCATGCAGTAAACATGTTATCATCTACTGAGACTCTTCTTTAGGCCAGTGTCATCATTCTTGAGGCAATTCACTTCTCCTCATCTATCCTGGAATCTCAGTCTCCCTAAAGATCTGCCAGTCACGCCAGCAAAGCAACCTTTATAAAATCCTGTGCAGCCACATTAAGTGACTTGTGGTCAGCTTTTGAGGCTGTTCTTCTGCAGCCCAGCATGGCTCCAGATGATCACTTTGGGAAGAGCACAATAGCATGTGCGAAGGTAGGTAATATACAGAGCAAACAAATGTGCACTTGGCCTATGGCCTAAGTATGTATTCAGATGTTTGGAATTTTGGTGGTCTCTGAGAGGTTTCTGAAGCAGTAAGCATAAAATACTAATAAAATACAAGTTTCGTGTTGTTTATACAGGTCATTCACCACAGGAGTCTGTTTGCTGCTCTTAATAGGTACTGGTAGGTACATGGGGATAGCTTGGCCCCCTTTATATGCTGTGATGTCTTAAACCCAATATGGAAGACTGATGACTATTGATTATCAGAGGCAGTGTCTCATGACTGTAGTTCCAATGGTGGCACTGAACAGAGATTCTTAGGAAGAGATTTCAACTAGCCTGTGCCAGATGAACTCCATCACAGCTGCAGAGATGCAGGCCTGCTCCCAGCTTCTCTGATAGTGTGGTGGTACCTCTGAGCCTCAGAGCCTTCCTGCAGGCTCAGGGGATGAAGGACTCAGAAAAGTGCACTCTCAGCCCTGCAGTACTAATTGCATCACTTACCAAGGCTGCAGGCTGAGGCTCTACATTCTCAGACTCCTTAGCTCCCTTATCCAAAATGCCCTGAGGGTTGATTTTTAGCAATTTGAAGAAATCATTTGAAAGTACCTTTGGCTAAAAAATCATTTTAAATAGTTGTATCTTCTAGAGCAGGACACCCCAGGACAAGTTGTCCTCTGCGTTTTGATGAGTTGCAGTTTTCTCTAATTCTCTCTATGTGCTATAGAGTGAAGGGTCTTTGATGAGGGGTGGGAACTACACTTTTATCTTGGATAAAAGCATAAGTATTTAGAATACAGTTAGAGATTATGCTGCTTTATAAAGCAGTGATTGTATGTTTTCCTCTAAGACCCATAACATCACCAGCCCCAGGGAGTTGGCTAGGTTTCCAGTACCTCTCATGGTTTCTTTCCTGTAGAGTTAACCTGTAGAGTTAGACTGCTGTTGGCTACCACCAGCATATGAGTGCCACTATTGCACCACTAGAGTCATCTTGCTGTGGTAACTCTTCTGGGGAGTATTTGGAGAAGCATCTGTTTTCCTACCCTATGACTTTTCTCTAACATCAAAATGTATCATTGATTGAGGGTTTAGAATCAGTTATGACTTTCCCAGGATATCATCTCCAGCTCTGAGCTTTTATTCTTCTACAGAGAGCTCAAAGGATGAGCCTGAGACAATTCCAGGCAAGAATTTATGTGAGTTTCCCAGTGCCTATCTTGTTTCATTTAATGGGGAAGTCAACATCTGGGAAGATGAGTGTAGTAGAAAGAATGAATCAGCTGCAGAAAACTTTCCATGCTTCTTTTCTCCTTCAATTTCCTCCTTCCCAAGTCCATTCCTCTGGTGGTTCCAAGCTGTTTTAACAGTAACATATGCAGATATTCAGGAGAGTTCCCACCAAGAAACAGGCTGACACACAAGGTCATATTATATGTGCTCCCCTTCTGGAGAACTGATTTGTCTCCTTGGAAAGGGGGAAAATATACCAGTCATGACTATATGGACTCAGTGGGGCTTTAAAAGTAAGAGATATCTGAGCTTGGTGGCACACGCCTTTAATCCCAGCACTTGGGGAAGCAGAAGCAGAAGGAAGCAGGTCTCTGTGAGTTTGAGGCCAGCCTGATCTACAAAGCCAGTCTATGACAGCCAAGGCCTCACAGAGAAACCCTGTCTCAAAACTAACTAACTAACTAACTAACTAAATAAATAAATAATAAATAAAAATAATAAAAATAAATATAAAATATAAAAAATAAAAATAATAAATAAAAAACAGAGAGACAGAGACAAAGAGGCAGAGAGAGAAAGAGAGAGAGAGAGAGAGAGAACACATGTGGTTGGGACAGAAAGGTGGGGGGCTAGAGGTAGAATTGGATGGAAAGGAATAGAAGTTTATTCATAGTGTATTATATGCATGTACGAAAATCTCAATTGAAAGAAAAGGATGTATAAGCCAAAGGACTGTTGGAAGATGAAACATGTCTGTTATTTAAAGTTGGTGTTTTAGGAAGAGGAAGATGGAGAAGGAGGGAGGAGAGAAGAAAAAGATAGGAAGTAGAAGAGAGGGAAGAAGGAAAAGGAAAGGTAGATAGAATCAAGAAGAAGGAAACCTTGGAGAGGGTACCTAGAGCCTAACAAGGCCTGACATAGCTTCTGGATAGACTCTGGGTACTCTGCGAATGTTGAGTGGGAACTTTCAGCAAACCTTCTCTTAGAAGGCTGAAACCTTGTGGGTATCAATCCTCTCAAATCACTTCAGGTTTCCACATGTGTTTTCAGTGCTCTGAAATTTAAGGATGCTGCACATTTTCAGAAACTGGCAGAAAGACTCAAAGGATAAAAATCTGAACCTGGACCTTCAACTTTGTACAAAAACAAACAAACAAACAAACAAAAAACTACAAACAACTAAGAAATGCTGAATGTATGAGAAATAGTCTTAATCAGGGAAGAGCATGCCGATTGTTTATCTAACACCAAATGGTCAGCCCTGAAAACATACATACAAGTTATTATACAGACTGAGCAGGTTATATTTAGGAATGAGTAGGTATATACACATTTGCATATAGATAATAGATGAACAGAAGAAGCTATAAATTTGAAAGAGAGCAAGAAGGAGTGTGTGGGAGGTTGTGGAGAGAGCAAAGGGAAGGTGAAGTGTTTCAGTTATATTAAAATTTCTAAAAATAAAAGAAATAATTACAAAATAAAAAAAATTCTGAACCTGATATTACCACACTGGGAAACCCCACTCATTGTATTGTTTAGGAGGTAGGCCCTAGATAGTATGTCCACATTCCAACCCATGTTCACCAACCTGTTTCTATAAATGATATCTAAGCTAGACCAAGGGCTTTGTGCTGAGGGAGACTTGTAAGGAACCAAGTCATCTTTTAGGTGGTGGGTGTGGCAGCTGTGAGGATGTGGCCAGAAGGAGGTGTTTGTTTCAGTGACCTAGCCTGAAACATATCCCTCCATATTTTCCTAAGCCATGGTTCCACCAACATGGTGGTTGGTTCAGCAAGATGCCATTGGCAGACTCTTCCCAGTGAGCCCAAGGAAACACAGATCCTAATCTCATCTCTTCAACCTTTTCAAAGGTCTCGTGGCCCTCTCAGATGTTGAGGCTGATTGCATTCAATACCCTCTGTCATCCTTGAGGCTAGTCTCCATTACTCTCAACCATGCTCCTACCCTGTTTCAGTGTTGGCTCCATTATCTTCACCTCCAGTCTCCCTGCAGTAACCTCCCTGAGTATGCATCCCTTGCTTTTTGGAAAACCACCCTTGGCAACCAAATAATCACAATTTGCCTGAGTTTTACCTAACTTTAGCACTGAGAGTCTCACAGTTTGGTAAACCCAATTCCAAGCTAACATGGGCAAATAGTTCCTATAGACACAAACAAATCTAAGCCAGAAGAACAGACACTTTTCAGGTTTCTTGTGGAATGTATAATTGGGAGTAGCTAGACATGACAGAAGGGACTTGGCGATTGGGATGAAATGGAATTTTAGCCTTAAAAATCATCAAGAGGTGTGCTTCTCAGGGTACACCTGCCCCCTGACATCCCTACAGTCTCTAATGAAGTTTAAACTACTGGCTAAGTGTGATAAGTTGATTATTTATTAAAATGTCAGTACAGCCAAATTCTATAGCCAGGTTAGTAGAGCATGAAAATAGATTGGTGTCTCTAATGTGGGTACCATTTTGGAGGCAACTGATCCTCAGATTATAGGTCAAATTCAGGTCTGGTGAGATACACAACATGGGTGTATATTGGTGGGTGATTCACACATCAAAGATGAATCCTTGAAGCTCAAGACTCTTCCTTCCAAGGAAACCATTAATGTCTAATGTGTATGCGTGCTGTGTATGTCACAGGAGCTGTAGTTGAAAATAACCCTAGAATAGAAAGACAGGCCCCTGCTCACAGAGGCTTAGCAGGACAGTAGTGTCTGCTGTGGCATTATGGGTGGTTGATGCTCAACTTGGGATTCATGTCCATACTACAGATGAAGAAAGACCAAAAGAAAGTTATTGTTACTACTGTCCGGCCTGAAGAAACCTGCAAGGTCTTTAGAATCTTGAGTGGAGAGTCAGGATGGGCTGCTTCTATAGCACCTGAGCAGACATAATCAGTGGAAACAAAGAAGTCCTTAGTGGCACAAAATGGTAAGCTCTTGGCCATTGCATAAAGCAATAATAAGTATGTCAATTTTCAGAGGATAGAAGGAAGAAAAAGGAAGGGATTGGAATCAAAGCTAGGAAGATCTGTGGCTTTGGTTTCTGATGGTTCTTGCATGAGCTATGGTCTGAATATCTATGAAACCACAACTCCTTATGAACAAGTCTTTATATTGCTAGTGTGATGGTTTGAGGTAAAGCCTTTGGGATGTGATAATCCTGTGAAGGTATGATCTCACAAATAGGATTTGTGCTACTGTGAAGAGTATTCCTGAGAAATCTCTTGCTGAATTATCACTGTGAGAGGAGACAGTGAGAAGAGGTTGCAGCCACAAGGGCATTGGCATGCAATCTTGATCCATCAGGATAACACACTACAATGAACTGCAAACAGAAAGTCATTCTTCTCAGTTCAGGAAGCTGAGAAGTAAAAGATCAAAGCAGAATCACTTTTCATGAAGGACTGCTTTCTGGTTCTCACACAATGCTCTCTATCCATCCTCCCTGAATGGGAAGGGAAAAGCAACTAGCTCCCTGCAGTGATCATTCCATTCAGAGGGTTGCTACACAATGATCTCATCCCCTCCCAGAGGCTCTGCTACCCTCACATGGGGGCTTATCATTTTAACATATGGGTGTTGACTGGACAGAAACAACCTGACAAACAAATGGGGTTTTGCTGTATTGCAGGTTCAAGAAAACAAGCAAAGACTCTTCTTGCAAGGTGAATATAGGAGGTCAAAATTTTACATTGGGAGCATCTTTGTGTGTGTCAGTTGGGATAAAGGCCAATCTATTCATAGTCTGTAGAGTATAGTTTTTTTTCCTATATACAGTTTATTATTCTTATTATTAATTACAATTTATTCAATTTGTATCAATTTATTCAATTTGTGGCCCCCTTCCCCCATCTCCTCCCAATCCTACTGTCCTTCTCTCTTCTCCTCCTATGCCCCTCCCTTAGTCCACTGATAGGGGAGGTCCTCCTCACATTCCCTCTGAGGGCTCATCAGGACTGCCTGTATTGTCTTCCTCTGTGGCCTGGCAAGGCTACATCCCCCAGGGGGAGGTGATTAGAGATCCTGCCACTGAGTTCATACCAAAGAAAGCTCCTGCTCCCCTTACTAGGGATCCCACTTGGATACTGAGTCTATGGGCTACATCTGAGCAGGTGTTCTAGGTCCTCTCCATGCATTGTCCTTGTTTGGGATAGGTATCAGTCTCTTCAGGGTCTCCAGGCCTAGGTTTTTGTTTTGTTTTGTTTTTCTCTGTTGGTCTCCTTTTGGAGCTTCTGTGAGATGAGAATGGTAGACTTGTAGATGATTCACAGAAGTAAAAAGTGCTTTGATATTGATGAGGTTTCAATGACTTTGGAATTTCAAAATGTTTCTATCGTTTCAGAAAAAAGAAGGCATAATAAACATGTAATGATATGTTCTTGATATAGACAGATGAAACGGGAGTTTCTTTGAGACCACCAGAGGATGGAGTAATGACACGGAAACTTTTTATATTTATTATAAGCTTATGGCATGACAACTGGGCAGATTCTCAGTTATTTTAACCAAACTGTATTGATCTGGTCTAAGTCCTTCCACATGGACAGTTACCTGTCCATCTTAGTCTCTCAACCCCACTTCTGCTTCTCCTCCATTTTAGCCTGGCAACTGCTGTGCCAAAGATTACTTCCCAGAGTGCCTCTTTCTGCTGGAAGTCCTGCCTCCCTGTCTTGCCTCAGCTATTGGCCGTTCAACTTTTTATTTAACCAACGAGAAGGTGAGAAAAGAGTATGTTGACAAAATATGATGCAGATAAAGAATAACAATACCACAGTCTGGCCTCTAATCAGATTTCCGAGGGTACAGAAATCAGCAATTGAATAATATTGTATTTACACAGTGCATATAAGCATCATTCCAACATCCAGAAATTACTGACATGTGTGTATGCACATATATATACATGCGGGGGGCGGGGCTAGGGCAGCTGCCTCAGGTCTTTCTCAATCAATCTCTGATTTTATTATTAATAATAATTTATTATTTTACATTCTGATCATAACCCCTCCCTCATCTCCATTTCTCTCTCTCTCTCTCTCTCTCTCTCTCTCTCTCTCTCTCTCTCTCTCTGTGTCTCTTCTTCCCATCCCTTTTCTCTAGTCTTCAGAAAGGAGTCCTCCTCCTCCCTTACCAACTTTCCCCAGACTATCAAGTCTCTTCAGGACTGCCTGCTTTCTTTTCCTGGTGAGGCTGCCTCACCCAGGGTAAGCCATCTAAGAGCAGGCAACAGAGTTCATGTCAGAGACAGCCCTGGTCCCCTTTCTTGGTGGCCCACATGGAGACTGACCTTCCTATCTGCTATATCTGAGCTGGGGGCCTGGTTCCTCTTTATGCGTCGTCCTTGGTTGATGCATCAGTGTTTACCAGGCCCCCTGGGCTCAGAATTGTTGGCTCCGTTGGTCTTCTTGTGCAGCTCTTATTCTCTCTAGGACCTTCTATCCCCTCACTCTTCCATAGACTCCCTGCACACTGCCCAAAGTTTGTCTGTGAGTCTCAGCATCTGCTTCAATCCTTTGCTGGGTGAAGTTTTTAGGAGGACATCTATGGAAGGCTCCCATCCTGTTCCCTCTCTTCAACCATGTCCGGTGTCTAATCTATTTACTCTTCTGAATGAGAATTAAGCATTCTCCCTAGGGTCCTCCTTGTTACTTAGCTTCTTTAGGTCTGCAGATTGTAGTAGAGTTATCCTGGATTGTGTGGCTAATATGTGATTATAAGTGAGCATATACTATGTGTGTCTTTCTGGGTCTTGGTCACCTCAGTCAGGATAATCTTTTCCAGATCCATTCATTTGCCTGCATATTTTATTTCCTTGTTTTGAATAGATGAATAGTATTTCACTGCATAGATATACCACAGTTTCTCTATCCATTCTTCAGTTGAGGGATATCTGGGTGGTTTCCAGTTTCTGGCTATTATGAACGAAACTATGAAACTATGACTTCATTGTATTTTTAAGACAGAGTCTTCACTGAACCTGAAGACACTGATTTGGTTAGACTGGATAACCAGCAAGACCCAGGATTCCTTGTACCTCTGCTTATTCACCTTTTAGATTGCTGGCTTGTACCTTTTGTGAATTTTGTTTTGTTTTGTTTTTGTTATAGGGTCTCACTACATAGCTCTGCATGTCCTGGAAATCACTAAGTAGATCAGGATAACTTTAAACTGACAGAAATCCTCCTACATCTGCCTCCACGTGTTGGTATTAAAGATGCTCATCAACACCCTGACTTTTTTGTTTGTATGTTTTGTTTTGTTTTGCATGGGTGAGGATGAAACTGGTCTTCATGCTTGTGGGGGGTGAGCACTTCAGAGACTGAGCCATGATCACATGATCACAGTTCTCACTGTTGGCTTTTTAAGACCAATACTTTGCTGTGAATTTTTTTTTTTTTTTTTTTTGGTTAGATAGAGACATTGTCAACTAAATTTTAGGCTGCTTGGAAGAAATTTAAAAATCAACTTTAACTTGCCTCTCTGTTACTCTATCACTGGAGAGTCTACAAACACGGCCTAGAAAATATGTATTAATGTGTTTTCTGGCTGTAGTGAGGTTCTAACAGTCCTATTAGCCATATGTAATATGTAGCTAGCAACTGTGCCCAGAGGCAAGCAAAGAGCACAACACAATCGTAGATCAAAGCAGGAACAACATTTGCACTCTCCTCCTACTCGGTAAGTAAAGGATGGCTTGCTTTAGTTTTGCTTCAGCAGAACAAGATTGTATTTCTAAATAAACACATCACAGTGAACTTACCTTATTGCGAATACATGACTTGATCCCATAAGTGTATTTAGAGTTCCCTTAAAATAGTCTCTTGAAATTTCAGGTCCCTGCTACATGTAGCATTAAAACTAGGTGGCAAGGTGGCTCAGTGGGTGGTGGCATGTGACGCCAAGCCTGACACAAGGAGCTTGATTTCTAGGCCCCACAAGGAGACAAAGATTCCTGAGAGTTGTTCTCTCTGATCTCACATGAATACCATGGCAGGTGTGCAGCCATACACATACCCACAAATTTGTAAGCAAATTAACATAAAATATCATAAAAGAGTGCTAAGCCTTCTAATGTACCTCATGCATGCTTGTATGGTTTTTCCAGGCTCTTCCATAATAGAAACAATAAAGTTTTCCCATATAGTGGCTTCAAAATTGAGGACTATGAGAAGCTTGGGGAAAGGGTCGATTAGAGAAAATTAGAGAGTTAAGAATCAGGTTGAAAACATGCTCAAACCTAAATGTTTTGTTACCTGCTATACACTTTCACCAAGTTCAGTCCCCCTAATTCTCTAGGGTTTTCTTGGATGAAGAATTTGAAAATTAGGTAATAAATGTCTAAAAAGTCAACATGCATACTTGTCTCTGTAGTGACAGGAAGGAAGACTTGTCCAGGAAGAAACAGAATAAAGTAACTAGGAAACCATGGAGGATGAGGATGGTTGTACTGCCTGGTTGCTGTGCAATTGTTTTGGGTAATGGCATGTTAGCCACTTGTCTTCATTTTCTTTTAGCCTCTATTCTTCTTCTACCACTAGAACAAATTATGGCCAGAGCCAAGACCTCCTTAGCGCTGGTTGAACCTGCTGGAAGAACCATGCCACACGGACTAAAGCTCTATTGCTGAGATGAGTGGGCAGCAAGCCTTTGTTTCGGTAACCTAACAAGTTTCTTGGAACCATTTGTCACAGTACCTGTGTGTTCCACACTCCAGCTGACACAGGTTATGATTATTTGCTATCTGTTGACCCTCACTCTCTTAGTCCATTCTCCTTTGTACTATGGGAGAACCTGGAAACACACCATTCCTCATACACTCTTTGGTATCCTGATTATATCTCCAGGTATACCTAGAGTACTTTTAAGACAAAGCTTTGAAGATTGTATGTCATTGATTTTTACCAAACTTAGTTTCAACTTGTTCTGTAGGATCTGACTATCCCGGGAATCCTCAGTCTTTGAATTTTTTCCTCTCATATTTTCCACATTTTGTCTCCTCCATGAGCATATATATATATATATATATATATATATATATATATATATATATATTTGCTATTCAATGATGTGTTTATTGAGCAGCTTCTTAGGAAAAAATATGAATACATATTCCTTAAATTTTATAATTTTCATATTATAAAATACACAAAATGCATTTTTCTTTTTTACTTTTGCGATTGCAATTTGTAACATTTCCCTCCCCGTTTTTCCCTATAAACTCTCACATATACATCTCCCTACTCTCCTTCAAATTCATAATTGTTCTAATTGTTATTGAATGCATCAATGCAGATATATTCCTACATATAACTTGTTCAATCTGTATAATGTTATTTGCATATATGTTTCAAGCACTTGAAACATATCATTTTGCACTCATGTGCCAAACAGTCAACCAGTATGCTTGTCTCTTTGGAAGACTACCTCTTCATTCCCAGCCTTCCTCAGTTGCTTATAGTTCTTTGTGTAGCTTGAGGACTCATGGGCTTCTCATCTCTTTCTCTTTGTCCACTTTGGCATGCTCATTGGTATCATTCTTGTTCATCTCACATTTGGGCAGTCATGTTGGTGAGTTTCTGATACTACTAGGAGACCCAGTCTCATAGAAGACTTCTTAATGTGCTGTCACTTATTAGCTTTCCTCCCTGTCTTCTGCAATGTTCTCTCACCGTTGGATGCAGCAGTGTTTTGTAGATATTGGGATTGGACTTCACAACTGTATGTTCTGATTGGCTGTGATTATGTGTGTGGGGGGGTAGTTTTCATCTGTTACAAAGAGAAGTTTCATTGATGAGGGTTGAAGACTACATCTATCTGTGGGAATAAGGACAAATGTTATCGACTTGTTGGGGATTATGTTGGTTTAACAAAGTGGTGGTTGTAGGTGCTTACCCAATAACCATGACTTCACTAGCATTGAGTACTTAGCTAGGTTTCCAGTATCAGGCATAGTCTCCCTGTTGTTGAGCAGGTCTTAGGTCCAATTAGAGCACCATCATTTACTGACACTACTGAACACGTAGAGTTACTGTGTCATACTGGTGTTAATGTGGTTCCTAAGCGTCATACACAGGCAGGACTGCTGGTCATTGTCTTCTTTTGAAAGAATGCATGGAAACTTCTGGTACTATGAAAGCTAGTCCTAGGGAGGAGGCTTTCTGGATAGTTCCAGTTCAGGGTTCTTTAGACCTTGTTTCTAAAGTGCATGGTGTTTTTAGCAGTAGGGACTTACCGTCCATGTCTGGGGTGAACAAAAATATCCAAAATACCCATTTGTAACTCTCATTTTGCCAATTGATCCTCTCAAAATGTTTTGATTGCCTTAGACAAACTTTTGGCCACCAAATGATAGATGCAATCAAATGAGGATTTGAGCAAATCAGACCACAAGTCTGATTACTACTGTGATTCCATATTTGTGAGTCAAGGCACTCACAAATAAATGCACTTCTAGCATGAAACCGTAATCTAGAAAACAAGGATGAGAAAATCAATCTAAGATATAGATATATGATAGATATAATATATAGATATAGGAATTCCACTAGTTTACAAGAAGATGAGTGACTACTTCATGAGATGAGTTTTTAATTACTAGAGAAAGACTGATGTGTGTGTGTGTGTTTCTGTCTCTCTGTGTGTCCTTATCTCTCTGTGTGCCTCTCTGTGTGTATCTATGTGTATGTCTATGTGAGTTGCTCTATATGTATATATGCTTATCTGTGTGTATGTTTGTGTTTGTGTGTATCTGTGTGTGTCAATGTGTATTGCTCTGAATGCATCTATGTGTGCGTATGTGTATATATCCATGTGACAACATAAAACTTTTAAGTATAATCAGCATTATTTTAATGTTTGGTCATTACTTAAATCTATGTCATCAACAGAACCATAAAACAAGTCCTCATTTGTGAAGTTTGCCTATGTTCATGATATAAATGTTCCCATCTTGCCTCATTTCAAACTTCCATGTGAGACTATTAAATGTGGAATTGGGAAAGGAAATATACCAAGTAACATGGTGTGTTTCATCATGAAACGTACAGAAGTAATATATGGATCACAGACAGAAGCGGATTATAGAAAATAATTGGAGAGTGAGTGTTAAGTATTTATTATCTTTGTTCTTAATATGATTTATTTAACTGCAACTGAAAATGTTGCTAAATATATTACAAATATTTAATTACCATCATTTTTAAATGATGGCACTTGACATCTGGTTTGCAGGATTTAACCATGGCCTTTTGTAAGGCATTTGTACTCAATGTAATGCTCCATGTCTTGGATCCATGTGCCTGGAATTCCTTCTGTATCCTTTTGCTAGTTAGTTGCCCTTATTTTACTGAAGAGTTTGATCAGGGTTGGGTCCCCTGATTCTCTGAGCCATTTCACTTTTTTCCCCCTCTCTTCTGAATTCAAATCTCTCTTCTTAAATGATTAAGCAAACTTATATTTTGGTGCTTCAGATTCGTAAGTAATGTTTACATCTATTTCCACATCTGTGATTTAGTATGGGTTGGAAAGAGCTGTATCATGTCATTCCTGTAGCTGAGAAAAATATATATTTCCTCAGCTCTTCTGCCCAAGTGGGAGATACTTCGTTGATACTAAATTTATGAATTCTAAGTTGCAGAGAAGGTTTCAATTTAGTGTAAACGTATGCTGTGGTGAGCTGAGAAAGAATCATAGGATGAATGTCATGAAAGAGAATGTTACTTTAGAAGTGCATGGTGATCTAAATGCAAATTAACAATCATTACCATCAAGTAAACGATGTTCTAATTGTATAATGTTTGACTGTCATAGGTGGTTTTCTGTTTTTAAAATTCTCAATGGCCCAAGACTTCACAGACCAGACTTGAACTTCTGGGAGGATTTTATTCATCATGTGATTTATCATGTTTTTAAGTACCAATATCATATAACTTCAATTATTTTTATTTGTTCTTTATGGATCATTTTATTAGAGGGTAAAATGAATCATGTGGAAAAAGTTTATATTTAAAATGTGTACTTCAACTATAAAAAAATAAAACTAACAATTTCTATCTAAGAATCTCGATTGGGGAAAAGGCAATATTTACCTGTGCTTGGTGTTCTAAACTCCTAATTTTCTTGCAGTGCATATTATTTAATCTCCTTTTTAACTACTAAATTTTGTTGCTATTACAAAGTGAACTGAGAATTCAAAAGGCCAGAGTTTGTGAATGTAACTACCCTTTTGAATGAATTTTTCATTGCTCTTTATAATTATTAATTTTTAAAATTTGGATGAAATTTATTTTTGCCAACTGTGAAAAAATCCTCAAAAATATGGTGACTTCTCATCCTTTATAAGAGTGAGACTATCTGTGTGGGAAATTGCGGGAAAAAACACAAAAAACATGTTCCAGACATTTGGGAGCCTGAAACCTCCCTCTAGGAGAAAAAAATCTCTATGAGTTTTCTCTCTACCTACTCTGTGCTAACATACGTCCCGTCCTGTGACTTTGTGACCATCGTTCATGTTCACTAGGGTGAACTGGAGAGATTTCCCAGAGCTCTACTTCTCTGAGTACTATGAGATACAGGATCCAGCCACAAAGAACCTATGCAACTGACACTGTCCCTGTCTTCCTGGTAAACAAAAGAGTTCAGACAATCCAGGGGTGACATGGCTGGGAAAATGTAGAACAAAGCCTCACTATTTCTGCCCAGAAGGCATGGACATAAAAACTTTCCTTTTATTCTTTTCCCCAGGCTCACATGCTACAGTTGGTCATCCCTTAAAGAAGGCAGTGAGCCCACTTAGAAATGCAGTATATAGCTTTGTGATTCCATGCTGTCTATGTGGAGTATCTGTAAAGTTGAAGCAGTGAAAATGGCATGCAGGCAGTGACAAGGTTGGCTGTCTTCTTCCCTTTCATTAGTGTGGTGGTTTGGATGAGAATGACCATCATAGGCTCATAATGAATGCTTGATCATTTGAGAACTGCACTACTTGAGAAAGATAATGATTATGTGGCCTTGTTGGAGGAAGTGTGTCACTGGTGGGTGGGCTTTGAGGTTTCAAGGGACCAAGCCAGGCCCAGTATCTTTCTCTTCCTGCTGACTGTGGATTCAGATATAGAACTCTCAGTTTCTTCTCCAGCACCATGTCTGTTCATATGCTACTATTCTCTCCACCATGAGAATGGACTAATTATCTGATACTGTAAACCAGCCCCAATCAAATACTTCTTTTATAAGAGTTTCCGTGATTGTGGTGTCTCTGCCCAGCAATGCAACACTAAGACAATTATCAACACTCTAAGTCATGTAAGCAATAGAAGAAGCCTTTCTGTACAGCAGTATTTTATTGACCTAAGTTCTATTAATTGCTCTGTTTTTTGACTTGCAGTACAATGTGTCAATTACAGATAAACACAGTTTTAGGATGCACTTGTATTATTTTTTTTAGCTGTGACAGAATGTCTAAGCGAAGCAATTGAAGGGCAAAAGAGGTTTTGGCTCGGGCTTTCAGGAAATTTGATCTTTAGTATCTTAGTGTCACATGCTCAGACAGAATAGCACAGTGACACAAGAAATGGGGTTCTTTAACTTCAGCTAAGGGGTAAAAGAAGCATATAGAGCCACATAGGAAGGGACCAAGACAAAAAGTGTTCCCCACAAAGGGCATGTCTTACAGGAGGTACTTCTTCCAAACAGGCCCTACATCCCATGGTTCTACTACCTCCTAGATTCTATTGGAATTTTGCATCCATCAATAGATTAAGGCATTGATTTAAGTCAGGGCTTCAGTGGTCTTTGGACCTAGCTTCATGGGCAAATGCTGAAGTGTATTTTTCCAGTCTCCTGGGTGAGTGTTTCTTAATCCAGTCACGTTGAAAGTAAAGACTAATCAGCTTGATACCATTTACTAAACATTTAGACAACACCACACAATGCCCACTAGAATTCTCCTTGGAGCTGATTTTGGAGAACTCTCAGATGTTTAGGTTCCTCCACCATCAGGAAGTGACCCAGCCAGATGGGATGTTCCTAGGAGTAAATTCTCAATGAAGCGGAGTTGTGGCCTCACTTTCTCTACTGCTCCTATCATCCACTCCTGTGGTTCACACACTCAGTTACACCCCAATGACACTGCTGGCCATGTGAAGGATGTGCCTTGTGGAGTCTAAAATAGTGATGGGCCAAAAGCTTTGAGATGTGCTGTTTATATTTGTAAATGCAAATAAATACTCACATAATGCCTTCACAGATTCAGAAACTGTATTCAACACTGGAAATTTTCCTGTTGGTACAGCTAACTAGTGTTGTGGTTTAAATGTCCCATTGCCAAGTGCTAATGTGTTTGGACCCTTGCTCTCCAGCTGATGATGCTATTTAGGAAGGTTGGGAAACCTTTCCTTCCTAAGTGTGGATGCAATGTGACCAGCTGCCTCAGGTTCCAGCAACCCCACCTTCTCTGCCTTGATAGATAATATCTCCTCAAGATGTAACCTATAATAGACACCTCCTCCATTAAGCTGCTTCTTCAACAGCAAGAAAGGTGACTAATAGAACTAATAAGTGTTAGTTTAAAATTCTCTAATGAACAAACCAAGAGAAGAGTGATCATAAGTGATGACCAACAAGTGAGAGTGCTGTGGAGGGGAAGAGAGTATTAGGAAACAAGCTACCTCTTACTACTCCAGTAAGTACCCTTGGCCTATCTGCATGATAGTCTATCTGTACATTTCTGGAAAGTGCCACCTAGGTCTGAAGCTATCTCTGTGTCCCAGTGACAGAGTAGTGAAAGATTTGTCTCGAAGTGATTGGTTAGATAGTTGTGTGAGGGATCAATACATTAGTGGCACGATACAATCACTAAGCTAATGTAATGAGTACATTCAGTTTATGAGGAACCAGGAGAAGGAAGGAAGGGAAGGAAAAGGAAAAGAAAGAAACGGAAGAGAAGGGAGAAAAAAGTAAAGAGGGAGAGAGGAAGGGAGAAAAAGAAGGAAGAAGAGAGGGAAGGAATGATGAAAGGGAGAAAGAAAGGAAGGAAGAGAGGGAGGAAAGGAGAAGAGACGGAGGGACTGGGGAGGGAAGCAGGGAGAAAGAGAAAGGGAGGGAGTGAGAGATGTAAGGAAGGAGGGAACAAAGAGAAATATGAGGGGCTGTTGGTAGGAAATAGTCTTTCCTCTGTCCTATCCCTTTTGGTAACTTCTGGATCTTAGAGGCTTACAATTAGCAACTTTAGTTAGAAGCAATGAAAATTACATGTGTAGTGGACCAGTTTCTCAAGAGCACTAGCAAGTTTTTACATAATACCCACCTCTACCCTCACAAGAAGCACACTCGCCCTCTCCTTGACAAGTCAGCACATTAATGTGCAAATAATTCAAGCACTTCCTTGATAAAATCCGTTTTTATGCAAATTAATTTATATAGAGTATGACCTACACACATATATATTATACTTATTAAATGAAAATATTTAAATAGTAACTAGTTAAGCTTCCTTTTTATATATGATCTAATTTAGGAATGTTTAAACTATGAGGATTTATTGGAAAGATCTTAGGTTTTTGTAGAATCAAGATCCACACATAGCCTCAGCAGGTTCAGCTTCTTTAATAATTACAGATATATGTGATGTATCGTAACAGAATACATATAGCTTAAAGTTTCACATGCAATGAAGCCAGAGTTCCTTAATGTGCTTTAGGGTTTTTTTTCCTCTTGCTTCTTACAGTTCTTTAGTAATATTCTACCCTAAGAAGTGATTCTGCGGGTGTGTGGTTTTGTTTTTTTTTTGTTTTTTTTTTTTAATGTATAGTTTATATGATTTCTGTGTGCATGTGGTATGTTTATGGTGCCCATGTTTGTGTGATGTGTGTGATGGGGTAGCTCTGTGTATGTGTGTGTATGCTGAGTACATATTAAATACATGTGGTATTCAAATGTTTGTGTGTGGTCTGTAAATGCCCGCATGTGTGTGGTCTGTGTATCTCTGCAAATGCATTGTCTGTGCATGTCTGTGATATGTGTAGGATGGATGACACTCAATGACCAGGTTTGAATTTTTACTTTCACTTTCTATTTACAATTACTCAGTTGATTCACTTTATGGAGGCAGATTTGGAAAGAGATGTTATCCCAGAAACTCTTGCATCACAAGCGCAGCTGGAATGAGGCATCGAGCATCCATATTGTGGGAAAGGGCTGATGTGCAGTTAATAGGGCTCTGTGCAGTGGAACGGGGTGGGGGGCAGGGAAAGAGAAAGGCTTCGAGGCTTCTCTGCATGGGCCTCAGGGAGGGTCAGCCAGCCCTGCTCCATTTGCAATGTACCTCCAGCAGCCCTGAAATGGAGGAGCTGGGTCCTGGCATGGAGGCCTCATTGGTGGCTATGGAAATGAGCAGAAATGCACAATTTCTGCCTGGGAGAAACCAGGCTGAATGGATAACAGATCCTCCCGAATTCCACAGAGATTCTCCTCTGCTATATTTGGTTACCTTTTAAAAGCCTTTTAACTCCACAGATTTACAAGGGGGAAATTGACTTTATTTAAAAGACTCTTGCTTAATATTCCTTTAAAAATTGTGAGTTCTCAGATGGGTCCTATAAATACATCAATAAATTTAACTATTATAGTGATAAGAAGGAAAAATGTATAAAAAATAGGAAAAGGTGACTTTCAGCTGTGCTTTCATAATGAAAAACATACACATGATACAAAGAAGGTATTTTGACCACGTATGTCAGTGTTAGATGGGGCTACATACAAAACTCATTTCAGTAACTGAACGAGATATGTGGGGTGGTCTGTTGTGTTGACGATTCCGGAGAATCTTCATCTGAGAATGCTGATGTGTGGACATTCTAGCCAGGCAGAAACCTGGCTGCAAAGCTGCTGTGGTCTGTAGTCATAGATGCACAGCCCTGTGTCATGCTTCGGTCTCATGCTTGCTATAGAAGCTGGGGCCTATTTTAAGGCTCCCCCCAATGGTTCACAGCTAGTAGGCCTCTATAGTTCCCAGAAGATGAGGGCAGAGACTTGACCTTCCTCCTGTCGAGGCTTTGGTTACCATGTATGTCTGCCATGGGGAAAGGCCAAGGCTCCCACCTGCAGCGATCAGAGCAGGGGTAGCACTACCCCTGTGATTGTTGATAGACTGACACGCATTGTGTCTTGTGTAAGGCAGCTGGCCAGGATGTAGACTAAAGCACACACTGAGTGAGAGACAGTCTTCCCATTCTACCCACCTCGGTGCACACAGGGATATCTTAGAGCACTGTTCTGACTTTTAAGCATTCTTTGTTATTGTTTTCTTTCATGGCCTGTTATTTATTTCTAAATTTAAGTAAACTTTAACCCACGAAGTCATAAAAAGTTGTGCATTTTAATGTGCTCCCCATGCCATTCTATGCAAGAATGCTTTGTGCCATTTGCGCCTGGTTTCAAGTCTTGTCTCCTCAAACATCTGTTATGTAGTTATGGCGAAAGCTTTCAAGACTTTATCCTCCAGTTTTGAAATATACAGCCTGTTGTCCTTATGGTCACCTACTGTGCAATAGCCTTGCTCCCATTTAACTGTGACAGCACCTGTATTGGGGACATGAGATAGGTGGTTACACCTTAACTATCTGGGAAACAATGAGAGATGAATGCAGACAATCACGCTGCCTTCTCCTTTCCTCCTTTCATTCCGTGTGAGACTCTGGCTGGTAGGATTGTGATGCCCACATTTTGCAAAAGTCTTTCCACCACAGTTAACCCTCTCTGGAAAAAGCCAAGATATTTCTCCTATGTAATTCTAAATCTGTCACGCCTGTCTCGTCCAGCAAGAAAGACGCAACCACCAGCTCTTCCTCAAGCAGTTTATTCAGGCATTTGCAAGCTTCTTCTCCCCCCCCACCCCTTCCCATTTATATAGGCAACCACATCAGCCAATCACAGCCAACCACGCTCACTCATCAGACCTGCAGCAGGCAGCCAATGGGCCAGTGCCACGCTCGCCTTGACCAAACATGGACTTGTTTATCAGCAGTCAGTACATCCGGTGGTCACCATCTTTTAGGTGTGGCAACTTAATAGCCACGGCTTGCCACATAAATCCAATCTGGTTGACACTGAAGACTGACCAGCTTCCCCCCAACCCTTTCTTTCTTGCCTCTGTTGAGCAACACTCCACTTTCAACCCCTAGGTAGGAGCAACATTTTTAATATCTAGATTCTTCTTTGAAGGTAAGGTATCATTTGTGAAGGAAGGGAGAAAGGCAGGAAGGCAGGAAGGCAGGAAGGGAGGAAGGAGGGAAGGAAGGAGGGAAGGAAGGAGGGAAGGAAGGAAGGAATAGAAAGGAGCCTATGTGCTGAGTGATATGGAAGAAAACGCCTTAGGCAGGGCAGGCTGGGGCAAACACCATGTGAATATTTAATCATAAGATCTCTAGGAAAACACTACTGGTATAACCATATATTTTCTCTGGCAGGGATGAGATCAGAGCTGTAGAACCAGGGGGGAGAAATTTGCATGTTTCTATTCTCCCTTCCTTGTGCACAGTAAGCCTGTGGTTCCAATTACCAGTAACTCTGTGGTGTCAGAGTTAGCATACAGAAACAGTCTCTGTTTTTAATTCAATATAGGCAAACATATGTAGTGGGAAGATTGAAGAGACTGAACCCATGGGGTCCTGCTGCAGGTATCTATTTGCCTGCAGTTCTGGGTTCACATGTTTTGTTGTAGGGTGTCTGGGTCACATTTTATACTTGCCCAAATAGCATATTGATTTCAGTTGGGAGCATGCTCAGCTCAGGAGGTATCAGCCTAGGTAAAAGTTTAAGCATAGGTACACCCCAAGTTTGTGTTTATGTAACAAAAAAGGCTAAGTGTCCATACCACTATGTGATAAGCAAAGGGAGGACAGATGGGGATATTTAAATTAACATTGTTAAAGACCTGCCTTCCCATGCTCAACCTTCCAGAGGCAGCATTAAGGATGACTGCATAATTTACTAGTTATTAAAATTTTCAAATAGCGAATTTGTTCCTTTTTACGTTTGAGATTCTTGTATGCACTTGGTCACTTCCTGATTTGGAGTCTTAAGGGAACCAGGATGAAAAGAAGACACACTTTGCTTTGTGTCCATATACCTCTGCACCATCCAAGGGAGTGAGTTTGGGGTAATAGGTGGTTTTTCACTTACGGCACGCACTAAGGTCCTTACTACTTTTCACTGAAGGCTGTAGCTGAGCTGGTTATTCTCTGTTCTGTGTTTCTGTGGATTAGCCATTCCTTAATTAGTGGTGTGTGTGTGTGTGTGTGTGTGTGTGTGTGTGTGTGTGTATGCGCGCGTGTGTGTTTACATTTGTGCAGGTCCACAAGTATGTGGCGGTGCATGTGCCCATGTGTGTGCTTATTTGTAGAGGTCACAGGTCAACTCAGGTGTCATTCTTCAGGAGCTGTCCACTTTTTCCTGATGTGAGACAGGACTTCTTACTGGCCTGGAATTCACCACGTAGGCTAGACTGCTAGGTTAGGAAACCCCATGTATCCATCTGACTCTACTACCTTCTCTGCATTGGGATACAATCATTTGCCACTATGCCTGACAGTTTTATGTGGATTCTGGGGATTAAGACCAGATCCTCATGAATATGCAGCAAATACTCTCACAAGCCACTTACACTTATTTGTTGCTCTTTGAGCATTCCCTGCTTTGACCATGGTCCACTGTTGAAAAGGTTTCTTGGACCAAGGCTGGAAGTAGAGCTGATATGTGGATATAGATATAAATGCTTAGAAAACAGTTTAACAGCATGCCCATTGGGATAAACATCAGCAGCAGGTTCCCATATAGGGCTTGTGGCCTCTTTATGGTAGGCTTTTGACCAAAACCATCTAAGATGTGAGATACACACTGACATGAGGAAGTGTTTTAAATCACAAATACCTTGAAGAAAGGAATCAACTCCCACTCTATCACAGAAGGGTGTTTATTTTTCCCTTTTATAAAAAAAATGCATTCATTATGCATAAGTCTGTTCATTTTCAAAGTTAGTATTCGTGACACGGTCATTATTGAATTTTTAAGTATGCGTGAATTTTACAGATAACTGGCTCTGCTTTATGGCTTTTGAATAAGGTTATAATTCTGAGGTTGTGATTTTGGGTCATTTTCCTTTTATTTCTCCTAATAAAGGAGGCTTTCAAGTCTATAGGGAGCTATCGCTTTGACTAATCTGCAAGGCCAGTTCTGGGCTTTTTACTCCAACAAGAGCCTTAAAAATGAGGGCCCAACTGAGAGCGATAGAGTCCCCACAGAGGAGGGAGGCAGGTTCTGATCTTTGAAAAGACTGTGCCTCTAGTCTCCTCTGATTTTTTTTTCTTCTATTTTGAGTGCATTGTTTCCCATTAATCTGTCTCATCATCTGTCAATTACATGCAAAGTTGAGGATTTGAAGATGGAAAAGAAAGGGCTCTGAATGTGGAGAAAAGACAAGGGAGAGTGTGATAATGTGAAGTCGTTTTTGCTCTCTGGTCGTAAAGTGTGGATCAGGCCAGACCCTGTTCTAAGTTACTGAACAATGAGCGAAACAGAGATCTCCAAGACACAGAGTGATCCACCTGGCAGGCCACAGATTGCTCCAGTCTGACTGGGATTGCCCAGGCTGCAATTACGCTACAACCTGTTTGTGCCAGAGAACAGCCAAAAGCTGTCCAGCATGGACCATGATGCACAGACGGATGGGCCCTTTCTCCATGGAAGTCACATATTGCCACTGTGGAATTTAATCAGAATAAATCAGCAACACATGGGCCCATAAAGCTATATCAGAAGAAAAAGATACTTGAGTCATTGAATATTCCAAATTCCCTCACCTATACCATAAAACACCAAGGATGTCTTAATGTTAAAGCTCATTAGCCCTCACCACCCATCATCAGGCCTTCTGGCACATAAGTCTCAGGAGCCATAGGTGACAACCGACTGTCCCCAGGACTTTGGCTCAGAAGAGCCCCTGCTGCTTTAGGAAATTCATGAGTATCACACTTATGATCAGTCAGTGATTCAGTGATCTTGTCCCTTGACTCAACCTTGACCCAAATCTGCCTTGTTCTGATACTGTATAACTCTAATATCTTTGTGATGAGGTTATTACTATCTGTTCAAACATCTGCAGGGCTTCTGCTTGCATCAGCTCTGCCCTCAGTTCTTTAAGTCTGTTGCCTGTTTAAGTCCTTTTAGCCGTTCTGTAACCCTAACCCTCCCCCATGGTTCAGTAATCAAGAAAATACCTTACAGCTGGATCTCATGGAGGCATTTTCTCAACTGAGGCTCCTTCCTCTCTGATGACTCTAGCTTGTGTTAAGCTGACACACAAAACCAACCAGATAGTACAACATGACTCATAATGAGCCTCTGAAACTCTTTGCTTCTTCAGTGTTGGGATTATAAGTGCATGCTTAGGTTTTTACATGGGTGCTAAGGAGCAAACCCTGGGCCTAAGCATTGAACAGCAATCGCTTTATAGGCAGGACCATCTCTCAGCCTCTGGCCATTCTTTATATACTTATAAGTCATTTCAGCCCAACCTCTGCTCATATGGATCAGTGGTAGACATCTAGGTTTAGTAGCTATAGAAGGCATTCTAGATTCCCAATACCCTGCATGCAAGCTCTTTTTGTTGTTGTTGTTCCTGGTTTTGAATAAGTTATATTTAACCTATATATTTGGCATCCATACCCTTGATGCAATTAGGCCAGTGTATATCAAGATTCTCTTGATTAGGTTAACTGAGGAAGACCCACTGTAAATGTGGGTGGCACCATTCCCCAGGCTGGAGTCCTGTAGTGTGTAAAAAGAAGAAACATAGAAAGCTCTCTCTCTCTCTCTCTCTCTCCCTCCCTCCCTCTCTCTCTCTCTCTCTCTCTCTCTCACTCTCACTCTTTCTCCTCATTTTTCTGTTTCCTGCCTGAAGACGTCATGGGACCAGCTGCCTCAGGCCCCTGATGTCATGCCTTAACTGCCATGATGGACTATTCCCTCAAAGTGTAAGCCAAAAAAAACAAAAAACAAAAAACAAAACAAAACAAAACAAAACAAAACAAAAAAACAACCTTCATTTCTTAAGTTGCTTGTCAACTTTGTGTTTTTATCACAACAACAGAAAGAGCAACTCTTGCAGCACTGTTCTGGAAATGCTTTGTTTGACAGAATTGGTAGCAAATGACTCCTAGTACTATGCATCACTGTTCACGGTGGCCTGGGTCAACCATAAAGTAACTTTTGGTGAGGAGTGACGAGAGCTCTCCCAAGGTAGCTGTTCATTCTTTACTCTCACAAACCAGAGCCAATGTGTGAAGAAGTGGCAGCAAAGCTTTGGAAGAAAAACAGCAATTTAATAGAAGAAATGGAAGAAAAAATTGAATACACTTTCTAGAAAACTGAACAAAAACACAAAGAGGTTGATGGTAGAGAAAACGACAAAATTAGAGGTCAGCTCTAAGGAGACACCATTGAAGTGAGTGACAGGGTTTGTTAGATATCCATACAGAGAAGAGGAAGGGGCCATGAGACACCTCAACAGAGACATAGGCCCATACTATGAAACCGAAGAAAACACCATGTTCAATCAGATAATCAGAGTATGTCTGACACTAATACAATTCTACACATTCCCCAAGAAGAGAAAATGGCTACTTAAACACCCCTGGATTGAGAACACCAGTAGAATTTACACCAGCAATAACAAATAAAGAAAAACTATTCTCAGAAAACTGTATGCTAGATTTATGTTCAGCACTGAGCAAGAACATCTGTCAAGTCTGTGGACAGAATAAAGCCATCTCCAGGCATACAAGGTGTTAGGGATGTACACTCTGGCATATACTCAATGAGATAAACATGTTGGCAGAGAAACTCTAACTCCTGGATGTCAGGATCCACATGCTCAATTGCAATATCTAGAACAGAGGTGAAGAGGGATCCAGGGCAGGCAGCAGAGAGTCTGACAAATCTAGTCCAGATATGAGAGAGAGGAGAAGCCAAACTGTGTGTACTGGAGAGCATGCAATAAAGAAACACTGACTCAGCAGGGAGAGGAGGACTGGATCCAGGACATGAGAATGGTGAGCCGCTCAGCAGGATGTACACACTGTAACCTCAGTACTACACAACCCCATAAGTGCTGGGAGAAGAACCCATTCATTTTCCTCTGATAAGTCTTCAACCACCACCACCTTGGCGTTTTCCCTGCCTTGCCCCTTCTAATCCACACAGGGGGACTTCAGTAAACTGCACTTTGAATGGCGTCACCTAACAGTGCTACACACTGCTAAGTGAAGAACTAAACTGGACTTTTGCCTTTGGTTTTGCTTTGTTGATTTACTCATGAAATGATGGCATTGGTGTTTCTCTTTACCATTCTGAGGAGGGTATGGCTTGTCTGGAAGACTGAAGGTGGACCGGGGAAGAAGGTTGGCACCATGGAGTACCTTAAAGCCAAACAAGTCTGAGAAAAATAAAAACAAAATAAGAGATCACATGAATGAGAGGCCACCGGTAGCCTACTTGCAGGGAGAGAAGCATTTCCTCCCTTGTTTCCCTCACTTATCTTTGAGGAAAATTATGAAAGTATTTTAAGCAATGACTAGGGTGATGTTGACATGATGGAGTGTCTTTACCATCACTGTTGAAAGTACTTTTTCTGCATGGGAATCTTTCATATGCAAAACTTTATATTTTCTTTATTTATTTTCCCCTAAAACTTGTAATACTCTCCCACGTCACTTAAAATCTTTTACAATCTATGTCATACATGCTATTCTATGTTTTGCTACTTTCTTTTTTTTATTTAACTGCCTGATATAAGTAAGAAAGGTATTGCTTCTTCATAATATTGAGGAGGAAGGTGGGTTGATAAATTTTTAATGTTACTTTGGAATATTTACTGGGAGAAGAGTTGGAAAGATAGAATCATTGGGACAGTGCCTTTAGAAAAGTGTACCAAATGTCACAGAATTTCAGTGTGTATAGGTGAGCATTCAATTATCTCTGTGTGTGTGTGTGTGTGCGTTAAAAACTCTTGTTGGTGTATAAAAAGAATATGAAATATTATTTAAATGTCTATTTTAGTAGTGATATTGAATATGTGTCCCATGTGACTTGTGATGACATGAATCCAAATGTCTCCTGAGCCTCATCTGTTTAAGAGTTGTGCAGTGGTTACTTTTCTCTTATTGTAACAAAACTCTTGCCTAAAGGAGCCTAGTGAAGGAAGGGTTTACTATCTAACAGTTTGATGGCACCGTCCGAAGGGTTTACTATCTAACAGTTTGATGGCACCGTCCGTTGTGACAGAGAAGACGTGTTGGCAGACACGAGACTCAGCTGGCCACACTGCATCCATAATCAGGAAGCAAAGAGAAATGAATGCTGGTGCTCACCTCACTGTCGTCTCTTCAGTCCAAGACTGCAAGCCCACGGAGTACTGCCATGTACATCTAGGGTGTCTCATCCAACATCAACAGAATAATGTAGACACTTTCTCATGGATATTCCCAAGTGTTTGTCTCCATGTTAATTCTGAACCCCACCAAGTTGACAGTCAAGCTTAGTTGATAGCAGATGGGCTACTGGAAAGTGAATAGAACCTGAAGCCCTTGGTGTGATCAATTGCTTAAACCGTAGAAGCATGTATGACATAGATTGTGACGGCAGTGCTGGAAGAGTTGGAAAAAAAGGTGATGTGGCCTGGTTGAAGGAACTTAGATGAGAGAAACCCACACTGCCCACGTACCACTCCCTCTCTTTTACTCTGCTTCCAGGATCAGCTCTACTCCCCGAAGCCCTCTCAGTCATGATGCTCTGTCTTACCCCAGGCTCAGAGACAATGGAACCATGAATCTAAACTTTCCTTCTTTGACATTGTTCTGGCAGATGTTTGTCACAATACTGAGACGTCCGAACAGTGTGCCTTCACTTTTACTTTGGCAGTTTCTGTATCTCTTAATATGTTTTATTTAATAACCACACGAAGATTTAAGAATTCATTAAGGTGTTTGGATTATTTTTATCTTCACTGTCTCCCTTCTTTCTAGTTTTCTAAGGCCAATCTTCATATCTTTATGTCCAACTTGAGCTTGGGAGTCCTCCCACTTTGCCTCCCTAAAATGCTTTGCTTGCCTGCATCCTGTAGGCTGTCAGCACAGGTTGACCTGGGATCAACTATAGTTTCATCTTGTTTTTCTCCCATTGTATCTCTGAACATCAGAGAGGCAGACTACAGAAACAACGTCTCAAATTTCCAGAGTTATCAGCATCTTCATTTTCCCCCTAGAAATGATCACTCTTTTCCCTCTGGATGCAGCTCAGCTGCTTCCTGATGTGTCTCTTCTTTGCTCTCCTCTCTTCAGCACCTCTGCCCCGTCTGCGGTATTCCCTCAAACCCCACCACACATGTGAGCTCTTTGCCAAGGTGTTTTCTATAGTTAACGCAGTTCAATGCTGCCATCTCATCTTCAGTGTTGGTGGGATGACTCTTGTATTTACTTTTCTTCTCAGAGGGACAGAATTGCTCAGGGAAGCAACTTTGGAATTTATTTAGGTTTGCCTCAAGGGAAATACAGCAGCAGGGGCTCCTGCACTCGAGGTGGGAGGTCATAGTCAGGCACAGCAAGGCATGAAAAGAAGTGAAAATGAAGTCCTGGGCTGGAACCTGAGTCAGGCTACATCCCGTAAACCAAATCCCAGTGTCCCTCTTACCCCAGCCAGGCTTCACCTCTCAGATGTTCCACAATCTCTTCAAGCCATCAGCAGCTGAGGACTGTGTTCAAACACGGGAGCACATGGGAGACATTTCTCACTCAAAGTGCTGGAAGGGCCAGAAGATACATCCATGCCACAGGCCTCTGTAGATGGGAAAGCTTTTTGGGGAAAGTGGTCTTTGTAGACATAGATGAGTTAAAGATGTTGAGACAGGATTATTATATCTAATCTGGCTGTAAACAAGTCTCCTTGTGAGCAACAGAAGAGAAGCCACACACAGGAGGATGGGTGAAGGCTTAGGTGAGATGCCTTAGTCCCTCTCCTATTGCTGTGATAAAACACATTTTGCAAGGAAAGTTGTAAAAGAAATTATAAAATTAGGCTTACTATTTCAAATGGCTGGAGTCCGTGATGGCAGAGCTATGGCACGGCAGCAAAAAGAGCTGAGAGCTCCTATGTTCTATCACAGCGGTGGACAGAGAAACGCAGAGAATGCAGTGGGGATGACAAGAGAGTTTTAAAACCTCAACGCTCATTCCCAGTGACACACCTCCTCCAACAAGGCCCTACCTCCTAATTTTTCCCAAATAGTTCCATCACTTGAGAACCACGTGTTCAATCATATGGGTCCATGGGGCCATTCTTATTCAAACACACAGAGGAAGGATGAGGAGTCTGAAGGGTGCTGCAAGCTCCAGCAGCTGGAAGGTAAAAGCTGGTTGTCCTTCAGAAACTTCAGAAAATGCTCCGCCCTGCCCACACCAGGAGAGTTCAGATTTCCAGTCTCTAGAACTGAAGAACAGTACTTTTTGTTGTTGTTGTTTTCTTTTATAACTATAAGCTTCATACTCACTTGCTTCCATAGCCGCAAGGGACTAGCATCCTTATTGTAGGATATATGCACATATCAGCTTGTGTTAACCGGTTCATTATGGAATTTATTCAGAAGATTTCTAATTTTAAAAAGATTTTTTTTCCCCTTCTCAATATATTGTATAAGCCCCTATGGGCATGCACTGTGTTTCGCTATTTGGTTTCCTTCCTCTTTTCCTGTGTGGACACGTGTGTGTACAGGCTTGTGTGCTTGTATGTAGAGGGTATCCATATTGGGTGTCTTCCTTTATTGCTCTTCACCTTAGATTTTGAGACAGAGTCTCTCACTGAACCTGGAATTCACTGATTGGCTAGCCTGGCTAGTCAAAAGGTTCTGGGTATCTGCGTCTGGCTCTATACTACTGGGGTTGCAGAGGCAGTGCCACTGAGCCTGGCTTTGCAAAAGTTGATTAATTTTATTCATGTGTGTTAGTATTTTGCTCATATGTATGTATGTATTATGCCCATACGTATCCAGTGCCTGCAGAGGTCAGAAGAGTGTGTCATAGCCCCCTGGAACTGGAGGTATAGTAATGGAATGCCTCGTGGTTGCTGGGAACTGAACGTGGGTGCTCTGGAAGAGCAGCAAGTGCCCCCAAACCCAGCCTAAGAATATTAACCTTTAAAAATTCTCTTAAAAATATTTTATTTCTAAGGTTGTGTTCTCCTCATGCTTGTGCCCCACATGCATACACTGCCCATGGAGGCCAAAAGAGGGCATCAGGTTCCCCAGATCTGGAGTTGTGGGCTGTTATAAGGTATCAAGTGGGTGCTAGGAATCACAGCTGGGACCTCTCTGGAAAAGCAGTCTGTGTTGTTAATCATGGCCCACCCCTCGCCTTATTGTTAACTTTTTTTTTTTTTTTTTTGAGACAGGGTTTCTTTGTATAGCCTTGGCTGTCCTGGACTGGCTTTGTAGACCAGGCTAGCCTCAAACTCACAGAGATCCTCCTGCCTCTGCCTCCTGAGTGCTGGGGTTACAGAAGTGCACCACCATGCCCGGCGAGCATTAACCTTTTTGAAATGTGCTGATTTGCCATGAAGTTCCTCCTCTTTGTTTCTTGGCTTTGTTCAATTTCCTATCAGGTTGTAAATTTTTTTATTGATATATAGATACTCTTTATATATTCTTGATACAAATCCTTTTTTAATGTGTAGAGCAAACACATTGTTTTCAATCTTTCAAATAACATGTTAATAAAACAACTCATAACGTGTAGCTATGTGTGTAAAATAGTTTATCCAGGAAACCAACCTTTGGGGAGAAATTCACTATATGCCTAAAGGACAGTTCTCTCTACATTCTTAGTGAGTTGTTTCTTTTTTTTTTTTCTTTTTTACTTTTTTTCTTTTTAACCAGGCTCAAGGCCATCTGCTTGTGGAGCATGTGGGGGTCACTGCTTAGACAATCACAGCAGAATCACTGACGGCTCTGCCACGTTTTCTGCCTATGGTAGCAGTATACCTGAACAAAGGTTGTAAGAGGCTTGAACTGGTTGCACTGAACCACAAGGGGGAGGTGTCTCACTTTAACTGAGACAGAGGAAATTTACTCTGCTGACCCCTGAGTGAATGAGAAATTAAAGGCACAGCACACCCACCTGGTTGCTAGCCCTGGTGAACATTAATTTTTTTTTCTCCTTCACAAGAGTCTGAGGTCCTAATTCAATGAAATAATTTAACACACCAAGATGATTGAAGGACAGGTTTTGAAATGTAAACCATATCATCTGCTGTCTTCATCTTGACACCTGCCAATCCAAAGGACACCCAAGGTGGACAGGATGGAGCGGGCTAGTGGAAATACCCACTTAATGCCTCTTAAGCTGTTGCTTAATTCTTCTCCAGACACCTGGAGAAATGCAAAGAGCATGTCTTGGAGAGTCGAAAGTGCAGAATTATTAATCAGAGCTTACACCCAGCAATGGGGAGGGCATGTGACTCTTGTCTGGATGAGTTTATCACAGCCTGCTGTTTACTCTTCATTACCTCAGAGCGAAGGCAGCATTGCTCTGAAGGGTGAGGCAGCTCTTCCATCGTCCATTGTTCCCTTAATTGTGGATCCCATTAATCAGAAGCAGGGTTGAGGCTGCTGGCTCACTGGGGATGGAGTAGGTTTGGATCCACAGAGTTTAGTATGCTAATGACAACTGCCTCTTGTCATATGCTAGTCAAGAGTGACTCCCTAATCTATAAACTGTGTGACAACCTGAGCATATGGTGACAGCTGAGAAGACAGAATGCTGTGTCCCATGGACAGGGGCTGGGGACTTGGGCTGGCGTTTCATGGGGGCAGAGGGCAAGGACACAGGAGGGCAGGAGCCTGAGAGAGCTGAACAAGGCAGGCTCTCACATTCTGGTCACAAATAACAAGGTACCCATATCCCTGCAGAGACTTGTGAATAGCGTAGCCTCAGAAATCCTGTCTTTTTTTTTTTTTTTAATCTCATGTCACATACTGTTAAGAGTCCCATGCCAGGTTTTAAAGAAAGGTCTACAATAAATAATTAAAAGTCAAACCACCCTTGTGTTTCAGCCAATACTGTCCCCAGGGAAGGGGTTGTGGCTTAAGGCAAGGATCTGTTCCGGAAGGTTCCTGGCTGGGACTGCAGTCTGACTTCCTTTTCCTAGCTGCCTAAGGTTTTGGGGCTTGGGCTTCATCACTGTAGCTTCTTTCCCTGGTGTGTAGAAGATCGATTATCTGTCTAAAGCAGGAAGCCGGAAGGGGCCAGGGTACAGGTGTTTAGCATTCCATGTTCACCTTCATATATGCTTGGCTCCCCGCTTGCGGAAGCAAAGCCTTCCTTCACGCCACCTTTTAAGATAAAAACACAGCAAGTAACTGTTTGGGGGTAAGTGAGGCATTAGAGAGCTGCATGAACCCCATGGGTTCTTACAGACGCAAGAGAGTATTTAAGTGGGACAGACACTGTGGAGGACCTGACAGTGTGCTGATGATTTGTTTGTGTTGGATGGCATGGGAGTTAGCCGCTGGTCTTTGAGTAATTGCTCCTGTCAACTTGTTAAACACGAAAAACAAATGCACTAGAGAACAGCCATGGCCCTTTCAGGTAAGGCATCTCTCGGGGGCACATTCCCCTGGTGGTCTCAGGGTGAAGGGATGCTGAGTATTGCCCTCACATAGGCCATGAGAAACCCTTCCTAAGGCAGAGCAGGAACATAGGGGTTGAACTAATGACCTGCATGCCTGGTACAGGCCTTGATTTAGTCTCCAAGCCCTCATATTTCTGTCTACTGATGTTATAGCACAGAAAACAATTTTCTTCCTGTGGCTGCTGTGGTTCTTCGAGCCATAAAGTCTCCAAAGGTTAGAGGAATGGGAAGCTGTTGAAGAGCTGTGAGCAGGGCTTGGTTAGATAATTAACTTCTCGGAACAGAGGGGGCTTGCTGGCACTGCTCGGAGCATCACAGCAAAATTGAAACTTGACTTTGCGTTCTTTTGATTTTTTTTCTCTGCTTCCTTTATCTTGCTTGTGCCACTTTCTTGTAATTTTCTTTTTCTTTCATAAATTTTTCTTTTCTAAATCTTTTGTTTGTTTTGTTTGTTTGTTTTGCCTTTCCTCTTTCCTTCCAAAGTCTGGGTCTCTTTGTAGCTGCGTGGTAGGTAGTTCTATACGTCTGGTCACAAAGGCTATGGAGGCCTGGTTTTTTGCGTTTCTACGAGACTAGAAGAAAAGTGCTCTAGAAAAATTTCTTGCGCTTATTAATTCCTCCTTTATATTTTATGTTATCCTCAGAATGACTGGAAGTAGAGATACATATTTTAAAAGGGTTTTGAGCTTATTTAACTCCCCAAAGCAGCAGGTTGCTTTCCCTGACAGTTGGCTTTCCTATGAGAAGAAGGCTTTTGGGGGGAACTTAAACTTGTGGGGTGTCATCACTGGGCCCTGTCTTTGGCATGCTCACCCTTGCAGCATAATGTAGGGGAGTTTCTACACTTCACTGGGCAAGACAGCTCTCCCAGGGATTGGTTACACCTCAAATTGAAATCCTGAATTTGGTCATGTGACTTACTCTCCTCATCAAGTCCCCTCTGACCCCAAGAAGACACTCCCATCCCAGCCTGGAGGAGTTCAAGCTGGCAGAGGGAGGGGAAGGCCAGGACACTAGCTGGGGCAGGCCATTTCTGAGAGTTTGAAGAATATACACTATCTAAAAGCTTTTTTTCCCCTCTTTTGTTGAAGTTACTTTTAACCAAAATGTCACTCTTAAAAGCTTGTTTCAATTACCAATCTGTCATCAGGTCCAAACTTCTGGTCCCAGATGCCTTTTCAGACAAAACAAAGATGAACACATTAGCTCAGAGCTGAGGTGGGGCTCAAGGGGGGAAAATCAAACCAAAGGAGTACAAGTTCTCAAAACTGATTCCTAAAGACACATTTCTGAAGGAAATCCCTAGATTCTACTAAAAACAGTCTCATGTTTGCACACTTGGGAATTTCATAAGTTTCTCAATTGCCCAGGCTATCATATCTGTGCCACAGAAGGACAAACTGACAAGGGGAAGATATTTCAAGTGACATCCATCTGACTTTTAGAACCAAGGTTAGCAAGTTCACATAGCAAACACCACAGAAAGGCACTGTTAGGCAGCAAGACCTTTATTTGGTCCTGTAAAATATCCCCATTAACGCTAAGTTAAAAATGTCACCAGGTCAGTTTCAGAACAGAGATTCTGTCTTCTCTCAGTAAGAACAGAGCTTTGATTTGAGAATGAGACTCAAATCTTAACATAATCATCAACCCACCTGCTTCCTATGTTTACTCTCTCTTAATTTCTCTCTGCCTGCAAAGGACAGATACTTGTGATGAAATAAAAAAATAGCCATTTCTCCAGATAGGAAAACAATCATCCCTCCCCCTCCCTGGTTTAGAACATGTGCTTTTCTTTCTTACTTTTCTTTCTTTTCTTTTCTTTCTTTTTTTCTTTCTTTCTTTCTTTCTTTCTTTCTTTCTTTCTTTCTTTCTCTCTCTCTCTCTCTCTCTCTCTCTCTCTCCCTCCCTCCCTCCCTTCCTTCCTTTCATTCTTTCTTCCTTTTCTTTCCTTTTCTAATTTTTGTCTCTGTAAGGTAAAAACCTTTCTGTTAATGACAAGCCTCATGATTTAGTCATAGACTACAGCCCTGAGCTGTGACTTCATGTTGCTTCTCAGGAAGTTTTTAGACTACCAAATCTTTGCATTTGCTATTCCCAAAATATACTTCTTGGAACACTATGCTCACTGGGCATTTGATGATTTAGCTATATTTGATGTTATTTTTTTGTGGGGGTCTGCCTTTCTCTTCTTCCTGCCTCCCTCCCTTCTTTTCTTCTTCCTTCCTTCCTTCCTACCTCCCTTTCTTCTTTCCTTCTTTTCTTCCTTTCAGGGAACAGCTTTTTACTCCTAGAAAAAAGGATGTTGGAGGCACATTCTAAGGAGGGGAGACAAAGTATGTAAAGACACTGCAGTCCTGATGTGATTAACAGGCTGTCCTATACCAAAGCAATAAAGTCAACCAAAGCATCTATAAAGACATAGTTGACAAGCTTGAGTATTAAGGGATATAGATGAGAAAATAAGATATCAAACTGTATTTGTTTACTCTAAAGCATTATCAGTGGAGATCCATTTAATAAGGAAATCTTGATGAGGAGAAAAACACAAAATAGGGGTTCCCAAGACACAGTCATCTTTAGCCATGAGATACCATTCAAAAATTTAAATTTCACTTTTAGAAACATTAGAAAGTATTTTTAATGTAACAGTTATCATGGGTTAAAATAAGTTAAGTAAGCAGAGCATGTATGCCTTGTCTACCTTCTACCAGAGTCCTCCCTCCAACCCTGGTCACACAGTTTTCTACTCAAAAAAGTATGAAACTCAAACTCCTTGTCAAGTGCATTAGGTCTGGTCTGGGAGCTAGCCTCACATTAGTCTCTGAGGTTAATTTTCAAATCAGCTCAAAGCAAAAGCCCACATAACATAACCAAGTAGTCCATCATATCGCTTAGACACAGCCTTGGTCACACTTCTACGAGGTTCCGTAATGGGCCATAAACGAGCAGAAAGTACAATGGGCACAAAGGCCATTGATTCTTTGTGGAACATCTGATTCTTTGGAAACCAGCTGCCTGTTAGGAAGGGCCTAGCATTGTTAAAGTCTAACCAAGTCTAAGACAGCTTTTATGACTCTCAAACCCAATGGCGAGCAGGGAAATTTTCTGAGCAGACATTGCTACCAGTGGGAATGGAGAGGTCAGATACACAGGGATTCTTTCCAGATGCTCATTCCATAGGCCAGCCACAGACATTGCACTGAACTGAGCCCATCAGCTTTCTCTGGCCAAATGAGAGGCTTGTGTTTTGGTCATAGAGTCATATCATTCTCCCACCCACATACTAGAATTTCCAGGATTCTGCACAAAAGAAAGAAGATAGTCACCCACTGAAAAGTCCTGCTCTTAGAACTAACTGTAGAGGCTAAACCAGAGTCTAGCCTGTCTTCTTCAGTGTGCATTGTGTAGGCTTGAGCATGATGTAGAAAGAAGGCTGCCAAAGCATCTGTGAAGTGAGTGCAGGAAAGACAGCTTTTGTCCAACCTGGCCACTGTTGGCTCCTAGTGGTTTATCTTTTTCCTTCTGCTTTCAAAGATAACCTAGTGTCACTTTTAGCATCCACCTATATTCTCAAGTTGTATTCTTCCAAAAGGATGGTAATCCAGCCCTCTCAGTCCCACCAGTAAGTCCACAGGGCATATAGCAGTTAAAAGATTGAGCATGTCTTGGTTATGATCTTTTTGCCGTACTAAAAGGATTTTCAAGGGGAAATAGGTTATTTTGGTTCATAGTTCTAGAGAACACAGTCCATTGTTGCAGCTCAGATATTTCAGCAGGCATAAAGGTATAGAGGCAAGAGCAGGAGCTGATGGCTTCCACACTCAGGAAGCACAGAGTAAACAGGAGGTGAGGCAGAGCTTTGAAGCCTGGGGAGCCATTCCCAGTGACCCACTTCCTTTTGTGAAGATATCTACCTTCTAATCTTACCATACAACTTACCAATACATCTTACCACACAACTCCACCAGCTGGGGAACAGGTCTTCAAACACAGGAGCCTAGAAGGAACATTTCATATTCATACCATAACAAAGTATAACACCTAATTTTGGCCAATAACACAAATTGGACATTATTTCTCTAGCTGTTTCTGTTGGCTGTTCTTCCTGTCTTTAGAACACCTAGAAGTGACCACTTTTATTTCTTCTTTAGCTATTTAAAGCCACTACAGTGCCAGAGGAACTGGAGGACATAACCAAAAGATTGGGGACTAGTGACACCTTCCTGCTAGAAGTCAAAGCATGCTCTTTCTCCTAAGGTCAGCTCAGCTCTTTAGTTGGCTAAAAGTCTTTTTAACAACATGGTTTAATGAAGGAGGTGACCTTGCTGAAACCATGAGAAACACTCTCTGTAGAAAAGAATAGGGAGGAGAAGAGAGAGCACTCCTATCGAGAAGGGATGTCATATAGACAGAGCAACACCTACTAACACTTATTTAGTACAAAAACAGGCAGGAGGGAATGAAAATGTGGTCACTTAAATGACTCTGAATTAAAATAAGTACAATCGGAGGCTTTTACAACCAAATATCTTCCATTCTGATATTACACTGTCACTTTTTTGAATCAAAAGTACATTATTTGAAGGAACAATATACATTTCTAAGGCTATCTTAATTTAGCAAAATAAAAATGTTTAAGGTTTTAAGTTAGCTCTCCGGGTTTTACATTTGAGGTTTGGTTGTATTGTGGAATCCCTGGCTCTCAGTGTTTGTTTGGTTGGTTGGTCGGTTGGTTTTTGTTGTTGTTTTGTTCTGTTTATTTATTTATTTATTTATTTATTTTTTTATTGAGGTCAGTATTTTGTCCTGAGTGTGAATAGTGTGGGTTTGATTGGAATATGGTCAGAGCCATTTGATCAGATATCAGTGAAGATATCTTCAGATGCAAGTAACATTTAAATCGATGGATTGTGAGTAAATCAAATTGCTCTCTCTGGGGGTGTGGGCCTCATCCAATCAGCTGAAGGTCCTAAGAGAAAAGAGCAGCAGTTCCTCTGAGGAAGAGGAAGTTTTGACACTAAACTGCCCTTGGATTCAAGCAGTAGGATCAAACTCTGCAGGCACTTCCAATGTGATGGTCTGTCCAATAAGTTTAAAGGCTAGTTCACAATTTCTCTCTCTCTCTCTCTCTCTCTCTCTCTCTCTCTCTCCCTCTCACACACACACACACACACACACACACCCACCCACCCACACATACACACACACAGTTTCTTTCTAGTCTAGCCTGGAAATCATCAGGACCACTGGAATCATGAGAACTCATGAAAGCTCCATGCAGGCTGGAACTGCCCTGCCCAAATTCAGGCAGCTCTGCCGGAGATTTTCCTTTTTTCAGCAACTGTTTTCCACTTATCTGACAGGGGAGAGCTGCTTTGCCCATCTTGTCACTTTCTGGGCTTCCTTATAAATTGTCCTCTTCCTACAGCACTATGTCAACAATGTGCTAGGTCCAATCTGCTTCTGACAAGTCCTTGTTTGGGTGTAAGTATAATGTACATTAGTAGCTGAGAAAAGTGGTTATTCTCTCCTGGATACGTGGGTCTCATCCAATCAATTGAGAGTCTAGGGAAAACAAAGAAACTGTCCTCCCTAAAGGGAGGGATGTCTTTCTGCTGGGCTGTCTTCAACTGAGGTATTAGCATTTTTCTGTCATCAGAACTGACATATCTTCAGTGTGGCAGTTAGTGTTGACAGTCAACTTGATACAGTTGGAATTTCATATAGGAAACAAGTGTTCAACCACACCTCAGAGGGCTTGTATAGATTGGGTTAGCCTCTGGGCATGCCAGTGAAGGAGTGTGTCACTTCAGTAAGGTAGGAAGATTGACCCTAAAGGAGGGCATCATCATTGTCACTCCCTGAGCTTGGATGAAAAGGAGGAAGCAGGTTGGAGATGAACATGCTTCCCACCTGCAGACTTGGAGTGCTCAACTGCCTCAACCCCCTGCTGAAGTAAACTTCTATCCCCTTCAACCGTGAGCCAGACGTAAACCTTTCTTCCTTGAGTTGCTCTTTACCAAGATGTTTTGTTAAAAAATCACGAAGAGTAACTGCTACCTTTAATGTGAGATGAGGCTTTACCACTGGATGCCACTCCAGTCCCTCTCCCCTAAGGTCTTATCTCTTACCCTAGGCATGAAGGTTCTACAACCTCCATTAATGACAGCTGACGACTCCTCAAGACAAATTTATTCGTGATTATCTCGTATTGGTTCTGTTTCTCTGGAGAACCCTATAGTGTCCAAAACACGACACTATCACATGCAATGGGAACAGGAGTATAGTTCGTGGTCTAACAGAAGTCTCTAAGGGGTGATGAACACAAGGTAATGTGAGAAAGTAAGGAAGGTGAAGGCAAAACATCACTTGAAGGAAGACAAAGGGGTCAGAGGAGGAAACTGAGCTTTGGCCTTAAGACAAGCATTATCTGAATAATGAAAAGGGGATAAATGTCCAACTGCAGCACCGTATATGTGAGAAACCTCACCATATGCCTCCACAGAGGTGCATTGCTCTAATCATGAGAGCCTTCCCAGAATATCCCGGAGTCTGGTCCTGGTCCTCATCCTTCCTAAAATGTGTGCTTGAGATGTGACTTTGGACAGATTCCACATCTCTTCCGAGACTCCCTGTCTGCACCAGAGAATGGAAATGAAAATGTATTAAAGAATTATGGTGAATAGGAAGTCAGATTGTTTTTTAAGTGTCTAGCACATTCAGCAATTATGTAAATGCTAGATTATTCAGCTTCCCTGGTGCTCCTTCTGGGATCAGATAGAACAGTTCTACCCTGATCTGAGTGTCTGGAATATCGCTAATGTGTTTGCGATAGCCCAGAAAATGCTTACTTTTTTTCTTTTTTTTTTCCCATCTGGCATTGTTATTGTCCATGCTATGAAAGGGCTTACTGCTTTTTGTTTGTTTGTTTGTTTGTTTGTTTTTAACCCGTTAATAAACTCAGCAATGAAATTTCTTACCTAATAATGTATTTTTCACTCAAAAAATTTAAAAGTGTCAAACTTCCTCTATTTATTTGATGCCAGAGGAGAATTGTTACTTTTTCTATCTGACAAATTTCTTTATTATTATTTTTTTTAATTTTAGAAAAAAAAACCCCACCTTTTTCTTTCTTTCTTTTTTTTTTTTTTTAAATTGCAGCCATCAGTGGATTTGAAAATCCTGGGTTCCTTACTTACCTTATTTAAAAAAAACAAAAAACAAAAAACAAACAAACAAACAAAAAACGATCACAAGCAAATGAAAACATAAGAAGATCCTTGAATTCCCCTACAGCATGTATACACATAGCACAGCCTATGTAAACTGTTATCCCCACTTCCCTTCGTGGGCTGAAGCATCAGCAAGTAAGTGGAAACCAATGGAGAGCCTGATATGACAGCTTCTTCTCTATCCCAGCATGCTTTCCTTATGAAGTGGGGCTCCAACATTACCCAGCCTCAATTTGAAGTTGGCCATGGGAACCAATCTGCCTTCACCTAGACTGTGCCCTGGGATAATCTGACCAGCTTCCAGCCAGGGAGAACAATGTGCTTCCTCTCAGTGAGCCCTGCTCAGTCAGTGTTGAAAACAACTTATGTTTTGACTTTGCAGCTAGGCTGAGAAATAGTTGGTTGGGAAGATGAAGGAGGAAGGAACAAAGACAAAGAAAAAAGTTAAAGAAGGAAAACTTCAAAGACTTTGAACAAAAGCATGGATGGTTTCTGGGTCATTGTTCATAAAGGAGCCCAGCCAACTCTTCCTCAATGTCTACATTTCCCAGAATAGTGTGTGGTTGCTTTGAGATGCCCTGAGGTTGGGGTGTGTGAGTTCATAAGGCCTTGAATGTTAGTTGAGCCTCCAGGGTTGTGCTGCCCTTCACACAGCAGAGGTGAGAAAGCAGATGTAGCTATCTTCATTTGCCCACAAGACAGATTCTGAACATGATAACCAGAAAGTTCTTCACTGGTCTAACTTTCTTCACCTTCCTGAATATATATATGGACTTCAGGTATAAACACTTTTAAGATTTATTTATTTTTACTTTATGCTTTAAAAAGTGTGAACTTTTTAAATTGAATTGTATTCTTGGTCAATTCTTAGGAAAGAGTCTTAAAGTTGAGCCTTGCTATTTAGCCATATAAAACACACAAGCATAGATGAATTTAAATACTACCCAGAGCACTATTGATCAATTTCCCAAGCTCAAGTTACAGTTTAATGGAATATTTAACTGAACAGATAGTGCTCTAGTTCACTTCTGTCTCTGTGATAAACACCATGACAAAAATCAACTAGGGGAAGAAAGGGTGTATTTTATCTTACTGGTTTGAGTCTATTATTGAGGGAATTCTGGGCAAGATTCTGGATATAAGCCATGGAGGAATGCTGCTTGCCAGCTAGCTTACTGGTTCATGCTTAACTAGCATTCTTTTTGTTGTTGTTGTTGTTTGTTTGTTTGTTTTTGTTTGTTTGTTTTTCTCTGTGTAGCCTCAGCTCTCCTGGATTCACTCTGTAGACCACACTGGCCTCGAACTCACAGATAACCTGTCTCTACATCCCACAGTGCTGGGATTACAGGTGTGCACCACCCTACCCAGCATAGCTAGCATTTTGTATGTAGCCCAACCGTTCCTGCCTAGGAATGGTTCTGCCCACAGTGAGTTGGACACCCCCCCCCCCCCGCCGCACACATCAACCATCAGTAAAAACAAGCCCGCACATGGTCACAAGCCAATCGAATGGAGACAATTTCCCTATTGAACTTCCTTTTTCCAAAATGATTTTAGATGATATCAACTTGACAATAATTCTAACCAGGACAGATAAATATATACACACTATATATATGTGTGTGTGTGTGTTTCATGTATAAATATATGACTTGTGTGGGTGTGTAAAGCTGCATCACTAGGAAATGTTATCACATTACTTTTTTACTGAGGATTTCAAATGATAAAACTTATATCAGTATCATTTTCAATGTCACCCTTAGATTTTCTTTTAATTTTCACCCTTCATGGAAGAAAGGACAGCGTTAAGTGCTTATACATTGTGAATTCCCATCTGAATTTCTAAGAGGCTCTCTTAAAAATAGAGCTGCCTTGGAAGCTATCAGCACATTTTACAGGTGCCCACTGTAGGTCTGTGCCATTTTGCTTTTTGATTGGTTTTCAGATAATGGATGTATGTGTGCCATACAAGGACCACTAAAGAAAGCCAGTTGTCAGAAGTGTGAGGGACAATGACATCAGCTAAAACCTCCTGCTGTCCCTCCCTCCTACTGTCCTAGTGCTCTGGTTTGGAAGGATTGTTCCCTCTTTACTCTGAAAACCACATTTCAGTGAGGACCAGCACCCACCTCTCATAGCTAATGCCTCTATTTAAAATTGAGGTGTTTTTTTTTTTTCCCCACCAGCTCTCCCTGGTCTTCTTTTACTGATTTTTAAAAGCAGGCCCAGGGTTTTCACAGGCATAATGGACCATTTGTCATTAGTGAGCTGTATACCCCCAGATGTTAGTCTATACGTGCTGGTCTGTAGTCCTGAGAGTAGACATTTTATCCCTTGCCTCTAATTTCTGATGTAGCACTATATGTTCAAGATTTTATTTGACTTAAACATTTTAACCTTTCACGCCCAGTTTCACAGCAAAAACATTGAAAAGAAGAAACCCATGAGCGTGCTCTGCAGTGCAGGGCCAACTGGGGTCATTTGGGGCGGGGGGCAAGCAATCAATACAAAGTCCTTCAAGTTTTCAGGGCCCTTTAGAATGTTGGAATTATGGGTACAGAATCATGCTCAGATCTTTTCATGGCTCTTCAGTCTCTGAAACACAGATCAAGCTTGCCTTCTAATGAATTAGTTCTTTTGGGGACAGCGATTCCTGGGCCACAGAGCACGGTGTCCTCAACTGTAGAGCTTAACACCTGTAATTTAGCAAATCCCAAACCATTGAGTCAGAGCCCGGAGGATCACGCTGTGCAGTCTGAACAAAGATACCCTGCTGTGTCCCTGCACAGTGTACCTCTAGCCAACGGTAATGCCCCGTACAGAGCTACCTATGTTCAGCTTATGCCAATCAATGGGGCTCATTGTCTTAGTGTATAATGCTACCCACTTCAAAATGGGGTCTTCTGTGTACCTCTATTTTGTTGATACAACTCTCTGACTCTTTTGGGGGATGTTTTTATTTGAAGAGGTCACTGAAATAAATGCACTTAGAGACTTGTAGAGGGCTCATCGAAACAGCTGAAATATGGACGAAAAAAGAGTATCAGTGAGCCTAACCAGTGCTAGAACAAATATCCTTTCTACTCTACTATCAGCTACTTGCTTTAGTTACTGGCTGAAACTTGGAGAATGTTAGTAATAGCAAACAATATCCATGAAGGGCTAACTTCCAGACATGACGTCACCTCACAAGTGTGATTACCCATCGGGAGACACTGACGCCTCATCCCTGGTAGAGGAGGACCTGGCTACTGGTAGCTGAAGATGCCCACACCCTCCTGGATGGCTCCACACTCGTGCATATCTGGGCAGCACTTAATTGGAGTCAGGGTGTTATGATTAACAACAAATCAAGTCATGAAGTCGGGAGGGAGATGGGGTGGGGCTCACTATTGCGAGTTGGAGAAATGTGGTCATGGTGAAATGATAGGACTAAAATACTTGGTATACAGTGCAAAGAATAAATACAAATAGTTTTCAAAAGAGTAATCTGAGACTAAGGTAATTAAGCAATCCAAAATTCAATTACCAAAGTTAATGGTTAGTTTAGGTCGTGTTTATGTCACCGTGATACCTTTTTCTGTACAACAGAACCAAGCCAGAGCAGGCAATCTGAATATATAATCCAGAAAAACAAGCATTCATTCCACATTGCAGTCGTCCTCAATGGGACTGAGTGCTTATGAACAAGCACCACCATGTGAAGGAGGAGAGTGGCACATCTGAGAAAACTGAGGAAACTGAGAGGGGAGGTTTGCCCTTAATATCTGGCTGAGGATTCTGGCTAAATGAAGTAAACTCCAGAGTCAGCCTGGGTTTCACATCCTGGCTCTGCCTCTCTTGTTGCATGGTAGTCCTGTATACTAGCCAATCTCACTAGACTTGGCTTTATCAATTTGAGATGGCAATGGTGGTCTGTAAACGTGTAGATGCATGATTTGAGTATTAAAAGCAAGTGCAAATTTATTTTCTAATCAGTTGGTTTGATTTTAATTAAATTTACACTTATCGTTCTATAACCTTGTTTTCTTTATATGTTTGCATTCAACAAAATATTGAAAACTTGATCTGGTTAGGGTAGCATATAATTTGTGTTTTAGGAAGTGTCATGAGACAGGGGTATGAGCTCTGGTTCTCATTTACCCACATCACACCCTCTAAAAGGGCATACAGGCAGGTTGTCCCTGCCTCTACCTGGCTATTATGTGCAGACAACTGGAACTTATCTATTTCTTTTCCATTTCCTACAAGAGTTTTCTTTTTTATTTATTCTTCTTTCATATAATGCATCACACAATGCTGTTTTGTTGTTACATTTGAGTTCTAGTCTAGAAAAGAGTGATATTAACTCACTTATCAGGATGCATATGTCCCCAAATATTTTTCTCCCTCTTATCTACACATATATTTTTACAAAATCTCTTTTTATAGCTAGGAGAACCAGAAGTCAAAAAACAGACACCAGACAAATAAAGTGTAAGTCCAGGAACTGTGTTTTCTTTCTTTCTTTCTTTCTTTCTTTCTTTCTTTCTTTCTTTCTTTCTTTCTTTCTTTCTTTCTTTCTTTCCCTTCCTTCCTTCCTTCCTTCCTTCCTTCCTTCCTTCCTTCCTTCCTTCCTTCCTTCCTTCCTTCCTTCCTTCCTTCCTTCCTTCCTTCCTTCCTTCCTTCCTTCCTTCTTTCTTTCTTTCTTTCTTTCTTTCTTTCTTTCTTTCTTTCTCTCTCCTTTCTTTCTTTCTGCTTTTTTTCTTTCTAACTTCCTTCCTTCTTTTCTCCCACCCCCTCCCTCCCTCCCTTTCTTTCAATTCTTTTTCTTTTCTTTTTTTTTTTTTTTTTTTTTTTTTTTTTTTTTTTTTTTTTGCACAAGTGTTTTATCCCTCAGAAGCTCAAAACCTAAGATCACCTTGATCCTAGAAATACACAGACTCCCGTAATTCTCATCTCTGAAGCAGGCAATAGAGGTGTCTTCTCTATTCATTAGAGGATTAGAGGGATGCAGAAGGGAACATGGCGGCAAGTGTTTTGCAGAGCAGCCAGAAGTTCTAAAGACAAAAATGCCTCATGATCTTGTTAGTGAGATTCACACAAGTGTACTTTGACATCTGGGTGGAGTCTCATTTTGCCAGATATTAAAGCAAAAGTTGTTTTAGAGTGTGTGCTTTGCTTTTGTTTCTTTGTTTTAAAGATTTATTTATTATTTCTATAATGTTCTGTCTTCATGTACACCTGCATGCCAGAAAGTGAGCACTAGATCTCATTATAGATGGTTATAAGTCAGCATGTGGTTGTTGGGAACTCAGGACCTCTGGAAGAAGAGCCAGTGCTCTTACTCTCTGAGCCATCTCTCCAGACCCCACGTGCTTCGGTTTTAAGATCTCAGAGCCCTTTCTAAGACTCTGTGCTCTAGGTTCCCATCTTTGTAGCTACTTTAGAAGAGCAAAGGGGGCCTAACATATACCAAGCATCACCTGTGATCAATGGAGATTGATCTTGTCTCCTGTGTTCCTCCCTCTGGGAGGCAGTCACTATCTCCAACCACAAAAAGGAAACTGAGGTGAAAATTTGCTCAGCAATCTTTTCAGTGTCCTTCAGTTACAGAGGAGCAGGACCAGGCATTACCTTATTGCCTGCCTATTACTTAAATTGATATCGCTAAGAGAAGGTGGGATTCATTACTCTGAACCATGTTAGCAAGGTGTTAAAATAAGTTATCCATGACTCCTTACTCAAATGGCTCCTCATGGAATAAGAACAGATCAATTGCCTTGGCCCATTCTCTTACGGTAGGACCTCCACATGTAGCTCTCAGAGCTGGTCTCAATGTCAAGGATCCGTTTCCCCTTCATCCTGCTTTGTTTAACAACCTCTGTTCCTGTTTATGGAGAACTCGTTCATACCAAGGCCTAAGAGAAGACTGTGGGGAAACTCATGAGCATGGGCCTCGCTTTTCCAGAGTGGAACCAAGGGAAGCAGGAGAGGCAAGAATGACATGAGCGTGTCTGAAGGGAACAATGTGCCATCCCATTGGTGAACATGTTGATCTGCACTCTCGTGGGCAAAGACTTGAAGTTTAGCCTTGACAGCCAGGAGCTAGCAGGGTAAAGAACAGCCTGGGGTGTATGATGGCTTAAGGCGTAGACTCACTGTATGGGATGATAGAATGCTGTGTGACACAGTAGGGGGCTATGTACAATGTAGCTCTGTGTAATCAGTTGCATGCTGTGCAGTGTGGCATGAGAACATGTTGTATGATAGGGTGCTATGTGGTACGGTGCCCTTCGATATGGTATGGTCTGTGAGGTCCAGTTTGACATTGTACATAGCATGCTACAGTGGCATGTCACAGTACATGGTATAATATGGCATGGTATAATATGGTATGTGGCATGGTAGAGGTAGAAGAGAAGAGAAACATTACACGTGTATATTGCATTGCTCCATTTCAACCAGTATGTTAGCATACATGTATAAAAAAATCATCTGGTCCCCAAACCAAAACAGTTATGACTATAAAAATGTGTAAAACTACGATGCATTGCTTATAGTTGTCATCAGTATTCATTTGCAACTTGTTTGTTTATAGCTGCCAGCATAGAGACAGTAGCAGGTGTCAAGATTAAAAATATATCATGAAAGAAAAAACATGAAAGTGAGAAAAACCTCTTCATTCATTACACTTAGGTTTGTCATTGAAAGAAAAAAAAATTAAAGTAACTCCACTGAAGCAGAGGACCACCTCTGCTTAGGCCATGCTGGAAGCTAGGATAAGAGCACCCACCTCAAATATCCACGGAAGCATGAAGACCTCTGCTGAATGAGCATATCATTAAGACACACAGCTCTCTCTTTATAACACCCAGCCACACCTCTATTAGCAGAATTATGCCTGTGCAGACTCCCTAGTAAAAGACACTTCGATTTGTGGTGTGGTGTGTGTGTATGTATGTGTGTGTGTAAATGTGTGTATGTGTGTACAAAAATATACTCATGTAATAGTCTGGCTTCCATCTCCAGTCAAGTATTCAATAATTACACATGGCATTAAAACAAAGTTTATAAAATAAACTTTGTACAGAATGGTTTTGCCAACATAGGCCAACACTAAGTGTTCTATTCTTTCAAGTATGCTAAGTTAAGCCATGTTTTTCTTGAGGGTTATATCTGTGAAATAGTCTATATTCTAAATTAGGTTTTTTTCACTCATTCATGAGAGATCTATCAGGATATAACCTCTTGTGAAGTCAAGGAGCTACTGTATTTCTTTCTTTCATGTTTCTCCTTCTACTAGAACATGAATTAGGAATTCTTCCCATGCTTTGTTCATGCTGTCCTTAGACAATCTGTACATATGTTACTACTAAATGAATCAATTGCCATGTTTTTTTTTGATCTTACAATGTCTTTTAACCACACCCAGGTCCCTGTTTCTATCAAACTTGCTTCATCACCATGCATTTTGTAAAAAACATCCCTATGTGACTTAAATCTCTTCTGATAAATCTGGTCACACAACCATGTCTGGCTGAGCCAGCAGCCTGGACCCCTCAGGCATCCATCCTTCTTTTCTCTCATGAGTAGGTGTGTCTTTCAAATTCTTGCCTAATTCACTAGCCCCAGCAGCTATCTAATATGGCAGAGCACTCACAAACTCACATAGACTCTTTAGGAACCCTAAATTCCAGGAGGAAGAGAAGTGGGCTCACACTGTTGTGAGCTTCATATTACACACCTGAACCTCGATTTCCTTAACTGTCAGTCAAGGATAATGTCACCTCTACCTAGTATCCAAGTTTCTCTACAGTAACTGAAACAAGAGGTCTGTACTCCATGTGGCCAGGCTTATCACAGTGACAGCTCTACTCTTTGGTACCAACTTTCTGTACTAGTTACTATTCTTGTTGCGATTTCCAAACACCTGACAAGAAGCAATCTAAGGAGGAGAAGACTTCCTCCAGCTTCCGTGATGATGAATATAAGCCATCACTGCAAGGAAGGTGCTGTAGTAGGAAGGTGAAGCAGCCGGCCACTTTGCACAGCAGTCAGGGAGCAGAATGAAACAGGCTGGTGCCCAGCTTGTTTTCCTTTGTACGCAACATAGGACCACAGCACATGGCACGATGCTGCCCACCTCAGCATGCATATTCCCTGCTCAGTTACAACCTTCCCAGAGACACCCTTATGCACAGATCCAGAGATGTGTCTCCATGGTGATTCTAAATCCAGCTGAACTGACAGTGAAGATCAACCATCACATCTACTAATTGGAAGTCTGTACTCGCAGTGACATCTAAGCCGCTTTTGACAAAATGGCCAAGCTCCATCACTTAGCCACGCTGACACATAAATGTAACAAACACTGATACAGCTAATGACTGCTGAGTTATAAGATTTAATGAAGACACTGAGACATGTCCCTAACATGATGTAACCCACTCTGTCCTTTATACTAGCTGGGTCTCAGGCCTTGTCAGCGTTGGTCACCTCTAGATGGGAGATAGGGAGGACAGTTTTAGGGGCATTTGAATAAAAGTTGAAAATTTTTAGTTCCATCTGTTTACTACCATTAAAACATAAACTTTCCTTTTCTCTGCGCAACATCTGATTTCCACACACCTAATTTCTATGCAAAATGCTCTTAAGAAATCATCCACTGATACATTAGTTCCTTTAGTTTGCCCCAAATTTTTTATGTTCATATCTTTTGTACTGTAAATGTAGGCACTTAACGCCATAATCTATAACTATAGCATAATGGAATCCATCTCTTTCATATTATTGGGCTGGAGTCAACATTTTCAAAATCTACCCACATTTCACTAAAAATTGCTATAAGCCCACACATATCTTGAGTCAAAATTAGGAACACAAATGGTGGTCTCATTTTTTTCACACATGGTAATTGGTAATTTCAATTAAAGCTAGTAGCCCTGATATAATTTTCCTGGACCTGCAAATTAATGGCTGCTGTAACCTAGCAACAGCGTAGGAAAATGGACTTTTATTTTGTCGAGTGTCACTTAGATGCCATTAGCCGTGCCTGCTCTGCACTGTGTGTAAGTTCACGTACTGGAGCAGGTTTTTGTGAAAGAGTGAATGTGTGAGTAATGTGAGCTCTTAGTGGCGTGTTTAGCTATTCATCCTTTCCTGGGACTCGGCCATTTAGCTCTTGAGAAAATTATAGGATTTTTATGTCAGTGAAAGGAAATTTCTCAAGCTTCTACCGACCATAGACTGTGATAGAATTATATATGCTGCTGCTTCCATGGTCTTAGTAACACTGTCAGGCATTACGAATTCGCCAGCATCAAAGTCAAGGAGGTGTCCTGGAAGGAGAGTATTGAGATAGGAAAGAAATGAATGTTCATTTAAATGTGGACATAATCAAGAGAAGGAAAAGACAAGAAACAGAGTTAACGCTGAAGGAAGATGTTAAGAGGGAGTGGAGTTAAAGGCTCTGGCATAGATAGTTCTACTGTGGTGCACCGAATTAGTGTCTTTACTTTTTCTATTAACTAATTTATTTAGCTTACATCCTGATTGCAGCCTCCTCTTCTCCACCCAGCCTCCCCCAAGCCCCTCCCCCATTTTTTCTCTCCTCTTCTCCTCAGAAGGAGGAGGTCCAGCATGGGTACTAACCCACCCTGACACATTAAGTCATGCAGGGCTAGGCGCTTCCTCTCCCACTGAGGCCACACAAATCAGCCCAGTTAGGAGAATGGCAGGCATCAGAGTCAGAAAGGACCTGCTCCAGTTGTTTGGGGACCCACATGAAGACTAAGCTGACACGTATGTGCTAGGGGCCTACGGCCAGCCCCTGCATGCTCTTTGGTTGGTGGTTTAGTCTCTGTCAGCCCCCATGGGTGCAGGTTAGTTGATTCTGTAGGTCTTGTGGAATCCTTGACCCCTCTGGTTCCCTGAATCATTCCCCAACTCTTTCATAGGACTCCCTAAGCTATAATGCTTGGCTGTAGATCTCTGCATCTCTGTTTCCATCAGCTGCTAGGTGAAATTAAATATTTTTTTTTCTGTTCTTGAGATTTTCATGCGAAGTAATATAGTCATATTGTTTCCACCTCTCTCTCCTCACTGCAACTCCTTCCCTATGTTCCAACTTCTTTTCATATTCATGACCTCTTTCTCCTTAATTGTTGTTATCATACACGCATATGTATTCACATACACACATATGCATTCCCACATTCCCACACATATACATTCATGTGCACACAGTCACATATACTCCCACATTCATATACACACATACACATATTCACACACACACACACAAACATATACACACACACTACACCACACCTTACCAATCAGCAGAGTCATTCCTGACCCAGCTTCCCATGATAAAAGTGTTGAACACAAACACTTTCCTCAAAAACAGATCCCCACCCATAAATTGAGTTTCTGACATAAATCTTCTGTGCTTATGAAATGAAAAATAAAAATCACACATCTCAAATACCAGTTTTGTTCTCTGTTTAATGACCTGGATCTTGGCTGGGGTCCTGGAGCTGAGCTTGCATACGGAGAATGGAGGTTCCATTTCTCCCAGGGACAGCTAGAGCACTTTATGGTGAGGCCGGAGTGCACTAGGCTGGGGTGTGGAAAAGGTTTTCCATGGAATGTTACGGTTCAGCTCTTTCAGCATGAGACTGGGTGTTCCAAAGCCTCTGGCAACAGCAAAGGGTTACAGCTCTTGGTTAAGCTGCTGTTGTAAGCACGGCAGAGGCACAGGTCAAAGCCCATGCTTGGTCAAACTTTGTAGCTGAGGCCCAGGCCCAGCCAGGCCCAGCAGCGGATGAATGATGAATCTCAGATGGTCTTGAAGCAAGAAAGAAAGACAGTCTTTATTCATGTTAAATCTTGGGTAATATAAAGCATGTGCAGAGGGAGGGATTTTGAGATTGAATGTGTTTGATTCCCTGGGGTCAGTGATACTCAATGGTCCTATCACAAGAAGGAAAGTACAGTAGTTAATTATCCTATAGGTGTGGGGGGATGGGTGGGAATCGCCAAGTACAGTTGAAAGTCACTGTTTAAGACTAAGATGTCCTTAGTAGTGTTGGGTGTTTCTAGGAATTCCTAGATGCTTGCTAGAACAATTTCCTCATCAGGGAAGGGTCTGTCCTATAATCTGCCCTGAGTGCTGTGTGATACTCCTTACAAGACCAGGGATCACCCTGATCAGGGGAGACTTTTAGAACCCCACTGAGAAAAGGGAGTCTACCATAATAGTCCATAAATAAGTGGCTATCCAGGGATGGCTGACCTCAACCATATCCAGCAGAGCCCCACAAGCCAAGGCTTGGTTTCTGTAACAATTTGTGGAGATTCTTGATGAAGAAGAAGGTTTTAACCGTTTCTAAAAATGACAGCACAAACTAGGAACCAATCTTTCAAGTCATGAGCATGTGTGTGCGTTTCACATCACCAATAGGGTATTCTACAAACATTTGCCATATCTATTGCCACAGTTACTTGAGTAAAAACACCATAAAGCCTAAAAAGACTGAAGTCAATAAGTCATTTGGCTCCTATAGTTCTAAGATATGGAAAGATATTTCTTTTCTGGGATTTTCCTCCTCTCAGACATTCCTGTTTTTCTGGAATAATATGAGACTGATAGGGCTTAATCTGTTAGACAGCTGCTCATATCTCAGCTAGACAGACACACTTCTCATCATCCACATAAAGAGAGTCTGGGCTTGGATTTACACTGGTGGTGGCCTACCAAGGCAGAGAGCAGGAGTATACAAAGTCTCTTGTTCGTGGTCATAGTCAGAGAAAAGTACAAAGCCAGTACAGACATGAGTCATTTTGAAGAAATATTTATTTTTAAATTTTAGTTTATGTGTGTTAGTTATTCTGTTGTTGCTGATTGCTTGTAACTTCACATAAACTAGAGTCATCTGGGCAGAGGAACCTTAACTAAGAAAATACTTCCAGCTGGGGGTGGTGGCCCACGCCTTTAATCCCAACACTCAGGAAGGCAGAGGCAGGTGGATCATTGTGAATTCAAAACCAACCTGGTCTACAAAGTAAGTCCAGGACAGCCAAGGCTATGCAGAGTAATCCTGTCTTGTAAAACTAGCCAACCAACCCAACAAACAAACAAATAACAACAAAATCTTCTTTCAGATTGTGGGCTTTTTTTTTTTTTTTTGATTGGTGATTGATGTGGGAATGTTCAGCTCACTGTGGGTGGTTCAGCTCACTCCTAGGAAGTTCTTCCTGTGTGGCATAAGAAGGCAAAATGGGCAAGTTAAAAGGAACAAGGCAGTAAGTAATGTTTCCCAATAGTCTCTACTTTCGTTCCTGCCTCCAAGTTCCTGCCCTGACTTTCTCAGTGATGAAGTTTAAGAAGAAAGTTCTAAGATAAAATAAACCCTTCCCTCTCCTATTTTGTATTGTGTTTACCAAGCAGCAAAAAGCAAGCTAGCATCTACGTGTTTGTGTGTGTTTGTGAAAGTATAGGCCACATGTGTATAGATGATCAGGGAACAAGGCCAAGAAAGAGTGTTGGATACCCTGTACTGGAGTTACAGGTGATTGTTGTGAGCTGTCTTTCATAGGTGCTAGGAAACAAACATTTGTATTCTGTAAGAGCAGAAAATGTTCTTAACCACTGAGCAATTTCTTCAACTCTGGGAAGCCACCTTGATGGCAAGACCAGAAAAGCCATGCCTATGACATAAAGACTAAAACTGGTCCATTCTCTGCCCCCTCATTCCTCCTGCTATGACTTTGATAGATATCTCATAGGGACAATTGGCATTTCTTTACCCACTAAAGGAGTGAGGCCACTTACACACAGGAAGTGATGGAATGAGCAGTCATGTAGTAGACAGGCCTTCCCACATACAGTGTTTGTGCCTTGAGAATCACCTGTGGCATAGATGCCTAATGATTTCACAAATTTATTACCTGAGAGTAGTTCCGGGGATAATTTTCTCAGCTGAGTCTTTTTGTAACAGTGACAGATTAGCCTGAAATCTCTTACATTACGAACGAGACTGTTTGTCCCAATGATGATGTCCCAAATACCGCACAGACAGTGAAAGCAACATTCTACTCTCCTTTCCTGTTGCTTTGATAACACACTCTGATAAAAACAAAAAAAGAAAGGTTTGTGTTTGGCTCATAGTTCTGTGGTTTAGTCTACCATGGTGGGGAAGTCAGGTGGCAAAAGCTTGAAGAAACTGGTTTCGTGCACCCAGAGTCAAGAAGCAGAGAGAAAGAGGCTTGTCAATGCTCAGTGTACTTTCTGCCTTTGATACAGCCCAGGGAATGATCTTAGCCTAGGATGCTACTACCGCAGATGGTTCTTCCCATTTCAATTAACCTAATCAAGATACTCTTCCACAGATTATACCTAGGCAATTCTAGATTTCATCAAGGTAACTACTGAGGTTGGCCACTGCAGGAGTTTTTGCTCTGGGGAAACAAGTCCAGGCCCCACACATGCTAGTGAAGTGTTCTACCTCTGAGCTACATCCTACCCCTGAGGATAGTTTCCTCAAAAAGTCATGAATCCTTTGGTATACAGTGTGGCATCGCCTTGAGCATATAAGCCTGTGGGCTCTTCTCTGTAAGCCAAAAATGACAGCAAACACTGGGAGAACTTAGCTCACTGCTATTTGCTAGAATTGATTTAATTCTCCTTTCCAACCAGAGACACCAACTTGCCAGAGGGTCCCTTCCACACTGCCCCACCCCCAACTAGTTCATGGCTATCAGTGACTGGGTCTGAAATCAGTGCTCAGGCCAAGTGACTCAGGCCTGGGGTATTCATGACAATGAGGATTGATGTGAGGGAGGCAAGAACAAGATTCATGGATCTCCTTACTCACATGATTTACAGAAAGCCGGCTTTTATTACCTAAGAGCCAGCCACGGACATGTGCTGGGCGCACTGCAGATAAATGCCTGGGGTGCTGCTCTGTGGGCGGCTGCCAGAAATAAGGGAGAGGAAAGGGGGGAGAGAGGATAGAGAAATGATTTTATAGATGAGACACTTGTCAAAAATTCAGGGGCTACATGCTCCAGGAACAGCTGGCGATGATGAGCTACAAAAAAAAGGAACCATTTGCAGGCTATGGACAGCTGGAGGCCCTACCACTCTAACTACTGAGCGGGCAAGACTGATTTATGGATGGGACGCTAATGGCAAAGAAATAAAGATTGATTTGCACTACAGCACATTTGAGAGAAGAGAGGGAGGGAGACCGCGGATCCTGACAAAGGCTTCTTCGAAGCCTCCCACCGGACTGAGGTTGAAATAAGGAAGCCAGATGAAGGCTGACCCACGGTCATGCAAATCACCTGCAAGTAGGAACAGACAGACACCGGTTGTAGGGAGGCCTGCACGCTGGCAAGGACGCTTGCGCTAGGCCGGTCCTGACAGCAAGCCTGTTCTCTTTCCCAGTTCTCACTGGATGTACCGTTCACTGACTGCAGCCTGGAGGAGTGATAGCAAAGAAGAGGAGCGCCAGTTGGCCATACTCCCGGGTTCCCAGGTGAGAGGAAGGATGCACAGTGCGTCTGGAGAAGCAAGACGTGAAGCTCACTAACCTGAGGATGGTGCAGAGCTTCCTGAACCTCTACCTCTCCAAGGACAGCGAAAAGCACACAGATTCCTGATGAACCCAGGCTGCACCTCTGTCCCAAAAAGCTGAAGATCCGTCCCACCTATAACACTTTCACTCTCTCGTGATGCAAGTGTGTCCCATTTACTCTACTTTCACTGTGATGTGTATGCTTCTTAAATGAAAATCAGGATTGTTATTTTCAGGGATTGCTGTGTCCTGTGTGGTCTGCTTCCCCCATAAGCCCATTCTGAGTGAAACCTTTACATCAGTCATGTTTTGCACCCAGTAGGAACTTGGTAAGCATCTGTTGGATGAAATCATCTTTTCGTTCATTCATTGAAAAAGATTCATTAGGGATGGGGATATAGGTCAGTTTGTACAGTACTTGTCAGGCATATATGAAGTGAGATTACAAGATGGACTCTCCAGAACCATGGGAGTCTGGCACGGTGATACACACTTATAAGATGAGCACTTGGGATATAGAGGCTACCTATGTCATGAGTTCAAATCCAGCCTGGGATACATGAGAGTCTCTCTCAGGAAGGAAGGAAGGAAGGAAGGAAGGAAGGAAGGAAGGAAGGAAGGAAGGAAGGGAAGGAAGGAAGGAGGGAAAGAAGGAAGGAAGAAAGAAATAGGGAGGAAAGAAGTGACAGAAAGAGGGAAGGAAGGAAATCAACTACCATGTGCTGAGTGCATTTTATCTATGAACATGTCCAGAGTCTTCTTACTTTAATTTCTCATCTAAAAATGGGATGCTAGAATGTTTCTCATCTTTGAAGTCTCTTGTCTCCACCTCCTGTTTCCCTGGGGGAGTTCTGGGATTGCAGATACACACTACCAACCCAGATTTATGTAGGTTCTGGGATTCAAACTCTGAGCCTCACACTTGTGTGGCCCAAGCCACAGAGCCACCTCCCCAGCCCAAGATTCCAATTTTTGATTGAAAGTGATTTTTGTAATTTGCTCTAATAGTTTCTGATTGGTTTTTCTGAAAGGGACAGGCAGATGGTGTTCCTTTGTAGGGATATGATGCCACTCACACCTGCCTGATCAAACACACTGTCAAAGGTCTTGAAAGGTGGATCTTCATGAGAAGTAGCTGGCTCAGCTAGAGGTGGAAAGCATGGAGCAGTTTTTCTGAAGAAACTCATATCTCAGTGAGCAGCCAGAGTGCTTCCAGAGTGCTCTCTATTTCCTCATAAAAAATAAAAAATAAAAGAAAAATAAACCAGGGAATCAAGGCTTAGGTTTAATAGAATTGGTGGTTTTATGGATTCATCAAGTACATTCTTACATGAATGTGGCTTGTTTTTTTCCTTCATGCTGTTATTTTTCAGTGGCAAATATAGCTTACTGAAAATGCTTTGATTCATACCTGAGTGCCTTGAGTTGTGGTCATTGCTTTGAAAACACTCCAACAAACATCAGTGCTATGGAAAAGATAGAGGATGCATGAATGTGCTCTGCAGTAAAGTTTGTGTGCTGGAGTCCCTGAATTTGTCTCTGGGATGTAGAGAAGCCTACAGATCTCCTTCTGAGAATCTCTAAGCTCCAGAAAAGTCCTGTGGCCTGCCTGATTTGCCTTCTGCTCCAGACCTGCCATGAGATTTCAACAAACCAAGGGTCTTGCTGACATCTCTTGGGTTTTGGGAATCCTGCCTTAAACAAGGGAGAAGCTGAGGACTGACACCCAAGGCTGTCCTGTGAGACACACATGCATGCATGCATGCATGCATGAACACTTGCACACACACCAAAAATGAAAAGAAATGTCAGGAAAGTCAGCTCTGTCGTTGTGTCTCAAGCATCTTTCCACTAAAGACTTCTTCAATTAATTGGTGGTGATTTCAGCAAATGCTGTTTGTTTTTTGTTTTTTTTTGTTTTTTTGATGTTGTTGTTGTTTGTTTTTTTACAATGAGTAATAAAAATGGGTCAATATTTACTGTGACCTAAAGGAACCAAGTGTTTTTAATAGCAAAAAGTGAGTTCCCAGTGTCTGGACATTTGCCCAAAGAAAAGACACTTTCAACGTGTGAAGACCAATGGATTTTAATGTCAACAGTGTAAAAATCTGCACAAAACAAAATATTCACAATTACCTGGAAAAAGTGTTGAACAATTCCTTTCTTTCTCAGGTACCTAGCTAACAAGGGCAAATTTTCTTCATATGTTGCTCACTGCAGCAGACTGACCATGAAAGGCATTATGAAGCTGGGAGTGGCTTGTGTCTCAAGACTCAGCTTATTAGCATTGTAAATACTGAGAGGTGCAGTCCAGATGTGTAAAATGTGAAGGACTTTGTGACAAAAATATTTGAGAACTGTGAGGACATGGCACAGTGGGACAGGGGAGCTGCAAATGTGTGAGGTTGAAAGTTTGGGATTCTAGTTGTGTGGATTTGTAGATGGCTCTGATAATGAATGTCACTTCCAGTGGTATTAATATAGGTTTAAAAATAACATTTTATGACGATAATAAAAGTTCTCATGAATTATCACTAACATAAAAAGCATTTTCCCAGCATCTACATCATTCCACATTTTACTAGAAAACATATCTAACATTGGCTGATGACTTGCTAAATGTAAGCCCCTGTCTCGAGTGATTCATTTGCAGTGGCTTATACAGAATTCTCAAATAAACCCCACAAGGCACATTTTAGCATCCCCGTTTTTTTAATGAAAAATTAAAGTAAAAAGCATCTAGATATGTGAATATCTCTCTAGATAGATAAAACACAACTAATAAGAAAAGGAAGACTGAAACAGCAGACCTTACGGAATGACCTTAACTATACCACAAGCTAGCAGCCTACAAAATACGGTAACACAGACTGGCATATTTTTGGTCTGCTTGTCTGTGTGTGTGTTCTTATTCATGCATGTGCTCTTATTCATGTATGTGAATGCATATGGAGGTCTGAGGTCCGGGTGTCTTCCAATATTATTCTCTAAGTTATATTTTTTTGAGAAAGATCTCTCATCAAACCTGGAGCCCACTTATTGACAAGAGTGGCTGCCCAGTGAGCTGAAGGAATCTGTGTTTCTCTACCTACACAGTGCTGGCAACATAGATACCCACCCCCACATCTGGCTTTTATGTGGCTATTGGGGTCCAAGCTCAGTTTCTTGTGCTCACACATAACAACACTTTAATGACTACATCATCTTTCCAACCCTTCTAGGTCCTCTTTTATCACTGCATATTTTGCAATCAGGCTGGTTATTGGTGTTATAGACAAGGCAGCCCATCTTCTGATGCTATAAGCTTGCTTCACTTCATGTTGACCATGGATTGCTTCCTGTGCTCTGGTGCTAATGCAGACCACATCCACTCCACAGCTATCACACACACACACACACACACACACACACACACACACACACACAGGCTGGGAAGGGTAGAGCTCTTCTTTTTTCCCATTAAACCATTAAGTGCATATATTTGTTACATATGGCCCATTAGATATTTCATATAAATAAGCAGAATTCTCTTTCTAGGAAACACCAGAATTTTCCTTTCAGTCTCATTATGTTCTGTCTGACTAATGAGAATTTAACAGCACAGCCTCGTGGCGCCTGAAGAAGGCAGCTGATGAGCCAGTCACCTCCTTCAGCTCTGGCTGCCGCCTCTCAGAGTAACTCTCCTGTTTGAACTGTGGGCAATTACCCATGGTCTGTCTGCCCTTTGGTCCAGGCACCTCCCATATGGCTTTGATTTTGAGGCACTCAATTTATCAAAATAGTTTGTTATGTTAAAAAACTATTTGATGTCAGAGAAGCCATATGTCCCCTTTTATGTGTGTGCTGTTTCTGGACTAGGGAATCAATTTGCCCATTTTAAACAAGTCTGAGGCCCACAGAGACTTGAGTCAGCAACAGCATTAACCAACCAAAAAAAAACTGCATTGGAAATGCATATACTCTGCTTGGTGGCCTCAGAGGTTCAGGGAACAGAGGGACCAATGTCCTTGAGACTCTCCTTCACCATCAACTTCAAGTTCTTTGAGGTCTTGGTCTAATAGTCAATGGGAAGGTTGAGTTAGAGTTTTCTGGATCTGAATTTGTGTTATCACCATGTCAATTCTTTCAGCTATCCCTTGAGAATCTACTTTCTCATGTATACTGCTCTTCTAAGGTACTGACTGCTCTACTCTTCAAATTATTCCCTTAAATGGCTGCCTTGTGCTGTCTCCTGTGTTCTGTGGCTTCTTCCCCCTTCAAATTTTATGATAAACTTCAGTGTGGCTTTCTCCTCCTTCAAGGTGTCACTGTTGCCTTGCACTGGAACACCCAGTTTAAAGGACCTCTCTGCATGCTGGTGGCCATCTTCAGACCATCTGAATGGACTTGGATTCACTATAGTAGAGCCAAGGAGTCAGAACGTACTGGAAGTCACATTCCTAAATGGATCTTCTGCAGGCAGCTTGAGACCTAAAACCATTGCTACATCTAGCAAGCAAGAAAGCAACACCTATTGAAGGGAGAACAAGAAGAAGAATGGATGGGAAGGACCAGCTCCCCTAGACTAAGTCCCTCCCCACTTCAGTGTTCAGTTCTTTTGGAAGCCAATGCTGCTCACTGTTTCAGCTTTGCAGCTGGATTTCCTGATAGATGAAATTTCTGCCAGTGTGGAGTAGAGCATGAGACAGAAACATAATAGATCTTTAAACTGAAACTAACCCTTCTGTGTTTCGGGGAGCATCATTCACCCTTCTAGACCAGAGAAGAACTGAAAACACTGAGAAGCTCCTACTGTGTGCTGGGCTTTGTGGTTAGTGCACCACCTATGTTACAAAAAAAAGAAAATCTTTTCAAAATGTGCTTTTGATTGTTCCTTTTAAATGTTCTGCAGCTGGTGTGGATACCATGTGTGTGTCTCCATCCAAATTCATATTAATATATCAAGGCCCACCAGGTGTGTTCAACCTGCAATTTGTAGGTGCCACACACAGCCAGCCTTACAAAACTGAGGCAAGAGAAGTTAATCATGGCTCTCCTCAAAATCACAAATGCAAAACATTACAAGGTATTTTGTGGTGTGTGTGTGTGTAAAACTCAATTGCATGGTTCTCAAACATGAACTTTAATAGATGGCAATGTTGCAATATCTTTTGTTACAGTATCAAAATGTTGGCACAGAATCCTAGGATAGACTGGGAAGAGGCTCATAAAAATCCCACCCCAAGCTGAGATGCCATTGACAAGTGATGGCTGCTAGGAAAGGTTGAGTCAGTTTTCTTAGGGACATGGGACCGAGAGGTTGCCTGTGCTCAAATAGATGCTCATAAAGGCAGCACTGAGTAGACTCAGGGAAGGGATGGGGGAGGGAGAGAAAGAAAGATCACTTAAGGTAGGGAAGGAATGTGGATAAAGGGGGAAATGGAAGAGAGAGAACAGGGTTTGCATTTGCTGAAAACACATTACAGGCATGTGTGAAATTCTTAGGAAAACAAAGATTGACCACACCTAAACCCTAATGCAACAGTATTGACAGGTAAGGTATTTTCAGGGGTGATTAACTCACAGAGCTAGAGTTCCAGGGTGGGGTTAGCGACTTCATAAAAGACCAGAGTTGACTTTATTTATTCTTCTGTCTTTGGATAGATGGAGACACAAGATAACCAGCTACAAAATGAGAAGGGAGCTTTTTGACAAGAACCTGGTAGCCATTTTGGCACCCTAGCTTTGGCCTTCTAGCCTGCAGACCTTATTTTGATGGTTAAGTCACACAGTTGGTACGATTTTGTGGTAGCAGAATACATGAGCTGAGCTGACTTTCTTAAGACTGGAAACACATATTTGAACTCTTGCTAACATTTGTAATCACAGAAAGGTAGCCTTTTCTTTCTTTCCTTTTTTTAGTACGATTGTAACCTATTCCCTTCCACCCCACTCAAAGCTAAAATAAATTCTTGGTTATGAGGTCTGCACACCTCTAATGTACAGTGTTACTGTTCCATTTGAAGGCACCTCTCTTCCCCATATCTACTTGCAGGAGGCCAGCTGTTTTTGAAAACTCAGCAGGGCTAAAAATATTACTCTTACATGTATATGTGTGGCCCCTTGTGGCTTTAGGCACACAGTGACAAACCTCAGAGGTCTGTTCTTTCCCTCTGTGCAGTGAGTGTGTAGAGAGGGTTGTATGTCTAGTGTGTGTGTGTGTGTGTGTGTGTGTGCGTGCATGTGAACATTTGTGTATGCATTCATGTGTGTGTGTGCATGCATGTGAGCATGCCTGTTAACTTGTGGGGCTGTGGAAGACAAAACCAATTGTTCTTATTTATTTGATTAATTTACTGACTTATTCATCTGGTTAGGCTGACTGTCCAATTGGCTTCAGGGATATGGCTTTCTCCACACTCCCAATGTTAGGCTTCTAAAAGCACAGCACTACCCCCAACTCTGTGTAGCTTCTGGGGGTCCTCACTTAGGTTCTCAAGCTTTCCCAGCAGGAACTCTACCGGCCGAGCCGTTTTCCAGCCCTCTGTGTAATTTTCTTTTCCAGTTCTTATTTCCATGGGTGAGTTTGAAGATATCCCTTTATAACTCTGCTCCTTTGCTGACATATAATTCTAAGAAATATAACTACTCTCTAACGAAATAATTTGCTTTTGTCCTAACCTTTATTTAATACAAATCATTATTTAGAAAATGTGTTCCTAGCTACAGATTTTCTTCTAAGACTATACTGAAAGTCCAGTTTAAGAAGCTTATTTCAATCCTTAAATTGTAAAAACAGTCTGCTACATGGCTTTACTCATTTGTAGTGCTCATCAAAAATAAGATAAGTCTTAAAGAAAGAATTTGCCATCAAGAAGAGACAAACAGGATATATTCTCTCCCAAATCAGAAGCTGCTGTTTGTCTCTTCTTGGACTGTGACTTGATAGAAACCCTTTCTGTTAAGACTTACCTTATTTTTAATTATAAGTGTATGTCTGTATCCATGTCAGCATGTAGACCACATGTGTAGGTGCTCATGGAGGCCATCAAAGGGCATCAGATTCCCTGAAACTGAAGTTACAGGTGGTTGTATTCCCACTGTGGGTGCTGGAAATCAAACCTGGATTCTCTGAAAGAGTAATAAGCACTCTTAATTGTGAAGGTGTCTCTCAAGCCTCCTGATACTTCTTAAATAGTATGGTGTCTTCTCTAGCTCATTTTCAAACTACTTGGTCTTCATTTTATATTTATAACCCACTTATTAAATATTTTATATGTGATTTTATATGTGTTATATGTTATTTTGAAAATAACTGCATTGTAGACATTAATTTAAGAATGACTCCATACTAAACTTACATTTTAAATGCAGAATCTCTATGGACCTTTTTTATCTTTTGATGTAATTTTCCTGCTAAGTTCCTGGGATTTGTCACTACTTTGGCACTTCAGGTATGTTTTTGTGGTTACATATAGGTTTTTTGATAGTACTTGTCAATTTTCATACATTTGGGTTACTTTATTATTAGCGTTAGCCTTCTTAATATTATATTTTCTGGTCAATTATTAGCAGAAAAAAAGCTTTCCATTTTGTTTGATGGTCATCCATCAGCAAAACTAATAAATGTTCTGTATATTTCCAGAAAGATCTCTACCGTCACTCATGTTTGTAAATAATTGTACCATCCACAAAACTATTTTTTCCTTTCCTGCTGTCTATTAATGTTTTGTTGCTATGATAAAATATGGTGACCAAGGCAGCCTATAAAAGAAATAATTTATTTTGACTTGTGGTTCCAGAGGATTAGAACTCATCATGATTGTGGCAGCTTGTCAGGGAGGAGCAGCCATGGCTGAGAATTGACATCTTCAAATACGAGCATGACTGAGAGAAAGAACTGGAAGTGATGTGAGAGTTTAATTCTGAAGCCCATCCACAGCGGCATACTTCCTTCATTGAAGCTCCACCCTCAAAAGTCCTATAACCTTCCCCAAACAATGCCACCAACAAGGCACTGAGTGTTCAAATGCCCACGACTATGAGGGACGGTTCTCATTGAAACTATCACAATTACGGAATAATTTTATTCTCTATTATTTTGCTTGCCTAGTCATCGGTATAGACTGTCTGAAATATTATTGTTGGACAACAGCACAGTTTTGTTCTGTTTTGAAACTGAAATTCCAATTCCATTAAACACTGCATCAGTTGGAAATCTGGGTGAGCAATTCTTTTGTATATGTTACATACAAAGTTCTAGCAGAAGTCTGGAGCAGTGAGCTTGTGTTCAGTCAGAGATACCACTCAACTTCTTAAACTAGCAGTAAGGGTTGGATGTATAAAGAGCAGTGGTCCAGGGCATATACACTGAGGCTAAATGCTAACAAATCCTACAAAGTGCCTGCTCTCCCCTCTCACTTCCAGAGGGATCTTGGTTGTAGAGGCTGAGAGATGGGTTTCTAAGTTAATAGTATAGCAGGCCATTGTTGAAGACCTTGGCAGAGCTAAGGATGAGCCTCAGCCTAGGCTCCTTGTCTCAGGAGTAGGAGAACAGAATAGATGGCCAACTGGTATCTTTATGTCAGGGAGATGGATTCTGAGAGCTACGAAGACCTGCAACATAATCCCAAAATTGAACTATAACTGCACAAATAATGAGGTTTCCCATAACCTGTAAAGATGTGAGAAGTTAAAGTGTTTGGTAAAGAAAGTAGAGATGGCAAAGAACATTGATGAACTTGAAGGAAAACAGAGGAGCAGTGAATCTGGAAGTGAGGGGAGCTGGAGGAGGGGGCTGGAAGGAGAGAAGGGATGGGAGGCTGGTTTTTGAGAAGCCTGGAGACTCTTGACTCTGCTCCCATTTACTCTAACATTGATGTACACATAATTAACAGCCTAGTCAAGTCCTTGTTCAAACTGAAGAATGCATTGTTTCTTAGATCTCACACTAGAGCATTTAAAATGATTTCAGTTCAGCTCTTTGTGCCTCTTCAAGGTTCCCACTGGTGCTTCATACTGGAGACCCAGCCTTTTACACATGGGCCTTCCTGAACTTTGCAGACCCAACTGTAGCTATTAATTCCTAGCTCTGGGTCAAAAATACTGAGAATATGAACATGTCAACAAGCTAGGAACTGTTTTGTTTTTATAAATGTGTATACAGACATATCAGTACAAAATTGAACTTCCACCCTGGTAGGAATGTTAGTGATGTCTTCCCTGAGAGTTTTGGGGACACTATTAGGAAAAAAAGTGCCCCTATCTGGCTCTTTGCCTGGTCACATAGATTTATAGATTTCACTAATGCTGGTTTCTCTCTCTCTTTCCCTCTCCCTCTTTTCCTTCCCCCTCTGTCTATTTCTGTCTCCTTCTCTCTGTTTCCCTCTTCATAAGTAGGGAGGTATACTGTTGTGCAGGTATCACTTCTGAATTGAAACACTCATTACTAGTGGAGCCAAGAGGCTAGTAACACTCAGGAAGTGAGCAGAACTGACAAATGTCTGGAAACTCCTGAAATTTTAGTAATCACAAGATTTCTTCTTAAAGGCACACAAGCAGTTGCTGGAGAGAGGTAACTACCCAGTGAATGTGCCTGCAAGTTGTGCAGGAAGAAACAAGGTTACAGCTTTTATGGGTCTGTGTGAATGCTGAGGTCAGCTTTCCTGGGATGATTTTGCCTCTGAGTCACCCCTGAGCCTTTGAGTAACTTCTGTATACCTGTATTGTTAACGTAACTGTATGGGTGAACTTGTTTCTTCTGTCAGATACTGGTACCCTATCCTGAATGAATATGACTTTATCCATGTCTCCTCAGGAAAACTCATACAATATAACATTTTTGTTTACTAGTTTGTTTGTCTGAATTATGATTTAAACATTGGTTTTTGAAGTAACTTCGCCAAAGGCATGTTGGGAAGTCACAAACCTACAGAACATTCAGCCATCAATATAGTTTATTTCAGATTTGCTGAGAAGGGGGAAATGCTGGCTACAGCGTGGGGTAAAATGATAGCATAAAGGAGGCACTCACTCAAATAGGAAGCTAGTTTGTGTCTGTCTTTGAAATAATTTGAAAATAAACATTCCTCTCTGAGAGCAGATGGTGGTAAATTTCTGATTCCTCCCTCTTTTTTTCTGAAATAAGAAACCACACTCCCTGACCACATTTAGTTAATCTGTATATATTTTCAACATGTTGTGCTGAGCATGAGGAAGGGGACCCCTCCTACTAAATTCATGCCTGAGCAAAGAAAGAACAAAGGGCTTTCTTTCAAGCACTAAGCCAATGCAGTGTACCTTCCCATATGCAGTGGATGTGAAATTAGTTGTTTGCTCAAGGGGCTTAGAATGATGTCTGTCCCTGGATAATAAGCTATCTTGCCTAAGGGGGCAGGGTCATTTGTTTAAAGGACTAAGGGAAGACAGAATCCACAGCAACTATTAAAAATTCCTCCTCTAGCCAGGAAGAATGGGTCAGAATTCCAAAAATAAAAATAGAAACAAGAGAAAGTAACTGTGAGTTCCTGGTCTTCAGGAGAGCAGGGCTGCCTGTGGGTTCTACAGTGTCTTCTCAGCTGTCCATAATAATGTCAATAGGGGCTGGAACCACAGAAATATATGTGTTCACAGTTAGGTATATAGGGTTGGTTCAAGGAGTGAGATAAAGACCTCATAGGAATCCTCCTAGCTTGCTTTTGGTGGATTTCTCCCTGCACCTTCAGGCAGTGAACAGAGAGTGCTGACTTTTCCCATAAGCTCCAGGAGGCCCTACCCTAGCACCCTACCTAGGCCTCTCCATCCCTACAGGTCCACATGTTAAATTCCATCACATTGCAAATTAGAGCCTTGGCAAGAATTTCAGGTGTGTCCAGGTATTCAACCCACACACTCTGGCCTTTTATAGGAATATTCAGTGTGTTTGAGGTCACAAATGTTTGTGTTCTTCGTTAGAATAGCTTTTCCTATCTTCCATGTAGTACATGTGCATACTGAACATATTGTTTCAGACATGGTTTATTCATTGTAGTCCTAAGCAATGAAAGTTCAACTTAAGGTCTAGAATGTTCTATGCTATTCCAGACATGTTAATAATATCACATTACTTTTGTGGAGAGAATTGTACTTTGATTCTCACTAAGCTTGTTTTCTACTTAAATAAGAATCTCTTCATCAAAACTTAATTTTTTTTCTTTACTATAGAATTTTAATCTTGGACATTTGGACCTCTAAGTTGGCAGCTCATCATTCTCATCATAATCCTTTCAAGAATGTTTGTTTATTTAGAAGAGCTTAATTCCTCTCTCTTCCCTAGTTTGAGAAGACCTAGAAACAAAATCAACATACATGTAGCCCTACTCTAACCGCAGAGAGAGAGAGAGAGAGAAAGAGAGAGAGAGAGAGAGAGAGAGAGAGAGAGAGAGAACTCTGGAGAGGGAGAAAGAAAAAATAAGAGAAGGTAAAGAAACTGCTTCCTAATTCATGGGGTCCATTTGCCTCCAAAAAGATATTTTCAAACCCTGTACTTTCTGTACTTGTGAACATTTCCATACTTGGCAGCAAGTCCTTTAAGAAATGTGATCATCAAGCCAATCATTCTAAACTGAAACAACACTTGATTAGGGTGACACCAATCCAAAGACTGGAGACCCTATGAGAAGGAAGACCATAGACACATCGACAGACTTGCCTACCTGACAGGGTCAGTAGAGGTAGAGACTGGGATGTTTGAGCTGTAGGGAGCACCAAGAACTGCAACACCAAAAGGTGAAAGAGGTGGGGAAGGATCTACTTCTATAGGATTCAAAAAGAGTATGATAAAGCTGGTGTCTTGACCTCAGATTTATAAACTCCACTGTGACAGGGTAAGACAGTGGGTGGGTTTTTCCATCTTGTATTCTTGATGAGGCCATTTTGGGTTTAACTAGAATTTGATCTCCTTGAGGGCAATCCCATGGTAAATTATCCAGTCCACTTATCTTAGCTTCTGTTAAACTGCTTGCTTGTGCAAAAACCTGTGTAACTAGCAGAGCAAAAATGCCTCTTCCTCTAACCCAGTTGTTCTCAATTTTCCTGATGCTGCAACACCTTAATACAGTTCCTCATGTTGTAGTGGCTCCCAACCATAAGATTATTTTCATTGCTACTTCATAACTGTAATTTTGTTACTGTTATAATTTGTAATGTAAATATCTGTGATTTTTGATGGTATTAGGTGACCCCTGGGTCATATGATTGCTAGAGAAGTCATGACCCACATGTTGAGAGCTAGTGCTCTAAATGCTTGGGGCTACAATTAGACCCAAACACCTGGGTGTAGTCCTAGCTGGCTAGAATAAAGACTTTCAATTGCCTATTAACTGTGTCTCAGTGGTCATCTCTTTTGGCTCCTGTAACACCAGAACTAGAGGGAAACAAGTTTCTGTTACTGTATACCACTGAGTTTGGGGTAGTTTGTTACAGTGGCCCTGGGTGATCAATGACCTAATAACAGGAGACCTTTGATAAAACTACCTCCCCAGTCCTACTTCATCCTACCTCTGAGATATATAACAAGCAGTATTGCATGTGAAAACCACCTCCTGTTCCCCACACAGTGAGTCTAACACAGGCTGTGCTCTTTCTTCTCTCAAGCCAACAACTGTGGGTTTGGGGACCCGGGTGAGAACCACAATATTCCCACTTGTGGGAGAGCTTCCTTCCATGGGTTTGCCTCAGCCCACTCACCATCTGTGTAGATAATGGGAATAACAACAACCGCCTCTATTTTTATAAACAGGAACTTGGTAGTAAATATTCTCTATACTCCTGAATTTGTATGTGCTGTGTATTTGAATTGCTGGATATTTGAATTTGCATGTATTGTGTATTTGAATTGCTGTGTATTTGAATTCAAGAGTGTTGTGAATTTGAATTGTTGTATACATGAATTTGCATGTATTGTGCATTCCCAGTGGTGCTTTGTAACTAGAAGATAGCCATAACTAGATAATATGGCTCTATTTTTTTTTATCCTAGCTTAAGCTGAAATCATTTTGCTTTTCTGAAAATTTCATCAAGCAATTGTAAAGACACCAAGTCTTCAAAGTAATACATCTATAAGTATTTTATTAGCTGAGGAAGCATTAGATTAACTCCACAGTTAGTTGTTTGGTTTTTGTTTGTTTGTTTGTTTTTCTTTTTCTGGTTGTTGGTGGTGGTGGTGATGGTTTTTTTGCTTTGTTTTATTTTATTTATTCTATTTTTTTCTGAGACGATGTCTCTGTGTAGCCTTGGCTGTCCTGGACTCATTTTGTAGAGAAGGCTGGCTTTGAACTCACAGTGATCCACCTGCCTCTGTCTTCCTGAGTGTTGGGTTTAAAGGCATGCACCACCACACCTAGCTTCCACACTTGTTTTTAAAAATATTTAAATAAAAGCATTATGAATGGCTAAGTAGGAAAAAGCTCCTGAAAAACACTGGATGCCATTACTCAAAAGAGTCACTCCAAGAGGGCTTGAGAGATCCTGTCTTTGTAAAATACCTGCTGCAAGAGCTTGAGAGCCTCAGTTAGGATCTCTAGCCTCCATGCTAAAACCTGTGACAGTAGCATGGGTCTGTAGTATCAGTGATGGGGAAGCAGAGACAGGACAATGCCAACCTAGCTGAATCTGTGATCTCAGGTTTGGTGAGAGAAATTGTCTTGTAATGTGGAGAGCAACTAAGGAAGACATCTAGTGTCAACTTCTGGTCTCCACAGGCACGCACAGACATGAAAGCACCTACACATTCATATATGAATTCATATGCAACACACATGACATATACAGAGAGAGATAGAGAGAGAGAACAAACAGGCAAAGCATACAGTCATTTAAACACAAATTATGAAAGCTTTATTATAAATCATGACAGATTGACAGATTCATCAGACTCCTTCACCCAGGGAATTATGTAGAAGTGGAAGCATAAAAATTGTAAGAGCCAGAGGGGATGACTGGCACCAAAGAAACTGTGTTTTTCAGACACAACAGAGCTTATACTCATGAACTCAAAGAGACTGCAGTAGCATTTACAAGGCCTGCACAAGTCCAAGTTTGATGGGGTTCAAGCACTGAGAGGGGAACCTAGACAAGAGCCCCCATCCATAACCATGAAGCTCACTCCAATTAACAGCCACACACAAAGGAAAAATTCATTTTCTCCAATGGAGTCTCACTGGGTATATAAGCAATACTTAAGGGTAAAGCCCAAGTCAGGAGTAGATAACCAACACAAAACAAACTTAGTGTAATTTGGGGCATTGTTTTGTTGTTGTTGTTTATTTGTTTGTTTGTCTCATAATGCTTTGTTTGGGATCTTTTCCCTCACTGGTCTTTTGCTTGTATATTATGTTTCTGACTTTGTGTTTTTATGAGGTAGGTGTGTGTCTTCTGTGTATTTCCTGTGCCTTTTCTTTGTTTTTGTTGTTGTTTGTTTTATTCCTCTTTAAATATTACCTGTTTATTTTCTAAAGAAAGAGAGAAAGAAGTCTTAGAGTTGAAAGGGTCAAGAGATGGGGACGATTTGGGAGAAGATGAGAGAGGGGAAACTGTGATCAAAATATATTGTAAAAATTATTTTCAATTATAAACAAGGAAAGGAAAAGAAATCCTGACAGACTAGTGAAAAGCCTAACATTTTACTATTTAAGAGCAACAAGACAGATGGGGAAATCTGAGGGCCGCCAAGCCTCGTCTTACAAAAGACGACGCTTCTTCACTCACCAGTGACTAGTGCATATCTAATATCTACAAGGCCACACACACACATCCACACTAGAGAAACTCAGTGTAGAATAAGGAATAAGGAAAAGCAAACAAAATACATTTTTTTTCAACCACAAAAATGTTTATCAAATACAGGACGTATTAGTAAAATGTTGGCTGCTCATAACCTAGCATGGTGATTAGTGAGTATACACCTTGGTAGCGATGACTTTGAAGAGTGTAATGTTTGTCAAAATCTCTAAGAGCACAGGTTCCTCTGATCTTTTGCAATGGGACTCAGGGCACTACATCCGGGTACCTCCTACCCACCTGCAGCCCGAAGACTGAATTTCACAGAAGCAAGGCAGTTTTTATGGAGCCCATGGCTCCAGCCAGGGCTCAGGCAGAGGTATAAATTCATGTGGCACAGTGCAGACTTCAGAATCGCTTGCCCTCTCCTTCAAAGTGTTTTATGTCCGGCTCCTTCTTCCTTCAGGACGTCTCCCTGGGAGCTCTTAAATCCTCAGGCAAATAGGCCAGAAGCCAGTTCCTTCCAGTCCCCACTGGCTTTGTCATGTGATTCTAGCTTGCTTCGGAGGATTTAGACACGCAGCAGGTAGCATATAGAAATGGGGAAATCTGCGCTTTCACGGGGTGAGGCTTTCTGCAATATTTAGGTAGGCATGTTGAATTGCTGCCCTTGTTGAGCAGTGGGGCTTATGCTTGTTACAAGAATGGCTTGTGTAGGGAGAGGGAGGGTGAGTCCCCAGCCTAGCCTGTTCCAGAGCAGCACAAGGCTGCTACCATGGTCACTTACTACATGTCAGTCAGTCTGGGTACCATCCCCCTATCCACACTGCATTCTCATCCATCCAGACCCAAGGGCTCTTTGTTTCATTTACCACAATCAATCAGTAAAGAGAATGTGCATCTTAACTGTAAGCCCAAGTATCAATTCATCGTAGACAGTAGTGTGTGGATAGGCTTCCTGCTCCCTGGCCACTGCCTTCAGGCTCTGCAGCTGGGTTAGGAGTGTAAAGTGAAAGAAACATCAAAATGTGTAGAAGTATGCCTAAGGTACTGAATTCCTGACAGTGGCTTATAAAGCATAAAATAGGTGCTGTGGCTGTGGCTGTGGCTGTGACTGTACTGTGGCTTTGCTGTGGGTATGCTGTACCTGTGTCTGTGATGAGACTGTGCTATGGCTATGGCTGTGCTGTATCTGTGTCTGTGTCTGTGCTGTGTCTGAGTCTGTGCTGAGACTGCTGAGACTGCTGTGGCTGCGCTCTGTCTGTGTCTGTTCCTATGGCTGTGCTGTGTCTGTGTCTGTGTTGTATCTATGTCTGTGTCTATGTATGTGGCTGTGCTGTGCTATGACTGTGCTATGGCTGTGCTGGTGTCTGTGGCTGTGGCTGTGCCTGTGACTGTGTGTGTGGCTCTGGTTGCAGCTGTAACTGTGTCTGTGTCTGTGTCTGTGTCTGTGTCTGTGTCTGTGTCTGTGTCTGTGTCTGTGTCTGTGTCTGTGTCTGTGTCTGTGCTGTGTATTGGAGGTGGGTAGAGAGAGGTGCTGATATGGAATGTCTGGGGACAGTAAGGACAGTCAGCCTCCAAAATACCCAGGGGCTGTCTAGGATGGAAGAGTAAATACAAAAAGGAACAGAATCCCTCTAGGGCTACTAGAAGAACAGTCTGCCCCCTTACATGGCAGACCATTAGGTTTGTAAGATTTTCCACACTTTCTTAGGGGTTATGAAATAAGAAAGTGGGAAAAAAGGACTTAAGAATGAGGATTTTTTAAAAATATTTAATATGAAATGTCATGTGACTGTTCCAACACAGCACCCTTCTTCTGTGCATTACCACTACAGGGGAATTCTTTTGAGAAACATTTTGACTCTATAATTACAAATTAGCTTTCTCCAAATAAAAAGTACTACACATCTGTGAAAATACTTTTAAGTGTAGTGTGTGTTTAGGATTACAACTTTTCTAAATATAGCTTCTTTTGATGCAATACTAATTCCCATGAGTGCATACAACATGGCCTAAGTTCACCCAGCAAACTCCTATCAGAATAGATTGGTATTTTCCAGTAAAACTAGAACCAGGAAAATACTTAGGTGTGATCTCCCATGACCCCTGCTTGAGGACTAAGCTGGTCTAAATTTCCAGTGGCCACATCTCTTCAGGCTTAGTTGTGGCTTCCCTTCATGGCTTGAGAGGGCAGAGAAGTATTTTGAGACTCCTGGGAAGCACAATGTGGATGAGGGTGCTATATGCCTCTTCCACATCCACATGCCCCTGCAAGCTGTCACCATGGTGATCCTCCTGAGGTGTGGCTTGGGAATGAGTAGTCACAAGCAGAATATCCCAACCCCCTCAGCCCTTGGGCTCCAGTGTTGTACTGTTTGGGTTTTTGTTTGTTTCTTTGTTTGTTTTGGTTTTGGTTTATTTTGTTTTGTAATGGAAGCCTTCCAAATAGGAAAGAGCCTCATTGAGACACAGGAGGTAAACAAAAATTGCAAGGCCCCAGCAAAGAAAATAAAAGTTACTTGAAACATACAGCATTCACAGCCCACCCTTTTCATTCAGGGTAATAGGGACAATCGCTGGTGACGGGAGACTCCCTTCTAGAAGAGCTGATTTGATGGGCAGCTAGGCAATGCTGCCTTTGCTCAGAGCTGCAGCTCTTGAGAAGTTTTTGGTGATAAAGCTGCCTCTGTTGCTCCCCTGCTTTGTAAGTCACTCCAGTTGTCTCTGGTTCAGTAAGCTGGGTGTTCTTTGTTGTTTGTTGTAGGTGCCATGAGGTGAATGGAAGTTTGTTCACAACTCTCCAGGAAAAGTAACAGAATATCCACCTGTAGGTTCACTGCCCTTGGACCAACAAGAGTCACCTGGACCAAAGTTTGCTTTTGAACTAAAATGAAGTTAAACTTTTATCAAGTCTACTTGGTGCTATCTGAGAAAGTGTACCTTGTTCTTATGCAGAAAGAGGCTCAGACATACATGGATGGAGTCAGACCCAGAATCCAGACAGGGTTGTTCAGAATCCTTGCATGTGGTCTGTGATCCCAGTGCACAGATTTTACATGCTAGGCTGTGCCAGTCACTCACCAGGCTGAGTTCTCACTATGTTTAGTTGAGCAAGCAGCTCAGGCTCTCTCTCTCCTTTTACTTTTCTTAGATTTTCTTGCATATAAAGCAAGATTGTGATCACAGGTTATAACCATGTGTGGGCCTCATGTTTGTAGAAAGATGGATTGACAAACAAGTTCCCCTTCCCTAAACTTAGGGAGAGGAATTTCATTTGATTAAGGTTAGAGTGTCATTTCCTAAACCCCAGGTTGTACCCAGCACACTTCTCACTGAACATACAACTGTGTTTGGCAGTGTCCTCACTAGGCAACCCTTGACTGTCCTACTGTGTGCCTGTGTCATATTTCCACTCCCATTCTCTTTCAAGCGCCCTCCTATTCAAGACAGACACTCTCTGTCCTTGATGCTAAATCACTCTGGGTAAATTCTCTCACTCAGCTTCTGGAGTCCCTTCCAGTTTGCTCCTATTTCCTCTCCATCAAGCTCCTATTGAGTGAGAGAGGAGGCAGCATCATGGGCTGCCATGAGCTCAGTGAGGCATCTGCGTTGCTCCACCACAGATGGCTTGGCACCTGTTTCTGCAGAACTTCCTTTCCCTGAACAGCTGGCCTTTGCCATCTTTCTCAGCCCACAGCCATCCAACTGTTCCTCCTCATTGGTGACCAGCCTGGGGCATGATGCCCTGGAGTTGAGGGTGCTCTCTGTTGACAGCTTTGTGGTGTAAGTTACTTATATTCACCCTGGGTTCTGAACCCTATTCCAAGACAACACTCTCATCCTGCCTGTACCTGGCGTGTGTGTGTGTGTGTGTGTGTGTGTGCGCACACGCTCACTTAGACTCTGTGCATTCCCTGTATCCACAGCTCTAACATCCAACGTGTCACTAACTCACAGTGTTCAGATCATACCAGCCCTCTGAGTCTCTAACAGGTTCTGAACTCAGTAATAACACACATATGCTCTTTGTCTCTCGTCAGTGACCTTGAAATGCGGATTAAACTCTTCAATATTTGAGTCCTGCTTTCCCCCTGACATTTTCTGCCACCAAGGTTTTCATTTATCTCTATCTGCTCACTCTGGTTCTAGCCAGCTCTCCCTGTTTATAACAAAACACTAGAGACAACTGACCTCAGAAGAGGAATGGTTTGTTTTGGCACAGTTTGGAGGTTTTAGTCCATGGCTGGCTGGCTGAATATCTCTGAATGCCTTTGGTCCTATGGATAGGAAGCTTACCTCATCAGTGGGGTGAAGGAATTCACATTCCCACTCTGAAACTGCCATAATTATTTCTATTCTATAGAAGAAGCAGAGCTGGAAGGGCTTGGGGGAGTTTCCTTTGCCATCTGTTTGGGTCACAGTTCACCTGGTCTCAAATCCCAGGGCTGTCTGGCCCCCATGTCTTTTAAAACACTAATCCACTTGGTTTCAAACCTGGATGCAGATGCATGCCTGCAATCCAGCATGTATGGAGAGGTTGAGACAGAAGGACTATGAGTTCAGGACCAGCCTGAGCTATATAATAGGTGCCTAATCTAACAAGCAAGCAAGCAAACAGATAGTTCATAGTGCTGGAAGCCAGCATTGCCTGAACAAGCCGTGCTTATCAGCATTAAAAGAGGAAAGATGGCTGGCTCAATCTGGGAGGTAGTTCTTGCCTATATTATTAAAAGGGAATGTCATCTTCCCCACACAGAGAGTTCTAGGAAATTAATCTCACTTCACTGAAAGAGCCAGCAGGAGACCAACACTGAGAACACAGGTACATTAAATGCTCATCA